>NC_065447.1:42614324-45014324 GCF_917563875.1 Diabrotica virgifera virgifera | reverse complement strand
AAAATATACATACTTCGCATTTTATCTTAAAATAAATTAGTCATCCTTTTTTGTTGCACCATATCTCGCTTAGTTTGAATGTAATCGAAATTTAACATTGCGGTCGTTTTAAAGGTCTTTTCAGGCAGTACCTACAAAAGATGTTGATAGCATTATACCCTTAAAATCGACCATTTCTCTGTTATTAAGTTGAACATACCGATTTGAGCATGCACAAAAAAATGTCTTTTCATCTACCATATCTCCTTTTATGTTATCACTAGAAGAGATTAAGGAACGAATCTCTTTGATTTTTCATAAGCTACAAAAATGTTTTATATAGTTTTTTTCGTTAGATGCATAATTTTTAAGGTATTCGCAAAAAACCGTCCGAAAAGGCGACATTTTTCAATGAAAATGGCAAATTTTCAACCACGAATAACCCCAAAACGATTGAGTTAAAAAAAATTATAGAACAGTGCGCCCGCCGCCTTTGCGGAGCTACCGACGGCCCAATAATCCCTAAATTTACAACTTCTGACCTTTTTGAATGAATAGTGTGAAGAAAATGCAATTTGTTTTCTAGAAATGAAAGCCCACTTATATTCCATTGATGGATGTACGATGTACTTAAATGTTATTCGATTTCAATTTTGAAATACAAATATTTTTTGTACAGTATTTTTGCCCCTCTCTCATAATTTGCCGCCCTAGGCAACTGCCTATATTGCCTAATGGATAAAGCAGCCCTGGCTTACATGCAACTTACCACAGACAGACAAATTCAACCCAATTAACTCGACAGTTAGGAAAATAAAGGGAACTTATTGCACATGTTATTACCTATGTCTCTTATGTAGTTTGGGTTTATTTGTTTTATATATTTTGTGGTTGGTGTTTTATTTAAGTCATTAGTTAACACGACATAATATGATGCATCTAACCGAAATCAGTAAAATCTTAACGTACAGATAGTCGAATATGACATAAACCCGATTTATCCATAGAAGATTGTAATAGTATATTAAGTATGGAGAACGGTAAGGGTTTTATACCGATCGAAGACAATTGTTTGGAGGAGGAGCTGAGCGACGACTCCAATTATTGTCTGAGATCGGTTACCCTTAACGTTCGACATGCTTATAACGTTTTTTGCACGATTGATACCATTATAAATTATAAAATTAAACATTTTCGTCATATTGACTAGTTTCATTAATTTTATCAAGATATATACTTTGGTTGTTAGGTAGTAACTAGGGTGCATAACAACCATGGAGAAATGAGTTTTTATTTAGTTGTCAATAATTTTAAGTACAATTTTGATTATTATAAATTAAAATATGAGCGAAAGTGAATTTGAAGAAATTGAACGGGCTTGGGAAGAAGGGTGTTCCGCAATTATTCCCGAAAAATCCAAAATCCGTTATCAAAATACCTACCAAAGTTTTAAAAAATGGTGCGAAGGCTAGAATTTAAGAATCGAAGAAAAGACTCTATTGGCATATTTCGTTCAAAGACATATGCAGTTGAAAGCTCCTGGAAGCCTCTGGGCAGAATATTCAATGATTAAATCCACCGTTTTTCTTTATGATGGCATTGATATTTCCAAGTTTTCAACTTTGATCGCGTATTTGAAGAGAAAAAATGTTGGCTATAGGCCTAAGAAAGCGAGCATTTTTACACGGGAATAATTTGAAAAATTTCTGATGGAAGCACTGGATGAAGAATTTCTAGTTCACAAGGTAATATAAGCTAGTTTAGGTAAAAGAAATACTCTAATGAAGATTTTTTCATAATTTGTAGGTCGCAATGATATTGGGAATATCTGGTGCCTGTAGAAGAGAAGAACTATATAATATTACTATGAATGACATCCAACAAACCGATGGTTTAATGATTGTAAAAGTACCCAATACAAAAACGAACATCCAGCGTACTTTTACAGTCGTTAAGCCCAAACAAGTGGGATTTCATTAAAGAATTTAACAAATTGTACCATAAGTTTCAATATTAATAAATAACTCGTTAGTTTTCTTTATTCTTTCAAAAAATAAATTAAAATTAAGAGATTTTTTAACTCGACAGTAAGTGAATTACTTACCGTCGAGTTGGAGTACTTACCGTCGAGTTGGATTACTTACCGTCGAGTTGCTAGTAAATATCACCTACTGACGTAAAATCTGTCACGGTAAACAGTCAAAAATGATCAATCGTGCAAAAATAATATTTCGCGTTTACCTACTACCATGTATGTACTTTGTTTTTTTCTTTTCGTATTGATATTAAGTTCATTTTCTCTACTCATATCTGATATGCTGGAGATTATTCTTTGCAAATCATCTAAGCTATTTGCAAAAACTACTGCTTCGTCGACATATCTAATGATTTTTAGAGGCACTGTATATTCTGCATGCTTGAAAACGTAAGATGTCTTGTTCTGCTCCAGCAGCACTTATTGTGGATATTCCTCAATTTTCTAAAGGCGCTTAAGTAGCAGAGGCGGAACATTTGCTTTGGGAGAGGGGGCGACTTCCAATAAAACACTAACCCCTAAATACATCAAATAAATAAACCTAAACTACACGGTACAGATAATAACATGTGCAATAAGTTCCCTTAATTTTCCTAACTGTCGAGTTAATTGGGTTGAATTTGTGTGTCTGTAGTAAGTTTCATGTTAGCTAATTTTTTTTGTTTCAACAATTTTTTCTTTAATTCTGGATCGCGTTACGGGGGGAATTCCCCTTAGATCCGCCGCTGTTCAGTAGTCGGAAGATCAGGCGGAACTGCAGCTATGCTGGTATTGGATAACTCTGAACCATACATGAAACAATAATAATTCTTATGTCGCTGTAGTAACACATTTTCTATCGCGCTTCTTCAGTTTTCTGAGTAGTTTTCAAATTAATATGCATGAAGAAAATGAGTCTCTCTTTTTTCAATAATAGATATTTTCATTCACTTGACCGTGAATTAGTGCACTTAATGTAAACCAAGCACCTGAATTAAAGAAATTCAGAAGGCTGTAGCTCGAGAATAATAGTTTTTCAGACCTAGGTGCCATGGACTTTTTTAATCTACTCATCATTGACCAAAGTTTCGTTAAATTTGACCGGGACCACTTTTCCATAAGGAGTGTTGCGGGGTCCTTTGTTTAAAATATTACCAAATTATAAGAATATCATAATGTATACAGTGGAACCTCGACAACTCGGATTGATTGGAACTGCGGCCGATTCGGGATATCGAAAATCCGGGTTAGCTGGAGGATATGGTAAAAATTAATAAAATACGGTATACTTACAGATAAATTCCGTTAGAATTGAAATAACATAAAATATATATAAATATGCACAGTTCCTACAGATCTAAATTATTAAAAACACGCAAACACAAACGTAAGCAAACGGAAGCGAACAATATATAGGACTGTACTACACACAATACAGTCACAATCGATGTGAGAACAGTGAAAACTAAAGACCATTGTTTGAAAAAAAAATTTTTAAATAGTCTTTTAGTCTTTTTAAACAATGCTGTTTGAAATATATAAAGGAATACTACAGACAGGTGTCTGTTATTTCTGCCGGCGCGGCGTGTGCCATGAGTCATTTTTACTATCGTATAGTTCAAATTACACAAATACACATTATCTCTCAAATATTATACTACATACATTTTTATTGCTGAAATGTTTATCTGATTATTTCATTCATAGGATATTCTGACCAATAGAAAGCTACAGAGATGCAAATTAGGGTGATAATTTTTGATAATCTCCCGTGGTTAAGCATATTACGTCAGATGCCCTTCGTTGCCATGAAAAAATACATTCAGTGACATTAATGACAATTAATGTTTTAAAAATTATAAAAGTGATGGCTTTCAATCGTCAAATATTTATAAAAACTGTGCGTTTAATGGTACTTACATAAATAAGTTACAATAAAATTTTGGTTTTGAACAGTTTTATTCATGAAATAATCGCAACAAATTGCACTCGACCTCTGAAATTAATATAGAATTTTTGCTCTCGTGACACTTTGACATAATTTCACGAGCCGAAGGCTCGTGAAATTAAAACTGTCAAAGTGTCACTCGGGAAAAATTCAATAATTTCAGAGCTCTTGTGCAATTACTACTGATTATTTCATTCATAGGAGATTCTGACCAATAGAAAGCTACAGACATGGGTGATAATTTTTGATAATCTCCCGTCGTTAAGCATATTACGTCAGATGCCCTTCGTTGCTACGAAAAAATACATTCAGTGACATTAATGACAAATGTTTTAAAAATTAAAAAAGTGATGACTTTCAACCGTCAAATACATATTTGTAACAACTGTGTGTTTAATTTCAGTAATTGGTACTTACATATATAAATTACAATAAAATTTTGGTTTTGAACAGTTTTATTCATGAAATAATCGCAACAAATTGCACTCGAACTCTAAAATTATTATAGAATTTTAGAGCTTTTGTGCAATTACTACTGATTATTTCATTCATAGGAGATTCTGACCAATAGAAAGCTACAGACATGCAAATTAAGGTGATAATTTTTGATAATCTCCCGTCGTTAAGCATATTACGTCAGATGCCCTTCGTTGCTACGAAAAAATACATTCAGTGACATTAATGACAAATGTTTTAAAAATTATAAAAGTGATGACTTTCCACCGTCAAATACATATTTATAACAACTGTGTGTTTAATTTCACTAATTGGTACTTACATATATAAATTACAATAAAATTTTGGTTTTGAACAATTTTATTCATGAAATAATCGCAACAAATTGCACTCGAACTCTAAAATTAATATAGAATTTTTGCCCTCGTGACACTTTGACATAATTTCACTCGCCTTCAGCTCGTGAAATTAAAACTGCCAAAGTGACACTCGGGAAAATTCAATAATTTTAGAGCTCTTGTGCAATTACTACTGATAATTAACTATGTATTTTGATGGGAAATAAGCCATAATTAAATTGAAAAATAATTTTATTAACATTTCGTCGCACAAATCGGGTGTCGTTGTCAAAATACAAAACACTGAAAATAAAAATGTTTATCTGATGAAAATCGGTCCATGGTAGCCGGAATTTCGGGTTATCGGGGGCCGACTTACCGGGGTTACACTGTACTTCCATAAATAAGTATTTAAAAAAATATTTCTCCTTCTAGGTGTTGCATTTTTTTGTCCATCGGTATATAAACTTTTTATCATGCTATATAATATAAATTGTAAACTTGGGGGATGACCTAAAATAAGAGGTTTTAATTAATATGTGGTCTTTCTGTAATAAAATATATGAAACAGTACTTATACATACATCTGCACGTTCCAAAGGTTTTAACGACCCTCTTGGTAAAAATACATGCCCGGTAAAAACCAAAATGATGTAAAAGGTGCGTAAATGTGAATACAGGACGACAAAATGGGATTATACGATTTTGTTAGGCTAAACTTAATGGTGTTATCTGGATTTTCTTATGTGTGCTTCTTCCTTTGCGGTTGTTTTAAACGGGGTTTAAGGATTCAAACCGTTTGTGATATGTTGCGATGTAAAATAAAACCGTCAAAAATAATTTGGTTGATCTAGTTTTAACAAGATCGTGGTATAAATTTTTACTAAACAAATGGGTACAAAGATCAAAAATAATATTAATACAAGATTTTACAGCATTTTTACTTTGTATAAATATATATATAAATATATATATATATATATATATATATATATATATATATATATATATATATATTATATATATATATATATATGTAAGTATAGTTAAATAAAAATATACAATATAACTATATGAAATTAATACGTCCACCGACAATAGCCATTTCCTGTTTATTAAGTTCACTGACAGTAGGTACAAATTTATGATTATAATTTTTCGGAAACGAATAGAACTTTGATTGACTATTTTCTTGTTGTATTTTTACAATAAATAAGAATTTGGTAATAGTAGGCAAGCAATTATTCAGCCACGTACTAGGGGTACTCAGCATTTAGGTATTTTTGTAAATTACTATAATTTAAATCTTGAGTAGTTGATAATTCTATTTTTTACTAATTAAAATTAAAAGATCGTAGAAAAAGTATAGTATTCTACTCACATGTAATGGCTATTACTCACTCTGATGAATTACGACACTAGCCTACGGCTCGTGTCGCAAACTTCATCATCGTGAGTAATAGCCATCATTACATGCTCGTTGAATAATATACTATTATGTTTTTTTTTATTCAACGTGCCTAACTATTATACTTTAAGTTATTGATCTCAAGATTGTATTATTACATTAAACTGTATACAAGATATACCATTTTTGTTCTATTTCCAAACCTTATTTATTTACTTTATTTTAAACAATAGAAGATATCTATCATTTATATACCTCATATAGAAGTACATAATTTTATCATCTTTAACTCGATATTTAATATTAGCACATCTAAGATCATACATATTTCATATTTTATGAACAATGTGATAAGTTCGCTGGCTTTTTTGTAACTCAGGAATTTAAGGCATTCTGCTAATAATTTTACACTATTATTGCATGAATCATTATAATAATGAATTGCTTTAAAACTTACTCTAACAACAATGCTATGAATATGCTCTAACGCAATACTTAAATAGCTAGGTGTGGTCAAAAGTTTAAAAAGTGTTTACTGTAAAATTAAGGTTCTCGAGATATTATACTGTCGTCGGAAATGGACGATATTTACATATTGCAGAAAACAAAGTTAAAGCACTAGAGAAATATAACACACAAATGGAAACGCGAAAATTGTACAAGAAGGTTACCCAGGACAGAAAGGAATTAAAATCTAGACTTAAGCTAGAAAATCTAGAAAAAGCTTAAATTGTGATAAAAAATTTTTCATTTATGTTCACGTGCTTTGTGTGATAAAAATAAGACTTTTCATTTAGATTTTTAGTTGAAGAAACGTGTTAATTAAGAGATTTTTATTCGTTTTTCTCAAGTGAGTTAGTTTAATGCAATAGTTCTTCTTGAAAAGACCAAGATGCAAAAGTTTTGTTTTGGTGATTATTTTCCGTTAATGAACTAATTATGTGTTATCGAGTTTAATTAAATTAACTTGTTAATAAATTATTTATTAGTTTATATATTGTTTCAGTTTTGACACAGTAAGTATACCTATATAAAAAGTGAAAACTCTATAATGTTGCATTGAGGGTAGCTATTGTAATTTTATGCATTTTATAGTCTCCCATTTGGTTTTACTTTTGGCATATAAGCTAAATTTACAACAGTTAAATGAAAAATTGCAATACCAACAATGCCCATACGAATAATTATTATTGTGTATTTTTAAAACAGTAAAATTAAAAATAATCTAAAAAACGACATAAAACTACGTTTTTTATATCACGTATTTAAAACGTGATAAAAAATGACGTCAGTTATGGTGGGGCATATTCACGTGACTTTCGACGTCGAAAAAACTGTTTGTCACAACTGATGTGGTTTGGTGATAATTATGACGTCTTTTCAACGTTTTGTAAACGTTATTTGGTTGTCTGGGATGTCAACTGTAAATGTCACTGTGACAGTGGGCACAGTGGCAGTTGCCAAACTCGTCCGATACATCTAAAGGTAGGAAACAATCAATATAATGTAAGTTTAACGGTTTTTTTTTCGCTAAATCTCCCACCTCCACTAGTTTCATTTCTTTTTATCTCACAACTTAATGTGTTTTCCATCATTTACATTATTCTGCCGGTTATTAGCTCGCTCATCACTGTATAAGTAGGCTAGTAGAACTGATTTCGTCTTCTTCAAGTGCAATATCCGTGACTTCTCCTTTTTTTCTTCTTCTGGTAGCACTACAACCCGGGGTGGTTCTTGACTGACTGCACAACTCGCTTCCATTTCGAACGGTCGTCCATGATAGTTGGGTCAGTGGCTAGTCCCATTGTTCTTAAATATGACCATATATTGTCTCTCTACCTTCGTGACGGAGGTCGGCAATCATAACATCTATTCGGACTTTACAGGTGGCTGCTCTGAAAATGTTCATTTAATGTACCTATATCCGTACTATCCTCTCAGGTTGCAGATCCACGATATTCTACGTTTTCCTATGCTTCTTTTTCCTTGAATCTTTCCCTTTATAATCAACTGGAGCAAGTTGTATCTCTCTCCACGTGTAATATGTACGAGATAAACCAGTTTTCTTGTTTTAACGGTATTTAAGATTTCCATTTCTTTATTCATCTTTCGCAGAACCGCTTTGTTTGTGACGTGTTCTGTCCACGATATTTTCAGAATTCTTCTGTATACTCACAGCTTGAATGATTCCAGTTTTTCATTGATGCCGCACTCAAGGATCAAGCTTCCATTCCACAAAACAAAGTCGATAAAACGTAGTACCTAGCCAACCCATATAACTCTTAACTCCAATTTCTAACCTCTTGTGCAGACCACTCTTTTGTTCTCTTGTACAGAGAACTGATTTGGAAGCAGGTAAAACTACCAGAACCTTAGACAAGGAAAGAGAGAAGACGAGTAATCCTATGACCAAAAGTGAAGCCAAACCGTCACCAGAGATTTTGATCATCGACGTATCTTTGGGGTATTGTTATACATTGAGTATTTAAAAAGAAAACATGAAATGTATTTAAAATGAAGAATTTGTGTACGGTAAATGTTTTATTAAGTTGCTCATATTACGTACACTTCGCGTCAAAAAAAACTGGTACAACTCTTATAACCGAAAATCGTGTTTTCAAGTTGTGTAAGTTGATCTTGTCACAAGTGTCATTCTAATTTCTAGGGCAACGTTGCCAGTTCAACGAAAATAGTATATCAAACTAGGTAAAAATGGGGCTGAGCGACAGACCGCATTTTTTAATATACTAAAAACTAAAACAATGGTAATTTTCCGCCATCTCAATTAAGTATCCATACATTGATTCGTGTTTTATTATAATTTATGAAAATATTTCAATTCAAAAATAATGATAGATATAAATCTTGACATGACTTTAAATTATTATGTTTAATGTCAAATCGAGAGGTGTGATCGGTTTCTCGTAAATTGTAGGACAAAACTGCATTAAGTTGTGTAGAATAAATAAAACACACTGGAAAAATTAAAAATTTAATTTGAAATTAATACAAAATGAATAACTTTTACAGTGAACAAGTATGGAATTTAAATTTTGTATTACCTACAATTCGAAATATACATTTTAAACGTTATTTTTTTGTATTTAGATTTAGTGCAATTCCGTTATCTGTGATCGCAACAACGAAGTGATTCAAGAATAATAATTGTCAGTCTGAACACAGGTTTACATTGGAAAAAAAGTGTACCAGTTTTATATGACGCGAAGTGTACATATGTTTCAATACATACATATGTTTTTATTACGAATTTTAGATGAGGATTTACTTTATTTTTTATGAAATTTTAACCTTCAACGAACACCCACCACTGGCAACCCATTGTTATATTTGCCGTGACCGCCATGTTTTTGGTGACAAACAAACCAAAAACTGGCTTCACTTTTGGAACATGTGTATTAAATGAGTGTTACCCGTCCTCTCTCTTTCCTTGTCTAAGACCAGAACACTAGAACGTATGTATAATTGTACCAATTCACAAGAAAAAAGATCAAATAATTTGTGATAACTACAAAGGAATTAGATACCATCATAACGTGACCAATAAAATATTGGCCTCTCTCTCTCTCTCTCTCTCTCTCTCTCTCTCTCTCTCTCTCTCTCTCTCTCTCTCTCCTCTCCCTCTCTCTCTCTCTCTCTCTCCTCTCTCTCTCTCTCTCTCTCTCTCTCTCTCTCTCTCTCTCTCTCTCTCTCTCTCTCTCTCAATATTTTGTTCCGCTTCGCTACGTTATGCTCACCTTAACGTATACTATTTTAAACCACGTATACTATTTTAAACCACTCGAAAATTCTTTATTACTTATATTCTGTTAAAATCTATTATTTTGATCCTCACAGAAAGATGCCAGTCATAGTAACGTTAAGACCAGCGGTACATAATTCGCAAATATTTTACGGCTATCCCCACTTTTTCTGTCTTTACACGGCAAATTAAGTGTAGTAAAATTCTCACTGGTATGGATATGTAAAGATTACTACTTGACAATGTCATCATTAACTTTAAAGAGATGGCTTTTGAATGTTCTTGGATAACTGTTACTTATATAATTGCAAATTATTAATTCAGTTAATAAATATGATTATTTCATTCATAGGAGATTCTGACCAATAGAAAGCTACAGAAATCTGAATCAAATCGATAATTTTTGATAATCTCCCGTCGTTAAGTATATTACGTCAGATGCCCTTCGTTGCTACGAAAAAAATAGATTCAGTGACATTAATGACAACTAATGTTTTAAAAATTATAAAAGTGATGACTTTCAATCGTCAAATATTTATAAAAACTGTGTGTTTAATGGTACTTACATAAATAAATTACAATAAAATTTTGGTTTTGAACAGTTTTATTCATGAAATAATCGCAACAAATTGCACTCGACCTCTGAAATTAATATAGAATTTTTGCTCTCGTGACACTTTGACATAATTTCACTCGCCTTCGGCTCGTGAAATTAAAACTGTCAAAGTGTTACTCGGGAAAAATTCAATAATTTCAGAGCTCTTGTGCAATTACTACTGATAATTTTTTCACTAATTATGTATTCAGTGATTGCAATAATTTATATACTGTACAACAAAAACTAATACTCAATCGAGAAAAGAGGAAAAGTGTTTAAGTGATTTTTTAATAATATATTATTACTATGGAACGCCTACAATTTTGAGCATATTTGACAACAAAATACTCGGATCACAGAATATATCCTGGTCAATTCTCTGCTTGGATCGTTCATAAATAACAAACAATTAATTTTTATTAAGTTCATGTTTAAATCAATTATTTATCAAATACACTATCAATATTATTTAATCAATAACTCAAAATATTCACGATGCCATGTCAAATATTTAACATTCTCACTGTCTTGTCATCATATTCTATTTGACTCAGTGCGTTGTATGACAAAGATAGCGAATGTTCGATTTGGAAAATATCACCACGGACATGGTGTCCATTTTTTTCAAATTCTAAAAAAACTAATAAATATTTTTAAAAAATTTAAACGCAGAATGAAATACCAAATTATTGTCGAGGGCCGAAAGTCCCTTAGAATAAATAAAAAGTTTCTTTTAAACGAGATATTTGAAATTAAAAATCACACTACATTTTCTGTTAGTTTTTCACCCCTCTAACTTATTAAAATAAACATTACAGAAGTTTTCAGGCGGTAATAACGTAATCTTTCATTCTGCGTTTAAATTTTTTAAAATACTTATTAGTTTTCTCAGGATTTGAAACAAATTGAATCCCATTTAAATAGCATTAGAGCCGAAACTACCCATCCCCTTAATATTTTAAATTTCATAAATACCTAATTTAAGTTTAGTAACAAATGACCTGCCAAAACGTTGTTCTTTAAATTTTATAAATTACCTTTCCATTTTAGCATTTAAGATTATTAGCCTTTTAGTAATATTGGTCCTAGTTTATGATTGCCATTTTCCTGTACATTTTATTAACCTGTTTCGCTTTTACGGTTAATTTTTAATTTCAAGGGATACTTTATAGGCGAGCGGCAGCAACCCCTAGAATGCTGTTATACCGATCACGAAAATTAACTGTTAGGTGAATGACGAATATTGGTCATTCCTTATGTTTTTGAGGTACCTAGCTGAATCAGAATATGAAGTTCATTTTTATCTAAAATTGGTGGAGCATGTTCACAAATCAAATTTTATGCAAAAATGCGAAACATCAATTTACATGATTTTTCAAATTTAACTCGCTTGTAACGTTACAAACGTCACATCTTTGATATTTTGTTTTTAAATAATTATTTTACCTTATTTTCTTTAATATTTCATTAATAATTATCTTCTTCTATTTGGTTTACCCATTTCCCCCTTTAAAAATCGGTTGGCGCTCATTTATTATCCTCTTTTATTATCTTCTATTTAATATATCTCTTTTTATTTAAATCATCATCTGAACATACTGAACATACCTCGTATATTCATACTCTCCAAATATCTGTATTTTCAATACGGAACATGCCGCTACTTCAAAGTACTTGGTTGTCATTTTAAATGTCGTTTTCAATGACAGTGTCACTTCATCGACTTGACCCCCTACTCCCTGACATACACTGGAAGGGAAAAATTAATCCTTAAAAAGGCATGTAATTCGAAAAATAAATCATTTCTATTTCAACAAATCATCTTCCTCTTGGGGTGAGTTACACATAGTTTTTTTTAATAATTTCTTACAGTAATTATATTTCTCCGTCTAACAGTTTTTCTAATGTTTTTTTTTCTAACCTTCAAATGTTCAACCATGTGTTTGATTTCTATATTTCTTTTCATCTATTAATATGCACGTTTGGTAATCAGAATTTTAACTATTCTCATCTAAATTCTATGTAATTTACCCTTGCCAATTACTATTTCTGAATACTATTTGGCAAAGGTACAATTTGGTGTTCTTCTTGATGATTGATATGTGTCTCTATTTTATAGTTTTTTGGAAAGAGATCAACCTTTCCCTCTTCGGGAACCTAAGCCTCACATCACCGGTGATGCACACTTGAAGGCGAAGACAATGACATCCAGACTGCACAACCACCACCTCTAGCTGCAGGGGCCTTGGGCCGAAGATCCGCCCAGGCCTACGAGAAGTCTACAACAGCAGTACCATACGACATCAAGAAGATACCATCAGCTACCAAAAGCCATAAGTATAATCCAGAATTGTTAGTTTTTGGCAAGAATTTAAATACATTTGTTAATGCAATTTACTAAGTCATTTTATTTATTATATCTTTATGAACAATAAACATGATAAGTTAAAAACTATGTTTTGTTTGCTTCCATTCCAATTTTCAGAGTTCATTCTAAGGTTAGGACAAGACGAACACACACCTGAGTGACTGAGCTAAGCTAAGGGTGTGACGATGGCTATCTTGGTTAGTTGAGGTAATATTTTCGAATATTGTTTCAATTAGCTGGGGTAGTCCATCGCTTTCTCGTTACACGCTGTATATTATCGTTGAAGTATTTAGATATCAATAAGATTTGTCCGAGATGTTTAAACAAATTAAAAGAGGAGTTGTCAATTTTTAAACATTTTGTCGTCAGATGTCGTTAGTTTCATGTTTTCTTAAAACGGTTGGGTGACAAACTTTTTAGTTTATAATTTTAACCAACACAGCAATGAAACATAATTATTGCCAAAGCTTTTTGGAAAATGTCAAGTTAAAATATGAAATAGGATAAAAGTTATGTGACTTTATAGACTAGTGGCATTCCTTCAAAAAATGCTTATTTCTCGAGATACTGACCACAATATGGCGAATGGCTAATTTTGGTCATACCTTATGTTTTTGATGGTGCTGCGCCGTTGGCCATTACTGGCTGAACATACTGATGGAAGACTTTCAGTTTCAGATTAAACAGTATTTTGCTCCCTTTAATAGATGCCCATTTTAAGAGCTCCACATGATGTCCATTCATGTGCTAATTTTCTTGATAATTTTCCTGTTTATGTGCCTTAGCGTATTCTAATTTCGTGTCCAAGGTATATGTATTTATCAATAAGTTTATACAATAAAAATAATTTATTATTTATTTTAATATATTTTGTATTTCGATAACGACTTGTGAAGTGGAAGTCGAAACGTCAATAAATTTCATTTTTACCTTAAATTGTGGCTTACTTCCCAATAAAATAGTAAATTACATAAATAATAAAATTATAAAAGAAATTTCAAAAATAAATATTTAAAAGACTAAAAGTCTAATAGAAATATAATACATACCTTTGGCTAATGACACTATATTCGTGAATTTATTTTTAGATTAATTTGAAAGAAAAGTAATTATTATTCCAAAGTAAAATAATTTAATTTCTTAACACAAAAACACCTGCTGGTATAATGAAATCCACAGCTTCTTATTTGCGAAGTACCTAATCATAAAACCTTAAATAACAAACTCGTTTTTAAATTTATTTATCTGAAAAGAAGCTAACACGAAAAAAGTTCATGAAGGAATGGTATACTTTTCGAAATAACTTAAATGATGATAAATGTGGAGCTGAGAATTTAATTTAAAAACTAATTTTTTACCGAGGGGTGAACGACCAAAAAATCATTTTATCGAAAGACGTTGAACTCCTGGTCCTTTGAAAAGGGTCGGAAATGAATGTCCAAAATTTATTGCAGGGATAATTTGTTTCTGTAGATTTTATCGAAGGCGACGTATATAATATATATGTTATTGCCGATTAGAAGAGTGGATGTTCTATACGAAAATTGATTTTTTTATAGCATCAGCACCAATTGGATTATTTTCCAGAGAGATGTTTACTATTAACAATACTTACATGAGAGTTTTGTGAAATTTTATGAATATACAGACGAATTATTTTATAAAAACACGTTCTGGCAATGCAAACTGTTTCTCCTTCTATTCTTCTTCTTTTTCTTCTTCTTCTTATGCAATCCACTAATGGATGTTCGCGATCACGTTTGACCATCTTTCTCTATCCCTTGCAGTATGTATTAGGTCTCCTATGTTTCTTAGTCCTGTCCATTGTTTGACATTACGGAGCCATGACATTTTCTTCCTGCCTACTCCCCTTATTCCTTCGATGTTTCCTTCTGGTATCTTTCGTTTCTAATAATGTGCCCCAGGTATGCCGTTTTTCTCTGTTTAATTGTGTATAGCAGTTGTCGTTCTGTACCAATTCTTCTCAGGATTTCTTTATTTGTTATTCGTGCGGTCCGGGGAACTTTAAGGATTCGTCGATAAATCCACATCTCAAATGCCTCTAGCTTATTCATTGTGTTTACTTTTAAAGTCCATCCTTCCATGCCATATAGGAGCACCGATCATATATAGCATTTCGTGAATCTTAGTCTCGTAAAGACGTTTCTGAATTTCATGAATGCACTCCAGGCCCTTTGTATCCGACATTTAATTTCCATATTCGACAACAAGTCCTCACATAGCCAGGTTCCCAGGTACTTAAATTTTCTTAAGCGCTATACATCTTGGTTGTTATTAGGCTAGTCTTGCATTTTGATGTTGACATAATTTACGGCTGATTATAAGGAACTTCGTCTTTTTATGTTGATGCTAAGTCCCATGTTCTCGCTATGTTCTCCAATTTTATTAAGAAGGTTTTGGAGGTCTTCTATATTGTCTGCTATTAAGACCGAATCATCCGCATATCGTATATTATTGACCCAGGTACCATTTACTTTGATGCCGCTTTCGCATTCCTCAAGAGCTTCCTAAAAGATACTACTCTCTCCTTCTATACTTATAAATAATTTACAATTAAAAAATATATATCTCCATAGTCTTGTATTAATCCATAAAGTGAAATTAATCTTGTCTCCTTCAGCTAGGTGTATTTTCTCAGATCTCCGGGCAAAAGCTGGATCTATTATAGCTTTTGTTATCTCTATGCTCAGATTATAGGCCAATATTTCTGTATTTTTGCCCATTTTGCCCATTTTGCCCATTCTAGGTACTTTTGCCACATTTCGTAAATTATGCCTATTTGTGTTTTTTTAATTCAATGCTGCTACGCATGATATTATTCATGCTGCTATTACTGAAGCTATATTAAAATTTTGATTCAACAATAAAATATCGACGATCTGTCATCAAGTGCCTGGTCATGAAGATAACTCAAGTGAATTATGAATACTATGAATACAAGTACTTGGGCATAAAGATAACTTAAGATGGAACACGTCATACTGCTATAAAAGACAGAAACATACAGGGTAGAAAAGCCATATCCATGATGAGGGGCATTCTGTGAGACCAAACAATATCTAAAGCGAACAAACAGCTCATATACAATACCATACTTAAAAGTGTAATCACATATGGCAGAGAAGTTTGGCCAATGAAACAAAGAACAGAGAAAATGATCGGACACCAAATGAGAAAAAATAATAAATGATGGGACTCGCACATACAATAGTTGATGACGTAAAAACAAAACAACTAATATGGTACGGCCATGTACAGAGAATGCCAGATGACAGGAAAACCCGAGTAAGAAAAAATTCCAAATTACGGTCTATAAAATCCGATAAAACATTATTGAACTAGATCTTTTTTCTTCTTGTACATAGGCTTTAAAACCTGTTTCTTCTTCAATAATAGCCTCCTAAATTGTTTAAATTATCGCACCATCTTTGTCTTAGTCTACCAATACTTCTTCGTTCATTTGGTGGCTTATCTCGTGCTATTCGTACTATCATATCCTCTGCCATTATGCTAATGTGTCGTTCCACTCCTGTTTCCGTTGTGTCACTCATCCATTTATGTCTTCTACAGTGCATGTTCTTCTTATGTTTTCGTTTCTCTCCCTATCCAACAGACTTTTCCCTGATAGTCGTCGAAGTATTTTCATTTCTGTTGTTTCTAGTAGTCTCGTTTAAGATGTGTCTTGTCTCCGCCGTGTATGTCAATATAGGATTAATTGATGCTTTATAGATTCTTGCTTTTGTATCTTGTCTTAGGTGTTTGTTTTTCCAGATTGTGTCATTGAGAGATCCCGCCGCTTTACTTGCTTTTAAGCTTTGTTGTCGTACTTCTTCTTTAACATCTCCGTAACCAGTTATATCTATTCCCAGATATCTAAACCTTGCTTCCTGCTTTAATACTTTTCCATCAATTTAGATTTTACGATTTTACGTAAAATCGTAAACAGAATTAGATTAGTTTATCAAAATTGCATTGGTATCGCATTGTGAGTAAAAATCAAATCATAATTATCAAAGAAATTATTGCGAACTGTAAAGAAAACGCTATTTGCAAAAAATCTTTTTTAATTAGGCAAAGCTTCAAGGTATAATAGGTATAATATATGAGCTCTTTTCCCATGTTCATTCATTAGAAACGAAGCTCAGACCATGTCTGAGATGCCGCAAGGTATCTTTGTGCTCTAAATATAATCATTCTTCTTCGGCTTTTTGTGTTGCGTTATAAAGCCCGTCACTTTACTGTACAAAATTATGAAAAGGACGGAAAGCAGAACATACCTTTATATTTTATAGGGAAAAATATCTTTTATGTTTAATATTTTTTGCTTTGTAACTAGGATCAAATATCAATACGTAGTAGCTTTTTAAGCTTCCGATTCATTCACGATCTGTAATATAAATTAGAATAAATAGTTTATAAATCTAATCTAAAGTGTTATATGTGGTCTCTATTACTATATGGATGTGAGACCTGGACACTAAAACAGTATGACGTCAACAAATTGAATTAAATCGAAATGTGTTGTTAAAAATGTTAAGACTACGCTGGACCAGCAGAACTACGAATGAAGAAGAACTGTAAATAATGGTCACACGTCCTCACAGGCCATTACTATCAAAATTATAAAAAAAGTAATATCTAGGACATATAATGCGCCATAGGGAATTGAAGCAGCTCTAGGTAATAGCGGTAACGGAAGATAAAGGGGTGTATAGAAAGAAAGAAAAAATACTGGCTAAGAAATATTAGAGATTGGACCTACACAACAGGAAATGACTTAATTCATCAAGCCCAGAACAGAGAGAAATTTACCATATTGATCGCCAACCCCAATAGAGTGTACACTCTATTGAGGTAATCTGCAAGAAACTGTACTATAACCATTTTTAATTGTTTCATAATTTGTGAGCTTAAGATGAACAATATACCGATGGACGTTTTTTCCGATTTCCAGTTTTCTCTGTCTTCCCACAACTTACGTCTTTTTGTCTTTCTCTGATCTCTATATCAATGCTTTTTCTCCAACTTATTGTAAGTCTTACAGCATAGGATGGACGAGTTACAGTTAGACGCCCCCTCTCTCAGCTCAAATGGTACTCCGTCACTAAGGTTAGGTTGCCGGAAATCACAATGCAGGTGTTTGCAGTGACATTCGCTTAATAAAACGCGTTTGATCAGTTGCTCGAGACGCCAATACTGAATGATGCAGAGTCAGAGATAAAAAATGTGCAACGATTTATCTATCTCAAATCGTTCCTGAAAAATGAACCTCTCCATTTAATAGACAACATCGAAGTTGTCGAAGAAAATTTAGTGATAGCTTTAGAGACGCCCAAAAATCGCTGCGAAAACAAATCGTATGTGATTATTTTACATATTCAAAAATTTTTAAAGGCTCCATCTCTAGTTAAAAGTAATTCAAAGGCATTACGCGAATTATTAACTCTAGCTAAGCAGACGCTACTCGCTTTGTAAAATATATCTGTACTAACTGAACATTAGTTAAATAGATTTCAATTAGTTTTACTAGATTTACTACTTTCAAGATTTACTATTAGTTGAATATTTTGAATATTGAATATTGAGTTGAATATTTTTACAAAAATTAGTTTTTGCTACACTTAGGTCCACTGAATAGGATATTGGAACAAAGATCTTACCTACCCCTTCACATTTTTTTGATTTTCTCGAGAAAAAGTGTGACATTCAAGAAAATTCTTTCTTCTCATCAGTTGATCAACCATCACACTCTTTCTCTGATTATAATTGATATTCGTCTCTGATAAAATCTCTCTCTTTTACCTTATAGTATCCAATGTTTAGGTAAACGATCTTCCTTCTTTCCCTGCACGTGACCATACCGTCTTAGTTGATTTACTCTAACGTCTTCAATTATTTTATGCCTGATATTCATAATTTCTGGTATTCTATTATTTACAATCGTTTCTCATTTTGATTTACAAGTAGCACTTCTCCAAAAATTCATTTCTCTTTGCTTTAAGCTATTAGGAGTTCTTTATTTCAGTACCTGCACTTCACTGCTGTAAATTGTTGTACTTTTTATGATGCTGTAATATATTCTTTACTTTCTTTTTTTTCCTTTTTAATTTAATTTATATCCCACAATCTGCTTTTCAGCTGTCTTTTTGTTCTTCTTCCTTTGTTTTTTGTGTTTAACAGCTTTATCTATTCGTCTATCATTCGCAACACAAATACCAAGATATTTGTATTTCGTATATTGTTCTATTTCCTGTGAATATCCCTCAAATACAATGCTTTGCTATTTTCCGTCGGTCTATTTGATACATCCAGTATTTTCTATTAATTTTCGTATCATTTATTCAGTAGCCCCATAATCCGGTGGAAATACTATCTGGTCATCTGCAAAGCATAATTTGTACTTCGAATCATTGGCAAAAGACTAGTAAGTGTTTAAGCCTTAGGGGAACCAATTTTGATCAACTAAAGGAGAGAGTATCTTCTTCTTATGGTGCCTATCCGTTACGGATGTTGGACACTAACATGGCTATTCTGACTTTGTTGACTGCTGCCCTGAAAAGTCCGGTAGTGGTTAAGTTAAACTATTTTCGCAGGTTATGCAGCCAGGATATTCTTCTTCGTCCTGGACCTCTTTTACGATGCACTTTACCTTGAAGTATGGTCCGAAGCAGGTCATATCGTTGTTCATTGCGCATTACATGGCCCAGGTATTCCAGTTTGCGACGTTTTATGGTTACGACTAGTTCGCGCTCTTTACCCATTCTATGTAGAACTTCTTCGTTGGTAACTCTGTCTATCCAGGAAATCCTCAAAATACGTCTATAGCACCACATCTCAAATGCTTCGAGTCTCTTCAGTGATGCTTCAGTTAAGGTCCATGACTCCACGCCATATAAAAGAACGGAGAATACGTAGCACTTTAATAAACGAATTTTTATTTCCAATTTTATATCGTGGCTGTTAAAGATTTTTTTCATTTTGACGAAGGCTGATCTTACCTTCTCGATCCTTATCTTAATTTCCGTCGATTGGTCCCAATGTTCATTTAAGTTTGCACCCAAATAACAAAAGTTGGTGATTTGTGTTATAGGTTGTTGGTTAATTAGTAACTTGGTTGGAGAGAGTATACGACCAGAAAATGTTTTATGCAATAATTGAATTGTTTTACGGGTTAAACGGCATGTGGCACTGTCTTGTTGAAACTTTATGTCTTCCACACCCATTTGATCCAATTTAGGCAAAAAGAACTCTGATAACATGTTGCGATATTGAGCACCAGTAACAATTATAACTTGACCAGACTCATTTCCAAAGAAATATGGTCCTATGGTGCCTCCAGCCTAAAATCCGCACCAAACACTGACACACTGTGGATACATTTTTTTCGACAGTCACATGTGGGTCCTCACAACCCCAAATGTGGCAATTTTGATGATTAACAAAGCCATGAAGAAGAAAATGTATTCCATTTTGATCGAAAAATCAGCACTCACTTGTTAATGTTCAATAATCTATTCAACGAAATTTCTTTGCTGTGCATGGCCGCTAGGCTTCAGTTCTTATGACAATAGAACTTTGTAACCATGTAAATGAGATCTTCAAAAAATATACTCCATACAGATCTTTTTAAAATGATGCTGAACTGTTGATTCTGGAATTTCATTAACACTATCAAGTACTGCTTCATCGACATAGCTTTATGCGGCTTATTTCTTAGGCTACCGGTGTCTTTAGCATCACCAATTGATTCAGTTCCTTGCATTTCTCAAATACCTTTTTTTACAGTTGACGAAGTTAAAATTAATATTCCGACCATATTTTGTACGAAATTTTCCAAATGTGTCCGCCAAACTATCATTATTTTTTGTTCCATTGTTTAACAATGAAAAAGCGTTGTCCTCTCATGGTCTGCTGTAATACTATTAACTCTAACTGTCAGCTGTCAAACTGCTTTTTGTTTGTTGCCAACACTTTACTGCACAAATAGCGGAAAAAATCAAATCTGGCGTGAATTTGGGGAAACCCTTTATACACCCGGAATAGCATTGTTTACGGGCTAGTTACCTGGGACTTCTAATAGGTAATTATTCAATACTCATTTTTATGTCGCTCTATATTTAAAACAGTACAATACAAACACCAAACGTGTAAACTCTTGCAGAGAAAGAAAAATACGGAAATAGCCCTTTAAATTCAGTGCGGTGTACCAATGTACTTCAAGCAAAGATAAATGCAAACATGAACTGTGTTTGAGTAAACTTATGAGGACTTATGTAAATTAGTGGCTTAATGTTGGTATAGAACCGTCAAGCCGTTACAAGAGCTTTATGGATTAGGCCTCAATTGGTCATCGACGCCATTGACGGATTACTACTAATAAGAATGGCTTATAGACCAGGGCGGATCTGTTTTGAGGTCGATGTGAGAGGTGGCATTCGGATTTTTGCAGATAAAGTTAGGTGACAACTTCAATAATTATAATTGACTTATGCTTCTTCTCAAATATGCCCGGAACATTAATCAAAAAATTTAAATATTTGAAATTTCGAAAAATATCGATTTTTTTATAATTTCATTGCTTATACCTTTAAAACGATTCATTTTGGAACAAAGTCGTAGGGAGAGAAAATAAAGATAATTTTGTATAATATACGACTGGTTTAAAATGTCTTAAATTATTAACCTTTCTGCAAAATAGCAATAAATAGAAAATAAGGGGGCAAAATAAGCCTGTTTTATTCAACGGTTTTCAACCACTTTGGCTGCACTTAGAACTTTCGTAATTCGTTTAGAAAATTCTCAGAACATTTTTAATAGGCAAGTAAGGATATGTTTTTAGGTGGATGTGGGAGGTGGCATTTAGATTTTTGCGGATAAAGTTAGGTGATAACTTCGTTAATAATAATTGATTTATATTTCTTTTCAAATATGCCCGGAACATTAATAAAAAAAATAAAATATTTAAAAATTTCAAAAAATTTCGTTTTTTTCTATTTTTTTACTTATAACTTAAAAACTATTTAGTTTAGAACAAAGTCCTATAGGAATCAAATAAAGATAATTAAAGTTTCTATCAGATTCCATTGGTTAAAAATGTCTTAATTTATCAGCCTTGCTTCAAAATAGCAATAAATATAAAATAAAGGGTCAAAACAAGCCTGTCTTTATTCAATGATTTTCCATCACTTAGGTTACACTTGGAAACTTCCTAATTCGCTTAGAAAATTTTTGTAATATGCTAACACCGTACACCAAATTTCATTAAAATTGACTTAATAATTTTGCAATCTAAACTTTTTTTAAAAAATTAAATTTTTTTAAAATATTGCACAACAAAAACTAGAACTTACAAAGATTTTTTAATTTTTTTACACATAAAGAAGTACTCCACCTATCTAATGCACTTTACAGAATTGAAATCGGATTATTTAAGCAGCCTTAGCAATGTTTTTAAAGCTATAAACAATTTTTTGGCTTATAAACAAATTAGTGCTGTGGCCAGGAGGGGTGCTACGGGCTCCTTTATTTAGATGGACTTACCCAAGTTTTTTATGTATTTTGACCCGTAGAACACGAATTTTTTGGGTAACAGTTGATCAGGATGTCGATAAGATTGTTATTTTTGTCATTTTTTTGTATTTCTTGGGTAATTCTAAGCAAAAAATGTTCTTACAAGTTTTTTCGTAGGATGCATAGTTTTCGAGATAAACGCGGTGGAACTTTCAAAAAATCGAGAAATGCAATTTTTGAACGCGAATAACGTTTGATTAAAAAATAAAATAGGTCAAAATAAGGTCAAATTATACCGGTTTTAAATATTTGCATGACTAAAAATTAACTTTTTTATTATTAAACAAAGCTATTTGTTTATAAGCCAAAAAATTGTTTATAAATTTAAAACATTGCTGGGGCCCCTTAAATAATCCGATTTTAATTCTGTAAAGTGTATTAGATAGGTAGAGCACCTGTTTATATGTAAAAAATTAGCCAACTTCTAAATGGTCTAGTTTTTGTTCAGAAATATTTAAAAAAAATTGAACTTTTCTAAAAACATTTAGATTGCAAATTTATTATGCAAAATTTATTAGGTCGATTTTAATGAAATTTGGTGCAGGATTTAAGTATGTTGTAAGAATTTTCTATGCGAATTACGAAAGTTTTAAGTGCAACCAAAGTGGTTTTGAAAAACGTTGAATAAAAACAGGCTTATTTTGCCCCCTTATTTTAGAGACATTTTAGAAGATATTTTAGAAGACATTTTTAACCAGTTCTTTATCATACAAAATTCAATTATCTTTATTTTATTCACCTACGACTTTGTTCTAAAATGAATCGTTTTAAAATTATGAGCAAAGAAACTAGAAAAAAAAATCGATGTTTTTGGAAATTTTAACATATTTTAATTTTTTTATTAATGTTCCGGGCATATTTGAGAAGGAGCATAAGTCAATTATTATTGTTGTAAGTTGTCACCTAACTTTATCTGCAAAAATACGAATGCCCCCTCGCACATCCAAAAATACATGTTTTTTCACAAATCAGCCCTGGTCTATAATTAGATTGAAACACAGGGATTATTCGAAAAACATAATAGTAAACTAGATAAACGGCCTGATAAATAGAGCTCGATTACGAAAAATCAATTTTAGGATTCTGCACTGTTTTTCTCTGGACCACTTTTGCTATATTTTCGCTGGTACTTATATTAATACATACATTGTCACATGATAATTCTGTTTTATGGAAGACTCTTTAATTAAATGGGTATTTTTATAGGTCTATTCTCTGTATATTCTTATAATATGAAAAAAAAAATATATTATTTTTTATTATTTCCCTCATTTGACTATGTAGGTGAAACACTTTGTTAGTTAATTTTAATTTAAGCTCTGTTATAGTTACGGTAGCATGGTAGCGGGTAGACACTATTCCATAATCCCAGTGGAAGACAGACTTACTTCATAGTTCATGTGGTAAGACCGCTCTCGTCTGAAAAAAATGTCTGATTCAGTTTCTTTGAGGATTCCTATTCAAAAATGTTTCCTTTAAACAAATCTGAAAGGTGCCGGGCAGAATTTCTGGGCAGAAATTGTTTAAACAATTTTGTTAAACAAATACAAAAAATCACGTTTTTTTGCTCTGGAACATATTTTTAGGTTTTTTTGGGTCATTCTAGACAAGAAAGGTATCTTGTAATTTTTCTTAAAAATTTATAGTTTTCGAGTTATAGGCGACATAATATCTGAAAAATGCGAGAATACGCATTTTCGAGGCTTCAATACTCATATTTAAATTAGGATTTTTGAGGTTGCCAGATACTTAAATTAAAGATTAAATATTCCGCTTCAAGATTCTGAAGAGTTATCACGTCTAACCTTAATTTTTATACCGTTGTTTTTTAATTGTTAAATATGCATGTTTATCTGGTTTTTTGGCCGGTGCGGCGCGCTCTATTTTAAAAATCTCCTATTTTCTTCCGACTATATTTTTCTAGATTCTTTGAGATTTTCTAAATAAAATAAGTTTCTTCACATTTTTCTCAGAAGTTAATAGGTTTACAGTTATAAGCGATTTAAAATCCGAAAAAAGCCAAAAAACAGTTATTTATGAAACTGTTCGTGAAGTATGGTTTTTGCGACCGCACGCGATTTTTAGAACACGAGCGACAACGGAGCGAGTGCTATGCATCGCTTAAGTTCGCAAAAAGTACTTCACGCACAGTTTCATATAATATTTTATCTACAAATAAAAAAACTGTAACACTTCGCCACTGGAATTAATTTCTATTCTACAATTTTTAGAACTTTGACATTTGAAAATCCTAACTACTTTCAAACCACAAAACTGTCAAAAATTTTGTTGTAAGTCATTGCTTATATTGTCATCACCATGACAACCCGAAAATTAAGGATATTTGATTATATGAAAGTGTGCCATAAAACCGATTGAAAGTGTGCGAAAAAGTAAATCCCATTTAAAATATATTGTTACTTCACGCACACTTTGAACCCTTCACGCACTGCTATTTATAATGAGTTTTCACAAACTAAAAACTTATACATAATATGGCATAGAGTAGATAAACGCATTTTTGGATTTTAAATCGCTTATAACTTTAAAACTGTTAACTTTTTGAGAAAAATGTCAAGAAACTTATTTTATTTAAAATGTCTCAAAGAATCTAGAAAAAATATTTTTCTTTCGGAGGAAAATAGGAGATTTTTGAAAAAGAGCGCGCCGCACCGACATACATATTTAACAATTAAAAAACAACAGTTTAATTTAAGGTTAGACGCAATCACTATTCAGAATCTTGAAGCTGAATGATTAAACTTCAATTTAAGTATGTTGCAACCTCAAAAATACTAATTTAAATATGAGTTTTAAGGCCTCGAAAATGCGTATTTTCGAATTTTCAGATTTTAAATCGCCTATAACTCGAAAACTATCAATTTTTGAGAAAATTTCCAAGATACCTTTCTTGTTAAGAATGACCCACAAAACTTAAAAATATATGCACTAGAGCAAAAAAACGTGATCTTTTGTATTTGTTTAAAAAAAAATGTTTAAACAATTTCTGCCCAAAAATTCCGCCCGGCACCCTTCAGATTTGTTTAAAGGGGACATTTTTGAATAGGAATCCACAAAGAAACCGAATCAGAAATTTTTCCAGACTGGAGCGGTCTCACCAAATGGACTATCAGGAATGGGACTCTACCATACGCAAGCCTTGATTATTTCCCAAATCCTGTACTGGAGAGAAATCATGTCCTAACCCCATATACTCAATATACCTACAATATCCTACCAATTTATACAACAAAGTTTATACTATATTTCTGAGATAGCTCACCTGTTTCTCCATATCTCACGTTCCGTCCTTCTCTGGTTTGACATCTTCCTTACAATACGGCACAGAGTTAATATCTGCTGCAGCAGCACGACTACCTCCAGGTTCTTCATCACCTTGGTCATTGCTACGCGGTTGCAAGTCGGGATGAATCTTTTCCGGTGTGCTTGCTTCTGGTGGTTTCTCAGAAGCCAGTACCTCGATTTGGGTTTGTTCTAAGTCACAGCAGGTATGCATTAACGTAAAAGGCAATTTTAAGCTAAGGTCGCCGCCCATTCTATTGACTAGGAGTTTGACTTTGACATAGTATGAGACGTATATAGCAAAGACGTTGCGATCATCAGGAGCGTTACGCTAAAACGAAAAAGTTCATTTTAAAATCCTTTACATATAAATATAAAATATATATGCCAAAACAAAACACAAAATACGTTTTTGGAAGTCTGCTTATTTTTTGGAAAAAGAATTTCGTTTAAATTGACAGGTAAAGGACAATTTAGATCAATTAACTTTTCATAAATCACTTTAATATTTTGTCTGTACTGCCCACATTCCAATATGAGGTGCTGTAGATCTCCCATTCCACCACAGGCGCAATATGGGTTATCACTGATACCTATGCTGTGTTTGTATGCTGGGGTTAGTGCGTGATTTGACCTCATTCTGTTTATTGCTTTTATAAATAGCCTATTTGATTCTTGTTTAAACCATCTCTCATTGAGAATTAGTGGTTGGCAATTTCTAAAATTTATTCCCGTTGTACTTTGGTTATATACACGTTGCCAATTTTGTTTGCAATGGTTTTTACTGATATTATCTATATCGGTTACTGGTAGAAGTATGTTGTTTATGTTTCGTTTGGTTAAAGCTGCAGATTTAGCTAATTTGTCGACTTCTTCATTTCCAAATTTCCAGAATGTCCTCTAACCCAACAAATAATAATTGAACTGCCCGAGGAAGTAATATCATAATATAGACTCTTAATCTCTATCTCAATGTGGTTTAGACTTTTTGTCGATTGGATAGAAGTGAGTTTGTCCACAATACTTCTACAATCGGCGAAAATGATATAATTGTCCATACCAACAGAGGCTATATATTTTAGCGCAAGTAATAAAGCTGATAATTCGGCAGTATATATTGAAGCTTCATTATGCAATCGGCATGATTCTTTATATTCAGAATTCCAGTGATATGTATATTGCACTTCCGGTTCTATTTTGAATTTTGGAGCCGTCAGTAAAAATATATTGAAACATAGGCCACTTGTCTTTAATTATTTTGTTGATAATACTGCCTGGAAGGTTTGAACGTTATGGGGTTATATGTTTACATCCTATTTGACGTCACGGGGTTATATGTTTACATTCTACACCAATTGTATATATAATTTTAAACTAGACATTATGAACGTCAGTAGAAATTGCAGTTATGTGATGTTACAAGTGTTTTTGATCGTTTAAACTATTCATAGAAAAGTTTTACAAAATGGTTTCATTTTCAATAGTAAACCTTCTTTCCTTTCCTTCAAAAACTGTATCAAACTCCAATCTCAACAAACTGGTATATATTATTACAATGACATACGATAAATATCATTAGAATATAAATATTTTTACTTTATTCCCCGACGACGAGCTGGCCAAATACCCAAGTAGGTGGAGGCCAATTAACTAAAGAAGAAGAAGAAGAATATACGTAAATATAACCATAAATGTAACCATATAGTTAAACTCTGTGACGTCACGGGTCTCTTGAACTATTTTAAGATACAGAAGACTTAAAATTTGTATTTCTAAGCTAGTAAAAATTGTATTTCAGTAGTATAACTCACGCCATTTATTTGGTGTCTGTTTCTGTTTTTATTTTGTTTGTAGTTTTTATTATTTTTTGTTTTTTATTGTATTTTTTATTTTGTATAAGCTTTGTCCACAAATTGTAAAAATTTTTTTGACAATAAAGCATACCTTACTTACTTATTATGAGATTTTGAAGCGTGAAATTTTGGAAATCTCATTTTTATACAAAACTGAACATTATTATGTAATAAAAAAAATGTGCAAGTTCCCTATTAACGAAAACCCATGAACAGAACATTCAATTACTACACACGATTGTAACGTCCTTGTTGACAATGACAGTACCAGAAATAAAACACCGAAGTAATGAACTTATCTCAACTGAAAACCGAACATGGAAATTCTAAACTCTGAGACAAGAAAACAAAGAATTTTGAAAATAAACAAGTTTATGTAAATGTAAAGGGACAAAAATTACTAAACTTCCAAGTTCAAGTACTTGAACAGATTAAAGGATGAATCTGACATAGAAGATCATGATAATGAAAAAGAAGAATTGCTCGAAAATAAAAAAGTCTCACAAACGTTGGAAACCCAGCAACTATGCGATCAATGGTTTAACCTGAAGAAATGACCCTGTCTTACAAGAATATATTAAGAAAAGTCATTGAGGAAACTCGTCGTTTGTCATACTCTTCTTGAGCAAAAGATCTCACGCAATGGCAAGTATTTCAGTTAATTGCAATCACGTCTGTCAATACTTTCATTTTGATGCATTTTTTGGTAGACTTCCGGTAAATTTTTTGTAACTGGAAGTGATATAAAAACCGGAATTATATTTTGCTCTTGTCTTGCTAAGGCGCGACGAATAATATATCTCTTGTACCATTTCGGTGACTTTAAAACAGTACTTTCATTTGCAACTCTAAATCGGAAGTACGAAGTCAAACTTCTCATCTTTAATACCATCTTTGTATTATAAGGTTTCATTTATTGGCACCTCATTTGTCATTTTTTATCTGTTCTAGTAACAAAGAAGTTGTGTGCAGGGACAGTCAGATGGACGGAGAGACAGACATGGATATGTAATTCAATATTTTCACCATATTTTTTAATGTTGAAAAATGGACGAAAACAACATTATTTAGGCCAGGAACCGAAGCATTTCACCTCGCAATTTTTACAGAATGGATCGATTTGCTTGAAAATTTGAGAATAAGTAGTGTATAGTCCAAGAATCAAAATCTATATGATCTTAAAAGGCGCTTTTACCATGGGGGTGGTTGCCAATCCATCTCTGGGGTGAAATTTTTTTTATTATATTTTGTCCGCAAAAGTTGATATAAACATTCATTATAAGCAAAAAATGATCTATACATTTTTTTGATTAAATTAATAGTTTTCGATTTATTCGCTATCGAAAGTGTTACTTTTGTATAGAAAAAATAAATGTTTTTCGATATTACGATTCACTCAATTTTTGCCGTAAGATTTTTTTTTCTTTTTCAAACCAAGTTCTTGGGAATTAAATAACCTACAATTTTATATGAAAACATTTTTTCGTATCTCTGATGCTAATCTTTCTATTCGGAAGAAAATGGCATTTGTTACCAAACTACAAAAATTCTTTATTCGTTTTTAACTCCAGTTTTTTAAAAACTAATCATTCTAAGCCAGTCAAACTTCTAGAATCTATTTATAATAGATAAATAAATAAGACTGAATAAGGCCAATGACCAAAAACACCGCTAACTTACATTATTATTAATGTAAAGACTGAAAATTTTATCGACGGCAAAATTGAGTGAGTTATTCACAATTAAACTTGTAATAACATGCAAAAACCACCTTTACCAACCCTTTTAAAGTCACCTATTTTTGCGGCTGAGAATTTTAAAAGATTTATTATTAATAATCTTATAGATCCTGTAAAAACCTACAAAATTATTTTGTTATTAAACTTTCTAGGATAAAAAATAAATAGTTACGGTTAAAAAATCAATATATTAAAAAAAAAAGAAATCCAATTGGAAGCATAATAATGTAACAGGTACATAGGGAGAAGTGTAATTTTGAAGTGTGTAAATTAAATACTTCCTAGCTGAGCGCTTTCGGCTTATGAAGCCATCTTCAGAGCTATGGTCAAAAGGTTCAAAATACCACTATGAAGAGAGATGGATCCCATGTATAATATAAAAATACTTCTATTTTTTATGCAGTTTTTTAACTGATGGAAAAAATTGGAAAAAAACCTTGTCTGATTGTTGAAAAATGCTCAATCCAGCTATTGTTTTATGGTCGGAAAGGTTAAAATATCTATTAAAAGCACAAAGGACTTTCACACGAAAAATTACATTACATAAAACGAATATTTGATCATGGTAAGGTCGAGAAACCTTAATAACTGGAGTCTACGGTGTCAGCATGCATGCAACAATTAGACAAGGTTTTTTCCAATTTTTTGCATCAATTAAAAAACTGTATAAAAAAATAGAAGTATTTTTATATCATACATGGAGTCCATCTCTCTTCATAGTGGTATTTTGAACCGTTTGACCATAGCTCTGAAGATGGCTTTATAAGCCGAAAGCGCTCAGCTAGGAATTATTTAATTTACACACTTCAAAAGTACACTTCTCCCTATTTACCTGTTACATTATTATGCTTCCAATTGGATTTCTCCTTTTTTTTTAAATATATTGATTTTTTAACCGTAACTTTTTATTTTTTATCCTAGAAAGTTTGATAACAAAATAGTTTTGTAGGTTTTTACAGGATCTATAAGATTATTAATAATAAATCTTTTTAAAATCCTCAGTCGCAAAAAGAGGTGACTTTAAATGGGTCGGTAAAGGTGGTTTTTGCATGTTATTACAAGTTTAATTGTGAATAGCTCACTCAATTTTTGTCGTAGATGAAATTTTTGTAAACCATTTTCTTGAGAATTAAATAAGCTACAATTTCATATTTAAACATTTTTTCGTATCTCTGATGTTAATTTTGCTATTCTGAAGAAGAAGCCGTTTTTTTCCAAACTACAAAAAATCGTTATTCGCTTTTAACTCCATTTTTTTTAAAAACTAATTTATTCTAAGAGAACCCGGTAGAACCTATTAATAATACATAAATAAAAATAACCAAATAAGGTTAATAACTAATTTTAATTAGGGTGGTGATTAGGGCGTTGCTTGCGATCACTTTTTCGCTGAAAAAAAAAAATGGGGGGACTGACGTTCTTTTCATTATAAGTCACTTAATTTTTGAGCTAGAGAATTTTTTTATTTTTGGTGATAGATATTTGTAAGTGCTTTAAATCAGTTTGAACAAGTTGTTCTCGAAAAATGCATAGTTTTCCCGTCTTTTGACTTTGAAACTACAACATTTAGCATTTGACGAAGAAAAGCCAACATATAATAAAATATAGCTCGATTACTATTGGTCCTATAGAAAATTAAAAAAAAAGGTTTTGTTTATTTTTTCAAAAGGTTCATTTTTGTTAAGTAAAGTTGTTTTGATAAAACGAAAACTTTTGGAGTTATTAGCAGACAACTGTATTAAAAACACTGATTTTTTCGATATAAAAGTAATACATTCGATAGCGAATAAATCGAAAACTATCAATTTTATCAAAAAAAAAAAATGTATAAAACGTTTTTTGCTTAGAATGAACGTTTTTACCAAATTTTGCTATTAAAGTATAATAAAAAATTTTCACCCCCGAGATGGGGTAGCAACGTGGACCTCCATGGTAAAAGCGGCTTTCGGCATGATATAGATTTTGATCATTGGACTATCCCCTACTTATTCTTAGATTTTCAAGCAAATCGATCTATTCTGTAAAAATTGCGAGGTTTTGTCCTATTTTAAGCTTCATTACTTGGACTATATTTATTATTATTTAGAATACAGTAAATAAATTTGTCTAATTTTTTGATGTTATTTTCCTTAGAACAGTAGAATAAAAAATGCACCACCCTTTTTGTTTGATAGGTACTAAACATAAAACAAAAACTAGTTTTAGTATTTTGTTGTTAACATTTTTACGCTCTAAAGACATTTAATTTATACTTTGTTAACTTGCTCTTACTAACTAAATGGATAAAGCTCAAGCAAACAAAAAGTATTAGTCTCTGCCATATACAGAAAACGACATCAAATGTATTACGTTCATAAAAACCCGGTTGTTTATAAAAGTTAAATCAGACACCAAGATGGCGAAAGATATTGAGTATCCCATTGAGGTTTGGGGGAGCAAACATCAACGAGGATTAAAAATTTAAAGGACATAAAGTTTAAAAAGTAAAGAGTTTAGTCCCTTGGACTTTTTGGCAGAGGAGTAACTGGGTGTTTAAAAATTAATAATTTTTCAGTTGATAACAAAACAAAAATCGGTCGACAGAGAAAAATTGACAAATAATATTAATGTATTCTTGGTCTTTACAAGAAATTTTTTACATTACTTAATCATCATGTAAGTCATTAACCCTTAAGTACTAACACCCCGTCTCTCAGACGGCATCGCTTGTCGAAAGTGGGATATTGCTCTTCCTAGAAAATTTTGAAGGTCACCCGTTTATGACTTTTCAAGTTGGGTTGTTCTTTAGTAGTATTGAATTCGGCAATTTGCGGCAGGTTGTTATTCGAAAGATATTTAGGCTCAAAGTGTGATTTCCGTCTAACAGACGGGGTGTTAATGTTTGTGCCCAGTTCGTCATTACACAGAATGTGCCTCAGTTCGCCAAAAAACATCAAATAAAGAAATATAGACCCTGAGGAAACTTTTTTGAAATGGTAAGATGAGGTAGAAGACGACATGAGCGAAGTGGAATCAATTTGTGGCGAAAATGTTGCAACTGACTACCATTGCTACACTGTACTAATTATAGTACCTGTTAGTTTTTTTTGGTTTTAACATTTTTTAAAACCTTTTTATTTTCATTTTTCTTACTCTTTGCTTAACTCGATTATAAATTTTCATTAAGATTCTGTAATTTGTTTAATTTTTATCACACTTTTTTCAGGAGTAAAAAGGTACACAAACAATCCTTCCATTCTTGTTATAATGTTTTTTATTTTAATAAATACAGAAAAACTAGATTAATTACTGTATTTTTTAGATAATCAATACTTTCAGTATGTCATCGAGATATTTTTTTGCATTAAAATATTTAACAAAAAGAAAAATTACCACTAAAATGTTAAACCCGTCTGTTAGGCCGTTAGTTATTGTTTACGTCATTGATTTAAGATGTTAGTATTACTTAAGGGTTAATACCTACTGCTGGATGCAGACCTAATCTGAACGTTTCCAAATTTCTCTATCTTCTCTGGAATACAGTTTACTGTTATTATGTTCCGTCAGAAATATGGTCCCTAATTATCCTTAGTTCTTCTTATAATTTCTTCCACGTGATTCTAGAGTATTTTTTATTCACTTGTAATCTTTTTTATTAATACATGACCGGTTCATCTCAATTTCATTTTTGCCTACTTCTTTTATTCAATTTTCTTCGTAATTTTAATGTAATTTTTCTCATATTATATCAAGGATGTACCTTTTTTTTGCTGTATTTATGTTTATTTTTTTTTATTATTTTTTTATCATTTTATTGTTATTTGCTTTTTATTTTCATTTTTCTTACTCTTTCCTTAATACTCCAGGGCGGATCTGTTTTGAGATGGACGTTGAGAAGTGACTCAAATTTTTTTGCAGAAATTGCTTGAAAATAGCTCAAATAATAATATTTAAGTTATCCTCCCACTCAAAATGGTCCGGAACATTGTTTAAATAATCAAAATGTCAAAATGTGAAAGGAAAAATTCGATTTTTTTATTGGTTTTTTGATTATAACTTCAAAATTATTCATTTCTGAGAAAATTTGTACTGACATAAAAGTTGCGTAATTAAATTTCCTACAATATAGAATTGGTCGACAATTTAAAAAATAGTCATCCTTGTTGCAAAATAGCAATAATTGCAAAAAAAACATGCAAAAACAAGTATTCGCATTTTAGGTTTTTCAACCATTTATGCTACACTTAGGACCTTCATATTTTACCCAGAAAAACTTTATAATATAGTAAAACAGCACTGTAAATTTAATTAAGATCGGTCTAATAGGTTTTGCAAAATAAATTTTGCAATCCAGCTTTCGCAAAAAAAAATCATTTTTTTAAAATGTTGCAAGACTGAAAATAAAGCAGATAGCAAGTTGAATTTTTTTTCTTCTTATAGAAGTGTACTGTACCTTTCCCTTGCAATTTCCAACATTAAAATCGATTAATTACAACGGCGTCAGGAAATTTTTTAAATAAACATTAATTTTTGGTGCTACGCGCAGGACAGCGGTGTAGAATTCACACAAGTTGATTTCCACCAAAATTTCTTCCAATCTTTATCTAATATATTATTTTCTTACTCCATATTTTCTTGTATTTTAATATTTTAATTCCACAAAAATCAAAGTAATTTTATTATTGTTTGTGAAATATTGTTTAAACAATTGGATATGTTTAAAAATAATAAACCTTTATTCTCTAAGTTAAAATATATCAACAAAGAAAGTTTTTGCTAAAAAAAGTGTTATTTCAAAGGATAGAGTATGTGTTTTTATTTTGCAATAAACAAATTTATTTATTTATATCGAAATATAATAAAAATTAAAATGTATCGATCATTATCAAAGGTCATTGGAATGCCCAATCAGAGCAAACTATCCGCTGTCCTGCGCGTAGCACCAATAATTAATGTTTATTTAAAAAAAATCCTGACGCCGTGATAGTTAATCGATTTTAGTTTTGCAAATCGCAAATGAAAGGCACAGTACACTTATATAAGCAAACAAAATTTCAACTTGCTATCTGCTTTATTTTCAGTCCTGTAACATTTTGAAAAAATGAATTTTTTTTGCGAAAGCTGGATTGCAAAATTTATTTTGCAAAATCTATTTAACCAATCTTAATTAAATTTACAGTATTGTTTTACTGTATCATAAAGTTTCTGTGAATGAAATATGAAGGTCCTAAGTGTAGTATAAATTGTTGAAAAACGTAAAATGCGAATACTTGTTTTTGTATGGTTTTTTCGCAATCATTGCTATTTTGCAACAAGGATGACTATTTTTTAAATTTTTAACTAATTCTATATTGTTGAAAATTTAATTTTGCAACTTTTATGTCAGTACAAGTTTTCTCGGAAATGAATACTTTTAAAGTTATAATCAAAAAACGAAGAAAAAAATCGAAATTTTCCTTCATTTTTTGACATTTTAATTGTTTAAACAATGTTCCGGACCTTTTTGAGAGGGAGGATAACTCAAATATTATTATTTGAGTTATTTTCAAGCAATTTCTGCAAAAAAATTTGAGTCACCTCTCAACGTCCAAATGTACTAATATTTTTACAGATGTGCCCTGGTCTATAAATCGAATATAAATTTTTATTAAGATTCTGTAATTTGTTTAATTTTTATCACACTTTTTTTCAGGAGTAAAAAGGTACACAAACAATCCTTTCATTCTTGTTATAATGTTTTTTATTTTAATAAATACAGAAAAACTAGATTAATCACTGTGTTTTTTAGATAATCAATACTTTCAGTATGTCATCGAGATATTTTTTTTGCATTAAAATATTTAACAAAAAGAAAAATTAATACTTAAATGTTAAACCCGTCTGTCAGGCGGTTAGTTTATTACGTCATCGTATGTATGTATGTTTACGTTGTATGTATGTTTACGTCATTGATTAAAGATGTTAGTATTACTTAAGGGTTAATACCTACTGCTGGACGCAGGCCTAATCTGAATGTTTCCAAATTTCTCTATCTTCTCTGGAATACAGTTTACTGTTATTCTCTTCCCTCAGAAATATGGTCGCTAATTATCCTTAGTTCTTCTTATCATTTCTTCCACGTCATTCTAGAGTCTAGAGTATTTGTTATTCACTTGTAATCTTTTTTATTTCTACATGACCGGTTCATCTCAATTTCATTTTTGCCAACTTCTTTTATTCAATTTTCTTCGTAATTTTAATGTATTTTTTCTCCTATTTTATCAAGGATGTACATTTTTATTTTTTGCTGTATTTATGTTTCTTTTTGATGATTTTATAATATGATGAATCATGTGTTAAAAGTTTTTCTTTTTATATTTATTGTTAAACATATTTTTAAACCTACATAAATTAAACGCCGGAACATGCTTAGCGGTCCGATAAGTACTTAACCTCACCGCATGATGGCGCCACTATCACAAGAGAAATCTCCTAGATTCTTTTCCGTAAATTCCTTTTTGAACATACAGAATTTTATAAATTCTTGTAACACATGCTGATCATGTTGTTTCCATTATCTAAACTTTTAATTTCGCTAGGTTCCTTGTCATTCAATTATTCACCCGATGTGTCGTAAAACATCCAAAGAAACGTCAATATCGTTTAATAATTTACAATGACACGCTGTAGCTTCTTGTTAATATTTTCACGTAACGAAATTAAGTCCTACGTTGGGAGTAAGCCTTTATAGAGCCCAGACCGTGCGGTTGATCTAATCACAGTCTCACAAACCCAAAAAACCCAAATAAGTTGGGATATTCTTACTCCCATCTCTATAGGGCGAACGAAGACAAACAATTTTTACATGAGCTTTAATGGGGTAAACTGGTATTTATGGTACTGGGGACAAAACCCTAGTATCTGGCGAAAATTCAAACTCCCAACTGGGAATCATTTAAAAAATTTATTTCTGCGATGATAATTGACATAATCTTGGATCTCCAGCTTCATGAGATTTTTTTAAAGTAAATAAATGATTCGATTTTGTTTATTTCAATCGACGCTTCTTCTTCTTCTTTTTAAAGTGCCCTCTCCTCAATGAAGGATGGCTACTACAATTGCAAATTGTCTCTTGTTTGCCTTCAGCTGTTCAAAATTAAGCGCAGTTCGTTTTCGAATATTTCTTAGCGACGATATTAATTACTAGTCCACTTTTTCCCTCGATCTATCCTTTTACTATTAGTTGAGCATATTGGTATTTACTATGTCTTAGTATGTGGTATAGGTATGATATTTTACTAACTCTCACTGGGTTGAAAAGTTGTCGTTCTTTGCGTATTCTATGCAGCATTTTTTCGTTTCAGGTATGCGAACAATTTTGAGGATTCTCTGGTAGATCCACGTTTCAAAGGCCTCCAATTTATTTACAGTTGCTGTTTTAAGGGTCTACATTTCAACTGGATAGAGAAGAGTCGACCAGATGTAGCATTTCGATAAACGTACTCGAATTTCGAGTTTTACTCTTTAGATTATTTTCCTTGCATGGTTCATCAACTTTAAATCAGTCCTATTTCGAGGCATTTTTCCGGGTCTGTGAGTATGCTGGTAAAGATCTCTCTCTCTCTCTCTCTCTCTCTCTCTTTCTCTCTCTCTCTTCAATCCTGACCCCCCGGAGGGAGTGTAGTGGTCGACGTGATATCGTGTATTGCCCGTCTCCAAAGATCTCTGTCTCTGGTCATTTCTTTTGACTCATTCATAAATCTTTTGCATATTCCTGTAATTTGATCGATCCATCTTTTTGGGGATCTTCCTCGTGATCTTCGGCCTTCCACATTTCCTTGTATAATGAGTCTTTCCATGTTTTCTGTGTTTGCTCTCATAACATGTCCGAAGTATTTTAATTGTTGGAGATGGACTTTACTGGAGAAGTCGTTGGCTAACTTTTAGCTCTCTTAAAATTGAATTATTTGTCCTATGGTCGGTCCAAGGAATTCGTAGCATTCGTCTTTAACAGAACATTTCAGTGGCGTCTATCTTTCTTCTTTCTGAATTTCTCAGGGACCAAGATTCACATTCGTAGGTCAGTATTGGGAATATTAAGCAGTTGATCAACCTCATCTTTAACGCTTTTGAAATTTGACAGTACTTCCATATTGTGGTCATTTTTGCTGTGGCGACGTTTGTTAGATCACATCTACGTTTTATTTCTTCTTGTAGTTACCCTGTGTTTGTGATTAATCATCCCAGATATAAGTATGCGCTCACAACCTTAAAACGATTAATTGTGATTATGTGTGGATGGTTGTTATGTAGTCTATCCACTATCATGATCTTTATCTTTGATATGTTTAATTGCAGACCAAATATTTGACTTTCGTTTTCAACCAGTCGTATAAGATCAATCAGCTCTACTTGAATATTTGCAAGAAGGGCTGTGTCATCTGCGAAACGTAGGTTGTTTATTTTATGACCATTTATTGAGATGCCTTTTTCCCATCCTTCAAGTGCTCTTTTCATAATATCACCACCCCTCTTCCTTCATCCCTGTCTGATACCCTGTTCTGAATGAAATTCGTTTGAAAGTGTGTCAAGCACTATAACTGATCCAGAAGTGTGTTCGTATAGTTCAGTTATAAGCGAAATAAGGTGTTGTGGTACGCCTACTTCTTTTAGTATTCGCCATAAGTGTTTCCACTTGACCCTGTCGAAGCCTTACGACAAAAGATAGCATGAAACCATACCATTACGGTAAAAATAGCATGAAACAAATCACCAAACGGTCGAAGGAGTATAGGAAGGCCAAGGAAGGGATGGAGTGACAACCTGGATATCTGACGAGGAGGCATCCGAAGATGGAACAGGCGCGAGTCTATTAAAGAAGCAGGAAGAAGAAGAAGATTTTTTTCTTAGTCTTCTGATTTTTTCGAACGATTTTCTGGTCTGTTTTATTCTCGATATTATTTTTTTCTAGATCAAGATTTAGGCTGCTATCGATCCAACACCTCAGGTATTTAAATTTATTAACCTATTCTAAAATGTGCCCGTTTATTGTGTTAAGAACATTTTCGTTTTTTTGAGATTGATCACTTTGGTTTTCTTAATGTTTATTTTTGTATCGAAATTGACGCTTCTAAGACGCAGTTATTATAGAGAAAGCGGTATCTGGTGTAATTAAGAGCGTATAAGCTCATAGTATGTTATTTCTTTTAAAATTCCAATAAGCAATAATGTAAAACCTTATAAAGAGTGAGATTTGAAATACGTAAATTAAAACTTTATATATTTTTTGGATAGTTACAATATACAGGGTGTCCAGAAACTCTACCGACAAACGAAGACAGGAGATTCCTCAGATAATTTTAAGACAATTTAATCCAATTTACCTATTCCGAAAATGCTTCCTAAGGGAGCTAGAGCTCTTTGAAGATGGCGCCATATAATTAGTTTTTCTTAAATACCTCCAGAACGCTTCTATTTAGAAAAACGAAAATTTGTATACATGTTTACTTTTCAGTAATGAATCGATTTCATCCATTGCGAATTTCTAGTACAAGTCATAGGCGTCCGTTTTGGGTAGGGCAACGGTTATTTTATCGCATAACTTTTTTATCTTCAACTTTTAAGCATTTTTGATACTGGATTATTAAATTGCGAGGTATTCTAGTACTAAAAGGTACTCTTACTTTAAGTCGGTAGGACACATAGTTTTCTAGAAAAATCGATTTGAAAGTTTTTAGTTTTGGGAATTTGAAAAAAAAAAATTGAAAAAAATAAAAAAAAAACGATGTATTTTACCAACTTAAAGCAAGAGTAACTTTAAGTACTCGAATATCTCATAATTGAATAATCTAGTGTCAAAAATACTTAAAAATTAAAGACAATAAAATTATGCTATAAAATAACTGTAGACCTACCCAAAACGGACGCCTATGACCTGTAGTAGAAATTCGCCCTTAATGAAATCGATTAATCTCTGGAAAATAAATAAATGTACCAGTTTTCATCTTTCTAAATATATTTTTTTTAATCTTTTTTTTTACATTCAAAGAACGAAAAATTTTCAAATCGATTTTTCTAGAAAACGGTGTATCCTATCGACTTAAAGTAAGAGCACCTTTTAATACTCGAATGCCTAACAATTTAATAATTCAGAGTCAAAAATGCTTAAAAATTAAAGAAAAAAAAGTTAGGCGATAAAATACCGTTGCCCTACCCAAAACGGACGCCTATGACCGGTACTAGAAATTCGCAATATATGGAAGCGATTCACTTCTGGAAAGTAAATAAGCATACCAATTTTTGTTTTTCTAAATAGAAGCGTTCTGGAGGTATTTAAGAAAAACTAATTACATGACGCCATCTTCAAAGAGCTCTAGCTCCCTTAGGAAGCATTTTCGGACTAGGTGAATTGTGTTAGATTGTCTTAAAATTATCTGAGGAATCTCCTGTCTTCGTTTGTCGGTAGAGTTTCTGGACACCCTGTATATTATGTAGATTCCTTTTTGCACATAAAGAATTTTATAAATTCTTGTAACACATGCTGATCATGTTGTTTCCATTATCTAAACTTTTAATTTCGCTAGGTTCCTTGTCATTCAATTATTCACCCGATGTGTCGTAAAACATCCAAAGAAACGTCAATATCGTTTAATAATTTACAATGACACGCTGTAGCTTCTTGTTAATATTTTCACGTAACGAAATTAAGTCCTACGTTGGGAGTAAGCCTTTATAGAGCCCAGACCGTGCGGTTGATCTAATCACAGTCTCACAAACATTAACGGCTCACATCAGCTGCCTCCTTTTCGCTACAATTTGCACTACCTCGACAACCACAACCCTTTCGACGTTTAGCTAGTTGCCAAAGGGGGTCTATTAGTTATTGGCAAACAAGCAAAATATCGATAAAGGAAATTCAGCGAAACGAAATCGCTTAAAAATTATTTTTTAAATAGATTTTGGGAAAATAATACAGGGTGTAACAAAAATACAGGTCATAAATTTAACCACATATTCTGGGACCAAAAACAATTCGATTTAACCTAACTTACCTTAGTACAAATGTGCACATAAAAAAGTTACAGCCCTTTGAAGTTACAAAATGAAAATCGATTTTTTCCAATATATCGAAAACTATTAGAAATTTTTTATTGAAAATGGACACGTAGCATTCTTATGGCAGTAGTATCTTAAGAAAAAATTATAGTGAAATTTGGACACTCCATAAAATTTTATGGGGGTTTTATTCCTTTAAACCCCCCCAAACTTTTATGTACGTTCCAATTTAATTATTATTGTAGTACCATTGGTTAAACACAATGCTTTAAAAACTTTTTTACCTCTTAGTACTTTTTCGAAAAGTCAGTTTTTATCGAGATATTTTGAATATTTGTCAAATCCACTACATATTTGTATATGGTTAAGTACGGTTATGGAGACTTGGTAATAACATGAAAATTTATTTATGATTTACATTTTTAGGTATATTTTGAACCATATTAAAAAAGAAGCCACATCTCGATAAAAGGTGCCTTATCGAAACAATACAAAGAGTCAAAAAAGTTTTAAAAACACTGTGTTTAATTAATGGTACCGCAGTAATAGTTTAATTGGAACGTACACAAACATTTGGGGGGTTTAAAGGTACAATACCCCCATAAAATTTTTATGTAAACATATTAAAAACAAACTTTCAACTCGATAAAAACTGCCTTATCGAAAAAATACTAAGAGGCAAAAAAGTTTTAAAAATATTGAATTTAATTAATGGTACCACAACAATAATTTAATTGGAACGTATACAAAAGTTTGGGAGGGTTTAAGGGAAGAAAACCCCCATAAAATGTTTATGGGGTGCACAAATTTGACTATAATTTTTCTTTAAGATGCTCCTTTTATAAGAATGCCACATGTCCATTTTCAATAAAAAATCTCTAACAGTTTTCGATATACTCGAAAAAATCTATTTTCATTTTGTAACTTCAAAGGGCTGTAACTTTTTTTATGTGCATATTTGTACTAAGGTAAGTTAGGTTCATTCGAACTATTTTTGGTCCCAGAATATGTGATTTAATTTATGACCTGTATTTTTGTTACACCCTGTATACACTAACCGGCACAAAAAACGGCCGCCTTAAAAATGGGTAATTTTTGTCTTGAATTTCCTAAACCTGTTGTTCGATTTAAGTGAAATTTTTAATATGTTATAGCCTTATTCTTTAACAATATCGCTGTAATAATATTCTTGCTGGACAGGTAAACTATCATTGTATACCGGGTGTACCATTGTTCCAATCAAACTGTGTTTTATTCTCAAAGTTCACCACACCCTATGGAATATTCTAGCATTTATAAAATACTGTTTTTTGATTAATTCTCTTATGTTGGATAATAAAAAAGTTAGGTACTTTAACAACTAGCCATGTGCTTCATTAATACAGGGTGTTTCTAAATAAGTGCGACAAACTTTAAGGGGTAAATCTGCATGAAAAAATAATAACCGTTTGCTTTATAAACACATGTCCGCAAATACTTCGTTTCCGAGATACTGGATGTTGAATTTTTTTCTTACAAACTGACGATTTATTTATTGCTCAAAAACCGGTTGAGATATGAAAATGAAGTTTGGTAGGTTTTAAGAGACAGTTATTGCACATTTTTTGACATGCAATTAAGAATTTTATATTGGAGAATACTGGAGAATATAAAATTCTTAATTGCATGTCAAAAAATGTGAAATATCTGTCTCTTAAAACCTACCAAATTTCATTGTCATATATCTCGACCGGTTTTAGAGCAATAAATAAAAATTCAACATCCAGTATCTCGGAAACAAAGCATTTGTAGACATATGTTTATAAAGCAAACGGTCATTTTTTTTTCATGCAGATTTACCTCTTAAAGTTTGTCGCACTTATTTACAAACACCCTGTATTAATGAAGAACATGGCTAGTTGTTAAAGTACCTAACTTTTTTATTGAAGTTATACTTCTTTACGCGCGATATGAGGGTGAATTTTTATATGTTAAAACCTACGATCCGGGCGTATGCGCATTATAACTTTGTTCTGATTGGATGTTCAAATGACATGTCAAAAATTATCCAATATGGCAGCTGTAGCACAGCTGTAGTGTGGACGGTTGACGGTTTGGTTATGTATGGTTGTTGCGTTTTAAAATTTGTGGGAAGAGAAACATCAAACAAAGGTTAGTTAATAGTTATACTGCCTTTTTGAAGTTATACTTCTTTAGGCGCGATTTCATTGAGGGTGAAATTTTAGTAATCTGCGCACACAGGCAGTATGGAGTTCGTTACTAAATGTTTTAATTTATGTATTTATCAGTCCAGAAAAGGTGTGAAAAGAATATATTAGTGTTTTTAAATATATTTTTCTACAAACGTGTTAAAAATGCAATTTATAGCACTCCATAGGAGCGTTAAAAATGCTACTTTAAAGCACCGGTGCTTGTCAGAAGAGGAAACAGTAGCGATCAACAGGTAGCGAAAACGCGTTCCAAGATTGCGGCTGTAATTTTTAATATCTTTTCGAAATATTTGGCACACTTATTCGTAATATAATAAAGAATGGCGGTACAGAGCCAAATTTGAAAAATATATTATTATGTCGAAATTACTCTCTAATTAAATACAATATTAAAAAAACCAGCCTGTACCGCCATTAAGAAGAACAAAAAACACTTTCTTCAATTAAACTTTTCTATCCGATGCCTAGGTTTTGTGTCATTTTGGAACTACTAATGAAATAAAAAATTTTAGTAGTTCCAAAATGACACAAAATCTAGGCATGGATAAAAAAGTTTATTTGAAGAAAGTGTATTTTTTTGTTCTTCCTAATGGCGGTACAGGCTCGTTTTTTTAATATTGTATTTAATTACAGAGTAATTTCCACATATTAATATAATTTTCAAATTGGGCTCTGTACCGCCATTCTTTATTACATTACGAATACGTGTGCCAAATATCTCGAAAAAATATTCAAAATTACAGCCGCAATCTTGGAACGCGTTTTGTCTACCTGTTGATCGCTACTGTATCACCTTAAAAGTGACTTGTCAAATTGTGAAACGTCAAAATATTTATATTTCATTTAGTAACACTAATAGATATTAATAATACCTATTTACGAATGTTTCTTCTAAAATTTAGGAATATATTAATTTTATAATACATTTAAGTATGTAGTAATTTTCTTTACAATTTTTACTTACCAATTTGTTTTGTTTATACCTAATATCGCCGTTGTCTAGCAAGTGTCTGCGTAGATTAGGGGTATGTGTATTTAGCTACGGACCTGTTAGTACTTGGTTTGATTCCCACAGAAGGAAATTTTTTTTGTTTATTATTAATGGTAATTGACATCTTTGACTATTATTATATGGACTTATAAATGATTAAAAATAAGTAAAAATAATTAAAATAATTAATCGGGATGTTGCCCAACTATTTACCGGGTTGCAAATTTATAATAATTGCCTATTTCAAAATGCACTTTTGAAATTAATTTTTCTTATGCACAAATGCAATTTCAGATTTCTTATTCATTACAATAGTTCACAAAATTTCCTGACATTCTCACGAATCCAACGCACCAAACTGCATTAAAAAATCCGTCTTACTTCGCCAAATTCGAGAGTAAGGCCTTTTTTTGTGCTTCAATGCCTCGACTAATTCGGCCAGAGATCGAGAGGTCGTGAGTTTAAATCCAGTGCAATCCTAGACTTTTTTTTATTTTTTTGAAAGCGGTGAGCACAAAATTAGTTTGGTGTTTAAAAAAAAAATTAAAACAAACTGTTTAAAGTATATTTATTTTTAAGAAATCATATAATAGAAGTATAACTTCTTACGTGCGTACAAAGTACACACACATTCTTTTTTATCCAACATATGCGAATGAATAAAAAAAACAGAATGTTAAGAAAACTTGAGGCTATAGTTGAGTTTTAATTTCAGTATTTTAAAAATGCTAGAATATTGCATAGGGTGTGGTGAACTTTGAGAATAAAACACAATTTGGTTGGTACACCCGGTATATATTGATAGTTTACCTGTCCAGCAAGAATATTATTACAGCGATTTTGTTAAAGATTAAGGCTATAATATATTAAAAAAATCACTTTACTCGGACAACAGGTTTAGGAAATTCAAGACATCAAAAATTACCCATTTTGTGGGGTGGCCGTTTTTTGTGCCGGTCAGTGTATAACTTAAACTAATCTATCACAAGGAAAAATTCCTGTAACTGGCTGTATACCATAAATCACAAAACATAAAAACCTTATATTGTAAAAGGTATATTTAAAAATTCCTAAAAAGGGCTATAACACAACAAAACGTTTTCGGTATCAATATTCCATCATCAGTGTTATCACATATTCACATGCTTTAAGCCACCAAGATATACGGGTAAATACCCTTGAGTTGTTTTTAAACAGTTGAGGTTACATTATATTATCCAATTTCAAAGGATGTTAAAAATTAGTTGTCACCTAAACTCTGCCATGTAAGTTCCTACCTACAAATTTTCAACCAGAATGGTTGATGTCATGTGATGCCAGGGGTTAATCTGGAAATATTTTTAACATCCTTTAAAATCGGATAATATAATGTAATCTCCACTGTTTAAAAACAACTCAAGGGTATATACCCGTATATTTTGGTGGCTTAAAGCATGTAAACCTGTGATACCACTGATAATAGAATATTGATTCCGAAAACGTTTTGTTGTGATATAGCCCTTTTTAGGTATTTTAAATATACCTTTTACAAGATAAGGTTTTTATTTTTTAAACTAACCTCTTGATCAATACAAATACAAATTATACATACAGTAAGGACGTTTGAGTGGGAATAAATTCATTATCTCGAGAATGGGCGAATTTGAAGAAAAATCCTGAGACAGGTCGATTTTTGTTTTTAAATTATGACTTTTTGGCATATATATCATACTACTGACGTCATACATCTATGCGTGATGACCTAATCGATGATTTTTTTAAATGATAGTAGGGGTTGTGTGATAGCTCATTTGAAAGGTTATTTAATTCTATATTCAGTAGTATAAACATTAATATAATTATTTATACAGGGTGTACAAAAAAGAAAAAACGTTTTAATAAAATAATTTATACAAAAAGAAGAATGAAAGCAATTTATTTAATTCCTAATACATTTTACTGCTGTCAGAGAAACAGGTAATAATGTTTATTTCACAAATAGACATTTAGGTCTGGATCCCGCGTATGAAAAAAAAGTTGATTAATAGCAAGCTAAAAATTTGTTAACAGCTTAAGGGTGTCTAATCGGATAAACTTTGATATATGGGAACACTGTAACAGGGGCAGTTTTAATTGTGGAACAGGTTAAAAATTTGGAACGGGCAAACCACGAAAACGGCACATTTATTTGTCCGACAGAACAGACTTAAACTCTCCGAACAGAGATTAAACTCTCATGCAAAAATCAGACTGCTATTTATCACCTGTCATAATTCCTGTTATTTGACATATTCTACATGTTCCACTCATTAAAACGCCCATTTGGTGATAAATAGCAGTCTGATTTTTGCGTGAGAGATTAATCTCCGTTCGGAGAGTTTAAGTCTGCTCTGTCGGACAAAATAAATGTGCCATTTTCGTGGTCCGACCGTTCCAAATTTTTAACCTGTTCCCAAATGAAAACTTCCCCTGTTCCAGTGTTCCCATATATCAAAGTTTGTCCGACTAGATACCCTTAAGCTATTAACAAATTTTCAGCTTGCTATTAATCAACTTTTTTTCATACGCGGGATCCAGACCTAATTGCTTTTCGATTAAATTTAATGTTCAAACTGCTAAGGGACAGGTGGTTGGTAGTTTTAACATTCAATTTAAGCGAAAAACAATGTTTATTTGTAAAATAAGCGTTTCTTTCTGTTTTCTGACAGCACTGAAAGGTATTTTGAAATAAATGACTTACATATATTCTTCTTTTTGTCTTCTTTAATTTAGTACAGAAAATTTTTTTTGCCAACTGGTATAAATCATTATGTTAACGTTTATATTACTGAATAGAGATTTAAATAACCTTTTAAATGAGCTATCAGACGACCCCTACTTTCATTTAAAAATATCATCGATTACGTCATCACCCCCAGATGGATAACGTCACTTCTATGATATATATGCAAAAAAGTGGTAATTTAAAAATAAAAATCGACCCGTCTCACGATTTCTCTCCAAATTGGCCCCTTCTCGAGATAATGAATTTATTCCAACTCAAACGTCCTGACTGTATACGACAATGCACCTATGCAATTAAATGTTTTATAAAGTCTAACAACAATCAAAATAAGAACGGAGAGAGGAGTTAGACAGGGATACACTATTTCTTCAACATTATTTACTCTTGCATTAGAAGATCTGCTCAAGAAGTTAAATTGGGAACAACTCGCAATTAAAATTAATGGCAGATTTTTAAGTCATCTAAGATTTGCCGATGGCATAGTACTCATCAACAACAAAGAAGAAATTTACATGCTAACGGAACTTTAACAAGGATCTGAAAAAGTCGGTTTAAAAATGAACTTACTTAAAACAAAAGTAATGTCAAATCAAGATATCACAATCGACTTAGATGGAAGTAGAAGACTTAATTTTCCCCCTTTTTACCCCACACAATCTACGCCACTGTCGTAATAATCATTTCACGATGTTTTTTGATTCTTTGTTACTTTTTACGTAAATATCATTCTCTTGTCTCAATGCGATAGAGCAAAGTTTCCCAAACTGTGCTCCGCGGAGCACCGAGTGCTTCGCGAAGCATCTACAGGTGCTCTGCTATAATATGGCGATAATAAACGGGTAAACATTAAAAAAAGCTCCGTTATATCGATGGATGAAAGCAACAGTGGGATATCATATCAAATTGAAATTAAAAGATGATGATAATTATTAAAGTGAACAGTAGTAGTATTAAAAATCAGAAATAGGTGACCAACAAATTATTTTTATTGGATACTAATCTATCATATTATACAATACAAACCTGACATTCAATTACAGTTATCCCAAATTCAGTCAGATATTGCTAACCTGTGCAAATCAAGCCAGCCTCATTTTTCACATTAAAATTAAGACATTACATTTTTTAAGATCTTAGAAATAGGATCTGTATGTTCATTTTATTTTTGTTTTTCGTTATATGTAATTAAGTTTCTTATGTTTGCCATTGAGAAAAAAATTTAAATAGAAAATGAAATGGTTAATATCCCCCTCCTTATATTTCTCGTTCTCTGTGGCACCTATATAGGTTTCAGGTGCAATATGGTAAGTGCTCCCTAAATAATTTCTGTCCTGAATAGTACTCCTCGACCAAAAAACTTTGGGAAACGCTACGATAGAGTGAGTAATTTTCAAGCGTTTAAAGATAAAGGATTCAATAAGATTATGTATATCTTAAACACATAATCTGATTTAATGACTAAAACAGTGGTTTTCAATCTTTCTGAGTCATGTACCACAAAATACTTTTTATTATTTTGGGTACCACCTAACTGAAATGCCTATCTAGCTACTAGCTGGCTTACAAAAATATAGATCCCGTCAACATTAAAAGAGGATTTCTCCCTTTTTGGTTGGTCAAACTATCGTAATAATAAACAAATTTAATCGACTATCGAAGGGTTCAACGTTTCTCCCTAAAAATAAATCATTTTCTGTGCGTCTTACACGTGCAATGAATAAACGAGGTTAAACGCTACTCGCGCGTCTGATACAAGTTGTTCTAACTTTATAATGATTCAGTTTGGAAATCTGAACCTTTCCAGAAAACTTTTTAGATATTAATTCTTAATATAGGCTTAATTAAAAATGGAGATTTAAAATTCTGAAAGACAGGTTTTTAATTAGAATAAATAACTGACGAGTAGCCCACGATTTTTTCGAAAAATCTCGTTTCTTGTATTGTTAAAATTAACAGTTCAGCATATATGTAATTTTTTCGAAAATGTGAAAAAAGACTTCCTGACGGTGTAAATGGGAATGTCGTCTATCATACATTGAGTATTTTTCGCCGGTAAAATTAGCTCAGTCGGCGATTTTATTTAATTTCCCTTCTCAACATTAAATTTGTTAATGTAAATTTTTATTTAATAAACAATGGGATTTTGTTTATTCTACTCGAAGAGACACAAAAGTGTTTTTATTCGAAGATTTTGAAAAATCGGAAACGTTTGGAAGCATACAGGAAACAGAGCGGAAAATAAAAATGCTACACCAACGTGGAATGAAGTAAACACTTCTGTTGTATACAGGTATATGAATTTATTAAAATTCTTAAAATTTATCCACGAGGGAGTGGAAAATGGACAAAATGTGTTCGGTCAAACTGACCATCATCAGTGTAAACCTGGAAATAAATAAACCACTTAAATTTAAAAGCAAAATGGTGAAATTTTGACACTTGAAAAAAATAGAAAATGTGGTTACTTACGTCCAGTGTACAAGTAATTGTAACTAGCCACTTCAATAGGTGTAAAAACCTCTAAATTACATTATTGTTACATTATGTATTAAAAAGTATTCGACATTAAGTCGATGTCTTAAGATTTTAAAGATCACAATGTGGATGTACTTCATCCTTGCTCGAAAGTTGCACAAGGTACTTGTGTTCAAGTGAGAGGTTAACGACCAACTGATTGCTAGACAGATTGGTGCCAGAAATGTATGACAAGATGTCACAGGTAGGTAGGTAGGTGGAATTTTCGTCTGTCATCCGAAACTTGAATAAAGATAATTCATATTTTATCTTAATTGATATATTGAAAATATTCAAGCATTAAAAATATTTATTTTGATTTGTTGTGTATAATACTTGTATATTTTCAATATACCAATTAAGATAAAATATTATTTCCCTTTATTAAATTTTCGGATGACAGACGAAAAATCCACCTACCAACCTGTGACATCTTGTCATACATTTTTGGCACCAATCTGTCTAGCAATCAGTTGGTCGTTAACCTCTTACTTGAACACAAGTACTTTGTGCAACTTTCGAGCAAGGATGAAGTACATTTACATGTGATCTTTAAAATCTTAAGATATCGACTTTGTGTCGAATACTTTTTAATACATAATGTAACAATAATGTAATTTATATGTCTATTACACCTATTGAAGCGGCTAGTTACAATTACTTGTATACTGGACGTAAGTAACCACATTTTCTATTTTTTCAACTGTCAAAATTTCACCCTTTTGCTTTTTAATTTAAGTGGTTTACTTATTTCCAGGTTTACACTGATGATAGTCAGTTTGACCGAAAACGTTTTGTACATTTTGCACTCCCTCGTGGATAAATTTTAAGAATTTTAATAAATTCATATACCTATATACAACAGAAGTGTTTACTTCATTCGTTGTTTTATCGAAGGTATACAGCCAACTACAGAGTTTACCCTTTTTAAAGCTATAATAATATATTATTCTCTACAATTTACTGATGCTGACAACAAGGCTTATTTATATTATTTAAGCCATACTTTGTTCGATATTCTACTGTTGTTTATTTTTGTAGATATTTTATGCGATATTTACTAAAGAAACCGATCATTTATTGTCCTGTTATGTACGTTCCTCAGAAATGTTATCTATTGAATGTCTACGACATTTAAGAAAGGAGATGCTGAATTCTAACCATGCAACACTATAAAGAAAGTGAGGGCTGATATAATTAAAACGTGGGAAAATTTTTCTAAAGTTTTAATCGATAACTTCATAAGAAGTATGAGAAGATCGATGACCAGGGCGCATCTGTTTTGAGATGGACGTTGAGAGGTGACTCAAATTTTTTTGCAGAAATTGCTTGAAAATAACTCAAATAATAATATTTGAGTTATCCTCCCTCTCAAAAAGGTCCGGAACATTGTTTAAATAATCAAAATGTCAAAAATTTGAAGGAAAAATTCGATGTTTTTCTTCGTTTTTTGATTATAACTTTAAAAGTATTCATTTCCGAGAAAAGTTGCACTGACATAAAAGTTGCGTAATTAAATTTCCTACAATATAGGATTGGTTGAAAATTAAAAAAATAGTCACCCTTGTATTAAAATAGCAATAATTGAGAAAAAACCATACAAAAACAAGTATTCGCATTTTACGTTTTTCAACCATTTATGCTACACTTAGGACCTTCATATTTTATCCAAAAAAACTATATGATAAAGTACAACAACACTGTAAATTTCATTAAGATCGGTTTAATAGATTTTGATAAATAAATTTTGCAATCCAGCTTTCGCAAAAAAAATTCATTTTTTTTTTAAATTTTGCAGGACTGAAAATAAAGCAGATAGCAAGTTGAACTTTTTTTGCTTATAGAAGTGTACTGTACCTTTCATTTGCAATTTGCAAAATTAAAATCGATGAATTACCACGGCGTCAGGAATTTTTTTAAATAAACATTAATTTTTGGTGCTACGCGCAGAACAGCGGTGTTCGATTCACACAAGTGGATTTCCACTAAAATTTCTTCTAATCTTTATCTAATATATTATTTTCTTACTCTATATTTTGTTGTATTTTAATATTTCAATTCCACAAAAATCAAACTAATTTTATTATTGTTTGTGAAATATTGTTTAAACAATTGCATATGTTTAAAAATAATAAACTTTTATGCTCTAAGTTAAAATATATGAACAAAGAAAGTTTTTGCTAAAAAAGTGTTATTTCAAAGGATAGAGTATGTGTTTTTATTTTGCAATAAACACATTTATTTATTTATATCGAAATGTAATAAAAATTAAAATGTATCAATCATTATCAAACGTCACTGGAATGCCCAATCAGAGCAAACTATCCGCTGTCCTGCGCGTAGCACCAATATTTATAGTTTATTTAAAAAAATTACCGACGCCGTGGTAGTTAATCGATTTTAGTTTCACAAATTGCAAATGAAAGGTACAGTACACTTCTATAAGCGAAAAAAAAATTCAACTTGCTCTCTACTTTATTTTCAGTCCTGTAACATTTTGAAAAAATGAATTTTTTTTGCGAAAGCTGGATTGCAAAATTTATTTTGCAAAATCTATTAAACCGATCTTAATGAAATTTACAGTATTATTTCAGTGTATCATAAAGTTTTTCTGAGTGAAACATGAAGGTCCTGAGTGAAGCATAAATGTTTGAAAAACGTAAAATAAGAATACTTGTTTTGGTATGGTTTTTTCGCAATTATTGCTATTTGGCAACAAGGGTGACTATTTTTTAAATTTATAACCAATTCTATATTATAGAAAATTTAACTACGCAACTTTTATGTTAGTACAACTTTTCTCGGAAATGAATACTTTTAAAGTTATAATCAAAAAACGAAGAAAAAAATCGAATTTTTCCTACAATTTTTGACATTTTGATTATTTAAACAATGTTCCGGACCTTTTTGAGAGGGAGGATAACTCAAATATTACTATTTGAGTTATTTTCAAGCAATTTCAGTAAAAAAATTTGAGTCACCTCTCAACGTCCAAATGTACCAATATTTTTACAGATGCGCCCTGGTCTATAAAGTTATAAGTATTCGATGAGGATTCGGTACAATATTGATAAAAAAAGAAGAAATAACGTTTAATTTCTTTTACCATTTCAAGTATAACAAATATAGCATTCATTTTTTGTTTTTTTTACTAGTGCCCTATTATTGTTTAATATCTAAACAGTATTACATGGTTATCAAGAATGTTAAAACACAATACAATTATTATAATTAATTAGTTCGTACATAGGTAGCTTTAGAAAATTCATTAAATTCTAACTAAAAAAATTTTAACACGGATTTTATCAAAATACGATACAGAGATAACAGACATATTAAAAGTTTTGCCTCCTGTTATTTTCTTTTGTTTCCGTCGTTACACATTATGTTTTTCCGCTTCCAATTCAAAAATTCTTTGTGTTGTTTTACTCGCTAATGATGACAAAACTTTCATGAACATACCAACATTATGTTTTTATTTATCCACAAACAGTAAATGCCATTTTTCGTTTGTCTGTTTACCTAACGTAAAAATAAGAGCTGGATAAATTGATATTTATGATTGGATTCTCTTTTGATGTTTGTACTGATGAAATACTTTTAGTCCAGGGTAATAAGGTTTTTTCCATGACACTCGAGCAACCAGGGTACTGAAGGGTTTTTTCGACAGGTAATACCTATAACAGCAAATGGTAACTGTTTCCTTCGTAGGATCTGGCGGCCATTTTTATTTATAAACAATTAAGTGTCAAAAATGGCATTTTTCCTTTTGTTTTTTCTAATCAATGGAAAACAGTGAAACTTATGGTTTTTGTTAGTACAAATATCTTTGAGATTATGGAAAAAGCTTTAAAATGACGTATTACAAAGTTTGATAACTCATTTATTGTTAATATAATTGCGAAAAAAGGTCGGAATTGCAAAAAAAATGAATTTAGCAATTTCTATTGTAAAAATTAGTGTACAGCTTTAAAATTTTTGTCATATAAGGGTTCTTTAGTGCTTAATATGTGATAAAAATTTCAAAGCGATTCATTCAATTGTTTAAATTTTATTCAAATTGTATATCCCAGAGAGCATTTTTTTTTGCAATAACATAGGTCAGAAAAAATGACGTTAGAACCATTCCACAGGTGTCAAATAAAAGAGCATGAGCTATATTTTCAACTTGGTTTAAAAAAAGTGAATAAAAAAGGCATTTATTAGTAATAAATAATTATGCAAAATTATCGTAAATCTTTCCTCATAAACTTTTTATTTTGTTATATAAGAAATAATATATATTTATTACATTTTTTCATCAATTATGATATAAATAACATTACTTGGTAGTTGTGCACTTAAAACAGGGCAAAAAAGTTAATTTTTTTGGAAAAAGTTATTCAAAAAGTTTATAAGGAATGATTTACGATACTTTTGCATAATTATTTATTACTAATAAATGCATTTTTTATTCGCTTTCTTTAAACCATGTTGAAAATATAGCTCATGATCTTCCATTTGACACCTGTGGAATGGTTCTAACGTCATTTTTTTCTGACTTATGTTATTACAAAAAAATGCTCTCTGAGATAAACAATTCGAATAAAATTTAAACAATTGGGCCTTGTTATGCAAAAAGCAACCAACCCACATTTTTGAGGAAAACAAGATAATGTCACATATCGATTTAAAAATGTGTATTCTACATTGTGTAAAAAGCAAAGCAACCAAGCCATTCTAAATATTAAACCATGAAAAATACTACTCCAAATTATTTCTGTTTAATAATAAATCACTTAAGATTTCGCATAAGACAACCAACCCACTTGGATTGTTTGTGTGACTGAACATATTATTACATTGCACTGTCGAACTGTACCAGCCAAGCGGGTTGATATTGTTATGCCGATTACGGTTCCTGGAATGTTGCATCTTTTTGTTTTTACGTGTAGGTACTGACCGATATTAGTTCGTACTTAAATATTAAAATATTTGTTGTGTTATATCTATTATATGAAGAAATCTTTGAATCTTTAATGCGAAAAATATGTTTAAATCAAGAACTGTTAAAATAATTAAAGCGGCTCGCGAAATTGCAAAAAATGGTAAGTTTTATGATTAAGGCTATGTTTATCTTACTTTTTAAATATTATGGTTTGTTGTTTTGACTGATTATCGCATATTTTTTATTTGTATTGACATTGGGGTTGGTTGCTTTTTGTTTAACATGGCCCAATTGAATGAATCGCTTTGAATTTTTTATCACATATTAAGCTCCAAAGAACCCTCATTTGACAACAATTTCAAACCTGTACACTAATTTTTACAATAGTTATTGCGAAAATAATTTTTTTTGTAATTCCGAACTTTTTTCGCAATTATATTAACAATAAATGAGTATATCAAACTTTGTAATATGTCATTTTAAAGCTTTTTCCATAATCTCAAAGATATTTGTACTAAAAAATCATAAGTTTCACTGTTTTCCATTGATTTGAAAAAATAGGGAAAAATGCCATTTTTTGACAGTTAATTGTTTATAAATAAAAATGGCCGCCAGATCCTACGCAGGAAATAGTTACAATTTGTTCCTATAGGTATTACTTGTCGAAAAAACGCTTCGGTACCCTGGCTGCTGAAGTGTCATGAACAGGGTATATTTTTGTCTTATTACCCTGGCCTATTTATAATTTTCGATATTAGGCTATATCACGGGTGTAGGTCGGGGGTGATATTGACATTCATAAAATAATAAGGACAGACACGCGGCATATCTCATTTATTACTGTTATATAAATATATGTTATGTCATCATTTATTTCTGCTAAATTGAATGTTGGTTTTTATATGAATCAAGACAAAATTGAGGATGAATATCTAAAGGCCTTGGATCCTCCAAAAATTATAAATTTCATAATTCTTCAAAGAAAAATTGAATAGACGGGAGAATACTTCGGAGAATTATTAAACGATAAAGCCCAAATCGAAACCGAATTACAACCTAAAAAATAATAAAAGTGCCGGAGAAAGCGGAGTGCCAGCAGATATATTAAAGGTAGGAGGAAATATACTGCAGCAAAAAATAGCTGGAATTATAAAGAAAATATGGGGTAACGAAAAAATGCAGGAGCAATGGAACACACCACTCATCTGCCCAATTCACAAGAAAGGTGATAAGACCATATGTGAAAATTACAAAGGAATCGCACTGTTAGAAGTGGTGTATAGTATAGGGTATTAGCAAAAATTATAAGAACTAGATTGAAAGCTTATGAATCAGAGACAATAGGAGAATACCAGGCTGGTTTCAGACAGGGGAGAGGAACAACCGATAAAATTTTTTTGCTAAAGTTATTACAAAACAATAGTTATGAACAAAATCTAGGCTTGCATATGCTTTTTATCGATTTTAAACGGGCTATACGAAGCAATGAGAGCACTAGGAATATCAGAGAAACTGATACGATTAGTAAAAATGACGGTAACCAACACAGTCAATAAAGTCATGATAGAAGGCAGTTTTCCAAATTAGTTTAACGTCAACAGAGGACCAAAACAAGGGGACCCCTTGTCAACAGACTTATTCAATCTTCTTCTTCTTAGGGTGCCTGTCCGTTCCGAACGTTGGCGATCATTCTGGCTATGATAACTTTGTTAGTTGCTATACGGAATGGTTGTGTTGAGGTCTTTCTATACCATGCTCTCAGGTTAGCAAGCCAGGATATTATTCTTCAACCTGGGGCCCTTTTTCCTTCAATTTTACCTTGTAAAATGCACTGGAGTAGCTCGTATCTGCCTTGATTTCTCATTATATGCCCCAAGTACTGCAGCTTACGGCCCTTCACGATGTTGACTAAATCTGCAGTTGTGTTCATCCTGCGTAGTACTTCTTCATTGGTGACTTTGTCTGTCCATGGTATCTTCAGGATCCTTCTGTACAACCATAGCTCAAAAGCTTGAAGTTTCGATAGAGTTTCCGCCTTTAATGTCCACGTTTCTACTCCGTATAGAAGCACTGAGTACACGTAATATTTAAGGAGCCTTATTTTTGTTTTTAGAGTGATGCCAGTCTAGTGCTGGAAAAGATAATTAGAGGAGCCAATATCCAGACAAGCGGCACGATTCTTAAGAGAAGACAACAGTGTATAGGCTTTGCAGATGACTTTGTATTTCTGAAACGTTCAAGAACAGAACTTCAAAAAATGTTCAAGCAATTTAAAGAAGAAGCAAGAAAATATGGCCTGACTATAAACCAAGGAAAAACCAAGTATATGGAAATGACAGGAGAGAACGCTAAAGAAAATAAGTGGATTACTCTAAGGACAAACGACAAAGATTATAAATTTGAGAAGGTAACTGAATTTGAGTACCTTGGAGTAACAGTTACAAATAGAGGAGACGAAGAGAGAGAGATAGATAGATAAAAGGTTGTTAAAAGGTAGCAAAACAGTAGGTTCATTAAACGCACTGTTGAAGTCAAAAGAACGTGTCCAGGGCAGCCAAGATCCGAGCGTATGAAACAATAGTGAGACCAACTTTGTTGTATGCATGTGAAACTTGGACAATGAACCATAAAGTAGAAAAAAAAGCTAGAGATTTGGGAGAAAAAAGTATTGAGAAAAATTTTTGGTGGTATAAAGGAGGCTAACGGGGAATGGCGCAGAAGAACAAAACAGGAGCTAATGGAGATGTATAAAAAACCTAAAATAACTTAGAAAATCAAGTCACAGAGAGTTAGATGGTTGGGTCATGGTTTACGAATGCCACAAGAAAGAAACGTCCTAAGAGTGTTATCAGCAGGGGAACAAGGGAACAAAAGAAGCGGCAGACCACGAACGAAGTGGTTTGATGCCGTCCGGACTGACCTAGAAGAAATGGGTACAAGAGACTCGAGAGGACAAGTAGAGGACCGCAAAAAGTGGAAGAAATTAGTCAAGACTATCGAAGCCAAGGGCCTCTAAGGCCTGTAGTGCTGTTATATATATATATATATATATATATATATATATATATATATATATATATATATATTAATTAAACGAAAAGATTTCTCTGGTATACAGAAGAAATCTTTTCCGTAGCGGACGCGAAAATGTAAATTTCAAAGTCTTCATAAAAGACGATGAACGACAAAAGACACCTCTTTGTGTCACAGATTTGTCTACAAAGCCACGTTATTCGCTACACATTCGTCAATAACGGAGAAGAACCGTGATATGAAAGGAAACGGCAATTGCATTTTATTTCACCTCGACCACCACCGATATTCTACACGACGTGTTTCGAGCTCATGTCAAGCTCTCGTCAGGAACATCTAGGTGGATGGTCGAGGTGTAAGAAAATGCTTTTGGCCTTTCTGGTAATAATAAAATAACCAGACTTCAGTACACTTGGTACGACATCTATATTAATTAAACGAAAAGATTTCTCTGGTATACAGAAGAAATCTTTTCCGTAGCGGACGCGAAAATGTAAATTTCAAAGTCTTCATAAAAGACGATGAACGACAAAAGACACCTCTTTGTGTCACAGATTTGTCTACAAAGCCACGTTATTCGCTACACATTCGTCAATAACGGAGAAGAACCGTGATATGAAAGGAAACGGCAATTGCATTTTATTTCACCTCGACCACCACCGATATTCTACACGACGTGTTTCGAGCTCATGTCAAGCTCTCGTCAGGAACATCTAGGTGGATGGTCGAGGTGTAAGAAAATGCTTTTGGCCTTTCTGGTAATAATAAAATAACCAGACTTCAGTACACTTGGTACGACATCTATATTAATTAAACGAAAAGATTTCTCTGGTATACAGAAGAAATCTTTTCCGTAGCGGACGCGAAAATGTAAATTTCAAAGTCTTCATAAAAGACGATGAACGACAAAAGACACCTCTTTGTGTCACAGATTTGTCTACAAAGCCACGTTATTCGCTACACATTCGTCAATAACGGAGAAGAACCGTGATATGAAAGGAAACGGCAATTGCATTTTATTTCACCTCGACCACCACCGATATTCTACACGACGTGTTTCGAGCTCATGTCAAGCTCTCGTCAGGAACATCTAGGTGGATGGTCGAGGTGTAAGAAAATGCTTTTGGCCTTTCTGGTAATAATAAAATAATTTCATCGTCTTTTATGAAGACTTTGAAATTTACATTTTCGCGTCCGCTACGGAAAAGATTTCTTCTGTATACCAGAGAAATCTTTTCGTTTAATTAATATAGATGTCGTACCAAGTGTACTGAAGTCTGGTTATTTTATTATTACCAGAAAGGCCAAAAGCATTTTCTTACACCTCGACCATCCACCTAGATGTTCCTGACGAGAGCTTGACATGAGCTCGAAACACGTCGTGTAGAATATCGGTGGTGGTCGAGGTGAAATAAAATGCAATTGCCGTTTCCTTTCATATATATATATATATATATATATATATATATATATATATATATATATATATATATATATATATATATATATATAATTCTTCAAAACTAAATTTGCGCTTTCAATGAAATGGATGAAATATTTCCCTGGTTGTCATATCTTGAACATAAAAGTAGAGCATCCTATAGAATTTGCATTATAATCAAACGTTCGATTAATGAAGAGGGGTCATCAGCGGGTCAGCCATCCACTTGCAAAATCACGATATCACAAACGGAATTCAAAAGTCGCAGGCAATTCTCTACAAGCAATATCTTCTCAGTTGTATTAAAAAAGAAAGAGACAGCAATAGGAAAACCGGGATAAAATAGTATCTATCGCACAATGAATAATTTCTTGAGGCAAACAAGTCACCCGTTTAAGAGGTAAACTTGACATTTGTGGTTAAATTACTCATCCCAAGATGAGTGGTGAAGTAAAGGATGCAATTTTTTTGCGATTATCGGGATCGGGACATCAGGCATAATTGCGCGTATAGAGCAAGTCTGGCTGTTGACCAGGACGGACCTGTTTTGAGATGGATGTGAGAGGTGGCATTCGTATTTTTACAGATAAAGTTAGATGACAACTTCAATAATTATAATTGACTTATTCGCTTTCTCAAATATCCCCGGAACATTAATAAAAAAATTAAAATTTTTAAAAATTTCGAAAAACATCGATTTTTTTCTACTTTCATTGCTTATAACTTTAAAACGATTCATTTTGGAACAAAGTCGTAGAGAAATTAAATAAATATAATTGAATGTTGTGTGATACACGACTGGTTTAAAATGTCTTAAATTATTATCCTTTCTACAAAATAGCAATAAATACAAAATAAGGGGGCAAAAAAGCCTGTTTTTATTCAATGTTTTTCAACCACTTTTGTTGAACTTAGAACCTTTGTTTTTCGTTTAGAAAATTCTTACTTCATACTTAATCCGTTCACGAAATTTCATTAAAATCGTTCTAATAGATTTCTTCTTCTTCTTGTAGTTTCATGGCCTCCACCTCTTAGGTACTTGGCCAGTCCTCGTATTTAGACTAACTGGAAGGGAATCCTCTTTTCAAAGGGTCTGGATTTTTCCATATCCCCTTCTTTAAATTCATTGTGATATGATTTTCAAATAACTATTTTTATTTTATATTTTAATTTGAAATATTGTTAAAAAATGATTGATCTTTCTTAAGGTTTGGTCATTAATATTATGTAGGAGATTTTGTATTGAAATGGGGGTTGGACTTCCTATATTAACAAGTTCCTGATACAGGTCAAATTGATTTGTTTTGTTAATTGGGCATTCAAGTAACTATGAGTTATACTTCCTATTTGTCCACATTCACAAAAAGGAGTATCATTACAATTAATTTTAAACAAACGGTCTGGTGTGTGACAATGGCCCCTTCGCATTCTAATCATTACAAGTGCCTTCGATCCACAAATGTGAATTTGTGGAACCAAGGGTTTATAGAAAAATCACTTTGGCATTGTTGATACCATTTCCCTTTAGTTTTAAACTGCTTTATCCATTCAACTTTAAACTCATTTACAATTGTTTGTTTAATAAAAGGCAAAAAGTCAAATTTATCTATTTTAATGTCTGCAGGAACATTTAACGTCTTGCCTATATTTGCCAATTTATCAGCCTCTGTATTCCCCTTTACTCCAGTATGGCCTGGGATCCATGCTAAGATTATATTAAATCCGGCTTCCATTGACTCAATAATGAGTCTTTTAGTTAGGTTTACAATATGGTTGTTTGTCCCCCAGGTGGTGTTATGTAATTTTTGGATAGTACTGTTAGCATCTGAAAAAATTGTTGGTTCTTTAATATTTTTTTCAATACAAACAGATACTGCCTTGTTAATTGCAATAATTTCTGCACAGCATATTTAAGTATGCTCATGTAATCTGGATGCATAGTTATAATTGATTGAAGGTATGTGTACCCCAAAACCTACTGTCCTCGACTCGGGATCTAAAGAACCATCTGTAAATACCCATGTATAATTTCCATATGAAGCTGAAAATTCATTAAGAAATTCCTGATGAGTATAGGTTTCTATTTTTTTTGTGGGTTGAGAAAATTGTTTGAAATGTTCCCGTAAGATAATTCAGTTCGATCTGAAAGCAGGATTTAATGTTCTCTTTATATAGATTAATAAGGTATTTGTCAAAATTATTTTTGATTTCAGTCAGATATGGTGGCTCTTGTGATTTCCAAAATCCTATTTTATAATTTACTTAGGTTCCCAACTCTGACAGGATGTCGTTTAATGGATTTTTTAGATCAGCTAGGATTTTCAGATAGAACTTAGCGCAAAGTATTTTTTTTTCTTGCATCTAATGAAATTTCTCCACTTTCTGCTAACAAAGCATTAGTGGGAGTAGATCTTATACAGCCCGTGATGATTCGTAAAGCTTTAAACTGAATTTTATCTAATATTAAGAGTGGGGACTTACTACAGGGTTTTAATATTGGACATGAATAATCCAAATGGGGTCTTACGATTCCTTTATAAATTAATGAGAGTGTATGGGGGTTTGCTCCCCACCAGGTTCCACATATTGGCCTCATTATATTCAAACCTTTTTGAGCTTGTGTTTCGATACGTTTAATATTTTCAATCCAGTTAAGTCGATTATTGAATATTGTCCCTCAATATTTAATTGATTCTCTAATAGGAATTATCTCTCCCTCTATTTTTAGCGGAATAATATTGGTGATGTTTTTCTTTTTGTTAAAGATTACTGCAGAGGATTTACCATGGGACAAGGGTAGTTTATTTCCTGTTAACCATTGAGTTATGTGAGTAAGACATATACTAGTTAATCTTATAAGATTATTTATATCTTCAGTAACTGTTATGAGGGCTAGATCATCTGCATATTGAATTAGCCTGAAATTAGATGGAATAATGTCATGTAGCGCTTTGGTATATATGTTGAATAGTAGTGGGCTCAGGGGCGATCCCTGAGCCAGCCCTTTATCAGTGATGTTGGGTCCAATTATGTGGTATTCCCTATCTCGGATATAAATATTTCTGGTATTTAACAATTCAAAAATTAGGTTATTATAGTATTTTTACTACAAAAGCGATATTACGTAGGTCAAAATTTTTGACGTAAGAGAACTGTCAGAACATTAGAATGTGACTTTTCATTATTGCCATGTTTATAATAAACATGGCAATAATGAAAAGTCACATTCTAATGTTTTGACAGTTCTTTTACGTCAAAAATTTTGACCTACGTAATATCGCTTTTGTAGTAAAAATACTATATATGTATATGGTATTTTTAAATCCACCATTTTTCTATATAAAAGTCTAATAGATTTTGAATAATAATTTTGCAATCTAATTTTTTTTTTAAAAAGTTCAAATTTTTTATAAATTTTTCTGAACAAAAAGTAGACCCTTTAGAAATTTGCTACTTTTTTAGCTTATAAAGAGCCGTTCTACCGATCTAATACACTTTACAGAATTAAAATCGGATTATTTCCGATTTATTAAAATTTATATAAATTTTTGGCTTCTAAACAAATGCGGTGAGGACGTTTTAGTTGGAATAAATTCATTTTCTCGAGAATGGACGACTTTAAAGGTAAATCCCGAAATAGGTCGATTTTTATTTTTGAATTATAATAATTCTTGGCATATATATCATACTAATGACGTCATCCATCGATGATTTTCAAATGAGAATAGGGGTCGTGTGATAGCTCATTATTTAATTCTCAATTCACTAATATAAACATTAACATAATTATTTATACAGGGTGCGCAAAAACATTTTTTAAATTAAATTAATTGAGACAAAAAGAAGAATGTATATAATTTTAACTATTTATAATGGGAAATAAGCCACAATATTATTAAAAAATGATTTTTATTAACGTTTCGACGCCCAAATCGGGTGCCGTTGTCAAAATACAAAATACTACTAACATAAACAAAAATGTTGTTGCTTAGTAAAAAAATTCTTCTAATAATTTATTTAATTTGACTCATTTATATCGGCAATTCAGATACATATGATACATTTTAAAGTAGAAGACAGAATGATATTGCCAATATTTATGAGTTGCGTTCCTGGGACGACTTTACTGAAAGATAGTTCATTCGATTACATGAAATCAACCCCAACTCAAGAATATCCGTCACAAAAAATCATAGCATGTGATCTGTCTTTAAAAAGACAACCACATGCAACGGTGACATTCAATTTCTCGCGTTAGAGATCTCATAGTAAATCACGAGGGAAAACCAGGAAAAACCTCGTGATACTATCCCGACATCGTAAGTATTTGGTCTTACATTTAATTTACTCTCAAAATTAATACCAAATTGTGACTTTACTATAATTTTGTTTAAATTATAAATAATATCACTAATACATGGATATATAAGTAATACTAAAATATAAAATATGTACTAACTCGACTATTGACTTACTAATTGTGGTATTTTCTTTCTATTGACTTCCTCTTTCAGTATGGGTATCCACATCCTACTGCATTCCACCGAGGAATTTGCGACACAATTGGTTTTGTTTAGCATAATTAGAGCCGCTTCTTTGTTTTTTCTCTTTTTACTATCTGTTTCTTTCAGGACTATACTTGAATCTCTCCACTGAACTCTATGTTCATTATCCCATGCGTGTTGACATATTTGAGATCTATCAAATTCTCTATTTTTAATATAAGATTGATGTTTACTTGTTCTAACGTTTAATGGTCTTGATGTTTCCCCTATATAAAACTGTTCGCATTCACAAGGTATTTTATAAATACAATTCTTTGTCCTTTCTTGTTCATTGTTAGGTTTAGTTTTAGATAAAATAGATCCCAATGTGTTGGTTGTTTTGAATGTTGTTGAAATGTTGAATTTATTTCCTATTGTTTTAAGTTTTTAAGTCACCACATTTTTATGGAGTGCCGAAAATTCATAAAGCGAACATACCACTTAGACCCATTTGCAGTACCATCAGTTCTCCTTGTAGTGAATTATCAAAATTTTTATTAAACATTATAAAACCATTTGCTAATAATGATGACACATTTATAAAAAATACAAAACATTTTTTAAACAAATTATCAACTATTGAGTTTAATCCAAATAATATTTTAGTAAGTTTTGACATAAACAGTTTATTTACAAATGTGCCATTAGATAAAACTTTAAACATAATCAAAACGAAATTAGAGAATGATGATACATTGACAACTAGGACAAAACTAAATGTATCAGCTATAATGGAGTTATTGACATTATGTACTAATAATACCTATTTTAAACTAAATAATGAATTTTATAGACAAAATTTTGGTCTAGCAATGGGCTCCTCTTTATCTCCATTATTGGCTAATATATTTATAGTCTGGGCTGACTATCGGAGAATAGGCCATTTTTGGGAAAAGTTATTTACCAGCAATTTTATTGCTGGAATCGAATCTTATGATTGTATATATTAATAATATAGATATGCAAAGTCCGCATATAGTGTGCTACTTTTTTTATAAACAAAATGGCGCCCGAAAATCGTCTTTTTTTCAATTTTTGCTCTATAACTCCAAAGATTTTAACTTTAGACCAAAAATACCCAATTAAAAATTAATCACAATTAAATTCTGCATAGAGACTTGTTTTTTCCGATTTACTTCGACGAAAACTTTCCCCGGAAAAAGCGGGGTTTTCCAACAAAATCTTTAATTTCAACTAAACTTTTAGATACGTAGTTGTTAATCAATACTTAAATAACTTGGTAGCTTAAAAGCCCCTTCCGTATCTATTATAATTCCAGAAGCCTATGGAAATTGAGTGAACAGTTTAGCAACAATTGAAATGTAAATTAAAAATTTACGGTCGCTATAATAACGACAATAATTAAGATGCATTAGAATAACTATGATTTTTTCATAAAAAGACACTATACCTATCTAATGTACTTTACAGAATTGAAATTGGACTATTTAAGCGGCCTCAGCAATATTTTAAAACCATAAACAATTTTTTGGCTTATAAACAAATAGAATATCTCCGGAAATATTAAACTAAATTAAATTATGAAAACGGTATTCGAAAGACAGCGGCAGGACGCTTCTTCTAAAAGAAGAAACTTTAATTATGATGAGAGGTTCCTGAGATACAATCGGTCAAAGTTGACCGAAATTTACGCCAAAGATATAAACAATAGGATTAAAATTTTTAAACCATCACCTTTTCGTTTTTGTCCTCTTTCTCCACACCAATTTTCATATCTTTAAAGTCCTCATAACATATATTATTATAATAAAAACTATCAATAATACGTGTGAAAATTGCCAAAAATAGCAAAATTCCAATCAAAAATTAGGTTGGAGAAAATGTAACCCTCAAAGTCCAAAATCGGTATACGTTAAAAAAAATGCATTTTCTCGGCTTCCCATGGAACAATTTCCTTCATTCTTTTTTTATTCCCAAGTAACTCGAGTAGAGCCATCGAACTAACGCATTATTAAATGTCAAAATTGCTTTTGTTTTGTTATAATAAATTAATTTATTTATTATAACACAATATTTTAATTTCTTTAAATAAAAATTGTTTAAATAATTATACAGCTTTCAAATGAGAATATTTATGTTTTTAACTTTAAAAGGTACACTTGTAGTAAGTTTATCTAAAAAAAACCTACAACTGGAAAAAATATGTAATTTTCTGTTCTTATAAATAATTTAATCTATTATAACAAAAAAAAAAAGCAAGTTTAACATTTAATAATGCGTTAGTTCGATGGCTCTACTCGAGTTATTATGGAACAAAAAAAGAATGAAGGAAATTGCTCCATGGGAAGCCGAGAAAATGCATTTTGTTAACGTATACCGATTTTGAACTTTGAGGGTTACATTTTATCCAACCTAATTTTTGATTGGAATTTTGCTATTTTTGGCAATTTTCACACGTATTATCGATAGTTTTATTATAATAATATATGTTATGAGGATTTTAAAGATATGAGAATTGGTGTGGAGAAAGAGAACAAAAATAAAAAGGTGATGGTTTGAAAATTATGATCCTATTGTTTATATCTTTGCCGTAAATTTCGGTCAACTTTGACCGGTTGTATCTCAGGAACCACTGGTCATAATTAAACGTTTTTTCTTTTAAAAGAAGCGTCCTGCTGTCTTTCGAATACCGTTTTCACAATTTAATTTAGTTTAATATTTCCCGAGATATTCTATTTGTTTTCAAACCAAAAAATTGTTTATAATTTTAAAATATTCCTGAGGCCGCTTAAATAGTCCAATTTCAATTCTGTAAAGTACATTAGATAGGTATAGTGTCTTTTTATGAAAAAATCATAGTTATTCTTATGCACCATAATTATTGTCGTTATTATAGCGACCGTAAATTTTTAATTAACATTTTAATTGTTGCTAAACTGTTCATTCAATTTCCATAGACTTCTGGAATTGTAATACATACGGAAAGGGCTTTTACGTTACCGAGTTATTTAATTATTGATTAACAATTACTTATCTAAAAGTTTAGTTGAAAATTAAAGATTTTGTTGGAAATACCCGCTTTTTCCGGGAAAAGTTTTCGTCGAAGTAAATCGAAAAAAACACGTCTCTATGCAGAATTTAATTGCAGTGAATTTTTATTTGGGTGTTTTTGTTCTAAAGTTAAAATCTTTGGAGTTATAGAGTGAAAATTGAAAAAAACACGATTTTCGGGCACCATTTTGTTTATAAAACAAGTAGCACACTATCTGCGGACTTTGCATATCTATATTATTAATACATACAATAATAAGATTCGATAATAAGATTCGAACTTTTTCTTGTACTTTGCTAATTAGCCCAGAGTATTATGGAGGATTTCGAAACTAATATCATTTTTAAACAAAATTTAAAACCCACTGTATGGTGGAGATATGTAGATGATGTGTTTTCAATATGGCCTCATAGATCAGAATTGTTGGATACATTCCTGAATATTATAAACGATCAAGAAGAAACAATAAAATTTACAATGGAAAAGGAATATAATAACTCCCTGCCTTTCCTCGATGTTTTAGTCTCAAAGAAGGATGCTGGATATGAGACTCAAGTGTATAGAAAACCAACACATACCAACAGATATCTCAATTACAAATCAAATCACAACATCAACGTTAAAAAGGGAATCATAAAATCCTTTTATGATAGAGCCAAAATTACTTGTTCTAACGAAAATTCATTTTTAGAAGAAAAACCATTCTTAACATCTGTTTTATTAAAAAATGATTATCCTTTATCGTTTATAAATAAGGAATTGTCAAGATTGGATCGAATGGAACAGAACAACATAGAACGTGATTCTACAACATTCACAAAAAGCAATACGAGGAAAATATCAATACCATACATAAAAGGACTATCCGAGAAACTTAAAACAATAGGAAATAAATTCAACATTTCAACAACATTCAAAACAATCAACACATTGAGATCTATTCTACCTAAAACTAAACCTAACAATGAACAAGAAAGGACAAAGAATTGTATTTATAAAATACCTTGTGAATGCGAACAGTTTTATATAGGTGTAACATCAAGATCATTAAACGTTAGAATAAGTGAACATCAATCTTATATTAAAAATAGAGAATTTGATAGATCTCAAATATGTCAACACGCATGGGATAATGAACATAGAGTTCAGTGGAGAGATTCAAGTATATTCCTGAAAGAAACAGATAGTAAAAAGAGAAAAATTAAAGATGCGGCTCTAATTATGCTAAACGAAACCAATTGTGTCGCAAATTCCTCGGTGGAATGCAGTAGGATGTGGATACCCATACTGAAAGAAGAAGTAAATAGAAAGAAAACATTCTAAGGGACTTTCGGCCTTCAATAATAATTTAATCTTTCATTCTCCATTTAAATTTTTTAAAAATATTTATTAGTATTTTCAGGATTTGAAAAAAATAGACATTATGTCCGTGGTGATATTTTCAAAATCGAATAATCGCTACTTTGTCATACAACGCACTGAGTCAAATAGAATATGATAACAAGACAGTGACTATTTTAAATATTTGACATGCCATCGGGAATATTTTGAGCTGTTGATTAAATTATTGATAGTATATTTGATAAATAATTGATTTAAAACGTGAACTTAATAAAAAGTTAATTGTGTGTTATTTATGGACGATCCAAGCAGATAATTGACCAGGATATATTCTTTGATCCAAGTATTTTGTTGTTAAAGATGTTCAAAATTGTAAAAAATTCACTTTAACACTTTTCCTCTGTTCTTGATTGAGTGTTAGTTTTTGTTGTACAGTATATAAATTATTACAATCACTGAATACATAATAAGTGAGAAAAATATCATATTTATTATAGTCCTCTCGCCAGAGGGGGGTACAACGGCCTCCTTAATTTGTAGCGTTTGAAAAAACTCCAACATTAATTTAAAATCCCAATTCCCAAAAAGAATGTCCATTTTTTTAATTTATTTTGTGAAATTGAATATCCCAAGCCGACCCTGTACACAGCCATGAAGTATTTATTTATTTATTTATTTATTTATTTATTTACGGGCGAACCCATTTTACAAATTTAGTACAATTTTAAAACAAGTATGATTAAAACAAAATAAAACATTTATAAGCTAAAAATTACAAGACAATTAAACATATAAGTACACAGACATAATATAAATAATAAACATAAAAAGTAGTTACCTACATCTGATAATAAGCGTCGTCAAGTGATATTTGACAATACGGCCTTGAATCTGTTTAAGCTGTAGGAAAAGTCGAGTTCCTGAAATTGATTTGCAATTCTTTGGCTTCGAGATAAGAACGAATAATGAGCATAATTTGTTCTATGCATTGGTACAGAAAATGAAACCAATTGTCTTGTCTGGCGGTTCGGAACTGCAAAATCAATTTTGGCTAACATATCTGGGCAGTCGATTTGTGAGTTAACCAGCTTAAATAATAGAATTAAGTCGTGATGTAATCGACGGCTTTTTAAAGTAGTAATATTTAACATCTGTAAAATATCGTCATAATGCATATACTGGCCAAGTTTAAACGCAACATGTCTAAGGAACTTATGTTGCACACACTCAATTTTATCACTATACAACTGATAATATGGAGACCACACCGAAGAGCAATATTCCAGATGAGGTCTAACTAACGAACAATATAGAATCTTTAATGGTTGGATGGACGTAAAATCAGAAGTAACTCGTTTGATATATCCAAGAAGCCTCAAAGATTTGTTAATGATGGTTTTAAAGTGCTCATGGAAAGTTAGTGAGGTATCTAGCCATATTCCAAGATCTTTGATAACAGTTTGTGATGAAAGAACAGATGTATTAATACTGTAATCATATAGTAAAGGGTTATTGGTTCGATAAAAACGCATGACATGACACTTACTTGTATTCAGTTCCATACCATTATTGATGCACCAACTTTGAAGTTTAGTCAAATCGTCTTGCAATTTTTCAGCATCTTCACTTGACCTTATTACAGAAAATACCTTTAAATCATCAGCAAATAGGAGTACCACACCATGGTGAAAACTTTTAACTATATCATTAATAAACAGATTAAACAATAAAGGTCCCAAGTGGGATCCTTGTGGTACGCCAGAAGTTACAGAAATTTCATTGGATTTAATACTGTTAAAACGTACAATTTGTTTTCTATTGGAAATATAATCTGTAAACCATTTTAGTAACGATCCAGTGATACCAAAACTTTCAAGTTTAGTTAATAGGAGCTCATGATTAACTCTGTCAAATGCTTTTGATAAGTCTGTATAAATAGCATCAACTTGATGACCTGCCTCCATTGCTTGTGTTATATAACTAATAAAATATAGAAGGTTGACTTCTGTAGATCTACCACTGCAAAATCCATATTGTTGAGACGCTATTTTGTGCCTAAATACTAATGATAGATGTTCTGTTAATATGGCTTCAAACAGTTTGGGAATGGTGCTTAATATAGATATAGGACGATATTCTCCTTTTCATGAACATTTTTCAGTGCGTCACAAATTATAGAAAAAAAGGTAAGTCCGTGATAATACACATTTATGACATTTATTCTAACGTGACATTTTAGTTAAATCTGACAGTTGTCAAATTTTATTTTAAATTTGGAATAAAACCAAATCAATTGTGTCTATTGCATTTATAAAATGGTATTTTCTTTCATTTGTATAGTCTTATAAATTGTACAGATTATATTGATAATATTATTATTTTATTTAATAAATAATTCTTTTTTGATTATGGCGCCATCTATCGACAACTAGAATAATCACCGAACTAAAATAATTACCAAATTATTCACAGACGTGCCTTTTTTTCTGTCACATACAATTTAATGCGTTAGAGAGAAATCGAAAAACTGTGACGCACTGAAAGATGATCATGAGAAAAAGAATAGTTCTTTATATCATGCTTATTACCGCTTTTATAAATTGGTGTTATATAACTCAATTTCCAGTAACTTGGGAATTGACCTGATGATAATGACTCATTAAATATATAATATAAGGGACGAGCTAATACAAAACTACAGTATTTCAATAAGATAGGAGGTACTGCATCAGGACCTGGACCTTTCCGTGGTTTCAGATTAGTTAGATGTTGATAGACTTCGGAGATGCTAACAGAATAATTAGAAACAATCTGATCACTATCAGTTACGAGTATTTGATGTTGAGTTATATTGTCCTTACGATACACGGATAGGAAATGAGAAGCAAACAGATTGGCAGATTCATACGTAGAATTGGACCTAACATTATCAAGGAACATTTCAGAAGGTAGAGAATTCTGGTCCTTTTTGGCATTTGCAAATTTCCAAAACAACCTACTGTCAGCCTGTATAGAACACTGGGCATCAGTCACAAACTGATTATAGCATTGTTTAGAGAGTACTTTACACTGAGATCTAAGACACGAAAATTTGTCGTAACTGTCTAAATTCAACAGTGTCTTGTCTTCTTGGTGTGCCATTTTTTTTCGTATAACTAGTTCCCGTAATTCAGGTGTAAACCACGGAGGAAATTTCTTAGCAGAATTTTTTTTGATGGGGACATGAATCTCGATTATTGAATATAAGACATCGTAAAATATATTAATCATTTCATCTAAAGACTTACCCAACAGCAAATCATCCCACAAAACTGCACCTAAACAATCATTAATAACCTCAAAGTTTGCATTTTTGAAATCGTAATAATATTGTTCAGGAATGTTATCAGTGTTAGTATTTTTAAATCTTAAAGAAGTTACAAGTGGAGGGTGGTGATTATCGGGGGTAATGAGATCATCTATTGATTTTGAGACTATGAGAAGACTTTGAGAAAATACTAAATCCAATAGAACACCTCTCTCATTCACAATATTCGAGCACTGAAAAAGATTATTGAATGCAACCATATTTGATAATAAATCAATGGCATTAGTTTCAAGAAGATTAGCTTGTACATTAGGTGTAGCTACAGATGCCAGATTATTCATTCGCCAGTGACAATTAGGAACATTAAAATCGCCAAATATATGAAAACAAGCTTTAGAATATTCTTCGGTAAGTGTGTCTACATCCTGACAAAATGTTTCAAATACATCTAATGATGCCTTTGGCGGTATATAAACACTACCTATCACTTGAGGACAATTATTACCAACTACAACAAACAAGTTTTCAATAGTTCGAGAAGTGTCTAACTGACGGCTTGTGAGGGACTTGTGAACTGCAATCAAAACTCCACCGCCTCTTTGTAAGGTACTCGTATCTGCGGAACGATCTCTTCTGTATACATTATAGTCATCATAGTCATCGCATATTGCATAACATTTCAATGTGTTACTATTTGTAAGAAATGGCTGATGCGTAGAAGAACTTTCTAGAAGAAATGTTGAACTGAAAGTTGAGTTCTTGTCAACTAAGCATCCCTAAGGATCAAAATCGCTCGGTACTTCCGTCGTTCTTTTCCCCTGTAGTAGCTTCAGAGCGAAGCGCAAATTAGTCCAGCTTTACGTCCCAAGGTGATAGCATCTCCTCGGCTGGTACTCGCTCGAAGTAGGGCGTAGTCCCTTTGTTCCCCGCCGGTAAAATGTAGAATGGTCGCTGTGAAGATCTGAATGTGTGGTGAGTGCTCTGAGAGGATTTTTTTCCACATATAGTGATGGATTTAATGGAAAATCGAAGCCTCTTGAGAGTCAAACACGCAGTTCTACAAACCGGCATTGTTGCCCATTTTTTCCTGTGTTATGTATGATGGTCAAGCCCTGATTTCATCGAAGAAATGTCGTTCCTGTTCCGTGATGTTTTGTTTCCAGTTCCCAGAAATGAAGTCTCCAAGTCCCCATTTGTCCTGAAATTGAAGAAAGAAGCCATGTCCTCCCCCTGCCCCCTGCCTCAGTTCGATGACCCTGTTTGTTGATGAACCCCTCCCTTGTAGTTTGTGACTGTGACGAAGTTTTTTTTGTTTTTAAGGTATGATACGTTTTTTTAATTTTACTAAATTTCAAGTGGATAAATTGCTGGTAAATAATTGTATAAAGAAATTTGCTTTCATAATGGTAAAAAAAAGGCACTGACTTATGACATTTGACAGCTACGTCAAATCTTGTGTTGAAATAAATAGGTCAAATTTTATTTGACATATACTGCCCAACAAGTTCAATTGTAATTGTTTTGTTTGTAATCATTGTTTTTGTAGTAAAATTTTGAATAAACCTGGTAAGAGTTTAAAGTTTTGAATAAACGTTTTGTAAGTGTATCTACCATTTTATTTCTGTAACCTTGTTTTGGAAAAATTTTAACTAAATTCTAATGCAACTGTGTGTAAGTTTTAGAATAAAGAAAGAAATGGCATAGAAGCCAACAGATGCTGCCCAGTATAACCCCAACGAGGAATCTGAGAGGAATGTCCCCCCATTGGTACCCGTAAGTGAGAGAAATGTCCAGTAAGTACTCGTATATGAATCAGAGGATTTGTTTCGAACGGCGTCCTGTTTTTTAAATAGTAGAAAGATCCTCTAGTCTGAGTAAGTACCCTTTGTATTTGGTTATGGTAGTTTAGTCATCTTAACACCCCTTCACCCTCCCTAACGAATCTACGACCTAGCTCCCGCACAACAAATGAGCTGCCGTCCCGCAACGAGGCTTTATGTGTCTGCTTCTTCTTCTTTAGCCCCATTCTTACCCCCCAGTATCTCTATAGATAGTCTTTCCTTGTTCCCATATGAGCAGACATGTAAAACGCTTCAAATTCAGATGGACTTACCCAAGTTTTTTTGTGTATTTTGACCAGTAGAACACGAATTTTTTGGGTAACAGTTGATCCGAATGTCGATAAGTTTGTTATAAACAAAGAACTTGAGGAATTACATAACAGCGATTTTTTCCAAAACAAAACATTTTGTTGTATTTTTTGGGTGATTCTCAGCAAAAAATGGTTTTACAAGTTTTTTCGTAGGATGCATAGTTTTAGAGATAAACGCGGTTGAACTTTCAAAAAATCGAAAAAGTGCAATTTTTGAACCCGAAAACTAAAAAATAAAATAGCAATTCTACTTACTGCATTTGAAAATTCAAGTCAAATTATATCGGTCTTGATTATTTGCATTGCTAAAAATTAAGTTTTTATTTGTTAAACAAAGCCAAAAACACATAGTGTTTCCCGTGCCAATGCATGCGTTTTAATGTACGTAATCTACGTAGAAATTGTCTGTATGGGCCTACTTGTTCGATTTCAAATGGGAAATGCATTGAAAACATCATTCAATCACTATGTGTTTATAGCTTTGTTTAAAAATAAAAAAATTAATTTTCAGCAATGAAAGTATTCAAAACCGATAGAATTTGACTTGAACTTTCAAATGCAGTAATCAGAATTGCTATTTTATTTTTCAATCAAAAGTTATTCGGGTTCAAAAATTTCAATTTTTCGATTTTTTGAAAGTTCAACCGCGTTTATGTCGAAAACTATGCATCCTACGAAAAAAATTGTAAAAACATTTTTTGCTTAGAATGACCCAAAAAGTACAAAACAATGTTTTGTTTTACGAAAAATCGTTGTTATGTGATTCCTCAAGTTCTTGGTTTATAACAATCTTATCGACATCCGGATCGACTGTTACCCAAAAAATTCGTGTTCTACGGGTCAAAATACATAAAAAAAAACTTGGGTTATAATCCGGTCAACTTAGACATCAAAATGCTTGGCAAATAACAAAAATTGCCGGAGAGCCAAATTTTGGTGGAGAGCTAGAGTATACCATAACAAATGAAGTTTAAAAAGTCTCCATCGATCCCATGTGTGCGTCAAAAGTTATTCGGGGTCAAAGGTCATAATTTGAGATTTTTTGGATTTTTTTCGAAAACGGTACATTTTATCAAAAAAAACCTCAAACCAAAGTTGTATATTTTAACATTCTCTACAACAGTTGTCCTTACAATTTTTTTCCTAGGAGTTACCTTTCCTGAGATATCGCGATTTTAAAAGTTACTTTATACATTATATGCACATATAAGCCACGTATACATATGTGGCCCTTAAGACAAGTGTAAATGCCTATTTGTGTCTCTTTTATATAGTATATTATACTATTCTGAAAATATTTCTTCAAAAGGTAATCAGTCCCAAACTGAATTTCCTCTATCCACGTGGCCTTGAAAAACATTTGGCTATAGGTACCATTGTTTAAAAAAGAACAGATTTTCTATTATAGGCAATGGCTACATGGTCCAAGAGCTGTGAGACATTTTTGAGTAGGTATTTTAGGCAACCTGAAAATTTTTCAGGTGACTCTTCCATGATAGCCTAATACAAAAATTCCGGTCTGGCTGGAGGGTAGCGGTTATTTTCCCCAAAAATCCCCCCCAAAGTTAAAAAAAAAGGGTAAAAATTGTTATTACAAAAAATATCATTGACGTGACTTTAAAGTAAATTTAAATATTCAAATATAAAGAAAATAAACAGGCCAGGCGATTTGAGGGCGATTTTAACTCTGCAAGATACTTGCATGGGCGCCCCAGGATTATTTTCAGGGAATGCATCTGAACTTCAGAAGATTTCATCTGAATCTGTACATACTTTTAACGAGTATAAAATATACAACTATACATGCAAAGCTATGCACATTCCTTCCGGACAGGGAAGTACAATTATTATTTTGACAGGGTATTTTTTAATATCAAAAATAAATATTCTAAAAAAGACAGAATTTTTTTTGGTGAAATTTTCCAACTGCTATGTGATCAAACAAATTACGCGTACATATAAATGAAAAGCGCTATAGGTAAGCAGCAGTGTGAGAAAGAGCGTATACCGATAGCTGTTTGCGTTCTCTGTTGTACCTGAGCGAGTTCGTTCGCTCTAGAAAAATCACGTGACCTGGCGATCCCATGTTGTTGTGCCTCGAAACGTTAGAGTAATTATTATATATTATAGTTTTTTAAGTACAAAAGACAGATTTATTATTATAAATATATAGGTAGAAAAGTATAAAAGTATAAACTAAATTAATTCTGTGTCCGAATCCTGTACTTCTTCTTCAAACTCCTCATCTGAGCTTAAATATTCACTGTCTTCTTCTTCGTCAGACCCCCCTCGAGACGAGACTCAGATTCCTCTTCTACATGATCTGTAGATACTTGTAATATGTATTTAGAATTAATTAAAAATTAATTAGCGATAATTTAATTGAATTACTACGCATTCTCCTCTGTCCTTTTATACGGAGTCGAAGCCTGGACAATCACGGGCGCATCTGAAGAAAGACTTGCCTTTGTTGAGATGTGCTGTTATTGATTAATGTAAAAAATATCATGAACACAACACGTAACAAACACGGAAACATTAAGAAAGATGAAAAGGCAAAAGAAATACTCAACACTATAAAGGAAAGAAAAATGAGCCAAAATAAATATTCATTCTCTTCTTCTTCGTCAGACTCCCCTCGAGACTCAGATTCCTCTTCTACCTGATCTGTAAATAGTTGTAAATATGTATTTAGAATTAATTAAAAACTAATGTATAACTAATACTTAATACTTTTCCTTATATTATAAATTACATCACGTTTTTTATTTCTTAGTATATGACCAAAGTAGCTCATTTTTCTTTCCTTCATAGTGTTGAGTATTTTTTTGACTTTTTATCTTTATTAATATTTCCGTGTTTGTTACGTGTTGCGTCCATATTTTTTACATTATTCGATAACACCACATCTCAACAATGGCAAGTCTATCTTCAGATGCGCCCGTGATTCTCCAGGCTTCGACTCCGTATAAAAGGACAGAGAATACGTAGCAACTCAATTAATTAATCACTAATTAATTTTTAATTAATAAGAAGACAGTGAATATTTAAGCTCAGATGAGGAGTTTGAAGAAGAAGTACAAGATTCGGACACAGAATCAATTTAGTTTATACTTTTATACTTTTCTACCTATATCTTTATAATAATAAATCTGTCTTTTTCTATCATATTTGCAAAATCTATTGTATAGTACGTATTATTTTCCTTTAATTAAGAAAAAGTTACTTAAAAAACTATAATATATAATAATTATTCTGACGTTTCGAGGCACAACAACATGGGATCGCCAGGTCACGTGATTTTTCTCGAGCGAACGGACTCGCTCAGGTACAACAGAGGACGCAAACAGCTATCGGTATACGCTCTTTCTCACACTCCTGTTTACCTATAGCGCTTTTCATTTATATGCACGCGTAATTTGTTCGATCACATGGCAGTTGGAAAATTTCACCAAAAGAAACCTGTCTTTTTAGAATATTTATTTTTAATATTAAAAAATACCCTGTCAAAATAATAATTGTACTTCCCTGTCCTGAAGGAATGTACATAGCTTTGAATGTATAGTTGTATATTTTATACTCGTTAATAGTATGTACAGATTCAGATGAAATCTTCTGAAGTTCAGATGCATCCCCTGAAAATAATCCTGGGGCGCCCATGCAAGTATCTTGCAGAGTTAAAATCGCCCTCAAATCGCCTGGCCTGTTTATTTTCTTTATATTTGAATATTTAAATTTACTTTAAAGTCACGTCAATGATATTTTGTGTAATAACAATTTTTACCCTTTTTGTAACTTTGGGGGGGAGTTTTGGGGAAAGTAACCGCTACCCTCCAGCCAGACCGGCATTTTTGTATTAGGCTATCATGGAAGAGTTACCTGAAAAATTTTCAGGTTGCCTAAAATACCTACTCAAAAATGTCTCACAGCTCTTATACTAACAGTATTGTCCGTAGGTCTGGTTCATAATATTATCTGTTTCTCTGGTATAAGTGTGATAAGTAAATGGGTTTACGGAATGCATGCAATGAATATTGTGTGTGAGGGGTTGCAAGTTCTTGCTAATGTTCGAATGGACACAACAGATCAGCATGTAGATGCAAGTGACTCGCGGCTCATAAAAGATGCTAAAGATATTAAAAAACTTCTAGACTGGTTTTCTTCACATGATCCTTTTCCTAAAATTAATAAAATCATTGCTTCTGGAGTTGTTGGTGATGATAAGATTAATTGCCATAAAGCTCGTGAAGTTGGGATTGCTTCATGGCTAAAATGACAGGTGAAACATTTAATAATATAAAATTAAAACGCCCTGAAAACGTACTCCCTCTTTTAGCTGCGAGTAGCACCGTGAATGTTCACGAAGAAGAAGTAGCTATAGATCCTGTATTATTATTTCAACGCATGAGTATCACTGAACCTTTTGAGGATGAGATTGAAAAATTTTTTGAGTATGAATTGGCTCCTTACCCCTTATCACTTTTCGATGCAGCTGGAATGCGTAAAACAACAAAGTCAGCAATTTATGATTGCTTTGAATCAGTCAATACTGAGGTTGATCGTAGAAACGCTACTTACATTATTGATGGAGGGTACCTACTACATCACGTTGTGTGGGATCGAGAAGAAACCTTTAGCGTTATTTTTGATAAATATGTTCAGTATCTACGCAGATATTACGGGCTTACAGAGTGACAGTGGTATTTGACGGCTACAATGACTCGACAAAGAATATTAAAGCTGCAGAACAACGTCGTCGAACTACAAAAACATCATCGGATTCCGAGATTATCTTTGATGAGAATATAACAGTTCCAGCGAATCAACAACAATTTTTCGCCAACATTAATAATAAATCTCGTTTCATTTCCATGTTAACTGACAAGTTACCAGCTGCGAATATTGAAGTGAAGCAAGCTAAAAATGACGCAGATGTCCTTATAATTGAGACAGCAATTGAAAAATTTAAGGCAAGAAACACAACAATTGTAGTTGGTGAAGATGTTGATTTGTTGGTACTGATTACTGCAAGGACTCCAGTAGATAAATTTATTTATTTTCTGAAACTTGGGAAATAATAATAGCGTCATTTCTACAAAATTTAAGACCCTCTAGATCCTCTACCTTCCTTTAAGTGAATAGTTAGTGTGGAATCAATAGTTCTAAAAACACACCCCTATTAATCGACACTTACAATAATTATTACCACGTAGAGCATGACCTCATTGGCTACATAATTTTAAAATATATGTAATTTTTGACAGGTCAAATTATACACCACATAGATTGGTTAAACTATCAAAGAAGATTTAAAAAACATATTGCTGACCTGCGTAATTTGTCGACTTCGGTATTAACATCAGTAGGTATATTTAGATCACCGGTGAGTCTGTAGTAAAATTTGTTTCATATAATATAATAATGCACATTTCAATATCAGTAAAATTGGCTACAACTGTACTTTTTTAGTAGCGAATCATTAAAAAATTACTTACCGGTGAAGTTACTGTTGATGCCAAACTTGCACCAGTCCTATTGTAAGATTCTTCTAATGCGATCCAGTTTTTAGTAGCCCCTTTGATAGGCACTAATGAATAAGTCTTTTCAAAAACAGTATTGCTATGTATAGGACAATCGTGTTTAGCATTGTGTAATGCGACGACGTTCTTAAATTTTCCGTTGGAAAACATACAGACGTCTACATGCTGTACAATGAATACCTAAAAAAATAACGTATTGTTAAGCCAAGATAAAATTTGTTAAGACAAAATAAATAGTTGATTTGTTGTTTAACAGAGTTAAATAGTTAAAGAGAAAATATGATACTACTGTAAAGTAGGTGGGTGAGTTTAAATACCTGCGAGCTATACTAACTAGGGAAGGTCTGGGAAAAATAGAAATTCGAAGAAGGATAGAGCAAAGCAGAAAAGCAATAGGGTGCTTAAATACCTTTTGGTGGGATAAAAGGCCTTCATGGTGTCAGTTCATGGAAAGGCCTTCATGGTGTCAGTTACGATGTATTAGAGTAAGGTATGGACGTTAAAAGTAGAGTCCAGAAGACGAATCAATGCAGTAGAAATGGACTACTTGCGCCGAAGTGCTGGAGTTTCAAGATAGAACAGAGTGCGTAACGAGGAAACCCGAAGACGAATGCATACCCAAGACACTGCAGTGGACAGAATAGAGCGGAAGAGCTTAAAGTGGTTTGGTCACGCGCTTCGAATGGATGAAGAGCGTTGGCCAAAAAATTATTAAGTTAACCCCCTGGAAATCCGCAGGTAAGAGAAAGAGGGGAAGACCAAGGCAATTCTGGAAAGAAAATATAAGAAAAGCTATGAAACATCGAGATATATAAATAGTTCAGTGTTCAATGGGTTGCATGTGAGAGTTCATTTTGAATGAAGTTAACAGCAGACGTACTCTAAATCATTTATTTTAACTTCCGACGACTGGTTTCGCTCTCTGAAATATGCAGAGCATCTTCAGGTCAACGGTTACAAGTCACTAAATGCTACAAATAAAAACCAGAGTTAGAATTTTGTCTGGTTGTAAAAGATGCTAAAGTTCCATAAGATTAAGCCAATATTGAACAACATACAGAAAAGTAGTTAATACAGCAGACAAATACATATTATGTATGTACACTCGGGGGCGGTAACAAACGTCCCCAAGTTCACAAACACATGCAGATGTATACCGTCTGTAATAATGCAATGATAACGTGTCGTACTTACATTCGGTTACAAGTAGCTACTTCCTGAGTATTCACTAACATGATATCTTGCTTAAGTTATGCTAACGGGATATGGTGGAATAGACGGAGAATGTTGTAAACGTTAACACGTTTAAGGAAATTGGAAATTCTTGAGGATGATGAGATAGTTGGTGAAAGACAACCAACAAATCTGTGCCTGTTATTTTGTTTGTAAAGTAGACTAAAGTGAATGTCATATATACAATTTTAATATGTGACGGTAAATGATTGTATTAGCAGTCATATAATAAAACAATAATGAATGTGAATTGATAGACAACAATGTAGGTACAAGAAACTGAGATATAATTTTATTTAAATTAAAACAAATGCAGTGCTCATGACCAGTTTTCACTTCCCACATTGTTTGTTGTATCGTCTTGTGTCCTGTGTGTTTTGTTTTAATTTTAATGTAGATTTTACTTATTTATTGACGAATTTTAAACACAATGTAGGTAACCCCCAAAATGTTTTATTATTATTTCGTTCCTTTATCTGATTCAACAGTTTATTAAAATTTCTTCACTGCTTATAACATTAAAACATAGTCTCAATTTACAATCAATTACTTTCAACTGAATTTTAATTCCTTTCTTTTCTTTTCTATTCCCCCCCTTTAATTTATATCTCAGTTTCTTGTACCTACATTGTTGTCTATCAATTTACATTTATTAAAAAGGGTTCAAAAGGGTTCAAGGCAGGTTTTGTTTATATTCGTTGTTTTCCTCGTAATTACATTTATTATTTTTTTATTATATGACTGCTAATACAATTATTTAGATACACTTTTTAAGCTTTCCGATTTTTCATCCCTTATGCGACCACTACTCCTCTAATAGGACATCAAGGAGTATTGACGTTAACAGTTTAGGTTACAGCTGTACGTCCACAGCTAACATACATATTAGATATCAACCCGTTTTGATCCAAAGGTTGTCAGCCTTACACTAACACATACATTAATAAATGAAAGTCTTTTAATAAATATAAATAAAAATATTTTAATAAATAGAAATAAAAATATTTAAAACCATCATATATTAAAATTATATATTTATATGACATTTACTTTAGTCTACTTCACAAACAAAATAACAGGCACAGATTTGTTGGTTGTCTTTCACCAACTATCTCATCACCCTCAAGAATTTCCAATTGCCATAAACGTGTTAACCTTTACAACATTCTCCGTCTATTCCACCATATCCCGTTAGCATAACTTAAGCAAGATATCATGTTAATGAATACTCAGGAAGTAGCTCCTTGTAACCGAATGTAAGTACGACACGTTATCATTGCATGATTACAGACGGTATACATCTGCATGTGTTTGTGAGCTTAGGGACGTTTTTTACCGCCCCGAGTGTACATGCATATGTATTTGTCTGCTGTCTTTACGACTTTTATGCATGTTGTTCAATATTGGCTTGATCTTATGGATCTTTAGCATCTTATACAACCAGACATTGTTCTAACTCTGGTTTTTATTTGTAGCATTTAGTTACTTGTAACCGTTGACCTGAAGATGCTCTGCATACTTTAGATAGCGAAACCGGTCGTCGGAAGTTACAATAAATGATTGAGAGTACGTCTGTTTTTTACTTCATTCAAATAGTTAAAAGCACAGAACATCAATAAGAAAACAAAAAATTTAACAGATAAAAATTGATTTGTCACAAAATATAAAGGACTTACAGTAATATCTCTTTGTGAGTGCCTCGTTCTAAGTGAGTACCCTGCTAATTCGCTTTAAGTTAAACTAACCAGCCTCTATGCAGAGAAATTGCCCACGGGATACAGGCTAGATCTTTAAAAAAAGGTTCAGGAAAATATGGAGGTAGCTAAAATGAAAATGATCCGGTAGATGTTGGGTAAAACTGGAAGGAACAACTTCAGAAACATGATTAGAGAAAGAGCCGCGGTGACTCTGACTACAGTCTCAATAAAAGATCAAGAACTAAGACTGCACTGTTTTTGTTACAAGGTATTAACATTAAGAGAGTACAAGGATTTAACACAAGGATTACACTCTTCTCGCCCAGGGGCCGATCAGGGCATTTTATAAACGATCAAAAGTAGGCCTCGGATAGATAAGGCATATATACATTAAGGAAAGACATAAGGTAGCAGCAAAAGGTATTGCTCGTATATTTAATTAAAGAATTTAATTATTGTAATCATTATTACACATTATAAAATAAAGGCGATATTAAAAAATGGCGGAGGTGCCCTGGCAACTCTAGAAAGGACTACAGGCGGACATGTTTTCGATTAGCTCCGTTCGGTTAGGTGGTCAATATCAATACAGGGTGTTAGTAAATAAGTATGAAAAATTTTAAGGGCTAATTCTACATGAAAAATGAATACCAGTTTGCTCTATAAATATATGTCTGCAAATGCTTAGTTTCGGAGATACGGGGTGTTGAAATTTTTATTTCAAACTGCCAATTTATTTATTGCTCTAAAACCAGTTGAGCTATGAAAATGAAATTTGGTGAGTTTTAGGAGGTAGTTATTATGAATTTTTTGACATGCAATTTAGAATTTTGTATTCATCATTGGCGCGCTTACGGGCAATGGTCTAAATTTTTTTAGAGAAAAAAATAGTACGCCACTGAAGTATTTCGAATTAATTTTCTTTTAAATTCCACGTCTAATTTACAATAAAAAACCTTTCTTGCCTTTTTTTCATATGATGCACCGTTTTTATGCAGAAAAATAAAATATCTTGGCGCGTGTTTTTCATTTCTTAACACATCATCAAGAACTATCCAATATAATAATACTAAACTAGAACAATAACGGAAATTATTACTAATAGGATTTCAACTAAGTGAAAATCTGTAAGAAATGTTTAAACTGATTTCCTTTACAGATAACAGAAGAATTTTATATTCATCATTGGCGCGAGTACGGGTAATCGTCTGAATTTTTTGAAGAAAAAAATAGTACGCCACTGAGATACGTCAAACTAAAAATCATTTTTGAATTCCTCGTCCAATTTACGACAAAAAATCTTTCTCTCCTTTTTTTCATACGAGGCGCCGTTTTTATACAAAAAAATAAAACATCTTAAGGCTTACCAAGTATTTGAGGTAGTTTCCATAAGCATAGAAGCTTAGTTCAAATACTTTGTAAACGTTAACATGTTTACTTTTTTTGCATAAAAACGGCGCTGCATATGAAAAAAAGGTAAGAAAGATTTTTTGTCGTCAATTGAACGAGGAATTCAAAAATGATTTTTAGTTTGACATATCTCAGTGGCGTACTATGTTTTTCTTCAAAAAATTCAGACCCTTACCCGTACGCGCGCCCATGATGAATATAAAATTCTTCTGTTACCTGTAAAGGAGATCATTTTAAACATTTCTTGCAGCTATGCACCTAGTTGAAATGGTATTAGTAATATTTTCTGTTATTGTTCTAGTTTAGTATTATTATATTGGATAGTTCTTGATGATGTGTTAAGAAATGAAAAATATGCGCCAAGATGTTTTATTTTTCTACATAAAAACGCTGCATCATATGAAAAAAAGGCAAGAAAGGTTTTTTTATCATAAATTAGGCGTGGAATTTAAAAATAATTTCTAATTCGAAATATCTCAGTGGCGTACTATTTTTATCTTTAAAATAATTCAGACCATTGCCCGTAGGCGCGCCAATGATGAATACAAAATTCTTAATTTCATTTTCATAGCTCAACTGGTCTTAGAGCAATAAATAAATTGGCAGTTTGAAATAAGAATTTCAACACCCCGTATCTTTGAAACTAAGCATTTGCGGATATATGTTTATAGAGCAAACTGGCATTAATTTTTCATGTGAAATTAGCCCTTACAATTTTTCATACTTATTTACTAACACCCTGTATAGGCGAACGGTTTACCTCTAAAAATACGTCTACGGAATATACGGACTAAATTTCTATTGCCTTTATAATACCGCACCCAACCTTTTTTATTCGATTCTATAATACCAGGTGTCCACTTGTATTTTCCCCCATTTTAACTGCTCATAACTTATAAACTGCTCAAGTTAAAAATATGCGGTTTTCGCTGATATGTTTTATTTTAGTAAAAGTTTTGTTTGAATGGATTGAATTTTTTAATAGCGCTTTCAATTACGAAAAAAAATGGCGGATTTTTTAAAGAAACATTGACTTTTTTTTAATAGAACGCCCAGTATATTTTTTGTAAATTGAAAGGTCATTTATCTATCCAGCGATATAAAGTTTTTTAAGATCAGTTGTCAAATGACTGAGTAAGTAATTTTTAAAATGAGAGATACATCGTGAAAATCACATAACTAAATAAAATATACAGAGTGGGCCAAAGAAAACAGTCCACCTCGATATTTGGTAGTAGTTATTAGATAATAATAATAATTAGATAATTTAAAGAAATGCCGAAACAGGTCGATTTTTGATCTAAGGGGGACATATTTTTACGGTACATACATCTGTCATTTGTCAACCCCTTCCTTTCCACTTCCCCCACCCCTTATTTTTAAATAAAAATAGGGGTCGTGTGCTAGTTCATTTGAAAGATTATTCAATTCCCTATACAGTACTATTAACATTGACATAATTATTTATACAGGGTGTCCAAGAAAACTAATTTTGAATTAAAATAAATGACACAAAAAGACGAATGTATGTAATTTGTTTAACTCAAAATACATTCTACTGCTGACAGAAAACAGAAAAGAATTTTTATTTGATAAACATTGTTTGTTGCTTAAATTCAATATTCAACTTACCCAGAGGCAGATGGGTGGTAGCTTGAACATTGAGAGTGAGCGAAAAGCAATGTTTATTTATCAAAACACATTTTTTCTGTTTTGTGACAACAGTGGAATGTATTTTGAATTAAATAAATTACATATATTCTTCTTTTTGTGTCAATTAATTTAATTAAAATTGTTTTTTCTTCAACACCCTGTATAAATAATTATGTGAATGTTTATATTACTGGCTAGAGAATTGAATAACCTTTCAAATGAGCTAGCACACGACCCCTATTCCCTATTTAAAAATAAGGGATGGGGGAAATTGAAGGGAGGGGGTTGACAAATGATAGATTTATGTACCGTAAAAATGTGTCACCTTAGATCAAAAATCGACCTGTTTATTAATTTCATTAGAATCTAATAAATACTGCCAAATATCGAGGTGGACTGTTTTCTTTGGCCCACATTGTATGATTAAAATAACTAAGCAAATTGCTGTTATGTGATTTAAAATTGAATCTCCTAATTTAAAAATTAATTAATCAGTCATCTGACAACCGATTTTTCAAAAATTTTTATCACTGGATAGGTGAGTGACCATTCTTTCAATTTGCGAAAAAAAATACTGGGTGTTTCATTACAAAAAAGCTGACAACGTTTTTTTCAAAAATCCCCCATTTTTTCTTCAAAAGCGATATAAAAAATTTAGTGCATTCAAACAAAATATGTATAAAACTATGTATTACTAAAATAAAACATTTCAGTGAAGACCGCATATTTTTATCTTGAGCAGTTTATAAGTTATATGCAGTTAAAATGGGGGAAAATATAAGTGGACACCCAGAATACATATTCCAACGTTAAAATATTATGTAAATTTTTTAATTTTTTTCCAAGTTGCCGGAAATTGTTATCAACAAATAACTTTAAAATAATCCACTAGGAAGAATTTCCTGTAGCTGGCTGTATACCATTAATTACAAGTAAAATTTAATAAAAAATTTTGGTCTTGGTAAAAGGTATATTATTTTAAAAAGCCCTATAGGGCTACAAACATCGAACAGAACGTTTTCGCTCTAAAAAGAGCATCATCAGTGTTGCAAGAACATGGTGAGCCAACCAAAAAATACGAAGGTCAAAGCCTTTCAAAAATGGACTAAAAGTCACATCAAAATGCTCACATAGCAAATTCCAAAGGATGGATATAATCCCTAAGGATATGGCCCTAGGATAACATATGACTCCCACACGTTGTAAGTGGGTCAAAGGTAACAAATTAGGTCATTATGTTACAAGAGCTGACAGGCAACTGAGTTGCTCAGTTGCCTGTCAGCTCTTGTAACATAATGACCTAATTTGTTACCTTTGACCCACTTACAACGTGTGGGAGTCATATGTTATCCTAGGGCCATATCCTTAGGGATTATATCCATCCTTTGGAATTTGCTATGTTAGCATTTTGATGTGACTTTTAGTCCATTTTTGAAAGGCTTTGACCTTCGTATTTTTTGGTTGGCTCACCATGTTCTTGCAACACTGATGATGCTCTTTTTAGAGCGAAAACGTTCTGTTCGATGTTTGTAGCCCTATAGGGCTTTTTAAAATAATATACCTTTTACCAAGACCAAAATTTTTTATTAAATTTTACTTTTAAAATAATCATTTTTGTAAACAAATTCCTGTCTGGCAGTCCAAATAGCCTACAAATAATTTAATTTACAAAAATGTAAATTATTAGCTCTCTGTTTATACAGTGCGTCCATAAAGTAAAGCATAAATTCATTATTTCGTAAACCGGCGACATTAAGAGAAAATCCCGAAACAGGTCGAGTTTTATTTTTAAATTATGATTTTTTAGCATATATATCATACCAGTGACGTTATCCATCTAGGCGTGATGACGTAATCGATGATTTTTTAAATGAGAATAGGGGTCATGTGATAGCTCATTTAAAAGGGCATTTAATTGTCTATTCACTAATATAATTAATAACATAACTATTTATACAGGGTGTTCAAAAATATTTTAAATTAAATTAATTGAGACAAAAAGAAGAATGTATATTATTAATTTACTTCAAATTACATTTTAATGTTGTCAGAAAACAGGAAAAAAAATGTTTATTTGACAAATAAATATTTCTTTTCGCTTAAATTCAATGTTGAACTGCCACCCAACTGCCTCTTGACAGTTTGAATATTTCGTTTAAGCGAAAATCAATGTTTATGTTTTTCAAATAAAACATGTTTTTGTTGGCTGAGCGCAGTAAAATGCATTAACAATTAGACAAACTACATACATTCTTCTTTGTGTGTCAATTAATTTAATTAAAAAAATAGTTTTTTAGACACCCTGTATAAATAATTATGTTACTGTTTATACTAGTGCATAGAGAATTAAATAAACTTTTAAATGAGCTATCACATGACACCTCTTCCCATTTAAAAAAATGATCGATTACGTCATCACGCCCAGATGGATGACGTCACTAGCATGATATATATACCAAAATATCGTAATTTAAAAATAAAATTCGACCTGTTTAATGATTTTACCTTAAAGTCGCCGGTTTACGAAATAATGAATTTATGCGTTACTTTATGAACGCACTCTACATATACAGTATATTTAGATTTACACCCAAACCCAACGTTAATCTCTTTCCATTCAATGGTTTCATGTTCACCTTTCCATTAATGGTATTATTTCGATAGCTAGAAATAGATCAAATGAGCAAAACTACTCCAACAGCGGAAATTGACATTAAAGTTGGATAACCTTGATATTCCGTTGTTTCTGAAGCATCAAGTTGATAAACATTCAGCTTCAGCAACACCTACATCAAATTACACTCACTAATGGGATATTACCGTCCCTATATACCGTTGCATCAGTAGGAACTACTCTCTAATTGCATTTCACTTGTAACGATATAATTGGCCCTGCACTATAGAGATGTTAAACAAGAACACAATTAACAAAACTATTGGCAATGGTGGAGAATCGAAAATCTACAACTGTTAAATTTGAGATGAATTTGAAATATTTTTAAATAATATTTCAAATTCGTTTAAAACTATATACAGGATGATTCTTTTATCAGTGCGCCTATTGCCATTTTATATGAATTTTTTATCAGAATTTAGTGTGTCGTTGATTTAGCATCCTTAGGGTAAGAACAGAGCTAGTGGGTCGCGGTGGAGGTGGAGGTGAAGGTCGCGGTCGATGTCGACATCCATGTAAAACAAACACATTGTAGAGAATGGAAGAGAACAGAGCAGGTAAGTTGGTACGGTTTCGATTCTGGTAGATTTAGTCTGGTAGATACACGTGCAGGGCTGATGCCTGCCAGGTCATGGTGTCCAATACCAAATATTCAGAATTAATATCCGATATTGAACAGTATATTTTTATCACCCCGTATGTCACATCCACCAATTTTTTATCATATTTAAACATGTGCGGGATATTTCATTTGACCTAAAAAGAGATGGGAAGACGAAGTCGATGAGGATGCCAGGAACTTCCTGGGAACGCGTTCATGGAAAAGAACAGCGGTAAATCGAAATGATTGGAGAAGCTTATTGAAGGAGGCCAAGGCTCGATTTGGGCTGTAGTGCCATTGGATGGATGGATGGGATATTTCATTTGTTTAATTGTTGCAATTTATAAACAATATTGTGGCAATGGACATAATTTTGGCTGACTAATTAAAATTAAAACCTTTGTTATTTTTGGCGTGTGGGCTATGACCCAATTCATGTTGCCAACAAGAGATAATACATTTTAGAGTCATTCTCAAGAATCAATTCAACCAGGCAATATGTGCTTTTAACTTCATTCCTTCATACATTCAACATGTAGTAATATAGATTCTTCAACTAATTCGCGTACAAGCAACATACCAGTACATCAAACGGTCTGTCGGGGTTGTGGGGTTTACTACCCTGGTGTCAGTCGATATCAATAAAATTGCTAAGTGCTATTGGTGTTTCAATAAACTGAAGATCATCCTCCATTGAGCCCGAAGATTAGACATGGTCCTCCGAACTACATACGTTAAGGATCAAGAAACACTTGTCCAAACAGAAAAAGTAGAAAACTTCAAAAACCGAAAAAGCAGTAGGTATAAAGGGAGAAGAAAAAGTGTACCAAACGGACACGAATACAAGAATACACACACAAAACAATACAGTTCAATACAAAACGTCGTTTGACGGAACGAACGTGAAAATGTAATACAGGAAAATTACAAAAATAACTCTGAAAGAAGAGGGAAATGCAGAAGCAAATAGAATAGTGCTAACGCAAATAGAAGACGTGACAAGAGGACGTATCGTGGTCACAGAAATTCAAAACAAAACGAACCACACGGGTCGAAGATATATCGTGATAAAAGTTACAAAAATACAAAAGAAAATAGACGTCGTGACACAAGGACGTATCGAGATCAAACCTACATTAACACAAACGAAAACAAGAAGAAAACTGACGAGGATAAAAATAGAAAATACGAAAGAGATCATTATACGAGGAGGAATCATTATGTAAACTATACAAATACGAATAAACTTGAAACATATGAAAGAAGGACTTAACATAATTAGAATAGAAAACAGAGAAACAGAGGAGCACAGCAAGCTCAACAAGGAAGAAAAAATAAACAATGAACTCGGATGACTTACAACCACCGTGAGCAACAGGAAAATTCGGGATTTTTCGGGAATGTATGCAAACTAAATAGGGATTGACCTAAGGGGTAAAAACTACGTCGTGTGTGAGACGATGCTAAGAGGAAGCCTAGGGTGGTAATTCGGATCCCACTCGGTTGAGTTCTGCATGTCTAGCACGACAATAGGCTGTTAACATGATGGAGAAATAAGCAAACGGAAGTTGGAATTATGGAATTAGGATATTTAATTTTTTTGGAAATCAGCTATAAAGCTGCTAATGGAGGAATTTTTGCCCCGCCCCAAGGATCTACGTACAGTAGATTTCATTTACACGTTACTTTACACTTTTCTACAAAACTTATAAAACTCTTGTATACAACTACATGGTTGATAAACTAATAGTTCAATAATGGTCAGCCAAAAGGACAATACAAAGGTGACCGCAATAATTAATACATAATAAAACAACCCTTTAATAATAAAATTCATTAATAATTTTATGTAGTTCAAGGCTGGGTTGAATTAATAAATTAAATGTATTAGCGTTTAGGAAATATTAGCCTACATAATAATTATCATGTCATATAAGATGACTTTACAAAAACTCAGCTGGCATTTTATGAAATTAAATACAATTAAATATATCTACATAAAAATAGTCCGAGAGCTCGTAGCACAATCGATAATATTAATAATAAAATAACTAAAAATACAATTCAATAATAATAAGAGACTATAATTATAATACAATACTTAACACATTGAAACATCTATCCCACTTAATACTTTTCATTTACCTTTACCTAACCTGAACTTTGACTTGAATGTTTTTGATTTAAATTCTGATTCAGATTTAACTTTGATATTATTACCTAAGGTGTTGCAGTTAAAGAATTGATAATTTGTTCAAAGACTAGTGTCTTTACATGACACCGTATATTAATCTATTATGTTATAAATACTTTATCATTATCATTGTAAACGTTGTAGTACTGAGGCATTCGTTATTATTTATTACGCTCGAGCAGTATGTCCAATATCAAATATTCAGAAATAATATCCGAATTGAACAGTATATTTTTATCACCCCGTATATCACATCAACCAATTTGTTATCATATTTAAACATGTGCTGGATATTTCATTTGTTTAATTGTTGCAATTTATAAACAATATTTTGGCAATGGACATAATTTTAGCTGACTAATTAAAACCTTTGTTATTTTGGGCATTGGGCTATGACCCAATACATGTTACCAACAAGAGATAATACATTTTAGAATCATTCTCAAGAATCAATTCAACCAGGCAAGTTTTGCCTATAACTTAATTCCTTCATACATTCAACATGTAGTGTTATAGAGTCTTCAACTAATTCGCGTACAAGCAACATACCAGTACATCAAACGGTCTCTCGGGGTTGTGAGGTTTACTACCCTGGTGTCAGTCGATATCAATAAAATTGCAAAGTGCTATTGGTGTTTCAATAAACCGAAGATCATCCTTCACTGAGCCCGAAGATTAGACACATGGTTTTTAGCCTTGGTGTGCTATGAATTATCACTATAAAAATTTCTAGCCTTACAGGAAGACCGTTAGTCGGAGGGTTCACTAGCTCTTAGACTATTATTTAAAATAACTACAATCTTCTTCTTCTTTCCTTTGTCTAGACATGATTCTGTCTGTTTTTTCAATATGCCTCCAGTAAGTTGTCGTTCCACCGTTTTCGTGGTCTTCCCACTAATCAAATCTCTATTGGCGAATTGTTTCTCACCGTCCTCACTACATTTTTGTTGTCATTCGGCTTATGTGTTCATTCCATTCTACTCTTCTGTTTCTTACCCAGTTAGTGATGTTCTCCACCTTGCATCTCCGTCGTATATCTGTATTTCTATCTTTGTCCCATAGTGTCTTACCATCGATTTTTCGAAGGGTTTTCATCTCCGCTGTTTAGAGCAATGTTTTTGTCCTCTCTGTGTCAGGTTGTGTTTCTGTCAAGTACTTCATTATTGGTCTGATGACTGTTTTATTAATGCTGCGTTCCATTTCTTTCCCGATATTTTTGTTTCTCCATATTGTGTCATTCAGGTAACCTGCGGTTCTGTTTGCTCTATTCACTTGATCTTCCACTTTTGTTTCGAAATTTCTATAGCTAGATAATGTGATGCCTAGATATTTAAACTCCACGACTTGTTCTATTATCGGACCTGATTAGTATTGCATCATCTGCACAGCAGATTATTTAATAGGCCAATCAAATTAGGTTTTTACTAGACGTAACGGAAAAGACGAGGTTTGACAGTTGAAATGTGTAGTATGAGATATTGCAAAAAGACTACCATCTTTGGATTCATCAATTTTTTAGTGGAACATTTTTTAAATAAACAATCAAAACGTCAAACTTAGTTTTTTACTCATAACTTAAAAACTTGTTTATTTAGAAATATGACGTCCACAGGTAACTTTCTCAGAATAAAAAGATACATCGAATGAGATACGCTAAATAAAAATCGGTTAATAAACAAAAAAGTTATTACAAAACGGATGACAAAATCACTGTTTTCGAATATAGTTAATAACAATTTGATTGTTTGTTAAAATACGTTTTAATATACACAAAGTTGAGGGCACTATGGTGTTTGAATGGTGTGCAAAAAATGGTCCAGATCTGTTAAATAGTTTTCGTAAAATTGAATTTGTTTATAAATTTTTTTGAAAAACGAGCTAATTTCTGAGGCTGGTCCAGTTAATATGGCTGAATGTATCTCAATAATCCGGGGCTCATTTCCTTCGTTAAGATGTATACTAACAGCTTATGAAAAAAAAAGTAAACAAATTACATATACGTACACAAAATTATTTGTTACTAAATAGCAGTATTTAAGCTTATAAACAATTACAATAATTTCGTAGAAATTCGATCAAATTAAATGGCAATAAAAAATACGGAAAGCTGGTTAAAATACACCTTTCAAAAACAATTTTTAGGTCCTACGACCGTTGGGGTCTGAGATAGCCCCTTTTTTTGAAAAAATCACTGTTACGTAATTAACAACACTAAGAGCTGAAATTAACCAATCTTTTATAAGAAAAGTCAAAATTTTTAACAAAGTTTTAAGTAAGAAACAATGTTAAAAATTGTTTAAATAGGAGTGTTATAAACACAGAGTATTTTGCGTTCCGACTAAAGTAAAAAATAGCGGGCGTAGTCGACTGACTGAATAGTGGGCGCGATTGGCGACCGGCATGCGGCAGCAACTAATAAAATTAAGTTATCCCGACCACAAAAATCCACTTTAAGGTGAATGACAAATTTTCGTCATTCCTTATGTTTTCGAGGTCTCTGAATCCGAATATGGAGTTAATTTTTTTCTAGAATTAGTGGAACATGTTCAAAAATCAAATTTTATGCAAAAATGCGAAAAATCAATTTTGATGATTTTTCAATTTTAACTCACTGTATTTTTGGTCGCTGTAAATATTTCCCTTTGAAAATTTTACTGTGTTATCTTCGAAGCATTTAGATAACAATGAGATTTGTCCAAAATGACTCAACACGTTAAAAGAGAAGTTGTTCATTTTTAAACATTTTGTCATCAGATTTCGTTAGTTTCATGTTTACTTAAAAAAGTTGAGTGACAAACTTTTTAGTTTATAATTTTAATTAACACTGAAATAAAATATACTTTATGAAGAAGTTTTCCAAAAAAATTTAATTTAAAATATGCAATAGGAAAAATGTTATGTGGCTTTATAGACGAGCGGCACACCCCAAAAAAGCTTATTTCTCGATGTACTGATACTAATTTTGGTCATACTTTATATTTTTGATGGTGCTCAAAACTAAAATTAGGGTTGTTTTGAATTTTACGTGGGGGAACATTATCAAAATCGCAACTTTACCCTAAAAATAAAAAAAATCACGTTTTGTTGAGTTTAATTTGCTACAACTCTGTTCCATTGTAATATTTTTTTCTGATAATTTTATAGTATATATTTCTCACCTTTATGAAGACAATGGGACCTGCTTCAATATTTCTGTCTTACCATAAAGAAAGTTATAAATTGTTTGAAGTAAAAGGTGCAGATTCTTGAATTGCAAAGTTTAATCGCAAAAGTTGAGTAACAAAATTTGAAATTTAGCTGTTTAATTAATTTTAAGTTAAAATCTAGAGTACAGAGAACAAAATTTTTTATAGAAAAAAAAAATGGTGTAACTTTTAATTAAGAAAAACGTGATTTCATCTTTTTTTTATTTTTATGGTAAAATTGCAATTTTGACAATGTTTCCCCATCTAAAATTCAAAATAAAACTCATTTTCGTTTTCAGCACCATAAAAAGTATAAAGTAAGACCACAATTAGCCATTCACCACACCGTGGTTGATATCTCGAGAAATGAGCGTTTTTTTTACCACTCGTCGTTAAGGTCGCGTAACTTTTTTTCTGTTGCATATTTTGACTTTGTGGCCTTTTTATTGTTATTTTTTAAATTTATTTATTTAAAATATAATTTTACTAAATAAATGTGCAACATAATAATATTCATAAAATTCAAGTTTCTACCAAAATATATAAATATAATATTAAGCTTCAAATCCGCTATACTGTCAATGTTAAAAATGAGCTGCAACGGTCTAGCGCTAACGAATGCTAATCCGCGAATTTATTCTCATTCGGCTGCGCCCATCATTTTTTTTTACTTTAGTCGGAACGCAAAATACTCTTTCTTTATAACAATACTGTTTAAACAATTTTTAACATTTTTTCTTGCAAAAACTTTGTTAAAAACTTTGACTTTTCTTATAAAAGATTGGTTAATTTCAGATCTTAGTGTTGTTAATTAACGTAACAGTGATTTTTTCAAAAAAAGGGGCTATCTCAGACCCCAAGGGTCGTAGGACCTAAAAATTTTTTTAGATGTCGTGCATTTTAACCAGCTTTCAGTATTTTTTATTGCCATTTAATTTGATCTAATTTCTACGAAATTATTGTAATTGTTTTTAAGCTTAAAAACTATTAAGTTTATTAGGTTTTTAAGCTTATTAACAAATAATTTTGTGTACGTACATGTAATTTTTTTTACTTTTTTTTCATAGGGTATTAGTATACATCTTAACAAAGGAAATGAGTCCCTGGTTATTGAGATACATTCAGCCATATTAACTGGACCATCCTCAGAACTTAGCTCATTTTCAAAAAATTTTAAAAACAAATTCAATTTTGCAAAAACTATTTAACAGATCTGGACCATTTTTTGCACACCATTCAAACACCATAATGCCCTCAAGTTTAGGTATATTTAAACATACTTTAATAAACAATAAAATTGTTATTAACAATATTCAAAAACAGTGATTTTGTCGTCCGTTTTGCAATAACTTTTTTGTTTATTAACCGATTTTAATTTGGTGTATCTCATTCGATGTATCTTTTTTTTCTGAAAAAGTTACCTGTGGACGTCAAATTTCTAAATAAACAAGTTTTTAAGTTATGAGCAAAAAACTAAGTTTGACGTTTTGATTGTTTATTTAAAAAATGTTCCACTAAAAAATTGATGAATCCCAAGATGGTAGCCTTTTTATAATATCTCATACTACACATTTCAACTGTCAAACCTCGTCTTTTCAATTATGTCATAAAACGGCTTATTTTTTACTAACTTGATTGGTCTATTAGTTGTTTTTCTCCCATTTGGTATCCTTTTTTAGTTATTTCTTTTTTATTATTTCAATGGAACTACAGTAATAGTTATTTACGTAACAAGTTCCGAGAGTGATATTTTACGAGACGAGTAGGAAGTTTCCTACGAATCCTGCGATTCTCGTAAAATCACTTTTGGATCGTGTTACGTACAATATTTTTTCTGCAGCTGTTTTGTATGTTAAGAATAATATAAATATGGATAAACTTTACTTATGAACTTTTATTTACACTTTAAAGTTACTGTCGTGAATTCAACATTAAAAAAATCTACTTATGAATATTAATAACACAATTATAACAATTATTAACATTGATATTGTTAGGAATATTAACAGAAGTGGCAGTATTGAAATCAGTGTTAGACGTGTCAGTACTTTTACAATTTTTTGAGATATTAATTTAAATGAAAATTTTTTGCTCAATTAGAAATCCAATGAAATCAATTAATTTGTGGTCATCTGATTGAATACAACCAATAAAACCAACATTATACTGAAAACAGATCCCATGGGCTGTTTTCACTCAATCATGTAGCTATGGATACCTACATTTCGTTTCATTTCGATTTTGACATTTCAAATATTCAATATTTCAAAATGTCACGATTTGGTTGTAATACTGATGAGAATATTAATGAAATTATCGAATCAAATATACCAAAGAATACTGTTTACAGTAAAAAATTTGTATAGAAAGCGTTTATGGACTTTTGCAATGATAGAAAATATGAATTAGATGGAAATCGGACGGTGGAAGAATTGGCGTCGATTTTAAAGGATTGGGCTGTGAACATGAGAAGAAAAGATGGTACAGAGTTTAAAGAAGCTACTGTCAAAACCATGTGGAACCTAACAAGCAAGCTTTTACAAGAAAAGTATTATAAGGAAATGAAAGTTATTATTGACCCATTCAAAAGCGTTGTATTTCAACAAGCGCGAGCTGCCCGCGATTCTATACGACGAAAACTACAATCGGATCCCTGTAAAAGGAAACTAAGTTCAGAGGCATTGAGTGCAGTAGAAATAACAAAAATGATAAATTTGTGGAACGAAGACACCCCTGAAGAGCTATAACGGAAATTCTATCACATAACCGCCGTAGAATTAGCTTGGCGAGGTGGGGAAGCTGCTGCTTGTTTGATTGACTTTTTTCGTTTTGAAACAAATAACGATGGTTCTGTAACAAATCGAGTACAATATAACCCTGTATTCAGCAAGACTTGCCAAGGTGGTTCAAGAAGGTGTACTGACAGCAAATTTTTAATAGAAAACAACGACAATAACGTATGTCCTGTCAGATTATTTAAAAAATTGTTATCAAAAGGGGGCCCAAATATTAAAACGGATAGATTATTCCTAAGAACAAATCGTTACTGGAAAACCGAAAATGATCATTGGTATGATAATATGCCCATTGGAAAAAATATGATTCAAAATTCGACAAAACGTCTGCCGAAGCGATTGGCTTGAAAACCAAGGAAAAAAAATACTAATCACTCCAATAGATCGACCGCGGTCAGTTGGTTGGCCAAAAGTGGTGTTCAAGAGCAAGAGCTTATAAAAATTACGGGGCATAACAATCCCAACTCAATAAAACCGTACTTGAACATTGACGAAGAACATCATAATAAAATTATTAACAGCATGCGTAGTGGAAATATCTTCATCAGTTATAGAAACTAACATGTCTGGATCTTCATTAAATTTTTCTAATTGTTCCTTTGTTAATTGCACATTTAAATAAATTGTTTCTGCTCTGTATTTTTTTTTTCATAACCAGCAAAAAATTTTCTATCCGAATAACCTTCGAACATTGATAAATGCTCAAAAATTTTTTAACAACTTTCTCAAGCGTGTTGCTTACAGGCAACAGACCTCCGCCTACGGCGTCGGTCTGTTTCCAAGCAACAAGCATTCGAAATCTGTTATAAAATTTTTTCGAACAATTATCAATGTCCTTGGGTTATTACTACTGAAAATTTTTTGCTCAATTAGAAATCCAATGAAATCAATTAATTTGTGGTCATCTGATTGAATACAACCAATAAAACCAACAATATACTGAAAACAGATCCTATGGGCTGTTTTCACTCAATCATGTACCTATGGATACCTACATTTCGTTTCATTTCGATTTTGACATTTCAAATATTCAATATTTCAAAATGTCACGATTTGGTTGTAATACTGATGAGAATATTAATGAAATTATCGAATCAAATATACCAAAGAATACTGTTTACAGTAAAAAATTTGTACGTTAATTGCACATTTAAATAAATTGTTTCTGCTCTGTATTTTTTTTTTTTCATAACCAGCAAAAAATTTTCTATCCGAATAACCCTCGAACATTGATAAATGCTCAACAATTTTTTAACAACTTTCTCAAGCTTGTTGCTTACAGGCAACAGACCTCCGCCTACGGCGTCGGTCTGTTTCCAAGCAACAAGCTTTCGAAATCTGTTATAAAATTTTTTCGAACAATTATCAATGTCCTTGGGTTATTACTACTGAAAACAGACACGAATCTTAAATGACAAGCGTTATCATAATAACATACAAAGTTGATGTTTTTGTCAAAGCCGTTAACTAGCTACCCAAAATCGTCCATAAAGTAAAAAAAGCGCCCCGAAAATGAAAAAATTAGTCCGGAAAGTAGCTACTTTCGGTACGAGTTTTGTAAAATGTTACTTTCGATTTAATAAATCATACCGAAAGTTTTATTTTCGGGACTTCTGCAGAAAAAATATTTATTGATTTAACTTTGACAAATTTTTATAAAACGACATAATTAAAGAAAAGTTTTAGTTCGTTTTGCGCATAAAATTAACTCTAATTCCTTTGCCGAAAAGTAATTTACAAAAGAAAGGACGGAAAACGGGCGTTTGGTAAACAGCTTAAAAGTTATTCAAACGGTTTTATTAGCAGTTTCTGGTATCTTTGTTGACGTAAAACAGATTACCGTAAATAGTGCAGCTTAATTGTTCCAAACATTTTCTCCTTTAGAGGATCAAATACTTAGTTTGGTTTTTATTAAGTTCTTATTATTAAGAATAAATATTTTTTTATTAGACCTAATTAACTAGTTTCATTAAGTTTTACTGTACTGAAGTAGTAATTAAAGTACTAGAAGTAATTAAATTTGTTTATCACGGAGAGCTTTAAGGGTTAAGAGTCTCTTAACTCATAACAAATTTATCTTTTAAGATCGACTTAGAGTCGCTACTAACATCAGATTATTAACATGTAAATCATATTTCTCGATGTCACCTATTTTATAAGGTTGCTAGTTTCATCTACTAAGCAGAACGCACTGAAGATGATCTGATCTAGATCGAAAGCGTTTTGCCAATCCTTTTGGATGACTTTTTAATAGTTTTTCAATAAACTTTTTATACCATTGTACAAACGAAGTTTTTACTTGTTCTGTATGATTTTTAATTATGGTATACAGCCAGCAGTATGGCAGCTTCCAAAGACTTAATTGTGGGAAGTACATGTTTTAATCATAAGAATATCCATAAAGCAACTTGGATATCACCAAATGGACACACCACAAATCAAATTGACCATGTTATAATTGACAGAAGGCATTTTACAAATCTAATGGACGTCAGAAGTTACAGAGGCGCAAATATTGACTCAGACCATTTCATGGTAGGGGTCAAGTTACGACAAAGAATTTCCAATGCCAAGAAAAAAAGGGGCACTAGACAAGTAAAATATAATTTACATATTGCTAAAAAATGAAAACATAGAGAAACAGTTCCAGTCACATACAAAAGAAACCCTAGAACACACCTGGGCAGTCGACCAGTCAAGCACGGAAATGTGGAACAACTTCAAGGAGACTCTGAAATTAGCAGCCGAAAGCACATTAGGAATATCCCGAACCCAAGAAAGAAACGACTGGTTCGACCAAGACTGCAAAAAAATAACAGATAAGAAGAACGAGGCATTTAGGACCATGCAACAACGGAAAACTAGGACAACAATAGATAGATTCAAAAACATAAGGAGAGAGGAAAAACGCATACACCGAAAAAAGAAACGAGACTCGGAAAATGACATATTAGAACGGCTCGAAAGCCATATGCGTCACGGAGGAACAAGAAAGTTCTATCATCAAATAAATATTATTAGAAAAGAATTCAAACCGAGAATCAACTATTGTAATGATAAGGAAGGTAACTTACTTACCAACAAAGAGGATATCCTGTTACGATGGGTAGAGCACTTTCGAGAGTTACTGGAAGGGGAACCTACTAACAATATATAGCTGGAATACCGAAATGAGGAACTCGTGGAACCTCCCTCGGTAGAAGAAGTGAAAATATCTATAGAAAAACTAAGAAACCACAAATCCCCAGGGAGCGATGGCATCCCAGCAGAGTTATTTAAGCACGGTGGAGAGCAGCTCGCCAAGGTGATGCGAGAAATTGTTTGTAAAATTTGGTCTGAGGAGCAAATGCAACTCTCCTAAATACAGCATACAAGATATTCTCAAACATTTTGCACGAGAGATTGAAGCCTTATACCGAAACGTTTCTAGGAGAATATCAGGCAGTATTCAGGCGTGGACGTTCAACCATCAACCAGATCTTTACACTACGACAGATCCTGGAAAAAGCGCAAGAGTTTAACATAGATATGTACCATTTTTTGTCGATTTTAAAGCTGCTTATGACAGTGTATTAAGAACAAGTCTCTACAACGCTATGAATGAGTTAGGAATTCCAAAAAAACTCATATGTATGATAAAAGTAACAATGGCGAAGATGATAGCAGTAAAAATTCAAAACGACTCGTCAACCCCATTTGAAATATATAGGGGGTTAAGGCAGGGAGATGCGCTGGAGTGTCAACTTTTTAATGTAGCATTAGAAAAAGTCGTACGAGACCCTAATATAAATAGCAGGGGAACAATATTCAATAGATCTGCCCAAATTCTAGCATATGCAGATGACGTGGACATTATAACAAGAACCAGAGCGAGAACTGCGGAAATCCTAACCGAGCTAGTAGCAGCAGCAGAAAAAATGGGGTTATATAAATAAATATATATCGAAATAAAACAAAATTCATGGCGACTAACACAAACACAAGAGCTGGAAATGTTGACGCAGATCTAATCATCAATGACCAAAACTTTGAAGCGGTCAAAGAGTTCATATATCTAGGGACATCGATTAACCCCAATAATAACACATCAGAGGAAATAAAAAGACTAATAATAATTGCAAACAGGTGTTATCATAGTCTATCAAAGTACTTAGCTAACAAACGTATGTCTCAAAAAACTCGTATAAGGCTGTATAGAACATTGATAGCCCCCGTTCTCACATATGGATCAGAGGCGTGGACGATAACTAGAACAGATGAATCCGCTCTATAGAGTTTTGAAAGAAAAGTGCTACGTAAGATATTCGGAGCGGTCTGTCAGAACGGAATATGGAGGCGTAGATATAATTTTGAACTGCAGAATATCTACAAGCATACGTTTGGTGGAAAAGATATTATCACTGTAATTAAGCGAAACCGCCTGCAGTGGGCAGGACATGTAGCCCGGGCCCCTGAATCGAACATGATAAAAAAGATTCTAACAGCGCAACCCGTGGGGGGCTAGGACATTTCGCCGTCGCCGTTTCGCCGTCGCCATTTCGCCGTCGCCGTTTCGCCGTCGAGCTATTTCGCCGTCGCCATTTCGTTGTTAGAATTAGTACTTATAATTTCGGGATCATCATTACTTGTATATAAGTTTTGAATGGTTTTCAAACGATGATATACTATCACTTTTGCAAAAGAAAAAATATAGGGACGCGGATGAGCGAATTTTAAGGTTAGTCCGAAACTTCAATGCCGATGGAGATATTTTAGAATATCTTAGAGGACTTGCCCATAATTATGAAATGTAACTTTTTAAATATTTTTAATACTGTAAATATTTTATTTTTTTAAGAGCAGAATAAATAAAGCAAGAACGATAATTAAATCATTGAACGGAGTTTTGTGGAGTACCGAGATAGGGAAACAAAGAAAAAGGAGAATACACAACACCATGATTAAGAGCACATTGACATACGGATCCGAAACATGGAGAATAAAGGAACACCAAAAACGAAAAATAGAAGCTACTGAGATGGACGCCCTAAGAAGAGCAAATAGAATATCGAGATTGGACTGGGTTAGAAATGAGGAAGTAAAGCGAAGAATGAATTTACAGTAAACAGTTGGAGAATGCATTGAGAAGAAACAATTAACGTGGCACGGACATATTCAGAGAATGGGGGAGGAGAGACTGCTAAAGAAAATTATGAAATGGATACCCACAGAAAACAGAAAAAGAGGAAGACCAAGAACGACATATACGACGGATACAAGGAGCAAAACGATCAATGAGTGTACGAGGATTAGAAGATGAAAACTGCAATGATAGAAGATATTGGCAATAAGGCACCGGACAACGTCGGAGGACGTTTTGAACCCGAATTTATATATATATATATATATATATATATATATAAATATTTTATTTTTCAGACGAAAACAATGTATAGTTGAATACAAAAATATAACTTGGTTTTACTAGCAACATCAGCATTTTATTTACACTGACATTTAGTATAAAGAAAGTTAGTAGGTATGTTATCACGTTCTTGCGACATTTAGTATAAAAAAAGTTAGTATGTTATCACGTTCTTGTAAACTTAACCAATGCCGGGATGGCGACGGCGAAACGGCCGACGGCGAACTGGCTCGACGGCGAGATGGCCGACGGCGAAGTGGCTCGACGGCTAAACGGCGACGGCGAAATGGCGACGGCGAAACGGCGACGGCGAAACGTCCCAGTCCGACCCGTGGGAATGAGAAGACGGGGTAGACCAAAGCTGAGGTGGATGGACGGGGTAACACAGGATGCCGAGAAGATCGGAGTCGGCAACTGGAAAATGCAAGCAAGGGCAGAACAGAATGGCATAGAAAGCTTAAGAAGGTCGAGGCCCTTTAGGGGCTGTAGCACCAAGATGATGATGATGATGATGATACAGCCAGCTACTGGGATTTTCCCATTGATTTAATTTTTTTATTATTATTTTGCTTGTTTATGTATTTTTAATTCAAATAAAAGTGTATGTTTCAGTAACCCATCCGCTTTTTTTAATAAAACCAATGCGAATAGATAAATGAACAAAAACGAACACACAATTATGTAATTACTAGAATAATTACTGATTGTAACCGGGAAGAGGATTAATCAGCAAATGTTGACTTTCCGCGTACTGACAGACTACTATTCCAATTCATGCTGACTGGAAAGGGTTAAACAGAAGGGGACTAGGGCTTCTCCTTATTTAATTCCTTTTTGTATTTAAATGTAACTAATTTTTGACCATTTAGTAGTAATTGCTCCCTTACCTAGTTGTAAACAACTGAAAGTTAGAAATAAATAATTTTCTACTAACTTGGTCATAATGTAAACTATATTTTCACAGTGAGCACGTAAAGGTTGGAATAAATTAATTTTTTCGTGAATGGGTAATTTTGGAAACAAATCCCGAAACAGGTCCATTTTTATTTTTAAATTATGATTTTTTGGCATACATATCATGCTAGTGACGTTGTCCATCTAGGCGTGATGACGTAATTGATGATTTCTTAAATAAAAATAGGGGTCGTGTGGTAGCTCATTTTAAAGGTTATTCAATTTTCTATTCAGTAATGTAAACATTAACATAATTATTTATACAGGGTGCCAAACATTTTTTAAATTAAATTAATTGACATAAAAAGTAGAATGTATGTAATTTATTTTATCCAAAATACATTTTACTGCTGCCTATAACAGAAAAAAAAATTATTTCACAAATAAAAATAGCTTCTTGCTTAAATTCAATGTTCAATCTACCGTCCACCTGCCTCTTGGCAGTTTGAGCATTGAATTTAGGCTAGAACCAGTGTTTATTTATTAAATAAACATTTTTTTCTGTTTTCCGATGACAGTAAAATATATTTTTATTATTATTTTAATTTTTATATTACCGAATAGAGAATTAATTTACCTTTCCAACGAGCTAGCACACGACTACTTTTCTCATTTAAAAAATAATCGATTAAGTCATTACGCCCAGATGGATAACGTCGCTTGTATGATACTCTGGCAATAAAAAACGACCTGTTTTGGAATTTATTTCCAAAATCTGCTATTCATGAAAAAACGAATTTATTCGAACCTTTACGTGCTTATTTCATATAAATTATATACAAAATAAAAAAATTGTTGCAAAAAAACCAACCGCATTTTGTTTCTCCAATTAAATTTCGCATTATTTATCAAGATGTAAGTAATGAAAGATGATGTTATGCCTCTAATTAAGTAAAGTTCTTATAGACCTGGATCCCGCGTACCAAAAAAAGTTGATTAATAGCAAGCTGAAAATTTGTTAATAGCTTAACGGTGGAACAGGGGAAGTTATAATTGTGGAACAGTTTAAAAATTTGGAACGTCAGATTACCAAAACCTTCCATGTATTTTGTCGTACAGAACATCCAATTGATTTGTTACCCTTTCATTAAACTCTCATGCAAAAATCAGACTGCTATTACTAACCAACATGATTCCTGTACTTGACATGTCCTTCGTGTTCCACTCAATAAAATACCCAGTTGGTGATAAACACCAGTCTGATTCTTGCATGAGAGTTTAATGAAATGACAACAAATCAATGGGAAGTTCTGTCCGAAAAAATACATGGAAAGTTTTAGTAATCATACGTTCCAAATTTTTAACCTGTTCCACAATTAAAACTTCCTCTGTTCCAGTGTTCCCATACATAAAAGTTTGTGGGTTTGCATAACTAGACACCGTTAAGCTATTAACAAATTTTCAACTTGCTGTTAATCAACTTTTTTTATTACGCGGGATCCAGGTCTATTACTTGCTCGTTATTACTCTATTAGGTACTTAATTTTACTTGATAGGTAACAAATGTAAAATCTTGAATGTGCCAACGATCCAGCAACTATCAAGATTTTCTAGGTAATATACAAGTAACATAATCAAGTTACAGTTGTTGCCGTCTGCCTTTGACTTTGGTCGACTCTAACTGATTACTAATTCAACCATTACTAAAAATGATTCTGCATTTATCTTAGCGGTGAATAGGGTATTATAACTATATATTTCTAAATAAATCGAAATACTAGCTGCAGTGATATTTCTGCAGGTAACAAACTCCAATAAAATTTGCGAGAGGGAACATGCGCAACCCATGCAGAAATGGTTGTTCTTTCTTCAGAAAATGACGAGCTTTACACATGGAAACTTTCTCCATTTCCATCGAAATCTATTAATCATCTGTTAATCATAATAAAAGGGTACTAAAATTTATCAGGAGAAAGTCGTGTGTGGCTAACTGTTTTTTTAGGAGGTGAGAATGTTCTAAAGACCGTCTGGAAAGGTGTCCCAGGTGTGTTGGATTCAATCCGCCACGCTTGACCGTGCCGGATCGCTTACCACCTTAACTCACCCCATCTTTCTCCAGCCGATGAGTCTGGGACTACTCTTAGCGAGTATATACACTGACCCGTCGACCTTACTCCCAACTCCCCTCTGACACTTTTCGCGTGCGTTCCGCAGATCAAGTGACCACCTAGCTGCCTTGTCAAACACACACCTCGCAGATGACTGGTCAGTGAAGACGACCGTTTCGTGAAACCCATGTGCGGGTGAGGCAACCGGGGTACTCCCCATCCAGCATGAAACTAGCAAGAAGATACCAGTCAGCAGTTACAAGTAACTCTAAAGCGCGTGATACACACGCAAACTTTAAGTACGCGGGTTTAAAGATCGCGGACTTACTCGGCTCGCCGTCGTTGATACACATCAGACTTAAAGTACGCGGTTTTAAAGATCGCGGTCGCCGTCGGTGGTTTGCGTTATTTAGGAATTTTATCGTATTATATACTTCGTATCGTATCCTATCGTCTTATATATTTTTAATACTAATAAAAAAAGACGAAATCGAAAAGTGTGGGTAACAAACAAAATATCATAGATAAGAAGGTATTATTTTCATCAGGAGGATAAAACAGTCTATAAATAATTAGGTTTATAAAACTTATAAAATGTAACTTGTCTCCTTTCAACAATAAACGATTGAATTATTTCTAGGCAATTTGCTTAATTAGTGAAAATATAAGTGTAACTTTAAACGCAATAACATGATGGCTTGAGGCTCGCGGCTTGTGGCAGTGATACACGTACGGGTTACGAGTAAGATTTCAAACTTGCTGGATCGACGGCGTACTTACTCAGCGGACTTAAAGTACGCGTACTTGCTGTGATACACCCGCGAAAAAGGTCGTCGAGCCATAAGTTCGCGTACTTACTCGCGTGTGTATCACCCCTTTAAGCATTCATGTTTTCATTTACTCACACTCACTCTCGTACACATTCATCATAAATTAATACGTAAATAGACTTTCTTATGAGAAATAATGGAAAACGTATATAAAAAATTTTTGTATGGATAAAATTTTGGTACGATAATAGATATAAAAAATTAAAAGATAAAATCGATGAAATATTTGTATAAATAAAATTAAATAAACAAATAAATAAAATAAAGTAAAATACCATAATAAGACAGTCAGCGTAGGTTGAATGTAAAAGGTCCTCCCCCACTGGCTGCCCTCTACGAGACAAACACGTTAAAAAATAAATAATAAGGATCATCCCGCTTGCAGTCGTCTCTCTTCTTCCTCTTTGTGCTTAATTGTTTTGGTAACAAAGGCAATGACCAGGTCGAAGTCACTCTTGCTATTGATAGCTTTATCCATAAGCTCGCGAGGTTCGCCTTGAGGAGACCCCAGACCCAGCTGCAGCTCGGTACGCCCCGCACGGTATGCCAGGCATACGAATACGACATGCTGCGCGTCATCCACCACTCGGCACTCGAGGCATATATCGTCCGCGGTCTTCTTTATACGGTAGGTATATGATCTGACCGATCCATGTCCCGTCAAGAACTGTGTAAAGTAGTAATTGACGCGCCTGTGCCTGCACTCGTACCACCTTACTACATCCGGAATCAGAGATCTCGTCCAGGCCGCGAATTTACAAAACCTATACAATTTCAGTCATGGGGGCGACTGAATTCGAGTAGGTTTTGTATGCAGAATATCAGTTACATATCCTATGCTATTTCGGTTCAGAAATTAACTGTATCGGTGTAGGATTTGTAAGCGAAATTTTTGATTATTATTGAGCAAATATCTATACTGTTTCAGTCATGTAAGGAAAACTAATCAAATATTTACTAAGTGGATTTATTATTATATCATAAAATTTAGATATGTTTTGAACATTAAAATGAATAATATATATTTGGATAATATTAAAAATTAAAAACAAATGAATAATTACTAATATACGAATATATATACAGTATGTTCCTGTAAGTTGGAACCATATGGAAAACTTTTTTATTATTGATTTTACGAAAAAAAGGTACATATTCTTCATAAAAGTTCTGCATGGTCTAAAACCGAAGATGCACTCATCTGATATTAAGTTTTATTAATAGTATATGAGTTATGTCAAAAAATATGAATTTTTGTCAAGAGTAAAGTATCTTTATATACAGTGATGAGCGCGCTAATAACCGGAAAAATAGCGCAAGAGATGGAAAACAAATTAAATTGTGAGATAAAAAGAAATAAAACTAATAGAGTTGTTAAATTTAGCGATAGTATAATAAGTTGACATTTTATTGATTGTTTCCCACCTTTAGACATATCAGAGGAGTATGTCAACTAAAACTGTCACTGTGACAGTGGCATTTCTCAAACTCGTCCGATGCGTCTAAAGGTGGAAAACAATCAATATATTGGCAATCTATAAGTTACTATCGCTAAATTTAACACCTCCACTATGTTCATTTTTTTTATCTCACAACTTAATATGTTTTCCACCTTTTGCGTTATTTTGCCGGTTATTAGTGCGCTCATCACTCTATTTCACAAGATTGAAAATTGTTATTATGAAAATTTATTTGGACTTAAAAATATTGTTCTACTATAGACCAGGGCGCATCTGTAAAAATATTAGTACATTTGGACGTTGAGAGGTGACTCAATTTTTTTTGCAGAAATTGCTTGAAAATAAATCAAATAATAATATTTGAGTTATCCTCCCTCTCAAAAAGGTCCGGAACATTGTTTAAATAATCAAAATGTCAAAAAATTAAGGAAAAATTCGATTTTTTTCTTGGTTTTTTGATTATAACTTTAAAAGTATTAATTTCAGAGAAAAGTCGTACTGACATAAAAGTTGTGTAATTAAATTTCCAATAATATAGAATTGGTTAAAAATTTAAAAAATAGTCACCCTTGTTGCAAAATAGCAATAATTGTGAAAAAAACATACAAAAACAAGTATTCGCATTTTACGTTTTTCAACCATCTATGCGACACTTAGGACCTTTATATTTCACCCTGAAAAACTTTGTGATACAGTAAAACAATATTGTAAATATAATTAAGATCGGTTCAATAGATTTTGCAAAATAAATTTTGCAATCCAGCTTTCGTAAAAAAAATTCATTTTTTCAAAATGTTACAGGACTGAAAATAAAGCAGATAGCACGTTGAAAATTTTTTGCTTATAGAAGTGTACTGTACCTTTCATTTGCAATTTTGAAAAATTAAAATCGATTAACACCACGGCGTCAGGAATTTTTTTAAATAAACATTAATTATTGGTGGTACGCGCAGGACAGCGGATAGTTTGCTCTGATTGGGCATTCCAATGACCTTTGATAATGATTGATACATTTTAATTTTTATTACATTTCGATATAAATAAATAAATTTGTTTATTGCAAAATAAAAATACATATTCTACCCTTTGAAATAACACTTTTATTAGCAAAAACTTTCTTTGTTCATATATTTTAACTTAAATAATAAAAGTTTATTATTTTTAAACATATGCAATTGTTTAAACAATATTTCACAAACAATAATAAAATTAGTTTGATTTTTGTGGAATTAAAATATTAAAATACAACAAAATATAGAGTAAGAAAATAATATATTAGATAAAGATTGGAAGAAATTTTGGTGGAAATCAACTTGTGTGAATCGAACACCGCTGTCCTGCGCGTAGCACCAAAAATTATTGTTTATTTAAAAAATTTTCTGACTCCTAGGTAAATAATCGATTTTAATTTTGAAAATTGCAAATGAAAGGTACAGTACACTTCTATAAGCAAAAAAATGTCAACTTGCTATCTGCTTTATTTTCAGTCCTGTAACATTTTGAAAAAATGAATTTTTTTTGCGAAAGCTGGATTGCAAAATTTATTTTGCAAAATTTATTGAACCGATCTTAATGAAATTTACAGTATTGTTTTCCTGTATCATAGAATTTTTCTGGGTGAAATATTAAGGTCCTAAGTGTAGCATATATGGTTTAAAGCGTAAAATGCGAATACTTGTTTTTGTATAGTTTTTTCGAAATTATTGCTATTTTGCAACTAGGGTGACTATTTTTTAAATTTTTAACCAATTCTATATTGTAGGAAATTTAATTACGCAACTTTTATGTCAGTACAACTTTTCTCGGAAATGAATACTTTTAAAGTTATAATCAAAAAACGAAGAAAAAAATCGAATTTTTCCTTCATTTTTGACATTTTGATTAATTAAAAAATGTTCGGGACCTTTTTGAGAGGGAGGATAACTCAAATATTATTATTTGATTTATTTTCAAGTAATTTCTGCAAAAAAATTTGAGTCACCTCTCAACGTCCATCTCAAAACACATGCGCCCTGGACTACTATTCAACTACATTCTTCTAATTGAAAAAAAAATGAAAATTTCTCAAATTATCTCAAATTAATTTTATCGATATTATTAGTTTTACGAAAAAAAAGTTATCCTTTATAAAAAGTTTTGCATAGTCTAGAAACTAAGATACAACCATAATTTATCAAATTTTATCAATTGTATGCAAGGTGTGTCAAAAAATATAAAATTTGTTCAAGAGTAAAATTCCTTTATAGTTCACAATATTTCAATTAAAAAGATGTAATTGTATACTCATACATGTTTTTGAATTCTGAACAACTTTTTGTAATAAAATTTTTCAATATTATGCAAAATAAAGGTACTTTACTCTTTAGCGAAATTCATATTATTTTTTTGACATACCCCGTATAAAATTGATAAAATGTGAAATATTATTATTGAATCTTATTTTGTAGAACGTGCAAAACTTTTTATAAAGAATAACTTTTTTTTGGTAAAATTAATAATTTCGGAGTTAAAAATAAAAATGTTAGGTATTTTCATTTTTTTTTCAATTAGAAGAACATAATTGTGCATTAGAACATACTTTTTAATTCCAAACAACTTTCGATAATAACAATTTTCAATATTGTGGAATATAAAGGTACTTTACTCTTGAGAGAAAATCATATTTTTTGACATACCTCGTATACTTTTAATATTTTAATAAAATTTGATATCTGATGATTGTATCTTAGGTTTCCGACCATGCAAAACTTTTTATAAAGAACAACTTTTTTTCGTAAAATTAATAATAAAAAGTTTTCCACAAGGTTTAAACTTAGTGGGACATGTTGTACAAGAATTAAAAAATATCTAACATGGGTATTCACTAATATTAGATATGTACTTACTAAATTATTGAACAGAGTTAAGTCAGTGTTTTTTTTGCACTAGACTCGCTTTTTTTCTATGCTTAAACTAATGTTGTGAGGTTTCTCCTTTTTCTTTTTTTCCAGAGTGGTTGGTCTTCCAGACTGTATGCGATTCTGACCTTTTAGTCCCCTATCCTTTCTTCGAGCTCTAGTGGTAGGTTGTACTCCAATTTTTCGCTTCCTGACAAATCGAGTTGTGTGAGAAAACATAGATACTATTTGTGACGGAGTTTTCATTTTTTCCAATGTTGTCACAAATTTTTTTAGCACTGTGGTATTCCAGGGACATTGATCTTTTTTAATATGCCTGAAAGTCTTATAAATTCGGCGTGCATTATATCATTTTTTTTTTTCAATTTGAAGAATTTAGTTGCATATTAGAAAATTATTAAGTCCAAACCAATTTTTGTAATAACAAATTTCAATCTTGTGAAATATAATATAAAGGTACTTTACTCTTGAGACAAATTCATATTTTTTGACATCCCTCGTATACTATTGATAAAACTCGATATCAGATGATTGTATCTTCGGTTTTAGACCATGCAGAACTTTTGATGAAGAATATCTTTTTTTTTCCTAAAAATTAATAATAAAAAAGTTTTCCATATGGTTCCAACTTACAGGGACATACTGTATATATTCGTATATTAGTAATTATTCATTTGTATTTAATTTTTGATATTATCCAAATATATATTATTCATTTTAATTTTTAAAACATATCTAAATTTTATTATACAGGGTGTAACGAAAATACAGGTCATAAATTAAATCACATATTTTGAGATCAAAAATAGTTCGAATAAACCTAATTTACCTTAGTACAAATATGCACATAAAAAAAGTTACAGCCCTTTGAAGTTACAAAATAAAAATCGATTTATTCGAATATATCAAAAATTATTAAAGGTTTTTTATTGAAAATGGACATGTGGCATTCTTATGGCAGGTACATCTTAAAAAAGAATTATAGTGAAATTTGTGCACCCCATAAAAATTTTATGGGGGTTTTGTTCCCTCAAATCCCCCCAAACTTTTGTGTACGTTCCAATTAAATTATTATTATGGTACCATTAGTTAAATTCAATATTTCTATAACTTTTTTGCCTCTTAGTATTTTTTCGATAAGGCAGTTTTTATCGAGTTGCGACTTCTTTTTTAATATGTTTACATAAAAATTTTATGGGGGTTTTGTTCCTTTAAACCCCCCAAATGTTTGTGTATGTTCCAATTAAACTTTTACTGCGGTAACATTAGTTAAACACAGTGTTTTTAAAACTTTTTTGCCTCTTTGTATTTTTTCGAGAAGGCACTTTTTATCAAGATATTACTTCTTTTTTAATATGGTTCAAAATATACCTAAAAATGTAAATCATAAATAAATTTTCATATTATTAGCAAGTCTCCATAATCGTACTTAGCCATATACAAATATGTGGTGGATTTGACAAATATTCAAAATATCTCGATAAAAACTGACTTTTGGAAAAAGTACTAAGAGGCAAAAAAGTTTTTAAAATACTGTGTTTAGCTAATGGTACTACAATGATAATTAAATTGGAACGTACACAAAAGTTTGGCGGGGTATAAAGGAACAAAACCCCCATAAAATTTTTATGGGTGTCCAAATTTCACTATAATTTTTTCTTAAGATACTACTACCATAAGAATGCCACATGTCTATTTTCAATAAAAAATCTCTAATAGATCTCGATATATTGGAAAAAATCGATTTTTATTTTGTAACTTCAAAGGGCTGTAACTTTTTTTATGTGCACATTTGTACTAAGGTAAGTTATGTTCAATCGAACTATTTTGGCTCCCAAAATATGTGATTAAATTTATGACCTGTATTTTTGTTACACCCTGTATAATAATAAATCCACTTAGTAAACAATTGATTAGTTTTATTTACATGACTGAAACAGTACAGAAATTTGCTCAATAATAATCAAAAATTTCGCTTACAAATCCTACACCGATACAGTTAATTTCTGGACTGAAATAGCATAGGATATGTAACTAACATTCTGCATACAAAACCTACTCGAATTCAGTCGCCCCCGACGACCCCATGACTGAAATAGTATAGGTTTTGTAAATTCGCGGCCTTTTGGACTTCGGCTATCCATTCCCTCTGGCACATATCTAAACTTCTTTTTTGTTCTTTCGGTCCGTCCAATTGCCCCGTTGCCCCTCTGATACATTCGGACTCTTAGATCCTCTGAAGACATTCCTATAACATTCTCAATTTCTTAATCTGCTAAAGAAATAACGTGGTGCTTTAAAGAGTTAACAAGAAGCAGGTGAAAAAAGGTTTTAAAGCGTATGGGCACTCAGTAGCCGTATTAGTAGCACCATTAGTAATACTATGAAGAAAAATAAGAAATAAAAATAATTAAATTTAAAAAATGTTACATATAAAACGAAAATCTGATCTCGAACATTTTGCTTGTAATATTAAAAATATGAATCTTACCTTTAATCTCTTAACAGTTTTATTACTCTTGTTGTCTATATGAATCGTAACATTAACATCCTCGCCATGAGAGTAGATTGCTTTATTCAATGTAGCCGTTAAACATATTTTCCCCTCGCTTAATAAATATAATTTCTCGGTACACGCTTTTGGACAGGGCACATTTGCCACATATTGGGCTAAACTAAGTCGTCTCGCGACACAGGTGTTGCGGAGTATGTCTGTAACTTTTCTCTGAAACAAAATAAGCTGGATTAATGTCGGAAACCGAACGTCATTTTTCATACTAAGACGTAAAGCTACTTTGATACTCTTTCTGATAGAGCAGGAAAGTAAAAATTTCCTACAACTTTAAAAACTTAATGAAAATAGAACCACACGAGATTGGGAGGTCTAACCTGTAATAGAAAAATAGTATTATTAGGTTTCTGGATTTTTTTTTATTAGTATTTCTACCTAGTGACTACATTTCTCTATATGCGTATTGTACTATAATAATGTATTTTAAAATAATTACATAGTGTATTTTAAAAGTAACGTAGATTAAAATACATTCTTGGCTCACTAATCTCCGAGACCCAAAATACACAGGCATGCATAATTTACAAAGCTAGGTTCCTACAGCCTCTGCCGCTTCTCGCATTTCGACCGTCATCGTTTTTTGTCCATCCATTCGTCTTCTTTGATGGCTCTATGTGCCGTACGTTTTCTTCCCAGGCAACTGAAGACCTTCCCCTTCTTCTTTGTTGTGGTATGTAATTTAAAGCTTTCTTTGGCCAACTATTTTCATTCATTCGTTTCACTTGACCATACCACATTAGTTGTTTCGTTTAAATTCTATACTGGAATATACAGTATTTGTCGTCCTTCTAATATCTTCATTTCTGATGTGATCTTTTTGGATATACCACACGATTTCCATAGAAAATCCATTTCTACTATTTCTGTTCTTTTTTATCTTTTTTCGTGATCTGCCCAATTTCTGCTCCATAAGTCATAATAGGCTTTACCAAGGTTCGATAGACTGTCAGTTTCGTTTTTTGTCTTATATCTTTAGACCATAGTAGAGAGGTTAGAATGTTTACCGATTTTTTGCTCTGCTGCGTTCTGTTTTCGATGTCTCTTTTGGTATATAGATATTATAGATACGATATATTAATATTCTTAAGATGTTTGCAACTAACTATTCTTGCATTAAATTCTTGATAGCTACTATTTAGGAATTTGTAGTTTTTCCTTGTTTCATTTTCATCAAATAAACTTTGTATCTCACTTAAGAGTTCATACTCTTTCTTCTTACGTCAGGCACTCTTTCTTCAACTATAGCATCAGGTTTTCTTAATGTTCCGTTTTTTCATTCATTCGTTTATGTTGGATAATAGAAAAGTTAGGTACTTTAACAACTAGCCATGTTTTCATCAATAAAGGGTGCTTTTAAATAAGTATGACAAATTTTAAGGAGTAATTATGCATGAAAAACTAATGACAGTTTGCCTTATAAACGTACGTCCGCAAATGTTTCGTTGCCGAGATACGGGATGTTAAATTTTTTTTGCAAACTGACATAATATGACCCTTATGCGCACCAATACTGAATATAAAATTCTTAATTGTACGTCAAAAAATGCGTAATAACTACCTCTTAAAACCCACTAAATTTCATTTACGTATCTCAACCTATTTTAGAGCAATAAATAAATGGTTAGTTTGTAAGAAAAATTTCAACACCCCGTATCTCGGCAACGAAGTATTTGCGAACATACGTTTATAAAACAAACTGTCATTATTTTCTCATGCAGAATCACCCCTTAAAGTGTGCCATACTTATTTAAAAACACAATGTATTGATGAAAAACAAGGCTAGTTGTTAAAGTACCTAACTTTTTTATTGTCCGACATAAAGGAATGAATAAAAAATCAGAATGTTAACAAAACATGAGGCTATAGTTGGGTTTTAATTTTAGTATTTTATAAAAGCTAGAATATTCTACAGGTTGTTCCGAACTTTGAGAAAAAAAAACACAGTTTGATTGGTACACCCGATAAACAATGACAGCGATATTCTTAAATAATAAGGCTATAACATATTAAAAAAAATATCGAACAACGAGTTTAGGAAATTGGCGACATCAAAGGTGACCCATTTTTAAGATGGTGCGTTAATTTCTTAGAGCAGTGTATATAAAACCATATAATAATAAATATATACACAATATTAATTCAAGAAAATAATGTCAAATAAAATTCCCTCACACAAAACCGGTATATTTCTTTCCTAGAGGGAAATAAAATTCTGAGCTACAATAATTTAGAAGTATACTTCCTCATACTTTGTCTCGGTTGAATTATTGCCCTCTTCTAAAGAAATTATTATAGGCTCTATTCTGCTGTCAATAATATGATCAAGCTTCCGCGTGTTCTTTTCAATTTCTGTAACATGATTAATACATTTTTCAAAGTTTCTGTCGTTACTTCCGATATTGCTTTATCAAAAAGGTTAGTCAGGTCCGAGAATTTAAAAGTTGTGTTATTTCGAGCAGCGCTACCTTTGACTTGAGCCGTATCATCTCTATGGAATTAAACTCACAATACCTTGTTTTATGACTATCTACTCAATAACAATTTTTTTTTAAATTTCGTATGAATGTTAGTGGGCACGAGTCTAGTTAATAATTCTTAGTCGAGTTAATAATTTCTTAAAAAAATTTTTGCAAACAATTGTTGAAAAAACCAAGTTGAAATTTAGTTTTTTTCCATTGCGTAGTTGGTAAACGTTCAATTAATCTGGAGTGGTAAGGTGCATTGTGCATCACAATAACTGAATGTTTAGCTATGAATGTAATCATTTGTTTGGAATATTCACAGTTTTTTTATTCAAACAAAAGTAACGACTGCGCGAGAAATTCATTTTCAGTATCACTATGTGTAATTATGAGTCGTCGAGACATACCCTATTCATCACACCACCCAACAGCAATCATCAGAAAAAAATCAATCCTGGTATAGACCAACCTCAAAAATTAATTTAAGTTGAACTAAATGACACAATCTTAATCTCCGATGACGAGAATAACCTACAGCTAATGACACAAACTTTAAATACAATGGCAAAGAACTATAACATGAAAATATCAACAGCTAACACAAAATCCCTGGTAGTGTCAAGAGAACCCATAAGATTCAAATTAGTAATTAATAACGAACTAATTGAACTGGGAATCGATGTATGTAGTTATGGAGATGTTAAAGAGAGCGTCCGAAAGCAAGCAAATAAAGGCAATTACGTGTCAGGATGTCTGAGGGATGTCATCTGGAGAAACAAAGATAAGAGGCTGGAAGGGAAAGTACGCATGTACAAATCATGTATAAGACCGATCATGACTTACACGATAGATACAAGATGTGACACAGCTGAAATCAAGAGGATACTGAGAATATCAGAAATGAGAATGTTGAGGTAAATAACTAGGAAAACACTGAGAGAGAGAGAAAACCGAACGACAGAATAAGAGATCTCTGTAACATAAAAGATATAGTAAGGTGGGGAAGACAGAGACGACGAAAGTGAAATCAGCATGTGATGAGAATGGACAGCGAGAGAATAGCCCATATAGCCAGGGATTCGAAGCCAACAGGCAAGAGACCAATAGGAAGGCCCTTTAAAAGGTGACGAGATAGCTGGCAGTCAACATCACACGAATACAAGCTCAAAATCGGTTAAGAACAGGCCAAGAACCCTAATATAAGAAGAAGAAGAAGAACTAAATGGCTTAGTGAGAGACTTGAACCTATCGAAGGATCTGATTACATTTTACGAATACGACTGAAAGATAAAAATCAGTTGGCTTTAGGAACTACATTTTCCTGGTACAGGTATCGTGAAAACGATTTCGCGGAATATTTCTCTTAAGATAAATTTTTACTGATATATTGTAATAATATTCCTAAAGTTATCATGAAACATGTAGCTGAAAATCATGATTCCACATTATGGTGGGATCTAGGACAATTGCCCGAAAACAGTTTCCCGAAAGACAAATCCCCAAAAGCAATTGCCCGAATAGACAATTGGCAAAAACAATTGCCCGAAAAGAGAATTGACATTATTGACATTGAAAATTAATAAAAAACAAGTAATTGGACTTCGTAAGTCCTAGGTTTTCACCCAAAGTAATCTAAAGTAGAACCGGAAGTCGATATTTGAACGCTTCGTGTAATTTTGCGTCGATCGATATACGATTTTACTAATTTTGAGTCATTTTAACCAAACTTTTGGTCATCATTGTTTGAACAGAAATGACTTCAAAACAGGAATTAAAGATTACAACTCAACTTTTCAATACGCTTCGATTGATGTGTTACATGTACTATTTCTGCGACTATACCGGCACTTCTGGTTAGACCTTTTTAAGCGGAAATGATATAAAAACCAAAACCAAAATTTTTTCTCATCTGGCTAAGGCACGTCGAATGATATATCGCTTATACTATTTCGGTGACTTTAGAACAGTTCATACGGTTGAACTCTAAAACCGAAAATCCGATGTCAAATTTCTCATCTTTAATATCATCCTTGGGTTATAAGCTTTCATTCGACACCCCGTTTGTCATTCTATCTATATTAATAATGGAGGAGTTGTATTCGCGGACGTAAAGACAGATGAACAGACAGTCATGAAACCGGAAGTATATATTTGTTCTCTTCTTGCGAAGTAGTGTCGAATAATATATCACGTGTACTACTCCGGTGACTTTAAAACAGTACTTCTGGTCGCATTTCTAAAACCGGGAGTCCTAGTTCAAATTTGGCACATTTAGCACCATCCTTGCATTATAAGCTTTCATTTGACACTTAATTTGTCATTCTACCTGGTATAATGACGGAGGAGTTATATTCGCGGTCGGACGGGCTGACGGACAGACAGCCTAGATCAAAGTTATCACCTTTAGTACCATACTTGGATTATTTGCTTTCATTTGACACTTCATTTGTCATTCTACTTGGTATAATGACAAAGGAGTTATATTCGCGGTCGGACGGACCGACCGACGTACAGACAGCCTAGGTAAAATATCTGACCCTTAGTGCCATCCTTGGATTATAAGCTTTCATTTGACACCTCATTTGTCATTCTACCTGGTATAATGACGGAGAAGTTATATTCGCGGTTGGACAGACCGACGGACAGACAGCCTAGATCAAAGTTATCACCTTTAGTACCATTTTTGGATTATAAGCTTCCATTTGACGCCTCATTTGTCATTCTACCTGGTAAAATGACAAAGGAGTTATATTCGCGGTCGGACAGACCGACGGACAGACAGCCTAGGACAAAAATCTCACCTTTAGTACCATCCTTGGATTATAAGCTTTCATTTGACACCTCATTTGTCATTCTACCTGGTATAATGACGGAGAAGTTATATTCGCGGTCGGACAGACCGACGGACAGACAGCCTAGATCGTTATCACCTTTAGTACCATACTTGGATTATAAACTTTCATTTGACACCTCATTTGTCATTCAACCTGGTATAATGACGGAGAAGTTATATTCGCGGTCGGACAGACCGACGGACAGACAGCCTAGATCAAAGTTATCACCTTTAGTACCATCCTTGGATTATAAGCTTTCATTTGACACCTCATTTGTCATTCTACCTGGTATAATGACGGAGACGTTATATTAGCGGTCGGACAGACCGACGGACAGACAGCCTAGATCAAAGTTATCACCTTTAGTACCATCTTTGGATTATAAGCTTTCATTTGACGCCTCATTTGTCATTCTACCTGGTAAAATGACAGAGGAGTTATATTCGCTGTCGAATGGACAGACGGACAGACAGCCTAGGTCAAATTTCTCACCTTTAGTACCATCCTTGGATTATAAGCTTTCATTTGACACCTCATCTGTCATTCTACCTGGCATAATGACGGAGAAGTTATATTCGCGGTCGGACAGACCGACGGACAGACAGCCTAGGACAAAAATCTCACCTTTAGTACCATCCTTGGATTATAAGCTTTCATTTGACACCTCATTTGTCATTCTAGCTGGTATATTGACGAAGGAGTTGTGATTACAGACAGACGGACAGACGGACGTGGATAATTCAAAGTTTTCACATTTTTTCAAAATTGGGTGAAAACAATAAAATAAACTAAATAAAATTTTAAAAAATGACAAATTAGATGTTTATTACAAGTTCTAAACACGCCAGCGGTACGCTGCCAGTCCTGAGTAAAGTGTGAAGGAAACATGGAATAAAAAATATATATTATAATAATAAATTAATTAACGAGATAGCTAGGTCTAACACAATCTAAGCAGTAATAATGGTAGGGGAGCCCAAGCGGGGATTTTTGCAGTTACTCGAGCGCGTCAGATTAGCATATAGGGAGAAACCTGGTACTCTGCAGATGTACCTCTACCATATATTGGCTCTTAACACAGAGGAGTTCGTTAAGGGGGGCCCGAAAAAACAAATCTACCCTTAAAAAAACTCGAAATTGTCAGATTAAGATAAGGTAAGTTAAGTACATGCAAAAGAGTGTATATTTCAAAAATCTGACGATTTGAGCCGGGCGTAAGGAAATGGGTGAGTCGCAAAGTTTCACAAGAAAAAAGCGAATAATTCGCGAAATGATTGACAAATCGAAAAACTAAAAACTATGTGCTCAATATTTTTTAAAAATCTATCGAATGATACAAAATACATCTTCCCACGGAGAGGGGTGGGGGGTAAATTTAATATTTTAAATACGAATCCCGCGATATTTCGAGAAATGAACATCAGATCGAAAAACTGTAAAATACACTTATTCAATATTTTTGAAAAATCTATCGACTGGCACTAAACACGACCCCCCATGGACGTGGGGTGGGGGTGACTTTAAAATCTTAAATAGGAGCCCTCATTTTTTATTGCAGATTTGGATTCTTTACGTAAAAATAAGTAACTTTTATTCGAAACATTTTTTCGAATTATGGATAGATGGCGTTATAATCGAAAAAAACGATTGTTGGAAATGGAAAATTAAATTAAAAAATGGCAAGCGCCCACTAAAATGGAAAATTTTACTTAACTTTTTTTGGTTTTAGGACCTACTCTTCACAACCCAATAGGTCCCCAAAGCGCTCGAGTGACTGCACATTTAGCATACTTTGCTCCCCTACCATAACTATTTAAATAACACGCAAGTTACCTTATTAGTATATTGGAAATACATAGTATGTATAAAGAAATAACTATTTAAATATATTTTTCGGTCAATTCTATTTTTGGGAAATTGTTTATCTGCAAATTGTCTATTCGCGCAATTGTTTATTCAGGAAATTGTCCATTCGGGTAATTGTCTATTCAGGGAATTGTTTTCGGGGAATTGTCTTTCGGAAAACTGTTTTTGGGCAATTGTCCGGGGTCCATTATGGTGGTCGTTTATCGATTCTTCTAAGGGGAAGTCTAAAGGGTGTCTTGTTGCACAATAGTTATGCCCCGGTACCTGCTGCTCACTCCGTACATCTTAAACAATTATTGTATGAGAATCTTGATCGGTTGCCAAATAAATTAAAGTATAACGAATATTGTTGGCAACTCTATGGATGTTTTAAAATAATATCAATGCTTTTGGAACAGCAGTCTGGATTGATTCACAAAGCACCAATGTCTTTTGTGCAAATGGGATACGCGAATACGAAATTTATATTACGTTAAGAGAGAATGGCCACTTCGAGAAAAACTTGTACCAGGACAAAAAAATGTGCAGCGTGATGAATTAGTCAGCCTAAACTTAGTTTTTTTGCCTTTCCTACATAAAGTTACGATGGAAGAAGCATTTTGTCAAAGCTTTAAATAAACAAGGTGACTACTCTAAATACATGTGCGACAAATTCCCTGCACTTTCTGAAGCTAAACTTAAAGAAGGAATTTTTTAGGCACTCAAATTCGAACATTAAAATAAAATATATTGTTCTAGATTGCAATGACCCAGGATAAATCTGAAGCTTGGAAACAAAAAGTGTCCAAACTCCAAAATGCAAAAAATTATAAAAAACTGAGATGCAATATGAGCATCAAACTTCATTTTCCCGAAAATCTTTAAGATGGAGGGACGTTAGCAAGGAAGGTGAGATATCATAATGACGCGCCCATAATAATCCCCCCAAAAAAAAAACTACAAAGCCCAGTTTTCACGGAAAAAGAGAATGATTTTATTCAAATAACCAACGATTATTGTTTTTATAAACAACTCAATTTTGCTGGGTAATTTTCTATTAAATATTTTTTCAATAAATATTTTCTTAGTTACTTTTGCAGTTTATATTAAAAAAATCGAACACTTTCGCTGAAAACCTGACGTACTGGAAAAAAAGCAGATTTGTGATCAGCACACCCCATTCACTATGGCGTTGATTGAATAACCAAATAACCGATTGGTTATTTAATCAACGCTATAGAATACCTATTAACTTGAAACGAAAAAAAATGTGTGTTAGTTTACCTATTTATTTGTAATTTACCAAAATAAAGGTTACTCTTAGCTAAAGTTTTTTTAAATTTTTTATTAATTATTAATAACTAAATATAAATTTTCTGATAATTTCTATTTATTTTACCGAATATAATTATTGTTATATTCCATAACATTTACATAATCGTTCACGAAAATGCCAAGAAATAATGGCGCATCTACTAAAAGCTTTTATTTTAAGGTATCATTTTAGAGTTATACACAAAGCCGCCCTTCTTTTCATTTCAACCCTAAATTATTAAGTCGTCAAACTTCAAAAGAATATTTTACCTTTCTTTTTGTGTAATTTTACGAAATAAATATTTAAAACCCACGCCGAAAAAAACAAATTCGCTAAGCCTATTTATTTTGCGATCCTGAAATATGAAGTATTATGGTTGTCTCTTTGTTGTCTTTTACTGGATATTTTCATTTCGGTTTTAATGAGATTAATTTAATTAAATGGAGAAATACTGTAGATTTGTTTCTATCTATGGTTTGTTTTTAAAGCAGGAGGGGTAAACTAAAAAGACAGATTCACACCAAAGAAAGTCAGTAGAAAAATCATCAAATACATCTTTTTTAGCATATTTTAGCATATAATAACGCAGAAAACACAAAAAATCGCCGATATAACTTAATTAACCTATGAAATGCTAGTAGTGTCAAGATTTCATAAATGTCATTAGTTTTTAAAAATAATAAACTTAAAGATAAAACCCATAACTAAATTAAAATTCATTGTGACGTTTCAATTATTACTTTAATCATCGTCAGAATAATAAGTTTCTTGAGCGGATGCTTTAAAATAATTTTAAAGGAACAAACAATAATTAATGAAAACGTAAAAATGACATTGACAATCATTGGGTTAAGTCAATAATTTCAAACACGCCATGTCTTCTTGCGTGTTTAAGGGTGGCTTCAAAAGAAATATGGATAATGCCTCCTTGATGCTGAGTTCCGTTGGAGAACTTGCATGACCAATGATTGAGAAGTCCTTACGACTAATAGGGTGGTCAGAATCAGTCATATGTTGGAATACCTCTGAATTTGGAATTGTTCTTGATCGTCGTCCTAAGTGAGGAGTGACACCTAAGTGTTCGCAACATCTGACATTAAAGTGACGTCGAGTCTTCCCGACGTACGTAGCTGCACAGCTACTACATTTGAATTGGTATATAATGTTAGATGCGAGATCACTAGGAATCATGTCTTTCACATGGAAACGAGATCCTATTCTTTCCAAAGTCGTGAATGCAAATCTTAATTCTAGAGAGGGAAATGCTTTTTTAATTGTTCTACGGATGTTGCGTCGGATTTGTAAGCTGTGGTAACCAGCATATGGAAGTTTGATATAGATATTTTCTTTGATTTCTTCTACTTTGCTGTTTGGTTGGAATTTGTTATTGAAAAAACGTCTGATGTATCTTTCTTAGAAGTTCAACGAAAAACCATTTTTACTTAAGATCACCTTTATGTTTTCTAACTCTTCATGTAGGAATAATTCATTAAGAATTAAGAAATTAAGAACTTAATTAAGATTTGCATTCACGACTTTGGAAAGAATAGGATCTCGTTTCCATGTGAAAGACATGATTCCTAGTGATCTCGCATCTAACATTATATACCAATTCAAATGTAGTAGCTGTGCAGCTACGTACGTCGGGAAGACTCGACGTCACTTTAATGTCAGATGTTGCGAACACTTAGGTGTCACTCCTCACTTAGGAAGACGATCAAGAACAATTCCCAATTCAGCGGTATTCCAACCTATGACTGATTCTGACCACCCTATTATTCGTAAGGACTTCTCAATCATTGGTCATGCAAGTTCTCCAACGGAACTCAACATCAAGGAGGCAATATCAATATTTCTTTTGAAGCCACCCTTAAACACGCAACAAGACATGGCGTGTTTGAAATTATTGACTTTACCCAATGATTGTCAATGTCATTTTTAAGTTTTCATTAACTATTGTTTGTTCCTTTAAAATTATTTTAAAGCATCCGCTCAAGAAACTTATTATTCTGACGTGATTAAAGTAATAATTGAAACGTCACCATGAATTTTAATTTAGTTATGGGTTTTATCTTTAAGTTTATTATTTTTATCAAGTTTAATGGTGTGTCCTTATCTACATAAAATGTCATTGGTGTCAAAATTTCGTAACAGTGGAGTAAACTTCCCTAAGGTTGGACCAATTACAAACAAGCATTGCGGCGCGGTAAACTTGAATTAATCCTCTTGGTTTAAAAACAGACCATAGTAACAATGTATGTGACATTAAGACTAACGTTTTTCTTCTTTATTTATAACTTCCATTAAATCACATTTGCCCATTTGGAGCCAAACTAATGTTAGAATCAGAACATATAACAACGTCTGTCTGCATATAAAAAATGACAAGGATTTATTGAAGCTAGATGCAAGATTATTTTTTGATAAATAGAATATAAACAACTTCTCCCTGTATCTCATCTTTGTTTCGTGGGCTACGAGAAATCTTTCGATATTGATATCGATATGTGATGAAGCAATCGTGTGATTGAAAAACATTTATTTATTTTTTGTGGTGAAAGATTAGAAAAGGCTCCAAACAAGTCTGCGTATTATCTCGAAAATTATTTAACCTACAGTCCGTCTAATTTACTTACCGTTGCACGTCATTATTTACTTTAGAGATCTAAGTTGACATTGTTGCCCAATTACAAAGAATTCTTGAATTCATTTTAAATCAAATACATCACACAACTTTGCGGAAGTGGATTATACAGCAAAACAAATTAATATTCAATGTAAATAAATTAAAAACTTTAGAAATAGAAAACAAGAATTAAGTTATAATCTTACGTTAAAATACACAATAAAAACAATAAATATAATGAAACAAATACTTATAGTAAAGAATATAAACAAATATGAAGTGTCATCACCGCAACTGTCAAATAAATGTTACCAATTTATGCCAAAATATCACCTTCGTTCGATTATAGTTACAGTGTATTTCGAACAAATGTGCTTCATAAAAAGGCTTTATAATCCATTTATACAAATTAAATAAAACATATTATTATGTATTTCTTTAAGTTAATATTAATAGAAATCTTTAAATATTATTTCTACGAGTATATAATAATATATGCCTGGTGGCTGTAACGCCAGTGTACTCGGCAAAGTGATTCTAAAAAAAACACACATACCGCCTAAATATTTCGTGTTGGTATTATGTCTCGTCTCGGGCTATGACGTGGATGACGTGCAACGGTAAGTAAATTAGATGGAGATACTTACATAGTAGGGTAGACTGGGTACGGTTGTAACAATTTTTCTTTAGTGCTTCATAGCACAGCTATTATAGCTGTAAGCAACGATCAAAGTCTTTGATGTGAAGTAGTATTCATTTGTCTTTAAATTAATGTCAAAACCTATAGCTCAAGTAAAATAGTACGGAGGGAATATGTCATTTAAATAAGTGTGTGCAATTGTTACAACCGACCCCATACCAGGGGCGGTTGTAACACGAATAGGGGACAGTTTTAACAATAAAAAATAATACATAAATCACACATATAAAATCCGTTTTATTATTTTTAATCATATTTATTAATCAAAAATACCAAACAAGATCAAAATCAAATTTATTAATAAAAAATATCAAACAAAATCTGAGTTAAAACAAATTATAATTTCCTATATTTAATCAGACTCATCACAGTTGTGGCATATATAATATCTACTTCCATCAGTATACAGGCCACGTGAGACCATTGTTTGCAGCTACCTTGGCACTGAATCCAACTGTCTCCAGATCGACTCACTGAATATGTCTCTAAAGCAAATAAGACAATAATATTCTTCTTCTGATGGTGTATTAATCTTCATTTTCTTCGCTTTTCCTTTCCCTTTGTTTTTGATTACCTTTCCAGTAGATGATTCGAGTACTTTTTTCTTTGTTCGTCTATTTTTCAACCGTTTTTGTCGCTCTTCATACTCCTTTCTAGCAGCTTCCCTTTCTGGAGTATCTGTGTAGATAGCAGACTTTTTGGTTTTTCGACCTCTGTTTCCTAGTTTTCTAGGTGGAGCTTTAGGGTAAGGCCGTAAAGTCTCAGGCGAGAAGACAGACTGCTTGCTTGTAGACGGTTCTGATGGCTGACACAAAACAGCATCACGAGGAGAGATGTCTGATTCCAGATTCACTGTACCAGCTTGCCATTCTTGGCTAGGTTCTAGAGATGTTTGTCTAGGCGGTGTTATTGTTGCTTCGAGCTCGGATATTTCAATTAGTGTGAGCATTTGATGGTCAATGGATGTTTCCTTTTTAGGATCACTGTTAGTAAATTCTTTAGTTGAAGCTCTAGTTTCGGGCTCAGTGGGGCTTACTGCGCTGGAAGAAGGTGAATCCTCCTTCAGTAACAAAGGTGATAGTGGTCCGTCATCAGGTGCAAGTCTAATGCTATGTTGATTAGAAATGCCCACCTCTTCAGTAGCATTTGGATTAGGCCTGTCTGTCGCGAACGATGGCGCAGAATCAATTACTTGAAACAAATCGCGGTTGAATGGGAAGATCCCTCTCTTTCGAAATCCGGCCTGGATATTCACCTGAGTGAAAACAAGTGGCATTGCGATAGTTACAATACCCGGTATGTCGTAAATAGTCATGACTTTTCCTGGGTGATTTCGCATCCACGCATCACAGGCAGTATTAATGGCTTTTTTGAAAGGCCCATAAACGGATCTATCTAAGGGCTGTAGCTTGTGAGAGCAGTGGGGCGGAAATGACAGTAATACTATCCCATTATCTTTGCAAAAATCTAAGGAGTTGATATGTATATGGGGCGAATGATTGTCTAGCACTAATAATATCTTATGCGACAAAGAGGCATTCGTATGTTTTTGAAAATGTTTAAGAAATATAATGAATGACTTTTCTTGCATCCACCCTGATGGATTACCGGCACCGATTGATCCCACTGGTCCGTCTCTAATGAAATGCTCTTGATATCTAATTCGACGAAACACGAACATAGGTGGAATGGCGTTGCCTAATGCGTTAGCTGCAAATGCTAGTGTGACCAAAGAGCCTCGTTCAGCAGAAGTAATTGCGCCCACCTGCCTTGTGCCACGTCTTGCAACAACCCTGTCAGGCTTATGTACTGTAGTAACGCCGGTTTACAATTAAAATTACTGTTACAACCGTCCCCATGAAAATCGTTACAACCGTCCCCACCCCCCCCCATTTTGATAATAATACTGTCGCAAGCACGAAGTAGCATACCCTATACAAAAACATATATGCTTATTATAATCTCTAAACTGCCACGATTATATAAGCATATTTTGAAATACGTGACAATATTAATATTTAAGTTATAACAGAAAGAAATTCGTCAAAAATACTTACTTTTCGTTGACAAAACACAATAGGTCTCACTGTAAGTGTAATTACCGCGCGAAAGGTGATGCAGCACTGACAATCGTGTCGGGACACGTTGTCTGCGTATTCCTTCCCTTGTGCCCCTCGCCTACCATACACAGTTTCGATAATATTCGAGTTGTTACAACCGTACCCTGTTACAACCGTACCCAGGCTCCCCTAAATATATAATAAGACTTATTAAAGATGGATGAGAAAAAGGTGTTTAATCTTCGCTTTGCTAATGAAACAAAGTGTATCTGTATACAGAGAGGTTCAAAATTATGGAATAAATTCATTTTGAGAGTAGGCTACTTTGGAGAAAAATCCCGAGACAGCTCGATTTTTATTTTTAAGTTATGAGCTTTTGGCATATACATAATCATTCTAGAGATGTCATCCATTTCGGTGTGATGCCGTAATCGATGATTTCTTTACATGAAAAGTTAATTTGAAACGTTATTCAATTCTCTATAGAGTAATACAAACATTAGGTAACATAATATTAATACAGGGTGTTCAAAAAATATTTTTTAAATTAAACTGATTGACACAAAAGCAAGAATGTATTTAATTTACTTAAATCAAAATACATTTTACTGTTGTTATAAAACATAAAAAATGTTTATTTGACAAATAAATGGTGCTTTTCGCTTAAGGGGAAAGGCGCAAAATGTCGCCTGTCAAAATTTTCAATGTGTTTTAAATGTATTCATTTTTTGAGAATCCTGAGAAAAATAATAAGTATTTTGAAAAATTTAAACGCTAAATGGAAGACTACATTATTACTGAGGCCGAAAGTCCCTGAAATCCTCTATAATGTTTATTTTATTAAGTTACAGGGGTGAATATGGAAGAGAAAACTTAGTGTGATTTTTAATTGCAAATATTACATTCAAAAGAAATTTTTTATTTATTCTAAGGAATTTTGGGCCCTCGGCAATAACGTAATCTTTCAATCTGCGTTTAAATTTTTCAAGAAGAACTTATTAGTTTTCTCACAATTCGAAAAAAATGAATACATTTAAAACACATTGAAAATTTTGACAGGCGACATTTTGCGCCTATTCCCTGAAATTGAATGTTTAAACTGCCGAGAGGCATGTGGGTGGTGGATAATTATGAAAATGATAAGTAAATAGTCGAAACTAAACTTTCAAAACCATATTGCCAGAGGAAAATTAAACCTCAAATGATAACGACTATTTACTTCAAGTTCGTGAGAACAAAAGTACAAAAGAGATAGTTTTTTTTGAGTAAAAATAGGGTATTTGCTATTTGTATAACAAAGGAGGAAAGTGCTACTTTTCCTTCCGAGAATAAGGTTTACTAACAAGTAGGTACAGTATAACTGTCAACTGTCGAATATAATCAAATTATTAATGTAAACATTGTTAAATCAAAATAACCATTTACTGTTTTTAAGATTCTGCCAAATACAGGGTGATCTATAAATAAACGTTAGAATGTATTGATACTTACGTAATAGATAATAGAATATTGTATAGGGCGTCAATAAGTTATTTCAGCAATGACATACCATGCCGTCACTTTTACTTTTCCTTCCTAGGGAGTAAAAGTACTTTCCTTCCCTAAGGAGGAAAAGTACGACTTTGCTCCCTACAATCAGGTCAGGAAAAGCATGCTTTCAGTAGAGGTAGGTGGAAAAATAATTTTCAAATGGTTCAGTATTATATTATACAGGGTGTAACAAAAATGCAGGTCAAAATATACCGAAAACTTTTAGAGATTTTTTATTAAAAATGGACATGTGGCTTTCTTATAGCAGGACCATCTTAAACAAAATTATACTGAAATTTGTGCCCCCCATAAAAATTTTATGGAGGTTTTGTTCCTTTAAACGCCACCAAACTTTTGTGTACCATTAGTTAAACAAAATGTTTTAAAACTTTTTTATCTCTTAGTACTTTTTCGAAAAGCCAGTCTTTATTGAGATATTTTGAATATTTGTCAAATCCATCATATATTTGTATATGGCTGAGTTGGATTATAGAGACCTGGTAATCAAATGAAAATTTATTTATAATTTATATTTTTAGGTGTATTTTGAATCATGTTAAAAAATAAGTCACATCTTGATAAAAGGTGGCTTATCGGAAAAATACTAGGAGGCAAGAAAATTTTAAAAACACTGTGTTTAACCGTAAATATTTAATGTTTAATATTTAACCAATGGCACCGCAATAATAGTTTAATTGGAACGTACACAAACATTTGTGGGGTTTAAAGAAAAAAACCCCCATAAATATTTTATGTAAACATATTAATAAAGAAGCCGCATCTCGATAAAAACTGGCTTATCGAAAAAATACTAAGGGCAAAATTGTTTTAAAAATAATTTTTTTTACTAATGGTACCACAATAGTAAGTTAATTGAAACGTACTCAAAAGCTTGGGGAGGGGGGTGTAAGGGAACAAAACCTCATAATATTTTCATGGAATGTACAGATTTCACTGTGATTTTTTTAAGATGTTCCTGGCATTAGAATGCCACATGTCCATTTTCAATAAAAAATCTCTAAGAGTTTTCGATATAAGAAATTAATCGATTTTCATATTGTAATTTCAAATTGTTACACCCTGTAGCTGAACAACTTTGTTGAACTTATACGATCAAGTTGCTGAAGCAAATTTTGTTATACAATACTTTGTTCTTCAAGGAATTGTTAATTAAACTACCCATTGCACATTTTTCATAAAACTCTAATAAATTTCAGGCAGCAAGAGTTATTCTACCCTCGTATTCGAGGTGGGAGGGCAGAAATGGAACTCGAAATGTAGTGGTTTCAGGTGATCTTTATCGGGATAATTTATATCTTTCCACTGAAACACAAGTCGACGAACTAACACCCACATAAAAAGTAATAAAGTGGTTAAGTTCAATTAAGGGAGGTTTATTAAATGAGAACAATTTAAAAAGATACATGTAGAAAGCATAGAGATGTTCAAATACCTTATAAAGTGACTATTTTCGAGGGTATAGCTCTAGCCCAGGGCGCATCTGTTTTGAGGTGGACGTTGTGAGGTGCCTCATATTTTTTTGTAGAAGTTGCTTGGAATTAACTCATATAATAATTGAGTTATCCTCCCACTCAAAAAGGTCCGGAACATTGTTTAAATAATCAAAATGTCACAAATGAAGGAAAAATTCGATTTTTTTCTTCGTTTTTTGATTACAACTTTAAAGTATTCACTTCCGAGAAAAGTTGTACTAACATTAAAGTTGCGTAATTAAATTTCTTACAATATAGGATTAGTTTATAATTTCAAAAATTGTCACCCTTGTTGCAAATTAGCAATAATTGCGAAAAACTCATAAAAACAGGTATTCGCATTTTACGTTTTTCAACCTTTTATGCTACCGGAGGGACCGCAGACGTTCGGATACAATTAGCGTCTCTTTGCAAAGACAATGACGTCGACTTTGCAAAGTAACAAGACACTTACTCAACACACACACTACACATGACACTAATACTCATGTTGTGACTGGCTGAATGACATGAAGTCCATGCCATTAAAAAAAACCTTTTATGCTACACTTAGGAAGTTCATATTTTACCCAGAAAAACTTTATAATATAGTTAAATAATACTGAAAATTTAATTAAGATCGGTTTAATACGTTTTGCAAAATAAATTTTGCAATCCACCTTTCGCAAAAAAAAAATCATTTTTTCAAAATGTTGCAGGACTGAAAAATAGCATGTAACAAATTTAAAAAAAATTTGCATATAGAATTATACTGTACCTTTCATTTTGAAATTTGCAAAATTAAAATCGGTTAACTACCACGGCGTCAGGAATTTTTTAAATAAATATTAATTTTTAGTGCTACGCGCAGGAGGTGCTTTTTTTTTCAAAAAAATATGTTTTAACCGTCACTTTTTTATTTTTTACTTTAGAAAGTTTGTTAAAAAAGAATTTTGTAGGTTTTTACAAGATATATAAGCTTGCTAATATTAAATCTTTTTAAAATCCTCAGTCGCAAAAAGAGGTGACTTTGAAAGGGTTGGTAAAGGTGGTTTTTGCATATTATTACAAGTTTTAATTGTCAATAGCTCACTCAATTTTTACCGTAGAAAAAATTCTTGTAAACCCGGTTCTTGGGAACTAAATAAGCTACAATTTCATATTTAAACATTTTTTCATATCTCTGATTCTAATCTTGCTATTCTGAAGAAAAAGCCATTTTTTTTCCAAACTACCAAAATTCGTTATTCGCTTTTAACTTCATTTTTTTTAAACTAATCATTCTAAGCCGGTCAAACTTTTAGATCGTATTAATAATACATAACATAAATAATAAAGATCAAATAAGGTCAATGACTAATTTTAATTAGGGTGGTGATTAGGGGGTTGCTTCCGAACACTTTTTTGCTAAAAAAATAGTGGTACTGGAGCAAAGTATGCTAAATTTGTAGTCACTCGAGCGTTAAGGGGAACTATTGGGTTGTGATTATTAGGTCATAAAATACAAAAAAGTTAATTAAAATTTTACATTTTAGTGGGCGCTTTCCATTTTTTAATTTAATTTTCCTTTTCCAACAATCGGTTTTTCCTATTATAGCGCCATCTATCCATAATCCGAAAAAATGTCTCGAAGAAAATTTGCTTATTTTTACGTAAAGAATCCAAAGGGTCCTATTTAAGATTTTAAAGTAACCCCCCCCCCCACCCGTTTGATACCATTCGATAGATTTTTCAAAAACATTTTGAAAGTGTATTTTGCAGTTTTTCGATTTTATGTTCATTTTGCGAAATATCGCGGGGTTTGTATTTAAAATTTTAAATTTACCCCCACCCCTCTCCGTGGGGGGTCATGTTTAGTAAGGTTCGATAGATTTTTGAAAAATATTGAAGACGTATTTTTTAGTTTTTCGTTATGACGTTCATTTCGCAAAATACATATTCGCTTTTTTTTTGTGAAATTTTTGGCTCACCCATTTTCTTACTCAAATCGTCAGATTTTTGAAATATAAACTCTTTTGTATGTACTTAATGCCCGGTTGCACCAACAGATCTTAAGCTTAAGTAGAGAATATCATAAGAATTAATATAATATAATTATAATACATAACAATAAGAATACCATAATAGTAATAATAATAGATATAATTGATAATAAGGTAAGAATCTAAAATTATGATGTAACATAAGTGATACTCAAGGAGGCCCTATCTTTAATTAGAGCTTAGCTAAGCTGGAGCTTAAGATCTGTTGGTGCAACCAGGCATTACTTACCTTATCTTAATGTAACAATTTCGAATATTTTTAAGGATAGATTTTTTTTCGGGCCCCCTTAACGAACTTCCCTGTGTTAAGAGCCAATATATGGTAGACGTACATCTGCAGGGTACCAGGTTTCTCCCCATATGATAATCTGACGCGCTCGAATAACTGCAAAAATCCCCGCTTGGGCTCCCCTACCATAGGGACTGATATTCTTTTCATTATAAGTCACTTAATTTTTGAGCTAGAGACTTTTTTTTTATTTCTGGAAATATATATTTTTAAATACTTTAAATTAGTTAAAACAAGTTGTCCTCGAAAAATGCATAGCTTTCCCGTCTTTTGACTTTGAAACATTGGTCTTCAAGAAAATAAAAAAAGGTTTTGTTTATTTTTTCAAAAGGTACATTTTTGTTAAGTTATAGGTCTGGATCCCGCGTATGAAAAAAAAGTTGATTAATAGCAAGCTGAAAATTTGTTAATATCTTAAGGGTGTCTAGTCGGATAAACTTTGATATATAGGAACACTGGAACAGGGGCAGTTTTAATTGTGGAACAGGTTAAAAATTTGGAACGGTCACACCACGAAACCGGCACATTTATTTTGTCCGACAGAACAGACTTAAACTCTCCGAACAGAGATTAAACTCTCATGCAAAAATCAGACTGCTATTTATCACCTGTCATAATTCCTGTCATTTGACATATTCTACATGTTCCACTCATTAAAACGCCCATTTGGTGATAAATAGCAGTCTCATTTTTGCATGAGATTTTAATCTCTGTTCGAAGAGTTTAAGTCTGTTCTGTCGGACAAAATACATGTGCCGTTTTCGTGGTCTGACCGTTCCAAATTTTTAACCTGTTCCACAATTAAAACTGCCCCTGTTCCAGTGTTCCCATATATCAAAGTTTGTTCGACTAGACACACTTAAGCCATTAACAAATTTTCAGCTTGCTATTAATCAACTTTTTTTTCATACGCGGGATCCAGACCTATTAAGTTGTTTTGATAAAACGAAAACTTTTGGTGTTACTAGCAGAAAACTTATTAAAAACATTGATATTTTCGATATAAAACTAACACTTTCCATAGCGAATAAATCGAAAATAACTATCAATTTTTTCAAAAAAATGTATAGAACGTTTTTTGCTTAGAAGGAACGTTTTTACCAACTTTTGTAATTAAAATATAATAAAAAATTTCCACACCTGAGATGAGGCGGCAACCCCCCCCCCCCATGGTAAAAGCGCCTTTCGACATGATAATATATATATTTTGGTCCTTGGACCATCCGCTACTTATTCTCAAATTTTCAAGCAAATCGATCCATTCTGTAAAAATTGCGAGGTTTTGTCCTATTATAAGCTTTATTACTTGGACTATATGCTATAAAATATATCCTTATACCTTTATAACTTTATAGTATTGATTTATTTAAAATAACAATAGTCATTCAATACTCTACAGCTAAATTACCAGCTTTCCTTAGACAATATCACGTTGTTTCTTGGACCGAAATATTAGTCGACAGATATTCTATTGTTGGCAGTATCAAATCTCTTGTTTGTGAGTTATAAGGTATCGCTCTTCTTGCAATTTACCTCTTTGAGTGCTTTATTCTCCAAGCAATTAATTAAACCAGATAGGTATAAATAAATGGTTTCGTTTCTTTAAAAGTCTGTTTCGCTGAAAAATATATTGACGTTTCTCGTAACGCTGAAATACAACTTTAACCAACTGTTACATAACGTAAGTAGAAATGAGCATTTCAAAATTTAGTTTTGCTGTTGGGAGAAATATATAAATAATTATTTCTCTTGGGGAATTTTCAATGAAAATGCTTATTACAGTATTTTTTTGTCCCTATCTTTCTGAGTATGTAAAGAATATAAGGGGGGCATTTGTAAACCCTCATTATGGGGAAAAGTGAAAACTTCTTTAGGGACGTTGTGCGATTTTTGGATAGGGGAAAAAGCATTTAATTCGCGACCGTCATCGCTACCGTCTTCGCGACCGTCATCGCGACCGTCTTCGCGACCGTCATTGCGACCGTCATCTCTTATGTTATATATTATATGTATGTATATATAAATTTAAATTTAAAATAAATCTAAAACCTATTTTAGGATGGCGAAAAAGGATAGATTTCGCGACCATCATAGCGACCGTCATCGCTTCGGCGAAATAAATTTTGTACCGGTGCCGCCCAAAATCCCGACAGCCAAAATCCCGCAGCCAAAATCTCGACGGCCAAAACACCGACACGCCAGAATCCCGACAGGCCAGAATACCGACAGGCCAGAATACCGACAGGCCAAAATCCCGACATGCAACAATCCTCCCATAAGTAAAAATTCCGACTTTTGTTTAATACTTTTAATACAAAATACTTTTGTTTTGCAACAAAAAATAAAAAACAGATGGCCATAAACAAAAAACAAGAAATAAATGTAATTATATGTTAAAAAGAAACTTATCAAACCTGTCAGGATTCTGGCCTGTCGGGATTTTGGCCTGTCGGGATTCTGGCGTGTCGGGATTTTGGCTGTCGGGATTGTGGCTGTCGGGATTTCGGCTGTCGGGATTTTCGGGTAGACCCATATTGTACATATATAGGTATATTGTGTGTATGCATATATATAAATGGTATAGAAGTATTTAAATTTAAAATAAATGTAAAACCTATTTTAGGATGGGGAAAAAGGATTTATTTCGCGACCGTCATCTCTTCAGCGAAATAAATTTTGTACGTATCTATGTTATGTGTATGTATTCACAAATTGTATAGAAGTATTTAAATTTAAAATAAATGTAAAACCTATTTTTGGATGGGGAAAAGGATTTATTTCGCGACCGTCATCGCGACCGTCATCTCTTCGGCGAAATAAATTTTGTACGTATATTTACTATATGTATGTATATATAAATTGTGTAGAAGTATTTAAATTTAAAATAAATGTAAAATCTATTTTGGGATGGGCAAGAACGATTGATTTCGCAACAGCCATCGCTTCGACGAAATAAATTTTGTACGTATGTTATTATAATGTACGTAAAATAATAGTAATATTATTAAAGTCAAAACTTCTTTAGGGACGTTGTGCACTTTTTAGATAAGGAAAAAGAATTGAAGTAGCGACCGTCACTGCTTCAACGAAACACATTTTTGAAGTGAACACTTCTTTAAAGACATTGTGCACTTTTTAGATCAGGAAAAATATTGAATTAGCGACCGTCATCGCCTTGGCCAAATAAATTTTTGAAGTGAAAAGTTTTTAGGGACGTTGTGCACTTTTTAGATGGGGACAAAGTATTAAATTAGCGACCGTCATTGCTTCGATAAAATAATTTTTTAAGTGAAAACTTCTTTAGGGACGTTGTGCACTTTTTGGATGGGAAAGAAATATTGAATTAGCGACTGTCATCGTGACCGTCATTGCTTCGATGAAATAAATTTTTGATGTGAAAACTTTTTTAGGGACGTTGTGCCCTTTCTAGATGGGGAAAAAGTATTGAATTAGCGGCCGTCATCGTGACCGTCATTGCTTCGACAAAATAATTTTTGAAGTGAAAATTTCTTTAGGGACGTTGTGCACTTTTTAAATAGGGAAAAAGTATTGAATTAGCGAACCTCATCGCGACCGTCATTGCTTCGGCAAAATAAATTTTTAAAGTAAAAACTTCTTTTGGGGACGTTGTGCACTTTTTATATGGGGAAAAAGTATTAAATTAGCGACCGTCAATGCTTCTACGAAATAAATTGTTGATGTGAAAACTTCTTTAGGGACGTTGTGCCCTTTTTAGATTTTGAAAAAGTATTGAATTGGCAACCTTCATCGCGACCGTCATTGCTTCGATGAAATAAATGTTTGAATCGATTACTTTTTTAGGGACCTTATACACTTTTTAGATGGGGAAAAAGTGTTGAATTAGCGACCGTCGCCGCTTCGCGAAATAAATTTTTGAAATGAAAACTTCTTTAGGGACGTTGTGCACTTTTTGGATGAGCAGAAATGATGAAGGGTCATCATTCAATACATTTCTGGGCAACTATATGGGCAATTATATATACGTGTTTCGGCCTAATTGGACCTTGGCAGTGTTAGTTGTAGCCTTGCGATATGCGGGTCTTCTAACAATATGACCAAAAATGGTAACATTGCTCCTGTAGTCATCCATTTACAAGTTATCATACAACTTTTTCAACTTGCTACACTATACTGATGAGGTCCAATTAGGCCGAAACACGTCTATATATTTGCCCATATAGTTGCCCAGAAATGTATGGAATGATGACCCTTCATCATTTTATATATTTCCATTTAAATTCACATTCACTTTACGAGTATTAGCCAATAATTTTGCTTATATATTTATGTTTGTACTCGATTATTTAACATCATTTTATTATGTGTATGTATACATAAGTAGCATAGAACGTACGCAACGCGTATATAATATAGCTACAGCACTTCTTTTTGAATGGGGAAAAAGCATTGAGCTCGTAATTTATATACTGTAAGATAGGAAGTTTGCACTTCTCTCGGCACTCCCATGAGTGCTTTAAATTTTTTTAATATTGTTCTGAAGTTATTTCTTTGTGGCATTTGTGTAATTAACTATTCTAATTGGGAAATTATTATTTTGTTAACACGTTGACGGACAGAACATCTATAGACGTCCAATTTCCATTGATGTAATTTGACACAACGTCTATTAACGTTGCATTTCTCCCTATTCTACTTTGCAAAATATATATTATAGCGTCACAACACTTGCTTATACATTTGACGCACTGTCCGTCAACGTGTTAAAAAGCTAATCCATCCACAAAAAATTGGTGTTTAGGTTGGAACATATCGAGGAATCTTGGTAAGTCCAGTTTTTTTTTAAGGCTTACTAAGGCTGTTATGAATATGTTGCATATGTGAGTCCATTTCAATTTAGGTAGGTAAAGAGAAATAAATAAAACGACTTCTTCTTCTTATGGTGCTGTGTACCTCTAGTGCGCCAGAGAATTATTTTAAGGTCAGACGTCTGTCTTTTGTTGCATGCAAAAGTTCGCCAGTGTTATCTATGCCTGTCCAGTTCTTTATATTTCGCAGCCACGATATTTGAAAATGACCTCTACTCCATTATTGTCCTCAATCTTTTCCTGGACGATTAGTTAAGGGATTGCACATTTTTCCCCTCTCAGGGTATGATTCAGGTATCCAATTTTTCATGTCTTCATGACTTCCTCGTTTCTTACCCTATCTGTCCATGGTATGCGGAACATTCTTGGCAAGGTTCACATGAAACGTCACAATCAATTTGTGGAACACAATTGAATGCGTGTCACACAAGAAACAAGAAATAAAAAATAGGATACAATCTGGCAACAGATATGTCTTTCAAAACCCTACTAAATCGAAACAACTAACAAGACGTATAGTCCGTTCTTTAACGGTAAAATATTGCAAAACCTCTAAATTTTAAAGAACCGCTTGGATTGACATGAAATTTGGCATACACATAGCTAACAAGTCAAAGAAAAAAAGTGATATCGTGCCGATGTGTGCTTTTGCCCTGGGGGTGGTTTTCACCCCCTGTTGGGGGTGAAAAAATATTCATCCAAAGAAAGTCAGGAAATGGATAAACTGGCTAATTGTAAGTAACTTTTGTTCTATGGAGTTTTTTCACTAAGTCAATACTTTTCGAGTTATTTGGCAGTGAATATGTTCATTTTTCAACAAAATAACCACGCTTTTGGACGGTTTTTCGCAAATAACTCAAATAGTAAGTATTTTGTCGGAAAAACACTCTCAGCAAAAATATAGCCTGTAAAAAATTTAAAAAAATGGTGTATATATTACGTCTCTACACCTAGTAGAAGCAGAGTTATAGCTAATGAAAAATAGGTTCATATTCGTCAAATTCCAAATAGAATATTTTAACGTGAAATAACAAAAAAAATGAAGCACATTGCGGGGAAAACTTATTACAACTTATTTAAAGTGTTTAAAAAAAGCTTCATTTTGTTTTATAAAAAAAAGTTTTAGCATCAAAATTAAACAAGGTACGCTCAAAATAAAGTTAGTCCCTTTTGGTTTTGGTAAAAAAAAAAACGAGAAAATCACCCCCTAATTAGTATCTTAAATGAACTTACTCGTTACGACTTCACAAGTTTCTTGACTCATGTATATATTGTGTGTATGATCTGTAAGTTTCATCGGTTCAAAGTCCTTATTATTGAAAAGGCCCTAGTTAAAAGGGGTTGAACGAGTCACTGATCACGAATGTATCCATATTTAGAAACACCAAATCTTAATCAATTTTTGTCTAACAGAAAAACAAAAAAATACATGATATTCAGAAAAGCAAATCTGACTTTTTTTGTTGTTCGAGATTTTTGTATCTCTAACAATTTTTAAGTTATTTTGAAAAAAAGCATATTTTTCAAAATTTAAATTTTTAAAAATTTTATTTTGAAACCAAATTTTTTCAAAAATAAGCACTTTAAATCGATGAAACTTACAGATCATATAAACACAACATAAGTAAAATACTTTGTGGAGCGGTAACGATTAATTTAATTTAAGTTGCTAATTAGGGGGTGGTCTTCCCGATTTTTTTTTGCAAAAACAAAAGGGACCAATTTTATTTTGAGTGTAACTTGCTTAAATTGAATGCTAGAAACTTTTTGTAAAAACAGAAATAAATCTTTTTTTAAACACTTTAAAAAAGTTATAATAGATTTTCCCCAAAAAGTGCTTAATTTTTTGGATATCTCACGTCGAGATATTCTTTTTGAAATTTGGTGAATATGAATCTATTTTTCATTGACTATAACTCTGGTTTTACGAGATCCAGAGACCTAACGCGAATACCATTTCTTTTACTTTTTTATAGGCTATATTTTTCTAAGAACGTTTTTTTCGACAAAATACTTACTTTTTGAGTTATTTGCGAGAAACCGTCTAAAAATGTGGTTATTTTGTTGAAAAATGAACATATTCACTTGCAAATAACTCAAAAAGTGTTGACTTGGCGAAAAAGCTCTATAGAACAAAAGTTACTTAAAATTAGTCAGTTTACCCATTTCCGGACTTATTTTGGACATATATTTTTTCACCCCCAATAGGGGGTGAAAGTCACCCCAGGGCAAAAGCACACATCGGCACAACATCACTTTTTTTTCTATCACATGTAAGCTATACGTATGCCAAATTTTATGTCAATCCAAGCGGTTCTTTAAAATTTAGAGCAAAATCCGTGAAAGAATGGACTAGTATAGTATTTTTACTACAAAAACGTTATTACGTAGGTCAAAATTTTTGACGTAAGAGAACTGTCAAAACATTAGAATGTGACTTTTCATTATTGCTATGTTTATTATAAACACGGCAATAATGAAAAGTCACATTCTAATGTTTTGACAGTTCTCTTACGTCAAAAATTTTGACCTACGTAATAACGTTTTTGTAGTAAAAATACTATACAAAAACATTATATAAAACAATCGTCCAATCCTTAGTGATGTGTGGCAGAGAAACGTGGACGATATCAATAGCAAACGAAGACAAACTCAAACAGCTCAGTCTTGTAAAAATCTTTATTAAGGAGTCATTATTTCCAACATATCATCTAGGACTCGTTAACCAGAAAAGAGTCCAGACAGAGTTTAATTCGTTGTATTACTAGACAACATTGGGATATATTAGACGGAGAGGCAGCGCTGAAAAATCTTTTTGAATTTACTAAAGCTAAATTTTTCACAGTTGATTACTGTGATTGGGTAGAGAAATATACTGCGGTCGGTCAAGCAAAACGTAGAACAGGGGTTACTGAGATGATTTAGTGTGACCAACTAGCCCGAAAAATCCGGGACATGGCCCGAATTACGAAGTCGTGTCCCGGCGTCCCGGACAAGGCTTCCGGGCCATCCGAATTTTCAAAGTTTTGCTAAAATTATATTTTGAAATTCTGGATACGTTATTCTTCTAAGAATTCACATCAGATTGAATTCGTGGGACGAAAAAAAGTGGACAATTTCTAGAGTGTAATACTAACACCACGTCCAAAACCCATGCATTTTATATCTTGGTATTATAGATTATAGTTCTACGGACTATAAGATATCCTATAGAACTCCTATAGTTCTATAGGACTGATCGGGTCACAAATGAGGAGGTCCTTAGAAGAATGGGGAAGAACCGAGAAGTACTAACCACCATCAGATCTCGAAAGTTGGAATACTTTGGACACATTATGCGAAATGAATCCAGATATGCTCTCCTACAAGCCATTCTGCAAGGAAATATAGTTGGAAAGCGAGATCCATGAAGAAGAAGAACATCCTGGTTAAAGAACCTCAGAACCTGGTTCAACACAACATCTGTGCAGCTTATTCGCGTTGCTGCAGATAAAGTGAAGATTGACATGATGATCGCCACCATTCGTCACGGATAGGCACGTCAAGAAGAAGAAGATAGTTCTATAAATACTAAAATGGTGGATTTTTTTCGTTTCTGTATTTTAATTATCGTTTTCTTAAAAAATGGCCCGATTTTTATTGAAAAGTCCCGGATTTCAGGTATTTTTTTCAGCCTTGTCCCGGATTCGAGTGATTTGGAGTTGGTCACACTAGAGATGATATAAAAGTTGCTTTGCTACGGAGGTAATTAAATCCATTTACTAAGACTGAAAATCAGTACACACATTCTAAATTGGATATAAATAAAAGTTATTATAGTCGGTCAGCTACGACGGGACACAGCCGGCCCCAATGAATGTACAGGGTTATTCACTATATTTTGACCCCCTTGTAAACTGCTTTATTTACAGAATTAGAAAAAATACAGAAAAAAATGTAAAATACAGAAGTTGTATTCTATTTTTAAATTATGATTTTTTGACATATATATCGTACTAGTGACGTCATCCATCTGGGCGTGATGACGTAAACGACTATTTTTTAAATGAGAATAGGGGTGGTGTGCTAGTTCATTTGAAAGGTTATTTAATTCTCTATACAATGATATAAACATTAGGATCATTATTTATACAGGCTGTCCAAAAAAAGGTTGAATTATTAATTAATAAAAAAAGTTTTTGGCACCCTGTATAATTAATCTGAATATATTATATAATCTGTTTATATTACTGAATAGGGATTTGAATAACCTTTCAAATGAGCTAGCACTCGACCGCTATTCCTATTTAAAAAATAGTGGATTACGTCATCACGCCCAAATGGATGACGTCACTAGTACGATAAATATGTCAAAAAATCATAATTTAAAAATAGAATAACTTTGTATTTTACATTTTTTTCCAATTCTGTAAATAAAGCAGTTTACAAGGGGGTCGAAATATAGTGAATAACCCTGTACATTCACTGGTGCCGACCGTCCGGCTCTGTTCCGTCATACAGCTGACCGACTATTATATCTTTTATTTATATTTAATTTAGAAGGTGTGTACTGATTTTCAGCCTTAGTAAATGAATTTAATTACCTTCGTAGAAAAAGCAACTTTGATATCCTTTCAGTAACCCCTGTTCTACGTTTCGCTTGACCGACCGCAGTATGTTTCTCTACACAATCACAGTAATCAACTGTGAAAAATCTAGCTTTGGTAAATTCAAAGAGATTTTTCAGCTCTGCTTCTTGGACTATACTGCCGTGCTAAGCCCAAAGGCGGGAACTGATTTTTTATCGAAAATGAGATTCTTGTATTTTTAGGTAGAATAGGGTATTTAGTATATATTTATAAAGTATTTGGAGTTGTAGAAGCATTATATTTTAAATAGAATTGCAATTTTGTTAGCGGTATCTACACTTTTCAGTTAAAATACTAAGCCATTTGGCGGCAAATGTTAAATACTATGGCGTTTTGACGGTATTTGCTACAGTTGCCGTCCATATACCTTAGCATATTGCACTTACCGCTAATCTACTTTCAAGAATGCTACGCCTACATTTAGAAACCGCCAAATCGCCTTAGTATTACAAAGTAAATTCGGCCTAACTAATTTTAAATGTTAAATTATTGTGTTAGTTAAAAGAGTTGTGTTAGTAAAAGAAATAATTAGCGAGAATGGTAAGAACTCTTCGAGATTATTATATCTATTGAAATGTATTTTCATTTTTGTTTATAGTATTTCAAGAATTAACCAATTATATTGTCCTAAACAATATGAATCTGCGCCAAGTGAATGATTTATTTCTTGAATTAGGCGGTAAGATATTTTCATATTTAAAAAATATGTTTTTTTTTTAAATTAGGTTTTAAAAACTTAATAATGTATCCACACGCTGTCCACAAACATTTTTAGAAAAAGAGACTTAAAATATTTTGTTTTTTTTAGAAAATCAAGTAGAGTCGAGTAAGAGTTGTGAAACACGAGGTGAAACCACTGAAGACAATATTGTAGAAAGAGAAAAATTTATTGTAAAGCAATTACAAGAAATGGAAAAAATTATGTTCAGCCTGTACAGGCGCAAGGTTTGTTTCATACTTAAAGTTTTCTGTATGTTTAAACCCTTTGTTGGTCGTACATGGGATAAGCAGTCATATTGATTGCATCTTTTTTTTGTTTAAATACAAGCTATTATCATTGTTTAACTAGACAATGTCTAGTAGTCTAGTTACACAATGCTATTATAGATACGGGATTGTAGATTTGGGATATCTTTACTTAATCTTTTGAGAATCCTTTACCTAAGTTTTATACAAAAATGCTGGTTTTATTCCTTTATAAAATTTCTAAGAATGCGTCAGGTACCTGGATAATGATCCAAAAATTTGTTTGCATATTTTAAAAATCTTATATATCCCATATTTAGGTATTTTTCGGTCTAAAAGACAACGTCATCATATTTTAACCATAACATATAACTAGTTTGTACAATACAACTAATAAAATGTTAAAATTTGCCCTAATTACTGTAAGTAATGGCATTTTCCCGAATATAATAATGTGAAATACCCAATAATATAACAATGCATAATAATATTAGGGTAGGTCTCGGCGATCATAAAAATCTTAAATCTCTATAACAACATGTCGTACAATAGCAAACCTTTGTCGCTAAGAAACAAAATAAAAATAGTTGAGAAAGTCAAAAGTATGGTTTAAAATCACATTCACAGTTGAAGAATTCTTTAAAACGTTTAACATCAGCAGATGTTTAAACATCTATAACAATCTGAACGGATTCTGTTTTTTCGTAGTATAAGTACAGTTCTGCCCAAATTATTAGACGCACTATAAAAGATTTTATAAAAAATGTTAATTATGAGGTAATACCATTGTAATAGTAAATAGGTGTTGTGTATGTACCGTACACAAGGTATGTTGTTCGGTTTTCTATTAAATTGTCTATATTGAATCACATATGAATGAACCAATATAATATATTATATATTATAACATATTATGTATTTATTGACTCTTGAAAATGATAACATTTAATAGTACTTTAATTCTTTCAATTTAATAAACTGTAATACACAGAAAAGCTTTTTATTTCATATCAATCACAACTGTAAACTACATACCGCTAATAGGCTTAGTTTTATAGTAAGTTTTGATAAAACGTTTTAGCGGTATCTACCTCTTTTTACATAAAACTTTGTTTTAAAATATAATTAATGGTTCCCTTAATAAACTGGGGCGCATACATCCATGCATAAAATCTATTAGCTAGTCCATAAATCCCTGACGGGCCGAAATTTTAGCATTCAATTTTGAAATCGATTTTGCCACCATTTTGTCAAATATTAGTTACCGCCTTTGGGCCTAGCACGGCAGTATATGCAGTCTCTCTCCAATGAAACTACCGCCCTAATCGAGCCTTGGCCTCCGCTAAACTATGCCTCCAAACTTCAGGTAATGCGCTGATCTTTTCTAGGTTCTTATATCTAGAAAATCTTGTGCGACGTCTGCCACTTCATTACTTCACCTTTTTCTTAGCGTTCCTTTTGGTCTTGCGAACTGCATTTTACTATATAATGTTCTTTAAGGCAATCTTTCTGCCTCCATTTGGTTTAACAAATGCTGAGGTCGGTGTTTTTTTAAACAGTTAGTAGAGTTCATGTTCATAGTACGTTTTCGTTAATAGGTCCAAATATCTGCCTTAGAACTTTTCTTTCAAAGCTTCCTTTTGTGTTTTCTATCATCACCCATATCTCGCATCCATACCATGCGTTACATGTGAAGTACATTTAGCAAAAATCGAGGGCATCCAAGAGACAAGTTGATGTATAGCGACAACTGAAGTGTAGCACGACTCATATTATGGACAGACAATTTAAAGGAGTTATATGGAAACTGGGTGAGAGCGCGAGAGACTAAAAGGTGTCCAGAAACAATTTAACCCAATTCACCTTCTCCGAAAATGCTTCTTAAGGGAGCATATTATGAGCATCTTCTTTGAAGATCGCGCCTTGTAATTAGTTTTTTTTAAATAGCTCCAGAATGCTTCTATTTAGAAAAACGAAAACTGGTACGCCTATTGATCTTCCAGAGATAAATCATTCAATAAAACAGCCAAGAAATACAATATGATAATATCAGCAGAAAAAAACAAATGTATGACATTATCTAAATACCCAATACGAAGTAAAATCGAAATTGATGGGAAAATAATAGAGCAGGAAGCAAGGTTTAGATATCTGGGAATAGATATAACCAGTTATGGACATGTTGAAGAGGAAGTACGACAACAAAGCTTAAAAGCAAGTAAAGCCGCGGGATCTTTTAATGACACAATTTGGGAGAACAAACACCTAAGACAAGACACAAATGCACGAATCTATAAAGCAGCAATTAGACCTATATTGACATACACGGTGGAGACAAGACCTGACACATGTAAAACGAGACGACTACTAGAAACAACAGAGGTGAAAATACTTCGACGAATATTAGGGAAAATTCTGTTGGATAGGGAGAGAAGCGAAAACATAAGAAGATCATGCAATGTAGAAGATATTAATGGACGAGTGATAAAACGAAAACAGGAGTGGAACCAACATATTAGTAGAATGGCAGAGCATAGGATAGTACTAATATCACGAGATAAGTCACCAAATGGACGGAGAAGTATTGGCAGAACAAGAAAAAATGGTGCGATAATTTAAACAATTTAAGAGGCTAATATTGAAGAAGAAGAAAGAGTCTTTAAAGCCTACATACACGAAGGAAGAAGAAGAAGAATATTATTAGATTGTGATGTATCTATTATAGCACTAAATGGATTCACCGTTTTCTACAAAAACCGATGAATCTGAAAAAGATTTAAGAAATATTTCGACAAACGAAAACGGTACGTTTATTTATCTCCCAGAGATGAGTCGATTTGCGATTTTCTAGTACCGGACATATGCAGCCGTTTGGGTTAGGTCAACAGTTAGTCCATCGCATAACTTTTTTGTCTTTAATTGTTAAGCATGTTTGACACTAGATTATTAAATTATAAGGTATCCTGGTACTAAAAGCTACTTTTGCTTAAAGTCGGTAGGATACAAAGTTTTTTTTTTTTAATTTTTTTTTCAAATCTTTTTCAAATTCAAAAACGAAAATTTTCAAATTGATTTTTCTAGATAACGGTATATCCAACCGACATAAAACAAAAGTATCTCTTAGTACTCTATAGACCGGGGCGCATCTGTAAAAATATTTGTACATTTGGACGTTGAGAGGTGACTCAATTTTTTTTGCAGAAATTGGTTAAAAATAACTCAAATAATATTATTTGAGTTATCCTCCCTCTCAAAAAGGTCCGGAACATTGTTTAAATAATCAAAATGTCAAAAAATGAAGAAAAAATTCGATTTTTTTCTTCGTTTTTTGATTATAACTTTAAAAGTATTCATTTTCGAGAAAAGTTGTACTGACATAAAAGTTACGTAATTAAATTTCCTATAATATAGAATTGGGTAAAATTTAAAAATAGTCACCCTTGTTGCAAAATAGCAATAATTGCGAAAAAAACATACAAAAACAAGTATTCGCATTTTACGTTTTTCAACCATTTATGCTACACTTAGGACCTTTATATTTCACCCAGAAAACTTTTTATGATACAGTAAAATAACACTGTAAGTTTCATTAAAATCGGTTTAATAGATTTTGCAAAATAAATTGTGCAATCCAGCTTTCGCAAAAAAAAATTCATTTTTTCAAAATGTTACAGGACTGAAAATAAAGCAGATAGCAAGATGAATTTTTTTTGCGTATAGAAGTGTACTGTACCTTTAATTTGCAATTTGCAAAATTAAAATAGATTAACTACCACGGTGTCAGGAATTTTTTTAAATAAACATTAATTATTGGTGCTACGCGCAGGACAGCGGATAGTTTGCTATGATTGGGCCTTCCAATGACCTTTGATAATGGTTTGTACATTTTAATTTCTATTACATTTCAATATAAATAAATAATTTTGTTTATTGCAGAATAAAGACACATACTCTATCCTTTCTTTAACACTTTTTTAGCAAAAACTTTCTTTGTTCATATATTTTAACTTAGAGAATAAAAGTTTATTATTTTTAAACATATGCAATTATTTAAACAATATTTCACAAACAATAATAAAATTAGTTTGATTTTTGTGGAATTAAAATACAACAAATTATAGAGTAAGAAAATAATATATTAGATAAAGATTGGAAGACATTTTGGTGGAAATCAACTTGTGTGAATCGAACACCGCTGTCCTGCGCGTAGCACCAAAAATTAATGTTTATTTAAAAAATTTCCTGACGCCGTGGTAGTTAATCGATTTTTATTTGCAAATTGCAAATGAAAGGTACAATACACTTCTATAAGCAAAAAAGAATGTGTCTGTACTTTGTACGCACGTAAGAAGTTATACTTCTATTATATTTTATAATTTCAACGAAATAAATATACTTAACAGTGACAATACCAAAAATTAACAATAATTAGCAAAAATTAACCAAAGCTTAACAATACCAAAAAAAAAAATGAATATGAATATGAATAATCCGGGATTGGAACCCGCGATCTCTCGATCTCTGGTCCAATGCTATACCTACCGAGCTATCAAGCCCCGTGCTATTAACGTGTCGGATATAATTACACATCACTGTGACAAATAGATCAAAGTGAAGTATAAAAATAGATATTTTATTATCTTACGCTCGAGGAAGACAAATCTAAAGACACAAAAATTATAATAAATAATACATTTACTAAGAACACTATGCTAAGAACATTTACTAAGAATCTATAAAGCAGCAATTAGACCTATATTGACATACACAGCGGAGACAAGACCTGACACATCTCAAACGAGACGACTACTAGTAACAACATATATGAAAATACTCCGACGAATATCAGGGAAAAGTCTGTTGGATAAGGAGAGAAACGAAAACATAAGAAGATCATGCAATGTAGAAGACATAAATGGATGGGTGACAAAACGGAAACAGGAGTGGAATGAACACATTAGTAGAATGGCAGAAGATAGGATATTACGAATAGCACGAGATAAGTCACCAAATGGACGAAGAAGTATTGACAGACCAAGAAAAAATGGTGCGATAACTTAAACAATTTAGGAGGCTAATATTGAAGAAGAAACAGGCATTAAAGCCTAGATAAAAGAAGGAAGAAGAAGAAAATTAATAACACTAATATATTCTTTTAATGACTTATTTGCGCTGATACATACATAATTTGAAAGATTAGCAATGCGTCTGTCCCTGTCACTGACCCTGTGTGTCTGCGCATGCGCCAGGGAATTATAAAATTTCACCCCCGATCGTAAAGAAGTATAACTTCAAACAATAAAAAAAATAAAAGTTTCCATTGGGGTTCGAACCCGCTTATCAGCGCAGATAGTATTGAAATTCATTCACCTTAAACTTATACCCACGGAGACCATGTGTCATCATGTGCGAAGATCAACTAACTAAACGGTTTAAACTTTTGACGGTTCTGAATTTAACCAAATTATTTTGATTTTGAATTGAAATTATTTAGAATTGAAAGAAATATTAGAATACAACAAAACATAGAGTAAGAACACAATATATTAGGTGAATATTGATAGAAATTTTGATGGTAATCAACTTATGTATACTTCGTCCAATTTACTTACCGTTGCACGTCATCCGCGTCATAGCTTGTAACATGATACCAACACGAAAAAGCATTACATACTATTTTAGTAGGTCCTTTTTAAATTTTTTAAATAGGTAGGTCCTACCTATGAAATTTTTTATTAGGATACTGAAACATTTACAATTATTACGTACCTTTCGCTTTTAAAAACTATTTAAAAAGTCACTACCATATTATAAACTTGCATGTTTCTCTGCCATCACAACAATAAAAACTAATATGAATATACACAACATTAATTTGTTTATCCAAAATCTCCATATTGAACAATTATTGACAGATGCTTTTAACACTCAATCAGGGCCCGGATTACGTACACTCGATACGCATCGTATCCGCCATGTGTTCCCATAGCGCCTTACGGGAAAACATGGCGGATACGATTCGTATCGAGTGTTCGTAATCCCTATGCAGATCTCGTATAACGTTTAAATTCTTGTTCTCATGATCATTTTTCAGTGCGTCACAGTTTTTCGATTTCTCTCTAATGCATTAAGTTAGATGAGACGGAAAAAGCAGTAGCTCCGTGATTATACACAAAAATAATGCAGCATTACAATGGTTATATACATAAGATGTCTATTCCTAACCTACGTTTGATTCGTTGATATTTAAAATGCGCGTTTTTTCTAGCCAATCAAATACACGTATTACGAACATTTGACGAAAACTTCGTCCATTTTGGCCATTTTTTAGAAGTGTCAAAGAGTCAAGTGACGGTTATTATTCAGGTCAGTATTTTCTGTACCTGTCATTTTGAAATTTCGAATTGGACTTCCCTTGTGCTGCACAACGTTTTTGTGCATTATTTTGTGTTCTGGTTTAGAATTTAGTTCGTTAAAAGTTAGTTTTGTATTTTGGTTTAGAATTTAGTTCGTTAGAATAAATATATTCTAATACTCCAGGTCATTATGCAAGAAAAAGATCCATAGTAAGGAGACGTAACTCATGGCTGAAGAACCTTAGGAACTGGTTTGGATGTAATAACAATGAATTATTTAGTGCCGCGGTTTCAGAAATAAAGATCGCTCTGATGATTGCCAACTTTTGAAGCGGAGACAGCACCTAGAGAAGAAGATAAAAACACAGTTTATGGATAGTTTTGTGTCATTTTTTAATGTTTCCATATTTATAAATTTAATTAACAATATTGTTTACTTTTTAATTTTATTCCCCTTTATAAAAAATACCTACATGTTAACATATTGTGTAAAAATCAAATCTACTAAATTACTAATTAGTTTAATTCCACAAGCTTTCCACCTATGGCTAAGTACGATTCTTGTATCTGTCAGATTCGTCAATAATTACATGAAATAAGTCTCGACACACCCAATACAGTATATGACGTCATAATTAATGACGCACTGAAAAATGATCATGAGAACAAGAATACCATACTGTCTGTGTGCGCATGCTGTTATGAAACTAAATGGTTGAAAAACGTAAAATGCGAATACTTGTTTTTGTATGTTTTTTTTGCAATTATTGCTATTTTGCAACAAGGGTGACCATTTTTTAAATTCTTAACCAATTCTATGTTTTAGGAAATTTAACTATACAACTTTTATGTTAGTTAAACTTTTCTCAGAAATGAATAGTTTTAAAGTTATAATCAAAAAACCAATAAAAAATCGAATTTTTCCTTCATATTTTGACATTTTGATTATTTAAACAATGTTCCGGATCATTTTGAGTGGGAGGATAACTCAAATATTATTATTTAAGCTATTTTCAAGCAATTTCTAAAAAAAAATTAAGTCACCTCTCAACGTCCATCTCAAAACAGATGCGCCCTGGACTAATAACACCTCACACTTTAATAATCCAGTATCAAAAATGCTTAAAAGTTTAAGCCAAAATATTTATCCGATATGATCGGTACTAGAAATTCTCAATAGGGCTTTTCATTCACAGTCATTTGTTTCGAGCTTCTGTCATATGTTGTATAATCTGTGTATAAAATTAATATACAATTATTAATATAAAATTAATATACACAGATTATACGACATATGACAGAAACTCGAAACAAATGACAATCGATGAAAAGCCCTATTGATTGAATAATATTCTATGATATTTTTAGTTTTTCCCCAGTGGGAGGCATGTCGTCGATATGATTTGGATTTGTCAGAGAGACTATTTAAAAAACTTAAAAACAAACTGGATGACTGCAGCGCATTATGAAGGGTGAAAAATACACTCACCGGCAGAGAAAACGGGCACCCCAAAAAAGGGTAATTTTAATGTCTTGTATTTCCTAAACTTGATGTCCGATTTAAGTAATTTTTTTAATATGTTATAGCCTTATTCTTTATCAATATCGCTGTAATAATATTGTTGCTAGACAGGTACATTGTCATTGTATACAGGGTGTACGAATCAAACTGTGCTTTTTTCTCAAATTTTGGAACACCCTGTGGAATGTTCTAGCTTTTATAAAACACTGAAATTATAATCAAACTATAGTCTCAGGTTTTCTTAACATTCTGTTTTTTGATTCATTCGCTTATGTTGGATAATAAAAAAGTTAAGCACTTTAACAACTACCCCTGTTTTTCGTTAATACAGGGTGTTTTTAAATAAGTACGGCAAACTTTAAGGGGTAATTCTGCATGATAAAATAATGATAGTTTGCTTTATAAACGTATGCCCGCAAATGCTTCGTTTCCGAGATAGGGTGTGTTGAAATTGTTCTTACAAACTGACGATTTATTTATTTCTCTAAAACGGCTTGTGATATGCAAATGAAATTTGGTAGATTTTAAGAGGTAGGTATTGCGCATTTTTTGGCATACAATTAAGAATTTTATATTCACCATTGGCGTGCATACGGGTATAAATATTTTAGATATATCCAGTATGCACGCCAATGGTGAATATAAAATTCTCAATTGTATGCCAAAAAATGCACAATAACTAGCTCTTAAAATCTACCAGATTTCATTTGCATATCACAAACCGTTTTAGAGCAATAAATACATCGTCAGTTTGTAAGAACAATTTCAACACCCCCTATCTCAGAAACGAAGTATTTGCGGCTATAAGTTTATAAAGCAAACTGTCATTATTTTATCATGCAGAATTACCCCTTAAAGCTTGCCGTAATTATTGAAAAACACCCTGTATTGACGAAAAACCGGGGTAGTTGTTAAAGTGCCTAACTTTTTTATTATCCAACATAAGCAAATGAATAAAAAAGCAGAATGTTAAGAAAATGTGTGGCTATAGTTGGGTTTTAATTTTAGTATTTTATAAAAGCTAGAACATTCAACAGGGTGTTCCAAAGTTTGAGAAAAAAACACAGTTTGATTCGTACACCCTGTATACAATGACAATGTACCTATCTAGCAACAATATTATTACAGCGATATTGATAAAGAATCAGGCTATAACATATTAAAAAAATTACTTAAATAGGACATCAGGTTTAGGAAATACAAGACATTAAAATTGACCCATTTTTTGGGGTGCCCGTTTTCTCTGCCGGTGAGTGTAGATTAATTTTAACAATAATGTTTTATAGAACGTTTAAGGCTGTATCTATTTAAATTAAACAATACAAAGACATTTCTATATAATTTTATCGCTATATTATTTACTAAGTATGGATCTAATGGTTATTTATACCCTTTCGAACTTTTCAAAACTTTGAGAAATTACAATATTCTTTTAATTGGAATTCAGAAGTTGTTTTCAAACGGGAGAATCTTTGAATTCAAAAAAAATTTAATTACTCACTTCTTTGATTTCTACATCTCCGGCATTCGTATCGGCATTCTCTTTCCCCGAGATTTTGGCATTTTCCCCTCCATTTCCTTGCCTGACATCCTGATCTTTATCAATATCCATTTCTAAACCGCTCGGTCTGGCGCTTAACGCCCCCTTATCCAGGAATTTCTCGTTGATGATCGTTTTATCGTAATGGGGCCGTTTTCCTTGGTTTTCTTGATTTTCGAAGTTTCCAAGAATGTGGAGGTTTTTCGATTCTGGAAAGATAGGAGCAATATTAATTAACGTAAAGATTAAAATATACACTAATAATCAAAATTAACGCACCACCTTAAAAAATGGGACATTTTTGATGTCTCGTGTTTGCTGTTGTCTGATTTTAGTGATTTTTTTAATATGGTATAGCTTTATTCTTCAGAAATATCGATGTAATAATATTCTTGCTAAACAGATAATTGTCAATGTACACCGGGTGTAACAATGCTATCGTATTTTTTCCTCAAAGTTTGGAACACCCTGTGGAATATTCTAGCGTATATAAAATATTAAAATTAAAACTCGACTGTAGCCTTAGGCTTTATTAACATTTTGCTTTTTGACTCATTCGCTAATGTTGGATAATAAAAAAGTTAGGTACTTTAACAACTAGCAACGTTCTTCACCAATACAGGGTGTTTCTAAATAAGTGCGACAAGCTTTAAAGGGTAATTCTGTATGAAAAAATAATGACCGTTTGCTTTATAAACATAAGTCCGCAAATGCTTCGATTCCGAGATACGGGATGTTGAATTTTTTCTTACAAACTGACGATAAATTTATTGCTCTAAAACCGGTTGAGATATGCAAATGAAATTTAGTAGTTTCTAAGTGGTAGTTATTGCGCATTTTCTGACATAAATGAAGAATTTTAAATTCACCATTGGCGTGCAAACGGTCCTATTAGCCGTACGCACGCCAATGGTAATATAAAATTCCTAATTGTACGCCAAAAAATGCGCAATAACTACCTCTTAAAACCTACCAAATTTTATTTGCATATCTCAACCGGTTTTAGAGCAATATATAAATCGTTAGTTTGTACGAAATAATTCAACATCGTGTATCTCGGAAACGAAGCATTTGCGGACATATATGTTTATAAAGCAAACGGTCATTATTTTTCATGCAGAATTACCCTTTAAAGTTTGTCGCACTTATTTAGAAACACCCTGTATTGATGAAGGACGTTGTTAGTTGATAAAATACCTAACTTTTTTATTATCCAACATAAGCGAATGAATCAAAAAGCAAAATCTTAAAAAAGCCTTAGGCTACAGTTGAGTTTTAGTTTCAATATATTATATACCCTAGAATATTCCACAGGATGTTCCAAACTTTGAGGAAAAACACACTATCATTATTACACCTTGTGGTATTATAATATCACCCTGTACAAAATATGTTTAAAACTCATTCAAAGTCATTAATCCATGTAGTATCTGTTCTTGTATCAATAACCGCAAGTAACATTGAATTGTCATGTTTTGTTATTATTTAAATGTGTATATAAACATTAACTCGGTGGAGAAAGATTATTGTACTCAGTTAGTAATTATTGTTGTAGTAGGTCGTTACTGTTAAATGTAAACATATTGTTATGGTTAGTCGTTGATGGAGGTGATTGTAAATATAATGTATTTGAACCAAACAATAGAGTTTTAATTAATTGGGACCAGAAGGCATAACATCACACTATTTATTACATGGCGCTCCTGTAAATTAATTGGGAGAATCTTCTGACAATGGGCGACAAAAATTGGAAACACCGACGGCGGAAAATGGACCAGACCAGGACAGGAAGAATGCAGAGAACCCAGTGAAAAAAGACACAAGTGATAAAATGTAAGTAAGAATGTCTATCTTTATTAAAAATGCTTCCCTCGTTTTTATATTATTATTGAACATTAAATATTTATCTTTTCTGATTTTTGAATAATTTATGAAGTATCGATTTTTTTTAAGAATATCTATAAATTTTGAAATATGAAGTGATTTTTGAATTGAATATTTTTATAGAAGTTTATTATATATGCTATTATTGAATTTTTATTGAATTTTTATTGAATTTTTGTTGAATTTTTATTGAATTTTGAATTTTTATTGAATTTATTTGAAAAATCTCTATCCGATTTCGATTTTTAGTACGGTTATTTTTGAATATTTTATGGAATATCGAATTTTTCCAAAAATTTCTATCGAATTTTGAGATATAAACTTATTTTGAATATTTTTATCTAACTTTTGCATATGCTATTTTTGAATTTTTATTGAATTTTTGTCGAATATGTATACTATTCTTGAATTTTTATTAGCCAGTTATCTTATTACATATTGATATTTATTGAGTATATTTAGTACATTTTCATCGATTTTGTGTTAAATTTTGTATGATATGAAGCTGAATTAATAATTTTTGTGTGATAAATGATATATAAATGATATAAATGATTTTTTAATAATGATTAATGATGACATACGTTGATATAAGAGCTTAAGATAAACTTTGCTGTAAACAAGAAATATACTTTTAACGAACCGACCTGATGAGTCGAGATAAGGAATCTGGAGAACCATACAGATAAGAAGAAGAACTAACAATATTATAAGCTAAATATTATGAGGAAATTTGAGACAATAAGAAACTCACTGCTCTTGTCAAATTAGGAAGGTACTAAGTGATTTATAGAAGCTTGAACGCTTATTAGAGACCCACTCTGTGTTTTGAGAGTACCTATTTTATTCATGATTATTCGTGAATAAACAACGGCCTCAAAGCAAGGGATTGAGGTTGTGATATTTTTAGAAGAATTTGAACCGCATAAAATACCTATTTCGTGTTTTGAGTTAACTATACCACCTTAATGGTGCGTACAGATCAGGGCGAAAATTCGGCTTAATATTGGCGGAGAACTAAGACATCCGAGTGAAACCTCTTTTATTAAGGTAAAACGAAGGTATCGGAGCTAGTATATGAAGTGATGATTATGATGTTATATGAAATGATACATGAGATAAATGATATATGATTTTTATATGAAATATGTATAGGAAGATGAATTATGTACACTGTAGAAGTGTTATTATGTGGAGAAAATGAAGAAATATAGTTGTAGTACCAGACAAGAAGAAGAAGAGAAAAAAAAGAAAGTCCTAAGAAGAGAAGAAGAATATCTGAGTGTATATCCCTCTTTCCCTTTCACAGAGTGTTTATGATTACCTAATACTATTTTCAAAAATTAAATTTCCTAACTATCCTAACTAACTGTAACATGGTACATTTCAGATCAATCGATTTTTCCCTAAACATGTATATTCTTTTTCCTATTTTACACAAAAGTTCATATATTCCCTATACTAAAACTGGTATTTTATAACCTATTACTAGTTCACGTACTTTCACGTCGTGTCTTTTCGTCCTTTTTTTTCCGTTCACTAATTCACTTCATCAAAACAGTGTCCACAGTGAATGAAATTGATCCTAACTTTTAAATAGTCTTTTAGTGCCTATCAGCCGTAACTAATCTAATTGTAATAAAATCTCGACTTTAATACTTCCTAAGCTAAGCTAAATATTACCTAAACTTCTATTAAATGATATATAAAAAAAAAGAATTTAACGTTACTTTACTATTTCATCTTATTATTTCAGTCTTATTTTGATTTATTTATATACGCCTTACTAACTTTAAAATATTGTACCTATAATAGAAATGTAATCTCTCTAAAACTTTTAATATGTGTCTCTAAAAAAACTTCTAACAACTCTCTTGTACCTATAATAAAGATTTAATCTCTCTAAGAACTTCACTTTTTGTGTCCCTTTGTTTACTATCTACTAACACTATTGTAAGATATTGTCTATCCTTAATTCAAACACTTCCATTTTCCGCGAAAATTTAACCTGAATTTATTATATACAAAAAATAAGTTATTTATAATTTACGTTACTTTAGAGAAAAAAAAATTTACAACTTTAATTCTTAGACATAATTATTCAATGATTAGCTACTTATTTGATATTATTCTTAATTCTGCTTGTTTATTTTGACATTTCTGAAAATTTTATGTTTCTTCTTTCATTTTTCCCACATATTTTATTAAAAATTCTCTTTTTTTTCTCTTCTTCTTCTTGTCTGGTACTACAACTATATTTCTTCATTTTCTCCACATAATAACACTTCTACAGTGTACATAATTCATCTTCCTATACATATTTCATATAACAATCATATATCATTTATCTCATGTATCATTTCATATAACATCATAATCATCACTTCATATACTAGCTCCGATACCTTCGTTTTACCTTAATAAAAGAGGTTTCACTCGGATGTCTTAGTTCGGTATACAATGACACTTAGCTGTTTAGCAAGAACATTATTACATCGATATTTTTAAAGAATAAAGCTAAAACATATTAAAAAAATCACTAACATCGGACAACAGGTTTAGAAAATACGAGACATCAAAAATGTCCCATTTTTAAGGTGGTGCGTTAATTGTGATGCTTAGTGTACTTGTTAATTTTATCCAGGATATACCATTTTACAGAGATTTATTAAATATTGCACTTATTAATGTTAGGTCTGGATCCCGCGTACCAAAAAAAGTTTATGAACGGCCTGAGCCACAATTTCAAGAAGGCAAAATGGATGTTGATAAGCAAAAAGCAACATGGTCAACAGTTACGGATAAACAACATACTAGTTGACCATGTAGAATATTATGTATACCTTGGCACCAACGTAAATGAAAAGGGTACAGAAATTAGGGGGAGAATATAACAAGCTAGAATAGCACTTTACAATTTGAAAAAGCTCCTAATAAGCAAGGATTTGTCTCTTTCTCTAAAACTATGTCTAGTTAAATGCTGCATTTTCTGATCTTACTATGGTGTGGAGGCCTGGACGCTGACAGGGACGTTCACGAAAAAACTAGAAGCATTCGAAATGCAGGTGTACCGACGCATTCTTCGTATATCCTGGACCGAACATGTCACCACCACAGAGGTAATCTTCAGAATCGGAAAAGAGAAAGAAATCGTGAGCACAATCAAACAGAAAAAAACTTTAATATCCAGGCCACATATTGAGACACAATATTGTTATGCTCTACCTTTTCTATTTATTTAGATTAATTAGCAAATTCTTAATTTGATTGATTATCCAATTATTTTATTTATTGCCCATGTAAAGATATAACTAAATTCCAATTAAATTTTCCAATCAATTTTATGATCAGGGCTAATTTTGTATTTGATACAATACCTGTAATCTGTGGCTTCTAGTAGTTCTAGTTGATTACTTCTTCCAGGGTAGAAACAGGGAAATTGACAACACTCAAATTCATATAAATGTAATCTATTGTTTTTATTAAATGCCGTGTACATATGATTCAAAAATATTAAAATTTAACTTTGTTGCAAAAATATCTAACTTAATAAATTAAAACTCTTACTCTGATATCTCCTTGTTTTGACAAAATTATTTATTCAATTAATTTCTTATTTACTCATACTAAATTGAATGAATTTTACTTTTCTTCTTTTGAATTGATTTCTGAAATTTGAAATGACTAACTGTGTTACAAAAATATTGTTCAATAAACAAGTAAACAAATATGGTCTTGATATAAATAACTTTTCTCCATTCAGACAAATGATTTGACTAACCTTTTATTCTTTACTCCCCATAGGCGTAACCAGGGGGGGTTTTGGGGGTTGTAACCCCCCCATTGGGATGTACTTTGAGCTCTATACGCTTAACACCATAGCCCTCAGAGACCTTCCAGTAGTTGTAACCGCCCCTCTTTCAGGTAGTTGTAACCCCCCCTTAGGATCATCCTGGTTACGCCTATGTTACTCCCTCGTTTTCTGGATTGCGCTGTCCTTGATTCACTCAACACGTACCCTCTGGTTGTTGCGAAAAAATCCCCCTCGTCAAAACTGCTTCCAAGAAAAACACACAGGACTTGCTCGAATATCTAGTGCACAAACGGATAATAATCAACTACTCGTTCTAGACAAAACAAAAGAATCTCCCTCGGACCAGGAAATTAGCTCTTCAACCGGTCGACGAATTGGTTTCAACTTGATTCTGCTCGCAAAGGCTGATCACACCAACTCTACACTGATTCTACACTTTTAAAAACTCGGCTGCCTTCTCTCGATGTTCATTACACACTGCCTTTATTTTTCTCTCCAATCCATACTTTCACATCCATTATCCCTTCTCCCGATATTTTTCGTCCACTAAACAACAACCTCTCTCAAACCATTTATTTCTTAAGAAACCCAATATTCTTCTACATAACCTTTCCAATTTGTCAAATTTCAAGGAAAATCGTAATGAGTTATTTTCTACTTTCTACGTTTACAACTATAAATAATACAGTTTGTATACCATATTAAAATACCTTCCCGGAAGGATCTTAAAAACGTTATTGTCCCGTCAACGCTCTCTCCACTTTTTAATCACCGAAATGTCTTGTTAATGCCCCGTCCATTTCGTCGAATAATTATCAATAATCGTTTTAATTTTTCCGAAAAACTTGTTTAAAAGCAAAATTAAATTCTAAACAAATTTGGCCATATACAGGGTGATGAAAAACTATCATTTCATGTTCGTTGTTATAAATTTAATTTTTTTGAATTTCCTTAAAAAAAACAATTCCACAACAATATGAACCGTCTACTGCAAATAATTATCCAGGCGAAAATAGATATTAAACGGGGACCAGGCAGGAGAAGACTCTCGTGGCTCCAAAATATGCGGAAGTGGTTAGGGCTCACATCCGATGTGAAGTGCTCTAAACAAGATCAGAATTGCCATGTCAATAGCCAACGTTCGCAATATTCGCTTCGCTCATTCTGCAAACCTTCACATGCATGCCTTAAAATTGTACTTTTAACACTTATATTATAAATAACTATTAAATTGTATTAGTCCATTCTTTCACGGTTTCTGCTCTAAATTTTAAAGAACCGCTTGGATTGACATGAAATTTGGCGTATGCATAGCTTACATGTCAAAGAAAAAAAGTGATATTGTGCCGATGTGTGCTTTTGCCCTGGGGGTGACTTTCACCCCCTATGAGGGGTGATAAAATATAAGTCCAAAATAAGTCCGGAAATGGATAAACTGACTAATCGTAAGTAACTTTTGTTCTATAGAGCTTTTTCGCCAAGTCAACACTTTTCGAGTTATTTGCGAGTGAATATGTTCATTTTTCAACAAAATAACTACATTTTTAGACGGTTTTTCGCAAATAACTCAAAAAATAAGTAGTTTGTCGAAAAAAACGTTTCTTGCAAAAATATAGCCTGTAAAAAGTAAAAAAATGGTGGACACGTTAGGTCTCTGGACCTTGTAAAACCAGAGTTATAGCCAATGAAAAATAGATTCATATTCACCAGATTTCAAATAGAATAAATACTTCGAAGTGAAATATCCAAAAAATTAAGCACTTTTTAGGGAAAATCCATTTTAACTTTTTTAAAGTGTTTAAAAAAGCTTTATTTCTGTTATTATAAAAAGTTTCTAGCATTAAATTTAAGCAAGTTACGCTCAAAATAAAGTTGGTCCCTGTTTTTTGCAAAAAAAATCGGGAAGACCACCCCCTAATTAGGAACTCAAATGAAATTAATCGTTACCGCTCCACAAATTATTTTACTTATGATGCGTTTATATGATTTGTAAGTATCATCGATTCAAAGTGCTTATTTTGGAAAAAATTTGATTCTATTGTAAAATTTTTAAAAATTTTAATTTTGAAAAATATGCTTTTTTCTCGAAAAACAAAAAAAGTCAGCATTGCTTTTCTGAATATCATGTATTTCTTTGTTATTTTGTTAGACAAAAATTGATTAAGATTTGGTGTTTCTAAATTTGCATACATTCGTGATCAGTGACTCGTTCAACCCCTTTTAGCTACAGCCCTTTCAAAAATAAGGACTTTGAACGGATGAAACTTACAGATCATATAAACAATACATACACGAGTCAAGAAACTTGTGAAGTCGTAACGATTAAGTTCATTTGAGATACTAATTTGGGGGTGATTTTCCCGATTTTTTTACAAAAAAAAGGGACTAATTTTATTTTGAGCGTAACTTGTTTACTTTTGATGCTAGAAATTTTTTCTGTAAAACAGAAATTAAGCTTTTTTTAAACACTTTAAATAAGTTGTAATGAGTTTTCGCCGAAATTTGCTTCAATTTTGGTTATTTCACGTTAAAGTATTCCATTTGGAATTTGACGAATATGAACCTATTTTTAATTACTTACAAAATTACAAAATACTTACTATTTGAGTTATTTGCAAAAAACCGTCTAAAAGAGTGGTTATTTTGTTGAAAAAATGAACATACTCACTGGCAAATAACTCGAAAACTATTGACTTAGTGAAAAAACTCTATAGAACAAAAGTTACTTAAAATTGGTCAGTTTATCAATTTCCGGACTTACTTTGGACGAATACTTTTTCACCCCCAAGTGGGGGTGAAAGCCACCCCCGGGGCAAAAGCACATATCGGCACAATATCACTTTCTTTCTTTGACTTGTTAGCTATCTGTATGCTAAATTTCAAGTCAATACAAGCGGTTCTTTAAAATTTAGAGGTTTTGCAATATTTTACCCTTAAAGAACGTACTATAATATAATTATCTTGAACACATTTTTTACTTTATTTTTAACCTGTATTTTACTGAGTCTCTCATCTTGAAAGAGTTAACGTTCCAGTGTGACATTTAACAGAGTGGCAAATAATCAGCGATTTGATGGTACTAGACATTTACTTGTAACTAATGAAATTAAAAAAGAAGAAGATGTGCCGGAGAAGGGCGTTCATTTAATATACGTACAAAATGTTTGAAATGTGACGTTGGGCTATGTTTAGAATGTAATGAAAATATTCCACACCAAATAATTATTACTCATTAGGCTAGCGTTACCATATGGTAACGCTATTATTATCTTACTTACTTTAAGTAATTAGGGAATTAAAACTTGAGACTGTCATTTTCAGGTTGGGCGTAGATTTACGCTCCTGCTATGTCTAGGACTCGAATGTTGTTTTTTGATTGGAATGTGTCTGAAGATATTCAACCTCTCATCTTCACTGATGAGCCCAGAGAGGTTGAAGAGGGCGAAACACATTTCTAAGAACTGGTGTTTGGATCTTTGATTCTATTCAAAAAATTTTTCCCAGCCCGAAATGGTAGATGTGTGAATTATTCGTAAAGGGATTTTCCACATTCTCTATTTCATTTGTTTGATTTCATATGGTAACAGTCCAATTTTTGTTAATAATGTGTGTCGTATCAAATATGTTTTTAAGTTTCCGAGAATATATAGTCTTAATACATCGTTGAACAATCTCCTTTCGCTAAAATAAAAAAAAAACAAATTTCGCCGATAAAGGGTTAAAGTCGCCGGCTTACCATATAACGAATTTATTCCTTACATTTGTACCATACTGTACATCTGCAGGTAACTGCATGCATTTTAAAATTATTATTATTTAAACCAAATTTTCTTAACCAAAATGAATTTACAATGCAAATCAGAACAACTCCGTTGACGAGACAAAATTCTTTGGTGCCAGTCAAGTGAAAGTTTACGTTGATGTCAGACGTTGCAGCTCTTAATTAATTGGCAAACCAAATTGTGTGACGAAGTTAATACGCAGACCGAGCAGAGACTCGTCGCAGCGAGCTCTTCTATGTGTTCTTGGCAGAATGACATCTATTTATGTGTCTCTAAATTAGATCCATATTATAGAGAATTTAAATGACATGAATGTTAATGTCGGTTAACAAGTTAAATTGTAATTACAAACATAAACGAAATTCAGCCAAATGACGAACGCGATTATTGAAAATTACTTCATAACTATTTATTAATCACTGGGCGATCCATAAAATAGAAAATGAGTACATGGATGTCCTCTTAATAACCCAGTCTATATTGACATTTGAAATAACAAAAATTGCCGGAGAGCCAAATTTTGGTGGAGAGCTAGGGTATACCATAACAAATAAAGTTTTAAAAGTCCCCATCAATCCCATGTGTGCAACAAAAGTTATTCGGGGTCAAAGGTCAAAATTTGAGATTTTTTGGATTTTTTTTTGAAAACGGTAAGTTTTATCAAAAAAGAACCTTAAACCAAAGTTATAGATCTTAAAATTCTCTACAAAAATAGTTCTTACTATTTTTTTCCTAAGAGTAGCCATTCCTGAGATATCGCGATTCTAAGAGTCACATTATACATGATAAGCACACGTTTTCACACCACCTGTGAAGTAGTGTACTCGGCGCGTTTTATTTACCTTTGTTTACCCTGTAGGCCTACTTCACTAACTGTTTTGACAATTTTATGATAATTTAAGGAAATAATACCGGTCAAGTTCTAGATATTACCTTACTATTGATATTGATTATTGATATTGCTATTGATTATTAGGTTAACTATTGTTTTGATTTCTTTAGATATTTTAATCAGATTCATATTCTTGAAAGTCTACTTCAACAGTCAAGTATTCTTCGATTTCATCTTCTTCCTCTTCCTCTTGCTGGATGTTCAGAAATTGTTCAAATGTGACTGAGTCATTGGTCTCTTCACTAAACATCACAGGAGTCTTTCCCTGTTGTACTAAACTGGACATTTGATCAAAACTGACCTTGGCAGTTAGTACACGCTAGAGAACACAGCAACCCGACTTTTTTACATCCACATTTGGCACTACAACCTTTTTTGCAATTGCAAAAAATAGTGTTAAGGAGTTTTTCTGGAGCAGGTGGGAGTAAGGTTTTAATCGGTTCTAGAGTATCATCTATTAATTTCCAACCCCAGTCTTCTGGATTCAGTTCATTACCTAGCCATGTTTGAACTTAATAATATACTCGACACAAATGTTGAAAAGCAGATGCTGATGTTGGATTAAGACATGATAGTTGTACTTGCTTCTTGTTTCGCGTATTTTTTACAAAAGTTAAGTAGATATCGGTATTTATCAAGACAACTAAATTTTTTGGAGCTCCACAAACCGCAAGAAGAAAGCGAATTCCTTCCGTAATTATTGTTTGCGGTGTGGAACCAAGTTATGTAAAACCTTTACAGCAGTCAGTCAAAACTTTTTTTTTTCGAATAATTTAAGTACTGACGTTTTGTCGGTTCTGTACATTGCTGACGTAGTGTCGCAGCCGGTTATCGCATGTAAAAATAAAACGTACTTTTGGCATTTGGGATAAGCCGATAAACTTTTCGAAGAATATATCTCTGTTCGCTGTTGAGGCCTTCCAGGTTTCAGAAAATAAATAACTTTATCTACTGGAGTCCTTGCAGTAAGCAGTACTAACAAATCAACAACTTCACCAACTACAATTGTTGTGTTTGTTGCATTAAATTTTTCAATTGTTGTCTCAATTATAAGGACATCTGCATCATTTTTAGCTTGTTTCACTTCACTGTTAATTTGTCAGTTAACATGGAAATGAAACGAGATTTATTATTAAAGTTAGCGAAAAATTGTTGTTGATTCGCTGGAACTGTTATGTTTTCATCAAAGATAATCTCGGAACCCGATGATGTTTTTGTAGTTCGACGACGTTGTTCTGCTTGTTCACTTGAACTGAACGTTTAGCACTAAAAGAAACAGATAATATGAACAAGACCTACGGACAACACTGTAGCCATTGTTTACAATAAACAATCTGCTCTTTTTTAAACAATGGTATAGCCAAATGTTTTTCAAGGACACGTGGATAGAGGAAATTCAGTTTGGGACTGATTATCTTTTGAAGAAATATTTTCAGAATAGTGTAATATATTATATTAGAGACACAAACAGGCATTTATACTTGTCTTAAGTGCCACATTATGCATATACGTGGCGTATAATATGTGCATAATAATGTATAAAAAAACTTTTAAAATCGCGATATCTCAGGAATGGTAATTCTTAGGGAAAAAATTGTAAAAACTATTTTTTAGAGAATGTTAAGATCTACAACTTTGGTTTAATATTTTTTTTTTGAGAAAACTTACCGTTTTCGAGAAAAATCCAAAAAATCTCAAATTTTGACCTTTGACCCCGAATAACTTTTGTTGCACTCATGGGATCGATGGAAATTTTTAAAACTTTATTTGTTATGGTAAACTCTAGTTCTCCACCAAAATTTGGCTCTCCGGCAATTTTTGTTATTTGCCAACTATTTTGATGTCTAAGTTGACCGGATTATAAAGCTCTTTAATGAAATTTATCAGTCAGGTGACATACCCAATAAATACTGGGTATTTATTGGGTAAACTGAGTTAACAATACCTCAACATATATTTGTCTCCCTAAAAAGAAAAATGCTAGAGAATGCACCGACCACCGTACCATGCCTGATGTCTCACACACTTAAAATGTGGTTAAAGATAATTCATAAACGCATTTACCAAACACTCGATATGGATATTGAAGAAACCCAATTTGGATTCCGTAGGGGCGCAGGTACCCGTGAAGCTCTCTTTGCATTCAACGTACTAATCCAGAGATGCTTGGATGTGAACCAGGATATGTACGTCTGTTTAATAGATTACAACAAGGCTTTCGATAAAGTCCGCCACAAACAGCTAATGGACGTCCTCAAAGCAAAAAAATTACAATACAATGACCTTCAGATTATAACAAATCTATATTATAAACAACAGGAACACATACGCATCAACGAACACACATCAGAAGAGTTCGAAATTAAAAGAGGAGTGCGACAGGGATGTATATTGGCACCACTACTATTCAATGCATACTCTGAAGGAATTATGAAAAGAGCTCTTGGGGGAGAAACAGCAGGAATAGAGGTAAATGGAACGCCAATTATCAACATTAGATATGCGGACGATACTATCACACTAGCGTCAATCTCCAAAACCTCCAAAAGCTAACGAACAAGATAGATGAATATGGAGGAGAATATGGATTATCAATAAACATCAAGAAAACTAAATTTATGAGGATATCAAAAATCCAAAATAATGATGAAAGCCTGACAATTAAAGGTAAAACTTTAGAACAAGTTGAAAACTACAATTATCTTGGCACAATAATTAATCACACAAACGATTACTCCAAAGAAATCAAAGTTCGAATAGATAAATCAAGAACAAGCCCAACACCGAAAGGTACGAATGGGCTTAATTGATTAAATAAAAAATAAATAAATAAAATCAAGAACAAATTTCAATTAAATGAGAAAGGTACTTTGTGCAAGAGAACTGAAATTATACTTGAGAGTTAGGCTGGCAATGTGTTATATTTTCTCGACTCTGCTTTACGGGATAAAAGCATGGACACTTATCGAGTTCAGAGCCGGATTTAAGGCAGTGGGGGCCCCTGGGCAGAATTGGTGTGGGGCCCTACCTCCTACCATTAAAAAAAATTGTTGTTGTAACTATGATATGTAGCTAACTACAGGGTTTTCTCGTTTAGAAATAAAAAAGATTGATCTACTTTTACAAATATATTTTTAAATAATAAAAAAATACAAGAACTGTAATTTGTTTTTTGTTACAGTAAAAAAACATTAAAAATAAACATAGTAAAATATATGGTTAAGCCCGGGTACTTTTCGAGATTTTTTCATTGAGAATTCTTTAATTATGTCGGACATGTCTGGCTGTCTGGTTGATTTAGGACATCGTGTTCAATGCCCATTATAGAGAAATGATTCAAACGCTCTTGGTCCATCATAGGCCGATTTGAGAATAACCTCCCTCCACTGCATTTGTTAGCATCAGAACTAAACAAACGACGTGTCACCACAATATTTGGAAACGTATCATTCACATTCTTTTCTTTTAGCAGTCGGTACATTTGAAGTTCTTTACTTATATTTTATGAGCTGATTTCCTCTTTAACTGAATTTAAAAAATTCTACAAATTATATCAATTCAAAATATGTATAGGTTTTCATTTAAATCATTGCTATCAATGTCGGTAAGCTTCAGTTTCATTGGAAGTTAAATTTTCCAAATAATGTAAAAATCCATAATTGGAATGAGTGCACTCACATTCAGAAAGCCTCTGACTTAAAGAAGAAATGAAGTGAACTACAACAGCGATTAAATTTTGAATTAGAAATTTCTCTGATGTTGCCATTTCACTGCCATATCAGTCTACGAAATATTCTTTAAAAGAATATAAATTCTTTAAGTGATCCAAGTGCCGTCAATCCTGAATTAAGATCAATATTTTGATCTTGGAGAATACGACTTCTGCTGTTTGTCCTCTTTAAGATTTCATTCTAAAATATTGCAAATATTCTTGTTTCCAGTAAACACATTCGATTATACAAACCATTTGCATCGTTCTTCTTCTTAACGTGCCCTATCAAGTCCCCTTGACGTTGGCGATTAACATGGCGAAACTGTCTCTGTCTCGAGCTATTCTAAATAGGTGTTCTGCTTTCTTTATTCCTGTCCACTCCCGGATATTCTTCAACCAAGAGGCCTGCTTTCTACCAATTCCTCTGCGTCCTTCGATTTTACCCATCATAATAAGTTGAAGAATATTATACCGCATCGTTACGAGTTTCAAATTGTTACTCATCGTCTTAGGAAATGTTGGATAATGCTTCTTTGATCTGATTGTTACTTTTATCTAGTTTTCTTTCGGCGCCACTTCTATATAACAATCTAGTAGTAGGTATTTACTCTTTTAGGAACAATAATATTTCTGCCACGGTCGGCGTTGCTCTCGCTTAAAGACGCTTTTATACATTGGATTAACAAGTTTTATCTATCTGTAGAGAAAAAAATACATATAGTTCATATAGTCCATCCAGGAAATCAAAGAATGCTACGGCAGCTGGACAACACTCAGCTGCAGCTTTTGCAACTAAATTTAGAGAGTGGGCAGCACACGAAATCCACAACGGCAATATATGTTATCTAATTCCAGCCTAAACACCATTGTATTTTCCACTCATAACTGACGGGTTGTCCTTGGACCGTCCCATGCAGATTTTCAAATTGCGAGAATCTTCTTGCGAGAATGTCATTAGAAAATTAAATATATCTTCTGCTTTATAATGACCGTGACATGGCAAAGATACATTTTCAACAGGAGAGAAACCTTCCATGTAACGAAATATCACAGTTAATTGATTGACAAAAATTATTCTATGTGAATAATGTGCTGATTTTTTTTAAGTTTGGGACTTTGTGGCGGCCCCCGGCATGTGGGGGCCCCGAGCAGCTGCTCAGCCTGCCCCCTTAAATCCGGCCCTGATCGTGTTGACTACTAATAAGTTGGAAGCATTTGAACTGTGGGTGTATAGAAGAATCCTGAAGATATCATGGACCGAGCATGTAACAAACAATGAAGTCATGAGAAGCGTCAATAACAGAATGGAAATATTGGAAACCATCAAGACACGAAAGTTGCAATACCTGGGGCATGTTATGCATAATGTGAGATACAACATACTTCAATTAATTATACAAGGGAAAATCCAGGACAAAAGAAGTGTAGGAAGGGGAAGGATACCATGGTTGCGTAACTCGAGGGAATGGTACGGATGCACACCAACCGAACTATTCAGAGCAGCAACATCTAAGATCAGAAGAGCCATAATGATTGCCAATCTCCGTCGCGGAGAAGGCACGTAAAGAAGAAGAAAATCCATAAAAATTGACCATTTGCACGGCAAAAGTTCGGAAAATTGTCAAAAATCTAGAAACAACTTAATTTTAATTATTATTATTTTCTAAATTAAACATATTTGTTACATATTTACATAATACCTTATTCCCTCAAAAAATAAATAAATATAAAACATACTAATTATCCATAAAATATAAAAATTAATTTTGCTAAACATTGTGTAATAATAAGTCATATATCCGCTATTTAGTCCTGTCGCCAGGGGGGGTACAACGGCCTCCTTAATTCAGATGGACTTACCCAAGTTTTTTTATATATTTTGACCCGCAGAATACGAATTATTTGGGTAACAGTTGATCCGGATGTCGATAAGATTGTTATAGACAAAGAACTTGAGGAATTACATAACAGCGATTTCTCGCAAAACAAAACATCTTTTTGAATTTTTTGGGTCATTTTAAGCAAAAAATATTCCTACAAGTTTTTTCGTAGAATGCATAGTTTTCGAGATAACCGCGGTTGAACTTTCAAAAAATCGAAAAATTGTAATTTTTGAACCCGAATAACTTTTGATTAAAAAATAGAGTAGCAATTCTGCTTACCGCATTTGAAAGTTTAAGTCAAATTATATCGGTTTTGATTATTTGCATTGCTAAAAATTTATTACTTTATTGTTAAACAAAGCTATAAACACCTAGTATGTGAGTGATGTTTTCTATGATTTCTCATTTAAAATCGAACGAGTAGGTAGAGTAGCTACAAGTGCGAGCGAGGCATTTTCTACGCATGTATTAGGCACGGGAAACACTATGTGTTTATAGATTAGTTTAACAATAAAAAAATTAATTTTTAGCAATGAAAATAATCAAAACCGATATAACTTGACTTAAACTTTCAAATGCGGTTAGCAGAATTGCTACTTTATTTTTTAATCAAAAGTTATTCGGGTTCAAAAATTGCAATTTTTCGATTTTTTGAAAGTTCAACCGCGGTTATATCGAAAACTATGCATTCTACGAAAAAACTTGTAGGAATATTTTTTGCTTAAAATGACCCAAAAAATACAAAAAGATGTTTTGTTTTGCGAGAAATCGCTGTTATGTAATTCCTCAAGTTCTTTGTCTATAACAATCTTATCGACATCCGGATCAACTGTTACCCAAAAAATTCGTATTCTACGGGTCAAAATATATAAAAAAAACTTGGGTAAGTCCATCTGAATTAAGGAGGCCGTTGTACCCCCCCTGGTGACAGGACTAATTGGCATCAATTATTGCTTGACATCTACGTGGAATATTATCTACGAAATTATTCTATGAGATTCTTGAGTTGCTCACCACTCACCATAACCGTGGTAAGAGTTCTAGAAGTTGCTGGAGGGTCTGCGGAGAGGGTACGTGATCTGTAGGCCTTATTTGTAGCATATCACAAGCATGTTCAATGGGATTGAGGTCTGGAGAGTGCAGGGGTATTGCCAAGTGAGGAATTTTATGTAAGTCTCTACGTTCTTCGACACTTGTAGATTTATGCTGTCGAGCGTTATCTTTGAAAAAAAATGTCCCTAATGGCTGCATTCAAAATGAACAATATATGTTTAATAACTTCCCTCTGTACATCTCACCATTAATAGTGTCCTGGAAAAGGTACAAATCTGTTCTTCAACCGAAACAGACTTCAGCCCAAACCATAACACAACTACCTCCAAACGGATGAAACATCTTAATTTGATACCTTGATATACTTGATCTGGACTCATCTGTGAACAATATTGAATACCATTCATATCTCCAATTAAAATGTACTCTAATCCAATCTTATCTTTGACGCCGATATTATACCTAATGTCAGTGGTATACATTTTACAGGACGCCTAGACATCAAGATATTTTTTAAACGTCTTCGAATAGTTCGAGTGGAAACAAGGATATCAGTGTCATCATAAAAGCTCTGGCAGTGTTCGTGTAGTAAAAAAGGCTCCCTTCGCACAGTTAATGTGACATATCGGTCATCTCGATCCGTGGTATATAATTCTAGGCCGACCTGTCCTTTGTCGTTCAGCAACATTTTGGTTGTTCCGAAATATAGACGCTGGTTTGGAAATTACAGTTTGCGAAATATTAAAAATGTTCATGATCATGTTTTCTACAAATTTGTGTTTGAAGTAAAAAAAAAGAATGTGTGTGTGTACTTTATACGCACGTAGGAAGTTATACTTCTATTATAGGATTTCAACGAAATTAATATACTTTAAACTGTTTATTTATATTTTATGTATTTAAATATTAAACTAATTTTAATACTTACTACTATCTAAATATTTTTATTAAAACAATACAAAAAAAAAAAAAAATAAATGAACAAAACACACAAACACATTGAAAAATGCCACATATGATTTCTGAACAATAATTGTTCACTAAAATTTCAACTAAATACGGATTTTCTGAAAAAAAATTATATAATAAATATAGGTACTTACAATCATAAAATGTATAAAAAAATAAAAATATAAAAATTTGTCTAGGCAGTATAAAAATACTGCCGTGCTAGGCCCAAAGGCGGTAACTAACATTTGAAAAAATGGTGGCAAAATCGATTTCAAAATTGAATGCTACAATTTTGGCCCGTTAGGGATTTATGGACTAGCTAATAGATTTAATGCATGGATATATGCCCCAGTTCATTAAGGGAACCATTGATTATATTTTAAAACAAAGTTTTATATAAAAAGAGGTAGATACCGCTAAAACGTTTTATCAAAACATACTATAATACTAAGCCTATTAGCGGTATGTGGTTTACAGTTGTAATTGATATGAAATAAAAAGCTTTTCTGTGTATTAAAGTTTATTAAATTGAAAGAATTAAAGTACTATTAAATGTTATTATTTTGTTGAGCCACGATATGACAACAACAAATTGACAATATTTAGTTGTCGTTATATTTGTTTTCTTTCAAGAGTCAATAAATACATATTGGTTCATTAATAATAATGTTCCATTTGTGATTCAATATAGACAATTAAATAGACAACCGAACAACATACCTTGTGTCTGGTACATACCGAAAAGCCTATTTAGTATTACAATGGTATTACCTCATAATTAACATTTTTTATAAAATCTTTTATAGTGCGTCTAATAATTTGGGCGAAACTGTACTTATACTAGGAAAAAACAGAATCCCTTCAGATTGTTATCTGCTGACGTTAAGCGTTTTAACCCGGGAGTAGTCGCGCTCACTTCTGTAACGTCGATAGTCGCGTGTGAGATTCTATCTCAAAATACGAATTTAAAACAAATTTTTATTTTGTACTATTTTTATCTACTTTTTGTATTGAAAATATATATTTCTAACAATCTTACTAAAAAAACCTGTGTTAACGGCCACCTGCCAACATCGGCCACTTGTCCTAACGGCCAGTTTAAAAATTTCCTAAACCAATTATATGTAGACTATAAAAACTGGCAATACCGTCCACCTTTCTATATCGGCCAATAGTTCTTTCATTTTTAGTGGCCGTTACTGACAAATTTTACTGTACAGTAAAACCTGTGTTAACGGCCACCTTCCAACATCGGCCACCTGTCCTAACGGTCAGTTTAAAAATTTCCCAAATCAATATGTATACTACAAAAACTGGCAATAGGAAAAAACTGGCAACTGGAAAAAATTCCTACGCATTACTACATTCTTCCTCGAGGCACTTACGAAATTTTTTCAAAATTGCAAAATTTTTCATCAAGTTATCGCGAAAAAGGATAAAAATTGAGGTTCTATCTCACCGCGCGACTACTCGCGGGTAAAGAATTCTTGAACTGTGAATGTGATTGTAAACCATACTTTTCACTTTCTATTTTCAGCTATTATATTCTTAGCGACAAAGGTTCGCTATTTATTTACGACATGTTATTATAGAGCTTTAACATTTTTATAATAGCCGACACCTGCCCTAATATTATTATGCATTGTTATATTATTGGGTATTTCACAATATCATATTGGGTGTTAAAATACCATTACTTAATGTAATTAGGGCAAATTTTAACATTTTATTAGTTGTATTGTACAAACTAGTTATATGTTATGATTAAAATATGATCACATTGTCTTTTACCTATTTATAATAGCATTGTATAACTAGACTACTAGATATTGTCTAGTTAAACAATGATAATAGCTTGTATTTAAACAAAAAAAAAATGAAATCAATGGGACTGCTAATCCCATGTACGACCAACAAAGGGTTAATTACAGAAAACTTTAAGTATGAAACAAACCTTGCGCCTGTACAGGCTGAACATAATTTTTTTTCACCTCTTGTAATTACTTTACAATAAATTGTCCTCTTTCTATAATATTGTCTCCAGTCGTTTCACCTCGTGTTTCACAACTCTTACTCGACTCTACTTGATTTTCTAAAAAAGAACAAAATATTTTAAGTCTCTTTTTCTAAAAATGCTTGTGGACAGCGTGTGGATATATTATTAAGTTTTTAAAACCTAATTAAAAAAAAAGGAATATTTTTAAATGTGAAAATCTCTTACTGCCTAATTCAAGATATAAATCATCCACTTGGAGCAGAGTCATATTGTTTAGGACAACATAATTGGTTAATCCTTGAAACACTATAAACAAAAATGAAAATACATTTCAATAGATATAATAATCTCGAAAAGTTCTCATCATCCTCGCTAATTATTTTTTTTTACTAACACAACTGTTTTAACTAACACAATAATTTAACCTTGTAAAGTTAGGCCGAATTAGGGGTAAGTGCAATATGCTAAGGTATATGGACGGCAACTGTAGCAGATACCGTCAAAACGCCATAGTATTTAACATTTACCGCCAAACGGCTTAGTATTTTAACTGAAAAGTGTAGATACCGCTAACAAAATTGCAATTTTATTTAAAATATAATGCTTTTACAACTCCAAAGACTTTATAAATATATACTAAATACCCTATTCTACCTAAAAATACAAAAATCTCATTTTCGATAAAAAATCAGTTACCGCCTTTGGGCTTAGCACGGCAGTATATTAGGGCGGTTAGATTTAAAATCCAAGCATCTTAGATTTTATCCACTTCGACACACCCGTTATTTGGGAAGATAGACGAACTGAACGTTTTAGATCTTTGACAGTTCTGAATTTAATGAAATTAATTTGATTTTTGTGGAATTAAAATATTAAAATACAACAAAACATACAGTAAGAAAACAATATATTAGATGAATATTGGTAGAAATTTTGTTGGTAACCAAATTATGTAAATCAAAGCATTGCCTACTAGGTATGTACATTATAAATTTTTCAAATACCTATGTAATTTTTTATTACAATACTGAAACATTTACAATTACGTACCTGTTGCTTTTAAAAACTATTTAAAAGGTCACTACAATTATAAACTTGCTTTTCTCTCTGTCCTCACAAAAATAAAAACTAATATACACTACATTTGTTTACCCATAACCTCCATATTGAACAATTATTGACAGGTCAATGTAATTACCCAATCAGAGCACATTAACGTTTCAGCTGCGCCCAGGACCAAGACATTTGATGAATTCGCGCACATATACATTTAGTCCCAAACGCGTCTAAAGAAGTATACATTCAAAAAGTTACGTTTATTTTTATGTTTTAAATTACTTGTGTAAAACTGACTTAGTGTAGAAAAGAAAGAAGGCTTATTACAAGGTCTGCTCTAGTTACTATGTATTTATTTCGCTGGCGCTAATGTACTTTTTTCATATAAGGTAAGTTGACCAAATAAGGCCCACTTAATGTTTGTTAGTTGTTTGTTGATAAATAAAATCACGATATAAATCTGAAAACCACAGAGAAGTTAAATCACATATTTAAATTTAATATGAGATTGTTAAATTTTGTCAAATGTTTTATGAGTTGTTACTTTTTAGTCTTTAAATAATTGTTGCTTCTGGGCCTAATTAGGAACACCATGTTCTTAATAAGGCCCACTTCATGTTCTTAATAAGGCCCACTTTTTAAATGTGACAATTATGCCTGGTTGCACCAACAGATCTTCAGCTCCAGTTTAGCCCAGTTCAGCTTATGTCGCATTGACGTTCCACATCTTAAGCTTAAGGTCTATTGGTGCAACTATACATTAATCAAATTAAACAAAGGTGACATGTAGGACATCTATTTTGTAAAAAATAATAGGTACTTAAAATAATTACTGCAAACAGTCTGGACATATGAAAACTAAGTCTTTATCATCTGCTGAAAGTCCTACACACTCTTCATGAATATATCGTTTGCAGCTGTCACAAAGTCTCATATCCTTAACGACATCCTCATTGCAGACGAAACAATACCAACTATCTTTTCGTTCTTCTTTGTTTTTTGAGGTTTCAAGTGAGCAAAAGTGAGCAGTGTTTATTTTTCTCTTCTCCTTTTTTGACTATTTTTCCGTTTGCCAAGTTTTTTCCTTTTCTTGATTGATTTTTAGGGTCATTTAAATCAGCTTCATCAAACAATGATTTTGTGACTTCCTGTGCTCGATAGTTCAGGGATTTCTTTCTAGCACGTTTGCGTTTTCCAGTTTCCAATTCTGGTGTTATTAACACTGCGTTGAAACTTACTGACATTTCGTTTTCTTCTTCTGAGATGTCATGTACTGAAAATTAATTGTCAGAACCGTCAGAACTCTCAGAGCTCTCTTGCGTATTTTTCTCCTTTAGAGCTTTTATTTTCTTTTTTCTGTCTGGAGTGGAGCTGCCAATAGGATTATTCATTGCGGAAGTCGAAGCTGACGGAATAGCAGAATTTTCTGAGTCTAATTTATTTTTTGTTATTTCTGATGGGCAAAGAGCTATGTCAGGAATGACACTCGGATCATACGGGTATATTCCCGTAGCACGAAAACCTGAAATAACATTTGATGCTGCAGTTGCTTTTGACCATACCTTTGAGAAAATTGTTCCAAACGAAAATTTATTGATCGTTCGATCTGGTTTATTTGTCCAGTAGGTGATAACTTCGTCGTCCCAGTAAGATTCGAAGGCTTTAAATACCGCCTTGTCCATAGGTTGCAGTTCATGTGTGCAATTACTTGGCAGGTGAAAAAGCGTAATTTCATGCGACTCGGCTTCATCAACAATACCTGCATCCAAATGGGACGATGCTCCATCAAAAATAAGCAGTACTCTCCCTATTGATTGTACTTAGCAAAATGTTGTACCCACTTAATGAAAACTGGCGTAGTCATACTTCCTTTCTCGGTCATTTCAATAACTCTTCCAGCAGGAAGATTGTCATACCATTCATTCTTCTTTCTTTTTCCTTTGAACAAGATCATAGGTGGAATTATTTGTCCTATAGCATTTCCACAACCGACGATTGACACATTTTCAGCGTGCTCTTGCGAAATCAAATGAACTCGTTTGACACCTTTACGAGCATATACCTGTTGTGATTTATGAAGGTTTAGGCGGCAACCTTTCTCATCAATATTAAAAATGCGTTGAGGGCTTTGCAGGATATCAAGCTTCAACATAACTTCGCGTAGCTTTTCAAAATAGTCATTGACTATGAATGAATCTGTTTAATATGGCGGCTCTAGCTGGATTCATGAATTGAGATTTTCTTTTAACTACTTCGGGATGTCGATTTAAAAAAAGTTTGAGCCATTTTCGACCAGCTAACTTTTTATCGACCAAAGGTGCAGATATGCCATTTCTTTGGTAATATTCATGGACAGAACGTCTTATCACTGTTGATGTCAGAGGCATTCCAACGTCAGCTAGCCTAAAAATTCTTCCACACAACTCAGATTCTTGTTGGGGGGTTAAACATGAAGGGCGCCCAAGTCTCTTTTCCGCTTTTCCACTAAGCAAATGATTCCTAAGTGTTCGACGGGCAATATTAAATTCTTTGGCGGCTGTTCTTACTGACATCCCATTTTTAACTGCTTGCAAGGCCAAAGCCATTTGTTCTTCAGTCCATAAAGCTCTAGGCATCTTAAGCTTTTTAGTATTCTTTCTGAAACAAAGTTAAAAACTTATAAAACGTGTTATTGTAGTGGTCTTAACAATGCCCACCCATAGTCTTAATAAGGCCCACCCGGGCCTTATTAGGATTACTGTAGGTGATCAATGTTTTTTAGACATTACCATTATTTACGTTTTAATAAACATAAGGTAATTCAGGTACTATGAAAGTACAACTAATAAGTACACAAATGTCATGCAGAATAAAAAAATCGCACTCATAATCGTATTAAATTACAAAAGCATACTAACCTCAATATTAGATTGGATATTTACCCATTGACCACTGTAAACGAATGATCATATAAAAGCGACAGTTCGCGTCGCTGCTCAACTTAGTGTAACAAACAATTTGCACCTAGATGGCTCTACTGCGTCTGTACATTGCAGCATACTGCCATTATTTGTCCATCCTGAGGAATAAGGGTGAGTGGGCTTTATTAGGAACCGGGCTTTATTTGGCGAACCTACCTTTTTAAATAACAAAACAAAAAACCGTTTTAAGTGTTTTTTTACCAGAAATACTCCTCTATAGAATTTCCAGAAGATAATTAAAATTTTTCGAGCCACTTCAAATAGTTAAGCTAATTTGCGTAAAAATAAACACTTATAATCCACAATCGGATTGTTCTAAGCAATTAGCTTATTTGCCGTATTTCTTCAGGCGGAAAACCCGAGGAAGTCTACATTTTAGTATTTTATGCAAAGTTTCAAACTCTCCCAGTAAAACATAATGACCTTTAATGCTTCCTTAAACCGAGCTGCTCCGAATAATTTTAGGAGATTGAATAGAACATCCACTGAAAAAATTTTTAAAGCTTTTAGTAGGACAATTTGTGCTTTATTTTATATTTTTTAACTCAGTTGTTTTTGTTCCACCCTAACGATAGGCGTGGCATTGAAGGGTTGAAGTGTCGATTTTTTTGCAGTAAGACGGATATTAATGCGGATTGGTGCGTTGGAAGCGTGAGAATATCAGGAAATTTTGTGAACTAATGTAATGAATAAGAAATCTCAAATTGCATTTGTGCATAAGAAAAATGCAAATTTCAAAAATGCATTTCGGTAAATAGTGGGAAAAATTGACTCAATTTTCTTACTCGGGGTTTTTGGGGTCGCTGAAAACGAATAGAGGTCGGCGAGAGTGTGCAAACTACCTGGTGCCTGCAGCGGGTGTAATAAACGTCATCCTCTGGAGTATCATGGTAATTTGTTAAATAATTGGCCCAAACTTGTAACTCGGGGGTTTTTGAGGTCGCTGAAAATGAATATGAGGTCGGCGAGAGTGTGCAAAGTACCTGGTACCTGCAGCGGGTGTAATAAACGTCTTCCTCTGGAGTATTATGGTAATTTATCATATATTTAGTTTAAACTCGTTACTCGGGTGGTTTTTGAGATAATCTATTTTCTTCGATGTAACTATAGTGATCGAAAAGGGTGGTATTTTTATTATAAATAAACATAAATTTTTATTATTATAATATATTTATGGTTAAAAAAGTTCATTATACAAAATTTATCGTAATTTATCTTTAAAATTCATTTTATTCATCATTATCATCTTCTTCATTATTGCCTTCCTCTCTCGAGTCCAATGCAATATTTGTGCAATCAGAGCCTGCACAATTTTTGCAGGCTAAATTACAAACTAACCCATGCTTCCTGCACCCGCATGAGCTGCCGCAGTCTAACTTACAACTACAGAATATTAAATTTAAAATGTTTGGAGGACCAGGTGGCTGAGTCATTCTAAATGGAATTAATACATTGTAATTCCCATCCCCAATCGGTTGGGTTCATGTTAGTGTCCTATCCATGCAGCCAAATTTGTGTTTGTAAATACACCCTTTTTAAATGCTGGGTAAATGCATCAAAAGATGAAAAAAATTTTCCAACGACAATCTTTTTATTTTTGGCAACAGCCATTAAGTACATTCTGTATCTAGTAATTTTCTCTCAAGGCAAAACCACATCAACCACTTGCGCCTTAATTCAAACTGCTTTAAATGATATGAAACTAGAATTTAGTCGTTGCGATATTTATTTTCAGTGACCCCAAAGACCCCCGAGTAAAATTTTGGGCCAATTATTTAACAAATTACCATAATAGTCCAGAGGAAGACGTTTATTACACCTGCTGCAGACACCAGGTGGTTTGCACACTCTCGCCGACCTCATATTTAGTTTCAGCGACCCCAAAAACCACCGCGTAATGAGTTTAAGCCAATTATATGATAAATTACCACAATACTTCAGAGGAAGACGTTTATAACACCCGCTGCAGGCATCAGGTAGTTTGCACAATCTCGCCGACCTCATATTCATTTTCAGCGACCCCAAAAACCCCCGAGTAAGAAAATTGAGTCAATTTTTCCCACTATTTACCGAAATGCATTTTTAAAATGCATTTTTCTTATGCACAAATGCAATTTGAGATTTCTTGTTCATTACATTAGTTCACAAAATTTCCTGAAATTCTCACGAATCCAACGCACCAAACTGCATTAAAATCCGTCTTACTGCGCCAAAAATCGACAGTAAGGCATATTTTTGTGCTTCAATGCCTCGACTACGATGTTTAATATTAAATGGTTATAAGGAATCTTTTTATTTTATTTCCTTTTTATAGGAACAAAGAAAAACCAAAAATATTTACATATAAATTTTCATAGCAAAAAATGGATATATTTGACAGTTGGTTTGATTAACTGAAAAAATGATTTTTGTTTGTTGTAAAAAATATTAACGTATAGTGTAATCATTATTGAGAAGAAATCCAATTACTTATTTGTCGTAAGATATCTACATGAAGAAAAAAGTAATAAATTGGAGCATAGATTGGAAAATACTTTGAAAATATTTCCAAATATACAGAGGTCTTTAAATAGAACATTCTGTATATTTTTATTTGTATGTAGCAATCATAATATCTAGGCGTATGTCAAATGATGTGAAAAATAAGATTAACTTATGTTGAGATATCTGTTTTACTCCTCTTATACCAAATATATTATGTATTATATTCTAATTCCTAACTTCGAACTTGGCAAACTCATTAAAAGTAAATTAACTTAATGATACGAACCTTTTCGTGAAAGTTTTTAACATCCATATATCTCAAAAGATGCTTAAATATTTGAATCCAAAATTAGTATTGTTAAGGTAGGTACTAGTACACTTTAGAAGACCAAACATAAATTTTTTCAAGAATTTTTTTCCAAGAAACTTTATTAAAAATGAATATAAAACTTTTTACATATTAATATCTAACTCTTGGAGAGTATAAAAAATATATCTTTTTTAATTTATATACATACATTAATATTGTAGAGGGCGCAAAATTCGTGACCTGGAAAAATGATCGCGGACAGTTCATCTCAGGATTGGGATATCCGTAACAAAACAATAGTACAGCATTTGAAAAAGAAAGGTTTCTTACGTGACGATTTACTACAATTTGACCAAAAAATAAAAAATAAATATTTTTTAACCATGAAAAACTGAAGAAAAACGGGCGATTTTTCACAAACATTTCCAAATTTCCGCCAAAATGTTTTTTTTTGCAGAATTTTTCACTAAAGGTGGTAAATTGCCACGTAAGAAACCTTCCTTTTTCAAATGCCGTACGATTTTTTTGTTTCAGAGATCTCAATCCTAAGATTAACTGGCCGCCATCGGAACTAGTTTTTTTTCGAGACCTCGATTTTGGCGCTCTCTACAATATTAGTGTACGTGCATAAATAAAAAAAGATACATTTTTGTATTCTCTAAGAGTTAGATATTAATATGTAAAAAGTTTTATGTTCATTATTAACCCTTAAGTACTAACATCTTAAATCAATGGCGTAAACACTAACTAACCTCCTGACAGACGGGTTTAACATTTTAGTGGTAATTTTTGTTTTTGTTAAATATTTTAATGCAAAAAATATCTCGATGACTTACTGAAAGTATTGATTATCTAAAAAACACAGTAATTAATCTAGTTTTTCTGTATTTATTAAAATAAAAAACATTATAACAAGAATAGAAGGATTGTTTGTGTACCTTTTTACTCCTGAAAAAAAAGTGTGATAAAAATTAAAGAAATTAAAAAATCTTAATAAAAATTTATAATCGAGTTAAAGAAAGAGTATGAAAACTGAAAATAAAAAGGTTTTTAAAAAATGTTAAAACAAAAAAAAACTGACAGGTACTATAATTAAGTACAGTGTAGCAATGGTAGTCAGTGGCAACATTTTCATCACAAAATGATTCCACTCTTATGTCGTCTTCTACCTCATCAAACCATTTCAAAAGAGTTTCCTCAGGGTGTTTATTCCCTTATTTGATGTTTTTTTATGAACTGGGGCACATTATGTGTAATGACGAATTGGACACAAACACTAACACCCCGTCTATTAGACGGAAATCACACTTTGAGCCTAAATATCTTTCGAATAACAACCTGTAGCAAATTGCCGAATTCATTACTACTAAAGAACAACTCAACTTGAAAAGTCATAAACGAGTGACCTTCAAAATTTTCTAGGAAGGGAAATATCCCACTTTCGACAAGCGATGCTGTCTGAGAGACGGGGTGTTAGTATTTAAGGGTTAATAAAGTTTCTGAGAAAAAAAATCTTGAAAACATGCTTATTTTTGGTCTTCTAAAGTGTACTAGTACCTTAATAAAGACAGAACCCGATCCTGGCTTAAAAATGAATATGTAATTTAGTTATCACGTTGACGGACAGAACGTCTATAGACATCTAATTTCCATTGATGTAATGTGACACAAGGTCCATAGACGTTGCATTTCTCCCTATTCTACTTTGCAAAATACATATTAGTGTCACAACACTTGCTTATACATTTGACGCACTTAGTGCAGTAACTGAAGGTTTTCACCTCCGATTTCGTTGAACCTCCGTCGATTTTCATGAAAATTGGTGAGCAGTTAGAAAATACCTCAAGGAACAAAGGTGACATAATACCAACTTGCGCTTTTTTCGTGGGGGTGGATGCCACCCCTTCTCGTGGGTGAAAATTATTTTATTAAAATAATAACATAAATCGATAGAGGGAAAAATTATAAGCAAAATTTGTTATATAAAGTTATTAATTTAAATCGATACTTTTTGAGTTATTAAAGATCAAAGATTTTATTTTTTCATAAAAAGTGCATGTTTTAAAGCTGTTTTTCACGTATAACTCAAACACTATCAGCCTTTACAAAAAAGTTGTATATTCAAATGGGAAATAAGCCACAATTTTACCTAAAAATGATTTTATTAACGTTTCGACGCCCAAGTCGGGTGTCGTTGTCAAAATATACCCGACTTGGGCGTCGAAACCTTAATAAAATCAGTTTTAGGTAAAATTGTGGCTTATTTCCCATTTGAATATACTTGATTATAAAAATGCCACAAGAAAATAGCTTCAGAACAACATTAAAAAAGTTGTATTACCAACACTGAAGATAATAAAAAACTGAATACAGTGCTCACTTAAACAACTAAAATATTGTTAATTCAAAGTGAGTTATGGGTAATTGAATGTATATTTTTTCGACGAGTACTCAAATCTAAATATTCAAGCTTAAATAACGGGAAAACAATGCATTTCATAAAATATATCTGCTTAACACTTGTCAAAGTACTTCAGAGTACATATCAAATTAGCTCCAGAAGAAGTTAATAGCATCAAAAGTAAGCAAGTTATGATGAAAATAAGAGAACCCTTTCGAAGTTAATAGGAAAAAGTGAAAAATAAAACATACGCCATTTCCTCAAAAATTAAAATTTATTGTAATTCTTACAAGAGTTTCTTTATATTAGCATAAGTAATGATATCAACTAATTTGACCAGTTTAGAATGCATATTTAAAAAAAAAGATATAATTAAAAAAATCAGAATTTTTAAAATTATCGTAGTTTTCATTTTCTTTTGATAATAAGTCCAAAAATACTCAACATATCTTAAGAATGATTTATAACGAAATTTAACTTTTTTTTTGTATCAAATATTTTACTTTTTTTTACTATTTCTGTAGGTTGGAAAATAACCGAGATAGAAACGTTTAAAACTAAAATTTTTGCTGCGAGAATCATGTAACCGGGGTCATTTAACATTTTAGTTTTAGAAAAGCAGGGGGTTTAAAAGATTAAGTTCAACGTGGTTTAATAGCCATTGGAATTAACTTTCCAATGGTTTTTACTTGAACCTGATATCTTAAAAATTAACGGAGTTATTTAAGAGAAAACAATAACATTTTTTAAAAAAAATTTAATGAATTTTGAAAAACTTTTGAAGCATAAGTTTTAATGCTATCAACTTCTTCGGGGGCTCATTTGATAGATATTTCTAAACACTTTGAAAAATGTTTAATAAGCTTATGTTCTAAAATGCATCGTTTTCCTGTTATTGAAGCTTGAATACTTAGATTTGGGTACTGGCCGAAAAATATATACATTCAGTTATCCATAACTCACTTAAAGTTAACACTAAAAGGGTTTTTCTAGTAAGGAGTTTATTTTGTTTTTTATTAGCTTCAATTTTGGGAATCATAACTTTTTTCTAAAAACTTATAGTTTTTGAATAATTTATGAAAAATCGGTTAACATGCATTTTTCTCACGAAAAATAAAAAATTTTCATCTTTAATAACTCAAAAAGTATTCATTTAAATTAATAACTTTATATAACAAGTTTTGCTTAGAATTTGTCCCCCTATCGAATTTTTTGGTTACTTTTAATAAAATAATTTACCCCCCTGAGAGAAGGTGGCATCCACCCCCAGGATAAAAGTGCAAGTGTGCACCATGACACATTTGTTCCTTGAGATATCCTCTAACCACTCACCCATTTTCATGCAAATCGATGGAGGTTGAACGAAATCGGAGGTAATAGCTCATATCCACCTTCAGTGACTGCACTAACTGTCCATCAACGTGTTATTGACCTAACTGGATTTTCGTATAATTGTTAAAACGGATAAAAGTAATATTATAAAAGAAAACACAGATAAATTATAAATCAATGGATGTGTAACAACAACCACTTACGAATTAAAAGTAATTACAATCTTTACCATTGCGTATACCAGTTGTTTTTGTTTATTTTCGTTACATATTTCATTTGGAATAAATGTGCTCATACATGGTCCCCTTAACAACAGTCCATAATTTACTATTGTAACTGGGAAATAAGACACAATTTATTTTGAAAAATGATTTTATTGACGTTTCCACTGCCATCTCGGACGTCGTTATCAAAAAAATATTAATAAATTAAACAAAAATGTTGTTGTTTAGTAAAAAAAATCTTCTAATAATTTAGTTTAACCTGACTCATTCATACCGGAAATTCAGACGTATATTATAGATTTTAAAGTAGAAGACTTTAAAATGCTATTGTCAATATTTATGAGTTGCGTTCCTGGGACGACTTTATTGAAAGATAGTTCATTCCATTACATGAAATCAACTTTAACTCAAGAATATCCGTCACAAAAAATCATAGCTTGTGATCTGTCTTTAAAAAGACAACCACATGCAACGGTGACAGTAAAATTACTTGTGATTCCATAATAAATCATGAAAAACCAGGAAAAAACCTCGTGATACTATTCCCACATTGTAAGTATTTGGTTTAACATTCAGTTTACTGTCAAAACTAACACCAAACTCTGATTTTATATGTATGTTATTTTAAATTAAAATAATATTAATAATAAAGTGGAACCTCGATAAATCGGATTAATCGGGACCGCGGCCGATCCGGGTTATCGAAAATCTGGGTTAGCCGGAGAGCATGGTAAAAATTAATAAAATACGGTATACTTATAGATAAAGTCCGTTATAATTAAAATAACATGAAATATATATGCCCAGTACACATCTAACTTACCTATAGTTGTATAGAGTATAGTATAGATAGTATAGAGTATTGTTCATTTCTAGGTAAAAAAACTCAGTCAGTTTCGGTTGTGCCAATCGGAACGATGTTATGTTATTTAAGAACAGTGGCTCTTTCATTGTTTAAAAGACCATTGTAAGAATTTTTTAAGAGAGTTGGAAATAAATAAAAGAATAACAGGTGCCTGTTGTTTGGGATAGCCCGATATAATGAACGTCGCTCTGCCGCCACAGCCGTGTGCCATGAGTCATTTTTACTATCGTATAGTTCAAATTACACAAATACCCATTATCTCTCAAATGTTATATTCTGGTCAAAGAGAAGTTTTATCAATAAAACTCGATATTTTTAAGACATTCCAGAAGAGGCTACAGATAAAATGTTTTAACATAATACATACATTTTTATTATTGAAATGTTTGTATTGTTAACAGGAGAAATTTGTTTAAGGCAATAAACACCTACGCATGTTCCGCGCTTAGCTACTCATTTGGTATTGTTAAGTGGACAAAAACAGATATAGAATCTCTTCATCGAAAAGTACGAACACACCTCACAAAGGCACAAAAACACCATTCTAAAAGTGCAGTAGAAAGAACAACATTACCACGGAATCTAGGAGGAAGAGAACTTATGGATATAGGTGAGCAATTAGATAAACATATTGCTAATTTAAGAACTTATTTTCAGATGCAGGCTGAGACATCTACTCTACATCGCGCTATCTGCGCAGTAGATGACACAACACCGATCAAACTGAGGGAACCAGAAATGCGCATAAATTACCTTACTAAGGACGAAAAAGTGCGCGCCTGGATGGGTAAACCTCTGCACGGGCGACATCCCAATGAGGTCAGCCAAGATTATGTCGACAATATAGCGTCGAACTACTGGTTGATATCAGGAAAGATGTTCCCTGAAACGAAGGGTTCACTACTGGCCATTCAGGACCAGGTTATACCAACCAGAAATTACCTGAAATATATCATCAAAGACGCTCAGGTTCAAAACGACAAATGCCGATATGGACGTCAAGCCCAAGAAACCATCCAACATCTTACAGGGGACTGCCAGGCATTTGCTGCAACTGAATACAAGGAACGGCATGACGCAGTGGGAAAAATTCTTCATCAAGAGATAGCTATCAAGCTGGGACTTCTCCAAACATACCGTCTCCCGTATTATCAATACGTCCCTGAGAGTATGCTTGAGGATGGCAACTACAAGCTATACTGGGACCCCACTGTGCTCACAGACCAAACAGTGGCACATAATAGACCAGATCTCATATTAGTTAATAAATTAATAAGACAAACAACACTAATTGATGTGGCGATACCTAACAACAATAATCTACGTAGTAAATTTACTGAAAAGATCGCCAAGTACAGAGATCTAGAAATTCAAATACGAAGGCAATGGAGAATGCAAAGTACCCAGACGATACCGATTATTATGTCTACTACTGGAGTCATTCCGAAGACCCTCCTCGAAAGCATAAAATAGCTGGGTATGAATGAACATCTTTATAAGACCATGCAGAAAGCTGTACTACTCGCGTCGGCCAGATGCGTACGAAAATTTCTGGGAGATATGGTTCTTTTCATGAGGATTTTTCAGTGCGTCACAAATGATAGAAAAAAAAGGTAAGTCCGTGATAATATACATTTATAACATTTATTCTAACATGACATTTTAGTTAAATCTGACAGTTGTCAAATTTTATTTTCAATTGGGCATAAAAACAAATCAATTGCCTTTATTGCATTTATAAAATGGTATTTTCTTTGATTTGTATAGTCTTATAAATTGTATAGATTATATTCATAGATATATTATATAATTAGTAAATTTTTTTTTCTATTATAGCGCCATCTATCGACAACTAGAATAATAACCGAATTAGAGTAATTACCAAAGTAATCACCGACGTGCCTTTTTTTCTGTCATATACAATTTAATGCGTTAGAAAGAAATCGAAAAACTGTGACGCACTGAAAAATGCTCATGAGAAAATGCATACATCTGCATTCCAAGTCACCTAGGGCTCGATAACACGGAGAGAGTCCCACCAGAGCTCAATCCTTTTGATACCGTAGGTATCTGGGATGAGTCAATTTTCCCCTTAGAGGGAGTGTGAGCCGTATGGCTAAATCTGGATATATAAATTATGTACTATCTTCGATATGTTATTGACTTACTAATCATTGTATTTTCTTTCTATTGACTTCTACTTTAAAATGAATATGTCTGAATTGCCGACATGAATGAGTTAGATTAAATTAAATTATTAGACGATTTTTTCACCAAGCAACACCATTTGTGTTTAATTTATTAATATTTTGTATTTTGATAACGACGTGGGAAGTGGAAGTCGAATCGTCAATAAAATCATTTATCAAGTTAAATTTGGCTTATTTCCCAAATTTTAGGCATGGGTAGCTTCCATGACAATTTGCCGATATCTTTCTCGATTTTGCGCGGCATGTAGCCAGTCCATTGACGAAGGTTTCGGAGCCATAAATATTTCTTTCGACCAATTTCTCTTTTCCGTCGATCTTCCCATTGAGTATTACCTGCAGCATCCTGTATTTGCTTCCTCTCATTTTATGCCCGAGATATTCAAGTTTACTCTGTTTTATCATCTTTATTAAGTCACCTTCGCCTTGACCTACTTTGTTTAAGACTTCTCTGTTTGAAATGCGTTGAACCCAAGATATTCTGAGCATGATGATGATTGTATGAAATAGAGGCTTGAAAGATTTCTGAAGCTTCTTTAGAAAAGTTCAAATCCTTAAAGGTGCAGTGTTGAATAATGATGAACAGGTATTATGAGAAGCAAAGGCAAAGAAGAATCGCGAAATATGTTTTTGGGGCATGTCTCATAACGTTTTAATTCCTTGAACTTAAATATTTTATTAAGGTAATTATTTATTAACTAACTATTTCTTACCCTAATTGGATATTTCTTTTTACTTCTTCGTATTTACACATTAAAATTCCTTTTGCAATAACAACATCAAGTTGGCATACTAGCTAACGACGCAACAAAATAAAAGTATCTATTATACTCAAGTTTCAATTTAAAAGTTTTCAATACTTTAGTGAGTATTTACTATCGCACTTAAAACTTTCTCCTTTATGGAAGTTACAAAACTTTGGAAATAACTTATTAAATTTTTTCTTGGCCTGTTAGTAGCTACGAACTTTTAGCTTTCAAATTATTCTTCTTCTTGAATATTTATGAGACGTATATTTATTCTAATTTATCTAATAAATTTATAAGGAAATCCTAAAAATTGGCAAGAATAATCGCTGGACGAGATTAGCTTGAATTAATTTCCAAGAAGCTGGATTTTTGTATAGGTCTTACATACGTCATTACAAAATGCTATGTCAAAAGTCCCTAGCGATCCGGCTTGTTCGCTGTTTTTTATCCGAGGTCAAAAGTTAGAAATTTTCGTTTTCTCGTAAATCCCTGATCCCCCGTTAGGTAAATTATTCCGATTCGATTTTTTTGCACAAACTTACTCAAAGAGGTCCTTTTAAGAAATCCATAGGGCGCCAGACGGTACCGTGGTCGAAAAATTGTTCAAACAATTTTTTTAAACAAATTCACAAAAATAACATTTTCACTTTGAGCAAATTTTTTTAGATCATTTGGGTCATTAGGAGCAAAGTCGCTTGATTTTTCTCTAAAATTGATTGTTCTCGAGTTATATGCGATTTAAAATTTGAAAAAGGCGAAAATGGCTATTTTCAAAGCTTAATAACTAGGTTAAAAATAATTATTATGAAAGTCAGAAGTCCAATGCGTAAACTGCGAAGAAAATCACCCTGAAAACTACAGAGGTTGCTCAGTTTACAAAGAATTACAAAAAAGTAAATTTCCACCACTACGCGCAAAAGCACCACAGAGACCAACAAATGATACAATTCAGTCAGCAAAATCCACAACAAACACTCAGCTATGCTCAAGTTGCAGGAGCAACAAATTCCAATACTCAACAATTTAACCCACCTCAACAACAACAAGGTTTACCACCTATGTCATTTCAACCAACAAACAACTTAGAACATGTCGTCTCAAAACTTATGGAGAAAATGGACAAAATGTTCGACATCCTAATGACACTGGTCACAAAGTTAAGCCTTTAACATTGAACTAAGAATTGGTACATGGTACACCAATGGCCTGACTAATCATAGTCTTGAAGTTAAAGCCTTTATTTCAGAGCATGATCTGGACGTTATGTTAATATCTGAGGCACATATGACAGACAAAAGCTACTTCAATATACCCAAATTCTCAACATATATAACTCAACACCCTCTAGGAAGAGCCCATTTAGGTACTGCTATAATTATAAAAAACAGCATTAAACACCATGAAATAATCAAGCATAGTGAATTAAACTTACAAGCCACGTCTATCTCAATAACTGATTGGAATAGCCAGCTTATACTATCTGCAGTTTACTGTCCACCAAATAAAATTATTAAAGAAGAACACTTCACGACATACTTTAACAAGCTCGGAAATCGCTTCACAGCTGCTGGTGACTATAATGCTAAACACCTTCATTGGGGATCAAGACTCATGACCTCTCGAGGTAGAGAATTATTAAAAAGTGTCCAAAACAATAATTTACTAACGGCATCCACGGGTCAACCGACGTACTGGCCAACCGACACACGAAAAGTGACTGATCTCATTGACTTCTGTATCGTCAAAGGTATCTCTCTAAACTACTTGAAAGTTCAACCTTTGTTCGATCTCTCATCTAATCACTCTCCCTTCATTATTACCCTAAGTACACAGGTGCACCACATCACAAAACGACTAGTTTTATCCAACAGCCGGACAAACTGGAATACCTTCAGATATATAATAAAAAATAGTATAAATTTAGACCTACCACTAAAATCTGAGCAAGATATAGAAGAAGCAGTCAAACATCTAACTGTAAAAATTCAACAAGCCGCATGGGAAACTTCACCTGATATATCATATGCTAAGAGACCGGGCTCATACCCGCTCTATATAAAAACCATGATATACGAGAAAAGACAATTAAGAGAAAGATGGCAGACCACCCGTGCTCCAGATGACAAAACTAAATACAACAGAGCAACCCATGAATTAAAAAAGGTCCTACAGGAACACAGATAACACGAAATAAACTATTTTCTAGAGAATCTGTCTAGCTCTGAAGAAAAGAACTACTCGGTGTGGAAATTGTCTAAAAAACTCAAAACACAATCACAAACTAAAGCACCGATAAGAAAAAATGATGGCACCTGGTCTCGAAGTGACGAAGAGAGGGCTAACACCTTCGCTGAACATCTCCAGTCAGTTTTCCAATCGCACAAGAGAGAGGTTCCAGAGAACGAAGAGAAATTTATTACAGATATAGCAGATGAACCCTACCAGATGTGTTTTCCCACCAAAAAATTTAAAATTACCGAAATTGAAGAAGTAATCAAAAACCTAAATACAAAAAAAGTACCTGGATACGGCCTGATAACATGACTAATTCTCAAAGAACTACCTGAAGAAGCAATAAAGCTACTAATGTATATATACAATGCTATCCTAAGATTGTGCTACTTCCCCTCCCAATGGAAGGTAGCACAAATTATTCTAATTCATAAACCCAACAAAGACACAACCCAACCTTCATCCTATCGTCCTATTAGCCTTCTGCCTTTACCCTCCAAAGTGTTTGAGAGGCTTCTCCTGAAAAGAATAGACACTGTCATTACAGAAAAAAACCTAATACCTCATTACCAATTCGGATTTCGACAACAACATGGCACAATCGAACAGGTCCATAGAGTAGTCAGATCCGCAAGAGATGCACTCGAGAACAAGAAATATTGTACAGCAGCCTTCCTGGATGTCTCCCAAGCCTTCGACAAGGTATGGCATAAAGGTCTAATACCAAAACTTAAAAGACAATTGCCTCGTCCAATCTGCATGCTCCTACAATCATACCTCACCGGCAGATCGTATCAGATAAAACTAAGGGACGCCCTCACTGCTCTACATCCCATCCACTCTTTCGTACCCCAAGGAAGTGTCCTTGGACCCACACTTTACCTCCTGTTCACAGCAGATATACCAACTTCAGATCGTACAACAATTGCAACATATGCTGATGACACTGTCCTAATGGCTTGCCACGAATATCCGACCCTAGCTTCACAGATACTACAAAGTCACTTAAATAGACTTGAAATATGGTTTAAACTGTGGGGAGTCAAAGTTAATAGCTCCAAGCCAACACACATTACATTTACACTAAGGAAGAGGATCAATCCAGCTGTAACCTTTAACAACACACCACTGCCAATAAGAAGTGACGTCAAATACTTGGGGATTTACCTAGATAGCCGCCTAACATGGCAAAAGCATATTTGGAACAAACGACTGCAACTGGGACTCGTTTATAGAAAGATGTACTGGTTCATGAATCAAAAATCACGCCTAATTCTACACAATAAACTACTGATCTACAAATGTGTACTGAAACCCATCTGGACGTATGGCATCCAAATCTGGGGAACTGCGAGTGAAACAAATTTACTCAAGGTACAGCGCTTTCAATCAAACGTTCTCAGGCAACTGTGCCAAGCTCCTTGGTACATTTCCAACGATAATATACATAGGGATCTCCAAGTCCAAACCGTCAAAGAAGAAATTGTTTCTCTGTGCTCCAAGTACCAAAATAGACTACAGGTTCACCCAAACATATTGGTCACCAATCTCCTGACATCCCTACAGAACAAAAGACTAAAAAGAACAGACACTCTTGACCTTAACACTAACTAACCATTCCCACTTATTACTATTGTACTATGCAAATTAATTCAATTAATTTATTAATAACTGTACTAATTCAATCATTATTGTACTATCTTAGGTATTCACCACTGGGTGAGTACTGACTGTGTCACACTCTTAACACTCATATGTATTGTTTATTATTTTTTATAAAATAGATTGCAATAAAATGGATGGCACAAAAAAAATGAAAGTCAGAAAGTGACCAAATCAAAGTTTAAAGCCCCCTCTACAAGATCCTGAGGAAATTTTTGTTATTATTTTATTACTAAGCTATTATTTTTAATTATTAAAAATGAGCGCTAAGAGCGTATTATTGGATGAGATACAAAAATGCCTACTTTGTTTATTGTTGATGCGTAAAATATTAATAAAAACAGAGAATACTCATTCCGGGTTTCGACCAAACCTCTATGCTAAAATGAAACATTTCGCTATATTAATAATTTTTAACAATACTAGACTATATTAAAAGTTGCTACGAAATTAATAAAGAAAACGTAATTATCTTTTACGTTACCCTGCATAATACTACAAAACCTCATATTTTAAGAAAGAAGACATCGAGGAGAATCCAAAAGTCTGAAAATATGCAGGGTGTCCCTTAAAAAAAAAGGAAGTTATAAACAACTTCCGGTATAACCAGAAATAACAAGAGGTAAAAATATTTTCATTGATTAGTTCACTCTTCAAAACCCTTTAATTCCGATTTTCATGATTCTGTTACCTTTAGCTCTCGAGATATTTGTAATTGGCTCTATATATGCCTCACCCTGTATATAAAAATTTTACAAAATGAAATAATGAGTATATTTAATTTGGGTCAGTGTAATTTAAATCTCGTAGTTCACTCAAACATGACATTCTCGAGCTGTCTGTGGAATTCGGACTATGCTTCTCTGTCTCCATATTTTCAACTAGGCCAAATAGTTAAATTTACCAACCGCGTAATAATACTTGACCGCACAGACCCTTCTCCATTCTCTTATCTTTTGGATTTTGGTTACAAAGAAATTCTTCACGTAAGTGAACACCCTGGAAAACCACTGAGGATAATGATGGCTGTAAGAGTGCTTGACAATGATCTCAGACAGCGAAATTAAATTGCTAGAGGTGAGATTTAACAATAATAAACTTAAGAACTTAACAATCAGGCTTCTACGGTAAATAATACCAGTTTCCGAATTTTATTACTAAAGAATTTTTTAATGAGAATCCGATATTCTTATCCGATAAAATCCATCAAATTGTAGACAATTCCGCATTTGTTCTTCAGCTTCTCGTATGAAAATTGATTTCTTTTTGGTGCTTGAACATTTTTTTCACATAAATGTACATAAATGTAGGTTGAATTTTTAAACATAAATGTTTATATTTAATATATTGTTTTATTTTTGAGTATTTTTAATATGCATTTGCATATTTAGACAAATTTAGAAAAAATACCTGCATATTTGTAGTAAAAGTAATGCATATATATGCGCATATTTTGGTAATGTTGTGTTGCATATATTCCGCTCTCTAACGATAAATCATATTTTTGATTATAGCGCCATCTATCCACAATTTGAAAACATATCTGAAATAAAAGTTGCTTATTTTTACGTAAGCAATCTAAATGTGAAATAATAAATGAGGGTTTGCATTTAAGATTTTAAGGTTACCCCCACCCCGCCTCCAGAGGTAGAGTGGGGAGTTGTGTTTAGTGCCATTTGATAGATTTTTAAAAAATATTGAAGACGTATTTTTCAGTTTTTTGATCCAATCTTCATTTCGCGAATTATTCGATCGTCCCATGCGACTAGTTCCACCCTGGGCACCAGGTACCTCGGACACCATCGCCATCATGAAATTCGTGTTCAGTGACCTCCAAAACCCCCAAGTATAAGAATTGAACTCGTCTCCGTCGATATTTCTTGAGTAATTTTTTCATTTTCTATCTCTTCGAGATGCACTTTGAAAATGCATTTTCTCATGCACAAAAATATTTGTCGGAGATAAATTTAGTTTACAAAATTGCCTGACACTCTCTCGAATCGAATGCAAGAAGTTGCATAACGATTCATCTTACTACACAAAATTCCGGGTCTAGAAAATTTGGTCGACAACACTTCGTCGACGGAAAATTAGTCGACAACATTAATTTGGTCGACAAACAGTTGGTCGAATGCACAATTCATCGAATGTACAATTCGTTGACGAACATTTGTTCGAATGAATTTTGCGTCGACAAACTGTTATTTATCTTTAGGATAAAGGGATTAATGGTGACAAACGACGGATTATTGGTTTTTATTTTAGTCCAGGAACCGAAGCTTTTCACCTCGCAATTTTTACAGATTAGATCTATTTGCTTGAAAATTTGAGAATAAGTAGTGGATAGTCTAAGGATCAAAATCTATATGATGCCGAAAGGCGATTTTACCATGGGGGTGGTTGGTATCTCGGGGGTGGAAATTTTGTATTATATTTTGACCGCAAAAGTTGATAAAAACATTAATTTTAAGCAAAAAATATTCCACACATTTTTTTGATAAAATTAATAGTTTTCGATTTATTCGCTATCGAAAGTGTTAGTTTTACATTGAAAAGATCAATGTTTTTCGATATTATACTCATCTACGATTCACTCAATTTTTGCCGTAGAAAAAATTTTTTCAAACCAAGTTCTTGGGAATTAAATACCCTACAATTTCATATTTAAATATTTTTTCGTATCTTTGATGCTAATATTTCTATTCTGAAGAAAATGGCATTTTTTATCAAACTACAAAAATTCGTTATTCGTTTTTCACTCCAGTTTTTTAAAAACTAATTATTCTAAGTCAGTCAAACTTCTGGAATCTATTATTAATGCATAACTAAAGAAGTATGAATGAGGCCAATGACTAAAAACACTGCTAACTTACATTATTATGCTTCAAATTGGATTTCTCTTCTTTTTTTCAAAAAAATATTGATTTTTTAACCGCAACTTTTTATTTTTTATCCTAGAAGTTTGTTAAAACATAGTTTTGTAGATTTTTATAAGATCTATAAGGCTATTAATACTAAATCGTTTTAAAATGCTCAGTCGCAAAAATAGGTGACTTTGAAAGGGTTGGTAAAGGTTGTTTTTGCATGTTATTATAAGTTTTAATTGTCAATAGCTCACTCAATTTTTGCCATATAAAAAAAATTTTTGCAAACCAAGTTCTTGGGAATTAAATAAGCTACAATTTTATATTTAAATATTTTTTCGTATCTCTGATGCTAATCTTTCTATTCTGAAGAAAAGGACATTTTTTACCAAACTACAAAAATTCGTTATTCGCTTCTAACTCATTTTTTTTAATGAATCATTCTAAGACGGTCAACGCTCTAGGACCTATTAATAATGCATAAATAAAGAAAACCAAATAAGGTTAATGACTAATTTTAATTAGTGTGATAGGTAGGGGGAAGTTTCCAATCACTTTTTCTCTGGAAAAAATAGGGGCTGACATTCTTTTTATTATGTCACTTAATTTTTGACTATTTGTTTATTTCTTGAGATAGATATTTTTAAATAATTTAAATTAGTTTCAACAAGTTATCCTCGAAAAATGCATAGTTTTCCCGTTTTTTTACTTTGAAACTACAATATTTAGCATTTGACGAAAAAGAGCTAACATATAATAAAGTATATCACGATCACTATTGGTCTTAAAGAAAAATAAAAAAAAACGGTTTGGTTTATTTTTTCACAAGGTACATTTTTTCTAAGCAAAGTTGTTTTAATAAAACGAAAAATGTTTGAGTTATTAGCGGAAAACTGATTAAAAACATTGATTTTTTCGATATCAAACTAACCCTTTCGATAGCGAATAAATCGAAAACTATTAATTTTATCAAAAAAATGTAAAGAAAATTTTTTGCTTAGAATGAATGTATTTACCAACTTTTGCAGTCAAAATAAAATAAAAATTTCCACCCGCGAGATGGGGTGGCAACCACCCCCATGGTAAAAGCACCTTTCGGCCTCATATAGATTTTGATCCTTGGATTATCCACTACTTATTCTCAAATTTTCAAGAAAATCGATCCATTTTATAAAAATTGCAAGGTTTTGTCCTATATTAAGCTTCATTACTTGGACTATTTTGTTAACTGGAATATTGTATTATACAGGGTGATTGATTAGTGGGGTAAAGCTCAATAGATCCGCTAGAGTAATATATAGCAATAAAAGTTAATAACAAAAATTGTAGATAATTTCGAGCTTCACATTACAAAATTAGTAAGAATGTTATAGGTTGTTCGATAACACAGTTACGGACCAAATTTATGTTTTTTTTAATAAAACACCCTATATTTTATTTTATATTTGAAATCATGTTAACTTCTCCATCACAAAAATATAAAGGTTTGTTATGTTATACAGGGTATTTACAAAGTTATAACCAATATTTTATGAAAATCGTAACAAGTTCAACTCCCTGTATAAATAAAAATAAGCACAACAGCAATGGTTTATTAATGCCATATTTTTTATTTATTGTCAAAATTTTAAAGAATTTTTGAGATTGCTAATTTTCTTTATATCAAATACAAGGTGAGTCAAAACGCAATTACATTATTTTCTCAGTAATGTCAAATGGAACATCCTGTATTTTATATTATTATTGAAAGTAACATTACTGTTCTTTAATTTTTATATAACATTACCTATGTCTAAATTTATTACTTTTAGAGATATTTCCATTTTTCAGAGCAAATTATTTTAGGTGTCTAAATTTATCTAAATTTTAATTAAGCCATCACTGAATTGACAATTGACGATTACTGATATCAATCCGGTAATCAATGTAACAATGTAGCAAATAAAGAAATAAAAATAATTTATTAGTAATATATTTCACAAAAAAGACACAACCACAACATGCAACATTTTTGAAACAATTAAAAACTACTTTTTTATGTAAATGTAACAAATAAAGGAAGAAAATTAATAACAAATTTTACAAAAAAACACACAAACACAAAATACAACATTTTGTGAAGACAATTATTAAACACTACTTTTGTATGTAAATGTAACAATGTAACAAATAAAGAACGAAAAGTAATTTTTCAGTAATACATTTTGCAAAAAAACATGTTTGAAAAAATTAGAAGCTACTTTTAATAAAATATCTTTAATATTTAATTACATAAGGTGTTCAAAATTACTTTAACACATTTATGCACGCCTAAAAACGATCATTGAATGAGGTGGGAGAGTAGACAGCAAATATAAAACGGTATTTTAATTAGTGATGTTGTACAGTTTTTCTTTTTGGTGTCGGCGCACTTGCGAACGGAGCATTTCCGGACAATTGATACTTATCAACATTTTAGACTGCAGCAGAAAATTTAAACAAAATCTTGAAAAAAAAAATAAAAATCAATAATCCTTCATTTGTCACCATTATTCCCTTTGGACTTTCGGTCTTTGTCGACGAAAAATCCATTCGATCAAATGTTCGTCGACGAATTGTGTATTCGACCAACTGTTTGTCGACCAAATGTTGTCGACTAATTTTCTCGACACCGCAAAACTCCTTGGTTTAATTATTTTCATTCTTCAAAATGGATTTGCGTCAGGCACTAGCTTTTATAATTACATATACGATTGAGTAATAAAGAAAAAAAATGTGAAAATAAAAAGAAGTGTTGGATGAGCAAATGGGTGGATCATCGAATTCCCTTAGGGGCCAGTTAAACTTTCTTAAATGAGTTGCGGTTGGAGGATGCAAACAATTCAAAAATTTTATTCGAATATCTGCTGTGCAGTTTGTATTGCTTTTAGATTTAGTAAAACACCAGGTTTAGGATAATATACATTTAAATTGTGTAATTTTTTTTTGCATTTCGTTTGCATCACAATGATTGAATTTTATTGAAACCTCATCCTATACAAACTAATTTTTTTCGTGATTCCTGTATAAATTGTGGTTAATATTTCGTAAGAATTCTTTTTATTGGTAAAGAGAAATCAATCTCAAAATTTCATTATCGGTCCAATATCGCCGAATCATTTTTTAACAAGTCAATATTTACTTCTTCACTAAACATGAACTTGATTGAGCCTAGTCTCAGCTCTGCTGGTATAGACTGAAGATAACAGATCACTTAACTCTCTTTAGATGTTTCACGCAGGTATCTCAAGGTCATACCAAACTCAATGTCATTTTAGTAATGATACGTTTTTTGAGATGTCGCCGTGCACCTGGAGTGAAGATTTCTTCTATATCACTGAGTCTGAGTGTCATGTCAATGGTCATCATTGTCAGTATGCCTTTATCTTTATGTCAGTAAAAGTTTATCTGATTGTTAGCAATAATAAAAAATCCTGATTTAGATAAAATGGATTCAAATACAGTTTTTGAAACAAAACGAATGTGATTTGAAGATCCCTAGGAAGATCAAATTCCTAGCTTACATTTGCATGGTGAGTTCAACAAGCATTTGTTATTAGAGAACAAGTAACACAGTTAGTGGTGTAGGGAAGCAAACGAATGTAACACCAAGTAAGTAACCCCTACAGAAAATATATAATTAATACAAATTATTTTACGTGAAATGAATATGGTTATTATCAAATCAATTATATTAATTTTTTGTTTTAGTTGAAAGTCCTTCAAGAAGTAGAAATGCACACATGTTTCAATCATTTGAGATACCCTTTTGTAGAAGTATTTGGAAGATAACTATTAATAATTTCATTTGTAAAGATACGATTTGTAAAAAAGTATATACAAAGTGGTTTTGCTGGTATTAAATAAATAAATAAAAATACGTTGTCATGTCTTATTTTTTCCCAAATGGTATTTTGTATATTTGAAATTATAAATAATTTGCATATTTTAAAACCAAATTATTTTTTTTTCAACTATACAAATAGTTTAACCTAACATTCTCTTCCCACCAAAATTACATTTTGAAATTCCCGCGTGAAACATCTAGAGGAGGTAGGTGATCTGTGCTGAAGATTAGACCTCGAGATGATAAATAAGCATGTCCACTTGTGACAAGCGCAGTCTCGGTGACAAGTCACAGTTTGTCTCGGAGAGTTCTCTCAGACCCACATTACATTAATTTGTGAGTGCAGTCTCGAGACTGCTCTCGAGACTATTTTGTCTCAAATGGACAATAGCTATGTGCTGCGATAATATTAGTTGAACTTTATAATTAATAGATATACTTGTGTTTAGTATATCGAAAAACGTTTAGTGACGTGTAAGTAAACACTGCAATATTTACTCTTTCGATAATCTTTATTTTTGCAATATTTTCAACATTTTTCCTATGTAAGTATAGAAAGTTGTGACCTACAACTGACGAAAAGGCAAACACTCAGAGTAGGAATTGCATATGTAACAAGGTTGGAAGATATAACAGTTTATTTATTAAAGAACTAATTTAAAAGTTTTCCAATACTTTAAAGTAACTACGTATAGAACTTTTAGAATAACTAGATAGACTTGTTATTTTCATCTCTTCGTACTTAACACTTTAAAACTTGCATGGAGTTGAATATTTATTATTCATTACGAACTGGTCTCCATAAATAAATCCACTAATCAATATTAGCAAATATTAGCATTGCCAGCACTTGATAAATATAATTTCAAAATTTCATCCCGCACTTCTCATAACATGTAGACCCTAGATAATGCAGTTATGATATACAGGGTATTTCATTAAAAATAAAGACAATGGTGCGTAATATTCGTTATTTTTAAATAATACCCCAAATGTCCCAAACCTCTAGATTTTTCCGGGTAGCCTGCAGATTCCTTGGGAATTAGTCGCCTAAGTCTGAGCTATTTTTATATATCCCCCCTAGATTACTGAGACATTTTTACTCTTGTGTGTGATTTACTACTGTGATCTTTTCTTGAACGTACACAAACTCCTACAACTACCAACTATTCAAATAAAATCTATAATTTGAAATCAACATAAAATACTTCTCTAAACCCCAGGTGTAATCAAAAGTGGGTTCAATAGGACTGTTCATCGATTGTCATTTGTTTCGAGCTTCTGTCATATGTTGTATAATCTGTGTATAAAATTAATATACACGGATTTTACTACATATGACAGAAGCTCGAAACAAATGACTGTAAATGAAAAGCCCTATATCGATTTCACAGTTTCGATTTAATGTGTAATGTGGTTTGCCTATCACCATTATTGAAAACATTCTAACTATAACATCCAGTTTATTTTCATTTTAATTGATAATTTATCACAGTGGAGAGATTGCAGTTACTGTTCTTAACAAGTTTTACAGCAGATTCTACATCACTAACAGGGAAATTTTCAACTTCCTCTGAAACTGTCATTTCTGTCATGTCATCGTTCGGAATTTCCGCTGTCACTTCCACTTGCTACCATATAGCCAACATGTGAACAAGTTAATTTCGAGCTCAGTGGTACCTAGAGCATAATATATTGGATATTTTAGACATCCATGTTTAAGTTCACATTATTCATCTATGTTCCCAAAACGGATCAATTGTAAAGGATTTTTACCCATATACTTTTGTATTTTGGTGGTTAGAATATTAGATTCACGTGAGTATAACATATAACTTTTAAAACCGTAGTCAAAATTTAAAAACTTGGCATTATATTATGAGGTTATACACATTTTAGGTAAACACTGATGATGATTCCTTTTTAGGAATTTTAACAAATAAACCTTTTATAAAGCATTTTATTCGTTTTTTAATATATGTTATACAACCAATTACAGGAAAACTTTATCCTCGTAGATTTCTAGATTTTTGGTTATGGCTAAACTATAACAGAGTTATAATAAAAAATATATAGGGTATAATAAATTAGGGCGTATGAGAGAAATGATGTATATCAGAGACGTTTATAACTTAAAACTATTTCCGTTTATACAGGGTTTAATTGTAACAACGAAATAAACAATAGGTGTATATTTAAAGTACAACACTCTGGGCAATAAAGCATAATATATTTTTTAAAATGAATGTACTAAAAATTAATAATACAAATAGTTTCTATCCTTGTGGGATCAGTACTCACCGGGGGGACAGCAGATGTTCGGATACAATTGTCATCTCTTTGTAACGCCAATGACGTCGACTTTTTCTAATAACAAGACATTTACTCTACACACACACTACACAGACATTAGTTGTCGAGACAAGCTAAATAAAAAAATAGTACCTAATATCGTAAATTTATTCATTAGGTAGAATCAAAAAAATTCTGAAAAGGACCGTTTTACCATAACACTTTCTTCCCTGTCGACTTTGGAAGTTGGCTCCTCAAGTACCAGTTACTTAGTGATGTAAAATTTCCGGGAAAATTCAAACGCCGGAAACTTTCCGGGAATATTGGAAACTTTCGGAAACTTATGGAAATATTGTATTTTTTCTTGTTAGTCTATTGTATACCTCGTCCAATTTACTTACCGTTGCACGTCATCCGCGCCATAGCCTGTGACACGATACCAACACGAAATATTTAGTCGGTGGGTGTGTTATTTTTTAGAATCAAAATGATTCTAAAGGGGAACACACCTACCGCCTAGATATTTCGTGTTGGTATCGTGTCACAGGCTATGGCGCGGATGACGTGCAACGGTAAGTAAATTAGACGAGGTATATGTTAGTGTGTATTGTATGTATGTTGTATGTCTATTGTATGTTAGTTCTGTAAAAATATTTTCTTTTTTGTCAATAAACTTGGGACGGTTGGTTAATATTTTGTCTATACAATGCTTAGCTAATATATGCTCTTTACCAGCGATGCTTTGTCCTGTTAAAAGAATCAAGTAAGTTTGCAGCATAGTGCACAGGCTTCACTGCCATTTTTTCTTTTTTTTTTTCTAATTTAGTTATAAGTATTCCTTTTCCTCGGGCTTACTGATTGGAAGTAATAGATTATTCCCGGTAAAAATATTTGCTATGTCCTTGCATATTCCTACTATGTTAATTATTTTTTTATCTTTTTTTTAATACATTTTGATACTATCAATCTTCTATTTTCATTTGGCATACTCAGAATTACCCTGTCTTCATTATTTTCTGTCTTATGTTATTGCAAAATAAAGGTCTCTGGTATAAACAAATAGAATAACTCTTAAAATAATTAATGGATCGGTCTCAAATTGTGAGGATTTGTTAGGTACCCCAATACCCAACTTTGTGTAAAACACTAAAGTTTTAAGGTAGTTTTTGTAAAAGTTATTAACAAATAACGATTTCCATTTATTTTGCTGTTTGCGTAGCAACAAATTACCTTTTTAACTTTCAAAAATCGGCATTTTGAAGGTTCTTCATTGTTCTAAAAAACTGAATTTTGTAATTTTATGTCAACTATTTAGCTTTTGGATGGAGTGCAAAAAATCGAAAAAATCGCGATTTTTTGCACTAAATTATTAATAATTAAAAAACGGACGCGAACTCTAGGCAGGAAACAGGTAGGTTTTCTTTCGATAGGTCTATACCCAAGTAGCAATTTTACGACCTGCAACCAATTTTGTCTTAATGGGACGTTAAATTTAAGGACAAAATTGGTTCACAATAAGCCATAACCAAGGACAACGTCTGTTTTTCCTATGGACCAACGTTGCTGCTAATAAGTCATATAATCTGATGACCAACCGACATCGGGAATAACGACGTCAATTATTAGGATAAGGTTTGACGTTAAGCTGACGTCGCTCTTAACCTATCTGTACTATAAGTGCAATTAAGTGGCATACATCAACGACTACTCAACGTCGGGAATTACAACGTATTTTTTAGGATATATGCCAACGTTCACAGGACGTTGGTGTTTTATCGAGTATGGTAGACGTATTTTTCGGGAAGACGACAACGACAATCCAACGTTGAGAATACCAACGTTAATTATTAGGTTAAGGTTTAACGTTAAGCTGACGTCGGGTATAACCATAGATATATTATACTCTAGATTGCGCCTTACGATCTTAAAATGGGTGACGGTTGCGACAGAGATAAATGAGCCTATTTGGTCGGTAGTCTCTTTCTAATTCAAGGGGAGTATCGACGACGTCACTATCCTACTCTATCGACGAGTATTTTAGATGATTTGACAGTTCGAGCGGATGGCAACGAGAACTGGTCGTTTGTCTTCGGACGTGGATAATCCTGGTTCGAATCCCATACCAATCTTTGCTTTTTTTATTTTTTATTTAATCAATATTGCGTTTATTAGATATTATTATATCTCTAAAATAAATCTAAGCAAAGAAATATATAACAAATAAGAAAAACTGTGTAGGTACCTATAGATTTTTAAAAATATAAAAGCCAGTTATTTTTTTAATAAGTTAATGGTACAATAGTATAAAGTAATTGTTAAAAATATTCGTACAAATTACCAATAATTAATATCAACATAATGTACCATGATCGATTTATTAATTGAATCGGTCATTTCAAAAACAACACGAGACACGAGTCACATATTCCTAATTTTACAGAAGAGCAAAGAAAACTACCTATATAGTCGAAAGATGGATGAAATGGATGACATCAAAATTCAGAGTTATATTGTAGTTTTGTTCCTAATGTTTTTACTGGACTGGTGTCGTTTTTGCACACAACGTTTATCTTAAAGGAGTCTGTTCCTCTCAAAAAGCTAGTTTCTGAAAATTGTGGACTTTGCTGTTTTTGAAATGACCGATTCAATTATAAGTAATTAGATATTATTTTTATTTATGAAACTATTATTACAATTTTTTAAAAAGGTAGAAGCAATACAAACCTTATTCACGTCATTCGAATAAGGCCGAATTTATATTAATAACGAATGACTTATTTTACAAATAATTATGTATTCCAATATTAACTTACTATACATACATTTATTATCTGCTAGATTTACTTAGGTCCATTTTTCAGATGTAAAAATATCTAATAAACGCAATATTGATTAAATTAAAAATAAAAAAGGTAAAGTTGGTATGGGATTCGAACCACGATTATCCATGTCCGAAGTCCAAAGACCATTTCTCGTCACCACCCGCTCGAACTGTCAATACATAATACTCGATAAAGTGGGATAGTCACGTCGTCGATATTCCCCTTAAATTAAAAAGAGACTACCGACCAAATAGGCTCATTTATCTCTGTCGCAACCGTCACCCATTTTAAGATCGTAAGGCGCAATCTAGAGTATTATAAATCTATGGGTATAACCTCTATACTACAATGTAATTTACTGGAAGACATTTAACGACTGCTCAACGTCGGGGATTACAGAGTATTTATTAGTATCGAACCCAACGTTCAGAAGACGTCGGGTGTTTTCTCAGTAGGTATATGGTAGATTGCTGCGTGTACTTGCTGCAAGGTGAGAACGACAATACAACGTAGGTAATAACGTAATACCTAAGTAAAGTTGTATACGTTAACCTGACGTCAAAGTTTTTTTTATAAGATACCTGTAATTTACTAAAAAACGTCGACGACTATCCAACGTCGTAAAGTAAATTTTCGACAATTGGTTGTTTAGTTTCCAACTACAAAACGACGTAAAAATTTGCTGATTAGGGCTTATCTGACTTGACTTGTATGACTATAATATGACAGATATTACATTGCAAACATAACCTTACTTTTTACACTTGGTTTTTCTAGTTTTTCTATAAACAGTATATTAACAATAACAATTTATTGAATGAAAAACCTATATAGTTAAAAAAATATATAGTTGTTATTTGAGAAAAAGAATGTCTCAAAATGAAGGGGAAATGCATGGAAAAAAGAAATCAAAAGCTTTTAGACATTCAACATCCTTTTACAGACAAAAAGCTAAACTTTTGAAAATGGCACATACAGAACCTGAACAGCTAATTACTCAAAATGGGACTAAAGATTTTCATGAGGTAAACATATGCAATAAATAAAAATAACCAACTATAAGTAGATGAATAAATGCATTCATAAAACCCTTTGGTTTAAGCTGCCTGATATACATACACAAGCATCTACCACCAGATTAAGGCGTGTTCACGACGACGACCGGTCGTCGGGAGTCTGTCGTCAAGACCAGGTTGTTTGCACTTACTTTATGACGTATTAGGTATACCAATAGGTAAATTCGAGGTGTGCAACGTAAAAATAGGTTATACTAAAGGTCGGCAGGGGGTGTCCTTGTCCAAATCAGTTAAAATGTAGTGCAATTTAGGTCGCGAGTCAAATCCGCCATTAATGAAAGATCGCCATGTTTCAGCCATTTTTTGAAACATAATGTTTGGCAATTTTTTTGCTAGATTTTAATGAATATTTGATTTTAATTAACAAATTTTGTTTATCTATAAATCAAGGATAATTTTGTATGGGTCTAGACATAATAATATGTTTTTTTTTAATTACGATGGTTATTTATATTTTTACCGTTTTGTTCGATTTAACCTGTAAATTTCTGAGGCGCTTTCAGTTTTTAGCAATTTTTATACCTAGTTTAACAGTACACTTCCTTGCGTTTGTAAATTTTCGACCGCATTATGCAATGAGGCAGATGATTAATAAAATAATTATACAAGTCACTTAGGTTATATTCTGAATAGAGTAGGAACCTACTTAAATAAGTATCAACAGGCCGTCATGAATCTTAGTTTCTGATGATTTAATATCCTCCAAGATTATTAACCTATTTGGTAGAAATTAAGTGTGTCGGCCGTACTTCTGTGGTAGAGAATATTATACTATTACTTTACAAGACCAAAGTCCTAAAAAACCAACGTAATTTGACGATAAAATATCTCGAGCTGAGAAGTCGAGAGGGGGACGTCGAGGCAACCCGTATTTCTATTCCCCACTTAGGTGCAAATAGCGGTTTTCTCACCGTCGTCGCAACGTCGCGTATTAACGTTGGGGCATTTAATCCAACGTTAAGACGTCGTAATATTACGTCCAATTGCTTCTTGGGTAATAACTAAAAAAGTAGTCAGCTACCTGGATCTTTGAGTGTCCCGAACATGGTCTATTTCTAGCTTATTACCCTGGTCTATTAGTATTTTATGTTATTGTACAAGTTATTACGTACAAGTTAACTTTATTTTGTTCTTTATTTTGAATATAATTTTGTTTATATTGACCCTAAATACTCTAGGTTAAATGAACATACATAGAGCTTGGTGTCTAACACAGCTAACCGTCACAAACAAGACATAAAGAAATGAAAGAAAACGGTTGAAGTCTTCGCCTCTAAATATTGTTAAAATGAATTATATACTTATATAATTACCACTGTCAACTGAAATGTGTGGCTTAGCAGACTACGTTTTTGTTGTTTAATAAATACATTATAGTCTAAGATACGATATAAAGTCGATCTGCACCGATCTGTTTAATGGTTTAAAAGTATTGGATATGTAATTTAGCATATTAACAATTACAAAAAACAAGGGTTGCTCGATCTAATCTTGTTCTAACTATAATTAATTAATAATTAAAAAATGACATTTTTTTATAAATAAAAAAAATTCGACCGACCCGGGCAGATATTATTTCAGATTTTTTAGTCCTGTCGCCAGGGGGGGGTACAACGGCCTCCTTAATTCAGATGGACTTACCCAAGTTTTTTTTATGTATTTTGACCCGTAGAACACGAATTTTTTGGGTAACAGTTGATCCGGATGTCGATAAGATTGTTATAAACAAAGAACTTGAGGAATTACATAGCAGCGATTTTTCGCAAAACAAAATATTTTTTTGTATTTTTTGGGTGATTCTCAGCAAAAAATGGTCTTACAAGTTTTCGTAGGACGCGTAGTTTTCGAGATAAACGCGGTTAAACTTTAAAAAAATCAAAAAAGTGCAATTTTTGAACCGGAATAACTTTTAATTAAAAAATAAAATAGCAATTCTGATTACTGCATTTGAAAGTTCAAGTCAAATTCTATCGGTTTTGATTGTTTGCATTGCTAAAAAATAAGTTTTTATTTGTTAAATAAAGGTATAAACACATAGTGTTTCCCGGGCCCAATGCATGAGTTTTAATGGACGTAATGTACGTAGAAATTCTGTATGCGCGCCTACTCGTTCGATTTCAAATTAGAAATGCATTGAAAACATCATTCAATCACTATGTGTTGATAGCTTTGTTTAACAATAAAAAAATTAATTTCTAGCAATGAAAATAATCAAAACCGATAGAATTTTACTTAAACTTTCAAATGCGGTAAGCAGAATTGCTATTTTATTTTTCAATCAAAAGTTATTCGGGTTCAAAAATTGCAATTTTTCGATTTTTTGAAAGTTCAACCCCGTTTATGCCGAAAACTATGCATCCTACCAAAAAACTTGTAAAATAATTTTTTGCTTATAATGACCCAAAGAATACAAAAACATGTTTTTTTTTTTTTTTATTTACAAACTCGCATCAGCCTGTACGGCTATTAGCGAAAATGATAGTTTTGTTAACAATAATAATAACTATAGAATACTACAATTAAATTTTATATAAACAGTTTATTGCTTTTAAGTATTGAAGGATCACTTTGGAACCGCACTTTGAGAATAGTATTTTCAAATCGTCCGGGATTCCGAATTGAACTCTTTCCGCACTGTATAACGGGCACTCCACTAGAAGGTGTTTTATTGTCAGAGGGGTCTCACAAGCATAACACTCCGGTTGAGGATCTCGTGTCATCAGATGACCATGCGTGAGGCGGCTATGACCAAGCCGCAATCGCGAGATGATCACTTGGGAAAATCGATTTGTGGAATTGTCAGACCATCGTTGAAATGTTGGTTTTACCTTAAATAACTGCTTCTGGTTTTCATGCCATCTGCTATTCCATATATCAACTATTTTGCTGTGGAAATATGATTTGAGATCTGACGCTGGAGTTGTTGGATATATCTCTATAGTTGCATCCTCTAAGGCTTCTCGAGCATGTTTATCTGCCAGTTCATTTCCAGCGATTCCAATATGAGATGGAACCCACAGGAAAGCAACATTTTTGTGATTTAGATTGTGCAATTCTTGTCTTATGAGTTTGGCCACAGGGTGGGTGGAATAGATTTTAGAGATGATTTCTAAAGAATTTAAAGAGTCCGTAATTATGAGAAAGTTAATTTGAGAACTTTTCCTAACATGACCTAGGGCTTTATATATCGCAAAAAGTTCTCCTGTTAAAATAGTGTTAGTCCCCTCTAGTTTATATTTCTTTATTTCATTATGTGTTACAAAGGCAGATGCTACACAATATTTAGTCTTTGATCCATCAGTGAATAACTGTTCGAATGAGGAAAATTGAGAAATTAAGGTTTGATATTTAGAAATAATTATATGACGATTGGTTTCTTTCTTATTTTCTAACGCTAGATCCATTATTAAATGAGGAGAAGATATTAGCCAAGGAGGGGGAGTGGGTATTTTGCTAGGATAGATTTTAGGAACTTTAAGGTGTAGTTCATTTATGATTCGTTTGCATTTTTCTTGAAAGGGAATGTGAGTTTTTGTATGCTGAGTACTTGAAGAGCAAATAGTTTGGTGACATTGTGAAGAGTACCGCTTCACTGCATATGAGAGTATTAATTCCTGTCTTCTTAAATCTAAAGGTAGTTCGCCGAGTTCGGCCTGAAGACTTATAATAGGAGTTGTTCTAAATGCACCACATATTATTCTAAGAGCGTTGTTTTGTACGATATCTAAAACTTTTAGAGTTGTTTTTGAAGCAGATGAGTAAGCTTGGCATCCATAATCAATCTTGGAACGGATCAGATTTTTATATAATGTGAGTAGAGTCCTACCGTCCGCTCCCCAGTTTGTACCAGAAAGACATTTCAAGAGGTTTAGTCTTTTTTGACATGCTGCTGAAATATATTTAATATGTTCTTTCCAGGTTAAAGCTTGATCAAATATTAGACCTAGATATTTAATTGTTTCTACATATTCGAGTCTCTGACCTCCAAATTTTAAAGTAGGTATCTCCTTTATCTGCTTTGGTCTCTTTGAAAATAGGATACAGCGAGTTTTGGATGAAGCAAATTGAAAACCACTCTTTTTAGACCAAGATATAAATTTATCGAGTTGATCTTGTAGTATTTTGCCCATACTCTGTATATTGTTTCCCTTTAAGAATATTATGAGATCATCAGCATATAATCTGGCTTGAATGGGTTTATTCATTGATTTGATTATATCATTAATAGCTACAAGAAAAAGCGTCGGACTGATCACTGATCCCTGAGGTGTGCCATTTTCTTGATATTTGACATTAGATAGAAGACCGTTTACTTTTAGCTTGAAATTTCTATTTAGGAGAAAATTTTTAACAAAAGCGAGTATATTTCCTTGATAACCCCATGATTTCAGTGATGATATTATTTTGTGATTCCAGGCCATATCAAATGCTTTATGCAAATCAAAATAAATTGCAATACATTTCTGGTTGTTACAGAAGGCGTTATTAATATGCGTTTCTAGATCTACTAAGTTGTCGGTGGCCGATTTTAAAGGACGAAATCCAGATTGTTCATTAATCAGATGGTTGTTTTCTTCCAGACACCACAATAAACGTTTATTTATAATTTTTTCTAAAAGCTTACACATGACACAAGTTAGAGAGACAGGACGATAAGAATCTGCTTTGTTTCGTGGTTTATTAGGTTTTAAAATGGGAATAGTTATAGAGGATTTCCATAATCTGGGAAATTCATGTTTAGTCCATATACGATTGTATATTTTTAATAAAATTTCTAAAGCTTCTTCAGGTAGGTGTTTCAGAAAAGAAGCTGGAATGTCATCCGGACCTGGAGATGTGTCCTTTAAAGAATCTAACATCTCTCTTATTTCTCTGATTGTGATAAGTACATTTATAGGTTCATTATTGTTTACTATGTTGATGGGAATACTTTCTTTTTGTTCTTTATATGTTAGGAAATCTTTATCATAAATAGAATTTGAGGATGTTAACTGGAATGTTTCGGCTATTTTTTCTACGATTTCTGCATGGTCTGTTGTAGATGATTTATTGTCTAATTCTAATGAATCTATTCCTTGATATGAACTCGAGCCTGTTATCTTCTTTATTTTCCTCCAAACTTTTGATACAGGTGTGTAATTATTTATCGTTTCTACATATTTTATCCAGGATTGTCTTTTAGATCTTGTGGTAACCAGTTTGGCTCTAGCCCTACTCCTTTTAAGTTCGATTAAATTTTCTAGATTTTTGTGTCTTTTGTACTTTTGAAGAGCTTTTTTACTTAGTTTAATAGCTTCTTTACATTCTTCATTCCACCAGGGAGTAACTTTATCCCTTTCAATGAACTTTGAAAAACATGTTTTGTTTTGCGAAAAATCGCTGTTATGTGATTCCTCAAGTTCTTTGTTTATAACAATCTTATCGACATCCGGATCGACTGTTACCCAAAAAAATTCGTGTTCTACGGGTCAAAATACATAAAGAAAACTTGGGTAAGTCCATCTGAATTAAGGAGGCCGTTGTACCCCTACTGGCGACAGGACTATTTTAGATCATTCTTAACAAAAAAGGTCTTTTGTAATTTTTCTCTAAAGTTGATGGTTTTCTAGTAATAAACAATTTAAAACTGAAAAAAGAACGAAAGATGACGATTTTCAAGACTTAAAAACACAAGTATAAAATATAATTTTTGAAATTACGAAGTATCTTAATTCAAGTTTAAACGTTATTTTATCAGTTCTTGATAAGTCTTTTGGACTTATTTCATTCTGAAACATTGTTTTTTAGTTATTAATGCCCGTGTCCCCATAAGAAACCTTCCTCATTAACAATTAAAAAAATATATATATTTTAGAATAAAACATGGCTAAAATTCTTATCGAGACCTGATAGAAAAAGGTTTGAACTTGAATTTATGTACTTGATGATTACAAAAATGATATTTTTTACTTGTGTTTTTGAGCCTTGAAAATTGTCATCTTTCGTTCTTTTTTCAGTTTTAAATTGTTTATAACTCGAAAACGATCAACTTTAGAAAAAAATTATAATAGACCTTTTTTGTTTAGAATGATCCAAAAAATCTGATATAATATCTGCCTGGGTCAAATTGGTCAAAAATTTTTTTAAATTCATTTAAAAAAATGTCATTTTTTAATTTATTAATTAATTATAATTAGAACAAGATTAGATCGGGCAACCCTTGTTTTTTGTAATTGTTAACTTGATAAATTTACATATCCAATAATTTTTATCCATTAAACAGATCGGTGCAAATCGACCTCATATCGGACTTTAGCAATTTATAATATATAGTGTATGTTTTAATCAAATATTACCAGACTAGAACCTTGCTATTTTCTAAATTAAAGTCTCCAGACACCCCTTATAATGAAAACTAATCAAGCAAAGCGATGGCTAAAAAAGAAAAAAATCTTGGCTAAAGAGAATAAGGGATTGAAAAACATGTTTACATATTCAACCCCAAAAGTGGCGAGATACACAAACAATTTGCTACAATGAGTACGCTTCTAGTAAAGACAAGTGAATTAAAAAAAAAATACCTACATAAAAAATAACTATTTACGAGATATAAAAACCAAAGCTTTATACAGTGCGTCCATAAAGTAACGCATAAATTCATTATTTCGTTAACCGGCGGCTTAAAGGAAAAATCCCAAAACAGGTCGATTTTTATTTTTAAATTGCAATTTTTTGGCACATAATATATCATACTAGTGACGTCATCCATCTGGGCGTGATGACGTAATCGATTATTTTTTTAAATAAGAATAGGAGTCATGTGATAGCTCATTTAAAAGAGTATTCAATTTTCTATTCAAAAATATAAACATTAACATAATTATTTATTCAGGGTGTTCAAAAGAAATTTTTTTATTTAAATTATTTGATACAAAAAGAAGAGTATATAAATATGTAATTTATTTAATTCAAAATACGTTTTCCTATTGTTAGAAAACTGGAAAAAAAAATGTTTATTTTTCAAATAAACATTGATTTTCGGTTAAACGAATGTGGTCAAACTATCATGAGGCAGGTGGGTGGCAGCTTTAACATTGAATTTAAGTAAAAAAAAATATTTATTTGTCAAATAAACATTTTTTTCCAGTTTTCTGACAACAGGGAAACGTATTTTAAATTAAATAAATTACACATTTTATATTCTTTTTTGTCTCAAATAATTTATTTAAAACAACTTTTTTTTTAATACTCGGTATGAATAATTATGTTAGTGTTTATATTTTTGAATAGAGAATTGAATATCTTTCAAATGAGCTATCACATGTCCACTATTCTCATTTAAAAAAATCATCAATTACGTCATCACGCCCAAATGGATGACGTCACTAGTATGCTATATATGCCAAAAAATCGTAATTTAAAAATAATAATCGACTTGTTTCCGGATTTTTCCTCAAAGTAGCCGGTTAACGAAATAATGAATTTATGCGTTACTTTATAGACGCACTGTATAAAATATTTTTCAAATACTTCCTAAGGGTTCAAAATATAATACAATGATGAGACAATATATGATTCTCCAAGTTTCATTCAAATAAATACGGCAAGCTGATATTTTACTTTTTACCTTTTTCACTCTTCGGGCAAGTAACATCCATGGGTGTAGTTTTTAAACCAAAAAGAAGAGCCTTTCGGTTGTGTTTCGCTCTTTCTCTGCCGGTTTTTCCGCTTCCGCCTGGGACGTACATATGGGGGGAGGGGGGAGCGAATGCCCTTTGGACCACTCTGATGCCCATTCGGATGGTCGAGCGTCTAAGCAATTTTTCGTCGACTCGGTCTGAAAATAAGCAAAAACCACAAGGAAATATCAGACCACAGAATAATAACCACAGATGGTAGATTTAAAGTTTGATGACGTAAACATATTTCATAAAGTTGCAATTTTTCATGTTCTATTTTATTTCTACTCTATAATAGAGGGAGAAATTTATTATGTATTTGAATTATTAAACTGTTTATGAACCGTACGATGTAATATAAAATTGCATTACGTTTAACTTAGCCTAATTTTAACCCCCCACCCCTTCCCCCACCATCAAAAACTTCATTTTTGGTTTTTGTTTTTTAGGTGGGATGCAATTAATTTTACAAGTTCAAAAAATTTACACGCATAATTAATGCTTTTACAAAAAATGTCTATTTTTTATGGACCCGTAAGTTGAGTGTACATAACCTAAAAAAATTTTGTATAACTTTTTTTGGGGGATGGATACAGGTCTATTTTTGCTTTATCTTGTGTATTTTATTAAACACTATATTATTTCTAATTTTTATCAGATTTTTCCGTAAGGTTCGCCACCTTCAAAAATCCAAAAAACTCTTTTTCAATATTAATTTTGGGGATTTCCCCTATTTTATACACTGCAAAATAGATCAAATCAATGTTTTTTATAGGTTATATGAAAGTTGAAGTAACCGAGTCCCTTAAAACATTTAAACATGGGAGAAACACGTTCAAACCTCTTTAAACTCCCTAATAAAACAGTTTTTTTGGATTTGTGAAGGTGGCGAACCTGACGGAAAAATCTGAAAAAAATTAGAAATATAGTGTTTGATAAAATACACAAGATTAAAAAAAATTAAACCTGTAGCCGCCCCAAAAAAAGGTTATACGCCCTTTTCCGAAAAAAAAAAATAAAATTAAGGTTATATATGTCGTAGGCAATCGGCGAAACACGTCATTCCGTGAAAAGCCTAGTCATTACACGTAATGCCGGCAAACGCTGTATTACAATCATTATTACTTTGTTTGACTGAAATTATGCGCCATTTCAGGGACTGTCGTCTACGGTTTTTAGGCAAACGGTGAAACCGCCCGAATGATTAAACGTTACAGCGTCTGACGGTTCTATGTTTAGTCAATTCAGTCGTCGAATTGAGATTTTATCACATACCTCGTTGCAAGTGTTTATTATTATATAAATATTATAAAAATATTGATATCCACAAGGGTGTATTTTATGAAAAAGTAATCTAATATTATCAAGTGGACAAAGACGCCAAAAAGTCGTGGAATTATGATAAAACGAATGAGGTATGAAGCACTTAAACCTAACCTTAACTATAAAAAATGCGCGGCCGTTTATTTGTACCTTATAAAATTCATACAGCTTTCATAAAATATACATCCTTGTGGATATTTATATTTATATAATAATAAACACTTGCAACGAGATATGTGGTAAAATCTTAATTCGACGACTGAATTGACTAAATATACAACCGTCAGACGCTGTAACGTTCAATCATTCGGGCGGTTTCACCGTTTGCCTAAACCGTAGACGGCAGTCCCTGAAATGGCGCATAACTTCAGTCAAACAAAGTAATAATGATTGTAATACAGCGTTTGCCGGCAATACGTGTAATGACTAGGCATTTCACGGAATGACGTGTTACACCAATTGCCTACGACATATACACTTAACCTATGGATCCATAAAAATAGACATGTTTTGTAAAAGCCTCAATTATGCGTGTCAGTTTTTTGAAATTTTAAAATGGATTGCATCTCACCTAAAAAAAATAAAAACCAAAAAATTAACTCTATGATGGAGGGGGAAGGGGGCGGTGGGTTAAAATTACGCTGTCTTTTTTGTTAATCACATAGAACTTAACCTATACCGACTCTTATAAAGAGCTTTGGTAGTACCTACTTAATGTTTTAGCGTATATGACACCAAACATATCTACTACACTTCTTTTACTACTAATTTTCTTCTTCTAGTGCCTAGAACTTAACCTATACCGACTCTTATAAAGAGCTTTGGTAGTACCTACTTAATGTTTTAGCGTATATGACACCAAACATATCTACTACACTTCTTTTACTACTAATTTTCTTCTTCTAGTGCCGACTCCACTAATGAAGGTTGGCTATAACCTTCAAGTTATGTGGTGAGACCGCTCCCGTCTGAAAAAATTTCCGATTCGGTTTCTTTGCGGATTCCATTTCAAAAATGTCCTCTTTAAACAAATCTGAAAGGCGCCGTGCGGAATTTTTGGGCAGAAATTGTTTAAACATTTTTTAAACAATTACAAAAGATCATCCTTTTTGACCCAATAAATATTTTTTAGGTTTCTTGGGCCATTCTAAACAAGAAAGGTATCGTGTAATTTTTCTCAAAAATTGATATTTTTCGAGTTATAAGCGATTTAAAATCTGAAAAATGCGAAAATGCTCATTTTCCAGGCTTAAAAACTCATATTTAAATTAGTATTTTTCACGTTGTCAAGTACAGTGGAACCCTGATAAGTCGGCCCCCGATAACCCGGAAGTCCTGCTAACCCGGACCGATTTTTATCAGACAAACATTACAACAATAAAAATGTATGTCCTTTATGCTGGATTTTCCAATTTCTTTTCAACATCTTAAAATATTTTCTTTTATCTTTCCTTATAAACATATTGTTCGAATACTATAATATCTTATATTTTTCAGGCTAATTTTATTTATCATAATAAACTTTCTTCGTAAAAATTTGTCGTTTTAGCGAATTCCTATGTAGTTCATTCGTTTCAATTTTCAATGTCAAACACATTATACAATGAGAGATAATGCGTATTTGTGTAATTTGATACATAATATACCTTAGTAAAAATAACTGGCATGGCAGACAACGCTCATTCTCGTGTTATCGAAACCAATAGGCATCTGTAGTATCCTTTATTTACTTGAAACTGTCTAGCATTGTTTAGAAAAGACTATTAAAAAATTATTTTTCAAACAATGGTCTTAGTCTTCACTCTTATTAAATAACATAAGTTCGTTCTCGTTGCGAGACGGTATTGTGTGTGTGTAGTAAAGTCTAATTGTTCGTTCCGCGTAAATATATTCAGATTTTGTTGTGTTTGCGTGATTTTTTGTCTACGTAATGGCAATAAAACTTAAAATGTTGTTTTTGTTTCAAAATGATAACAAAAGACAGTTTGGACAATCGGTGCAAAGCTAAGAAAGCTAAAAATGAGGCTCTCGACGACGCTTTGTATGTGTGGAACGCGAACGTGGTTTACAAGTGTCTGTGTGCCAATTATAACGGAGTTTATCTGTAAGCATACCATATTTTAATAATTTTTACCATTTTCTCCGGCTAACCCGAATTTTCGATAACCCGGATCGGCCGCGGTCCCGATTAATCCGAGTTAACGGGGTTCCACTGTACTTATATTAAACTTTAAACATTCATTTTCAAGATTCTGAGGAGTGATCGGGTCTAACTTCAATTATTTAGACTATTGTTATTGAATTGTTAATTATGCGTGTCCATCCGATTTGTTTGCCGCTGCTACGCGCTCTAAGCGTTTTTCCGCTTCCGCATGGTATGTATATGTATATGCGGGGAGGGGGAGCGAATGCCCATTGGAGCACTCTGATGGCCATTCCTCGGGCGCCCATATAAAAACTGTTCATCAAACAAGCATCAGTGGCGGCTCGCGACCTCAGTATGCGGGTAGGCGACAAAAAATATCCTACAATTTGTAATACATTTTGAGCCGTCTTGTAATACTAAATGTAATCTATGAGCGCAACAATGTGTAAAAATTGCTTTTGGAGAATCTACTTTAATTTTTGATTGTAATCCGTTTAAAGAGCCAGCCATTACACTGGCACCATCGTAAAATTGAGCAATTTATTTATTTTTGTAATCATATGGCTCAAGCACGTTTGAAGTTAAACTATATAGAGCGTCTGCAGATCTATTCTCGCTAACATCAAAAAACCCTAAAAATCTTTCTGTTACCTGACCAACTTTTTTAACAAAACGGATTGTTAAAGTACACTGTGATTTTTCGGTTATATCAGTAGTATCGTCCGCTAGTATAGAAAAAAATTGACTTTCATTAATTTCTGTTGAAATTTCATTTTTTACGTAATCGGCAAGGCACTCTATTAAATCATTTTGTATTGTTTTTGACAAACCCGTGAACACCCTTTCTATTTTTTAACATGATCCTGGATTTCCTGATCGCGTTTAACTACTAAATTAAAAATTTCTTTAAAATTACCCTTGTTTGAAGAATTATGGCTCTCATCACGACCGCGAAATGCAGGTTCTTGTTTTACTAACAGAATTGTAACATCAATTTCTTCAACTTCTTTAATCTTTTTCAACTTCTTCATTATATATCTTATTAGATAGAGAAATTTGTCCAGCTAAAGCACTGTCAATAGTTTGTTTATTTTTTTCTAACCGTTTTAAACCTAAGCAATTGTTTAAATGTTCTTTCGAAGATTCATGTTTTTTTACACTAGCTGATAAATTTTTCAAATCTGAATATCCCTGACTCACCCAAACATTTTGCTTCAAATTTGAGAGCAACAGACAAGGCCAACAGAAAAGTGAATTTTTAAAATAACTTCCGCTTAGCCATTTATGATTTTCATACCATATGGTTTTAAACGATCTCGAAAATGGTCGATTGTCTTTTGTCTTATCTGTGGATAAAATTGTTAAATTTGGTAAAGGCCGGCCCATTGAAATAATTTCTGACGTTTCTTGATTTTGGCGCCTTGAATAAGGCGTCTCGATCAAACTGCATATTACATCGTTTAAAATATTCATATTCGATGACTAAAGTTTTTCCACCAATAAAACTAACACACCTACGTTTCAACAACGTCAAATATTACTTATTTTATTTTTGTATCAAATAATAATTTACTCTTCGAATAAATTGATAAGTTAACAATTAACCTCGCTTTAAATTTTTAATTATCTATAAATTCTAATAACACTTCTATCTATATCTATAAAATATAATGGACGACTGACAAATAACTATTCACAGATTTATTTGTCGTTAGTGAATTATTACTAAATTAATATAAAATTAAAATGCCCTTCAATAGACCGATCTCAAATTTATCTGTTTATTATTCAGTTTTCATAAACAAATTTAATTTGTCCTACCTAGTTTTATTCAATCCTTAACCTACTAATAACAGCCAAAATCAAAAAACAAAATTATTTAAAACAGTTTCACAAGACACAAGAGAAGCAACTGATAAAATTTTGGAGGTCCGGCTATAAGACTCTGTGCCTATGCGCCCTTTCAAAATCGTAGAATACGCGAGACCTGCAGCAGGCCCGCTCGCGTAAACAGAGAGAGATCGCACGTTAATTCGGTGTTGGCGTCGTTCTATTTCAGGCTACGTTTTCAAGTGCCTGACCCAGGAAGAATATAGAATCTTATACAGTACTACTGATACTACAAGGAGCGTACAATAATTATAACTACGGAGAAAATTTTTTGGATATTTTTACAAATAATTTGGATAATTTTTGCTATTTTATTGTAGGTATTGTGTCAAAATTTATAAATTACAATTTTGAAATAAGTAATTTATATTAATAATTTATATTATTGTACTACATTTGAAGAGGTTAGGCGGCGCCTACCTTGCCTACCCTGACGGGCCGCCCCTGACAAGCATTATTGCAATTCAATACGGTTTCTATGATTTTTCCTCTTCCGAATGTTTTCTTGGAGCCCCACATAGTATTATGGGCGTTGAAATCTCCAAATAGTATAAATGGGCTAGGTAGTTGGCGGACTAAATCATCTAACTCGATTTCAGTGAGTAGTTAGGTAATAGTAGTAGTTAGGTAATACTGCATATAGATATTTTATCAGGATACCAGATAGTTACTGCTATAGCCTCCAAATTAGTGGTTAGAATATGATGTAAAGAAAATAAATCGTTAGACACGAAAATAGAGGTTCCTCCACTTGCTCTAGTAAATATTGTTCGAAGAAAATGGTAACCTTCAAAGTTTTTAAGCTCTCGTTTATGAGAGTCTTTAAAATTAGTTTCTTGAAAGCAAATGATATCGGCTTCTGTATTGGTGATTAGCTGTTGTATGCGTTCTAAGCGAGGGTAAAACCCATCGCAATTCCACTGAACTAGCGTGAAAGTAATGGCTTTAGGTAGTTAAGGAAGAATCTGAGAGATAATCGTTATCATTATTGGTTGATTGAGATGCTGTACTTTCCGTTTCTGTGTTGTCTATATTTAACTGTTTTTTAAATTTCTTAGAGACTCTTTTGAATCTATTTTTCGCTGTTCTGTCTTCAAGTGAGGGGTATATTTTTGACATATCGTCAAGGAGTCCCTGGACATTTTGAGTGAACTCCTGTGCTTTGGGCAAGAAGTTATCACTGCCGAATGTATTTTCAAGGATGGCTAGGAAATTTTCAACAGGAAGGGGAAATGAGTCTGGATTTTCTTAAAAAAGATTTTGGATAGTGTGAATTGTGGAATTAGTTGATTTAGAGTTATCGGGGGAGTCTTTCTTAGATATTTTGGCTTTATGCTTAGTGGGAACAATTACATCTGATGTGGGCATTTCATTGATTTTAGTGGGTGTATTTTTAGAAGTTTGTGTTTCTATAGAGCTTGTATCACTGATGTCAAAACGACTCCGTTTCTGACGGGTGGATGGGGGAAGAAAATCATTATTTGGGGTTATGGAAGTAATGGGAACATCGACTGTATTTATTTGTTGACTAAGATCTAGATTATTTGTTGTGTTTGAAATGTGTCATTATTTGATATTGGGGAAGTGGGATTGGGTTCAGTAGGGAAAGATTGTTCATTTAGGGAAGGATTTCTAGGAGGATTTTGACAATTATTTGCTGTGTGACCTTGTTGTTTGCATAGAAAACAAACCATTTCATTTGTAGAGAGAAATATCCTGTGAGAGTTGTTGTCAAAAGGGATTATTATTGAAGTTTGGAGCTCAAAGTTTTCTGTGGATGGAGTGACATATACTTGTCTTCTGAAACTCATCTCTCGTTCCATCCCTCCTTGTGGAGTATTGGGAGCTTATGCGTTTCTTGGCCAAAAGTGTAAGATTGCTGTCTGGCCGGGACAGCGCATCTTCTTTTGTTTTTATTCTCTGGATAAATTGTGAACTAATTCCCTCCACTCTCTTCTATCTTTTGCTCTCTTTTTGACTTCGCCCCATCTTAGTCCAATTTTTTCGTGTTCTATCGTTGTTGTTCTTTTCCAGCTGTTGTCTGGTCTGCCCCTCTTTCTTTTCCCCTCTGGTTGTTATTCAAGTGCTTGTCTTGCTATGCTGCTTTGGTCTTTCCTTAAAGTGTGGCCGATCCATTTCCATTTTTTTTCCTTGACTGTAGTAGATACGTTAGTTTGCTTTGTCCTTTCCCATAGTTCTGTATTAGTTATTTTGTTTGGCCAGTATATTTTCAGGATTTTTCTTAGAGATTTGTTTACAAATGTTTGTAGTTTTTTAGTTGTATTTTCGTCCTGTTTCTGCTCCATAGAGCAGTATACTTTTAATGCAACTGTTTAAGATTTTAATTTTTGTTGTTTCCGATATTTCGTCTCTTTGCCAAATTCTATTTAAAGCGTTGAATGCGTGTTGCGCCTTTGTTATTCTCGTCTGTATATCTATTTACACCCCCGCTCCTTTCCATGACAGATCCCAGATATGTGAACTTGTCTACCTCTTCTACTTCTTTACCGTTTATAATTATTTTATTATTTGGATGGTTATTATTTTTTAGAAGTTTAGTTTTTTCTGTGTTTATTCGAAGTCCGATCGTGTCGGAGTACTGTGCCAATTTGTCAATTTTTGCTTGCATATGATTTCGGTGTTCAGTTATCAGGCAGATCGGAAAGGTTCCACCTGATGTCTGTTCGATCGTCGATTACTTTCCTCATTACCCAATCTATCATAATTAGAAATAGGGTAGGGGATAGTACACAACCCTGTTTGACTCCACTTTCTATGGATATTTCTTCTGTTACTTCACCTGAATATTCTAGTTTGGCTTTGTATACTTCGTAGAAGAGTTTAATAAAATTTATGTTTTTTTGTGGTATCCCATATAATCCAAGGATTTTCCACATCTGTGCCCTATTACACGGTCAAAGGCCTTATCGAAGTCGATAAAACTCACATCTATATCCTTATTCCATTCATTTGTTTTTTCCAAGATAATTCTAAGGGTGCAAATGTGATCAATAGTGGAATGGTTGGAACGGAAGCCTGCTTGGTTGTTTCTTAGTTTTTTGTTTAGTTCCGGCTTCAATCTTTCCAAAATGATTTTGGTCAGCACTTTGGATGTGGCACTTAGTAGTGTTATTACACGCCAATTGCTGCATTTGCTCAGGTCTCCTTTTTGGGTATTTTTATAATCAATCCCTCTTTCCACTCCTTTGGCAATTCTTCATCTGTCCATGTTTTATTCAAAAGTGTATGTAGCATCTCTACTGACTGCTCGGTGTCTGCTTTTATTATGTCAATGGGTATATTGTCGATTCCTGCGGCTTTGCCATTTTTTAGTAGTTTTAGGGTGTTTCCAATTTCTTCCATTGTAATTTCTCCAATATACACTTCTAGTTCTGGTGATTCTACTTCATCTTCTATGATTTGAGTTATTTCATGCTTAGCATATATCTCTTCGAAGTATTCCTTCCATCTTTGTATTATTTCTTTCTCATTTTTTATTCTATTTCCTTGTTTATCCTTTAGTTCTCGTATATTTCGTTGTGTTTTTCCTGTTAAGTTTCGTATGATTGTATATTGTGTTCGTAATTTGTTTTCTTTCGCTGCTTCTTCTGATATATTTAGCATCTCATTTATATAGTTTCTTTTATCTTTTCTGGCTTGTTTTTTTACTTCTGCGTTTTTTGCCTTGTATTTCCTTTCAAGTGCCCTCTCTTCTTCCGATACTTTCTTTCGTAGAATTTCTTCTTTGATTTTTTTCTTTCTTCTATCAGTAGTAGAGTGCCTTTGGTAATCCATTTTTTATTTTGTCTTCTTTTTAATCCGATTGTTTCTTTTGCTGTATTCATCATCACTTCTTTAAAATATTTCCATGTTTCTTCGACTGACTCTCCAGTTTGTTGTGATACTGTTCGGTTAATTGCCAGTTTCTCACTGAATTTATTTCTTATATATTCTTGTTTTAGGGCATCAACGTTGTACTTGTTCCTTCGGCTGATTTTTTGGTTTTTATCTCTGGCTAATTTCATTTTTAGTCTCGCTTTGATTAACATGTGGTCTGATCCCACATCAGCACCTCTTAAGCTCCTGACGTCTTGCAGCCAGCTTCTCCATTTATATTCAATTATTATGTGGTCTTTTTGATTATTTTATCTCCTTCCCGGTGATTTCCATGTTTCCTTATGTATCCGCTTATGTTTAAAGATGCTTCCTCCTATTAAAATTTCATTTTGCTCACAAAATTCTATTAATCGATTTCCATTGTCGTTTCTCTCTCCGATTCCCTCCTTTCCCATCACATGTTCATGTCCTTTATTATCATTTCCTATTTTTGCATTAAAGCCTCCGATTAGTATTTTTATATTTCTTCTATATTTATTATTAATACTATTAAACGTTGTTTGTAGTTGCTCGTAAAATTCTTCCTTCTCATTTTCGTCGTTTTTATTTGTGGGAGCATGTACATTTATTACTATTATGTTATAATATCTTGCCTTCAGTCTCGCCCAAATAATCCTTTCTGACACTGGTTCCCACTCTACTAGAGCCTTTCTCCCCTTTCGGGCTAGCAGTATTGCCACTCCCTTTTCGTGTTTGTCATTTACATCCGTGTTCCCAGAATATATCATTAGCTGTTGGTCACCTACTCGGGTTGATCCACTACCATTCCATCTTGTTTCGCTTAGTCCGACAATGTCTAATTTGTACTTATCAATCTCTTGGCTTACCTGCTTCAATTTGCCGGTTTCGTGTAGGGTTCTTACATTCCATGCACCTATAAATATGTTCTCTCTTGTGTCTATTTCATGTTTATCTTTCGTTTTTGCTCTATTTCTATTTTCGTCCTTGCTCAATTCCTTTTTCTGAGCCTTGTCTGTCGTGATTTGTGCTTTTGTTTGTGTATTTTCATCTTCTGTTAGTTTTTTGGATTTCCCTGGTCTTCTTCTAGCTGGCTGCTGTATTGATTGCATTTGTGTGTTTTTCCGTCTATTATTAATTTATTATATTTTATTGTAACACTTTTACCCTTATTAATTTCTTCATTTGCGACTTGTCTTATTTTTTCTGTGTTTGTAGTTCTTGTTTTGTTATGTCATTATTTATATATACTTTATTGCCTTTTATGTGTTTTAGTTTAGCTTTATTTTTCATGATATTTCTTTTTCAAACTTGATCTGTAGTTTGACCAAACATGTTTTTTCTCCCAGTTTGATAACTTCTTCGATTTGAACATTGATATTCATTTCTTTTTCCATGAAGTTTCCTACAGTTTGTTTCAGTGCATTTCTATCGATTGTATCTATTGGCAAGCCTTGTATTACAACATTATTTACTTTCCTTTCCTTTTCTAGTCTTTGTACACGTATTTTCATATCGTTTAGTTCTTTTTTCATTTCTTCCTTCTCCTTGTGTTTAGTTTGGTTTTCTTGTTTAACTTTCTCCAATTCTGTTTTCAGGTCGTTTAATTCCTCCCAGTACTTTCTCTGTTCTTCTCTGTACTTCTCTGAAACTCATAATATGAGTAAATACATCACCGGGGGATTCCAGCTTTTAGATATGAGACTAGTGACGCGAGTTTTAGACCTAAATCCTTGAGATGTTTTTCTATGATGTCGTGTGGGATTGATGGACAAACGCTGGATATTATAAGCCTTTTAGCTGGGGTTACAAGTCTCCGTACTGGTAGTTCAACTGTATTTATTTTAACTGTAGGATGTTCAGTTATAATTTGATCGACGAGTTCAGATTTTGTGAGGTAGATACAGATTCTGTTATTGGAAATTCTTGAGGTGAAGCAGATGTTTTTCGGATTAACAATATTGCCTATGGCCTTGACATAGTCGAGTAGTACTAAATTTGGTTCTGCATGAATTAAAATTGTTTCGGTCTTCTTGGGATACTTCGGACGCGGTTTAGTCATAGTAGCAGTTGCATATGAACTAGTAAGATTACTGGAAGAATTGGGTGCAGACATGTTGTTGCTAACAGTGGGGGGACATTGATTTAAATTGTTACTCATGCAGTCAAAAGTAACTTGAATTTGTTTATATTAACGCTTTGGATGTCTGGAAATAAGTGATAACCTTGGATACATCACTGCAATACTGGTTGCCTAACCGTTGGCGTCCGTTGGGACGGGATAGCAACAATGAAAAACTATTGACAGTTTGACACTGAATGTGTTTAAGTTGAAAGATTATTAAGTAAAAAATCTCTTACTGAACGAAGTTACAGCTTGTTCTTTATGATTTACACGTAACACAATTGTTATTAGTCACTATTTGCGCGAAAACTAATTTTAATAACTAGTATTTACAGTAATAATTACAAATTTCGGCACCAATTTACAGATCGATACATACACGTTCTGACGTTAGTTTGACAGTCTCGAATTAAAATTTGAAAAACGCGAAAATGGTCATTTTAAGGCTTAATAATTCGGTTAAAAATTATTACTATGAAAGTCAGAAAGTGACTAAATCAAAGTTTAAAGACCCCCTACAAGATCCTGAAGAAATTGTCATTATTTTATTACTAAGCTGTTATTTTTAATAATTAACAGTCAGCGCTATGCGCGTATTAGGCGGCCGTCAATGGTGAGTGCGAAAGAGATGCACCGGCGGCAGTGCAATGGCTCATCTTACTCGCACTCACATTGACGGCCGTCTTAATACGATCTTAGCGCTCATTGATAATAATTAAAAATAACCGCTTAGTAATAAATTAATGACACAAATTTCTTTAGGATCATGTAGGGGGAGGGGGGCTTTAAACTTTTATTTGGTCAGTTTCTGACTTTCATAATAATTATTTTCAACCGAGTTCTTAAGCCTTGAAAATTTATTATTCTCTATATTTGTTATTTTCGCGTTTTTCAAATTTTAAACCGCATACTCGTATAACTCGACAACGTTCAATTTTAGATAAAAATTACAAGTAACATTTTTTTGCTCAGAATGACTCAAAGAATCTAAAAAAAATTGTGCAAAGTAAAAAATAGGTTTTTTGAATTTGTTTAAAAAAATTGTTTAAACAATTTTCCGGCTGCGGCACCTCCCGTCACCCTGTGGATTTGTTATAAGGACCTCTTTTTAAGTAAGTTTGTGCAAAAAAATCGAATCAGAATAATTTACCTAACGGGGGCGACGACACAGCCTGGTCTATTTCTCAGTACCTCTTCGTTTGTGAGGTGTTCTGTCCATGATATTTTCAGAATATTAACCCTACCTACAACAGCAATGGGGTATAGCAAATTAACTACATATATATACAAAGTTTTAAAACAAGAAAAATCGGCTGGTACAACTTTACCTAAACCGAGACCAGTCGAGCTGGATGATTGCTTTAAAAATACTATTTGTAGGATATCACAATTTTAAACTTTTGCATTCATTCTAATGTCGAAATACTTCATTCTAGACACTGACGATGATCTGATATTAGATCGAAAACGTCCTGTTTTACTCCATTTGGATGACTTTTTAAAAGATTTAATAAATTTTTATACCAATACACAAATCAAAATTTTTACTTCTATGTAAGCTTTTATTTGACCCTGGTATTTCTCCTTGTTCAGATTTTTGTTTAAGATAAGACGTACCTATACCTGAGCAACAGAGAACTAGTCGAAGCCTCAACAATAATTAGCACACAATGATATAACTAGTGACTTCACTGTTATACATTTGCTGCTACATTGTTACACTAGAACTTTTATCTCATCTCTGTTGGCAATTAAAACTTCGTTCTTTGTCTCTTAAGCTTTTAATCGGATAAAGTCGATAAACGAATTCTGTTAATTGAACATAATTTTAATTTCCGTTTCCTCTTCAGGTACGTTATGTTTGTATAAAAGAGAAGCTTTTAAAATGAACATAATCGATATTGTGCTTATTAATGGAAATTTTAATAAGCAAAATCAGTTAACGTTGTTTTGGGGGCTTCTTACGCTTACGGTCATTGCAGCATTAAAAGGGCAAACTCCGTACAATATATTTTAACAAAAGAATCATTTTTTGTAAACTAGATTCAAAAATTTTTTTAAGAATTACTTTTCTTATTTTCGTATACATATAATATTACGGAGTTTACTTTAGAGGGTGATTAATACAGTATTTTTAAAAAACTTCATTGTAAGATACTCACAAATGTTTAAAAACACTATATCTGACTATTTTTGCATTCATTGCATGCATTTTTTATAAATAATGTAATACAATGTACAGTGTGACAAAGCCAAGTGGCATAAATTCCGTGAATGAGCGATTTTGGAAACAAATCCCGAAACAGTAAATGTTTTTATAGTTAAATTATGATTTTTTGGCATATACAGGGTGTCCCGAAAAGATTGGTCATAAATTATACCACAGATTCTGGGGTCAAAAATAGGTTGACTGAACCTCACTTACCTATATACAATAGTGCACACAAAAAAAGTTACAGCACTTTGAAGTTACAAAATGAAAATCGATTTTTTTTCATATATCGAAAACTCTTTAGAGATTTTTTATTGAAAATAGACATGTGGCATTTTTATGGCAGCAATATCTTAAAAAAAGATTAAAGTGAAATTTGTGCACCCCATAAAAATTTTATGGGGGTTTTGTTCCTTTAAACCCCCCCCCCCCCCAAACTTTTGTGCACGTTACAATTAAGTTATTATTGTGGCACCATTAGTTAAACAAAATGTTTTTAAAACTTTTTTGCCTCTTATTACTTTTTCGATAAGCCAGTTTTTATCGACATATTTTGAATATTTGTCGAATCCACCACATGTTTGTATATGGTTAATAGTCTTGGCTGATTATCGGAGAATAGGCCATTTTTGGGAAAAGTTATTTACCAGCAATTTTATAGCTGGAATCGAATTATAAGATCCTATTTATTAATAATATAGGTATGCAAAGTCCTCAGATAGTGTGCAACTTTTTTTATAAACAAAATGGCGCCCGAAAATCGTGTTTTTTTCAATTATTGCCCTTTAACTCCGAAGATTTTAACTTTACAACAAAAACACTCAAATAAAAATTCACCGTGATTAAATTCTGCATAGAGACGTGTTTTTCCCGATCGGCTCCGACGAAAATTTTCATCGGAAAATGCGGGTTTTCCCAACAAAATCTTTAACTTAAACAAATAAAGTTTTAGATAAGTAATTATTTACCAATAGTTAAATAATTTGCTGACTTAAAAGCCTTCTTGGTTTAGATTATAGTTCCAGAAGCTGGTGAAAATTAAACGAATATTTTAGCAACAATTCAATTGTTAATTAATAATTTACAGTCGCAATAATAACCAAAATAATTATGATACACTGATCAAACTTTGAAATCTTATAAAGATAAGATGCCTATTTAACATTTTGTCGGCAAAATATAAATTTTTTATTTTTTGCATAATCTTTAAATGTTAAAAAAAAATAGTTATAAACAAATTAACGTTTCTCAGAATGTTTTTATTATATTCTAATTTCTCATCTGTAATTCTCCGGGTCCGATTTGTCTTCTTTTTTGAAGAGAGGTATTAGGATGCTTGATCTCCATCCTTGTGGTATTCTGTTTTTTTCTAATATTTTTTGTATTAGTTTTAATAGTTGTTGAGTCAGATCTTGTCCTCCATACTTTAAGATTTCGTTCGATATTCTGTCCTCTCGTGCATATTTTCTACTTTTTAATTTTCTTAATGCTTCCTTTACCTCTCCCTCCTCGATGTTTATTTCTTCGTTTGTCGTAACTGCAGGTGTTGGTGGTTCATTATCGTCGCCTTTAGCAAATAAAGATCGGAAGTAGTCTGCCCATGTTTCTTTCTGCAAGAATTTCGTTTTTATTAATTCGTTCATCTCTTTTCTTTGTCCTCTGATCATTCTCCATACTTCTTTTTGTGTTCCTCAGAAGTCGTGTTCCATCTGTTTTGAGAAACTCTGCCAGTCTTCCCTTTTATTTGTCTCACTAAAGTATTCGTTTCGTTTGTAGTGGTTGTATGTCTGTTGTGTACGTTTTGTTCTGTATTGTAAAAAGGCTTTCTTCTTTTCTTCACATTTTATCTTCACTTCCTCTCTAAAACATGGGGTTTTCTTTTTTAATAGGTTAGTATTCGTTACCTTCCTCTCTCCAAGTGATTCTATTGCAGTGTTGATTATATTATCTTTGAATTTTTGCCAGCTTTTCTCATGTTATCGTTTTCTAATATTTCATTCTTAGCAATCTTCTCTGATATTCTTTTTCTGTATAAGTATTCCGTGGATTCCGTATTTAGTCCTTCGACTCTGATTTTTGTTTTTTATTGGTGCTGCCCTCTTGGGTGTGAAGTATTTCATAATGATTCCTATTTTATAATATAATAATAGGATATAGTCGCTACCTACATCTGTAGGTAGCGACTATTTGACATCTATTTTTGATGGATGTATATCTCTGTTGGTTACAACATAATCTATAATAGATCTTTGTTCGGTGTTATTGAATGTATATTTGTATTAGTCTTTTTGGCCAAAAAATGTGTTGTTTATTCTAAGTTCCTTGTTCGTGCAGAAGTTTATCATTGGAGGTTACAACCTCCTATTAAGAAACAGCAGAAAAAAGTTTTAGAAAAACGATATTAAAACGCAAAAAAATGATAGTCACTTTTAAAAACAGTTGAATTTAATAATTTCAAACTCTTCACGAAAATATTAACCATATTTTATTTATATTTTACTACCTAAATGAGTAAAAATGCATATTTCTTAACTTACCCACATATGCACGAAAATCGTAACAGGTTCCAATCGGTGCCCCATGGTACTCTTTGGCAGGTACTAATTGCACACTAGGTGGAGCGAAGGGAGTGATTGTCATAGTGAAGGGATAAGCGTGTTCACCTAGACGTTTCATTAAAGCCTCCTAAAAGAAAAAAACTATATTATATAAAAGAAAAGTACAATGCTGCATAAAAAACTAGAAAGACCCTTTAAAAAATAGTGAGATAGCTGTCAGTCACCGTCACAAATATAACTATAACCTTAAGATCGCAAGAAAATACCTAAGGCCCAATAAAAGAAAAAGAAGAAGTTGCTAGCCATATATTTGAATCTTTCTCTTTTATCCATGCTTGGTACCGGCTATCCTACTGTTACGCTACTCTATCTACCTAAGGGCACGTATCCATTACGTTGGTGCTCCATGCTCCGTGTAACTGCTCCACATAGTCGATACGTTGGTGCCCCCGTTCGGCGCTCACCCTCGGCGATCCAATCGGTGGCCGTTTAGATGTAGAGGAGCGCATGCCGTATCCATTGGAGCAGTATACGGAGCATGGAGAACCAACGTAATGGATACGTACCTTTACAGCAGCACAGGCTGAGGTAACTATAGACCAGGGCGCATCAGTAAAAATATTAGTACATTTGGACGTTGAGAGGTGACTCAAATTTTTTTGGAGAAGCTGCTTGAAAATAGCTCGAATATTAATATTTGAGTTATCCTTCCTCTCAAAAAGGTCCGGAACATTGTTTAAATAATCAAAATGTCAAAAAATTCAGGAAAAATTCGACTTTTTCTTCGTTTTTTGATTATAACTTTAAAAGTATTCATTTTCTAGAAAAGTTGTACTCACATAAAAGTTGCTACGCGCAGGACAGCGGATAATTTGCTCTGATTGGGCATGACAATGACCCTTGATAATAATTTATACATTTTAATTTTTATTACATTTCGATATGGATAAATAAATTTGTTTATTGCAAAATAAAAACACATACTCTATCCTTTGAAATAACACTTTTCTTAGCAAAAAATTTCTTTATTCATTTATTTTAACTTAGAGAATAAAAGTTTATTATTTTTAAACATATGCAATTGTTAAACAATATTTCACAAGCAATAAAAAAATTAGTTTGATTTTTGTTGAATAAAAATATTAAAATACAACAAAATATAGAGTAAGAAAATAATATATTAGATAAAGATTGGAAGATATTTTGGTGAAAATCAACTTGTGTGAATCGAACACCGCTGTCCTGCGCGTAGCACCAAAAATTAAGGTTTATTTAAAAACATTCCTAGCTCCGTGGTAATTAATCGTTTTTAATTTTGTAAATTGCAAATAAAAGGTACAGTAGACTTCTATAAGCAGAAAAAAATTCAACTTGTTATCTGCTTTATTTTCAGTCCTGAAACATTTTATAAAAATGATTTTTTTGCGAAAGCTGGATTTTAAAATTTATTTTGCAAAATCTATTAAACCAATCTTAATGAAATTTAGAATGTTGTTTTACAATATCATGTTTTTCTGGGTAAAATATGAAGGTCATAATATGTGTAGTATGAATGGCTGAAAAACGTAAAATGCTAATACTTGTTTTTGTGTGTTTTTTTCGCAATTATTGCTATTTTTCAACAAGGATAACTATTTTTTAAATTTATAACTAATTCTCTATTGTTGGAAATTTAATTACACAACTTTTATGTCAGTACAACTTTTCTGAGAAATGAACAGGTTTAAAGTTATAATCAAAAAACCAATAAAAAAATCGAATTTTTCCTTCATATTTTGACATTTTGACAAATATTATTATTTGAGTTATTTTCAAGCAATTTCTGCAAAAAAATTTGAGTCACCTCTCAACGTCCATCTCAAAATGCGTGGCGTTCCGCCAAGCACAATATCCGATGCTTCTTAACGATTGTAATATACCGGTTTTTACTCAGGAAAATCTGGACCGGATAGACAATAGGGCCGTGACCCGTCAAAATAGCCCGGTCAAAATAGCCCCGTTAAAAAAGCCCAGTCAAAATATCCCGGACACAAAATAGCCTCGACAAAATAGCCCGCAACCAAAATAGCCCCGACAAAATAGATCGCACACAAAATAGCCCCGGTGAAAACAGCCCCGGCTAAAATAGCCCCGGCTAAAACAGCCTCTTAGAAAACACCTCCAATAAAAACTTTTACCTTTTATCGGAGTACCATTTATTTTAAATTACTATTCTAATTGGGAAATAAGCCACAATTTGCTTAAAAAAATATTTTATTAACGTTTCAACTTCCACTTCGGACGTCGTTGTCAAAATACAAAATATTAATAAATTAAACAAAAATGTTGTTGCTCAGTAAAAAAATTCTTCTAATAATTTAATTTAATCTGACTCATTCATATTGGCAATTCAGACGTAGCTACAGTATGGTGCAAATGGAAGGAATGAATTCGTTATTTCGTAATCTCGCGACGTTGAGGAAAATCCTGAAATAGATCGATTTTTTTTTAAATTACGATATTCTGTAATATATGTCATACTAGTGACGTCATCCGTCTTTGCGTGATGACGTAATCGAGGATCTTTAAATGAGAATAGGGGTCGTGTGCTAGCTCATTTGAAAGGTTATTTAATTCTCTTTAGTAATATAAACAATTACATAATTATTTATACAAGGTGTCCAAAAACTTTTTTTTAATTTAAATTATTTGACAAAAAATGAAGAACGTATGTAATTGATTTAATTTAAAATGCATTTTATTGTTGCCTGAAAACAGAAAAAAAAATTTTATATCACAAATAAACATTGATTTTCGCTTAAATTAAATGTTCAAACTTCCAAGAGGCAGAGAAGACTGGACTCGAGTTCTCTGAAAAGACCATTTTTATTTAATGTGGTTAAGATAAAAATCTGAATAGAGGATTCATGATGAATTCTGAAGGGAGCTATTTTGTCGGGGCTATTTTGTCGGGGCTATTTTGTCGGCGGGCTATTATTCCGCGGCTATTTTGTCTACAGGCTATTTTGTCGGAGCTATTTTGTGTGCGGGATATTATGTCGGGGCTATTTTGTCGGAGCTTTTTTGACGGGGCTATTTTGACGGGGTACCCAATAGGGCAGCACACGCCGTGGAAGAACGGTTTCTTAGACTTCCAAGTGCTTCGTAAATAGACAGTTACTGCTACAAATTTGACTAGGAGGCTAGTAGATGTTTATGGCACCCTAGTTATTACCTGATATTACTTCTTCTTCTTCTTCTTGTAATAGGAATACGTCCTGTTTCTTCTGGTATACCGTTTCTTCTGTTACAGTCTTTGCTGCGATCCGGAGCTCCAACTCTCGTACCATCGTTTTTTGGGTCTTCCTATGGGTCGTTTGGTGTTGGGATTCTGTGTTTTCGCCCAATGCGCCATACGTTCAGGGTCCATCCGATCTACGTGGTCTCTCCACATGCGTCGTCGCACTCTTGTCCATCTCACTACGTCTTGAACGCCTAGCTCTCAGATACCTCTCAGAGTGTGATACCTCTTATGGATCTTATGGTTTTCATCTCTGTTGTTCTCATTATTTGTTTGGTTTGGTCTTTGTTGTCTCGGGCTTTGTCTCAGCTACGTATGTCAGTACGGGTCTAACACATGTCTTATAAATGCGGACTTTGCTTTCGGTGATCATATATTTATTCCGTCAAATTATATCGCTCAGGAAACCAGATATTCTCGCTGCTTTCCTTGCCTGCTGCTTTGATTCTTGCCACAGATGCCTGTCGCTAGATATTTCCACACCTAAGTATCTACAATCCATTACCTGTTCGATTATATGGTCGTCCACTACTAATTTACATCTAATTGGGTTCCTGAATATTATCATCGATTGGGTTTTCTCTTTGGATAATGTCAGGTTATACTTTTTGGCGGTTATTTTGAATTTTTGTAGTAGGCGTTGTAAGTCATCTTCGTTTTCGGCTATTAAGATTGCATCATCTGCGTAGCAAAGTATTCTCATGGTTCGGTTACCCATTTTGTATCCCTGATTCATTATGTTAACACTACCTATAACTTCATCCATTATTAAATTAAATAGGCATGGATTGAGGCTGTCCCCTTGTCTAATGCCTGGATTGATTTTGATTTCTTCCGTGAGCCCGTGTGTGGTTTTAATTCGTGTTTTGTTGGATCTATTGAGCTCTTTGCTTATGTTTCTATACCTCTGACCTATGTTTTTCTTTTCAAGGATAGTAAGCACGTCCTTTAATCGGACTCTGTCGAATGCTTGTTTCAGATCTACAAAGCATATGAACATGGGCTTGTCGAATTCTATTGATTTCTCAACTAATTGTCGCATTATGAAAATATCGTCTATTGTAGATCTGTTTGGGCGAAAACCTTGTTGTTCTTCCGATACACCGGCTTTCTTATATATTTTTTGGGATTGAATTTTTGTCAATAGTTTTGATGTAGAATTGAGTAGTGTAATTCCTCGGTAGTTCGTAGGATCTGTCTTTACGCCTTTCTTGTAGATGGGTATTGTTATACTCTCTCTCCATTCCTCTGGTACTGTCATGTTGTTTACAATTTTTTGGAATAATGTTGTTATCTCTTCTATTATTTTTGTACCTCCGTATTTAATTAATTCATTTGGTATATTATCCGGACCTGGTGATTTTCTATTTTTTGATCTTTTGATTGCTTCGTTTACTTCTTCTTGGGTGATGTTGTCATTCTCTGTTTCTTCTTGGTGAATGTTTTGTAGGTCATTTCTTTGTACTTCATTATTATCGTCGTTATCGTCTTTGTATAGATTCTCGAAATAAGTTACCCATTCTTCTGGTTTTATTGCGTTAATTTATAATTCTTCGGTGTCCGGCTTCTTCCTGTTCCTCAACATGTTCCATACCTTCCTTTGACCTCCTCGTAAATCATGTTCCATGTCATTTGAGAATTTTTCCCAATATATTTGTTTTAGATCTTTGATTCTGTTAGTTGTTCTATTTCTTTCTGATTTATATCTTTGATACTCTTCTGGGCTCCTATTGTTAATATATCTTACGTATGCATCTTTCTTCTTTTTTGCTAAATCTTTGACTTCCTGTTTAAGTCAATTGTTCTTTCTCCAATAGCTTCTTTTGCACTACTAGTTATATTATTTTTTATTTTTTCCCCTGCTTCGTTTATATTTTCTGTGATTTCAATAGGGCTAAGATTGATCTTTTCCTCAAGTCTTTTTTAGTAGAGATCCTTAGTACTTTCGTCTTGTACGGATTCTATGTTGAACTTGGTGATGTAATTAGGTGGTTTCTTTCTCTCTATTATGTACGCGTGACGGTACTTACATAAGTATGACCATTCCGTGTTGCGTTCCCACATTCGCAGACGTCATTGTGCGTACGTCAAGTACTTCCCGTGGGTGAACTTTTCTGTTGGTTATCACATAGTCAATCATCGATCTGTGGCCCCTTGTGTTAGTGAATGTATATTTATGTTGTTCTTTGTAGTCAAAGTATGTATTGTTGAGACGCAACTCGTTGTGTGCACATATCTCTATTAATAAATCTCCGTTATCATTTGTTGGTGCTTCGTTGAACTTGTGCATTATTCCTTGGATGGGTGTATTTCCTATTCTTGAGTTGAAATCTCCCAACAAGAATATTTTTTCTGTTTGTGGCAATCTATCTAAGGCCCAAGGTCTCTTGAAGTTTTTCGAAAAATTCGTCTCTCTCGTTCTTTGGTTTGTTTACATCTGGTGCATAAATGCTAACAATATGGATTTTTTCATTAGCTAACTTCATTGGAATATCCATTATATGCTGGTTGGTGTAATTAACTTCTTCGATGTTATTTTCAAATTTCCTGTTTACTAATATGCCAACACCTGCTTGTGATCTGATGTTCTTGTCTACTCCGCAGTAGAAGAATATATGATTTCTATATACTGTGTTACCTTTACCCTTTTTCTTTGTCTCTGAGACTGTACATATGTCTATTTTGTGCTTTTCTACTTCTAATATAATTCCTTGGTCTTAAGCGTTCCACGATGTAGTGTTCCAGCATGCCAATCGTAGAATACTTCTCTTCAGGTTTTTTTCCACATTCGCTTTTCCGTTTTCTCGCTAGGTCGTCACCGTTATTCCATCCTGTATCCGAGGCTACTGTTCCAGTTCTTTGAGCATTGTTTTTTTTTACGAAGGGTAGGTTGCTAGCCATGCTCTTCAACCCTCCTCCTTTACCCGGGCTTGGGACCGTCAATAATGGTGACTTCTGAGCTACTCGATTCACCCAGCATCACCACCCCAGGCGGAGTTACCCGATATTACATAATGAAGAAAATTGGGACAAGATTAAAGGAACTAAATTTATCATCCTGGTTATATACCTAGTACAGTCTTTTAATTAGACATAGCTCATCGAAGGCAACACTCTTGTACTCCTGCAGATTGGGATATGGATATTTGGTGAAACGTTATATCTACAGACGAGTCTCGTTTTATGAAATAATGACTCAATGGTTGCCAAAGAGCATAGGAAATGTCTGGACAACGCTATGACAATGTTGACTCTCTCCTAGAATGCAGTTTGTAGGTGGAGGTATAATGGTGATAGCGGCATTTCTCTGAATGCGTTCCTAAGAAACCCAAGTTAGTTCATATCAAAAGAGATAAGCTCCATATAATGGAATTGATCTACCCTGTTGGCTCCAGGCGGTTTCTGATAGACCAGTTATTCGAGGCGAATAACTAGGAAGGAACAGAGTTTCGTAAGATTTATTCCATATAAGAAACTCCCTTGACGAAAAAGAATAATTATGAAAAATCTACAATAGTATAGATGTCATCGAAATATTCATAAATGTCTCGTAAGATTTGGAACGTCAAAAAATTTGACAGTTAACGCAGTAGTAGTAGTAATTGAGTTGGCAAGCCAATAAAAGAGGTAAGAAAAACGAGGAAATGAGAAGAAATAATTGAGTTTTTAAATACAATCTGTCACTTAGTTAAAGTTATAAACTATTGTAATATTATTTTCTGTTTCAATAAAAGTTTCAACGAATCGGGGCTCCCACAAGGCAGGGTTTTGGGCCGCTACTTTTCCCGATTTTCAGAGCGGATTTACTAGAAACGCACAATAATAAAATTGTATCCTTTGCAGAAGGCTTAGCTGTACTATCAACTAGTGAGAATCCAGTAGATGAATCTTCTCATCTCCAAACCCACCTAAACCTTCTCTTACAATCAATGGAGAATTTAAATCAATGAAATAAAGTCATTACAAGTAACATTGACCATCCGCCGGCAAATATGTCCACCAAATATCATAACGATAATAGCATATCGACCAAAGGCTAACATGGAATACTCACATCCAGATGAAACGCAGGCAGTTTGATCTCAAGTTCAGACAAATGTACTGGCTCCTTGGTAGGACATCCAAATTTTCATTAAATAACAAATTACTTCTAAAAAAACCATATTGAAACCAATTTGGATGTACGGTATCCATCTCTGAGGATTCGCCAAATTAACACAAATCACAACTTTTTAAATAAACAGCGATTTGAATCGAAAGTACTTGGATCAATTACTGGAGCACACTAGTATGTCAATAATCTCACAACTCACAATGATCGGAATATTCCTTTTGTAAGAGATGGAATACAGCTGGCAGTGACCATCCATGAAAGTCGAACAAGAAACCACGACAACGAACTGATTGAATATCTCCAGCAGAATTGACCCATAAACAGAATACTCCAGCGAACGTGACTACAAGATTTAATATAACAATGGAATAAACCTATTAAGCGCCACGCACTTTGCGCCATGCGTACTAATCTAACGAACTCGCCCCGAACGCGTACCGCACACACGGCGCGAATATTGTTCGGCGCGCATTTCTATACGTACCTTAAGGCAAACCTATACTGAAACATCATTGGACGCTCCTCCTTCCTTGCTTAAAATTTTATTCACATTTACTTAAAACTCTTAAGAAGTTGTAAATAAAAGGTTATAAGAAAAAAATAAAAGTGACTAAAAATAAGTGTAACAATATACTCGTATATTCAATACACATAAAATTTCGTTAGCGTTAAAAGATCATTTAAAAAATGTTAACAAATACATAGTTACGTGGTAGTCCAATAAGTACTTAGCCTACAAAAGAAAAAGAACAATTTTGGAAAAGTGGCAATTTATTTCTCTACATAGTCTCCTTTTAGCTCGATACACTTGACCCAGCGATGCTTCAACTTCTTTAACCCGTCTGAAAAATATCTTTTCTCGAGGTCTGCAAAATAGGCTTCCGTGGCGGCGATAGTCTCCTCATTCTATTTAAATTTCTGCCCAGAGAGTGTCTTTTTCAAGTTTGGAAACAAATAGTAGTCGCACGGGGCCAAATCTCGAGAATACGGTGGATGGTGCAAAAGTTCGTAGCCCAATTCGACCAATTTGGCCAAGGCGACGGCGGAGGTGTGAGCCGGTGCGTTGTCATGGTGGAAGAGCACTTTTTTCTTTGCCAAATGGGGTCGTTTTTTCTTCAATTCGGCGTCGAATCTGCCCAATAATTCGGCATAATAGGGCCCTGTGATCATTTTGCCCTTCTCCAAGTAGTCAATGTAGATCACACATTGTGCATCCCAGAAAATGCTGGCCATCAACTTTCCGGCCGATTGGACAGTCTTCGCCTTCTTCAGAGCACGTTCACCGGGTGCTGTCCACTCTTTCGACTGTTCCTTGGTTTGTGGTGTATACCAGTGAATCCATGTTTCGTCGACGGTTATGAAACGATGTAAAAACTCCTTTGGAACACACTTAAATAGCATCATACACTGCTCTGAAGTGGTCTCACAGTTGCGATTATTGTCTGGAGTGAGCAAACACGGCACCCATCGAACCGACAGTAGGGTGGGCTGAAAAAAATAAATGTTTTTTTTTTCAAGTGCTATACCGCGAAAAACTTGCATATATACTTCATAAATAAAATGCAACTGAGAAAAAAATTATTTTTTCAATATCACGGTAGCGCAATGCAATTAAAATAGTTCGTTTTTTGAAAAAAACTTGGATTTTTAAAATTTTTTCTCCGGTGTAAAAACTTTAAATAATCAATCGCTATAGTGAAAAAACTGTATAATTTGACTTAGAAAACAGAAATACACAATGAACCAGTTTAAAAAACAATGTTTACGGTAGCGCAAACAGCTTTAAATAACGGATAATTACGCTAAAAGGCGCAGTTTACAACACTGCCGTCCTGCGACAGTTTACTCACAATGCCTTTTAATAAAAAGATTTCTTTTAATTTATTTGTTGTTTAAAGTGTGGGGACTGCAAATTAATAATTCAAATTCCTTTTAACATAGTTTATTAGCATCAACTTAAATCATAGCATTACAAATCTTTCATGAAAATTGTTATTGAAAATTCAAAAAGGAATTTTGATTAGTAGAATATATTTCATCACTAAGTCCATAATCATTCTTGTTTAGGAAGTTTGAAGGCTGATTTGCTTTCAAAGCATGGCATAGCTGCTCTTGACTGTAGTGTAGTTCGGATGAGCCCATCTCTTGCTTCAAAACCAACTACTTTTTGTGAAGCGCTGGTTACAAGTTTGATGCATCGTTCAACCGCTTGCGTATGACAAGGAAATTTGTCGAATCTCCATTCAGCTGCGGTGTCCCCAGTGAAGATTTTTGCACGAATTTCTTCGTCGCTGATTCTTCTTAGTAATGGTGGTGGTGACAATGTGGTGGCAGTCCAGTCAATCAGTTCACTGTACTCTGTGGCTTGAAAATTTAATTTGGGTGGATGGAAAGCTCTAATTGACTTTCTTTTGGGTGCTGATGTCCTGGCCTTTATGATTCGTCTCAATCCCAATTCTCTTATGTGAGTTCTTTTATCTACTATCATACTCAACATCAAGTTTTCTGGGTGGGCAAATAAGCGTTCCTTTCAATAACGGGGTCTATTACTTGAAGCAGATTTTCAGGCAGGAATCTTGAGGATTTTACAGTTTGAAATATGTGTTCTGGTCCATCAGTTAAGTACTTGCTTTTTTTGATATTGAACCAAACAGGCATGTATGACTTCAGAATAAAATGAACTACGATTTTATGTTCGTCTGATGGATATTCAACACTCACATACAATCTTAGAATCCTGTTAGCCATTGTTAGCCATCTTGCGTGAGAGAGTGGGCCAGGTTCACGGTGAGATACATCTATGGGACAGATTCCTGATTGTACAGCAGAACTTATGTCCAGTAAATACTGTTGGTCCTTGCTCAATATGCTTCGGTCAATATCTGGAATTTCACACTCCACACTAGCAAATTTCACCAAGGGGAGTTTTTCGCAGTTATTGAGCTCTGTTCCGATAGGTCCTTTAAATGTTGTAGGCCCTGTAGTGTCTCCATCCAAAAACTGGAACAGGTGTCGGAGTGGTAATTCGTTGAAGTGCAAGAGACAAACTGCCCACTGCATTGGCCTTTTCAATTTTTCTTCAATTGTTCGAATTACGCCCCCTTTCCACCCTGTATTTGTAACGGTGCCGTCACATCCAATGACGTCTAAATCATCAAGGGAAAGTCCAGTTTTTTTCAAATAAGTAATTATACTGTCGGCAATGTTTTGAGCAGATCCAGAACAAGGTGTAACATGACCAACATATACAGATCCAGGTTCTTGAATGATAGAATAATGTTCTTCCTTAATCACTCTCCGAAAATGCTTTGAATTTACCTTCTCAATCACAATGGTGTCATCTTTCCTTCCATCAAAATACAATCCTTGAAATGTGTTGAGCTCAGCCTTATTCTGCACCTGCAGTTCTGTGCGGATAACCTTTTTCCCCCTTCGGATTTTATTTTTATCAATAACATTAGAATGTTCAGTTTCAGTTATAATACCAAAATCTTGCAAAAGGCTAGAAGCAATAGCAGCTGTTGCTCTATCAGAAACTCCAAAACGATCACTTGTTAGCGCAGTATTAGTCAATTTAATTCGCATCTGCCATGGTGACTTTACAACAGGTTCAAACTCTTCTTCATCGCTACTATCCTCATTTCTATTTATTTCAGTTGAGTCAAAGTCTTCTATTTGTGTAGGTTCCATAGTTTTTGAGCACGATGGCTGTGACAATGAGTCAACGTTCGACTGACATCTGCTGTACTCAGACTCAGTGTTTTTTCTTTTTTGTCTTTGAATAATTTTTTTTGACTCCTTCACATCTACGTTACCAATTTTGCCTAAACTATGTTTTCTTTGAAGGTACAAAAACTTAAGTTCAATGACTGGTACTTTTTTTGACTTCTCACATGTACAAACAATCGATACCGGACACTCACACAAGTCAACGGCCTTTCGGCAATTGCAATCTAATGTTATTGTGCATTTGCATGCGGAGATATCAAACAGTCGCAAGGACTTTTGCTTGAAATCTTCAACTTTTTTTTTGAACGAGTCTTTTTCCTTATCTCGTTTGTAGCACTTCATAAGACCTCTGTAACTGTTATTGTAGGCATTGATCATTTGAACAATTCTGTAAAGGGAGACTGTTGGTATTGAGGCTTTATCAAATAATTGCTTAACTTTCGGTGCAACAATATTAGAAATTTGTGAAAAACTGTTGTTGTTCAACAATTTGTTGTTGGTTTCCACAGCTAAATTGTAATGTTCAAGAAAGAAGCACTTTAAAACGTTTTCATAGGAAGGCAGTTTACTTACAGGTAGTTCCTTTGGGTAACCGAATATTGGACAATCAAACTCACTACGCGTAATTTTCTTGGACAAAGCCATGACACTCAACACACACTCAACGTAACAGTAAAAGTAACACAACAAAAGCTTTGACACTGACAAACACTGCCGAGTCACTGACGCGAGCTCACAAAATGGCGAAGCAAGCGTACACAACACAAGGAATTGTGGGTTGGGTACGAGTGGTGGGGGAAACGGTACAGTCACATACAAAACGAATCATTCCGCGCGGGACGGCAGTGTTGTAAACTGCGCCTTTTAGCGTAATTATCCGTTATTTAAAGCTGTTTGCGCTACCGTAAACATTGTTTTTTAAACTGGTTCATTGTGTATTTCTGTTTTCTAAGTCAAATTATACAGTTTTTTCACTATAGCGATTGATTATTTAAAGTTTTTACACCGGAGAAAAAATTTTAAAAATCCAAGTTTTTTTCAAAAAACGAACTATTTTAATTGCATTGCGCTACCGTGATATTGAAAAAATAATTTTTTTCTCAGTTGCATTTTATTTATGAAGTATATATGCAAGTTTTTCGCGGTATAGCACTTGAAAAAAAAACATTTATTTTTTTCAGCCCACCCTAACCGACAGCTTTCTCATGCAATATATGACCTACGTAGTCTTTTGAGATGCCTACTGTGTCAGCTATCTCGCGGACCTTCAGTCAGTGGTCTGCCAATACAAAATCGTGGATTTTTGTCACGTTATTCTCCGTGGTAGCCATTTTCGGGACACCTACGCGTGGCTCATCAAAAACCAGAAATATCTCAAGAATAGATCTGGCTAGGGATACAGTCCCTGGCCATATTATTATGACCACCTATGAATTTTTACAAAAATCAACTATTTCACTAAGTACGTTTTGTTTAAAATATGATTTTTAAATTTAATTTTTTTATGCAATGTTAATGTTATTCATTAACTATAATATATTTAATAATAAACTGCAATAAAATATTTGAAAATATTACATACTTATATTTTTTAATATTTTGTTCTCAACTTCTGACCTTAATCAGATGGACAATTATTTGGGAGCTTTTAAAACGAGAAATTTCCGATGAAAAGGTCACTAACGAAATTGCTTTGATTAAAGAACTAATATATCGTTGAAAACACAATGACAAATTGAAGCAAAAAAAAATTTAACTGCATCCAAAATATGCCAAGACGAGTACTAGTGGTAATCAAAGTTAGAGGGGGTTGAGCAAAATATTGAAAAAACAAAAATATGTGATGTTTTTAAATGTTTTGTTGGTGTTTGTTATTAAATATAATACATTTAATAATAAACAGCAATAAACCGTTCGAAAATATCACATATTGTTATTTTTTTCATATTTTGCTGAGCCCCTCTAACTTTGATTACCGCTAGTACTCGTCTTGGCATACTTTGAATGCAGTTAAATTTTTTTTGCTTTAATTTGTCATTGTAGTCCTGTCGCCAGGGGGGTACAACGGCCTCGTTAATTCAGATGGACTTACCCAAGTTTTTTTATGTATTTTGACCCGTAGAACACGAATTTTTTGGGTAACAGTTGATCCGGATGTCGATAAGATTGTTATAGACCAAGAACTTGAGGAATCAAATAACAGCGATTTTTGGCAAAACAAAACAATATTTTGTATTTTTTGGGTCATTTTAAGCAAAAAATATTTCTACAAGTTTTTTAGTAGGATGCACAGTTTTCGAGATAAACGCGGTTGAACTTTCAAAAAATCGAAAAACTGCAATTTTTAAACCCGAATAACTTTTGATTAAAAAATAAAATAGCAATTCTGCTTAGCGCCTTTGAAAGTTCAAGTCAAATTATGTCGGTTTTGATTATTTGCATTGCTAAAAATTTATTGTGTTATTGTTAAACAAAGCTACAATCAACTAGTGCGTGAGTGATGTTTCTATGATTTCTCATTTAAAATCGAACGAGTAGGTAGAATAGGTACTAGTGCAATCAAGACTATTTCTACGTTACATGCGTTAAAACACATGTAAAAGCACGGGAAACCCTACGTGTTTATAGCTTTGTTAAACAATAAAAAAATAAATTTTTACCAATGGAAATAATCAAAACCGATATAATTTGACTTAAACTTTTAAATGCGGTAAGCAGACTTGCTATTTTATTTTTTAATCAAAAGTTATTCGGGTTCAAAAATTGCAATTTTTCGATTTTTTTAAAGTTCAACCGCGTTTATCTCGAAAACTGTGCATCCTACGAAAAAACTTGTAGAAATATTTTTTACTTAAAATGGCCCAAAAAATACAAAATAGTGTTTTGTTTTGCCAAAAATCGCTGTTATTTGATTCCTCAAGTTCTTGGCCTATAACAATCTTATCGACATCCGGATCAACTGTTACCCAAAAAATTCGTGTTCTACGGGTCAAAATACATAAAAAAAACTTAAGTAAGTCCATCTGAATTAACGAGGCCGTTGTACCCCCCCTGGCGACAGGACTATTGTGTTTTCAACGATATATTAGTTCTTTAATCAAAACAATTTCGTTAGTGACATTTTCATCGGAAATTTCTCGGTTTAAAAGCTCCCAAATAATTTTCTATCTGATTAAGGTCACATGTTGAACAAAATATTAAAAAAATATAAATATGTAATATTTTCAAATATTTTATTGCAGTTTATTATTAAATATATTATAGTTAATGAATAACATTAACATTGTATAACAAAATTAAATTTAAAAATCATATTTAAACAAAACGTACTTAGTGAAATAGTTGATTTTTTTAAGAATTCATAGGTGGTCATAATAATATGGCCAGGGACTGTATGCTAAACAATGCATCGGGGTGTTACGTCGATATCAAGTACGGTGGTCTAGCTATCTTTATCTGTCTTGCGAGTGTGAGCGTATCTACCAAGAGGTGGGAGTAATGGAATGACAGTTACACAGAGGCCGCAGCCATCATATGCTAGAGAGAGAAAGCTAAGCGCCAGTAGAGAGAGATAGATAGATCACCGACCCGAACTGCTCCGCGTTACGCTATTTTTCGGAGTTGGCCAAATCTATGTGTATAAGATCTTTGTCAAAAACCGACGTTCGTCCACGTTGAAACTCATTAAATCAATTTTTGACAGTTGCCATCGAAGGAGAAGAGTCACCGTACACAGCATCCAAGCGCTCTTTGATTTAGCTGCCTGATTTTTTTACCAAAAGCAAGAATCGAATCACGGACCGATATTACTCTTTTTCCATTTTATTAAAATCCGCGGACACGCTGACTTTCACACGCAATCACAACAATACTATAATTTAGATTTGGCTGAAATTTTGACATTAGCCGTCTACGAGAACGCAATAAATGACAGTACACTTCATTTGCGATAGTGGCGCCATCGGGCGGAGAGGCTAAGTACTTATCGGACTGCCCTAGTATGTTTAATATTGTATTTAACGTAATATTTAATATTTTTCGTTCCTCTTTATTATTTATATTTAATATTTACTTTTGGCAAACATTTTAAAGAATTCAAAATACACCAGCTGGGAATATAGAGCTGCTAAAATCAATAACCTGGAATCTAATTATTTAAATCAGCAACCAAACGCAGGTTAGCTATGATTTGAATTAGGTAGCTGCTTATTATTCAGTCAAATCCGTGAGATCCGAGGATCAGCATCTGGAGAAAATAAATAATATCAGATTTTATCCAGGATTTAGCTCTAGCTTTTGAGGTGATATTTTTAAATCAAATTTTAAAAGAGTTTTAGCACGGTAGTTTATTGAGTTTACAGGTAAATAGATATGTTTCGAAATTTTATATTTGATATTGTTCATTTCCGATTTGCTTGTGGCATCTTAATTCAATTTACTATTGTATTTGCGAATAAGATACCTGCATTTTTAATTTAAAATAAGTTTATTCTGACAATTCGGTTTTCAATTCGGAAGATACTTAGGTTACTCTATCTTTTCTCTCTTTCTAGTCTAGGGCGTATCTGTTTTGAGATGGACGTTGAGAGGTGACTCAAATTTTTTTGCAGAAATTGCTTGAAAATAACTCAAATAATAATATTTGAGTTATTCTACCACTCAAAAAGGTCCGGAACATTGTTTAAATAATCAAAATGTCAAATAATGACGGAAAAATTCGATTTTTTTCTTCGTTCTTTGATTATAACTCAAAAGTATTCATTTCCGAGAAAAGTTGCACTGACATTAAAGTTGCGTAATTAAATTACCTACAATATAGAGGTTGGTAAAAAATTTAAAAATTGTCACCCTTGTTGTAAAATAGCAATAAGTGCGAAAAAACCATAAAAAAAACAAGTATTCGTGTTTTACGTTTTTCAGCCATTTATGATAAACTTAGGACCTTCGTATTTTATCCAAACAAACTTTATGATACAATAAAACAATAGTGTAAATTTCATTAAGATAGTTTAAATATATTTTGCATCTTAAATTTTGCAATCCAGCTTTTGAAAAAAAAATTCATTTTTTCAAAATGTTGCAGAACTGAAAATAAAGCAGATAGCAAGTTGAATTTTTTTTGCTTATAGAAGAGTACTGTACCTTTCATTTCCAATTTGCAAAATTAAAATCGATTAACTACCACGGCGTCAGGAATTTTTTTAAATATACATTAATTTTTGGTGCTACGCGCAAGACAGCTGTGTTCGATTCACACAAGTTGATTTCCATCAAAATTTCTTCCAATATTTATCTAATGTTGTTCTGAAGCTATTTACTTGTGGCATTTTTTTAATCAACTATTTCTAATGGGAATAAGCCACAAATTTACCAAAAAAATTATTTTATTAACGTTTCGAAGGCCAAATCGAGTCTCGTTGTCAAAATACAAAATACTACTAGAATAAACAAAAATGTTGTTGCTAAGTAAAAAATTCTTCTAAAAATGTATTTAATCTGACTCATTTATATTGGCAATTCAGACGTATATTATACATTTTAAAGTAGAAGACTTTAAAATGATATCGCCAATATTTATGAGTTGCGTTCCTGGGACGACTTTACTAAAAGATAGTTCATTCGATTACATGAAATCAATACCAACTCAAGAATATCCGTCACAAAAAAATGATAGCATGTGATCTGTCTTTAAAAAGACAACTAAATGCAACGATGACGGTAAAATTCTCGCGTTAGAGATTCCATAGTAAATCACGAGGGAAAACCAGGAAAAAAGCTCGTGATACTATCCCGACATCATAAGTATTTGGTCTTACATTTAATTTACCTTCAAAAAACTAATACCAAATTCTGACTTTAATATGTTTAAATTATAAATAATATTAATAATACATAGATATACAATAAGTAATACTAAAATATAAAATTTGTATATATAGTATATTATTTTCTTACTCTATATTTTGTTGTATTTTAAAATTTTAATTCCTCAAAAATCAAACTAATTTGATTATTGTTTGTGAAATATTGTTTAAACAATTGCATATGTTTAAAAATAATAAACTTTTATTCTCCAAGTTAAAATATATAAACAAAGAAAAAAAGCTAAAAAATTGCTAAAAAAGTGTTATTTCAAAGGACAGAGTATGTGTTTTTATTTTGCAATAAACAAATTTATTTATTTATATCGAAATGTACTAAAAATTAAAATGTATCAATCATGATCAAAGGTCATTGGAATGCCCAATCAGAGCAGACCGTCCGCTGTCCTGCGCGTAGCACCAAAAATTAATGTTTATATAAAAAATTCCTGACGCCGTGGTAGTTAACCAATTTTAATTTTGCAAATGGCAGATGAAAGGTTAAGTATTGTTCTTTATGTAATAAAAAATTCAACTTGCTGTCTGCTTTTTTTCGGTCCTGTAATATTTTGAAAAAATGAATTTTTTTTGCGAAAGCTGGATTGAAAAATTTATTTTGCAAAATTTATTGACCCGATCTTAATAAAATTCACAGTGTTGCTTTATTATATCATAAAGTTTTTCTGGGTAAAATATGAAGATCCTAAGTGTAGCATAAATGGTTGAAAAACGTAAAATTCAAAAACTTGTTTTTCTATGGTTTTTTCGCAATTGCTATTTTGCAACAAGGGCGACAATTTTTAAAATTTTTAAACCACTCTAGATTGTAGGAAATTTAATTACGCAATTTTTAGGTCAGTGCAACTTTTCTCGGAAATGAATCCTTTTAAAGTTATAATCAAAAAATTAAGAAAAAAATCGAATTTTTCCTTCATTATTTTACATTTTGATTATTTAAACAATATTCCGGACCTTTCTGAGTGGGAGGATAACTCAAATAATATTATTGAAGTTATTTTAAAGCAATTTCTGTAAAAAAATTTAAGTCACCTCTCAACGTCCAAATGTACTAATATTTTTACAGATGCGCCCTGGTCTATTCCGTGGGATTCCTTTTAGACTGCATTTTACTATCTAGGACCCTTTACAGCAATATGTCGGCCTCGATTCTTACTAGATGACCAGCCCATCGACGTCTCTAAAGTTTAATGAATTCTCCATTTTCATTTATACATTCAAATATCTCCTTTAGACCTTTTCTTCCAAAGACTTTCAGCTTTCGTTTTGTGTTTTCTGTCATCATCCAATCTTCACATCCCTAACATACTATTATATATATATAGTGGCTAAACACCCCTTTAGGGGTTACGCCGCTTACGCTCTCTAGATCTATGTTTTGAGGTAGATCAGTCCTCATGTTCGTTATTTAATTTTCTCTGTTATTTTTCTCCACTCTTTCCTGTCTCTGGTTTTCCCTTTCCAATGTCGTATGCCCGCATTGTTGAGATCACTTACTACTTCTTGTAACCATGTAGATCTTGGTCTTCCACGTCTTCTTTTGCCAGCTGGTGTCCATTCCAATATTGAGTATATCGTCGTAGTTGATCCGGATCTCCATATGTGTCCTAGCCATTTTGCTCTTTGCTGTTTTATTTTACATACTATATCCTCCTCAATTTCTTCCAGTAACTCAAGGTTCGTTCTTTGTCTAAATTCATTGTCATTTATTTTTATTGGTCCTAATATTGCTCTTAGTATTTTTCTTTCTTGTATTCTAAGGTTTTCCTCTTGTTTTTTTGTCATGCTAAGAGTTTCGGCTGCATACATCATCGTCGGTCGAATTATTGTTTTGTATACTTTCATTTTTGATTTCTTACTCAATAACTTATTTTTAAGTAATTTTTTATTTGCATGGAAGCTCTTATTTGCTGTAATAATCCTTTCTTTGATTTCGGTTTCTCTTTCTCCATTGTTTGTTATTAATATTCCTAAATATTTAAATTTTTCGACTTCTTCAAAAGTGTATTCTCCTACTCTAACCTTTCTGTTTTCAAAGTTTTTGTCAAATCTCATTATTTTGGTTTTCTCTTGGTTTATTTTTAATCCCATTACTTTTCCTTCTGTTACCATTTCGTTTAACATTCGTTCCATTGTTTTTCTATTTTTTGTTATTAGCACAATATCATCAGCGTATGCTATTATTTGTCCTTCTCTCGTTCGGAGGGTGCCTTTGTTGATCTTCCTGACGACGTATTCTAGGGCAAGATTAAACAGAGTTGCTGATAATGAATCTCCTTGTCTCACCCCTTTATTGATGACAAATTCTTCTGTGTCGCCTACTTGAGTTTTTATACTAACTACAGTTCTACTCATTGTCATTTGTATTAATCTTCTTAATTTATGTTGTATTCCCATTTCTTTCAGAGCTACCATTAGTTTTGATCTATTTATTGTATCAAATGCTTGTCGAAAATCTATAAAAAGCAGTTCAATTTCTATTTTATATCCATGAGCTTTTTCCATAATTTGTTTAACTGTATGTATGGCATCTGTTGTAGACTTTCCCTTAACAAATCCGCATTGATAGTGTCCTATGATATTCGTGGTAGCTTCGGTCAGTCTTCGTTGTATTAAGGCGGACATGATTTTATATGCTGTGTTTAATAGCGTCAGTCCTCTGTAGTTTTTACACATCTGTTGATCTCCTTTTTTATGAATCGTGATAATTTGTCCTTTGTACCATTCTTCCGGCATTTTTTCTTCGTCCCATATGTCTTTTATTAAATTGTATAATCTATCTTTTAATTCTTCACCACCATATTTTATAAGCTCCATATTGATACAGTCCGATCCTGAGGCTTTACCATTACGGCTGCTATTAATAATTTCCTCAACTTCCTCTTTTGTTGGTATTTGTAGCTGGTTTCCTAACATCATTGTCTCTTCTCCTCTGTTTTCATTTAGGTCTTGATCTTGTTGTTCTGTTAATAATTCTTTAAAATAGTTAGTCCAAATTTCTTTATACTCTTCATCGTTTTCTGATACTTTTCCATTTTTATCTTTTATGCTTTTTATCTTTCCTTTAAACGTTTTGTTCTGCTCACTAATTTTCTTATAGAATTCTTTTGTGTTTCTGTTCTTACTCTCTTTTTCTATTTCTTTTATCTTATCATCCAACCACTCACGTCTAATTTTCCTTATTTTTTTCTTACATGCATGCCTTATCCTAACATACTATTGGTCTGATAATAGTTTTGTGGACCATGATTTTTGAAGTTATACTTCTTTAGGCGCGATTGAAAGTGAATTTTTTATTATTCTGTGCGCATGAGCACACAGACAGTATGACTTCGTTGCTAAATCTTGTAAGTTATGTATGTATCAGTCCAAAAAAGTGTGGAAAGTATATATGTATTAGTGTGTTTAGTAAATATATTTATTAAAACTTTTGTATCTTTGGATTTGTCTTCCTTGGGAGTAAGATAATACCTATTATTAAAATACTTTTATATTTTATATTTCACTTCGCTTCGTCTATTTGTTACCGTGAATTGTCATAATGTCTGAGAAACCGTAAAAACAATACCGTCGTAGTGTATTGGTAAAGCATTCGACTACTCATCGAAAGGTCCTGGGTTCAAATGCCGACAATTGCTGCCTTTTTTTGGAAAGTGGTAAGTATTACAATTAGTTTAATATTTAAATAAAATAAAAATAAACTTTTTAAAGTATTTTATTTGGTTGAAATCACACAATAGAAGTATAACTTCTTCCGTGCGTACAAAGTACACACACATTCTTTTTTCTTATCTTCTATGTGTGCTTTGGTGCGAAACAGAGTGAGTGAAAAAGCTTTGTATCTCCTTACTACTCTTTTTTTTTTAATTTCTGGTTCTTCTGTTCCTTCCATGCTTAATGCACTTCCAGATTTATGCAACTTTCTATGTCAGCTTTTTTATCTTTTGAGTATTTATTTTTATTCCGGTCTCTTTTGCCCTTGTTTTTAATCCTGAATATGTTTCTGTTGTCTCTTTTTTTGCGGACGTACATCTGCTGCCATTAGCATATATGCGGCATTATGTCCGGATTTATTTCTAAGGAAATTAGCGTTTACTTCCTATGTATATTTAAATGTTTTATCACATATTCGAAAGATAATACAAAGACAAAACATACACGAAAGAAATGATTGTGAAAAACAATAGTTTTAAATACCTACGATTGGTATTACAGAGTAATGGAGAAATAGATGGAGACGCATGCAGTAGAATTAGGGTGGATGGATGAAGTGGAAAGAAGCGAGTGGTGTGTTGTGTGACAGAAAAATTCCAATGAAGCTGAAGGGAAAATTCTATAAAACAGCCATAAGACCGGCTATGATGTACGGAACTGAATGCTGAACAGTGAAAAAGAAAGAGGAACAACGAATGCATGTGGCGGAAATGAGGATGCTTAGATGGATGATTAGAGTAACAAAGAAGGATAAAATTAGAAATGAGTATATTAGGGGAAGTCTAGGTGTGGCACCAATTGATGCCAAAATGATAGAGCATAGATTAAGATGGTTTGGTAATGTTCAACGTCGAAACGTTAGTCAGCCAATACGAAGAATAGCTAAAGTGCAGATTCCTGGAAGGATTAGGAGAGGAAGGCCAAAGAAGACCTGGGGAGACGATAAGACAGGACATGTTGGTAAAGGAGATTAACATTGATATGACCCAAGATAGAATTGTGTGGAGAAATGCAATTAGGGAAGCTGACCCCGCATAGGGATAAGGCAAAGAGAATGCTGATGATCACATATTCGAAAGACATGTTGAATAGTCTCGCTACGAGCTGGTTTTCTTGATTTAACTCTGTCATTATTGAGAAGTTTTCAGTGAGAGCTCATTTTTGTTATCCTGACAGTTGCTATTGAAGGGTCCACTGTTGCTTTTACAGTATTTAAGCTATGCAGTATTTGATAGAACTTGTGTTTATTGTTGTGTTGTGTTGAGTTGAGTCATAGGCCAGTTGCAAATCTATGAATATGTTGTGGACATCAATGTCGTATTCATAAGATTGTTTAGAATATGTTTCACTGTGAATAGGTCAGTTGTAGATCTTATTTTTAATAATTTATGCTGATATTGCCTGTTTTATTTTCGGTGCCCCCCACTTACTCCAATTTCCTGTATGTTCATAAGATCTTCATCTTCTTGTGTCCCCAAAGAGAATGGAAATCAAGTTTACAGATTGATTTCTCTTGGTTATCTGCCCTTCTTGACTTCTGTGCAAATTTGTTTGGAGTTTGTACCCTTCCATTAAATTGCGCAGATATTTATACACTCCCATTTTATCGTTGTTTTGAATATTTTCTCCAATTGTTACTATATTATTGTTTTTCCAGTTTTCTTTTTTCTGTCCTGAATATTTTATTGGCGCTGTCTTGTATCCTCATAGATTGCTCTTCTTTCTCTGGTTCTCCTTTCCATATTTCTCTCGTCTTTTTGATTCTTTTTCTGAATTATACAGAGTTCTGTTTACAACTTGTATATTATACACATTTTTGACTAGAATTTAAAGTAAAATATAGGTTGTTCCTTGTACTATTCAAATACCAAAGTTGTTGTTCACTTCCGGTATAACCGGATGAGGCATGTCAGTCTAAATTTTTTCTTTAAGTTTGTCATAAATTGTTATCCCCTTAAACCAATTTTCATAAAATGTCGTCTAAGTACTTTCCGATATAAGTATATCATATCTATGTAGTTAGTGTAACATCGTCATCAAACACCTTGTATGCCTGTGTTATCATTATGACTAAGGCAAATAAAATTAAATTTTTTCAAGAACTTTTCAAAAAAACTTGTTTTGATTATCAAAATTAATAATTTGTATTCTGGGAATAATTTGTGAGTTGGAAATCACAACTTTAACCGTCGTTCTCGTTAGCGAAATTATTCCGATTCGATTTTTTTGCAAAAATTTACTCAAAAAGAGGTCCTTATAACATATCCACAGGGTGCCGGGCGGTGCCGTGATCGAAAAATTGTTTAAACAATTTGTTTTAAACAAATTCATAAAAAAAATTATTTTTTCTACGAGCGTGCAAAAATGTCTAGAAAGTTTTACTTTTCCGCACGCGTGTTACTTTTCCGCACGCGTTTTAGTTTTCCGCACGCGTGTTAATTTAGATATGTTAATATGGCTTTAAAGTAATTATAATACATGCAATAAACTAATATTTAGGTATTATTTGCTAATTTATTTTAAATATATCTTATTGTGTTCATGTTTTAATGAAATTAACGCGAGAATTCGATAAAATAAAATAATTTTGACATAATATTTGAAAGTCAAATCAGTAGACAATAACAATGGTTTTGGATCGTCGTTATGGAAACCAAGATCGTCGTCATGCTAACCAATTATGCCGAAACTTTGGTTTTGGCAACCTTGTCAAAGAATTAATTTGTGTATGTATTTTCAGTAGTAATTGCACAAGAGCTCTGAAATTATTGAATTTTTCCCGAGTGACACTTTGACAGTTTTAATTTCACGAGCCGAAGGCGAGTGAAATTATGTCAAAGTGTCACGAGAGCAAAAATTCTATATTAATTTCAGAGGTCGAGTGCAATTTGTTGCGATTATTTCATGAATAAAACTGTTCAAAACCAAACTTTTATTGTAATTTATTTATGTAAGTACCATTAAACACACAGTTTTTATAAATATTTGACGATTGAAAGTCATCACTTTTATAATTTTTAAAACATTATTTGTCATTAATTTCACTGAATGTATTTTTTCGTAGCAACGAAGGGCATCTGACGTAATATACTTAACGACGGGAGATTATCAAAAATTATCGATTTAATTCAGAATTCTGTAGCTTTCTATTGGTCAGAATCTCCTATGAATGAAATAATCATATTAATTAAATTAATTGATTAAGATTTGATAATTTTTTAAAGACTCGTAGAAAAAATATTGTTCCTAACGCTTGCAGAAAGTCTCTTTTCCGCACTCGACTGCTTGCCGAACTCCCGCTTCGCGTCGTTCGGCAAACTGCAGTCGCGTGCGGAAAAGTAGGACTTTCTGCACTTGTTAGGAAATAGCTATTTGTATAACAAGGGAGGAAAGTGTAACTTTTCCTCCCGAGAATGAAGTTTACTGCCCGACGCGTAGCGGAGGGCAGTAATCATTCAAGGGAGGAAAAGGCACTTTACTCCCATGTTATACATATGGTTTTTCCACCTTCCTCAAATAACAGGTCATTTTTTCATTTTTACTTAATTTATTTATGTAACTAACCGACAAAATTTATTAGAACTAAAACAACAAGTAGGTACAATATAACTGTCAACTGTCAGATATAAGTCAAATTATTAATGTAAACATTGTTAAATCAAAATAACAATTTACTGTTTTTTACCATTCTGCAAAATACAGGGTGTTTTATAAATAAACGTTAAAATGTATAGATACTTCGTAATAGAAAATAGATATTATACAGGGCGTCAATAAGTTATATTTTATGACTGAAATACCATGACGTCACTTTTACTTTTCCTCCCTAGGGAGGAAAAATATTTTCCTCCCTAGGGAGGAAAAGTACAACTTTGCTCCCTACAAACAGGTCCGGGAAAGTATACTTTCGGTAGAGGTAGGTGGAAATAGTATATTGTGCAACAAGTGCAGAAAGGTACTAATTTCTCACGAGTTTGAAAAGTTGCGGTACGAGCGCAAGCGAGTGCCGCAATTCAAACGAGTGAGAAATTACCTTTCTGCACGTGTTTCACACTATACTTTTTCTACAAGCACAGTTTTTCCTAAAAATAAAAATCACAATTTCCAAACGACGATTAATTATAATAGGTACCTATGTGATAAATTTTAAACTGTATTTAAATAATACCTACTAATCAATTTAAATTCCTTATACCTAAATAAATTGCACAGAAATCAGTTAAAAAATTAATGCACTGCCTTAATTTGTTTAAATTTAAACAATTATTACACATTATTGACATTATATTTATGCAGTCACGGATTTACACAAAACCTACTTCATTCGACGTCTCTTGCACAGGTTGCTAAATCCTTATTGGTTATTTGATAATTATAAAATGTTTAATAAGAATAAAATTGTAAAATAAAACAGTTGTAACATCGATAATTTAGTTTCTATGCTATAGTTAAATATAATAATTGTCTTATAGGTTATATATTTGTCTAAAGTTTAACCACGGATGTAAACAGAATATAACGTTACTCAGAATGCGGTAGTCCACGGATGTAAACAGAATATAACGTTACTCAGAATGAGGTAGTCAACTGTGCAGAAAAGAACTTTGCGGCACAGAAACGTCACTTTGCGGCACAGAAACGTCACTTTTCTGCACACTAATGTCAAATATCTTATACTGTGAGAAAATATCAAGTTTGCTAACATAAAACCGTGCAGAAAAGTGCACTTTGAATAGTGGTTGTAGAAAATAGTATATTGTGCAACAAGTGCAGAAAGGTACTAATTTCTCACGAGTTTGAAAAGTTGCGGTAGGAGCGCAAGCGAGTGCCGCAATTCAAACGAGTGAGAAATTACCTTTTTGCACGTGTTTCACACTATACTTTTTCTACATGCACAGTTTTTCCTAAAAATAAAAATCACAATTTCCAAACGACGATTAATTATAATAGGTACCTATGTGATAAATTTTAAACTGTATTTAATTAATACCTACTAATCAATTTAATTTCCTTATACCTAAATAAATTGCACAGAAATCAGTTAAAAAATTAATGCACTGCCTTAATTTGTTTAAATTTAAACAATTATTACACATTATTGACATTATATTTATGCAGTCACGGATTTACACAAAACCTACTACATTCGACGTCTCTTGCACAGGTTGCTAAATCCTTATTGGTTATTTGATAATTATAAAATGTTTAATAAGAATAAAATTGTAAAATAAAACAGTTGTAAAATCCGTAATTTAGTTTCTATGCTATAGTTAAATATAATAATTGTCTTATAGGTTATATATTTGTCTAAAGTTGTACCACGGATGTAAACAGAATATAACGTTACTCAGAATGCGGTAGTCCACGGATGTAAACAGAATATAACGTTACTCAGAATGAGGTAGTCAACTGTGCAGAAAAGAACTTTTTCTACAACCACTATTCAAAGTGCACTTTTCTGCACGGTTTTATATTAGCAAACTTGATATTTTCTCACAGTATAAGATATTTGACATTAGTGTGCAGAAAAGTGACGTTTCTGTGCCGCAAAGTGACGTTTCTGTGCCGCAAAGTTCTTTTCTGCACAGTTGACTACCTTATTCTGAGTAACGTTATATTCTGTTTACATCCGTGGACTACCACATTCTGAGTAACGTTATATTCTGTTTACATCCGTGGTTAAACTTTAGACAAATATATAACCTATAAGACAATTATTATATTTAACTATAGCATAGAAACTAAATTATGGGTGTTAAAACTGTTTTATTTTACAATTTTATTCTTATTAAACATTTTATAATTATCAAATAACCAATAAGGATTTAGCAACCTGTGCAAGAGACGTCGAATGAAGTAGGTTTTGTGTAAATCCGTGACTGTATAAATATAATTTCAATAATGTGTAATAATTGTTTAAATTTAAACAAATTAAGGCAGTGCATTAATTTTTTAACTGATTTCTGTGCAATTTATTTAGGTATAAGGAATTTAAATTGATTAGTAGGTATTAATTAAATACAGTTTAAAATTTATCACATAGGTACCTATTATAATTAATCGTCGTTTGGAAATTGTGATTTTTATTTTTAGGAAAAACTGTGCTTGTAGAAAAAGTATAGTGTGAAACACGTGCAGAAAGGTAATTTCTCACTCGTTTGAATTGCGGCACTCGCTTGCGCTCGTACCGCAACTTTTCAAACTCGTGAGAAATTAGTACCTTTCTGCACTTGTTGCACAATATACTATTGCGGCACAGAAACGTCACTTTGCGGCACAGAAACGTCACTTTTCTGCACACTAATGTCAAATATCTTATACTGTGAGAAAATATCAAGTTTGCTAACATAAAACCGTGCAGAAAAGTGCACTTTGAATAGTGGTTGTAGAAAAATAACTATTATTTCGAACAAATTTTTTTAGATAATTTGGGTCGACTGAGCAAAAAAGGTCCCTTTTTATTTTTCTCTAAAATTGATTTTTGTCTAGTTTTACGCGATTTAAAATTTGAAAAATGCAAAAATGGACATTTTCTAGGCTTAATAACTCGATTAAAAATTATATTATGAAAGTCATTATTTTATGTCATTGTTTTATTACAAAGCTGTAATTTTTAATTATTAACAAGTAGCGCTATAGTCCAAAATGTATCGTCGCCCCCGTTAGATAAATTATTCCGATTCGATTTTTTTTTTGTAAAAACTTATTCAAAAAGAGGTCCTTATAACAAATCCACAGGGTGCCGGGAGGTACCGCGGTCGGAAAATTGTTTAAACAATTTTTTTTAGACAAATTAAAAAAATCATTTTTTTCACTTCGTATAAATTGTTTTTAAATTATATTGGTCATTCTGAGCAAAAAAGGTCACTTGTGATTTCTCTCTAAAATTGATTTTTGTCGATTTATACGCTATTTAAAATTTGAAAAATGCTAGCGCGCTAATTTTTAATAATTAAAAGTAATAGCGTTGTAATAAAATAATGACAAAAAGTTCTTCAGGATCTTGAAGAAGGTGTTTTGAACCTTGATTTGGTCACTTTCTGACTTTCATAAAAATAATTTTTGATCGAGTTATCAAGCCTTGAAAATGGCCATCTTCACATTTTTCAAATTTTAAATCGTGTAAAACTGGACAATAGTGAATTTTAGAGAAAAGCTACAAGAGATCTTTTTTGCTCAGAATGACCCATATAATCTAAAAAAGATTTGTGCGAGGTGAAAAAGTGGTTTATTTGAATTTGTTTAAAAAAAATTATTTAAACAATTTTCTGACCGCGGCACCTACCGGTACCCTACGGATTTGTTATAAGTATCTCTTTTTGAGAAAGTTTGTGCAAAAAAAAACGAATCGGAATAATTTTACCAAATTGGCAAAATTACTTACTAAAATCACTAGCCAGTTGTGTCTGAGTTTAGCGAACCGACTATAACAGCTTTGTAATAAAGCTATGACAGGATCTTTCTTTCTTCAGGATCTTGAAGGAGGGATTTTAAACTTTGATTTTGTAACTTTATGACTTCCATAATATAATTTTTAATCGAGTTATTAAGCCTTCAAAATGGCCATTTTTGCATTTTTCAAATTTTTCATCGCATATAACTCGACAGCAATACATTTTAGAGAAAAATGACACGAGACCTTTTTTCTAAGAATCACCCAAATTATATAAAAAAAGTTGTGAAATTGTTAAAAAAATATGATTTAAACAATTTTTTGACCACGGCACCCGCCAGGCACCCTGTGGATTGGTTATAAGGACCTCTTTTTGAGTAAGTTTGTGCAAAAAAGCAAATCGGAATAATTTCGCTAACGGGGGCGACGGTACAGCCCCGCTTATTAATTATTATTTCAAAATACCCTTTTTTATAAAAACCAATCTAATTTTTGCTTCAAACTAATTTTGCTAAGTCTAGTCTTCTTATATTCTCCAAGTTCATCTTATTAGTAAATACCCAAGTTCTTAATTAAACCAACTAGTTCGTACTTCTCCAGAAATTCCCTGCTTTAATTTGAGATCATGCTTGGACGAGGTGCAGCGTCTTCTGGATCCTCTTATCTACTTAATTATCTGACGTTTCTGTTTGAAATAATTGTACTTACTCAGTTTCATTTCGCGACTTAATTTCAAAATCAGTGAAATTCTGCGTGTATTTTACTAGCAATATACAGGAACTTTTCATTTGTTATCAAATTCTACTCAAAATAAAATACATTTTTAATTTTAGATAAGTATTTTTAGTAGCCAACTATTTATTTATTTAAATTATAAAAGTTAACAAAACCTGTCGGAACTTCATATAATAGGTCACTATTGACTAAAATTTCTTCTTTATGCCCTATGTTTTATGCCTGGGGCTATGCTTCTAGAGTGTTCAAAGTCAATTTTGTGACCTGTTTGAAGATGATGTTGGTCTAGAGTTGAAATTAAATCGGAATTGCGAACATAATATAATATGGTATGTTCATAAATCTTATTTTGGATTTTACGATTGGTTTGGCCTATGTAAGATGGGGGGCAGTCTGCCGAAGAAATTTCAGAAACTCCATGTTATTTATTTGGGAAGTTGTCATTGACTGATCGGACAAGGGATGCAAGATTTTGATGGGGGGTAAACATTGTCTTCCTAGGGATTTGAGAATTTTCTCGATTTTGTCAGTAACATCTTTGATGTAAGGAAGGAAAGCTTTCGTATGATAAGGTTCTGCGTCTTTGGGTTGAGATTAGCGGGAGATTGAAATTTGTGAATGCTCCTATCGATGTGATTTTCACGGTATCCGTTTTTTATGAAGGCTTGTTTAAAAAAGAGAGCTAAGTGGCTAGATCTACTTGCACCATCGCAAAAATGTCTAAGTGGGGGAAACTGGTACCAAATAGCACAAACGAGGAGGGGGAGGCCTTTGTCCAGGAGTAGATGCAAACAAGATAAAGAAGAAGCAGAATAATATCTGATATAAATAGAACAACTTTTCCAAACAAAATTACTTAAAAAAAGCTTTAAAAAGTCCCAAATTAATAAAACTGTTTTTTATTTTTTGTTTACTTATTCATACAACTGTCCGTAATAAAATGAAAGATACGATTTTTATAGATTGTCGTGATTACTCCCTTTCCTCATTAGATTAACGAATCTGAAGCTATTAACTTTTTCATCCGATTGAAGTAAGCCGGTTGCCCCTTGTTAGAAATTCTTACCTTTTAGTTTTTGATTGGAAAATTAGGGCCAAGTTTAAATCATTAATTATCAGTTTTATTAAGAAAGTTTTTAACGAAAAGGGCAGCGAAGAGGATTGAAACGTTTTTTTAATTAGACGAGTTAAAACTGTGCGGAGTTGATTAAAATGCCCGAAGAAGTAATATTTATGGCAAGGAACAAACTAATTTGTAAATAAATACAAGGTAAACTTTTAATTTCAAAAATTGTATTTAAATTTTGAAATCGGCTATTTCATCAAAATTAATTGAAAAACATATGTTTAGTTGATTATGAATATAAAGCACTTAATGATAGCACGTCGAAAATTGAAAATTTAACGAGGTGTTTCAAGACGTACTTACACCATACATACAGGGTGTAACAAAAAGGCAGCCCATAAATTAAATCACTTATTTTGGGATGAAAAGTAGTTTGATTGAACCTAACTTACCTTATTACAAATGTGCACAAAAAAAAGTAACAACCCTTTGAAGTTACAAAATGAAAATCGTTTTTTTTTCAATAAATCGAAAACAATTAGAGATTTTTTTATTGAAGATGGACATATGACACTCTTATGACAGGAACATATTAAAAAAAATGACAGTGAAATTTGTGCACCCCATAAAATCTTTATGGGGGTTTTTTCCCTTACCCCCCTCCCTCCCCAAACTTTTGTGTACGTTCCAATTAAACTATTATTGTGGTACCATTAGGTAAAAACAATGCTTTTAAATTTTCTTGCCTCTTAGTACTTTTTCGGTAAGCCAGATAAGGTTATTCACGTTCAACGTTATGTAGGTTGAACAATTAACCAGATCATTACACTACTACAGATCCTCGAGTTTAACATAGCTACTTACCACATTTTTTTATTTTAACGCGGCATACGACGGTGTCTTAAGACCTAGTCTGTACAACGCTATGAATGAGTTAGGAATTCGAAAAAAACTCATACGTATGATAATAGTAACAGTGGTGAAGATGCTATCAGCAGTAAAAATCCAAAACGACTCGTTAACCCCATTTGAAATACATAGGGGTTAAGGCAGGGAGATGCGCTGTGAGCTTTTTAATGTAGCCTTAGAAAAAGTCGTACGGGACGCTAATTTAGATAGCAGGGGAACAATATTTAATAGATCAGTCCAAATCCTAGTATATGCAGACGACGTGGATAATATAACAAGAACCAGGGTAAGACTGCGGAAATCCTAGCCGAGCTAGTAGCAGCAGCAGAACGAATGGGTCTACATATAAATCAAAATAAAACCAAATTCATGGCGACTAACACAAACACAAGAGCTGGAAATATTGACGCTGATATAATCAGCAATGACCAAAACTTCAAATCGGTCAAAGAGTTCATATATCTAGAGACATCGGTTAACCACAATAGTAACACATCAGGGGAAATAAAAAGGCAAATAATAATTGCAACCAAGTGTTATAGTCGATTAGCTAATCTGAGACACAACTGTCTACACTAAAATCACAATAAATATGCACTAGAAATAGACAAGCACGAGGAGCATTCCCAAATCATGATTTGGGAGTGCTCCTCGAACATTCAACGTGTCTTGGTTTTGTGATTTTAGTGTAGACAGTTGTGTCTCAGATTAGCAAATCGACTATATTATGGTCTATTAAAGTACTTAGCTAACAAACGTCTGTCTCAAAAAAACTCGTATAAAGGTACAATTCCGACATCGACGGCAACTGCAGACGGCAGTTGTAGTTGTCGCAATGACAGACGTCACTACTTTGCACTATTAATCTGTATGAGACTGATTCCGACATCTGACTGCAGTTATTGTTGTCCGGCAGAACGTCAGTTGCTAATAATTATACAAATTAATACAAAGTAAATACGTATGTCATGGCAACAACTTAACTGCCATCTGCAGTTGCTGTCTGCCGCCTGCCGTCGATGTCGTAACGTACCTTAAGGCTCTATAGAACATTGATAGTCCCCGTTATCACATATGCATCAGAGGCATGGACGCTAACTATAACATGAATCCGCTCTATCGACTTTTGAAAGAAAGATGCTACCCAAGATATTCGAAGCGGTCTGTGAGAACGGAATATGGAGGGGTAGATATAACTTTGGACTGCAGAATATCTACAAGCATACGTTTGGTGGAAGAAAAGATATTATCACTATAATTAAGCGAAACCACCAGCAGTGGGCAGGGCATGTAGCCCGGTCCCCTGAATCGAACATGATAAAAAAGATTCCAACAGCGCAACTCGTGGGAATGACAAGACGGGGTAGACCAAAGCTGAGGTTGATGGACGTGGTAATAATAACACAAGATGTCGAGCACATTGGAATCGGCAACTGGAAGGTGCAATCAAGTGACAGAACAGAATGGCGTAGAGAGCTTGAGAAGGTCAAGGCTCTCTAAGGGCTGTAGCACCAAGATGATAATGATAAGGAGAAGATTATAGAGGCCTTGTATACCTACATAATATGAAAATTTATTTATAATTTACATTTTTAGGCATGTTTTAAAACATATTCAAAAAGAAGCCACATCTCGATAAAACCTGGCTTGTATAAAAAATACTAACAGGCAAAAAAGTTTTAAAAATATTGTGTCAACTAATGGTACCACAATAATAACTAAATTGGAACGTACACAAAAGTTTGGGGGGTTTAGGGAACAAAATCCCCATAAAATTTTTATCGGGTGCACAAATTTCACTGTTATATATTTTTTACAATGTTCCTATCATAAGAATACCATGTCCATTTTCAATAAAAAATCTCTAATAGTTTTCGATATATTAGAAAAAGATCGATTTTCATTTTGTAACTGTAATTATTAGTGTATATTATTAGTAAAATATACGCAGAATTTCACTGTTTTTGGAATGAAGTTGCATTCCATTTTTGATATTATAAGAGTATTAATGTTGACTTACTATTAGCATTGATTATAGACACGGATCCGTGTGTATAATCAATGCTATTAGTAAGTCAGATTATTATTAGTAATGTTAAGGACATATCCAGAAAACCTAAATTAATACTCGTATAGTTGTAAGTAATGAAATATTTAGCTTTTGTTAATTTCTAATCTTAATAAATTTTCTCCAGAAGATGTCACAAAATAATGAAAAAATATTGAGACAAATGTTTAGATTTATTATGCTGATTTTTTAAATTTCGTTTATTGTATTTTGATAATTCTACAGGTTTTTAATTAAACCTATCAGTTTATTTGTAGTTTCATTGGAATTATCTATTGAGAAGATTGATGACACGTTTATATTGCCCGCTAATTAATTTAATTTGTCTCAATTAACACAATTAAAAGGTTTATTTAGTGAGGTTTTGTTTACTTTGTGTAATGACTAATAATGGTCAGTAAAACGAAATAATAATTTAAATGTTTTTTTATTAATATACAGGGTATAAATTAGAGGGAGACTCCAATATTTCGTGAAACGAACGTTGGATCAAAAAACTGAAAAATACGTAATCAATAATTTTCAAAATCTATCGAATGACACCACTCCCCACTCCACCCATTGGAGGTGGAGTGGGGGGCAACTTTAAAATCTTTAATAGAAACCCCCATCTTTTATTGTAGATTATTGAAAAAGTAAACAAGTTTATCTGGTCTTTTTTCGAATCGTGATAGATGCCGCTGTAATCGTAAAAAAACATAATATGCAGATTGGAAGTAGGCAAACTAATTATTATGGTACCGACTGAATACAGTTTTTTTAAGAATTTTAATTAATAGTAGAATCAGTATCTGCAATAAAAATGGGGTTTCTAGTAAATATTCAAAATTCTCCCTTCTCTACCCCAGGGTGTAGGGTGGGGGATCATGATTGGTGTCGTACGATATATTTTAAAAAAATAATGTACGCTTATTTATCATTTTTTTTTCGTTTCCATATTAAAATTTTCCTAGAGTATAACGATAAACCGTTTTTTTCGATTATAGCGCCATATATACATAATTCTAAAAATGAACCAAAAAAGAGTTACTTATTCTTGTATACTTGACGAATCCAAGTCTACAATAAAAAATGGAGGTTTCTATTTAAGATCGTAAGGGGATCATCTAAGGGGTGGGTTGGGAGTGGTGTTTGGTGTAGTTCGATAAATTTATGAAAATTCGACATTTGAAAATTATGTGAAAATCGTAATTTTCTTTTACAAACTCTGTAGAGGAATCTTCGCACTCTGTATACGAGACTTTGTGTGATTATTTCATGTGTGATCACAGGGATTTTGAAATAAAAAAGGTAATAACTTGTTAAATACCCCCTATAAAAGTGTTATATCCACTTTGTAAGAACAGAAATTATGAGAGGAATATAAATGTGAGAGATATACAGGCTGTCACATTTAAAAAAATGTATGTATGCTTTATCACGTAGTTATAAGTGTCTGTATAATTTGGAATATTATCCAATATATATATACAGAGAGAGTCTGTAAAGTGGAATAAATTCAATATCTCAAATACTAATTGTTTTTTTGGAAAATGCTCAGACCCGTCGATTAGTATTTCAAATTGTCCTTTTTGACATTCAATAATAATGTATACAGGGTGTCCCAATTTAGAGATATGACGTCATCGTCGATTTTCTTAAATGGCAACACTGTCATTTTGATAGCTAATTTGATAGGGTTTGTAAAGTTATACATAACTGCGAAATATCAAATTTTTATTCTCTACCATTTACAAGATAATAGAAAATAACAAAGTTATATCTGTAATTTGGAATATATTCAATAATTAAAATACTAACTGTTTTTTTGAAAAATGCTCAGACCCGTCGATTAGTATATCAAATTGTCCTTTTTGACATATAATAATAATGTATACAGGGTGTCCCAATTTAGAGATATGACGTCATCGTTGATTTTCTTAAATGGCAACACTGTCATTTTGATAGCTATTTTGATAGGGTGTGTAAAGTTATACACAACTGCAAAATTTCAAATTTGTATTCTCTACCATTTAGATGATAATAAAAAATAACAAAGTTATGAAAAAGAAGTAATCAACTAATAATTGAATTTAATTAAGCAAAAACTCATAATGTTGCCCTCAATTATTGTCAAATTGTCAATGGGCAACGTTATGAGCATTTGCTTAATTGAAATAAATAAATTCAATTATTATTTGATTACTTCTTGTTCTTCATAACTTTGTTATTTTTTATTATCTTGTAAATGGTAGGGAATAAAATTTTGAAATTTTTCAGATGTGTATAACTTTACTCACGCTATCAAAATAGCTATCAAAATGATAGTGTTGCCATTTAAGAAAATCAACGATGACGTCATATCTCTAAATTGGGACACCCTGTATACATTATTATTATATGTCAAAAATGACAATTTGATATACTAATCGACGGGTCTGAGCATTTTTCAAAAAAACAGTTAGTATTTTAATTATTGAATATATTCCAAATTACAGATATAACTTTGTTATTTTCTATTATCTTGTAAATGGTAGAGAATAAAAATTTGATATTTTGCAGTTATGTATAACTTTACAAACCCTATCAAATTAGCTATCAAAATGACAGTGTTGCCATTTAAGAAAATCGACGATGACGTCATATCTCTAAATTGGGACACCCTGTATAAATTTTTATTGAATGTCAAAAAGGACAATTTGAAATACTAATCGACGGGTCTGAGCATTTTCCAAAAAAACAATTAGTATTTGAGATATTGAATTTATTCCACTTTACAGACTCTCTCTGTATATGGAGAATATCTTGTCTACATTTTTTCTAAGTAACTCTGTATAAGGATATTCTGTACCATATTGGAATTATCGACAAATGTCACATTGGACTGGATCTCGGGTACCAAAAAAGTTTATTAATAGCAAACTGAAAATTGGTTAATAACGGTGTCTAGTCGGACAAACTTCGAGGTACGGGAACACTGAAACAGAGGAAGTTTTAATTGAGGAACAAGTTACAGATTTCGAACGTCAGGCTACGAAAACGTTCCATGTATTTTGTCGGACATAACTTCCAATTGATTTGTTACCCTTTCATTAAACTCTCATGCAAAAATCAGACTGCTATTTACCACCAATATAATTCTTGTCATTAGACATGCTCTACCTGTCGGACAAATGCCCAACATATTTGTTGGACAATAATTTTTTCATATATTTTATAAAATAAAAAAAAATATAAAGTTTAAAAATAATATAGGTATAAAGTTTGATATTGAATAAACGTAAAAACAACCTAATGGTTTTCACAATCATAAACTTGTCAGGATGACACGTTACACAATGAAAATTACGTTCCACAATTAAAACTTCTCGTGTTTCAATGTTCACATAAATCAAAGTTTGTCCGACTAGACACCGTTAAGCTACTAACAAATTTTCAACTTGTTAGTAACCAAGTTTTTTGGTACGCGGGATCCAGGCCTATAATGTAAATTTTGACTTTGACTTACTTGTAATGGGGTAACCATTTCTTCCACTACTGGAGTAGGTGGGTAAAGCTGAGCTATGCACATAATAGCCTCGTTGCAAAATTTTAAGCCCATAACTTCTTCATCCTCTCTTCCATATCTGTAACAAATAGAGTTTTTTGAGTTTATATATTTGAGTATATTGAGTATAAAGTTTATATTTTTTAATGTAAGCTTTCTTTATTATGTATCTATTAGCGTAAATATTTATAGTAGGGGAACCCAAGCGGGGATTTTTGCAGTTATTCGAGCGCGTCAGTTTATCATCTGGAGAGAAACCTGGTACCCTGCAGATGTACGCCTACCATATATTGGCTCTTAACACAGGGTAGTTCGTTAAGGGGGACCCGAAAAAAAATCTATCCGTAAAAATACTCGAAATTGTCAGATTAAGATAAGGTAAGTTAAGTACATGCAAAAGAGTGTATATTTCAAAAATCTGACGATTTGAGCGGGTCGGAAGGAAATGGGCGAGTCCCAAAGTTTCACAAGAAAACGAATATTTAGCGAAATGAATGACAGATCGAAAAACTAAAAAATACGTCTTCAATATTTTTCAAAAATCTATCGAATGGTACTAAACATGACCCTCCGCGGAGAGGGGTGGGGGTAAATTTAAAATTTTAAATACAAACCCCGCGATATTTCGCCAAATGAACATCAGATCGAAAAACTGCAAAATACACTTTCAAAATGTTTTTGAAAAATCTATCGAATGGTACCAAATATGACCCTCCACGGAGGTATAGTGGGGGTTACTTTAAAATCTTAAAAGGGACCCCCAAATTTTTATTGCAAATTTGGATTCTCTACGTAAAAATAACTAACTTTTATTCGAGACATTTTTTCGAATTATGGATAGATAGTACCATAATCGGAAAAAACGATTGTTGGAAATGGAAAATTAATTAAAAAATTGAAAGCGATCCTTTAAATGAAAAATTTTACTTAACTTATTTTGATTTCATGACCTAATAATCACAATCTAATAGGTCCCCATAACGCTCGAGCGACTGCAAGCATACTTTGCTCCCCTATCATTATATCGGCGCAAATTGTATAATTAAAATTATTTGAAATCATTGTATATCGTTTTAAGTTATTTCATTATACAACAGTGATGGCGAATATTTTGAGCTCGTTGTGTCAAAATCTGAAAAATGGAAACATAATAGTCACTGTGCCTAAAGAGCGGGATCAAAATCAGCGTTTTTAATCGGTTTCCCATAAGAAATAACATGGGCGCATCCACGAAAGTCTACGGCTCATTCTGGTCATTTTACGATCTCCCAGCGAGACCTTGAGGAATACTCGTTTACAGCTTTCGAACGGGAGTACCGTATGAGATCTTTTTGGAAAGGAGAGGGCTAAAGAGTACAACTCTTTAGCCAAGAGGCAGGCTACCAAAAGGATTTTAAGCTAATAGTGCATAAAATGGTTTTACTTTTAAGAACTAGCGAGGAGTCACTAGATATAATTTAAGGAATTGAGTATACTCTATTGGTGGCCAAGCTCCTTGATAGTCAGAGACATTTTTCAAAAATTGAAATTTTTCGCTAGCCGCAATTAAACAATTGTATTTAAAAAGTGTAAGAAAAGGTATAAAATTTTTCTCTCAATGTTTGGATTTCACGAATTTTAAAGTGAAATAAAATGGTTCACATCGTTGTTTAAAATTTGCAAATAATTCTACAAGCAGCTCTTCTAATGTGGGATACTTTGATTCTTCATCATCCTTCCATCTTTTTCTGGGACGGCCTACCGATCTCCTACCGTCTCTCAAAAAGCACTGTCTGTAACACTCTGTCTTCCTCTGATCTTACCACATGACCTGCCTATCTTATCTTAGCTTTTATAACTCTGACGATGTTTTCCACAGTCACCAATTCATCTTTGTTTAAGCGCCTTCTCCACTCTCCTGTCATTTCATCTTTAAAGCCAAATATCATTTTGAGAACTTTCCTTTCAAAAACCAGCAGAATATTTATTTCCCTCTGATGTAGAGTCCATGTTTCACTTCCATATGTAACAATTGGGCGAATAGCAGCAGCTTTTTAGCAGCTTAGATCTTAATAATGATGATCAGGAATATAATGCTATATTTCGATGCAGCTATCCATGCTCAGGCTTATTTTTATATGTGGTTGTCATCTGTGATCATCGCCTGTAGATATTGAAACTTTTTAACTACTTCAAAGTTGTGGTCATTAATATATAGTTATGTCCTGCCATACTCTTGGTCTTGGATTTTTGGCTACTAGCAAGTATTTCGTCTTCTCTTCATTTATTCAAAGGCCCAGACTACATGTTTCTTCATCGATTGTGAAAACATCTCTCTCACGTCTCTTGTAGAATGAGCGACTGCAACCAAGATGATCAGCAAAGGTCAACAATAGTTTTGATCCTCGATTTTAAAATTGCCATGTCAGCTTAGATGATATTTTACTTATTACATTTTCCAAGGTTAAATTGAATAGAAACATGTCAAAATTGAAAGAGACAAAAAATGTCCGTGCCTAAGTGATGTTATACTTAGACTTTTATATTTATTTGTTTTCAGTAATTTAAGATATTTTAAAACATATAAATTAAAAGTTATTCAGGTACATTTATTGAGAGCCACAAAAACTCCTTCAAAGGGCCACATGTGGCTCGCTAGCCACAGTTTGGCCACCCCTGACTCTTTGCCCTATAGCCTATAAGGACCTTAAGTTAATAGTATTTAAACGAATTAACGTCCAGAGATGCATGTATCATGCAATAAGATTTTACGAATAAATCGAAAAGGAAAATTCAAATAAGCTATACCAGTACTAGATCGACTTGTGTAGCAATGGTAGTCTGTGCATAACAGTGGCATGCTATGTAACGTTGTGTATGTGTTAATGTGTTTTTATGTAAGCGTAATAGTAGGAGAGGAAAGTATGCTAAATGTGCAGTCACTCGAGCGCTTTGGGGACCTATTGGGTAGTGAAGAGTAGGTTCTAAAACAAAAAAAGTTAAGTAAAATTTTCCATTTTAGTGGGGACTTTCCATTTTTAATTTACTTTTCCATTTCCCAACAATCGTTTTTTCCGATTATAGCGCCATGTATGCATAATTCGAAAAAATGTTTCAAATAAAAGTGACTTATTTTTACGTAAGGAATCCGAATCTGCAATAAAAAATGGGGGGCTCCTATTTAAAATTTTAAAGAAACCCCCCACGCCACCTCCGTGGGGGTCGTGTTTTTTTTCTAACATATTGAATAGGTGTATTTTTCAGTTTTTCGATCGGATGTTCATTTCGCGGAATATCGCGGAATTCGTATTTGAAATTTACTCCCCACCCCTCTCCGTGGGGAGTTGTGTTTGGTATCATTCGATAGATTTTTAAAAAATATTGAGCACATATTTTTTAGTTTTTAGATCTATCCTTCATTTCGCGAAATATTCCAATTTTTGAAATATACACTGTTTTGCATGCACTTAACTTACCTTATCTTAATCTGACGATTTCAAGTTTTTCTAAGGATAAATTTTCTTTTTCGGCCCTCCCTTAACGAGCTCCCCTGTGTTTAGAGCCAATATATGGTAGAGGTACATCTACAGGATACCAGGTTTCTCCCCATATGATAGTCTGACGCGCTCGAGATACTGCAAAAATCCCCGCTTGGGCTCCACTACCATAAACGTGTATACCGATGTAGGTATGTTCGATGGTTTGGTGATAATGTCAGAATGAGTTAATGGTCTTTATGGCGTGACTCCTTGTTTGATTTTTCTTATTGAACGATAGTTTGTACGTCTTTGTACGCTAAGTCATTTATGTCCTTAACTTAAGGTCCTTATAATACATAGAATATACTCAATTCATTAAAGTATATCTCGTGACTCCTGGTTGGTTCCTTCACGTAAAACCGTTTAGGCATTATTATCTTAGGGTCCTTTTGGTAGCTATTTTGGTATCTGTATTTATACTATTTACCTCTCCCCTTTCCAACAATGTCTCATACAACATCCCCGTTTGGTGGCTGTAAACGGTGGCTGTAAACGGTTGTTCTGCAAGGATCCGTTCGGAGGTAATATCCTTAGTACTCTAAGTAATAAAGCTTAAAACAGGACAAAACCTCGCAATTTTTACAAAATGGGTCGATTTGCATGAAAATTTGGAATTAAGTTCTACTTACCACCTACTTCAAAATCTATATTGTGCTGACAGGCACAATATTATTGCTAAAACCTCTTAAAAAGCTTAAAACGGAAGAAATTTGTTCAGATTCATTACATAATGATTGTCTAATACCCTAACTATATATATTGACTATTTCGACCCTTTAAAAGTTTATTTTTAAGTGTGAAAACTACCCGTATTTGCTCAAAATTGCTCAAAAATGTTTAAGGAGGATAACATTTGATTCGGATGATTTATGTAATAACGGTTTGATATTCCTAATATAATTTCTGAGTATTTCAATCCTTAAAAATTTATTTTTTAACGGTGAAAACTACCCCTTATTGCTAAAACCTATAAAAAGCTTAAATAGAGTGAAATTTGTTCAGCTGCAATACATAATGATTGCTTAATACTCTAACTATATTTATTGATTATTTCGACCCTTTAAAAGCTTATTTTTCTTGTACTAATTGCTCGAATTTGCTCAAAACTGTTCAAAAAATTCTTAGGAAGAATAAAATTTGATTCGGATGATTTATATAATAACTACTTTTATTCATTTATATTCGTCCCGCCTAAAGCTTTTTTTAACCGTAACTTTTTTGAAAGTTGAGTCAGGAAATAAAATTCGAAATTATTTTTTCGAACTTAAAAAACTCAGAGGATAAATAATTTCGAATGTTATTTCCTGACTCAACTTTCGATTCATAGATGGTGCTAGTAGCATCTTTGGTAAATATTTTGATAATTACCCGGAAAGGATGAAAGGATTTGATTTCAGTTCAGTGCCTCTACCCAGGTGCTCCGATGAGGAAAAGGCTATTCCGAAATACGCGTAAGCACATACTAGAGGTGCTGTACTGTAATCAAATCTAAACCATCCTTCATCTATAAGGCTATTAATATTAAATCCTTTTAAAACTCTCAGTCGCAAAAAGAGGCGACTGTAAAGGTGGTTTTTGAAAGTTAGTACCAGGTTTAGTTATCAATAACTAATTAAATTTTTGCCGTAGAAAAATTTTTTGCCATGTTCTTGGGAATTAAATAACCTACAATTTCATATTTAAACATTTTTTCGTATCTCCGATGCTAATCTTTCTATTCCGAAGGAAAGGACATTTTTTACTAAACTACAAAAATTTGTTCTTCGCTTTTAACTCCATTTTTCTGATCATTCTAAGCCGGTCAAACTTCTAGAATCTATTAATAATACATAAATAAAGAAGACCGAATAAGGTTAATGACTAATTTTAATTAGGGTGTTAATTAGTGGGTTGTTTCCAATCACTTTTTCGCTGAAAAAATAGGGACTGACATTATTTTCATTATGTCACTTAATATTTGAGCTAGAGACTTTTTTTTATTTTTAGAGACAGTCATTTCTACATACATACTTTAAATTAGCTTTATAAGTTATCCTCGAAAAATGCATAGTTTTTTCCTTCTTTTGGCGTTGAAACTACAATTAGCATTTGACGAAGAAGAGCTAACATATTATAATAAAGCATAGCTCGATTACTATTGGTCTTAAAGAAAATTAAAAAAACCTTTTTATTTATTTTTTCAAAAGGTACATTTTTGTTGTTGTTTTGATAAAACGTAAACTTTTTGAGTTATTAGCAGAAAACTGAATAAAAACATTGATTTTTTCGATATAAAACTAACACTTTCCATAGCGAATAAATCGAAAACTATTAATTTTATCAAAAAAATGTATAGAACATTTTTGGTCTAGAATTAATGTTTTTACCAACTTTTACAGTCAAAATATAATAAAAAATTTCCACCCCCCGAGATGGTGTGGCAACCACCCCCATAGTAAAAGCTTTCGGCATCATATAGATTTTGATTCTTGGACTATTCACTCCATATTCTCAAATTTTCAAGCAAATCTATCCATTCTGTAAAATTTGCGAGGTGAAAAGCTTCGCTTCCTAGACTATAGATTTTGGAGGAGGCGCCCATGTTATTTCTTATGTGACAACGATTAACTAAAAACGCAGTTTTTGGTTCCATTCTGTTACTACAGCCTATTCACTCATAATATTCGTGGCGTCATATATTGTCACAAAAGTAAAGACTAAACAAAAATAGAATTCTGGTTTCAGAATTAAATTAATAATTATTAATAATCTAGCAAAAATAGACAGAGAGAGAGAGAGAGAAATATTTCATCTTTAAAGATGCGTGCCACCAAAAATCAACTAATGTATCAGCCTTGAAAAAAAAATTGTTTGTTACCTACACTCACCGGCACAAAATTCCACCACCCAAAATTTTTGATCTAGTATGACAATTTATAATTTTACTATTTGCATTCCGATATTTAAGATTCTTGCATCAGTTTATAGGTACGTGTTTTGGTATCGTTTGTTATTATTTCGGTAACAAAAAAATGTTGCTTAGAGCGCATTATAGGGGGTGAATGAAAGCGTTGTATTTTCTCCTAATTTTAAAAATGTCTGTGGAAAAATTGGAGAGCTGATTTTGTTACACCCTCCTTTTGGAGTATGTAACAGAATCAGCCTTCCTGTTTACATACTCCTAGGATATTCCTAAGATTTTGTTTTATAAATTATCCGAGTATCTCTTTTCTTGTAAGAGCTGTACAATTTTTTGTAAATAAAAAAACTGATTGACTCATAAACATAAATATCTTAAATAGAGGATGGATTGATAAGTCTAGAATGGCCTGCAGGCAGCCCAGATCTCAATCCTATTGAGAATTTATGGAATGAATCAAAAATAGCTATTTGCCGTCCCTAGGCCTCCAGAAAATTTGGTAAATTTAAGTTATGACCCTGGTAGCGGAATATCGGGCTATTCCCCAGACAAGGATAATACATCTATATTCGATGCCAAACAGATTGCGAGCAGCCATTGCTGCGAGAGGTGGACATACTCGTTATTGAGTTGTTTTGTTTTGTTGTTAATTTTGTTTTGTGTTTTTAGTTTTAGTGCGATTGATATTTTTAATTAAGTAAATCTTCAAAGCAATGTTTTATTTACAGCTTTTACAATAAAAGAGATATTCGGATAATTCAAAAACCAAATTTTAGGGATTCCTCCAGAATAATACAAAAGAAATATATAACGCAATCAGTCCTCCAATTTTTTAACTTCTTCTTCTTTACGTGCCATCTCCGCGACGAAGGTTGGCAATCATCATTGCTATTCTCACTTTCGACACTACAGCCCGAAAGAGTTCAGTTGAGCTGCATCCAAACCATTCTCTGAGATTTCTCAGCCAGGACATTTTTCTCCTACCTATGCTGCGCCTTCCTTGAATCTTTCAACGGAATTTTTTAAATTTAGGAGAAAATACAACGCTTCCGTTCACCCCCGTATAATGCCATCTATGATTTTTCTCATGAGCATCTTTCAGTGCGTCACAGTTTTTCGATTTCATTCTAACGCATTAAATTGTATGTGACAGAAAAAACGCACGTCGGTGATTACATTTCATCGGTGACATTTATAACATTCATTCTAGTTGTCAATAGATGGCGCTATAATCGAAAAAAAAATATTTACGAATTATATAATATATCTAGGAATATAATCTACAATTTATGACTCTACAAATCAAAGAAAATACCGTTTTATAAATGCAATAAACACAATTGATTTGTTTTTATGCAAAATTTCAAATAAAATGTGACAACTGTCAGATTAAACTAAAATGTCATGTCACTAAAATGTATATTATCACGGACTTACCTTTTTTTCTATCATTTGTAACCCACTGAAAAATGCTCATGAGAAGAAGCATAAGCAAAAAATTTTGTTACGGGAATAATAACAAAAGACATGAACATAAAATATGTACCTACAAAGCAATGTAAGAATTTTGAAAATCGGAGTAGAAATAATAAAGTTACAAATTGTTAAAGTTAATCAAATATTTTGGGTGGCGGAATTGTGTGCCGGTGAGTGTATATTATAGAACGCTAGCCCATAATGGGTTAAGTTGTATTTTAAACAAGGTTGAAAACCTTACTCTATTTAACATATCCTTAGTAGCTCAAAAAGAACAAATTTACCGTAGCTTGTTTATTTACGCAAACACCCCCGTTGAATGTAATGCTATCGATCGTCCGTATACCCTCGTGTAAGCGTATATAAAAGTATATACAACTTAAGTAGCGGTAAAATTTCCAGTTACCTCGTCGGTCGTTCTATTGCTACACTTTCTCCTCTCCCCCTCCACCCTTTCATTTTCTCCATTATCCTCCAACGTACTTTCCTACTGGGACCCTAACAGCGCCGCTTCCATCATTTAGTTAGTAGATTGATAAGTAATATAAGGCAGGCTATAGGGACCATTCAGGGTTTTCGGAATATTCCATATCGAATTTTCTCCTAACGACGTCCAAAGTCCTTTTTTATATTATTTTACACACGATTTTTTTTGCAGCTACTCGGGAAATAAAAAAGGTTGTGATAAAGGTCACGAAAAAGCTTTTGTCTGGTTTATTTTTAAGGGTAGGAAATGGTTAACGTTCTTTTTTTTTGTCATGTGGGAGGTAACAATTAGTTGGGTCTAAAATTTACGCCTTCGTAATTTTTAAGCAAAGAACATCTCATTTTTTATTAGAATGTTTGTATTTCTCGTACTGATTTATTAAACTCTCATGTACAACTCTTAGGCTGGTGGCTTTTGTCGAAAAAGATCGTATTCGAGTAATTATTTAATCACATAAAACTATTAACAACTACTTTTCATTTACCAGTATATTATACAAGAGTAAAAAACCGCTATACGCCGTAAAAATGAGTGGCGCATACAATATTCCAGCTACAAAAGAGCTGACTTGAATATTACATGGCGCGATAATGTACTTTCATTTTAATGGAAAATAAAATTCTAGTTTTATTTTAAAAGATTTTCCATAATATTTGCTAAATTTGAAGTAAAACGTGTCACAAAAGGATAACTTTGACAAAATTTACATTCGAAGCTCTTTTGTCTTACTTCACATTTTGCAAATATTATGGAAAAATTATTTAAAATAAAACTAGAATTTTATTTTCCATCAAAATGAAAATAAATTATTGCGCCACGTAATATTCATATCAGCTCTTTTGTAGCTGGAATATTGTGTGGGCCACTCATTTTTATGGCGTATAGCGGTTTTTTACTCCTGTATCAGGAGTTTTTCAAAGTTATTTATATATTAAATGTATGAAGTTGAATGCAATGTTTATCGAATACAAGTTGAGCTTTACAAATAGTGTCGCATGTAGGGATATTATGCGCCACTGGCGAGAACTGCCGTTCTCTGGTAATAAGTTTTTAACGCACACCATACCAAAAAACACCGTTAACTTACATTATTATGCTTCCAATTGGATTTTTCCATTTTTTTCCAAAAAATTTATTGGTTTTTAACCGTAACTTTTTATTTTTTATATTAAAAAGTTAATTAATTTTTTTGTACGTTTTTTAAAACTATTAATATTAAATCCTTTTATAATCCTCAGTCGCAAAAAGAGGTGACTTTGAAAGGGTTGGTAAAGGTGGTTTTTGCATGATACTACTTACTTACTTACTTAGTCCTAAGCCTTTCTACCTTTAGGTGTAAGGCTGGTGGAGTTGAGTTTGGCATTGTAGTCTCCATGCTTTCCGATCTTGCGTTAGGTTTCTTGCACTTTCCAATGTCAATCCCTTCTTCTCGTCTTCTTTCTTGATTTCATCTACCCACATAACTCTTGGTCTCCCTCTTTTGTTTTTCCCCTGCACGCTCGTTTCGAACACTCGTTTTGTAAGCCTCTCGTTCGACATTCTACACACGTGCCCCAACCATCTTAGTTGTCACTCCACTATTTTTTCATTGATTGGTTCCAGTTTTAGGTTTTGTCTAATTGTTTCGTTTCGTATTTTGTCTGTCCTCTTTCTGTTTGCTATTTTCCTCAGGAATCTCATTTCCATAGCATTGACTCTGGATTTTTGTCTCCCCGTCAATGTCAATGTCTCGCTGCTACACATGATTGTTGGTCTAACTACTGATTTAACGACTGCCGTTTTTACTTTCTCCGGTATCTCTTTTTTCCCCAAAAATGTTGTTTTCATAGCGTTAAATAAGCTTCCTGTTCGTCCCATTCTCTCGTTTATTTCCATGTCTTGTTTACCATTTGCTTCGATTATTACTCCTAGGTATTTAAAATATTCCACTTGCTCTAGTTGTTTCCCGTCTAATTCTATTGCGTGTGTATTCCTCGTATTTGAAATTATCATTGTTTTTGTTTTCTCTGTATTAATTTTCATATTTATGTTTGATAGTTCTTCTTCTAGACTTTCAAGATTGTTCTGTAACTCTTCTCTGGTTTCTGCTATCAATACCATGTCGTCTGCAAATAGTAGCTCCGATAGTTGAGTCCGTTTCATTTGCCAGCATCCTAATGTTAGTTTTTTCATTCTTCTCTTGGCTTTCTTTATCGCTTCATCCAGTACCACTGAGAATAGCAGTGGACTCAGCACGCATCCCTGTTTGACGCCTTGACTTGTAGTAAATTCTCTGGATTCCTCGTTATTGGTTCTTATTGTATTTGTATTATTTTTGTACATATCCTTTATTACTTCTATTATGTGTCTGTCGACTCCCCTTTCTTTTAGTGTCTTCCATACGTCCTTTCTTCGGATTCTGTCAAACGCCTTTTCCAGGTCAATGAAGCACATATGTATCTCTCTATTCTTCTTGATTACCTTCTCACTTACTTGTCTTAATGTGAATATTAGGTCTTGCGTGCTTCTGTCCTTCCTGAATCCACAGTGTGTGTCTTCCATAGTTGTTTCTATTTGGGTTTTTATTCTTGTCTCTATTATTCTTGCGAAAACCTTCCCAGGGATACTTGATATGGTGATACCTCGGTAATTATTACAGTTTCTCTTGTCCCCCTTTTGGGTGATATTACAAGTTCTAATTGTCTGTAGCTCACTCAATTTTTGTCGTAGAAAAAATTTTCGTAAACCAAGTTCTTAATAATTATACAAGCTACATTTTCATATGTAAACATTTTTTCGCATCTCTGATGCTAATCTTTCTATTCTGAAGAAAGGGGCATGTTTTACCAAACTACAAAAATCGTTATTCGCTTTTAACTCCAGTTTTTTTAAAACTAATTGTTTTAAGCCGATTTGTTTTAAAACTAATTGTCAAACTTCTGTAATCTATTAAAAATATATAAATAAAAAATACGGAATAAGGTCGATGACTAATTTTAATTAGGGTGGTAATTAGGGGGTTGTTTCCGATAACTTTTTGACTGAAAAAATAGGGACTGACATTATTTTCATTATAAGTCACTTAACTTTTAAACTACAGACTTTATTTTTTATTTTTGAAGATAGATTTTTTAAACATTTAAAATTAGTTTCTATAAGTTATCCTCAAAAAATGCATAGTTTTTCCGTCTTTTGACTTTGAAACTATTTAGTATTTGACGAAGAAAAGCTAACATATTATAATAAATACAGCTCGATTACTATTGGTCTTAAAGAAAATTAAAAAAACACTTTGTTTCTTTTTTAAAAGGTATATATTCGTTAAGTAAAGTTGTTTTGATAAAACAAAAACTGTTTGAGTTATTAGCAGAAAACTGATTAATAATATTGATTTTTTTCGATACAAAACCAACACTTTCGATAACCAATAAATCGAAAACTATTAATTTTATCAAAAAAATGTATAAAACATTTTTTGCTTAGAATTAATGTTTTTACCAACATTTGCGGTCAAAATATAATAAGTAATAATACAATTAATGGTAAAAGCGTCTTTCCGCATTATATAGATTTTGATCCTTGGACTATCCACTACTTATTGTCAAATTTTCAAGCAAATCGGTCTATTCTGTAAAAATTGCGAAGTGAAAAGTTTCAGTTCCTGCACTAATTATACATTTGGAGCTCTATACTTTCTGAACGGCTTAACTGATTTTGATCAATAAACATGAGTTTGAAACGTATTGATAAGTAGTATCTGATGCATCTACGATAAAGTATGATAACTGAACGTATTACAGGAATTATTGAGCTTGAAAAATAGTTTTTCCCATAAGAAATAGATTTGATAAGACTTATGAAGCCTATAACTTAAAAATTCGAATTTTCGCAGATATGAGGTATACACCGTTAGACGGGACTAGATACCTGCTATAAACGCTCAGTTATTGGCGCAATTCGTAGGTTGAAATTTTGAGTAATTGTCGAAAAACCAAAATTTTCAAAGTTTAATTTTTTAGTTTTTCGGCTATGGTGAGCAGTGTATATATCTCAGCTTGATAGCTCAGGCAACATTTAAGAGTTTAACTCAACCCTATTGATTTGGTGTACTTGCCGTTTTCCTGTCTCTCCTTGAACCTAAGATATATACGCCCAAAATATATGCTATTTTGTATCTCCCTAGCCCCCTAGCTGGCTTACTGGTAGTCAAAAGTCGAAAATTACAACGGTTCTGAATCGGCACTCATACTCTCTTAAAACACAGAAGAAAAAAAATTCAGATCGGTGTAACTTTTCCACACACATACATACATACTATTGTGTATCAATTTATCAATCAAAGATAGAATAACATTTTTATTTTTTTAATATAACGCGGGCACATAAATTTGATACACCCTGTATATAGATTTGTAAATATTTATTAGAATGTTGTTCTGAAGCTATTTCCTTGTGGCATTTTTATAATTACGTATTTTTTATGGGAAATAAGCCACAATTTTACTAAAAAATGAATTTATTAACGTTTCGAAGCCCAAATCGGGTTTCGTTGTCAAAATACAAAATACTATTAAAATAAAACAAACATGTTGTTGCTAAGTAAAAAAATTCTTCTAATAATTTATTTAATCTGACTCATTTATATTGGTAATTCAGACGTATATTATACATTTTAAAGTAGAAGACTTATTTATTAGAAGTTAGCTTTCACGCAAGGTGGTTTCTCCTTAAAGAGTTTTTCCATGAAGAATTAAAGACATTTATAAATAAGTGAAAGGAACATTTATTTAGTATTATAATTTTAAAAATATTGTTTACGGGAAAGATAAAACCACAGGTAACTGTAATTATTAGTTTTTAGAAAATTAATGGTAGAGACATTTGGAATTTTAAATCTGTTTGTTTAAGGACAAGAATATTTGTATAATTTCCGAAAAGTGATTAAGTTGAGTAGAAATATTGTTTGAAAGAATGACTGGGTTTTTCGAATGAAAAAGAGTAAGGTGGAGAGAGAAATGTTTCTGGTTGGCTTGGCAACTGGGAATGGGGAAAGAGAGGTTTGAATGTTGAGACAGTTTGGAAAAGAAAAAATCATTGTGTTACCGGCATCCGTGAAGAGCAGTCAAAAAATTTCGTGAGTAGTTCAGAAGCAAGTACTAGTGGTTGTTTTGATAGTGAAAGTAGCTGAAAAGTGGAACGAGAGACAAATCAAATCGAGAAGAAATACCTCTTTGATTCTGTAAAGTCCAAGAGAGTAAGTTACAAGAATTATCGTTATTAAAATTATTTGTGACACCAAGTAAAAAAGATACTTGGGTCTCAGGAAATTATTGTTGAGAGAAAGAGAGGAGAGAGATTTGGAGTTTATTGAACGAGTACTGGTCAAAAGAAGCCTGACTTGTGTTTTGGAGAAATAGTTGCTGGTATGCTGGAGAACGGAGAGGGCTTTAATTGGTAGCCTAACATAATCAACAAGGATAAGCTGTTTGGGTCAAGAGGAGACATCATTGTGTGTGAATCAAAAAGGTCAGTCAATAACCTATGTGATAGATTTTCTTTATAAACAGAAGTTATTTTTTTTACGTAAAAGCATATGCATTTAAGATTCCAACATTTCAAAATTTAATAGGAAGTATAAGTAATCTTGCGAATACCAAATTTGTTTGTTTAGCTTGTTTTATTAATGGTATCAAGAACAAAGCCATAAATATTTTTTTGAATTAGATTAATTTATATGATAAAGGTTTCATTTGGACAATTATGCCCACAGAAGTTAATTGATAAATTTACATTGCTTTTGATAATAAAGGTATTTATATGTGTTTATTTATGGTATTTCTATTTATTTCCTTTTCCTATTTTTATCCCGATAAGGATCAACTAAGAGATACTGAAGCCACGAGAAAGGATAAGTATAACCTAAGATAATTTAATTATTTTTTTATGACAAAAAGGCACCCTGAGATTTTTTATTAATTTTTATGTATGATTTGCGACAATTAAATAATTAATCAAATAAATAATAATTAATCTCAAAGTAATAGAAAGCAGATCATAACAATACATACAAACATATCCACAAACTTTTCCCCTTTTTAAATAAAAATTGAGTCATATTTCTGAGATCGGTAACTTTTGAATGGTGTAACCGATTTTCAAAATTAGACATCCGTTGGAAAGGTAATGATCAATATCATCAGAAGCCGTAAAGGTCGGACTTAAATTTTTGAAATTTTTGGGAGTTTTGGGGATGAGAACTAAAAACAGACCCTAAATGGGAAGGACAGTAAAATCCACACCCGTGGACCAAAATGGAGAGTTGACATATGGATGAGTAAGTCTTTTTCTTAACTTTAAGATGAGATTTGGTCCAATTTTCAATTTAGTCAGATTTAGAAAATCGAAAATTTCGTGTATATATAGTGTCGCTTTTAGGGGTATTGTTATTGGGGTTGTGCGCCACTGACGAGAACTGCCGATCTCTGGTAATAACTCCACCTTTGACAACACTGTCATCATTGTAAACATAAAAGACTGTTTAATAGTGTTTAATATTCGTGTATGCCTAAAAGACATGTGTTTTGAAAAGGACTCCCAAAACATCAGGCACCCGCCGGCTACAGTCAGACCAAATGAAGACGTAAATATCTCTTTCTCAAAAATCTTTTGTATACATGAAAATTCGAATTGTTTTGCTGGTAACTTAAATTCAAAGTTGCCACATCATCAGACAAGGCGAAAATGGCGAGTTCGTTGGAAAAAATATTCCCATGAGATTTTTTTGCATAAACACATTTGTAATAGTTCGGAAACAATTAGCGTCTCTTTGCAAAGACAATGACGTCGACTTTGTAAAGTAACAAGACACTTACTCAACACACACACTACACATTACTCCCCTGACTTAGTGATAAGTTATACAATTACGTGGCTAAAGGTTCTAGTTCTAAACCAAAGCCAGAATCAGAGAAAAAAAAACATTTGTAATACACCCTAGAATAAGGTTCAAGAAGTCGCCCACGAGAAAAGTGGTCCAAATTGTTTTAACAATTTTTTGCAATAAAATTGCATAATTCTGTATAAGTCTGTATAATTTTTTTTTAAGTTTTTTAGACCATTCTGGTCTCTTGTAATTTTTCTCTAAAGTTGATGATTTTCGAGTTATAAGCAATTTAAAATTTGAAAAAGCAAAATGGCCATTTTTAATAACTCGGTTAAAAATTATTATTATGAAAGTCAAAAAGTGACTAAATCAAAGTTTAAAGCCCCCCACCCTACATGATCCTGAAGAAATTTGTGTCATTCATTTTTACTAAGCTGTTATTTTTAATTATTAACAATAAGCCGCAAGAGCGTATTGACGCGACTGTAAATGTGAGTGCGAGTAAGATTCCCCATTGGACTGCCGGAATGGCATCTCTCTCGCACTCACCATAGACGGCCGCCTAATACGTGCTGGCGCTCATTATTATTAAAAAATAGGGGAGTGCATTTAGATTTTCACTTCGGAAAAATTCAAACCAGATAAAACTTTTTGTAATTTCGTTAAGAAATGTTTAATAAACAACATATCAAAAAGTTCTACTCGAGAAGTGGGTGCTTCATTTTTTATTAAACAAATGAACAGCGAAGTTGGATGTTTTTTTAAATAACTACAAAAATATAATTTTTAGAAAAAAACTGACTTGACCATTGAAAAATTCTGAAAATTTTACAAAAAAAAACCTTACATATAGTTTTTTCTAAAATTAAATCTCTATCTTCTGTAATTTTTTATTTATAACGCTAAAGTCACCCTTCTCACACACATTGGCGCACTGTAAACTAGCGTTGGAAAAATTGCACGGTTGAGTTTTTTTAATGTAATTCTTTAACTAACGGATCAAAGAAATTTTACAAATTGGACATGAAAGAAGATGAAATAAGCTATCTTATGGTTGTAATATAAAGAAACAAAATCTATGGACATAAGTACGGTGTGGGCGGAAAGTGAGCCTTACATGAATTTTGTTTAAAAATGATTTAAAAATGTGTAACTAATACAATTTTACTTATAAAACTCTCAAATTTGCAAAACTTACCTCTGAATCATCTTACTAAGCAACGTTTTATTAAAAAAAAATCTCAAAAATTTAATTCAAATAATACGACGTCTCAAAAAATGTAATTTTTGAAAACTTCGTAGTTTTACAGAATTCCCACCATTTTAAAACAGTATTACTCAAGTTTGAATAAATCTAATAAAATTTTTTTGCTATTTTTTTAAAGCTTGGGATGTAATCTTTAAAAATCATTGAATTATTTTAGTTTAAAAATGAAATAAACAATTTCCTTTTGAGAAAAATAAGAAAGATAACAAAAATGTAATACAAAAACCGAGAATTACCAGCTGAAAAAATGTATATACAGAGTGATCAAAACTTTTTTCTGTAAAACTTACCTAAAGTACATTAATAAGCTTCAAAAATAATAAATGTTCAACAAAAAATTTTTTTTAGCTCTTATACAGTATGTCTGCGTAACTTGGTACCTATTGATAACTTTTTTAATATCAGTTTTACGAAAAAAAGTTATTCTTTATAAAATACTTTGCATCGTATATAACGTAAGATGCAACCATTCAATATCAAATTTTGTTAATTTTGTACGAGGTATGTCAAAAAATATGAATTTCACTAAAGAGTAAATTACCTTTATATTTCACAATATCGAAAATTTTTATAAAGGAAAGTTGTTTGGAATTAAAAACTATGTTACAATATGTAATTATATCCCTCTAATCGAAAATCTGTTTTTTTTTATATTCTTTCTAATACATTTTAATTTTTAATATTATTGTGAAAATTGTTTGTTTATCTTTTGTTTAAGAATGAAATTCCATATTTGTTTGATTGGATTCTACTTGTTTTTCATTTAAATATCCGCCATTTTGGATCCGCCATTTTGAAATTTAAATTTTTAATCTTTAATTCAGATTCAACAACCTGTTAAAAATAAAGACAATAAATGTTTTAAAAAAATGTTCTTTTTTATGTTCTTTTTAGAAAATCCGCATTTTGGATCCGTCATTTTATAGTTAGTAATGTTAACATTTAAATTAGGTTTATCAAAGCTCTCAAAAATAAATATATGTAGAAATAAATACATTTTGTAAAGAAATTATGATTTTACAACTGTTTTTTAAGTTATCCGCCATTTTGGATCTGCCATTTTATAATTTAAATTATCAAAATTTGATTCAGGTTCAGCAACCTCTCAAAGATATCCACATATATGTAAACAAACACGTTTTATAAAAAAATCGGATTTGACAACTACGTTTTAAGGATTTTTAGGAAAAAATCCGTCATTTTCAATCCGCCATATTGAATTTGCAAATTGTAATGCCAGATTCGGTTTCAGCATAATCAAAACTAAAATAAAAACATTTTTTATCAAAATGAAAGGTTTAATTCACCTATATTCTTAACATTACTTATACAAAACAATTGTTATTGTTTAAACAATTAATAAACAATTAGCGGCGAAATTTGTGAGTAGAACTTTTTACTTTAACGTATTTATAAACTAACAAAAAAGTTTTAGAAAAATATAACCTTGTTTGATTTTTTCCGAAACATTGTATCTTTTCGTTCTAATTGCACTCCCCTAAAAAGAACAGCTTAGTAATAAAATTATGACTAAAATTTCTTTCACTTTCTGACTTTCATAATATTTATAACTCGAAAACGATCAACTCTAAAGAAAAATTACAAGAGACCTTTTTTGTCCAGAATGATCCAAAAAACCTAACAACAATTGTACGGGCCAAAAATATTGACTTTTGATTAAAAAAAATTGTTAAAAAAAATTGGACCACTTTTTTCCTTTGTCTCACTCCCATCTTTTCCAGATCTTATCTTACTGCACCTTTCCATCTTTTTCTAGGCCGTCCTACAGACCTTCTCACATCTGGTATTTCCCAAAATACGGTATGCCGCAAAATAAACAGTGCTGAAATTTGTATGGCTCAAAGGGCCTAGCCGGGTAAGATGATGAAAGGTGCCCCCAACTCGCTTGGAATTCCATATAGGTAACCGTTTAGCATATATAGTGAAACTAACTTTCTGAAATTTTTAGCTCCCTAGGTGGTCATGTGACCCACCTAGAACCTAATTAGGATTTTTATATTTTTATTTTTTATCTCAGCCGCATCGAGAACTAGAAGTTGTAAGCTTTAAAAAGTTGTGTCCGAACAAAATTTTATATTTAATTTTTGGCGGGAAATTTAAATTTTAGAACGATTTCAAAATTTTAAATGAGTATAAAAAAATAACTAAGACATGCGATTTCACGAAAAAAATATATAACGTGTATTTTTGCATATTGTTTCACCCTGAATTTTTTCAAATTTTTAAAATTGGTAAAACGCACCTTTAAAAATATAAAACCGCATTTTTTCGGTTTTTTTTTTCGTTTTTTGATACAATTTTATACATATTTTTCAAAAAAGGTGCCACCGTCACTGGAGTAGATAAAAAACTGAAAAATAATTGGGATTTGCTTAATAAAATTTTTTGTAACGCCTTCCATTTTCAAGATACAGGGCGTTGAAGAAAACAAAATTTTACACATTTTTCACGATTTTGTCGAAACTACTGGCAACATTGTAATAAAATTTGGGCGAGTTTTAAGAGGTAGTTGTTGTGCAATTTTTGACATACAATAAAGAATTTTATATTTATCATTGGCGCGCATAGGGGCAATGCTCTGAATTTTTTAAAGAAAAAAGATAGTACGCCATTGACATATTTCAAATTAACAATCGTTTTTGAATTCCTCGTTCAATTTGTGACAAAAAATCTATCGTCCTATTTTTTCATACGACGCGCCGTTTTGCTGCAAAAAATAGAATATCTTAACGCTTCCAAAGCATTCGAATTAGTTTTTATAATGGATGTACAGTGGAACCCTGATAAGTCGGCCCCCGATAACCCGGAAGTCCGGCTAACCCGGACCGATTTTTATCAGACAAACATTACAACAATAAAAATGTATGTCCTTTATGCTGGATTTTCCAATTTATTTTCAACATCTTAAAATATTTTCTTTTATCTTTCCTTATAAACATATTGTTCGAATACTATAATATCTTATATTTTTCAGGCTAATTTTATTTATCATAATAAACTTTCTTCGTAAAAATTTGTCGTTTTAGCGAATTCCTATGTAGTTCATTCGTTTCAATTTTCAATGTCAAACACATTATACAATGAGAGATAATGCGTATTTGTGTAATTTGATACATAATATACCTTAGTAAAAATAACTGGCATGGCAGACAACGCTCATTCTCGTGTTATCGAAACCAATAGGCATCTGTAGTATCCTTTATTTACTTGAAACTGTCTAGCATTGTTTAGAAAAGACTATTAAAAAATTATTTTTCAAACAATGGTCTTAGTCTTCACTCTTATTAAATAACATAAGTTCGTTCTCGTTGCGAGACGGTATTGTGTGTGTGTAGTAAAGTCTAATTGTTCGTTCCGCGTAAATATATTCAGATTTTGTTGTGTTTGCGTGATTTTTTGTCTACGTAATGGCAATAAAACTTAAAATGTTGTTTTTGTTTCAAAATGATAACAAAAGACAGTTTGGACAATCGGTGCAAAGCTAAGAAAGCTAAAAATGAGGCTCTCGACGACGCTTTGTATGTGTGGAACGCGAACGTGGTTTACAAGTGTCTGTGTGCCAATTATAACGGAGTTTATCTGTAAGCATACCATATTTTAATAATTTTTACCATTTTCTCCGGCTAACCCGAATTTTCGATAACCCGGATCGGCCGCGGTCCCGATTAATCCGAGTTAACGGGGTTCCACTGTACCTACAATGTACGAGTTTATCTAGATGTAGAAACTACTAGAAGTTCGAATACTTTGTAAGGGTAAGATGTTTTATTTTTTGAATAAAAATGGCGCGTCGTATGAAAAAATAGGAAGATAGATTTTTTGTCACAAATTGAACGAGGAATTCAAAAACGATTGTTAATTTGAAATATGTCAGTGGCGTACTATCTTTTTTTTAAGTACAGACCTTTACCCCAATGCGCGCCAATGATAAATATAAAATTCTTAATTGTGTGTCAAAAAATGCACAACAACTACCTTTTAAAACTCGCCAAATTTTATTACAATGTTGCCAGTAGTTTCGGCAAAATCGTAAAAAATGTGTAAAATTTTGTTTTCTTCAACGCGCTGTATCTTGAAAATGGATGGCGTTACAAAAAATTTTTATTGAGCAAACACCAATTATTTTTTAGTTTTTTACCTACTCCAGTAACAGTGTTAACTTTTTTGAAAAATTGTATAAAATTGTATCAAAAAACGAAAAAATGCGGTTTTTTATTTTTAAAGGTGCGTTTCACCTATTTTAAAAATTTAAAAAAATTTAGGGTGAAGCATTATGCAAAAATACACGCTATATATTTTTTTCGTGAAAACGAATGTCTTAGTTATTTTTTTATACTCATTTAAAGTTTTGAAATCGTTCTAAAATTTAAATTTCCCGCCAAAAATTAAAAACAAAATTTTTTTCGGACATACGTTTTTAACGGTTACAACTTTTTTATTTAAAGTTTTTCGCTAGTTCTCGATGCGGCTGAGATAAAAAATAAAAACATAAAAACCCTAATTAGGCTCTAGGTGGGTCACATGACCACCTAGGGGGCTAAAAATTTCAGAAAATTAGTTTCACTATATATGCTCAACGGTGACCTATATGGAATTTGAATCGAGTTGGGGGCACATTTCATCATCTTACCCGGCTAGGCCCGTATATGCCAGGCGCCGAAACGTAATGAGTGGTTTCCGAACGTCGTTATAACTTATTTGAATGCCATGTTAATGTTAGGTTCTTCAGGATGGTTCTCAGTTTTGCAGAAAAAATTTTTATCGTGGAGAAGTGTTTTCGGTCATACGGAAAAGGTCGCTAAAACTGCCCAAGATTTAAATTAACAATGGTTTTAGCAGGACGGGACAACCTGTCACCCTTCCAGGGAGTCTCTTCAAATAATGCGCGATCATTTTGGGAGTAGCCACTCACCAGAACTAACGCCACCAGATGCGTTTATATGGGGAATGCTGAAGGAGTCAGACAGATCCACCGTCTGCCATTTCGGAATTGTGGACTGTAATTAAAGATTTTTTTCCTTTCAGCGACTGTGGCAGATCTAGAAGTTTGCCTTGGGAGGGGAGATTTGCCTTAAGGGGGAACTTAGAATGAAAAACCATTCAAAAGACATAAAAAAGATTAATTCAGATTACATAAAAGACACAAATAATAAGTCATAGGCATTAAGTTTCCTTAATTTTCCTAACTACCGTGTAGTCCAGGGTAATAAGGCTTTTTCCATGACACTTGAACAGCCAGGGTACTGAAGCGTTTTTTCGACAGGTAACACCTATAAGAGCAAATTGTACTATTTCCTGCGGCTATCTGGCGGCCATTTTTATTTTTAAATAATTAAGTGTCAAAAATGGCATTTTTCACTTTTTTTTTTCAAATCAATGGAAAACAGGGAAACTTATAGTTTTTTTAGTACAAGTATCTTCGAGATTATGGAAAAAGCTTTAAAATGACGTCTTATAAAGTTTGATATACTCAATTATTGTTAATATAATTGCGAAAAAAGGTCAAAATTGCAAAAAAAAAATTATATTCGCAATAACTGTTGTAAAAATTAGTGTACAGCTTTGAAATTTTTGTCAAATAAGGGCTCTTTGGTGCTGAATATGTGATAAAAATTTCAAAGCGATTCATTTAACTGTTTAAATTTTATTCAAATTGTTTATCCCAGAGATCATTTTTTTTGCGATAGCGTAAGTCAGAAGAAAATGACGTTAGAACCATTCCACAGGTGTCAAATAAAAGAGCATGAGCTATATTTTCAACTTGGTTTAAAAAAAGTGAATAAAAATGCATTTATTAGTAATAAATAATTATGCAAAAGTATCGTAAATCTTTCCTTATAAACTTTTTCTTTTGTTATACAGTCGAACCCGCTTAGTGGAATAGCCGTCGTGCCAAGAAAAAGTATTCCTATAACAGGGATATTCAAATAACCGATCATATAAGCCTAGTAAAAACGTTTTGGGACCTCAAATTTCTATTCCTTTAATGCGGATATTCCTTTAACCGGTATTCTAATAAGCGGGTTCGACTCTATAAGAAATTATACATATTTTATTTATTACAATTTTTTATCAATTATGATATAGATAACATTACTTGGTAGTTGTGCAATTAAAACAGGGTAAAAAGTTAATTTTTTGGAAACAGTTATTCAAAAAGTTTATAAAGAAAAATTGACGATACTTTTGCATAATTATTAATTAGTAATAAATGCATTTTTTATTTACTTTTTTAAACCATGTTAAATGCTCCATGCTCCGTCAGAAAATGCATCAAAAACAGCTAAACAAATATTCTACGAGACCTTATCAGAACTTATAGAAAATATAAACAGCCGCAAAGAAATTGTGCTGTTGGGAGATTTTAATGCTTGGACAGGAAAAATAATAAATGACAAAGTTGTGGGAAAATACGGTGATGCTAAAACAAATGAAAATGGGGAACATTTAATCGAATTCTGCGAACAGCACTCTCTGAAAATTCAAAACGGATTCTACCAACATAAAAACATACATAAGTATACCTGGGTCCAACCAAATACACATACAAGTTGAAGACGTAAGAGTATTAAGAGGACCGGAGTGTGGAACTGACCACTATATGGTAAGATCAAAATGTTTTCTACAGTATCGACAGCGACTACTACATAAAAATGACAACCAACCAGCTCGAATCAAAATCACTCGAGACGGATCTACCTAAATACAATATTGATGCACTGCAAAACGACTTAACATCATTTTTATATAAGCTGCGGCTTAGCCAAAAATTGTCGAACCTGATCTACTCCTCAGCCCAGAATACCTATAACGAGATATTAAATAAAATCAATGCAGCAGCTTATGAAGCGCTCGGCACAGTGGAAAGGAACAAAAAGAATACTCCATTGTGGTGGACAGATGCCATTGCTAATGCAGTACATAAAAAGAAACAAGCGTATCAAAAATGGCTGCAAACAAATGACCCAGATGATAGACGAACGTATGCAACATCAAACAGAGAAGTAAAAAATCTAGTAACGAAAGCAAAAAATAATTCCTGGGAAAGTAAATGCGAAGAGCTCAACAAATATATAGGGTCAACAAGATCAAGAGAAGCATGGAAAACGATAAAAAATCTGAGAACAAACAGAAAAGAGACTAGTAGAATAGATTTAATAGAAGAAAGATCTTGGATCGAACATTACTCGCAACTTTTGACTGAAACAAGACCGCAATTCACGAACATCAGTACAACAACATATGAAGTAGAATACGGTGAAGACGATGAAATAACAGTACAGGAAGTCGAGAATGCAATACGAACTTTAAAAAATCGAAAGTCATGCGGACCACAAGGAATACCGAACGAATTACTAAAACACAGCCCACAAGTATTACGAGAATTACTTGCGTATGTTTTCACCTTATTCTATAAAGGTCATGATTTACCACATGAGTGGACAAAAGCACATATTAACAATATATACAAAAAAGGAGATAGAAAAAATTGTTCAAACTACAGGGGGCTTAGTGTCATGAACTCACTCTCAAGACTCTATGGAAAAATAATAAAAAATAAAATTGAAAAAGAGATGACAGATGTCGAAGAACAAAATGGCTTTCGTGCAGGCAGATCCTGTATGGACAGCATATTTTCTCTAAAGCAAGTTATTGAGAAAAGATTAGCCCACAACCTTCCACCCATATAGTTTTTATTGATCTGACAAAGGCATACGATAGTGTACCACTTTCAATGCTCTGGATAGCAACGGAAAAACAAGGAATAAGCAAAAAAAATATACAAGCAGTACAACAGCTTTACAAAAATATGACGGTAAACATTAAAACTGGAAACAAATTAACAAGAGAAATTCCTATTAGTAAGGGCCTAAAGCAAGGCTGCTGCATAGCACATACACTCTTTAAAATATATTTAAATGAGGCACTCTCACTGTGGAGAAGAAAGTGCTGCAATATGGGCACCCCAATCGATGACGATAGATTGTACACAATACACTTCGCTGACGACCAAGCCATTCTAGCTGAAGACGAGAGTGATATAGACTATATGCTCAGAAAACTGGAAGAGGAGTACACTAAGTGGGGCCTTACAATTAATATACAAAAAACCGAGTACTTAGTTGTAGGAGAAACACCAGAACGCCTACAAATTGAAATGGGAACTATAAATCCAACAGAAGTCTTCAAATACTTAGGACTCCAAATATCTTCAAAAGCAGGGAGTAACGACGAAATACATTCCAGGATTGGCCAAGCAAGATCAGCCACCAGACAGCTACACGGACTATTGTGGAGTAATAAAATAACAAAAGAAAATAAAAGAAGAATGTATAAAACAATAATAGAAAGTATTGGGTTGTACGGCGCTGAACTCTGGGAAATCAACCAAAGAAACAAGTCAAAAATCAAGGCGATGGAAATTAACTATTGGAGACGATGTTGCCGACTCACTAGACTTGATAGGGTGAGAAACGACGATATTAGGAGACAAATGGAAATCGATCTAGATATAATAGACCCAATCGAAGCCAAAAGACTTAACTGGTATGGACACCTTCAGAGAATGCCTGAAAATAGATGGCCGAAAAAAATAGAAAAATGGACTCCACCCACAAGAAGAAAACGAGGTAGACCAAGACGATCCTGGAGAGAAGATGTCGAAGATGCAATGACCGCCAGAGACTTAAAAACTGAAGATTGCTTCGACAGAAATCGCTGGAAATTAGGATGCGAGAAGCGGCGACAGCTGTAGAAGACTCGCTTATTATATATAAACCATGTTAAAAAAATAGCTCATGCTCTTTCATTTGACACCTGTGGAATGGTTTTAAGGTAATTTTTTCTGACTTATGTTATTGCAAAAAAAATGCTTTCTGGGATAAACAATTTAAATAAAATTTTAACAATTAAATGAATCGCTTTGAAATTTGTATCACATAGTAAGCACCAAAGAACCCTTATTTGACAAAAATTTCAAAGCTGTACACTAATTTTTACAATAGTTATTGCGAAAATATTTTTTTTTTGCAATTCCGACCTTTTTTCGCAATTACATCATTAAATGAGTATATCAAACTTTGCAGTACGTCATTTTAAAGCTTTTTCCATAATCTCGAAGATATTTGTACTAAAAAAATCATAAGTTTCACTGTTTTCCGTTGATTTGAAAAAAAAGGGGAATATGCCATTTTTTGACAGTTAATTGTTTGTAAATAAAGATGGCCGCCAGATCCTAAGCAGGAAATAGCTACAATTTGTTTCTATAGGTATTACCTGTCGAAAAAACGCTTCAGTACCCTGGCTGCTGAAGTGTCACGAACAGGGTATATTTTTGTCTTATTACCCTGGCCTAGTGTTTATTGGGTTGAATTTGTCTTTCTGTAGTTTCGGCTCCATGTTAGCTAATATATTTTTTATGTTTGAACAATTTTTTTTCTTTAATGTTAACCCTTTTTGGGGGGAAATTTCTTCATTTTCCCTCGTAGATCCGCACTGTCCAGAGGGCATTTTTAACATCTGTTTTATCGGGAACGTGCGTCGTCGTCACTAATATTTGCAAGGCTATATCATGTATGCTAGATATTATATAAATTATCATAAATATTTCAATATACATTTCAGTACTGTTTATTTTGCCGCATACTGTATATTGTTTAAAAAACGATTGTCGTCACTGCGTATCACATGCCCTGCCCATCTTAGTCTATTGGCGTTTATATTTCTAATAGTCAATATCTGGTTTATATATCTGACTTGATTTTTCTTTTTAAAGAGAGACTAACTCGTTATTGTGCCTGCGCCTCCATATGTTTGTCACGCTGTCTCTGCGAGGTCCTCAATTACGTTCCCACACCAGCAATTTTTTTTTGTTAGCGTCCATGTTTCGCTTTTATACGCGACTGCTCGTCGTATTAGGGTCTTATATATCTGGATTTTTGCACCTCGTGGGAGAAGTTTCTACTTCATTAGATGTTGAATTGTAAAGAAAGATCGGTTTTCCGTATCAGTATTCGCGTTTCAACCTCTCGTTCTATTTTGTTATCATTGGTGATTGATGCTTCCAGATATTTAAACTGTATAACCAGTTTGAAGTTATGGTAACGATGGACAATAATTTCTCGCACTTTTGGACCAGTCGGTTTTCCACGTGCCATTATTGTATTTTACTTGTAATAAAACTGACGCTTGTTAAATGGGTATTTTTTCTATGACCATTTTTTTCTCATTAAATAATTTATGTTTTCAAATATTGAAATGGTTGCTGATGTGAGCACATAATATTATTTATGTAGGGTAGGTAAATTATTGTCACAACAATTCTTTAATAAAAAAAATTAAAGGCACTCGTGGGAGTGCCGACAGAAATGAAAACTTCTTATAGTATATAAATTACGAGCCCAATGCTTTTACCCCATCCTAAAAGAAGTGCTATACTTATATCATATACGATATACGCGATGCGTATGCCCTATGCTATTTATGTATACATACACATAATTTATATATGTACAAAATTTATTTCAGCGAAGTGATGACGGTCGCTAATTTAATACTTTTTTACATCGAAAAAGTGCACAACGTCCATAAATAAGTTTCACTTCAAATATTTATTTCGTCGAAGCGATGACGGTCCCTAATTCAATACTTTTCCCCCATCCAAAAAGTGCACAACGTTCCTAAAGAAGTTTTCACTTCAAAAATGTATTTCGTCGAAGCGATGACGGTCGCCAATTTAATAATTTGTCCCCATCCAAAAAGTGCACAACGTCCCTAAAGAAGTTTTCACTTCAAAAATTTATTTCGTCGAAGCGATAAAGGTCGTTAATTTATATTTTTCCCATCCAAAAAGTGCACAACGTCCCTCAAGAAGTTTTCACTTCACGAATTTATTTCATCGAAGCGATGACGGTCGATAATTTAATACTTTTTTCCATCCAAAAAGAGCACAACGTCCCTAAAGAAGTTTTTACTTCAAATGTTTATTTCGTCGAAGCGATTACGGTCGCTTATGTATTACTTTCTCCCCATCCAAATATAATAATTTTTCCCCATCCAAAAAGTGCACAACGTCCCTAAAGAAGTTTTCTTTCACTTCAAAAATTTATTTCGCCGAAGCGATGACGGTCGCTAATTATATACTTCTTCCCCATCTAAAAAGTGCACAACGTCCCCAAAAGAAGTTTTCACTTTAAAAATTTATTTTGCCGAAGGGATAACGGTCACGATGACGTTCGCTAATTCAATACTTTTTCCCTATCTAAAAAGTGCACAACGTCCCTAAAGAAATTTTCACTTCAAAAATGTATTTCGTCGAAACGATGACGGTCGCTAATTTAATACTTTTTCCCCATTCATAAAGTGCACAACGACCCTCAAGAAGTTTTCACTTCAAAAATTTATTTCTTCGAAGCGATGACGGTCGCAATGACGGTCGCCAATTTAATACTGTTTCCCATCCAAAAAGCGCACAACGTCCCTAAAGAAGTTTTCACTTCAATACATATACGTACAAAATTTATTTCGCCGAAGAGATGACGGTCGCGAAATAAATCCTTTTTCCCTATCGAAAAATAGGTTTTACATTTATTTTAAATTTAAATACTTTATACACAATTTATGTATAGATAGACATAATATAGATACGTACAAAATTTATTTCGTCGAAGAGATGACGGTCGCTATGACGGTCGCGAAATAAATCTTTTTTTCCCCATCCTAAAATAGGTTTTACATTTATTTTAAATTTAAATACTTCTATACAATTTATTTCGTCTTTACGAAAACGTCTTTACGAACTCTGACTTTGACCTAAACCTAAGATTAAGATTCACAAAATGCTATATATGGTCGGTGCTCCTATATGGCATGGAAGGATGGACTTTAAAAATAAACACAATGAATAAGCTAGAGGCATTTGAGATGTGGATCTATCGATGAATCCTTAAAGTTCCCTGGACCGCAAGAATAACAAATAAAGAAATCCTGAGAAGAATTGGTACAGAACGACAACTGATGTGCACAATTAAACAGAGAAAAACGGCATACCTGGGACACATAATTAGAAATGAAAGATATCAGTTTCTGCAAACCTTAATTGAAGGAAAGATCGAAGGAAGAAGGGGAGTGGGCAGGAAGAAAATGTCATGGCTCCGTAAGGTCAAACAATGGACAGGACTAAAAAACATAGGAGACCTAATACATACTGCAAGGGATAGAGAAAAATGGTCAAACGTGATCGCGAACATCCATTAGTGGATTGCATAAGAAGAAGAAGAATACAATTTATATATACATACACATAATATATAGCATAAGCGATGACGGTCGCAATGACGGTCGCGATGACGGTAGCAATGACGGTCGCGAATTCAATGCTTTTTCCCCTATCCAAAAATCGCACAACGTCCCTAAAGAAGTTTTCACTTCAAAAATAATGTCTGAAGGGAGAGGGCTAATTCGCTAATGCTATACTGATATCTTCTTAAGGGCCTGAATGTTAAACACCGAAACCGGTCGCCCAAATTTTACATCTACATTTTAAATAAATAAAATCTAACAAGACTGTGAGTAGTAGACTTATTAACTACCCTACATAAATAAGTTTATATTTTATTTTTTTTAAAGCTCAACGTCTCATTTTATACAAATAAAAGCTCTATCTTTATTCGAATCACAAGAGTCTCGACGTAAACATAATCGTAAAGCGTAGGCAGGTCTGTGCTCTTTTAAAATAAACTGGAGAGGTTTCATGTACTCTGAGGAATCGATCAAAATGTAGAATACTTTGTTAAAGTAAACTAAAGGAAGAAGAGGCGTAATGTAGTCCAGATTTAACGCTTCGGTAGGATAATTGCCTTAACAACCGAGCCTTAATTAACAATTCCGATCATTTTCGAACATCTCATTAATTCTAGTCAAGTTTAAGGTTTGAAATTATATATAATTACGTACTATTTACATACTTCGGTAAATTTATCAAAGGTTTTCTTAGCGGGTAATTGTTGCTACTTTTTGATTTTCGAATACGAATCACTCAGATGTGCTAATGTTTTAGACAGCTTTTAGTTTACAACTTATTTTGTATAATTTTGTAACTACTAATATTATAAAGAATTTTAATACACACAAAAAATTACAGTAGCAATACGTTCAGAGCAAAATTATCAATGGATCGTTAAGTCGTGATGAGATCGAAGACATACCTTTTATAATATGAACCAACTCCCACATATGAAATTAAAGTAAAGCACCTCTTACATACAAAAGTAAAGATACAATTGTTGCATGCTTTTAAGCAAAGAAATGTCCCGTCTTGAGTAAAACGTCCAGTATACTGGACGCCCATTTAATGTTAAATATATATGTGGTCCTTTAAACGGTGAGATCTAGCGCTATATTACAGATTGTAAAACGGGCCCTGCTGTCTGACTCCTCTTTGAATTTCCACTTGTTTTGTTTCATTATCTTCCACCCATACGACCGCTGTTTGATTGTAGTACAGATTTTTCATTAAATTAATAGCCTTGGGATCTAGCTGTATGTGTTTCAATGCATGTGTGAGTTTACCATGTGGAACTCTGTCTATCACTTTTTGGAAATCTTTATAAAATATGAATACACTTTTTTGCATTTTGGTAATACAGTCAAACCCGCTTATTAGAGTACCGGTTATCGGAATATCCCGGTTTATGGAATATAAATTCGAGGTCCCGAAACGTTTCCATTTACCCTTTAATAAAGGATCCCGCAACACTCCTTATGAAAAAGTGGTCTCGGTCAAATATAACGAAACTTTGGTCAATGATAGTCCTCAGTGAGTAGATTAAAAAATTCTATGATACCTCCGAAAAACTATTATTCTCGAGCTACAACCTTCTAAAGTTCTTAAATTCAAGTAATCGGCTTACGTTCAGTGCACTAATTCACGGTCAAGTGAATGAAAATATCTACTACTAAAAGAAGACAGACTCATTTTCTTCATACATATTTGCGTGTTGCATATGAATTAGTGATCAAAAATAGATGCATCGTATCGTATTTAAGTCTTCAGAAAACCTCCGAAAAGTCCTCAGAAAACACAAGAAATGCGATAGAAAATGTACTGCTAGACTGACATAATAATTATCATGTGTGTGTGTGAAAAAATGGCTTGGATGCGAGTCCGTTAGCCACAGATTTTTATTTTATTTTTACCTCAATTTATTAGTTTTGTTATATTTATACGTATTTCACTTAAATGATTATATTTGTTTCTTTCAAGTAGTTTATGAGTAATTTAAATATTTCCATTTTATGACAACTTAGTAGATATTCTATACTAATTGGAAAATGAACTTGTGTTTGTCGTAAATTGTAATATAATTGATTTATATATCTCTCGTTAATTTTGCATTCCAAGAAAATATGGTTTAAATCTCTAATCGAAACATTATCACAAAAACAGACTGATGAATTAATTATTCCTAATTTGTGCAGATGTGCCTCATATTTCCCGTGTCGAGTTTTTAATCTGACGATAGTAGAAATATCTTGCTTTGGCAGGTTATATTTAAATATGTATTCAGGTGGCGGAGGAAGTTCTTGATGTAAAGAAAAATATAAATTTTTTAAAATATAAATATTTATCATGTTTTCACGAATGCTTCACACTTATAAAATACCAGCATAGCTACAGTTCCACCTTTTATCTTTAGAAAACTACTGAACAGTGGCGGATTTAGGGGGGATAGGGAAATTTCCCAGTAACGCGGTCCAGAATTAAAGAAAAAATTGTTGAAACATGATTATTACATGTTGAGATATATGTTAGCATGCAACTTACTACAGACAGACAAATTCAACCTAATTAACTCGACACTTAGAAAAATAAAGGGAACCTATTGCATATGTTAAGACCTATGTCTTTTATCTAGTTTGGGTTTCATCATCATCATCATCAACCCGTACGCGTCCACTGCTGGACATAGGTCTCCCTCAGCTCTTTACATTCATCTCTATTTTGTGCGGCTTGCATCCAGTTACCGATAACATGTTTCAAATCATCGGCCCATCTGGTTAGTGGGCGTCCTCTGCTCCGTAGTGTTTGTTCTCGCGGCCTCCACTCGACAATACGTTTTGTCCATCGGTTGTCTGGCAATCTGGCGACGTGTCCTGCCCAATTCCACTTAAGCGACGCGATTTTTTGGACAGCGTCTATTGTTTTTGTTCTACGGCGTATTTCTTCGTTTGGGATTCGGTCTCTCAGGGAGACACCCAACATCTGGCGCTCCATAGCCCTCTGAGTTACGCGAATCTTGTTCACTACCTTTTTTGTTAGTGTTAATGTTTCCGCTCCATAAGTGAGTACAGGCAACACACATTGGTCAAAGATTTTCCTTTTGAGGCATATGGGCAGGTCCGATTTAAATACATAGTTAAGTTTACCAAACGCTGCCCAGGCTAATCCTATGCGACGTGGGAGTTCGCACGTCTGGTTATCTCGTCCCAACCGAATTTCATGTTCCAAGTACTTATAAGATGCAGTCCGCTCAATATCCATTCCATCAAAAACAATATTACGATTTAGCACCAGATTAGTCATTATTTGCGTCTTTTTGATGTTAATATTTGGTCCGACCTCTAAGGAAGCGTAATATAATTTGTTCAACATTATTATTGCATCATCCATACGATCGACTATAAGGACGATGTCATCTGCGAATCTCAAATGACTGAGCTTCTCTCCATTTATATTGATACCATATTCGTTTAGATCTGCCTTCTTAAATGTGTGTTCTAAAAGGGTTGTGAACAGCTTTGGTGAGATGGTGTCTCCCTGCCGTACTCCTCGCTGTATACAGAATGTATTTGTTTGTTGTTCAGACAGTCTTACGCTAGCCGTTGCCGTCTGGTAGATATATTTGATCATGTTAATGTAGCGATGGTCTATTCGGCATTCTGTCAATGCTTTTAACATTTTCTGCTGGCTTATGGTATCGAATGCTTTCTCGTAGTCCACGAATATCAGTGCCAATGGTTTGTTTTATTTTGTTTGGGTTTATCTATTGTATATATTTCGGAGTTGGTGTTTTATTGGAAATCCCCCCCCCCCAAGGCAAATGTTCCGCCAATGCTACTGAAGTACATATCCTTATAGGTCGTTAGTTAACACGATACATGATGCATATAACCGAAATCAGCAAAATCTTAACGTACAGATAGTCGAAGATGACATTAATCCGATTTTTCCATAGAAGAATATAATTAATATTTCGCGTTTACCTACATGTATGTACTTTTTTCTTTTCATATTGAGACCAAGTCGATTTTCTCTACTCATATATGATATGCTGGAGATTATTCTTTCAAAAGCATCTAAGGCTTCCCATAGACGATATAGGCTGCCTACAGTGTCACGCCATACGAAAATTGTTCATTTTCGTTACTTTTAATAAACTTTGAAGGACAAAATCGATCTTACAAACTAAAATAGTTAAAAAAGAGTAATTCTAAAAACAAATTCAAATTACGGGGTGAATTTAAGTGACCACCGACTTAGCCTTCTTCTTCTTTAAGTACCGTGCCCAAATTTTTAGGCGTAGGTAGCTTCCATAACAATTTGCCGATATCGTTCTCGATCTTGTGCGACATGTAACAATTGATCTGCTGATAAGCCAGTCCATTGACGAAGGTTTCGGAGCCATGAATATTTCTTTCGACCAATTCCTCTTTTTCCGTCGATCTTTCCATTGAGTATTAACTGCAGCATCCTGTATCTGCTACCTCTCATTATATGCCCCAGATATTCAAGTTTTCTCTTTTTTATCATCTTCATTAAGTCACCTTCGCCTTGACCTACTCTGTTTAAGACTTCTCTGTTTGAAATGCGTTGAACCCAAGATATTCTGAGCATTCTACGATACGACCACATCTCAAAGGCTTCTAATTTGTTCATCATGTTAACCTTCATGATCCAGGTTTCACATCCATATAGTAATACAGGATACACATAACATTTTAGGAACTTGATTCTTAGTTGTAAGTTCAGCTGAGAGTTGCTCAGAATAGATCTAAGTTTCATAAATGCTCCTCTTGCAATTTCTATACCAGTTTTAATTTCTTCATCCGGATTTAGTGTCTCGTTTATCCAACATCCTAGGTATTTAAAATGGTTAAATTTTGTTATTGATTCATCATTGACAATTAGTTGCATAGGGCCGACGTCTTGTTTACTAACCACAAGTAACCGACTTAGCCGGTCGTCTCCAATAGGCACCGTAGGCTGCGTACAGCCTGTATTGGAGACCATCGACTAAGCTAATTGCAAAAACTACTGCATCGTTGGCATATCTAATGATTTTTAGAGTCACTCTGTTCTGCATGCGTGAAAACGTGAGATGTCTTGTCCTGCTCTAGCAGCACTTATTGTGGTTGTTCTGTGGTTATTTGCCTTAAGAGAGCGGGCGACTTTGAATAAAACACCAACCCCTAAATACATAAAATAGATAAACTCAAACTACAAGACATAGATAATAACATGTGCAATAAGTTCTCTTAATTTTCATAACTGTCGAGTTAATTGGGTTGAATTTGCCTGTCTGTAGTAAGTTTCATGTCAGCTAATATATTTTTTATGTTTTAACAATTTTTTCTTTAATTCTGGACCATGTTACGGGGAGAATTACCCTATTCTGTCCTAGATCAGCCGCTTTTTAGTAGTTTTCTAAAGGTAAGGTGGAACTGCAGCAAGGCTGGTATTGGATAAGTTTGAATCATTCATGAAACCATGATAATTCTTATTTCGCTGTAGCAACCCCTTTTTTGTCGCACTCCTTCAGTTTTCTGAGTACTTTTCGGAGGTTTTATGAAGACTAAAATACGATGCATCTATTTTTAACCATGAATTCATATGCAGCACGCAAATATGCATGAAGAAGGTGAGTCTCTCTTTTTTCAATAATAGATATTTTCATTAAATTGACCGTGAATTAGTGCACTTAATGTAAACCGAGTACTTGAATTTAAGAACTTCAGAAGGCTGTAGCTTGAGTATAATAGTTTTTCAGACCTAGGTGCCATGGACTTTTTTAATCTACTTACTGAGAACTATCATTGACGAAAGTTTCGTTAAATTTGACCGGGACCACTTTTTCATAAGGAGTGTTGCGGGGTCCTTTATTTGTTTACTGGAATATGGTTTAGTAAACTAATACCGCAAAATAGAATAATTTTTTCAGGTCAACAAATAAATTTTTACGTACAATTTCCTAAAAATTTGAAATTTGCCTCGTATAATCGTTTATCGATAAGAGCTTCGAAAGCCTGCTGTTTTGTATATTATTACGGTTTGTCAGGTACCTAATAAACATTTTATTACTGTGTTATGAGTAAACGCTCCTTTCTCACAGAAAATTCAACCGTTCGTCGACATGGTCATAAAGTAATTTCATTTTTCTACAAATTTCTATAGCTACATATTGTCACCCATTGCTGTTTTTAGAAACAGCATTTTTCTATAAGATTATTTATTACCAATAGTTGATCGTTTGTTCGGAAGTCTTTTCCAAAAACCCAATTCCAATTTATTTTCTAATCGTTTCGTAATTATTTTTGTAAATAGATTATAAATTTTTATTGACATGAAAATACCTAAAACCATATAGGTCTGGATCCCGCGTATGAAAAAAAAATTGATTAATAGCAAGCTGAAAATTTGTTAATAGCTTAAGGGTGTCTAGTCGGATAAATTTTAATATATGGGAAAACTGGAACAGGGGCAGTCTTAATTGTGGAACAGTTTAAAAATTTGGAACGGTCAGAACACGAAAACGGCACAATTATTTTGTCCGACAAAATAGACTTAAACTCTCCGAACAGAGATTAAACTCTCATGCAAAAATCATACTGCTATTTATCACCAAATGGGCGTTTTAATGAGTGGAACATGTAGAATATTTCAAATGACAGGAATTATGACAGGTGATAAATAGCAGTCTGACATTTGCATGAGAGTTTAATCTCTGTTCGGAGAGTTTAAGTCTATTCTGTCGGACAAAATAAATGTGGCGTTTTCGTGGTATGACCGTTCCAAATTTTTAACCTGTTCCACAATTAAAACTGCCCCTGTTCCAGTGTTCCCATATATCAAAGTTTATCCGACTAGACACTCTTAAGCTATTAACAAATTTTCAGCTTGCTATTAATCAATTTTTTTTCATACGCGGGATTCAGACCTAATATGCATATACATATTGACATAGGATGTACTATTATAACGTATATTCGGTACACTTTTCAGCTTGCCACCAATGATCGGTTATTAGAATATCCCGCTTATAAGAATATTTTTGCTTAACACCAAGGCTATTCCAATAAGCGGGTTCAACTGTAGTACCGTCATTGCGCACAATGCCTCCCTTGTTCCCATTCCACCTCTAATTCCAAACTGTGTGTTGTCTAATTATTGTTCTTCACATTTTTTATATATAGTCGGAAAAATGAAAGAATACTCATGAACGAACATATAAAACACGCTGTATTTTTCTGTCACCGTGTCATACAAAAAATTGGCTAGCGCAAGTACATGTAAATTATTATTACATGTACTTGCGCTGGGCACTTTTCTTTGTATGACACGGCGACAGGAAAATACAGCGTGTTTTATATATGTTGGTTCATGGGTATTCTTTCATTTCTCCTACTGTATGCACTGTTGAATAACTTGAGTAGTATTTCTAAAGAGTAGCTCATACGGTTAATTAATCGGTACTCATCGCAATATTTAGGATTATTTTTCTTGGGTTCTTTCTTACTGTTTTTACATTCACCAATTATAGAGACAGCTGCTACTCTGTCGGTAAATTTTAATTCATTGCTTAACTCTAAAGCCATTTTTTATTATTCAAAAATACTTTAAAACTTCAATTCCAACCAATTTGTGTACACAAAACTTCAATCATTCCCAAATGGAAATTGAATTGTCAGACCAATACAAATAGACGATACTTTTCAAAAATGAAACGGAACAGAAAAAGAATCAAAGACCGGCCGACATTTCCGATGCAAAGGGTTGCAGTTTTCAATTGAATCACAAATTACTATTTTACGATTTGGATTTAAATTAAACGAACAGGTCGCTCAGCTATTTTTATGAAAAAATAATTATTTTTAAATAAAAAGGTCTTTATTTTATGAAGTACTTTTATAATGACATAATGTTGATAATCATTTCTTTGTCAACTAACTATATTGTAGATTTAATCTGTGATTATGTGTTGAATTTATTCGTGAGTATTTAAGAAAACGGGTACAAATTAAATCACAGTTTTTGGTGCAATAAATGTAAGAAGATTTATCCCAAAATCGGTACATTTTTTGAAGGACTACGAGTACGCAACACAAATTTATTTTATATAGGTGAGAGTCGGCTAATGATGCGCGTCGGGTAATTGTGCGCATCAATGTTTATAATCTCCTATTTAATAAAATTGAAAAAACTATATTGTCGAGCCATCTATTAGCAACTTCCAGATCTATCCCACACAAACGAACGCCTTGAGATACTTTACCGGTTGGCAGTTATAGTTTACAAGTTTTCGCGTGGTTTGTTATAGTTTGAATGTGTGAGAACATAAGCGGTAAGTTTTTCTTCTTCTTCTTCTTATAATAGGCCTCTTGGCCTGTTCCTTACCGATTTTGAGCTTGTATTCGTAGCTGTGATGTTGACTGCCAGCTATCTCTCGACCTTTTAAAGGGCCTTCCTATCGATCTCCTGCCTGTTTGCTTCGAATCCCTTTCTATACGGGCTATTCTCTCGCTACCCATTCTCGTCACATGCTGATTCCACTCTCGTCGTCTCTGTCTTCCCCACCGTACTATATCTTGTATGTTACAAAGATCTCTTATCTAACAGAGATCTATTATCTTACAGAGATGTTCTCTCGTATGTTACAGAGAACTCCGCCTATCCGCTGTTGGGTAAACTGAGTAGCTCAGCAGCGGGTTGTCGGTCCCAAGCCCGGATAAAGGAGGGGGTTCGAGGGTGAGGCTAGCGACCTACCATGGTAAAAACGAAAATGCTCATAGAACCGATCACCAAGCCTCGGATACCGGACAGAAACGTTTTTTCAAGACGACTTTAGCAAAGAATAGGTAAGTTTTTTCTTGACAGAAATAAAGTTTATAAAGTACAGATACACGTTATTTTTTTACCATTTTAGACACTGGCGTTGTTAGTTTTGCCTGATTCTATTTTGTTTTTATCCAATTTGTTATTATGTGGTGAAGTGGAAGGTCCTCTAATGGTGCGCGTTGCGCATCATTGGCCGACGAGCTATGTAAAGACTTTTTTTACGTTTAAATTTAAAAAGAGCACGTTTTTGATGGCGAAATTAATTCGTGATTTGACCAGAAACCCGCGGCAGAGAGGATAACTCAATATTATTTAACCGAGATATTTAATAAAGCATAAGTGTATACTGCTACAATGCACAAGACACAATCAGGCTTTCAGATATTTTGCAGCTGGTCTTTCCAAAAAGATAAATTCACGGATGATGACTTTTAGGCGCAATTTATCATTTATCTGTTGTAGTCTATAATGAACCGTTCACTCCGTTCACCTCATATCGGAGAATTCTTAATAGGGCTTTTCATCGATTGTCATTTGTTTCGAGCTTCTGTCATGTGTCACATAATATTAATATATCTACGTCATACGTCTTTGGTTTGTACCATTGGTATATGCAATAGCGTACGACGTAGATATATTAATATTATGTGACACATGACAGAAGCTCGAAACAAATGACTGTGAATGAAAAGGCCTATATCCCATGGACTGATAGGGTAACAAATGAGGTTCCTTAGAAGAATGGGAAAGAACTAACCACCATAAAATCTCGAAAAGTTGGAATACTTTGGACACATTATGCGAAATGAATCCAGATATGCCCTCCTACAAGCTATTCTGCAAAGAAAAATATTTGGAAAGCGTGGTCTAGGAAGAAGAAGAACGCCCTGGTTAAAGAACCTCGGAACCTAATTCAACACAACATCTGTGCAGCTTTTCCACGTTGCTATCGATAAAGTGAAGATTGCCATGATGATCGCCAACATTCGTCACAAATAGGTCAATTCGTCACATCAAGAAAAATTTACAATATTTGTTTTTCTACAACCACTATTCAAAATGCACTTCTCTGCACAGTTTTATGTTAACAAAGTTGATATTTTCTCACAGTATAAAATATATGACATTAGTGTGCAGAAAAGTGACTTTTCTGTTCCGGAATAGTATATTGTGCAACAAGTGCAGAAAGATACTAATTTCTCACGAGTTTGAAAAGTTGCGGTACGAGCGCAAGCGAGTGCCGCAATTCAAACGAGTGAGAAATTACCTTTCTGCACGTGTTTCACACTATACTTTTTCTACAAGCACAGTTTTTCCTAAAAATAAAAATCACAATTTCCAAACGACGATTAATTATAATAGGTACCTATGTGATAAATTTTAAACTGTATTTAATTAATACCTACTAATCAATTTAAATTCCTTATACCTAAATAAATTGCACAGAAATCAGTAAAAAAATTAATGCACTACCTTAATTTGTTTAAATTTAAACAATTATTACACATTATTGACATTATATTTATCCAGTCACGGATTTACACAAAACCTACTTCATTCGACGTCTCTTGCACAGGTTGCTAAATCCTTATTGGTTATTTGATAATTATAAAATGTTTAATAAGAATAAAATTGTAAAATAAAACAGTTGTAACATCCATAATTTAGTTTCTGTGCTATAGTTAAATATAATAATTGTCTTATAGGTTATATATTTGTCTAAAGTTTAACCACGGATGTAAACAGAATATAACGTTACTCAGAATGAGGTAGTCAACTGTGCAGAAAAGAACTTTGCGGCACAGAAACGTCACTTTGCGGCACAGAAACGTCACTTTTCTGCACACTAATGTCAAATATCTTATACTGTGAGAAAATATCAAGTTTGCTAACATAAAACCGTGCAGAAAAGTGCACTTTGAATAGTGGTTGTAGAAAAAGTTCTTTTCTTCACAGTAGACTACCTCATTCCGAGTAACGTTATATATATTCTGTTTACACCTGTGGTTAAAGTGTATACAAATATAACCTGTGAGACAATTATTATACTTAATTATCGAATAGAAATTAAATAATCGATGTTACAGCTGTTTTATTTTACAATTTTATTCTTAATAAATATTTTATAATTATCAATTAACCAATAAGGATTTAGCAACCTCCGCAAGATACGTCGAATGAAATAGGTTTGGTGTAAATCCGTGACTGCATAAATATAACGTCAAATGTGACATTATTTTGTAATAATTATTTAAAATAGTTTAAATTCAAACAAATTAAGATAGTACATTAATTTTTTAACTGATTTGTGTGTAATTTGTTTAGGTATAAGGAATTTCAATTGATTAGTATTAATTAAACACAGTTTAAAATGTATAATTTATTGTTATAATAAATCTTTGATTGGAAATTGTGATTTTTAGTTTTAGCAAAATATGTGGTTGTAGAAAAAGTATAGTGTGTAACACATACAGAAAGGTAATTCCTCACTCGTTTGAATTGCGGCATTCGCTTGTGCTCGTACCGCAACTTTTCTAACTCGTGAGAAATTAGTAGGTACCTTTCTGCCCTTGTTACACAATATACCATTTCCTAACTAGTGTGGAAAGTGATACTTTCTCGCACGAGACTACCATTGACACGAACGACGCGATTAGCTTAGTTCGGGCAAGCAGTTGAGTGCGGGAAAGACACTTTCTGCACTAGTTAGGAAATAGTATATTGTGCAACAAGTGCAAAAAGGTACTAATTTCTAACGAGTTTGAAAAGTTGAGGAAAAAGTTAACGAGTGAGAAATTAACTTTCTGTATGTGTTACACACTATACTTTTTCTGCAACCACAGTTTTTGCTAAAAATAAAAATCACAATTTCCAAACGAAGATTAATTATAATTATAATAATAAATTATAAATTTTAAACTGTATTTAATTGATACTAAACAATTTAAATTCATTATACCTAAACAAATTACACAGAAATCAGTTAAAATATTAATGCACTGCCTTAATTTGTCTGATTTTAAACTATTTTAAATAATTATTACAAAATAATGTCACATTTGACGTTATATTTATGCAGTCACGGAGTTTAACCTAACCTACTTCATTCGACGTATCTTGTTGAGGTTGCTAAATCTTTATTGGTTAGTTGATAATTATAAAATGTTTATTCAGAATAAAACTGTAAAATAAAACAGTTGTAGCATCCATAATTTAATTTCCATTTTATAGTTAAATATAATAATTGTCTTATAGGTTATATATTTGTCTAAACTTTAACCACGGATGTAAACAGAATATGACGTTACTCAGAATGAGGTAGTCAACTGTGGAGAAAAGATCTTCCCGGCACAGAAACGTAACTTTTCTGCACACTAATGTCAAATATCTTATACTGTGAGAAAATATCAAGTTTGCTAACATAAAACTGTGCAGAAAAGTGCATTTTGAATAGTGGTTGTAGAAAAATAAATAATATTATAATAAATAAAATCATCATCATCATCAATGGTGTTACAACTCTTCGTGAGCCTTTGCCGCGTTTATTATTTCCTTCCATGTTTGTCGGTCCTCTGCCACTAATTCCCATTGTCACACTCTCATTTTCTCTAGATCTTCTTTGAATGCATAAAATAAAAGTTTAAATTTGACACTCTGTATTTCGGTTATTTATCAACTTTCATACTAAAATAAGTTAGCTTAAATCGACCTATTTTAACCTCAGGAATCTAAGATTAACCTATGTCCCATTCGTTATCACACACCCGGTATATTTTTACCATTATTTTAGAAAAACAATAATTATTGCGTTTCACTAAGGGGAACGGAACAAAAAGGCAAAATGATGACACATGTCAAAATTTTCAATGTGTTTTAAATGCATTTATGTTTTTCGAATCCTGAGAAAACTAATAAAATTTTTTTAAAAATTTAAACGTAGAATGAAAGATTACATTATTACCGAGGGCCAAAAATCTAAAATCTCCTATAATGTTTATTTTAATAATAGTAGGGGAGCAAAGTATGCTAAATGTGCAGTCACTCAACCGTTATCGGGACCTATTGGGTTGTGAAGAGTAGGTCTTAAAACCAAAAAAAGTTAAGTAAAGTTTTCTATTGTCGTGGGCGCTTGCCATTTTTTAATTTAATTTTCCATTTCCATCAATCGTCTTTTCCGATTATAACGCCATCTATCCATAATTCGAAAAAATGTTTTGAATAAAAGTTACTTATTTTTACGCAAGGAATCCAAATTTGCGATAAAAAATGGGGGCCCCTATTTAAGATTTTAAAGTAACCCCCACTCCACCTCCGTGTGGGGTCGTGTTTGGTGCCATTCGATAAATTTTCCAAAAATATTGAATAAGTATATTTTACAGTTGTTCGATCTGATGTTCATTTCGTGAAATATCGCGAGATTCGTATTTAAATTATTAAATTTACTCCCCACCCCTCTCCGTGGGAAGTCGTGTTTGGTACCATTCGATAGATTTTTAAAAAATATTTAGTACGTATTTTTTAGTTTTTCGATCTGTCATTTATTTCGCGAAATATTCGCTTTTTTCTTGTGAAACTTTGGGACTCACCCATTTCCTTACGCCCGGCTCAAATCGTCAGTTTTTTGAAAAATACACTCTTTTGCATGTACTTAACTTACCTTTCCTATCGCCACCTACGCTTCATAGACTTGGACCATCAGAAAAGCAGATTCAAAACGTATAATGGCATTTGAAATGTGGGTCTACCGGAGAATGTTGCTCATACCATGGACCGCACATCGCACAAATAATTCAATATTAGCCGAACTTATCATAAAAACTAGACTTAGCACAACTATCAACCAAAATATACTGAGATATTTTGGACATATAACTAGAAGAAGAGAAGGCATGGAACGAATGATAGTTGTAGGCAACGTAGAGGGCAGAAGATCCAGAGGAAGATCTCCATTACGATGGTAGGACCAGATAAAGGACATAACTGCATACTCATTCTCCGAAGCAAAACAACACGCACAGGAGAGAGAGAATTGGATAGAAATAGACAAACGACTTACATGACGCCACTACATCCTTACGAAGGAGAACAGATAGAGGAGGAGGAACTTACCTTATCTTAATCTGACAATTTCGAGTTTTTTTAAGGATAGATTTTGTTTTCGGGCACCCCTTAACGAACTCCCCTGTGTTAACAGCCAATATATGGTGGAGGTACATCTTCAGGGTACCAGGTTTTTCCTGATATAATAATCTGACCTTCCTGATATGATTCCTTACCAAAAGTTATAGCGATAAAAATAAAAGAGAAAATTTAATGTGATTTTTAATTGCAAATTTCATTCAAAAGAAACTTTTTATTTATTCTAAGGGACTTTCTACTCTCGATGATAAAGTAGTCTTCTGGGTTTAAATTTTTCAAAAATATTTATAAGTTTTCTCAGGATTCGAAAAAAAAATAATACATTTAAAATACATTGAAAATGTTTACATGCGTCAAAATTTTGCATTTTGCTCCGTTCCCCTTATATTAATGTCAGTTATAATTCTAAACAATTCTATTTTTCGTCGGTCAACAGGCTATGTCGACTAGATATAATTTAAATCGTGAGGGCTCTAACCCTATTATCCCAAAACGACGAACACAATTCAAAGATTATGATCATCTTGTTTGACAAAGGGTTAAGAAACTCAGGGAAACTCAAAGGGTTAAGAAACTTATATTTCACTCTGTTCTAACTGGTAGACTGAATAATATTACTCATCTTAGTTAGGTACACAATGAATCTCACATCAAATACTCTACCCTACCATCTATTGAACAAATTTCTCACAAGTTTAAAAAAGTTCTTAAAAATAACAACTTATTTAATAGCTAACAATTCAAACTTCCAACATAAAGTGAAAAGTAGTGAAAATGAAGTATCTATGAAAACTAATGTAGTTTACAAAATTCCTAGCTATGAGAAAACATATACGGACACATTTCACAAACTTTAAAACAGTCGTACACAACGTAAGAGCGTACGAAAATGATATTCTTGTGTACTAAAACACACACTTCATAAGTTTTTATTGTAGACATAAACTCGACAACAGGTGCATTTTTGTGGATGATTAAAATTTAAATAAATCATAAAATAAAAATGGATACCATTTTTATTCAGTTGCAATGCCAAGGCAAAACAATTTTATTTCTCACTTAAAACAGGGGGCGCAGTCCAGCACTCGGAATCGACGATTTTCGACTCTTATTGGAGTCATCATCGGAGAGGCGTAGGCCTGCTGCTCTCTGCCCGAAGTGACCAAACCATGAAAGTTTATGCCCACATTGCAACTGACGTGTATAGATTAGGTGACTAGCGTCATCTGGTAATTGAAAGGTAAAGTTTTCAATCCTTATAGCAACATTAATAATACATTGCAACTGAATAAAAATGGTAAACATTTTTATTTTATTTTATATTAATATTACTCCTATAGAGCAACTAGATCCATTTTCCGTTGGAACTTTACCAAGCTGCAGACGGGGGTTGTGAATTGCAACTTTTTAGAATTTCCTCCCTTTGTCTTCACTGCAGCATCCATCTGGCTTGCAAATTTTAGAAGCCTTGGAGGTGTTACCAGTATAATGGACCAATACGTTTTCAATTTAAAAATCTTTTAGTAATATTTTTAATATTTTTCAATATTATTGATACCAAATTATTGATTATCAAACTACTAGATGAAAGGGGAATCTCAGCACTACATAAAATATTTAATTTTATTTATGAAACTGGTTGCTATCCTCAGCAGTGGTTGCTCTCTACATTTATTCCCCTACCCAAAAAAGTCAATGCAAAAAGATGTGAGGATCACAGACTCATTAGCCTGATGAGTCACACTTTAAAAATATTCTTAAAAATACTACATCAAAGATTATACAAAAAATGTGAATGGGACATCAGTGATTTTCAGTTTGGGTTTAGGCAAGGTTTGGGAACAAGAGAAGCAATAGTAGCACAGGTCTTGGTCCAAAATTGTTACGATCAGAGGAAGGACGTATTCCTGTGCTTTTTAGACTACGAGAAAGCGTTTGATCGTGTCCAACATCACAAGTTAATGCAGATCCTCAAGAAGCTTGATATAGACCAAAAAGACATAAGATGCATTGAAAACTTGTACTGGTATCAGGCAGCACAATTAAAAATAGACAATTCTATATCCAAATCCATACATATAAGAAGGGGTGTTCGGCAGGGATGTGTGCTTCCCCTCTTTTATTTAACATTTATTCGGAAGCCATATTTCAAGAGTCTTTGGAAGATGCAGAGATGGGATTCAAAGTGAATGGAGTATTGATCAACAACATACGATATGCTGATGATGCTGTCTTAATTTGCGACAACATAGGAGATCTTCAACAACTTGTCACTATAATCGGAGAATACAGTAAGCGAATGGGATTAGAGATTAATACCAAAAAGACCAAATTCATGATCATCTCCAGAAACTTGGATGCATTTGAAAACTCCACCATAACACTGAATACTAAGTCCATTGAGAGAGTGAGCAAATTCAAATACCTAGGAACGTGGCTTTTTGAAGACTGGGCAACGGACAGGGAAGTAAAATGTCGCATTGAGCAAGCTCGACAAGCTTTCGTAAAATTCAATAAGGTACTGACCTGCTCAGAGTTTGACCTTACACTGAGACTAAGGTTTACTAAATGCTACGTGTGATCGGTGCTGCTATATGGCATAGAGGGCTGGACACTCAAAACGAGGGATATAAACAGATTAGAAGCCTTCGAAATGTGGCTTTATCGCCGTATCCTAAAGATACCATGGACGGCGAAAGTCACAAATGTGGATGCCCTTAAAAGAATCAACCAAGAACGTCAGCTTTTCGAAAACATCAAGAAAAGAAAAATGGCGTATTTGGGTCACATCATGCGAAACGGAAAATACCAGTTCCTTCAACTTATAATCCAGGGTAAAATTGAAAGCAAGAGAGGAATAGGACGCAAGAAAATGTCCTGGCTCCGAAACATAAGGCAATGGACAGGGATTACCGACATACAATCTCTGATACACATTGCAAGAAACAGAGAGTTAATGGAAAATGTGATCGCCAACATCCATTAGTGGATTTGCATTTGAAGAAGAATTAATGTTGCTATTAGGATTGAAAACTTTACCTTTAAATAAATTAGTTCTTACTTAAAAGAATATAGTATTGAAAATATCAGCAATATTTATTCTTTTATAATTTTTCGTGGTTTAATATTTTATACTTTGAAATTTTTTTTAAAAATCAGTAGATATAAGCAAATCTATTCGAATAAATGGTCTCATAATGTAGCTTTGTAACATTTTTCGAGTTTAGTTCATTGTACTATAATAAAATATCTCAATATCCATCGACTGTATTGCTTTGTTCAGTTTAAGACTTATAGACCAGGGCATTTAGCACAAAATAAATCGATTTTTAAATACGGCACCTTAGAGTCTTGCAACTTTTTTTTGTGTTCAGCATGATGTTAAGAAAACGTCTACCATACCAAAGTGGCTGGAAATGCATAGCTGCATTTTAAAGTGCATAAAATGCATCAAGTTGCATTCTAAAGTGCATAAAATAGGGTTTTCGGGGTCTCTGAATAAAAATACGCTATCAGAAACGACCTCTCAGTGCATCTTGTGCCCTAAAGCACTCCAAACTCCCGAAGATAACATGCCTTAGCAATGACCTTGGGCATCAGGTGGTGCGGCGGTCGGTTCTGATCGCAGATTCGTATTCAGCGACCTAAAAAAACTGCCTAGTAATCTATTTGCATGCATTTAATACAAATTCCCGTAAAACCTCCCGTGTAATCTGTTTGCATCAATTTAGTGCCGATCCCGCTCGAAACCACAGAAGATGACGTGACCCTAGACACCAGGTTCTCCGGGTGTCGATGTCCGTTTTGATGACGTATTCGTTTTTAGCAACCCCAAAAACCGCCTGAAAACCCTCTAAACTCCAGAAGATTACATGAAGCAGCAGTGATACTAGGCACCAGGTGATCCGGAGGGCGGTTCTGATTCGTATTTAGCAACCCCAACAATTCCGGAGTAACAAAATCTGGCCCATAGTATGCTTATTTTGACGTGTTTATGCACTTTTGGATGCATTTTGTATACTTTAAAATGCAATTATGCCTTTCTCCCATTTTTTTCCTCCTTCTTCTTCTTCTTCTTCTTCTTATGCCATCTTCTAACGAAGGTTGGCGATCACTTTTTTAAACGCTTCTCTGTCTTTTGCAACGTGAAATATCTGTTCAAAACTGAGGTTAGTCCAATCTCTGTTATTCCTCAGCCAAAATTTCTTCTTTCTTTCTTCCCAAGCCCTTTTTCCCTTCTACTCTTCCTTGCATGATGACGTCTAGCAGAGAGTATTGATTGTTACGAAGTATGTGGCCGAGGTACGATGTTTTTCTTATTTTAATTGTGTTCATAAACTTCCTGCCATGTCCAATTCTTCTTAACACTTCTTCGTTTGAGACTTTTGCAGACCAAGGAATTTTCAGAATACGCCTATATAGCCACATTTCGAATGCCTCCAATTTTTTTACGGATTGTGCTTTTAGAGTCCAAGCTTCTACCCCATATAATAGTTGTGACCAAACATAACATTCGACGAACCTCAATTTAATGTCCATACTCAATTTCTTATTTATAAATATTGACTTGAATTTTTAAAAATTCTTTTCGAGCTATTTCTATTCTGACCTTTATCTCCTCATCTTGATTTAATTGTAAGTTGATAATTGCTCCTAGGTATTTATACTTCTCGACCCTTTCTATCGGTTTACACTCCAATGTCAGATATATATTGTCAACAGGGTTTTTTGAGATTACCATGAATTTGGTTTTATTTATATTCATTGTTAGTCCCATCTTTTTGCTTTCTCTGTTAATGATATCTAGGAAACTTTGTACATCGTCTATATTCTCTGCCATGATTGCGGTATCGTCTGCAAATCTTATGTTATTAATGATGCTCCCTCCAATCCTTACACCTTCAGTTTTTCCCATTGTGCCTCCTGAAATATTAGTTGGGAGTACACATTGAATAATTGTGGCGACAGTACGCCTCCCTGTCTGACAACTCTTTGAATTTCCACTTGATTTGTCTCACTATCTTCTACCCGTACGACCGCTGTTTGATTGTAGTATAGATTTTTGATTAAAATAATATCCATGGGTTCTAGCTGTATGTGTTTCAATGCATGTATGAGTTTACCATGTTGAACTCTGTCAAACGCCTTTTGAAAATCTATATAACATATGAAATTTTTTTATACAAGATTTCTTCCTGACATCAGGTTGCAAGTCTCTAGGTGTTGTATTTAAAAATCGATTTATTCCGTTGTATTAGTGCTAAATTTTCATTTATAAATAAATTTGTAGTTTAAACATCATTGCAGATTTCGTGTAGAAAAAAGGAGCTGATAGATACGCAGCTATATTCCAATTATAAGCAAAGCCAGTTTAATATAACCACGTAACCAATTACTGATTTAAAGTTTCATCAATTCTGGACCACAACGCCAAATGCATCGCTAGATTATTTTATTGAGAGAGAACAAACTGATTTTACGGAATGTTGAACACGTACAGCGATAATAATATGACATGGATTTTACTAAAAAAAGTGGAAATTTATACAATTTTCATTTTAAATCATTTTGTGCTACTTTTGAAAATATTTCAACAACTGGGTGTAGATGATCATCATCTAGCCTATAACATTCACTGCTGAACATAGACATCTCGCATCATTTTTCATTTAGTCGGATTTTACGACATCTCAATCCAATTTTTATTCACTAGTTTGATGTCATATGATAACAGTGGTACCCCGTCAAAATAGCCCCGTCGAAAAAGCTCTGACAAAATAGCCCCGATATAATATCCCGCACACAAAATAGCTCCGACAAAATAGTCCCCACAAAAAAGCTCCCTTCAGAATTCATCATGAAATAATCCCTGAAAAATACATTTTTTCGGAAATAGTAATTATCCTCTATTCAGATGTTTATCTTAACCACATTAAATAAAAATGGTCTTTTCAGAGACTCGAAGCCTGTCTTCTGTTTCGATTGAATGTGTTCTGCTTTTCGATTTTTAATGTTCAAGTCAGCTCCCATAAGCCATCTGCCTCTTGGAAGTTTGAACATTTAATTTAAGTGAAAATGAATGTTTATTTATGATATAAACATTTTTGTCTGATTTCTGACAGCAGTAAAATGTATTTTGAATTAAATGAATTACATACATTCTTCTTTTTTTGTCAAATAATTTAAATTAAAAAAAGGTTTTGGACACCTTGTATAAATAATTATGTAAATGTTTATATTACTGAATAGAGAATTAAATAATCTTTCAAATGAGCTAGCACACAACCCCTATTCTCATTAAAAAAAAATTATTACGTCATCACGCCCAGGTGGACGACGTCACTAGTATGACATAATATACCAAAATATCGTAATTTAAAAATAAAAATCGACCTGTTTCAGGATTTTTCCTTAACATCGTGGGTTTACGAAATAACGAATTTATTCCTTTCATTTGTACCATACTGTATGTCTGAATTGCCGATATGAATGAGTAAGATTAAATTAAATTATTAGAAGAATTTTTTTACTAAGCAACAACATTTTTGTTTAATTTATTAATATTTTGTATTTTGACAACGACCGAAGTGAAAGTCGAAACGTTAACAAAATAATTTTTTTAAGTTAAATTGTGGCTTATTTCCCAATAGTAATTTAAAATAAATGGTACTCCGTTAAAAGGTAAAACTTTTTATTAGGGGTGTTGTCGCCGGGGCTGTTTTAGCCTAGGGGCTGTCTTGACCGGGGCTATTTTGTGTGCGATCTATTTTGTCGGGGCTATTTTGTTTACGGGCTATTTTGTCGAGGCTATTTTGTAACCGGGCTGTTTTGACCGGGCTATTTTGACGGGTCATGGATAACAGTATAACAGGAGGTCAACTCTACATCAACCAAACATCTGTAGAAAGAGTAAGGCACTACAACTATCTCGGCAGCAAAATAAATAAAGAATGGTCCAACAACCAAGAGATAAAAGCGCGTATTGAAAAAGCTAGATTCATCTTTAATAGTGTGGGGGTCATTTTCAAGAGCCACAACCTTTCTCTCTCTTGGTATAAAAATAAGAATGCTAGGATGCTACATCTTCTCTGTCTTTTTTATGGTGTTGAACGATGGACTTTGAAAGCACATATGAGCAGATGATTGGAGTAGGGGTTGGAGACGGGAAAGTAGTTGAGATGTGGCTATATTGGAGAATACTTAGGACACCCTGGACTGACCGGGTTATAAGAGGAGGTCCTCAGAAAAACGAAGAAGAAACGAGAGGTACTGACCACTATCAAATCTCGAAAGTTAGAATACTTTGGACACATTATGCGAAATGAATCCAGATATGCCCTCCTACAAGCAATCCTGCAAGGAAAGATATTTGGAAAGCGAGGTCCAGGAAGAAGAAAAACATCCTGGTTAAAGAACCTAAGAACCTGGTTCAACACAACACCTGTGCGGCTTTTCCGCACTGCTGCAAATAAAATAAAGTTTGCAATGATAATCGTAAACATTGAGAAGAAGAAGTTTGATGTCATCGGTCCGTCTTGTTAGGGGGTCCACGTCTGTTTCTGTTAGCTTATATTCTGGGTCCAAATTCCAAAATTCTTTACATTCACTGATAATCAACTGTTCTTGTTACATGACCTGTTTAGTTTCATTTTAGTGTTGTCATTCTTTCAGTAACGACTGCTACTCCTGTTCATTTGCATATCGTATTATCAGGTATCATTTCGCGTAGAGAAATTCCTAACATAATTACATTATATTATTATTTGCATTGCTAAATCCACATCTTGTAAATCACTCATTGTTGTTCTTGTGAGTGTTAATAGTAGATTATACCACGAGTCAATAATGATGGCTATTATTCCCGAGGAATATTTACGAACCGAGCCGCGTTAGCGGCGAGGGAGTAACATTCCGAGGGAATGAGAGCCATTATTGCGAGTAGTATACTCTACTTTATCTACGACAAATTAATTAATTTAAGACTTTTATTTAATTATTTAAGATTTAATTAATTTAAGACGGTTTATATTTTGCACTTAATTCAGCGAAATAGGCCAGCAGAACATTTTCGGAAAATGATTTCGCGTTGTTTCGAACACGCCATTCGTTGAAGGTTGCGTACGTTTTATTATAAATGGATTTCGATGTTTCAGGTATTAAGGTAGATGCTGTTGCTGTAGCTAGTTCTACAATTTCTGGTGGTGTACAATTAAAAGATTCTTCATTTTCGTCCATCTCAACACAAATTGTCAAATATACTATTCGTTTGACAGTGACACTTTTTGAGGTTGATTATTTTGTTTCCGTGGTGAATTTTGTGATTGTTGTGCCAGAGGGATTAATAGCTATTAATCCCGCATTATTAATCCCTAAGGGATTATTATATGGCATTATATTGCAAACACCACAAGTATAATACATATATTATGTATAAGTCGTAGATAAATGATTAAATACTTTTTTTTCAGACACATTGGAACTTTGATCTAAAAATATTCTTCACATTAATTTCCAAATGCCGCCCAAGCTAGATTTATTATTCTTTTGAGCTCTATTGTTTGATTATCTCGACTCTGATTTAATGGCCGCCCAAATACTTGTATGAGTTCACTGGCTCACGTACCTGTCCTCAACTGAGATATTTTTGCTGTGGATTAAATTCGTCATAAATTATTGAATACAATTAAAGTTTTTCTTCTTTTGTGCCACTGCTATCGAAGATTGGAAATCATCAAGACTATCCTGACCTTGTTTACAGCTGACCTAAGGAGCTTATTAGGACGCAGCCAAACTACTCTCTCAAATTCAGCAACCATGACATTCTTCCACGGCCTGGATTCCGTTTTCCTTCTATTTTTCCTTGCAATATATTTTGAAGTAATGAGTATTTATGTCCTTCCATCAGATGACCCAAATATTCGAGTTTTCTTGGTTTATTCGTTAACAAAATTTCTGGGTCCTTTCCTATCCTTCGTATTACTTCAAAGTTTGTAACTCTTTCAACCCAACTTATCTTCAGCATTCGACGGTAGCACCACATCTCGAAACTTTCAATATTATTTATGTTGTTCTGTTTTAGAGTCCAGGCCTTTACACCGTATAATAGCGTGCTAAAGATGTAGCCTCTTAGCATTATTAATCGTAAAGGGATGCTTATACACTAATCACAAAAAGTATCGCATAATTTTTGAAACAGAAAAAAAGTTTCTCAAAATAATTTTTAATTTTTAGCAGAATGTTATAATACCCGTCTATCGTCTTCTTTAGGTGTTTGCAAACCCATAATAGTCTAAGTTCTAGAGCCGAAAAATCATCGTCATAAGTAATATGGAGTTTTTCCTGTGAAATGTGTCCATTGTATATTGACAATTATGACCCCTTCCAGGCTGACACCTCAGTGGATACAGGAAGTAGCAATAAGGGATGAAAGGGGAAAGTTAGTGTAGTCTTTAAAGGTCTTCACCTCCTATTTTGTTAAACCTCCATCGATTTGCATGAAAATTGGTGACTAGTTAGAACATATCTCAGGAAATAAAAATGATTTGGTGCCAACTTGCACTTTTACCCTGGGGGTGGATACCACCCCTTCTCGGGGGTGAAAACGATTTTATTAAAAATAACCCCACAAATCGATAGAGGGGCAAATTATAAGTAAAATTTGTTATATCACATTATTAAAATAAATCAATGCTTTTTGAATTATTAGATATCAAAGATTTGTCTGTTTAAGAGCAAAAGTGTATTCGAACATTTCAAATGTACCCATTATTGGACACCCCCAGTTTCTGGACATATTCAGTTTATAATGAAAAAAAAAAATTCAGTTAAATATCGAAATAATATAAAAATAATATTTTACTAACTTACAATGAATTAACATGTTCTCTTTATCATCCGTAACTTCACGCATATGCTCTTAAATAGACAAATCTTTGATCTTTAATAACTCAAAAAGTATGGATTTATTTTAATAACATTATATAACAAATTTTACTTAATATTTGTCCCTCTATCGATTTGTGGGGTTATTTTTAATAAAATAGTTTTCACCCGCGGGAGGGGGTGGTATTCACCACCAGGGTAAAAGTGGAAGTGACACCAAATCAGTTTTGTTTCTTGAGGTATGCTCTAACTAGTTACCAATTTTCATGTAAATCGATGGAGGTTTAACAAAATAGGAGATAAAAACCTTTAATGACTGCACTAACTTTCCCCTTTCATCCCTTATGGCTGCTTCCTGTATCCACTGAGGTGTCAGCCTGGAAGGGGTCATAATTGTCAATATAAAATGGACACATTTCACAGGTAAAACATCATATTACTTATGACGATGATTTTTCGGCTCTAGCTCTCCGTCTATAACATTTCAAGTTAAAGCGTGTTTTTGCCGAATAAAAAACAGGAAACAAAACGTTGTTAAAGCAGAATATTTATTTTGGACATTTGTGTTCGAGAATTTGATCTGTGCACTGTCTGCTTGAGTTTTCAATAAGGAGGTGCGTTCTTACAAAAAATAAGTAATATAACGTCAGAACAAGCAGCCCAAATCGTAGGTTTAATTGGAGATGGCCGATCGCAGCAATATCTTGCTGAAGTTATGGGAATCCACCAATCCAGCATTTCAAGAGCTTTAAGAAGGTATAGAGAAACTGTAGGATACACAAAAAGACCAGGTCCAGGACATTCCAGGTACACGAACCCAGCAGATGAACGTTATTTACATCTGCAGACTTTACGTACACATCATGTTACAGCTAGACAACTGCAAAATGATCTTTCCACAGCCCGTGGCCCGTAATGTTCGATTCGTAAAGTGCCAATTCGGTTAGAAACAGATTAAAGGAATTTGGAATCAGAGTCAGAATAACTGCTACTGCTCCACTGTTAACGAGGGCACACCGTATGTCACGTTTAAATTTTGCACCAGAACATATCCATTGGGATATTAACGACTGGACTAATATTCTTTTTATTGATGAGTCAAAATTTGCCGTTTTTGGATCCGATAGACAGTTTTCACTGTCGGATCCACAAAGTACACATCTTGACCCCTCAGTAAAAATAATATTAGTCTAGTTGTTAATATCCCAATCGACATGTTCTGGTGCAAAATTTAAACGTGCCATACGGTGTGCCTTCGTTAACAGTGGAGCAGTAGAAGACATTCTGACTGTGAACCCAAATTCCGTTAATTTGTTTCTAACTGAATTGGCACTTTACGAACTGAACATTACGAGCCACACGCTGTGGAAAGACCATTTCGCAGTTTTTTAGCTGTAACATTATGTGTACGTAAATTCTGCAGATATAATTAACGTTCATCTGCTGTGTTCGTGCACCTGGAAAGTTCTGGAACTAGTCTTCTTGAGTATCCTCCCCTTTCTGTATACGTTCTTAAAGCTGTTGAAATGCTGGATTGGTAAATTCCCATAACATCGGCAAGATACTGCTGCGATCGTACATCTCCAATTAATCCTACAGTTTGGGCTGCTTGTTCCAGTGACGGTTATCCCTTTAGGTCAATTAGTCCATGACCTCCCTGTAATAATTGTACAATCAAACGATTATAATGTAATTATTTCCTTAAAAAAAGAAAGCTTTCTGTATTAAAAATGTTCGGAAATAGTATCGTTCAAAGTTAAATTTTGCTTTTATTGTATTGACTTTTCAGTCATTTTGTTGTTGTAAAATATAGCGACAAAGATGCCGCCAGAAGATTACCGATAAATAAACATGAAATACGAGCTGTTTGACGGTACCGAAAAGCCAAATTTATCTTTGACTGGAACAGCTAAATACGAACATTCACGATGGTCAAGAAATTTATTTGACCTCACTGTGAGAATACAGCGTTGCGAATCCGAACGTTCACGAAAATACGCATTTATATGAAAGTTGGTACCAACTCGTGGTCATTGACCGTAGGCGGTAGGTATCGTTTATGTACTTTGCCGATGTCTACAGTGAAAAGTGAACGTTGCTTTTCTACGTTAAAATGCATATGGGAGAGGACAGGTTGTGTGCTTTAGCTATGTTAACTATGGAGAAATCTTTAATTCGAACGATCACAAATTTCAACGAGCAAGTGATCGATCATTTCGCAAAATCTAAGGCCAAAAGGATCGATTTACTTTTTAAATCCGCATAAAAATGTAAGTTTTTATTTATTTTAGGTTTTGAGTTTAAGTAGTTTGTTGATATTCTGGCTGTTATAATTACATATTATATCATACTATTTATCTGATTTATTTGACAATTAGTAATGAAGACTTGTTCCTTTTACTTATTTCATATTTACTTGTCAAATAAAGATCCGCTTAAATTTAAGCAACATATTGCAAAATAAGTTATAAGAGTGATAAAGTCTTACTTGAAAATGTTCAACGTAAAGCCACAAGACTGGCATTTGGCCGTGTAAGACCTAATTATGAAGACAGACTATCCTTGGCTCATCTAACCACATTTGAACATCGACGTCTTCGAGGTGACCTAATCATATCCTTCCGTATTTTAAAATATAATTTTGGAAACCTTAACACAATATTTACGCTAAATCTAGACGAACGATTAAGAGGTCATCGTTATAAATTAAAGAGGGAACAGACGACAACAAGATCCAGAATGAACTTTTTACCAAACAGAATATTTAACATCTGGAATAACTTAGATGAAGACACCATATCGGCAACTAGTGTTAACATTTTTAAAAATAGACTTGATAATTCTTTATTTTCTTTGCAAGACTGAATAATTTTAGGACGGCATTATTTATTTTTTCAAAATTTTGTTTGAAATTGTAATCTTTAAAATTTTTATTAGTTTTATAACGATATTTTTCTTTGTTTTGAACATTATGGGAGCTTTACAGGATTGAATTGTTTTAGGGCGACATTGTTTTATTGTTTCAATATTTTTATTTGATGTTTGTTAATTTTTAACTTTATTCTTAATTTGTATTAGTTGTAAAATTATATTTCTCTTTGTTTTTGGGCATAATAGGAGCTCGCTCCTCTGCCCTTATTTGATTTATAATAATAATAATAATAATAATAATAATAATAAGACTCAGTCATTTCTAACCAGGCATTCATTAAAAAAAGAAACCTTTTTACTGCTTTTATTGACTATAAAAAGGCCTTTGATTCAGTACCGCATGAATGGCTAATAGATATATTGAAAATATACAAAGTAGATGATAACATAGTGACCTTTTTAAGGCATATAATGAGAGATTGGAAGACTAAAATTCACCTCCAAATACCTGGTGAAAACAATATCGAAACCGAAAATATCGCAATCAACCGGGGCCTATTTCAAGGAGACTCGTTGAGTCCATTGTGGTTCTGTTTAGCTTTGAACCCCCTTTCCCAACTATTAAACTCCACTGACTCAGGTTTTAGCATTAAAAGCAATAATACTGTGGTAGCGAAGCTCAATCATCTGTTGTATATGGATGATTTGAAATTAATGGCTTCCACTCGAGAACACCTAGAAGAGATGCTAAAAACTGTAGAAACATTTTCTAATGATATTAGTATGCAGTTCGGTCTAGACAAGTGCCGTGTTTTGAATATAGTCAGAGGAAAGGTACAGCCCGGTGGATTCGATATGCAAAATGGCCAGAACATCGAGGCCATGGGCGACAACGATATGTACAAATATCTTGGAGTAAAGCAGGCGCGGAAAATTGACCATAAGCAAATGAAAACTGAGATAACTACTGAGTTTATAAGAAGGGTAAAACAGCTGCTTCGTTCACAGCTTAACAGTAAAAATTTGTTTAAGGCACTAAACACCTACGCTTGTTCCGCGCTTAGCTATTCATTTGGTATTGTTAAGTGGACAAAAACGGATATAGAAAATCTTCAGCGAAAAGTACGAACACACCTCACAAAGGCACAAAAACACCACCCTAAAAGTGCAGTAGAACGAACGACATTACCCCGGTATTTAGGAGGAAGAGGGCTTATGGATATAGGTGAGCAATTAGATAAACAAATTGCTAATTTAAGAACTTATTTTCAGATGCAGGCTGAGACATCTACTCTACACCGCGCCATTTGCGCAGTAGATGACACAACACCGATCAAACTGAGGGAACCAGAAATGCGCTTAAACCACCTTACTAAGGACGAAAAACTGCGCGCCTGGATGGGTAAACCTCTGCACGGGCGACATCCCAATGAGGTCAGCCAAGACTATGTCGACAATACAGCGTCGAACTATTGGTTGACATCAGGAAAGATGTTCCCTCAAACGGAGGGTTCATTACTGGCCATTCAGGATCAGGTTATACCAACCAGAAATTACCTGAAGTATATCGTCAAAGACCCTCAGGTTCAAAACGACAGATGCCGATATGGATGTCAAGCCCAAGAAACCATCCAACATATTACAGGGGGCTGCCAAGCATTTGCTGCAACTGAATATAAGGAACGGCATGACGCAGTGGGAAAAATCCTTCATCAAGAGATAGCTAACAAGTTGGGACTTCTCCAAACGGACCATCTCCCATATTATCAATACGTTCCTGAGAGTATGCTTGAGGATGGCAACTACAAGCTATACTGGGACCGCAGTGTGCTCACAGACCAAACAGTGGCACATAATAGACCAGATCTCGTACTAGTTAATAAATTAACAAGACAAACAACACTAATTGATGTGGCGATACCTAACAACAATAATCTACGTAGTAAATTTACTGAAAAGATCGCCAAATATAGAGATCTGGAAATTCAAATACGGAGACAATGGAGAATGCAAAGTACCCAGACGATACCTATTGTTATATCTACTACTGGAGTCATTCCGAAGACCCTCCTCGAAAGCATAAAAAAGCTGGGTCTCAATGAACATCTTTATAAGACCATGCAGAAAGCTGTACTACTTGCGACGGCCAGAAGTGTACGAAAATTTTTGGGAGATACACCTGCATTCCAAGTCACCTAGGGCTCGATAACACGGAAAGAGTCCCACCAGAGCTCAATCCTTTTGATACCGTAGGTATCTGGGGTGAGTCAATTTTCCCCTTAGAGGGAGTGTGAGCCGTATGGCTAAATCTGGATAATAATAATAATAATAACCTGTGGGAGTTTTATGTCAGTTCTTCTATCAGGCGCGGCCCCCTGCGAATGGGGGATGCTTTCTGGGTATTCGTAGCGCCAATACCCAGAGAGTAGCAGGAATACTTGCCGTGGAACAAAAACTGACACCTGGCAGTAGGTATAAAATGCACACCCATGAGAATGGAGACTAATAGTTTATGTTTAGGGCCGCTGCCTGGGGATCGCCAGGGCACGTCTGGAGCCGACGCTGGACGTGACAGCATGCGGGACGTCGGTGGCAGGGTGTTGAGGAGGCGGGCCCCTGTCACACAAACAGCTACAGCCCAACAACAACCACAAGCGAGCCAAACAACAGCAAGAGCTCCACTCGCTGAAGGTGCTGCGCCGGAACATCAGCCGGCGCTCACTCAAGCGGGACGACCGAGGCAGCGCATGAAATGGACTGTGTCCATTAACGAAAGCATTTTGCGCATCTATTATAAGGTGACAAACCTCGGTCAAGAAACGATCGGCTACAGACAACAGCTGTATGCCGAATTTTGCAGGGAGTACCCAGATATTCAAGTATCGGAGCAAAGAGTATCAGATCAATACCGGGTAATCGTAAGAAACAACCTTATCCCAGAGACTAGACGCAATACGATCAAAAGCGAAGTCGAACGGGAGATTAATAACCAAGAGCTAGTTTTAGATCAAGTTCCTAATGAAATCCTTGATGAGCAGATTCCTGAGATTCCCATACCAGAAACTCAACCTGACAATACACAGCAGGAAAACAACGAGTTGCGCGATAGTCTAGAGAACGAAATGGCTCGTGCCGTACAAGAGTTTAATGGAACAAATCCACTTAGCAGACCACCGCTACCACGAATAAACTCTTGTAAGAAACTAGGTGCCCTGTTACAAATTGTGAATACTGAAGTCCTACCCAATTATGTCGTAGAAGCCCACACATTGGAATATCTGCATATGCTAATCTACTGTGCAGCTACAGCAATTGCCAATGTAATGGGCGTTAAGATCAGAACACGACGGGGTACTAATAACGGAAGGACTGGTAACAGAATTGCACCCTGGGAAAAAAGACTTCTCGGAAAAATTGAATTACTGCGTAGGGATATTGGTCAAGTCACAGAATATATAAGAGGTGTTACAAGTAGAAAAGTCATTAAAAGAGCGGAAGAAATAATGCGGAGCACTGCAAGACACTCGAGATACGATCCAGAAAATAACACAGCCCAACAGTGTCTGGATACATTAAAACAAAAACTCTCCGTCTATTCAGGACGATTAAGAAGGTATAAAGTTAGTAACAACCGAAAATGTGACAATGCACTTTTTGAGAACTCTGAGAAGACGTTCTACCGAAAACTCAATTCCACCGTAGAAAGTGTCGACAAGTCTTACCCAAACCAAGAAGAAATTCATGAGTTTTGGGGAAATCAACTTTCCACACCAGCTGCTTTTAACAACAATGCTGGCTGGATAGAAGATACGACGCGCAACTGTCACCACTACGTCACTGCTAACTACGAACCATTCACGACTGAAGAAGTCTCAAATGTCATCAAAGAGCTTCATAACTGGAAATCTCCTGGACCAGACGGAGTTCAGAACTTCTGGCTTAAAAAGTTTTGGAGTATTCATGAGTGCTTATCAACATTAATTAATCATGTTATTTCTAATCCGCAGGAATTACCATCATTTCTAACTCAGGGAACTACTTATTTAATACCCAAGGATCAAAATAACACCCAAGATCCATCCAAGTACCGCCCAATTACTTGTCTTCCAACTTTGTATAAATTGGTCACATCCTGTGTAACCCGGCGTATCTACCAACACTGTGCTCTAAACAATATCATAGAGCCTCAACAGAAAGGATGCGCTAAGGGTTCCATGGGTTGCAAAGAACAGCTTATCATCGACTCAGTCATTTCTAACCAGGCATTCACCAAAAAAAGGAACCTTTTTACTGCATTTATTGACTATAAAAAGGCCTTTGATTCAGTACCGCATGAATGGCTAATAGATATATTGAAAATATACAAAGTAGATGATAACATAGTGACCTTTTTAAGGCATATAATGAGAGATTGGAAGACTAAAATTCACCTCCAAATACCTGGTGAAAACAATATCGAAACCGAAAATATCGCAATCAACCGGGGCCTATTTCAAGGAGACTCGTTGAGTCCATTGTGGTTCTGTTTAGCTTTGAACCCCCTTTCCCAGCTATTAAACTCCACTGACTCAGGTTTTAGCATTAAAAGCAATAATACTGTGGTAGCGAAGCTCAATCATCTGTTGTATATGGATGATTTGAAATTAATGGCTTCCACTCGAGAACACCTAGAAGAGATGCTAAAAACTGTAGAAACATTTTCTAATGATATTAGTATGCAGTTCGGTCTAGACAAGTGCCGTGTTTTGAATATAGTCAGAGGAAAGGTACAGCCCGGTGGATTCGATATGCAAAATGGCCAGAACATCGAGGCCATGGGCGACAACGATATGTACAAATATCTTGGAGTAAAGCAGGCGCGGAAAATTGACCATAAGCAAATGAAAACTGAGATAACTACTGAGTTTATAAGAAGGGTAAAACAGCTGCTTCGTTCACAGCTTAATAGTAAAAATTTGTTTAAGGCACTAAACACCTACGCTTGTTCCGCGCTTAGCTATTCATTTGGTATTGTTAAGTGGACAAAAACGGATATAGAAAATCTTCAGCGAAAAGTACGAACACACCTCACAAAGGCACAAAAACACCACCCTAAAAGTGCAGTAGAACGAACGACATTACCCCGGTATTTAGGAGGAAGAGGACTTATGGATATAGGTGAGCAATTAGATAAACAAATTGCTAATTTAAGAACTTATTTTCAGATGCAGGCTGAGACATCTACTCTACATCGCGCTATCTGCGCAGTAGATGACACAACACCGATCAAACTGAGGGAAGCAGAACTGCCCATAAACCACCTTACTAAGGACGAAAAAGTGCGCGCCTGGATGGGTAAACCTTTGCACGGGCGACATCCCAATGAGGTCAGCCAAGATTATGTCGACAATATAGCGTCGAACTACTGGTTGACATCAGGAAAGATGTTCCCTGAAACGGAGGGTTCATTACTGGCCATTCAGGATCAGGTTATACCAACCAGAAACTACCTGAAATATATCATCAAAGACCCTCAGGTTCAAAACGACAGATGCCGATATGGATGTCAAGCCCAAGAAACCATCCAACATCTTACAGGGGGCTGCCAGGCATTTGCTGCAACTGAATACAAGGAACGGCATGACGCAGTGGGAAAAATCCTTCATCAAGAGATAGCTATCAAGCTGGGACTTCTCCAAACGGACCATATTCCGTATTATCAATACGTCCCTGAGAGTATGCTTGAGGATGGCAACTACAAGCTATACTGGGACCGCACTGTGCTCACAGATCAAACAGTGGCACATAATAGACCAGATCTCGTACTAGTTAATAAATTAACAAGACAAACAACACTAATTGATGTGGCGATACCTAACAACAATAATCTACGTAGTAAATTCACTGAAAAGATCGCCAAGTACAGAGATCTAGAAATTCAAATACGAAGGCAATGGAGAATGCAAAGTACCCAGACGATACCTATTGTTATATCTACTACTGGAGTCATTCCGAAGAACCTCCTCGAAAGCATAAAAAGGCTGGGTCTAAATGAACATCTTTACAAGACCATGCAGAAAGCTGTACTACTCGCAACAGCCAGATGTGTACGAAAATTTTTGGGAGATACACCTGCATACCAAGTCACCTAGGGCTCGATAACACGGAAAGAGTCCCACCAGAGCTCAATCCTTTTGATACCGTAGGTATCTGGGATGAGTCAATTTTCCCCTTAGAGGGAGTGTGAGCCGTATGGCTAAATCTGGATAATAATAATAATAATAAGAAACCAATACAGATGATGGAATAAGAAATTATTTAAAATGGGATTTGTAGGTCTTGTTTTTCCAAAAAAATCCTGAACCACCTTATATGACCTCCCCCTTCACTTACAGACCAGCCGCCACTGGCTTGTTCTGACATTATATTAGTTATTTTTTGTAAGAACGCATCCCCTTATTAAAAACTCAAGCAGATACAGTGCACAGATCAAATTCCCGAAAACAAATGTCCAAAATAAATGTTCTCCTGTAACAACGTTTTGTTTACTGTTTTTTTTTCGACCAAAACACTCTTTAACTTGAAATGTTATGGATTTGTAGACACCTAAAGAAGACGATAGACGGGTATTATAACATTCTGCTAGAAATTAAAAATTATTTTTAAACTTTTCTTCTGTTTCAAAAAATATGCGATACTTTTTGCGTTTAGTGTGATATCTCGGTTGCAGAAGAATTTTCTGACCTTAATGAAGGTGGCCCTGAAAATTTCGTTACGTCTTTTTATTTCATTGTTTTGGTCTCCAGTTTCGTTTATTAAAGTTAGAAAACTGCAATATCTGCGACATGTCATGGGGGGGGGGGACGTTATAACTTGTTGCAGTTAATATTACAAGGAAGAATAGATACAGGGTCGAAGGAGTCGCGGAAGAAGAAGCATCTCCTGGATAAACAATTTGAGAGCTTGGTTTAATGGTTTAACTTAATTTCTGCTGATCTCTTTAGAGCAGCCGTATCGAAAGTGCGTATTGCAATGACTATTGCCGACCTTCTTAGAGGAGATGCACACTAAAAGAAGAAGAAGAAAAATTTTGTCATAAATTGGTCTTTTGCAAAATGTATTTAAAATCTGTTTTAATAACCACTCCTTTTGTGTTCCTTAAAAAAATAAAGAAATCATCTTTGACATATAATTTGATTATACTTAGATTTAGGCAAATATGCGAATAAAAAGGCATAAAATATACTTTACCCAAAAATATGCAAATTTATCTAGAAAATATGTATGTAATAAAAAAATACTTACAACATTTTTTAATTTACAAAAATATTTAAAATATCTTCACATGTTGTATTAATTAACATGTGTATGCATTTTAAAAACTAACCTTATGTAATTAAATATTTAAGTATTTTAACAAATAAATGATACTATTTCGAATTGTGGTAACAACAAGATTACCAAATGCTGTTTTTTTTTAACAGAAACATAATATGGCTTCTGTCTGAGTACATAGAAAAACTTCTTTCGACATCAACTGATGAAACTGGGGCATTTTTCAAATTCACCATAATAGGTGGCTCTAAATTAAGTGGTTCGGAAAATGTCCAAGCTACTACTTGAACCACTTCAGAAAGAACCTTGATAACCATTGTTTTTTCCATGGCTGTTGGAAAATGTTTGGAAAGTTTTCTTTATAATATATATTACTTTTAACGTTTTGACACAATGATTCAAATTCTTTTGATGACAATTTGGAGGAATCCAATTGGGTAATAGTTATCTGAACGAAACTATAGTTTAATTTTATAAATGACACTGAACACATGTGTTCACGGCTTACTTTATAACAAAAGTGAAAAGAACCATCAAACTAAAAATTTTTACCTATTGATATAAACTGGCAGATTTTGGAACCCTTGTATCAAGGACAAAACGTGACAAAATTATGTATAAGCCACTATACAGGGTCTAACAAAAATACAGGTCATAAATTAAATCACATATTCTGGGACCAAAAATAGTCCGAATTAACCTAACTTACCTTAGTACAAATATGCACATAAAAAAAAGTTACAGCCCTTTGAAGTTACAAAATGAAAATCGATTTTTTTGAATATATCGAAAACTATTGGAGATTTTTTATTGAAAATGGACATGTGGCATTCTTATGGCAGAAGCATCTTAAAGAAAAATTATAGTAAAATTTGTGCACCCCTTAAAAATTTTATGGGGATTTTGTTCACTTAAACCCCCCCAAACTTTTGTGTACGTCTCAATTAAATTATTATTGTGGTTCCATTAGTTAAAATCAATATTACTAAAACTTTTTTGCCTCTTAATATTTTTTCGATAAGGCAGTTTTTATCGAGTTGAGGCTTATTTTTCAATATGTTTACATAAAAATTTTATGGGAGATTTGTTCTTTTAAACACCCCAAATGTTTGTGTACGTTCCAATTAAAGTATTACTGCGGTACCATTAGTTAAACACAGTGTTTTTAAAACTTTTTTGTCTCTTTGTATTTTTTCGAAAAGGCACCTTTTATCGAGATGTGGCTTCTTTTTTAATATGGTTCAAAATATGCCTAAAAATGTAAATCATAAATAAATTTTCATATTATTACCAAGTCTCCATAATCGTACTTAACCATATACAAATATGTGGTGGATATGACAAATATTCGAAATATCTCGATAAAAACTGACTTTTCGAAAAAGTACCAAGAGGAAAAAAAGTCTTGAAAATATTGTGTTTAACTAATGGTACTACAATAATAATTTAATTGGAACGTACACAAAAGTTTGGGGGGGTTTAAAGGAACAAAACCCCCATAAAATTTTTATGGGGTTTCCAAATTTCACTATAATTTTCTCTTAAGATGCTACTACCATAATAATGCCACATGTCTATTTTCAATAAAAAAATCTCTAATAGTTTGCGATATATTGGAAAAAATCAATTTTCATTTTGTAACTTCAAAGGGATGTAACTTTTTTTATGTGCACATTTGTACTCTTAAGGTAAGTTAGGTTCAATCGAATTATTTTTAGTCCCAGAATATGTGATTAAATTTATGACCTGTATTTTTGTTACACCCTGTATATTATTAGTTCCGATACCAAAAATTTGAATACCAAGAGATTATAAAACAAAATTAAATATTTAGATTTGTTACATGAATATAAAAATCTATATGCAACCAAAATTTCAAATTATATGCACTTTATGTACATTAATATAAAAATATTTGCAAAATTTGATATTTTTGCATCTTTTATGCATAATATGCAAAATATCTTGCGAGAGAAATCGAAAAGTTCCAATTTGACATAGTAGCCTTGCAGGAGACGAAACAGCTGGGAAATGATATATTAGAAATAGAAGATACATTGTTTTTTAACAGCAATGGAAAGAATCGAATATTAGGCAGAGGTTTTATGATAAGAAAAGAACTAAAAGAAGCAATAGTAGAGTTTAAACCGGTATCAGACCGCATATGTACTATCAGGATCAAAGGAAAATACCAAAAAATCACCCTCAAAAATATTCACGCTCCATCCGAAGAAAAAGATAATGATGTTAAAGAATGTTTCTACAGTGAACTAAACAGAACAATCGAAAGTATACCCAGATATGATATGAAAATTATTTTAGGCGACGCTAATGCCAAAATAGGGAAGGAAGAAGTGTTTAGACCGACAATAGGAAAGCATAGCAAACACAATGAAACTAATGAGAACGGACAATTTCTCATAGATTTCGCAAGAGAAAAAATATGATCATAATGAGCACATATTTTGAAAGAAAAGAAATACATAAGGAAACATGGATATCGCCAGATAAAAAGACTAAAACCCAAATAGATCACGTGCTGATTGAAAAAGAAGAACAGCAATGTATAAAGAAGATAAGAACATACAGAGGACCAGATGCCGACTCTGATCATTACATGGTGGGCATCAAAATGAAACAACTGATACCAGAAAACAAAAACAAAATAAAGGTAAAGAAATATATAAATAAACCAATTCGATTAGCAACAAAGAAAGAGCAAGAAACGTATGGGGAAACAATGGAAAGAGAACTAAAAAAGATACAAATAGAAGAACGAACAGAAAATAACTGGGACATCATAAAGCAAGTAATGAACAAAGCAGCAAAAGAGTGTAATAAACAGGAGAATAAAAAGAGAAAGGAGTGGTTCGACATAGAATGCCAAAACGAAATAGAACTAAGAAAATCATTAAGGATGGAAATGATAATGAAAGAAACGACAGAGACGAAGAATAAATATATAGAGCAAAGAAATAAAGTAAAGAGATTGCTGAGAGAAAAGAAGAGAAAACACGTAGAAAATAAGCTAAAAGAAATAGAAGAGAACTACAGAAATAAAGAAATAAGAAACCTGTATCAAGGTGCCAGAAATGAGAAAAGAGGATACCAACAAAAACCCATATTCGTTAAAAACAAAGCGGGGAATAATATAAGCGGTGAAGCAGAAATAGTAGAGAGATGGAAAGAGTATTTTGACGAGTTACTAAATGGCAAGAATAAGTCAAACCAAAGAGAATACATGGAAGCAGAAGAAGGAAATGAAAACTTAGAAGACATAGAAGATAATTCACCCAGCAAAGAACAAATCGAGGAAATCATAAAAGATTTGAAGAATAACAAATGTCCTGGAAGCGATAATATAACAGCAGAGATGATGAAATATGGTGGAAAATTGCTACATGAGTGGATATACAAGATCATAAAAGAGATATGGAGAATAGAACGGATACCAAAAGATTGGAAGGAAGCAATGATTTGCCCATTACACAAAAAAGGAGACAAAACGGAATGTAGTAATTACAGAGGAGTAGCATTACTAAATACCATATATAAAATCTTATCAACATCCATAAAAGATAAACTTGAAAAAGAAGCTGAAAATATAATAGGTGAATATCAGTGCGGATTTAGACGAGGAAGAAGCACAACGGACCAAATATTCGTAATCAGAGAATTACAAGCAGAAAGCTATGAACACAACCTACCAACGATAGCGCTATTCATCGATTTCCAGCAAGCGTACGATAGAATAAAGAGGAAGAATTTAAAGCAGGCGCTTGAGGAATTGGGAGTTAGCAGAAAGTTACGCAACATGATACATATTACGTTAGAAAATACAGAAAATAGAGTCAAAATAAACAACCAATCATCAGACACATTTATAGTAAATGAAGGAGTAAGGCAGGGCGATCCTTTGTCATCATTACTCTTTAACTTATGCCTAGAAAAAATAATGCGAGAAGCAAAAATCAATAGAGAAGCACTCCTATATCAAAAACGACACCAAGTTTTGGCATTTGCGGATGATGTGGTGTTGCTTGCAAGAGGAACAAAAGAGCTACAGGAAATAGTACAGAGAATAGTAAAAGCACCGAAGAAAATGGGCCTCCACATAAATGAAACTAAAACAAAATGTATGGAATGGACAGATGGTCAGTTCAGGAATGGACAAAAGCTTAAAGTAGAAGTAGAAGAAGGAACATCATACGAATTCGAAATGGTAGAAAGATTTACATACCTAGGAGCAATAATATCACGTAAACCGAATATTAAAGAAGAAATACAAGCTCGAATAGTGGCAGGCAACAAAAGTGTACATGCGCTTAATGGAATGTTGAAAAGCAAGTTTTTATCAAGAAAGGCAAAAATACAGTTATACAAAACAACTATCCAACCAATAGTAACATACTGCAGTGAGACATGGACAATGACAAAAAATGAACAAAGTTTACTGAAGATCTGGGAACGGAAAATCCTGAGGAAGATATATGGAGGAATAATAAGGGACGGTTTATGGTTAAGAAGATCAAATAATGAGTTAAAGGAATTATACAATCAACCTAATATAATAGGAGTGATAAAGGCACAGATACTTAGATGGCGAGGTCACATAGAAAGGATGCCGAACGCGAGGACTCCAAAAAGGGTACTAAACTACAACATAGCCTCAAAAAAGAGAAAAGGAAGACAGAAAAAGAGATGGAAGCAAGAGGTCGAAAAAGATATGGAAAAAATGGGGTTAGAAGGTCAGAGAAGAAAAATGAATAACTGAAGGAATGGAGAAAAATCACATACCAAGCCAGAGAAGATCTAGGTACCTAAAGAAAAGTAAAAATGAAGAACGAACAAACTTTTCAAGCCATGGGCCTCTAAAGCCTTTAGTGCTATTATACATTATATATATGCAAAATATGCAATTTGCATATTTGCCTAAATCTAAATACTCAATGAAAGAGATAAAAGAAAATTTTGTGTCATACTAATACCGTAATTGTACGTAGCAAATATTGTTAATAGTCTGTAGATGACGCTTTCGAAGCGAGTTTTACTTTTTAAGTGTTTTCCTTTCATTAAATTAAGTGCGAACTATTCGCTTCGACTACGGTTGGGAGACCGAGGATGTAGTAAATTTGTAGCAAAAGTGAAAATTTCCATTCGGGATCGATCTAGACAGCGCTGAATTTAGAAACTAAAAGCCTTTGTGATCACCAAAGCGTAATGGGGAATAATTTTTGCAGATTTTGTTTCAGACACGAGAAATATTCGATGTTTAACATTACATTTTTTTCTCCGATCTCTTCATAACTTGTGCTTGACAGTGATAACGCAAAGCTGACATTTACCGAAGACCGTTACTTAATACTCTAAAAAAAAAAACGCAAAATGTTCGATAGCAAACAAAAACAAAACACTTATATTGGCAGACTCAACAGTTATTATAAGATGATAGACAGTTTTATAATTGATTCCATTGAGCTTTAAAGACAAAAATCTTTTAAATTTTCCATTTTGAGGGGGAAGGAACAACATGCAAAATTTTGACGCATATCAAAATTTTTAATATATTTTAAAAGTAATATTTTTTTTGAATCCTGAGAAAACTAATAAGTATTTTTGAAAAATTTAAAAGCAGAATGAAGGATTACTTTATTACCGAGGGCCGAAAGTCTCTTAGAATGAATAAAAAGTTTCTTTTGAATCAGATATTTGAAATTAAAAATCACACTAAATTTTTTCTTAGTTTTTCACACCTGTAACTTATTAAAATAAAATTATAGAAGTTTTCAGGGACTTTCGGCCCTCGGTAATAACGTAATATTTCATTCTGCTTTTAAATTAAAAAAAATATTTATTAGTTTTCTCAGGAATCGAAAAAAAAATGAATCTTATTTAAATAGCATTGACGCCGAATGTTCCTACCCATCCCCTTAAGCGTAATTTTAAGTAGCAGTATCCTAGTAAAGCAGTGTCAGATTTCGAGGCCAGAAAAATACAAGATAATAAATATAAAACCACTAATAATTTTGTAGTATAAAGAAAAACAAAAACAAAACATGTTTAAAAAACTAACTTTGTTACATTTTTCTTAGTTGTTAAATTATTCAAGCGAATATTTTATATGTGCCAATTACCGTCAAACAGTTTAACTCAATTTATTCTATGCTGATTAAAATAAGGATGAAGATTCAGAACCTAATCGATAGGGCTTTTCATCGATTGTCATTTGTTTCGAGCTTCTGTCATGTGTCAGATAATATTAATATATCTAGGTCATACGTCTTTGGTTTGTATCATTGGTTATATCAATAACGTATGACGTAGATATATTAATATTATGTGACACATGACAGAAGCTAGAAACAAATGACTGTGAATGAAAAGCCCTATTAACAGCAACAAAGAAAATTAAAATTAAGAAGAATATAAGGAAGATCAAGAATACTAAAATACAGTTTAATAACCACAAACAACGTATGAAAAAGGTAACAGAAACCTAATCAATGTGAAATAACTTTATATGCAGTATTTAAGTAAACTACAGTTTGTTTTTAAACCAGGAGGAGTAAACTAAAAAGACAGCTAAACACCCAAGAAAGTCACTAGAAAAATCACCAAATACAACTTCTTTTTTTGTTGCTCATATCGGCCTTCGATATAATCGGTAATCCATATACAGTGTGTCCACGGATAGGGTGCCGAAGAGGAAAAACTTTTTTATTTTCAATTTTAGCGAAAAATGTCATTCTTGATAAAAAGTTTTGCTTGTTGTAAAACTTTGAAAATAAAATAAAATTCAAGTTTTTCAAAGCCTGCTTAATTTTGTAGCCAATTTTACGTAAATCCGTATAAATTTTTGCACTAAGTTCGAAATCGTGACAATAATCTAGTGTTGTTAAAGTACAATGTAGCTTAGTAACTGTCAACTCTGATAAATAATTTGCGAATTTTAATTTTTTTCGATATAAATTTTAAATTTTTATTTAAAACATGACAGATAAATTCTTTGTGAAACAGCTAAATTCTAAGCTACATTGTAGCTTAGTAACATTAGATTATATTTACGATTTCGAATTTAGTGCAAAAATTTATAGGGATATACATAAAATTGGCTACAAAATTAAGCAGGTTTTTAAAAACTTAAATTTTATTTCGTTTTATGGCGTTTCAGGACAAGCAAAACTTTTTATCAAGAATGACGTTTTTCGTTAAAATTAGAAATAAAAAAGTTTTTCCTCTTGGGCACCCCATCCGTGGACACACTGTATATTTATTATACTAATACGTCGCTAAAGAGTTCTAAAAACAACTGTTTTTTATATAAAAGCAGTAAAGCAGTAATGCAGTAAACATTACGGTGCGGTAAATTTGAATTAATCCTCCTGGTTTAAAAATTTATCGAGTACAACATCACAAATTAATTAAAATATTAAAGGATAAAGGAGTTGATAGTCAAGACGTACGAATCATAGAAAAATTATACTAGCGTCAAACAGCGATAGCTTGCATAAATGGAAAATCAACAGAAATATGCAAAATACAAAGAGGTGTCAGACAGGGTTGTATACTGTCCCCACTGTTATTCAATTTATATTCAGATAGAATATTTAAGGAAACGCTGCATAATTTGGAATGGGGTGTGAAAGTTAATGGAATTCTGATAAATACAATCTGATATGCAGACGATACAGTTATTTTAAGTGATGATATGAATGGATTACAACACCTTTTAAATGCCATTGATACAGTGGGAAGAGATTTTGGCCTAAATATAAATTGTTTAAAAACAAAATACATGGTATTTAGCCGTTTGGCCCATCAAGATTCACGGTTATACGTTGATGGTCATATAATTCAAAGAGTACCCAGTTGTAAATATCTTGGTTGCCATATTACTGAACAACTAGATCCAGATAAAGAGATAAAATGTAGAATCGAGATAGCCCGCACGATATTTTTAAAAATGAGGTCATTCTTCTGTAATGATACCTTGCAACTTCAACTTCGAAAGCGTATGATTAAATGCTACATTTGGTAAGTCCTCTTGTATGGTGTCGAAGCATGGACATTAAAAATATCCACCATTAACCGTTTGGAGGCCTTTGAAATGTGGCTGCACAGACGTATACTGAAAATACCATGCACGGCTATGCTGACAAATGTGGCAGTCCTTAAGAGAGCAAATGCTACCCGCGAGCTGCTTGATAACATCAAATATAGAAAGATGGCCTATTTTGGACACGTAGTAAGGGAAGACCGGTATAATATTTTTCAACTTATTCTGATGGGTAAAATCGAAGGACGCAGAGGAATTGGTAGAAAGCAGGCCCCTTGGTTGAAGAATATCCGGGAGTGGACAGGAATAAAGAAACCAGAACACCTATTTAGAATAGCTCGAGACAGAGACAGTTTCGCCATGTTAATCGCCAACATCAAGGGGACTTGGTAGTGCACGTTAAGAAGAAGAAGAAGGTTTGAAAATCGACCATAATGCCTATTTAGTTTCTGTAGTCGATTCTGTTGCTCTTTTTATATAAAGAGGTGACTTCCGCTGTTTTCCGTGGCTCTGTAATTTTGTATCACTCCAAACTCACATTAGAAAAGGTAGAGGAATCGTAAATGATAGAAGGTACCATCATTTATAAATAATTCAGTAATTTTTTATTTTTCATATGTATATTCAAGAGCCATTTGTAGTTCAGCCATTGTTATTTCATTGACTTGTTCGGTTTCGATATTCTCTGTCTCCTAAAAAATACGTGTTATTCTTCTTGCTTATGCTGGAACGCTTTTTAGTGCTCTAATGTCTCTCTAGTATAGTCATTTCGGACAGATTAGAAGCCATCGAGTTATGGGCCTACAGAAGGATATTAAGAATAAGTTGGGTGGATAGAGTCACGAATGTCGAGGTTTGAGGATAATGGGAAGAGAATGGTTTTAAATATAATTAAAGTTAGAAAACTGCAATATCTGAGACATGTCATGAGGGACGAGCGTTATAACTTGTTGCAATTAATAATACAAGGAAGAATACAGGGCAGAAGGAGTCGTGCAAGAAGACGCATATCCTGATTAAACAATTTCAGAGCTTGGTTTAACTCCATTTATGCTGATCTCTTTAGAGCAGCGGATCGAAAGTACGAATTGCCATGATGGTTGCCAACCTTCTTAGGGGAGAAGAAGTGAAGAAAAAGAAGTATAGTAGTGGGTTTTTTATTGGTGTTCCTTGATTATTTAAGTAATTTTGTATTTATTCATATATCTTTGCAGCTTTTACATTGTTTTATATTTTCAAATATCGTTTGTAGATCATCGACTGTCTTAACGGTTTTGTCATTGACTTCTTAGATTTTGCTATTGTCTTCTAAATATGTATTACAATTATTGCTTCTTGTTTTTGTTAGAGTCCTTTTTGGCGGTATTTTTTTATTACGTTCATTTTAGCTACATTTTTTAGGTTGATTTTGGAAATAAATCCCGAAAAATAGATATAAATTATGATTTTTTAGCATATATATCATACTAGTGATGTCATCCGCCTAAGCGTGATCACGTAATCGATGATTTTTTTAAATTAGAATAAGGGTCGTGTGCTAGCTCATCTGAAAGGTAATTTAATTATCTATTCAGTAATATAAACAGTATCATAATTATTTATACAGGGTGCCCAAACAATGTTTTAGTTAAATTAAATAACACAAAAGGAAGAATGTATGTAATTTATTTAATTCAAAATACATTTCATTGCTGGTAGAGACCAAAAAAATTGTTTATTTCACAAATAAACATTGTTTTTCTCTTAAATGAAATGTTCAAGCTGCCACCCAACCCGCCTCTTAGCAGTACTAATAAGTATTCGCTATCGTTGAGAATGATTACTAATACTTTATTTTAACACCATGTGATTTGTATAATAATTATATTTGTAATCATTGTTGGATTTTAAGGAAATCGGTAATCGTGTAAAAAAATCGCATCGAACTTCTTTTCCTCATCACTTACTTGTAACATACATTTACACTTTATGGCTGAAATAAACTTTTACGAGTAGATTCTGTTGATGGCAAATACATCCTATAATCTTTTATGACAGATAAACAGATAATTCCAAAGAATATAAACACTTTATGGTAACACTGCCAATATTATAACATAACAACATTTTATTATAAAACAGGTGTTTCTTAATAGACCTATATTATTAAGAAACATTTTTTTATATTTCTTAACTAATAAAATAGAAATAAATAAAGTATAATAAAGAAGTAAAATGCATTTTTACATTTTGAAATAAAGCTTTCAGAGCAAATGTAGAAAAATTAAAAAGACACAGATAAAAGGAAGAGTAGCTAAGCAAAAACAATTCGTTATTTATACATGTAGATTAAATTAGAGAAATGGATTAAATTCACAAGTTATATATTTTTGTATGTGTTAAAGGTGATATCGACTTATTATGAACTTAAATGGGTGAAATGTGAAATTTAGGATAATTTAGGGGAAATTTTCTAGAAAGTTAATGATGCAGGAGCATTGTTATCTTTGTTAATCGAAAACAAAAATGGGAAAGTTTAAAGTCATTTAAACTCGCGATTTTTGGTTGATTTTGGAGGACTAAAAAGACGGTTGGTTCAAAAAAAGACTGATGGAAGGAGAATTTTGATATGCTTGAGAATTTGAAGCTGAGAAGGTGACTACGTATTGCTAATCATTGAGATAAGAACATGGCAGTCCGAGAAGAAAACTATACTAAAATCACAATAAAGATACACTAGAAATAAAGAAACCAAGACACCTTAAAGGTTACAAGGAGCACTTCCAAATCATTGTTTACAATGTATATACATTTTAAATACCAAATCATGATTTACAAAGTTTGTACATAGTGCACAGATTAAATTCAACACAAATGTCCAAAATAAATATTCTCCTTTTAGAAAGTTTTGTTTACTGTTTGTTTTATAGACAAAAATACGCTTTAACTTAAAATGTTATGGATTTGTAGACACCTAAAGGATACCGATCGACGAGTATTATAACATTCTGCTAAAAACTAAAAACTATTTTTAAACTTTTTTTGTTTCAAAAATTATGCAATACCTTTTGTGATTAGTGTATATAAGCTCTAAAAAATGATAAATTGCGTAAATTCTCCATCGTTCTTAAATTTTAAGCTCGTCGTTAAATCATCATAAACAAAGGAAGCAATTTGGCCGGGGGGATCATTTTGCAGGTCAAGCGTTAAAATTTCAGCATGTGGTTTAAACGTCTTGAAACGAGAACACTCTGCCAAAGGAATCCATTAATTTTGCAAGGCAGCCGACGGTTAAAGATAATTAGGGTATATAGACAAAATCCAATTTATCAGGACGAACGTAAGATAAAAAGCTAAAAATTAAGGAAGTACCTTTTTCAGCAGTCGTCTTATTAGGTCGTGATGAAAATTTCAGTACATTTATTAATTAAAATGGTTTACTAAGGTAAGCGAATTATTGATTAAATTTATACAGTTGCAATGATTTGATATTAATTAGTTACAAAAATCACCTATAGTCCAGGGCCTGGATTCCGTGCACTGTAAATATCTTCACGTCGCTTTCTATCGATGTAAATTTTCGTAAATATATTTGAATTTTTAGCTTTAATTGAATTATTTTCTAGTTTTGCTAGGTTATACTCTAATTGATGCTGAAGTGACACTTAGAAAAACAAGAAAATATTTGAATTAAAACTAAAAATTCAAATATATTGACATTGATAGAAAGCGATTGGCGCGATGTCAATATATTTTAATTTTTAGTTTTAATTCAAATATTTTCTTGTTTTATCAAGTGTCACTTAAGCATCAATTAGAGTATAACCTAGCAAAACTAGAAAATAATTCAATTAAAGCTAAAAATTCAAATATTTTTACGAAAATTGACATCGATAGAAAGCGACATGTAGATATCTACAGTGCACGGAATCCAGGCCCAGATGTCAGAGATCTGGCCTCTAAAAACGTAAGAGCAAGCTGACTTTTGCCGAGAATGACAATTTGGGACCCCACAAAATATGCAAAAAAGATTGTCACTCCTACCCTGGGCTACCCTTTAATACTTTACTCGTAAAGAGGATAAAACGGAACACTCGATATCCTTAGAATCTGTACGCCGTAAAAAAATAATTGAAACGCAAAAAATAGCTTAGATAATGTTAAATAAAAATGTATACTAACATTTTTTGTGTCAAATGAACCGTGGTCTAAGAAACAACGCTTGAAGCAACCGACGATTTTAAATGTGCAAAATCAACACATGGCAAATCATGATAATCAACGAATGGTAAAAATGCGATATCTTTTGATCAGAGTATCCCATCGACATAAATCAAAATGAGTTTTAAAGAAGAAGGGTGCATATTTCTTATACCTACAATTTTTTTGTTTTGTCGTGCTTTAAAGTTAGTTTCTATAAAGCTGTTAATTAAATAAACACTGCGAGATTTTTGCCATTTTTTACGATTTTCATCAGATTAGTAAAATTTATCACTTTTACTGACCGAGCATTTTGGAATTTCCATTGCTAGAGCCTTATCTTCAAAACCTATAACATAAAATTTCGATTTTGAGGGGTGGCAACAAATATGAGGCATTTATAATATTCTTAAAAAACGCTGAATTTAAACTTTTAATTAAAAACTATTCAAAGTCACAGGAAATGCTTCCACGAAGATAGCATGGGGGAATTTGTAGATGAAGTTTTCAAAAACGTACCTGTGCAGTCGAAAAGAAGAAGTTTTTAACGTTTTAGTCATCGAAAAATAAATGTGATAAAAATCATAGAAAACGTAGAAAACGAGTATTGTATACTTGAGTTTATATCCTTAAGCTATGAAAACGGGATTCATTAGCCTTCTCCTGGAATGCGGGATTCTTCTGGGAGTGACCACGCGTTCCCCAGCTTCTTAAGGGACAAGTCTGGACAAGAAACACACAAACAAAGCAGCCTTAGTCATCTAAAAAGTATGTAACTGGTTCTCGTCATAGGCTTGTAGCATAGTTACGAAGGTAAAGAAGAACTACCTACTACACAATAGTCAGCAAACCGTGAGAAAGCTCAACAAGGTTCGAATAAATTACAGCTAGCAAGCATGAGCGGCAGAAAAAGGTACCGTTGACGCAAGGCTTCGACCCCAAAGAGCCTGATCAGCTGGAGACTAAAACCTATCTGAGAGCCACAAACCTATTACTCTAAGAGCTAGAGCCGAAAAATCATCGTCATAAGTAATATGGAGTTTGGCATGTGAAATGTGTCTATTGTATATTGATAATTATGACCCCTTTCAGGCTGACACATCAGTGGATATAGGAAGTAGCAATAAGGGATGAAAGGGGAAAGTTAGTGTAGTCTTTAAAGGTTTTCACCTCCTACTTTGTTAAACCTCCATCGATTTGCATGAAAATTGGTGACTAGTTAGAGCATAGCCCAAGAAATAAACAAGATTTAGTGCGAACTTGTACTTTTACCCTGGGGGTAGATACCACCCCTTCCCGGGGATGAAAACTATTTTATTAAAAATAACCCCACAAATCGATAGAGGGACAAATTATAAGTAAAATATAACATGTTATTAAAATAAATCAATACGTTTTGAGTTAATAAAGATCAAATAATTGTCTGTTGAAGAGCACGTGCGTGAAGTTACGGATGATAAAAAGAACATATTAATTAATTGTATGTTACTAAAATATTATCTTTATATTATTTCGATATTATAAATTTAGCAAAAGTGTATTCGAATATGTCAAATGTACCCATTATTGGACACCCCCCAGTTTCTGGACATATTCAGTTTATATTGATAGAAAAAATTCAATTAAATATCGAAATAAAATAAAAATAATATTTTACTAACATACAATTAGACAAACCTTTGAATTTTAATAACTCAAAAAGTATTGATTTATTTTAATAACACGATATAACAAATTCTACTTAAAATGTGTCCCTATATCGATTTGTGGGGTTATCTGTAATAAAATTGTTTTCACCCGCGGTAAGGGGTGGTATTCACCACGAGGGTAAAACTGCAAGTTGGCACCAAATCAGTTTTATTTCTTGAGGTATGCTCTAACTAGTTACCAATTTTCATGCAAATCGATGGAGGTTTAGCAAAATAGGAGGTGAAAACCTTTAATGACTGCACTAACCTTCCCCTTTCATCCCTTATTGCTACTTCCTGTATCCACTGAGGTGTCAGCCTGAAAGGGGTCATAATTGTCAATACACAATGGACACATTTCACAGGAAAAACTCCATATTACTTATGACGATGATTTTTCGGCTCTAGCTCTCCGTCTATATGTAAAGCGTAGACTTTCAGATCGTAATGTGAAAAGATATACGGTCCAGAGATCCCTTTATCTGCAAACTACGATCATTTCTACTTATAAAACTCAGTCCTTCATAAATCGCATTGTATCCTATTTAAGGGGATCGGTACACACTCTCGGCTTCAATGCTATTTAAATAGGATTCATTTTTTTTTCGAAACCTGAGAAAACTAATAAGTGTTTTTGAAAAATTTAAACGAAGATTGGAAGATTGCGTTATTACCGAGGGCCGAAAGGAACTGAAAACTTCTATAATGTTTAATTTAATAAGTTACAGGAGTGAAAAACTAACAGAAAATTTAGTGTGATTTTTAATTTCAAATATCTCATTCGAAAGGAACTTTTTATTTATTCTAAAGGACTTTCGGTCCTCGGTAATAAAGTAAGCCTTCAATCTGCGTTTAAACTTTTCAAAAATACTTATTAGTTTCTCAGGATTCGAAGAAAATTAATACATTTAAAATACAATTTAAAATTTTGACAGGTATCAAAATTTTGCATTTTGCTCCTGTTCCCTTAAGATTGCATAGTAGGCGGCCCGATAAATATTTAGCCTCACCACACGATAGCGCTACAATCGCAAGAGAAATCTACTATCCTGTAATACATTCTCGTAGACGGGTATTCTCAAAATTTCAGCCGAATCGGAGTCGGGAGTTTTGTTTTGACACTAACTATAGAGAGTAACACATCAGGTGCTCCTGAAAGAAAGTCAAATTAGTGGTGAAATAGTGGGTTTTCTAAATTGAAAGTGGTATCAAATTAATTCTTGAAGGGTAGTACACAATTTTCCAATAAAAGAAAGTGAAAATGGTGACGATTTAACCTAATTATATACGTTTTTCATCAAATTACAGCAAATTTAATTAAAGGTTGTGTGTGTTAAAGGCATTAAAATCCCATTAGCCAGTATTATTCTTATCTGGGACCCATATTTCAAATTGCTTTATCAGCTTTTTATTAACTTTTTTTTATCAGATACAAAAAAGTTAAAGGAAGATATTAAATCAGCTGTTGTTAAAAGTGCTCCTTAGAATCCAGTGGTGTACAGTTTTGTTTTTGAATAGGGGGTCGCTGTTGCAAAAATGCCAAGCAAAGGAAAATCTGCAACATGTGATGTTGTTTTCAGCGAAAGGGAAAAATTAGTTGTCTGTGATAGCTGTTTTGAATCTGTTTATTCTACAGAAACCTGTACTAAATTGGCTGCTTCTGAATATCGTGCAGTCATTATTCAAAACAGATCCCTGGCCTATTACTCTATGGAGTGTCAAGAGGCGATTAAAAGGGTTCCTAAACTTTTGATAGAAATGAGTAAGTTGAAGCAAGATCTTGAAAAGCTTACTAATGATATGAAAAATTTGTCGTCTGAAGTTGAGTTAGTAAAACAGGAAAATGTTGAATTAAAAAAGGAAATTCAATCGTTTAAATCAATCCAAACAAACTTAGTAAATCCAGAAAAAGAAGAGCATGTTATTTATGAAGTGATGGATCGACAAAATAGGACATCTAGTATTATTGTCTTTAACATAAATGAATCGAATAAACCGATTCAAGCAGATCGTACTAAAGAAGAGAGTGAAACAATAACAAACATTTTGAAGGACTTCCCAGTGGACTCAAATAATTTAAAATTGTTTAGGTTGGGTAAGTTTGATAACAAAAAAACTCTTCCCATCAAAGTTATCCTCCAATCAAGTGAAGATGCCCTAAAGGTCCTAAAAATAAAGATTCAATAAACATTCTTGGAATCAAGATTTTTGCTGATCAAACCAAAAGACCAAGACATTATTATTTTACTGTAAAGAATCAATTTGATTAATTGATTAGAGCAGGTGACTCAACAAAAACTATTAAATATATTAAAAATAGGCCTACCATTATCCCTAAACTTATAAATAATAAACCAATTACTTTTAGCAATTCAACTTTAATTGATGAAAAAAACTAAATGCAGACCCTAATTTACTTTTTAATACCGATATTATATATTTAAATGCACAAAGCGTTTTAAAAAATATTGATCAAATAAGAACAAGCATTGCAAACTATAACTCAAAATTAATTTTGTTAAGTGAAGCAAGAACCACGCAAGATATATATGATAAAGAGATCATGATAGAAAATTATAAATGTATTAGATGTGATTCAAATAGTAGATACACTGGTGGTGTATTGTTATATATTCAGAATAATTATGAATTTTCTTATGTTAAGTCATTTGTCTTACATGGTAATTACTGGTGTAGATTTATAAGGATAAATTTAATTTCTTCCACTTGGATTGTTGGATGTCTTTACCACTCGCCGTCAAGTTCAGATGCGAAATTTTTGGAAGATTTTGAAGAAATATGCGATAGTGTATTGTCTAGGAATAATAAGTGTGTATTAGTATTTTAATCTTGATTTTCTTAGTGATAGTTTTTATACTATAAAGTTTAAAAATCTAGTTTCAATATATGGCTTAAATCAGCTTGTAACAAAACCAACTCGCATTACCGAAACCAGTAAAACATTAGTCGACTTTGTTTTAACAAACCAAAATAATATTTCAGTAAATGTGCATGATTGTCCAAAAGTAACTGACCATTCTATTATTTTTCTCAATTTATTTAATACAACAGCTACTGACAGTATCATAAAAAAATATAGAAATATAAATGAAAACAGTTTAAACACTATTAAAACTAACTTAATGATGGTTAATTGGAATTTAAATACAACAAATATTGACACTATCTTTCATGAAATTATAAATAATTGCGAAAAAGAAATTAAGAATACTGCGCCTATTCAATCGTGTAAATATAAATCCAATATACCATGGTTTGATAATGAGGTGTTTAATCAAATTAGAATTCGTGATAAAACATATAAGGAGTTCAAAAATTGCCGGGAAAATGAGAAACAAAATAAATTGTCATTGTTTAACCCGCCATTACAAGCGCTATGAGGGAATACCTCACCATATTTGTTTATAAGCAATGAAATTGTGTAAACTAATACGATAACCGTAAGCACCCAGGAATGCCTTTAGCATGGTTCATGAGAGGTTATGAAAAAGTTATAGAATATTTTAGGCGGTCAGTGTGCTGTGTGATAGTTGAAAGAAGAGACATCCCTCTTCAAGTGAGGGAATTCCTCACTGCGCGTGCAATCACGGTGAAATCACGTTTCTGTTATCTCAAAGAAACTTTTAGGTTTTTATTTAATATTTAGGTAGGTTTAATTAAAATATTATTATTTGGATTAGGTTAGGAACAGTGGCACACCGAGGGGGGTTTGGGGGTTAAAATCCCACCCAGAGCATATAGAAATATATATGAAAGAAGTTAGGAAAATATAACTTGTCTTTCACAAATAATACAAAAAACTTTCGGTGCCCAAGCAAACCCCCTCCCCCCCAGAGGAAAATTCTAGGTGCGCCACTGGTTAAGAACCCATTTTTAAATTTACCTATTCTAATTGGGAAATAAGCCACAATTTAATTTTAAAAATTGATTTTACTGACGTTTTGAATTCCACCTCGGACGTCGTTATCAAAATACAAAATATTGATAGTTAATTACATAAATGCCACAAAGAATTAGCTTCAGAACAGTAGTTGTTAATTTTAATTTGTATTTTTAGTAAAATGAATTCGCGTAAAGAACGTTAATTTCTTCAGTGGCTTGCTGAAATTGAAAATTAAGAAAACTTGCTTTTGATCTATATTATTTTTACTTTTGTTTTGTTAAATTAATAAAAAAAATTGGTTTACGAGACTTTCTATAATATGTGAGTACAACCCATTTTATATTTATACATGTTGACATTAATTCTTTCTCGAAATAAGTCGAATTTATGTAGGTGAGGGCAACGCTCATACGCGTGTAACCACGTCACAATAGAAGACGCGTGTAACGGCGGGTTAAAACTCATAAAAACCATGTCGTTAATTTACTAAAAGCTAAAAAAGATAAGTATTATCTGGAGAAAATTGATAGGTTTAAAAATGATCCAAACAAAATGTGGAAAAAATTTAAAAATTTAATTAATGTTAAAAAATTTGATATTCCTAGCTGTATATTATGTTTTTGATATAGATGCGGAGCATAATGTATTAAGAGAACGTTTGGAGATTGCAGAAAATTTTAACAAATATTTTGTCAGGGGTATACCAAATATTGTCGAAAATATTGATTCACTAATTTCCTGGACCAATACCAATAATTATTTATATTTAAATTTGAGTGAATTTATACCACTGTCAATGTTAAACTTACGTAAAATAGTTTATAGTATGGACAACAAGTTCTCCATACATGAAATAATAAATTCAAGGATGGTGAGGGAAATTTTTGGATCAATTGGTCACGTTATACTGAATTTTATAAACACTTCTCCAATGACAGGTAGAATTCCTACACTTTTGAAAGTGAGTACAATTGTTCCTATTCAGAAGATTTTGAATACAAAAAAAGCTAGTGAATTTAGGCCCATTAACACATTACACCCAATTGAAAAAATATTAGAGATAGCAGTTTATGACCAACAACTAGATCACGTGGGAAAAAATTCAATTTTAATAAAGAATCAGTCCGGTTTTCGACAGAAACATTCATGTGAGTCAGCTTTACAATTGACTCTCTGTAAACTTAAAATCGATATTGATAAAAACCGATACGTAGTAGGTGTTTTTCTTGATTTTAAAAGAGCCTTTGAAACCATTGATCGCCAAATACTCCTAACAAAACTACAGAATTATGGGTTTGTAGGTAAAGTACACAAATGGCTAAGTGATTATCTTAGTGATAGGAAGCAGATAGTACGTTTTGATGGGGTATTATCCTCTGAACATTATATCAATGTTGGGGTACCACAAGGCAGCGTATTGGGGCCTCTCTTATTTATATTGTATCTAAATGACATAGACCTATATGTAGATAGTGAATTTATTAATCTTTTTGCGGATGATACTTTTGTAGCTTGTAGTGATACTAACCTTGAAGTAGCGATTCAAAAAATGAATAATACATTAAAAAATGGCTAAATACTTGGCATCAAATAAATTAAAATTAAATATTTCCAAAACTAAAGCAATGATCTTTACAACAAAACACAAATTATAGCCAATTAAATACCGATAACATTCTGCTACAAGTAAAAAATGAAAAGATTGGTATTGTAAGATGTGTTAAATATTTGGGGTTTCAAATTGATAGTTGTTTGAATTTTGATCATCATTTTGATTATATTTTTATGGGTGGGTAATGTATGGTATATGTTGTAAAATTTATTTAAAGTTTGTTTAAATTTCATTTGATGTGGCTTAGTTATATTGGATTTTGTAAATTATTTGTAATATCTATTCTCTACATTGATTGTATATTAGGGTAACCTATTTAAATGAATAAATATCTATCTATCTATCTATCTTTGACCGCGTGTGGAAGCGGGCGCATTCGCCCATTTTGGAAAAATGGGAAAATGACAATATCGGTAGGTGATTCAATTGTTGATTTTGAAAGGGAATTCGTGCATGAAAATTAAATAGCGCTTGGTTGCGGTGTTTAGTGAGACTTTTAGTTCGTTTCCAACCCTCAAAAACTGTTTAACAAGCTTCAACGTGGTCGGAAATCGTTTTTTGATGAGCCACGCATAGGTGCTCCGAATATGGTTATCACGAAGAATAACGTGACAAAAACTCATGATCTACTATTGGCAGACCGTCGACTGAAGCTTTGTGACATAGCGGAGATAGTACGCATCCCAAAAAAATCTCATGGCTCATAGCCTGCATGAAATTTTGAGCACGAGAAATCTGTAGGCGCGATGTGTGCCACGTTTGCTCACTTCGGACTATACAAGCGCAAAAGTGAGACCACTTCAAAGCAGTCTTTGACGCTGTTTAAATGTAATCCCAAGGAATTTCTACGTCGTTTCGTAACTGTCGACCAAACGTGGATACACTGGTACTTACTAGAGACCAAACGAACAGTCAAAACAATGGACGTCACCCAGCTATTTTTCTCCGAAGAAGGCGAGAACTGTCCTATTGGTTAAAAAGGTTGTGCCCACCATATTTAGGGATTTACAAAGTGTGATCTACATCGACTACCAAAAGAAGGCCAGAACGGTTACAGGGCTCTATTATGCCGGACTATTTGGCCGATTCGATGGCAAATTGCAGAAAATACGTCCCAATTTGGCAACGAAAAAGTGATTTTTCATCAACACAATGCACTGGCTCACACCTCTGCTGTGGCTATGTCCAAATTGTTCGAATTGGGCCACGAATTACTGCCCCATCCACCATTTTCTCCAGATTTGGCTCCATGCGACTGCTTTTTGTTTCCAAACTTAAAAAAGTCACTCACCGGGCAGCCTCCGCTGTCGCCATAGCCAAATTACCCGAATTGGGCCACGAATTGCTGCCCCATCCACCGTTTTCTTTAGATGTGGCTCCGTCCGACTTCTTTTTGTTTCCAAACTCTTTGTAAACTTTGTTTACAAAAGTCACTCTCCAGACAGAAATTGTAGTCGAATGAGCAGGTCATTACTGGCACGGAAGCCTACTTTTCAGACCTCCAGCAAACGTATTTTTCAGATAAGTTAAAGAATTTGAAGCATCGCTGGGTCAAGTAAATTAAGCCAAAAAGATAAATTTCTGTTTTTCTTTTGTATATAGGATAAGTACTTATCGAACCGCGTTAGATGTGCAGTAAAATGACCTAATTTAATTTGTTCTTTGTTATTAATATAATAATATAATTCCATTACCTCCTTTATAATATTCATAGAGATGTATAATTCAGATCCCATTAGTTTTCTAATTAAAATTTCACTTTAAATTTTCATTACAATCTAAAACGTAATTACCCACATCTTGTAACAAAAACTATCGTACCTAATCTCTAATGATAATATTAACATATCCACCAGTATGCAGAACATTAACAGCCAATAATGACTTCTACTAAAATTAATGCGCCGTACTCGTGCTATAATAGGACATAGCTTTGCTAGGCCGAGAAGGCGATGGCTACCGTTTTCTGGGACTCACAAATTACGATATATATTGTTATGCTCTACCTTTTCTATTTATTTAGATTAATTAGCAAAATCTTAATTTGATTGATTATCCAATTATTTTATTTATTGCCTATGTAAAGACATAACTAAATTCCAATTAAATTTTCCAATCAATTTTATTATCAGGGCTAAATTTGTATTTGATACAATACCTGTAATCTGTGGCTTCTCGTATTTCCAGTTGCTTACTTCTTCCAGGGTAGAAACAGGGACATTGACAACACTTAAATTCATATCAATGTAATATATTGTTTTTATCAAATGCCGTGTACATATGATTCAAAAATATTAAAATTTAACTTTGTTGCAACAATCTCTAACTTAATAAATTAAAACTCTATGTCTGATATCTCCTTGTTTTGACAAAATTATTTGTTTAATTAATTTCTTATTTACTCATACTAAATTGAATGAATTTTACTTTTCTTCTTTTGAATTGATTTCTCAAATTTGAAATGTCTAATTGCGTTACAAATAGAATAGAATAGAATAGAAATATGCTTTATTGCCATGAAAAATTTTACAATTTTATCGACAAAGCTTATAAATAGTAAAAAAAAACAAAACAGTAACAATCCAATTTACTAAAATTACATAAATCGTCAATAAGTTAAATAAAATAAATAAATAAATCGAAGTTAAAACAGAAATAATCAATTGCAAAAATTTAAATAAATTGCAAATCCATAGTCTACCTAATAATTAATAAAAAAGGTTTAAAAGTTAAAAAGTTAAGCTGCTGCATATGACACCCAAATATAGATAAAAAAATAATAAAAATACTACTTGTGCAAAGGGTACTGTAATTTCTTAGTTATTGACTAAAATAATCTTCTACTGAATAATATGGTTTTTCAGACAGGTAGGCTTTTGTCAGTTTACGGAATTTGGGAAAAGATTGTGCAGATTTTAGTTGTAGGGGGAGATGGTTGTACATTTTTTTTGCGGAGATAATATCGATTTCTTTACTAACTCCGAGGACGGGGTCGGCAAATAGACGTCAAACGTAGAATTTCTCGTGAAGTAGTGATGATTAGGTCTTAGTGGAAAGACATGTAGATGTTTACGAATTAAGCAAACAGTTTCTAAAATATACAAAGATGGAAGGGTTAAAATTCCCTGATCTTTGAAGTAACTTCTGCAGTGTGTTGTTCTTCTGAGGCCAAACAGATATCTTATAGCTCTTTTTTTAATTTGAAAATAACATCGAATTGGGCAGCTGTACCAGAACCCCAAAAAGGAAGACCATAACGAAGATGTGACTCGAACAAAGAAAAATATGTTATTTTGGAAGATGCTAAATTTAGTTCATTCGAAACAGATCTTATAGCATAGCAGGCTGAAGAGAGTTTCTTCCGTAACAAATCGATATGGAGGGACCATTTAAGGTTGCTGTCTAAAAAAATGCCAAGAAAATTGTTCAATAAACAATTAAACAAATATGGTCTTGATACAAATAACTTTTCTCCATTCAGACAAATGATTTGACTTTTATTCTTCACTCCCTCGTTTTCTGGATTGCGCTGTCCTTGATTCTCTCAACACGTACTCTCTGGTTGTTGCGAAAAAATCCCCCTCGTCAAAACTGCTTCCAAGAAAAGCACACAGGACTTGCTCTCGAATATCTTGTGCACAAACGGATAATAATCAGCTACTCGTTCTAGACAAAACAAAGGAATCTCCCTCGGACCAGGAAAATTAACTCTTCAACCGGTCGACGATTTGGTTTCAACTTGACTCTGCTCACAAAGGCTGATCACACCAACTCTACACTGATTCTACACTTTTGAAAAACTCGGCTGCCTTCTCTCGATGTTCATTACACACTGACTTTATTTTTCTATCAAATCCATACTCTCACATCCATTATCCCTTCTCCCGATATTTTTCGTCCACTAAACAACAACCTCTCTCAAACCATTTATTTCTTAAGAAACCCAATATTCTTCCACATAACTTTTTCCAATTTGTCAAATTTCAAGGAAAATAATAATTAGTAATTTTCTACTCTCTACTTTTAAAACTAAAAATAATACAGTTTGTATAACACATTAAAATACCTTCCCGGAAGGATCTGAAAAACGTTATTGTCCCGTCAACCCTCTCTCCACTTTCTAATCACCGAAATGTTTTGTTAATGTCCCGTCCATTTCGTCGAATAATTATCACTAATCGTTTTAATTTTTCCGAAACATTTGTTTACTAGTAAAATTAAATTCTAAACAAATTTGGCCATATACAGGGTGCTGAAAAACTATCATTTCATGGTCGTTGATATAAATTTAATTTTTTTGAATTTCCTTAAAAAACAATTCCACAACAATATTGACTATTTGGAGAAGGGAAAAGTGGTCGCAGGTCTACTATGCCTAACCATTGGTCCGGTTCGACGCCGAATGGCAGAAAATACTTCTCTATTTTACAATGAAAATAGTACTTATTCACCATCACACCGCGCTGACAATGAAAAACATGCTCACTCACGATCACAACGCACTGGCTCACACCTCCGCTGTTGCCATGGCCAAATTGGTCGAGTTGGACCACGAATGACTGCCCCATCCACTGTTTTCTCCAGATTTGGCTCCGTGCGACTACTTTTTGTTTCCAAACTTGAAAAAATCACTCGACAGGCAGGAATTGTATTCGAATGAGTAGGTCATTACCGCCACGGAAGCTTACTTTTCAGACCTCCAGAATACGTATTTTTCAGACAAGGTAAAGAATTTGCAACATCGTTGGGTCAAGTAAATTGAGCCAAAAAGATAAATTTCTGTTTTTCTTTTGTATACAGGGTGTCCCGGAAAATAGTGCGTTCCTTCAAGGTACGGGCTAAGTGCAACATTTAGAGCAAAAAAGTCTGATAAAATTTTTTGTAAAGTCAACCGTTTTCAAGAACATAATTTATTAATTTTAATGAATTTGATTAATGTCCACAGAAATGCAAATACAGCCGGCAACGCTGCGTTCCTTCTTCTGTGTAAAAATAATTTTACTGGAACTGAACTATCATAAATCATCGACCATTAGGTATAATATTATGTTTTGATAAAATACTGATAACAGTGATAGAAAAACAGCATAATATTTGTGTTTATTAAATATCTCATAAATAAGGTTTGTGTAGGGTTCTAATTACATGAAAATTTTTTATTACAATCAGAATCAAGCTACGTCTTCAAGAAGTGTTTATCGGTAGAACATGTTACAAAAAATTTGAGTATTACATTTTTCTCCATTCAATCTTCAATCTTCTGGGAAGTTAGAGTGGTTCAATAAGATAATTACTAATAAACCCAGCCCATACATTAATACTTTTTTGGCAATATAAAAGTAAAACACATACACACACCACACACCATTTCTCGTAAAACAAGCTTTATCTGCACACAATACTTTACACATTTTGTTTTGAAACCATCTACAAAACCTTAAACTTCGAGGTAAATCGCCTTGGTGTACCTAAATCTTGCACTAATTATACACTATAGGTACGTAATTAACATGATACTTGCGATCGAAACCATTACACCAGGGAAATAAGGCAAAAATATACCATGTTCGGGACACTTGAGCAGCCAGGTTGCAAATAGGTTTTTTGGGTACTATATACCTAATACATTATAAATACAAAAATTCCCGTCATAGTTGGGACGAGAAATTTAGTTATTAACAAGTAAGTGTCAAAAAGGGCAGTTTTTTCGTTTAAGCCGCCACAGGTAAAAATATGGTAATTAAATATACTATTTATACTGTTATTCTTTTAGTAGATCAGCCAAGATTTATAATAGCAGTTTTTGAATTTCGGTTCGATCATTTGTTGCTTAGGAAATTGCAAAATAAAACTAAAATTTCGAAAATAAAAAACTTGCTATAACTTCTGTGAAAATGACTTTAAGACTTTCATATTACATGAAAAGTTGAGATAACCAGTCCGTATAGTATACACAAAATTTTAAGACGATTCGTTAATTAGTTTAAATTTTATTCAATTTGTTTATCCCAGTGAGCTTTTTTTTTGCCATATTATTGTTCAGAAAATTGTAGTGATATGACAATTCTGTGAAAACCACGTGAAAGAAGAAAAGTCATGCTTTCAAAATATTTTAAGAAAATCATTAAAAAGTCATTTTTGTCATTCCGAAAACATTTTAATAAAGTAGGGTCATTTTTAGTTCAAAAACAATTTGATTAACTTTATTAATATTGACTGCAGATTTAAACTACTTTAGGATTTGAAAAGCTGGTATTTTTATACGAATTTTAAAAAAAACCATTTTTTTCTTGGTTAATTACAGTCAAAGTTAGCCACTTTTTTTATTTAATTGACAGCTACTTTGTTTATAACAATTAAGCCACCCAACTAGCGCCATTTCGAAGTTGAAGGTATATAGTTTATGTGTAAAAGTTTTAGTAAACTTTAAACTTCAACAGAGTTGTTAATAAAGCTTTAAAAATAACGTTCTAACGAAATCGATTTGTGGTCGGTGGAAATGAATTATTAAAGTCCGTGCACTCCAAAAATGAAACTGATTCTTCAAACATATGTTGCGATTAATATCTTCAGAGCTTTTTGATGGATTTTGATCATAATTTTTTTAAATTGTATGTACTCGTAGTCTTGTAGAGTACGTTATGTACGTAAATCTCCACCTAACATTTCAAAATGTTAGGGGGAGTTCCCCTTATCACTCAGGGATATGAAAAATAAATTACGGCCGATTCTAAGACCTACCGAATATACATATATAATTTCATAAAAATCGGTCAAGCGGTCTCGGAGGAGTATGACAACTAACACTGTGATAGGAGAATTTTATAGATGTAAATATATAGATGGCTATTAACAAATAGGGGTTGGTGATGGAAAAGTATAAATTAAGGGTTGTATGTATTTTTTGATCCTACATCATATAAAATTAAGATAGACAATTTTGTCAAAAAAAATTTAAAAAAATGTCAGGGGGGCAACCCCCTGACATTTATATGACAACTTATGGGTATGAGAAATAGATTAAAAACTATTCTCAGTCCCATAGGATATAATTGTAAAATTTCATAAAAATGGGCCAAGCCGTTTCGGAGTGGTATGGTAACTAACACTGTTACAGGAGAATTTTATGTATATTGAAGTAACTGTAAATTAAATAATAAAAGTGGCTAACTTTGACCGTAATTAACCTAGGCGAAAAGGGTTTTTTGAAAATTTGTATAAAAATACCAGCTTTTGAAATTCCAAGGTAAATTTACTCTACAGTCAATACTAACAAAGCTATTCACATTGTTTACAAGCCAACAATGACTCCACTTTAGTAAAATGTTTTCGTAGTGACAAAAACTACTTTTTAATGATTTTATTCAATAATTTCAAAAAAAGCCTATTGTAGCCTAATAAAATAAAAAAAAGTCAAAATGTAAATTCGTACAGGTTAAAACAAATTTTATATCAAAGTTTAGGTGGGTACAAAAGATATTTTCAAGAAAGTATCCAAATCATACAAGGGGATCATTGTTTAAATAATTAAAAAGGGGTCATTTTTGCAAAAAAAAAACACTTTTTTAACTACTGAGGTAATTCACTTATCAATGAAGGTCTATGGGATTTTTTTCTACAAAGCTGAAGGGTAAATCTTTCACATAAGACTTACTAAATTAAATTTGACCCCCTATTTATTTAAATAATTGTATATAAAACTTAAAAAACAAATTCGCAAATAATTATTTTTAGCGTTTTAAATAAGCACTATAAAATATATTATTTTGCAGACTAAGTTGCGCTATGTTACCAGTATTAAGCAAAAAAAAATTGGTCAAAATTATTTAATATTTTTTGAGATATTGAAGTTGTTTATTAAATATTACTATATTTTCAATTGCAAAAACGCGGTTGTTGCCAAAGAAATATTCACCTGCTTAAGATCTCATTATTTTTATTTTTATGTATATTGTCGATAATTGTATGAATACATTCAAATTTCAATTAAACTCTCCCCTAAAATGGCATTTGAAAATCATACAAATTTGTTTATAATTTGTTTTTTTAATAACGTCGCGAGGATTAAGTATTTTAAAATGCCGTTTCGATAATTGGGTTCCTGGGAATTTTTTACTAATTAACATAATTTTTTTGTCGTTTTTTCTTCTTCTTTTTCTCCTTGGAGTTATATTACTACGGGCCCTTTTAGGGTTAAATTTTATTAAGAATGTCGAGTCTATGAGATCTAGATTGTAGACCTAAAAATATTAAGATTTAACTAAAATCTCTTAAATAAAATGTGGCTACTTACTGAGTTACGGGGTGTTTTATTTAAAAATTTAAAAATTATTGTTACCAAGTACTTTAAAACTATTTAACGTATCCTTATCATACTTGGCAGAAAGTGTGGCTATTATACACCCTACTAAATTGTGATTAATAAACGTTTCTAGCTAGTGCCAGAGGCGTACGACAGGGGATAGTGAATGATTGACCCTTCCCAAATTCTACGCCACTGAGTGAATTACTATTTTAACGAAATTTTTCGATTCTCCAATACTTTGTATGTAAATAACTTTATTGGTATCGATAAAGTCATCAGTTTGAGAGATATCGGAAGTTTAAAATGAATGAATGAATTAATCAAAATAACTATGCCGTTTCATTTTTAACGTTCAATATCTCGAAAACTAATGACTTAATCGTTACCAGTAAAGAGTATATTATTTACATATAAAGTATTGGAGAATCGAAAAATTTCGCTAAAATAGTAATTCCCTCAGTGGCGTAGAATTTGAAAAGGGTCAACCATTAACTATCCCCTGTCGTACGCCTCTGGTAGTAGCTAGAAACTTTTATTTGTCACAATTTAGTAGACTGTATAGTATAGTATCCACACTTTCTGACAAGTATGATAAGGATGCGTCAAATAGTTTGAAAGTACTTGGTAAAAATAATTTTTAATTTTTAAATTAAACACCCTGTAACTCAGTAACCAGCCACATTTTATTTAAGTGATTTTAGACCAATCTTAATATTTTTAGGTCTAGAATCTATAACTTAGAGATTCGACATTCTTAATGAAACTTAACCCTAAAAGGGCCCGTAGTAATATAACTCCAAGAAAAAAAAAAGAAGATGAAGAAAAGACAAAAAAATTTGTTAATTAGTGAAAAATTCCCAGAAACCCAATTATCGAAACGGCATTTCAAAATATTTAATCCCCGCGACGTTATTAAAAAAAAACAAATTATAAACAAATTTGAATAATTTTCAAATGTCATTTTAGGGGGAAGTTTAATTGAAATTTGAATTTATCAATACATTTATCGAAAATATACATAAAAATAAAACTAATAAGATTTAATACAGGTGAATATTTCTTTGGCAACAACCGCGTTTTTGCAATTGAAAATAGAGTAACATTTAATAAACAAATTCAATATCTCAAAAAATATTAAATATTTTTGGACTAATTTTTTTTTATTAATACTGATAATTTTTCTCCTGTAAAATAAGATATTTTATAGTGCTTATTTAAAACGCTAAAAATATTTTTTTGCAAATTTGTTTTTAAAGATTCATGTATAATTATTTAAATAAATAGGGGGTCAAATTTAATTTAGTAAGTTAAATGTGAAAGATTAACCCTTCAACTTTGCAGAAAATAATCCTATAGACCTTCATTAGTAATTGAATGACCTCAGCAGTTAAAAAAGTATTTTTTTTGCAAAAATGGACCCTTTTTAATTATTTAAAGAATGATCCCCTTGTGTGATTTGGATACTTTCTTGAAAATATCTTTTGTACCCACCTAAACTTTGATATAAAATTTGTTTCAACCTGTACGAATTTACATTTTGTTTTACATGTAGTGAAATTTTATTTTACTAGACTATTGTTCTTTCATGTGGTTTTCACAGAATTTCTATTTAATTATTATTTTCTGAACAATAACATTACAAAAAATAGCTCTTTTGGATAAACAAATTAAATAAAATTTAAACTAATTGACGAATCGTCTTAAAATTTTTTGTGCAATACATGGACTCTTTGACTCAACTTTTTGTGAAATATAAAAGTCGTAAGGTTACTATCGCGAAAGATATAGCAATTTTTTTATTTTCGAAATTTTAGTTTAATTTTGCAATTTTCGAAGCCACAAATGATCGGACCAAAATTAAAAAACTGCCGTTTTAAACACTGGCTCATATATTAAGAGAAGAATACTATAAATAAGATATTTAATTATTCTATTCTTACCTGTAGCGATTTAAACGAAAAAATTGCCATTTTTGACCCTTATTTGTTAATAACTAAAATTCTCGTCCGAACTGTGACGGGCATTTTTGTATGTATAATGTATTAGGTATATAGTACCCAAAAAACCCATTTGCAACCTGGCTGCTCAAGTGTCCCAACAAAAACCTTATTTCTCTGGACTATTTACATGACAATACCACAACAATACGATGAATTCTCTGGTTACAGGTAATTATGATGTCATAACAGTCATGTTTCTGTTTACAATTTTAAATACTATCTTCGTTATGCCAAAATAAATAAAAGTGCCGGGTTGCCAAATGTAAATTTTAGTAAAAGACATTATTTTATTTTTTTGAGGCAACAGATGACTTTAGAAAAAAAAATTATAAAAAAGTTTTCTTTTAAATGGTGCATTCTACCCACACCTTTAAGGAACGCACTATTTTCCCTGACACCCTGTATAGGATAAGTACTTATCGGACCGCGTTAGATGTGCCGTAAAATGACCTAATTTAATTTATTCTTTGTTATTAATATAATCAGATAATTCCATTACCTCCTTTATAATATTCATATAGATGTATAATTCAGATTCAATTAGTTTTCTTATTAAAATTTCAATTCAAATTTTCATTACAATCTAAAACGAAATTACACACATCTCGTAACAAAAACTATCGTAATCTCTAATGATAATATTAACATATCCACCAGCATGCAGAACATTAACAGCCACTAATGACTTGTACTGAAATTAATGCGCCGTGCTCGTTGTGCTATAATAGGACATAGCTTTGCGTTTAGTGCATGCTAATATTCCTTTATTTTTTAGTTTTCCTATCAGAAAACTGATAGCGAATAATGGATTTTACGGTTATGAAAGCTTATTTCCATTTTATATAAAAGATACTGTTATGTAAGTATAATAAAAATAAACGGAAATAAAATACCGACGCCGGCGCCGCCTCGTTTTAAAGTAGAGGCCACTCAATGTTCAATTATTTTAAAATAAGCTCAGGCCCGAAAGATAATATAAGGGCATGCACTGTATATTAGCCTTACGACTCTTCTAATGTCATTCATAATTTGCTTTTTTTAAGAGGAGCTTTTATAGGCGTTGTATTATTTATGTTTTGCATACACAAAATATATCTACAGTACAATGCAGAGTAGATCGTCACGACATAAATTAATTGGGAAAGTTTACTCGGCAAGGGGAGTCTATTATACAGCAAGTAATTATTTCATTTAATTAGCGACACGAAGTAATTTTCCGAGTAAAATTTTTGCAGATTTGTGATATTATTTAATTAACAGAATATCTTAAAGAACACAATAACGTGAAGAAATCTACAAACAACCAAGTGGTAATCACAAAAACACGCACTAATATATGCAAATGACCTAGTTGTTTTAGCAGACAGCTACAAAACATTGAAGGGACTGACAGTGATTTAAACGAAAGAAATAAAAATATTAAAATACAAATAAATGATTAGAAGTAGAGGGGTACGTATAAGGGCCAGTAAACCAATTTGCGGCCAGAGGGTCAGTAAACCAATTTACATACCAAACAAAAAGAAAAAACTATACAGAAAACTAATTTATTGCTTTAATTTCTGTATTTAAAAATGAATGTAGTTTGTCTGTATGTCCTATATACTCGCAAACTATGCATTTAATACATATAACCCCAAATTTTCACTTTTTTTTATCAACAACCGTTATTTTTTAATAGCCATCTAAATATTTACCTCTACTCTATATCGCCGGTCCGGAACAAGAATGTCGTAACTGCAAATTTTGTAAATTCCTTATTATTGCGTAATCAACTTCTAAAATACTGTGTACAGATAATACAAAAGCGATAGAACTGTCGTTATTGAAATAAACACCATTTTAGACCTTGTATCAGATAAATAATGAAGCAACTGAAACTAGGGTTGAAAATGGGAGGAATAAATTAAGATAATGAAATTCGGACCAATAGGGATGAAAATTAAAGCCACTGCTGTAAGAATAAACGGCATACTAAATATTTAAAAAGAATGTGTGTGTACTTTGTACGCACGTAAGAAGATATTCTTTTATTATATAATAGGTAATTTAAACGAAGTAAATATACTTAAAAGGTTATTTGTACTTATTGTATTTAAAAATCAAACTAACTTTCTTATCTACCACTTTCAAAAAAGAAGAATATCTTCAAAAATTATATAATAATATACTTACAATCATAAAATCTATAAAAAAAAATAAAAAATAATAACTTGCTTGGGGCTTGAACCTACTTCACTCTACCGCGCCGTACGAAAGTTGACGCCATTTCAAACTGCATCAAACTCTCGTATACGTCATGTGGGAATATACACAAACTAAACGTTTACACCATAAATTTATATGAATTTAATAAAATTATTAGTTTGATTTTTGTCGAAATAAAATACAACAAAATATAGAGTAAGAAAACAATATCTGAGATGAAGATTTGTAGAAAGTTTGTTCGTAATCAGATTATGTAAATTAAAGCATTGCCTACTAATAGGTAACTACATTATTTTGTTTACATTTTCCAAATAGATAAGTATTGAAACTATTAGGTTTTTCCACCTGAAACAATTAGAATTACGTACCTGCGGCTTTTCAAAACTATTTAAAAAGTCACTATAATTATAAATTTTATTTTATTTCTGTCCACACATCAATAAAAACTAATATTATACAATATTTTTGTTTACCGATAACCTCCATATTGAACAATTATTGACAGATCATTTCAAAATTTCAACACCCAATCAGAGCCCGTATAACAACTAATACCATACTGTCGGTGTGCGCATGCGCGCGGATCAATCAAATTTTACCCTCAATCGATTCGCCGCTAAAGAAGAATATCTTCAAAATAATTTTTTTGTGCAGGAACATTTTAAGATCAAAAATAACGCAACTGTCAATAGGGTTAAAAATGGGGAGGGGGATTAAATTAAGATAATGAAAATCGAACCAATAGGGATGAAACTAAAAGCCATTATTGTAAGAATAAATGCCATACCGATGCTCCGGATGGTTACTGTTTATTTGATCACCATTTTAAATATTTAAAAATTTTTAGATGAAGAATGACGCAACTGTAAAAATCGTTGAAAATAGGGGGATTAAATTAAGATAATGGAATTCAAACCAATAGGGATAAAAATAAAAACCATCATTGTAAGAATAAATTCCCTTTTAGTTCTGTCGCCAGTGAGGGTACAACGGCCTCCTTAATTCAGATGGACTTACTTAAGTTTTTTTATGTATTTTGACCCGTAGAACACGAATTTTTTGGGTAACAGTCGATCCGGATGTCGATAAGATTGTTATAAACAAAGAATCAAGTATATTCAAATGGGAAATAAGCCACAATTTTACCTAAAATTGATTTTATTAACGTTTCGACGTCCATTATTTGATTATTTTGTATTTTGACAACGACACCCGACTTGGGCGTCGAAACGTTAATAAAATCATTTTTAGGTAAAATTGTGACTTATTTCCCATTTGAATATACTTGATTATAAAAATGCCACAAGAAAATAGCTTCAGAACAACATAAACAAAGAACTTGAGAAATCACATAACAGCAATTTTTCGCAAAACAAAACATTGTTTTGTATTTTTTGGGTCATTCTAGGCAAAAAATGTTTTTACAAGTTTTTTCGTAGGATGCATAGTTTTCGACATAAACGCGGTTGAACTTTCAAAAAATCGAAAAATTGCACTTTTTGAACCCGAAAAACTTTTGATTGAAAAAGTAAAAAATAGCAATTCTGCTTACCGCATTTGAAAACTCAAGTCAAATTCTATCGGTTTTGTTTACTTTCATTGCTAAAAATTCATTTCTTTATTGTTAAACAAAGCTATAAACACGTACAGCCTTATTAATAAAAATTGCTTAGTCCAACGTTAGTATCGGACTACTTAGTCCGAGATTAAGCGAGTACTAACTTCATTTTAAGATTGTCATTAATAAACACGGACTAAGCTCGGACTAACTAAACCTTCCTTAGTCCTAGTTATAACAAATTTATGTTGGCAACCCTTGCGAAAAAGAAGAGAAATGGAGAGAATTTTGCGAAAAAGAAGAAAATGTAGAGGATTTAACCTCTCTTTCCTCTAAAGCTAACAGCTGTTCGGTCGGTGCCATTTCTGCATAAATTTTAATTAATTTTTGTTGAACTTCGTTCTGAGAAGGTGCTACCTGGTGTTTTATATTTTATATTATTGTATTATTGTTTTGTATTTCATATTAACTGCTGTACCTTTTGAAAATCGGTATTTGTCTTTAAATTTACCTTCTAATTCCTCTAAACTAAAGATTTTTTTATAATTTTGTATATTTTGATGTGACTCACAAGAGGAATATCGTTCTCCTGATTTCTATCCTCATTTAATTCGTCTATTAATTATCTTAAATCATTAATAATACAATATCTCTCCATTATCAATAATAACATAATAATGTTATTATATATTTATTATACAAGCAAGCAAAAGCAAATAATGCATTTAGCAAGTTTGTAAGGTTATGAATACAAAATTTCAAGTTAGTCTCGGTTTAAACCATAGATATTTTTGTGCATTAGAAAATGTGCATTAGAAATGTTTGTGCATTAGAAAAAAAATATAGTTTTGTCCAGAAAACTATAACTCAATTCGAATCCTCCAAATTATCATTGTTAGAGAGTACAGTTTTAATAAAAGAATTTGAGTCATTGTGTCAAAACGTTAAAGGTACTATTGGAAAAGAAATTTTTCAAAAATTTAAAGTAACCATGGAAAAAAATAGTGGTTACCAGGTTCTTTCTGAAGTGGTTCAAGTACTAGCTGGGATATTTTCCGAACCACTTAATTTAGAACCATCTATTATAGTAAATTTGAAAAATGCCTCAGTTACATCAGTTGATGTCGAAAGAAGTTTTTCTATTTACAAATATATGTATTCAGATAGAAGCCATAAGTTTTTATTAGAAAATTTTGAACATCATTTGATAATCTATTGTTACCACAATTCAAAATAATATTTATATGTTAAAATAATTTTATATGTTATGTATTTATAATATTGTAAATATTTTTGTAAATAAAAAAATATTGTAGATATTTTTATTACATGCATATTTTCTAGATAAATATGCATATTTTGCATAAAACACTGCATATTTTTGCATAAAATACTGCATATTTATGCGCATATTTCACACTTTTTTATTTGCATATTTTCCTAAGTCTAATGATGATGATGATGATGATGATGATGATGATGATGATGATGATGATGATCGTCTTTTGCGCAAGTAGTATACGACTAGCAAAATTCCGGTCTAAGATCAGGGTAATCTCAGAGAATAGGTCAATAAAGGACCATAGAATTAACATAATTGAATTGGAAATTAAATAAATAAGAGCAATGAGTGCACAGAGCAAAAAACTAGAAAACATGAGTAAGATACAAACATTAAAACAGACAATCGAAAGCTGAAACTCATAAAAATTCACGCGATGAAGAAGAAAAGCAGAATTTTTTTCCCTTCATACATTTTTCAACCAGTTTGGTTATATAATAGAAAATCGTTAGAAAAATTCACATTTTGTCCCTAAAAATTTTTATTTATTGAAACAATGGGCACAAACTCGCCAGTGGTATTAAATTTTTAAAAAATAATCAAAAGTTACGTGAAAAATCGGTCGGTTCGGGCCATGAGGGAATAACAATACTATTAAAGGTATTGTTACTCTTCCGTGCTCCGCATTCCATATGCTACTGACACAATAAAAGATATTAAAAAGATAAAATCAATATCAACACCGCTACCTGAATATTGCTTATACTTTTATGGAAACAGTGCTTATTATTGGAAGTGCAACAAGATGCATTACATACAAACAATAACTGAACATTCGTATTAATGAGTTTTATAGATAGTTGTTTAGACAATAACAAGATAATTTATATAATTTATTGAATGTTAAATATTCGTCGTTCGTCTTATTTTAATAGTAATTATATAAAACATAGTGTCTACAAAGACTACAGCAAGGACGAAGACTAATAAAGACAGAACCTTTTTGGTATACTTTGTAATAAATTAGCATGTCACAATTGCAAAGATTATTGACATATATAGCGTAGGTACAGTGGAACCCCGATAAGTCGGCCTCCGATAACCCGGAAGTCTGGCTAACCCGGACCGATTTTTATCAGACAAAACAAACATGTTTTCAATTTGACTGAGTTTTTTACCAAGAAATGAACAATACTGTATACAACCTTGCGTAATTTAGATGTACTGTGCTTATGTACTTCATGTTTTTGCAATTATAATGGTGTTTATCTGTAAGTATACCATATTTTATTAATTTTTACCATATTCTCCGGCTAACCCGGATTTTCGATCACCTGGATCGCCCGCGGTCCCGATTAATCCGACTTATCGAGGTTTCACTGTACTCTCGTTTCTTTAGTCATTAATGTGATACAGTTACAGTCAAGCCCATTTATGAGAACATCAATCCTCATTTACTCCTTAATAATTTTATCCGTTTAGTATCGGAATATTAGTCCTTGGGCCCACATATAAAATTATTATTTATGACCATACCGTCGACACTTTCTGTACTTGTTATTTGGGTGGAGTCGGACAAATTTGAAGCTTGGCGCATTATGGTAGTGGGGCGTTTGTCTGTCAAGCTGTCACGAAGTTGTCAATTTTATGCAAGAAAAAATTTATAACCAGATTGGTCATTTTATTTAAATATAAATGGTTTTTATTATATAAACAGCGAAAACAATTTTGTCGGACAAAAATATTGGGCCATCTGACGCGTCGGACACGCTAAATATGTGAAATTTATGAAAATAACAAATTTATTATCACATGGCTAATTTTAACAGAATCTACCATAAAACCTTTTTACAATAATGTGGTAACCTTGTCGGAAAATTTTCACGGAGCTTATGCGCAGTCGGATGCGCCGAAGATGTCAATCTCCTTGAACTTTTTATTTACAACCGTTTTTCCGACAAAAATAGGAGGTTATAAGTAATTATATTCTAAATAAAAAAATCTAAGTGTTCGACAAAAATATTGGGGCAAATCGACAGTCGGACAAAAAATTTTATTTTTATTAGTAAAGTATACTTTTAAACTACGTGCATCCCTTATCTTCACAATCATTTTTCCGACAAAAGTAGTAGGTTACAAGTAATTATATTCTTAAACAAAAAATGTAATTTTCTGACAAAAATTATGGGGCAAACGAACAGAAAACTTAATTCTTATAGGTTATCGACGTCCTTAAGAGGAGACATTGTCAAAAAATTTTTAAACAATTTTTCTCGGTTACTTTTGAATCAATTTAACTGAAAATTGGTACACACACTAAGTACAACATTTAAAAGGGCGTGACGTAGAGTTGTACCCAAAATTTTCCAAAAAATTTTCCGATAAGAGGGAAAATTTTGGAAAAATTTTGATATCAAAATTTGTGTACATACTTATTGAACAATGACAAACATCGTTTTGTTGTTTTTTTTTCGAATTTTCAAAAAAAATCCGACAAGAGGGAAAATTTCGGAAAATTTTTTGTCCCATTATTTTTGTCCGACAAGTGATCCAATGTGCATTACACATGTAAAAAAACAGTACAAAATAAAAATTACATCTGTGGTAATAAATAAAAAAATTCCAAGAAATTGACATCTTCGGCGCATCCGACTGCGCATATGCCCCGTGAAAATTGTCCGACAAGGTTACCACATTATTGTAAAAAGGTTTGATGGTAGATTCTGTTAAAATTAGCCATGTGGTAATAAATTTATTATTTTCATAAATTTGACATATTTAGCGTGTCCGACGCGTCATATGATCCAATATTTTTGTCCGATAAAATTGTTTTCGCTGTTTATATGATAAAAACCATTGACTGTAATAAAGTGACCAATGTGGTTATACATTTTTATCTTGCATAACATTGACAACTTCGTGACAGCTTGAGAGACAAACGCCCCACTACCATCATGCGCCAAGCCCCAAATTTGTCCGACTCCACCAAAATAACAAGTACAAAAAGTTTCGACAGTGTGTTTCGACATATATGTTTTAATAAAATATTACCGCTTAATAAGATATTTCTCAGGTAAACGAATTTTTATGTAAAATTTAGAAATATTTAGAAAATATTTTAAAATAAAGAATGTCACTTTAAAAGAAAAAGTTAATGCGTTTACAAGCTGAGATGAGCAAGCTTTTAAGAAAACAAGACAGTTTCATCAACGGTTGGGGAGCTAATTCAAAATAAACCCAAAAATGAAAACGCAGTGGAAAATATTCAGATGTCGAATAAACACTAGCCGAATTTACTGAGAAGAGGACTCGAAATGTTCCTTTAAAAGAAAATATTGAAAAAATAATTGTTGAAGAAACAAAAGATGACGTTGTGTCCGCCGTAATTACAGTATACATGTATGTAAAATTGTGACGAAACTGCGCTTTATAATCGAGCTATTCCAGAGGGCTCCTTTTGATTCCCAAGGGACAAAGCTCTAGGTGGAAAAGTTTCCAAGGACAGATTAACAATTATATGTATATTGTGCTAATTCCGATGGAAGCCATAAATTGTCACTATTTATTATGAGAAAATCAAAAAGTTTAATGTGTTTTAAGCGCCTAAAATCATTAAATAGACTTTCAATAAAAAAATATTTAGAGAACAACATATATTTTTAAGAAGGAATGGCTTATTGACTTCAACAAGAAAATGGCAGAAAAAAATGCAAAGGTTCTCTCCAACAATTTAAATAGCCTTCACTACTATACCATATTCTCCGGGTGCTTTTTAGTTTTTTATTTGTTTCAGCGCATGTTTTATGGCTTTGGTAATATGATAAATCATGTGAACTCTGGTTAACCACTACTCTTCTTTTTCAATCTCTTTTACGTAAACTATTTACCTATTATTCTTTTACGTAAACTAGAATTTAAAATATAGATTTTTCACTAGCTCTTAAACTAATATATAAATCAAATAGTACATCTAACAATAGAATACCCAATAAAATCAATAAAACCCGCAAGCCAATACAATGTAACAAACAAAATCAAAAAGAATATCTGAAGCAAATGCCACGAGGAACAGAATACAGCATTGCACACTTATAATAACGACCGAAAATAAGCAGAAATGTATACAGGTCTCTTCAATATCTATAATAAAAAGAATACGACAAGTAGAAAGTGATGTTCGGAAATGCATCTATTAAGGGCCGGTTGTTCGAATGCTAATCAAAAATGGAATCAACTGATTATTATAAAATATTTAATTACTGTCACACACTGTCAATACCTACTTTGTTTGGGTTGCTGAAAACATAATTGATTACAATTATGAGATTTATTAATCAATTATGTTAATAATTGTTATGTCAATTAATAATTAATAATTCATTAATCAATCAATTATGTTAACTATCATACTGATAATTAACATAATTGATTACAATTAACTGATTGACGTACGAATGAGGGGTGTTGTTATTTGATGGTTGTTAAGGGGACTTAATTATAATCAATTTCTTGATTAGCGTTCGAACAACCGGCCCTTAGTGTATAAACTTATTTTGTCCTGCAAAAATTCTTTCTGGATGAAGATTGACAGGCACTCTATGTTGTATATGAAGCAGAAATCAAAAGATAATCTATTTAAATGTAATATTGTTCAGAGCGGCTGTTCAATGAGTTTTGCGATTAGATAAGAAAAACACAATTTTATGGTTTAAAATACACTTTATTATTCAGTAAACATCAACACACTTGTTCCAATGAAATTCCAATTTATAAATTCCATCCCTGAAGGGAGAATCTGAAAGGGTTGCAAAATGAACTTTTCCACAGCTGTTATGATCTTTGAATTTCTGAGTCGCTGAATTTGTTGAGAAACGCTTTCTACGCATGATTTTTTTTAGCTATTAAAATAAATTAAAGTCGCTAGGTGCCAAATCTGCTAAATACGGTGGATGCTCCAACAATTCAAACTTTAATTCATGTATTTTATTCATTGTAAAAATGGTCATATGACACGGTACATTGTCGTCATGACAAATTATTTTTTTGTTCTCCAAACTGGGTCTTTTTCACGAATCTGTTTTTCGATCTAGTCTAAAAGGTTACAATATTATACAGAATTTTATTTTTTCCTGGAGGATTTATTGTTTTACCAATTTGCAAGTAATCCACAAACAAAATTCATCCGGCATCCAAAAATCTGACGCTTTCTGGATAAGACATCGTTTCGGAGCCAAAGAATCAGGTTCACTTCATTATTTTGTCTCTTCTTTTGATTCAGGATCATGGTGAGAGACATCATGGTGATAGATTAATCCGATGAATCTACTTTATCCTTTTAAAGACGCTCTAAATGTTGCTGAGAAAGTCCAATTCGAATGTTCTGTCAAAATATTGCTTACTCTGTCCAATGATATGCTAAGGGCTTATGCTAAATCTCTTTCAGCGACTTACAGTTTTCCAATGCAATAAAGACTATACTGTATATTTCTACGATTTCTGGTGTGGTTGCTTTTTTCGACATCCTTGACGTTGATCGTGTTTAAGGCATGTATGATCACGTTTAAATTGAGCAACCCTTTTTTCTACTGCTCTAATTTAGTCTTATACACTTTCAACATTCGCTCATACCTTTGCTTTTAAACCTGCCAAAAATGAAAATTCAATCACTGCACGATACTTGATTGTTTCTCTTGTTAAAAAATACTGTGACACGTCGATATACTAAATGGCATCTAATGGTAGGGGAGCCCAAGCGGGGATTTTTGCAGTTACTCGAGCGCGTCAAATTATCATATGGGGAGAAACCTGATACCCTGCAGATGTACCTCTACCATACATTGGCTCTTAACACAGGAAAGTTCGTTAAGGGGGGCCCGAAAAAAAATCTGTCCTTAAAAATACTCGAAATTGTCAGATTAAGATAAGGTAAGTTAATTACATGCAAAAGAGTGCATATTTAAAAAAAGAATGTGTGTGTACTTTGTACGCACGTAAGAAGATATCCTTCTATTATATAATAGGTAATTTAAACGAAGTAAATATACTTAAAAGGTTATTTGTAATTTATTTAAAAATCAAACTAACTTTCTTATCTACCACTTTCAAAAAAATTTTATTAAAAAAACCAAAAATAAAAAAAAACATATGAATCGCCCAGGAATTGAACCCGCGTCATTCCAATCTCAGGGCTAACGCATAACCCACTACTCCAGCGAGGCCCTAGGAATTGACATGTAAGTTTCAGATATAAATACACAACACGGCGACAAATAGTGTAAAAATGTTATGCTTACATAATATTTTATTATTTTACTACAGAGAAACGCAAATCCAAAAACACAAGAATTATAATAAAAAATACATTTCCTAAAATCTTTTAATGACTTATTTGCACGGTTACAGATACATACATAGCTATCTTGAAAGATTAGCAATGAACTACATACTGTCAGAACTAAGTACATACTGTCAATGTGCGCAGGCGCGCAGATTTATGTACAATTTTACCCTCAATCGATTCGCCGCTAAAGAAGAATATCTTCAAAAATCTGAAGATTTGAGCGGGGCGTACGGAAATGGGTGAATCACAAAATTTCACAAGAAAAAAGCGAATATTTCGCGAAATGAACGTCAGATCGAAAAACTAAAAGATACGTGTTCAATATTTTTTAAAAATATATCGAATGGTACTAAACATAACCCCCACGGAGAGGGGTGGGGAGTAAATCTAAAATTTTAAATACAAACTCCGCGATATTTCGCAAAATTAACATCAGATCGAAAAACTGCAAAATACACTTTCAAATATTTTTGAAAAATCTATCGAATGGTACCAAGCACGACCCCCCACGGAGGTGGAAACGATTGTTGGAAATGGTAAATTAACCCTCCGTTACTCGCACACGGTGTATGAGACCGGCCCTCTAAAGAACTTATACTCCTAAAGAACCTATAACTCTGATTGTAGTGGAGATTTTGAATTGCTACTGCATATACCTCTTCAGTCATCAGTCAACTGTGGGTGAAGTCCACGTGCAGTGTAAAAAAGAGTATTGTACTTTTATTATTAGACAACACCTATTAATTAGTAAGATAATTAAAAGTAGTAAGTTTTAATTAGTATGGTAATTTAAGATCTATTTCTTACTTTTAATGTTTATATATTTCAAAAATGAATAACCGTTTTCAATTTCGTTGCAAAACGAAAATACAGCCGCATCATATTCTAGTCCAATCAGAGAGTGCAGCAACCACCTCTACCGGTTTCGAAAATTATTAGTCTCTCATCAGGAGGCACATATGTTGCTCTTTCTGATCCAACCAAAACAACCCCCGGCGTGCAATCACGGATGGCAACGAACGAAATGGCATAGATGCCCTAGCGGCAACTGCTAGCAAAAGACTAAGTTTTCAATCCAATGGCATATAAAACAACATAATGCTATTCTACATCCCACCAGACTGAAAACAAATATATATTTATGCTTATATATATCAAGATGCTTCCTCCATTGAACTTTTTTCTTAATATTCCTTTACACCCACCACCTTAGCTCAATATTACCAATCAATTAATTAAAGGTCAATATTACCCATCACATAGGTCTTTATACATCCCCTCTGTTTATTGAACCTAATCGATACCTCTTCCTTTCTACTCGACAGCTCTTTTGGTTTTCCTAATTATTTTCCTCTTCCTCTTTCCTTCTATAAATATAAGTATACTGCTGATAATTTTATTCATAGGAGATTCTGACCAATAGAAAGCTACAGACATGCAAATTAAGGTGATAATTTTTGATAATCTCCCGTCGTTAAGCATATTACGTCAGATGCCCTTCGTTGCTACGAAAAAATACATTCAGTGACATTAATGGCAAATGTTTTAAAAATTATAAAAGTGATGACTTTCAACCGTCAAATACATATTTATAACAACTGTGTGTTTAATTTCACTAATTGGTACTTACATATATAAATTACAATAAAATTTTGGTTTTGAACAGTTTTATTCATGAAAAAATCGCAACAAATTGCACTCGAACTCTAAAATTAATATAGAATTTTAGATCTCTTGTGCAATTACTACTGATAACTCGGGTGGAGGTATTTAGTTCTTTCTTGACTTTTATTTAACACTTAGAATGATTGGTGGTGTCTACTTGGGGTTGAGCTGCTGGTGTCGTTATGACCTGTTTTTAACGTTCTCTATGATAAATAATTTTTTACAATAGCATTGCCACCTTTTCTACTTGTCTTCATTTCCCATATTATAATAAATATAATATCATGTCACAATATAGTTAAAAATTACTTTATACTTTTCAATCAAACACTACATTTCAACATTAATTCTTTATTATTTTACATACTTCTCATGATGTCACTGCCAGGTAACACATTCAAATATACCTTTTAATTTTTAATAATAATTTTGTCACTGTTATCACTGTATGTCTTCATTATTATTATAACATCTTGCAGCAGGACCGTGGTAACACCAATAATCTAACCTAATAACTTTATGCACTGAGTTTATACACTCTACTACTTTAAATAATTCTGAGTGAGCTAGGTGTTGGTACGGTTTTGCTTAACTTTTCATTGAAACTGAAAAAACTGTGATTTATCTAATTTATATGTTACATTAGCCCGATCAAGGAACACAAAACTTTACAAAAACCTCAAAAAAATTAAAGGAAGGCTGAAAATTTGGGAATAGGTAGTTGAAATTGTCTATTATTATATAAGAAAAAGTTTACAATTCTAAACCGTCTCCATTTTACAAAAATAGGGAAATAAGGGCTGGTTTCTCTTAAAAGTGCTGTATTTTAAAAATAATGAAATAATACAAATAAAAGGTAACAGTGAAAAATAAAATAGTCATTAGAGTGCTTTAACCTTAAAGATTGGTCTTAAATTTTTTTAAATCTCGATCATTTTATGAGATATAGCCTATTTTTAATAAGGGTTGAAAACCAAAATTTTTTAAAACGGTCTTATTCGGTTAGTTTTGTATCAATTTATCTGAAAATTGGTGAACACACTCTTTACAGATCTATTAAGGGCTTGAGGTTAAGATTTTCCAAAAATTTTCAAAAAAAATTACGGCCAGTGGAAAAATTTTGGAAATTTTTTTTTTTGAAATTTGGAAAAAGAACTGAAAACTTTGGTTTTTCTTGTAAGTATGTACTTACCTAAACGAATTACATGCGCGTGCACGTATCTTATATTATTTTCTGTTTAAATTAAGTTAATAATTTGAAAAACTATAATTTTAAACTACATACTTGTACATATTTTTAAGTTAACTATTTCAATATAAACATATAAAATGAAAATATATCAAAATTTCTCAAAAAAATATTTCTTTTACTAAATATTTATTAGGTTTTCTAAAGTTCATTTAAAAATTAAATTAACTTCATTAAAAATAAATGTACTCTATTAAGAGGCTACATCAGCGCGTCATCAATATTTTTTTTCGATAGTTCTCCGAACTTTCAACAGTGCGGCAACAGTGTGTCGGCAGTACTACAGTGTCAGTGACACTATATACTATACTATCAGAAACAAAGGCACAGTAATGTGATAACAATAATTATTATACTCATAGGCGCGCTAAATGTTGCCATGTCAGTCAAGTTCGATTTCTTGTTATAGATAATCGTTTTTTAGTAATTCCATTGTGACACAAAATCTAGACATGGGATAAAAAAGTTTATTTGAAGAAATTTTATTTTTTTGTTCTTCTTAAAGCGTCACAGACTCGTTTTTTATATTTAATTTAATTTTAGAGTAATTTCTACATACTAACATGTTTCTTAAATTGGGCTCTGTACCACAATTCTTTACTATATTGCGAATATGTGTGCCAGATATCTAGACAGAATATTCAAAATTAAAGTCGCAATCTTGGAACGTGTTTTTCGCGTGCAGATGTTGCCTCCTAAGTTATAAAGGATCAAATGAGTATGAAGTACTAAAATGATAAAAGGTGCAATGAAAAATCGTTTATTGTATATCGAACTGGATCGTCACTGTTTATATTTAATTAGTTAATCTAAATTATTCAAAGTTCATTTTCATCTTCGTCTGATGTAAAATTTGTGTCTGAATCAACTTCATTTATAATAGAATCAACTGTAAAATCATAATTTTGGGTCTCTTGGCAGCTACCATCTAAACTATTATCATCTTAATCATCAGAAACTATGATGTCTTCCTTTTTATGATTTGTACAATTACCAGTTTGACAACTTCCGCATGCAGTATGAAAACGTTTCTCCTCTTTTTAATACATATTTTTGTCTACATTCTAATTTCATCACAGTCCAAAAGCATTTTGTGTATATCATCTTTTCTTTCTAAACTTATACTTTTTAATGTTTCAATTCCACGTTTGACAATTACAATTTTTTCGTTATCACATTCTAAATGTTTTTCACAAATAAAACATCAAAAACTTTGACAGCCGAAAACGATAACAAAACATTGCAGCGTGAACATTGCTCCAATTTTTTAGGTTATGTTCGTCTACTGTGTTTAGGAAGCGCGCCGTTTTCTCTTTTAAGCAACTTTTTCACCTGTGTTTACGTGCCCCATATATTTTTACCTTTGCAATAGGCCTGTTGTATATATATGTAATATGTTATTCAAGCCTTTTTTAATATGTTCCCATATTTTCATTTAAAAAAAGGCTTTCAGAGAAGAATGACATCGATTTTATTAAAACATGACATTTTTTTGTAGTTGTTTATAATAAGTGAGCCTTATTTAAAAAGTATTCTATGCATAAGCAAAATAGATACCGCTTTCGAAAGAGTACATTTTCAAGTACCTACAAGCATATTTTCAAAGTTTTTTTATGAATTTTCAACAAAGATATTATTGACTGAAATCTTGAAAATTGACTTAAAATAAAAATCAAAAAAATATCAATTTTTTATCGCCATACAAATTTTTATCCTTTAAAGTAACGTTGTGCAATTTTAAATCTAAATGTTAATTAGCCATCTTAAAACGTAAATCTAAAAGGAATTTTAATTTAAATGATTATGTAAATTGTTGTGACAAAAAATATGTGTTGCTCTCAAAACTTGTATTAGTATATTTTTAAACATATTTTTCTAAATTAAATAATTTGTAATTCACAATGAAAATATATTCACGTTAAAATTTATATTTTTCTAAAGGTATTGTGTTTTTTTCGTACATTTTAATGTTTGATAAATGCCCCAAATTATCGATTTAAAAGTTAGTTAATTTTAAAATGTGACATTTTTGTTGCGCGCGCAATTCAAATAAGCGCCCCTGTTAAGTACTTTAAAAAGGGCTATAGGTTAGAAACGACTCAAGATGCAAACAAAGTTTTTAGTTAAAATGTTAGGATAAAAGTACCTTGATGATTTTTAAATAAAATTTTTTATTGCCTTATTTTCCGAAATACAGCACTTTTAATGAAAAACCAACCCTTATTTCCTTATTTTTGTAAAATGGAGGGGGTGTAGAATTGTAAACTTTTTTTTATAAAATAATAGACAATTTCAACTACCTGTTCCCAAATTTTCATCCTTCCTTTATTTTTTTTGAGGTCAGATTTTTCTTTGATCGGGCTACATTGACATAACTCGACTGTGATACTTGACATTTTGATGTATTTTGTATGGAGCTACCTTAATATGTTTTGTCCTGATTAAATCTTTTTCTTTTTTCTTAAACTGTCCTACTTCTTTTTAAACTTTGAGTGGTCTTATCCACCTCAGTAATTACTTATCAAATATTATCGGTTATTGATATTCTTCATTGTTTTTAAGCTTTTCCTCGTCGTTTTAATACCGTACACATTTAATATTTTCATATTTATTTTTCCTCCGTTCTTCTTCTTCTTCTTCCTTTATTGGGTTATATCCCTCGGAAATTTCCTCCGTTCATTCACCTTACAAATTTGAATCTGACGTTTAATCTTCTTCTTTTTTCTTTTCCTAGTCTGTGGGGTCTTCTAGTTACAAAATTTACCACCTAACGACAAATTCATCCTTGAGTACTACATGTCATCGGTCATCTTTGACAGTAATTTGACATTTCACCGAAAAGTTCCTTGCACCTGATCTGTTCGCAAGATGGTTCCTCCCAACGTGGAAGTCATAAAAATCTTTCTAATGAATTTTTATATTCATATATAACTTAATGTCTAATACAGTACTTAAAACTTTAAATAATGAAGCCTATAGAACCTTAAATAATGTAATATATTAGATTCTTCCTCCTTCCTGGTCTGGTAAGTTCTTTTGCTGAGGTGGGCGTTATCACCACATGCTTAAAATTTCCATTTTATATTGTAGGACAGTTTTCGTCTTTGCTTCTGTATTTTAAAGCTGATGATGGCTCGTGAAGGGCCGAAACGCGTCCTTTTATGACCTTTTATTAATATACATTTTTTGTGGTACCTCTTTGAGTTTTGTACTTCCTTACCTCGAGACCACATTTGAGAATGGATACTTCTCTTCATGTTTTTAAATATATATTTGTTTATTTATATTTAGATATGCATTACGAGAAGGAGAAGCAAAGAATATTAAAATTATTTGAGGAAGTATCGACTGACGAGGAAACGTATGAAGATGATGATGAACAAAGTTACTTTTTGTTAAAGTAATATAATGTTGACACAAATGCATATCTATAAAAACATATGATCATATATTCATTAAATGATATAATTGTACACAATTATGCAAAAAAAATTTTTTCAAATATTTCTGACCCATATTTTTGGACCCGGTTTTCTGCACCGTGCGCGAGTATTCGATCACAAAAAATTGGCGTGAGTAACGGAGGGTTAAATTAAAAAATGGAAAGTCCCCACTAAAATGCAAATGTAACTTAACTTTTTTTGGTTTTAGGACCTAATAATCACAACCCAATAAATCCTCATAACGCTCGAGTGACTGCAAATTTAGCATACTTTGCTCCGCTACCATAAACAAAAAGTGAAGTGACAGATTGAAATGAAACTTCATACAAGCGTGTACGTTCATATGAGGAGCGTACCAACATAACAAAATAAAATTAGACTCGTAGCAACGCCCTCTCTTATATAACCGCAAAACTTATTGAACAGCCAGTAAATAAATTTTTCTTAAGAGTGTAGGCACTAATTATTTACGACTATCCCTACTTTTTCAGTCTATACACGATACATTACGTGTAGTAAAATTCTCACTGGTATGGATATGTACACATTACTTAACAATGACATTGTCACCATTAACTTAGAAATGGCTTTTGAATGTTCTTGAATAACTGTTACTTGTAAAATGGATTAAATTATTTTCAGTTAATTAATGTGCTAATTTTTTCACTAACTATGTATTAAGTGATTATAATAATTTATATACTGTACAACAAAAACTAATACTCAATCGAAAAAAGAGGAAAAGTGATACAGTGATTTTTTAATAATATATTGTTACTAGGGAACGCTTACAATTTTGAACATCTTTAACAACAAAATACTTGGATCACAGAATATATCCTGGTAAATTCTCTGCTTGGATCGTCCATAAATAATAAACAATAAATACATTTTTATTAATTTCACGTCTTAAATCAATTATTTATCAAATACACTATCAATATTATTTAATAAATAACTCAAAATACAACCGATGCTTATTCAAATATTTAAAATTGCCACTGTCTTGTCACTATATTCTATTCGACTCAGTGCGTTGTATGACAAGGATAGCGAATGTTGGATTTGGAAAATATCACCAAGGACATATTGTGTGTGTTTACAAAGAGGGAATGGCATTAGATAAACTTTTTGCCACAGATATACCAAGGACATCGTGGCCATTTTTTTCGAATCCTGAAAAAAAAATAAATATTTTTGAAAAATTTCAACGCAGGATGAAAGACTAAATTATTACCGAGCATCGAAAGTCTCTTAAAATAAAAAAAAGTTTCTTTTGAATGATATATTTTAATTAAATATCACACTAAATTTTCTCTTCGTTTTTCACCCCCTGTAACTTATTAAAATAAGCATTAAAGAAGTCTTCAGGGAATTATGGCCCTCGGTAATAACGTAATCTTTCATTCTGCATTTAAATTTTTTAAAAATACGTATTCGTTTTCTCAGGATTTGAAAAAAATTAATCCTATGTAAATAGCATTGGTGCCGAAAATTTGCACCGATTCCCTTAACCTTAATTGAATTGTATTTAACGATTATTCTTTGGCGGGTTTAACAAATTTATGTTTGATCGTTGGCACGATGCAAATGTCGTTTATCAGCTCCATTGGTCTGTCGAATTTATTGAGGTCCAGTGACGTTCTTTGGCAGGGATAATCCTTCTTTCGAGGGATTTTTAGAAGCAAATGGATTAAAGAGATTTTTGTATCAAAATGAGGGAGCATCAATATCATGAAGGAGGAGAATAAGCAAAATAAAATGTGGTTAATTTTATATTTTATATAAATATTTTTTTTTAAATTTCATTGAAGATTTAAATAACTGGTAATAATTTTTAATTTTATTCCTTCTAAATTATAGTACCAAAATGCATCTTTTCTTTTTTTTATGTGCCGTCTTCTACCGAAGGTTGGCGACCATCAAACGATAGGTTTCTCTATTTTGTGCCGCATGTATTATGTTGGCAGCTTCTGGTATTTGAAACCATTCTCTCAAGTTTCTCAGCCAGGATTTCTTCTTTCTGCCCAAACCTCTTCTACCTTCAATCTTGCCTTCCACGATAAGCTGTAGCAGACTGTACTTATCATTACGGAACACATGGTCCAGGTATGATGCTTTCCTCATTTTAACAGTTTTTAACAATTCCATCTCTTTACCCATTCGTCTCAATACCTCTGCGTTGGTCACTCTGTCTGTCCAAGGTATTCTCAGTATGCGTCGATACAGCCACATTTCTAGAGCCGCTAACTTCTTTATAGTTGCTGCTGTTAACGTCCACCCTTCTACTCCGTAAAGTAGCGTAGAGAGTACGTAGCATTTCGTGGCGCGCCATCGGAGGTTAACGCTTAGGTTGCGGTTGCTTAAGAGCTTTCTCATTTTTATGAATTTGGATATTGCTATTTAAATTCGGATCCTAATCTCTACGTCTGGGTCCCACTTATCATTTACTGAATATCCCAGATATTTAAATCGGTGTACTCTTTCAATACATTCGGCTTCAATATTCAGGTCGATATGTTGAATGTTCTTTTTACTGATCACCATAAATTTAGTTTTCTTTCTATTGATCTTCAGTCCAAATCGGTTGCCAGTTGTATTTACTCTATTTAGCATCATCTGTAAATCTTCGATGTTATCGGCAAGTATAACAGTATCATCTGCATATCGAAAATTATTTATTGATACGCCATTAATCTTGATGCCCTCATTGTACTCTTCCAGTGACTCTAGAAATATTTGTTCCGTGTACAGGTTGAAAAGCAGTGGCGAAAAAATACAGCCCTGTCTAACCCCTTTAGAAATGGTTATGTTTTCACTCACCATATGTCCATTCTTTATGTGGGCTGTATCGATTTTTTATAATCTGGATGTCCTTAGTGTCAAGTCCTGAAAGATGTAATAGTTCTATGAGTTTGTCATGTTTGATAGTATCGAATGCTTTCTCATAGTCGATAAAACAGGCGTAAACATCTTTCTGTTGATCCAGGCATTTTTGAATCAAGACTTGTATTGCAAATAGGGGCTCTTGAGTTCCAAAACCGCATCTAAAACCGAACTGTGTTTTACTTATGCTGTATTCTAATTTTGCTCGTATTCTGGAATGGATAATACGCAAGAATACTTTAAGGGTGTGACTCATTAAACTTATGAGGCGATATTCGCTACACGTCTTAGAATTGGATTTCTTGGGAAGGGGCACAAATGTAGATTTCAACCAGTCCGATGGAATTTGACCAGTATCGTATATCTTATTAAACAGTTCCAATACTACATTCATGTTGTTCTCGTTAAAAACTTTTAAAAATTCGACTGGTATTTCATCGCATCCTGTTGCTTTCTCATCTTTCGTTTGATCTATAGCTTTTATCACCTCACTTTTCAATATTTTTGGTCCATTCAGATCAAGAGTGTTCGTAGAAATATGACGATAATCCGTAAACAAATCTTGTATGTAAATTGCCCAAGTCTGTAACTGTTCTTCTTTATCTACAATAAGTTTGTTGTTCTCATCTAATAACATACCAAACTGTTTTTTCTTGTAAGTATAAGTAAACTCTTTGATTTTTTTATGCATGTTAAAACTATCGTGTCTTCGTTCTAGCTCTTCTATCTCTTGACATTTTCCTTGTATTCATTTCTCTTTTGATTCTTTTATCTTTCTGCTGACAGTTCTATCCAGTTCTTTATATTGTTCGGGATTATTCTTATTTTCTCTCCTTCTGTCCATGAGGTGTAATATTTCATCTGTCATCCATTCGTTCTTCTTCTTCCGTTCGTAGTCACCAATTACTTCTTTCGCACCGTTGCATATAGCGTCCCTTAAGTTGATCCAGTCTCTTTCAATGTCATCGGTATTGGTTGTTAAAGCAACATTACTATTAATGCTATTTGTAAGCTTGACTTTTATCTCGGGATTTCTAAGTTGATCCATATCTAATCTTTTGTTATTCTGTTTCTGGATTAAGGTTTTTAGTCTGACTCGTAATTGGGCTACAAGAGGATTATGGTCAGAGTTTATATCAGCTCCAGGATATGTTTTGGCTGATATTATTGCGTTATGGAATCGTTTGTTAATTGTTATGAAGTCTATCTGATTTCTAACGATGTACCCAGACTTGTCCTGTGGTGACCTCCAAGTGTACAATCTTCTTAATGGTAACTTAAACCAAGTATTAGTGATAACTAAGTTTTTCTCCTGGCAAAACTGTATTAGTCGATCACCTCGTTCATTTCTTGTTCCCAACCCATACTTGCCAACTACGTCACTGACTTCGCCTTTTCCTATTTTGGAGTTAAAATCTCCCATTACCATGGTTATGTCTTGTTTCTTTAGGTTTTTTATGATTTCGTCTAATTGTTCGTAAAACTCTTCAATTTCTTCATCAGTACTCTCAGATGTGGGAGCATAAACCTGAATTATATTTATGTCTAGAGGGTGCGCACTTATCTGGATCAACATGCAGCGTTCTGAATATGGAATAAAATTTTTATATGTTCTCTGATTTTATTATTTACTAGAACCGCTACTCCATGCCTATGGTAGACATCTTCTTCTCTGCTGCCTGAAAAAAATATTGTTGCATCATCCTTCTCGCACTTACCATTAACTGGCCATCTTATTTCACTCATCCCCAGAATATCAATTTGCAAAAATGTATCTTTACTGGTAGATAAATAGGGAAGTACAGAATTAAACTTGAAGACAGATTGCATTAAAATAAATAATAAAGTACAGAACTTTAGATGATATATGTGTTTCTGTATTTTTCTACTATTCTTTTTTGGTACAAATATTTCCTTCGTCCTGCAGATTTTAAACTTTTAACTTTATGGAGTATTATTGTGATCATTTACTATCTCTGCCGATGTTAGTGCTCTCAAAACCAAAATTTTAGCAAGGAGTAGCCTTTGTCTGAAAAAATATAGTTGGTCGTAGATTTTGTCCGCTGGTATTTTCAAATGTAGGTATACTTGTTTTGTTCTTTAAGAGGGAAAAAGTATTAATGATTCGTAATTTGCTTTTGCATGTATGATATCCTCAATATGTCATTATTTTATTCCTTGTATACTATGTTATCATCAACACGGTCTCTTGTGGTTAGTAATTTTACGTTGCACGTCCCAATTCAAAGAATATACTGGTTTTTTTTCGTATTGGTCAACATTGTTCAATATGACATGTTCCGAGGCATAACCCTGCCTCTATGAGAAGTGTTTATAGTGTTTATTTATAGTCCATCAGTGAATGTTAATCTTACGTAAGATTCCGTTCTGCTTTATTTGGGCTTGAGTACTGTTCAGTTGTTCAGCTCCTCGGTCCACCCAACAGCAGTGCTGGCGAAGTAAAGAAAAAATTTAAAAGACGTATTTTTATTTAAAAAAAAAATGACCTGCTTTAAATGAAATTGTTTTATTTTTTAAATATTCCCATTTTCTTTGAAATTACGAAGAGATACTCCCATGAAAAGCGGGATAAATTTAGAACAATAGAGACATTCTGAGTATCATACAGAACATCACTCTTAAGTTCGTTATGCACTTACCATTCAATCTGAACGTTTTTCCATTAATTTTTTTCAGTCAATGTTTTAAGAAAGGTTTTTTTTTCAAAAATAAATTATAAATAAGGGCTAACAAGCAAGTCAAACTGATGGACATCGAGAACCACAAAACTAAGTTGAGCGGAATCGCTGAAATCGAAATCAACAACGCAGAAATGTCCTTGTGTCCACATTGCAAGGAATTTAGGTTTAAAGGTGAAGGTTCTGAATTGTGTTGCGCCCGTGGCCAACTCAAATTGACGCCATATATTAGTTCCCGGAAACAGGATGGATTCAATTTATTTGTTGTATAAGGCAGGACAAGGTCTGTCGTGTCCGCTAGTGTTATTAGAAATCCAATATTCGTTGTAGTAACTTTATACACATAATTTCAAAAGTTGCACATCACCCAAAATTTTCTCTATTTTTAACTATTTTTAGGAAATATTGTTATAAGTTATTTATAAAAAAAATATAAAATTGAAAGATGTTTTTTGTTTTAAAAAGATATTTTTTTTACATGGTTGTAAACAGGTTGAAGAATTCAAATATCTGGGAGCTGTAATAAACAGAGAAGGCCTAGGCAACAAAGAAATTCAAAGGCGAGTTGAACAAAGTAGGAAGGTAGTAGGTTGCTTGAATTCCGTGTGGTGGGATAAAAATATATCCAGAACTACAAAATTAAGAATAGGGAAGACATTTGTGGAATCGGTACTTATGTATGGAAGCGAAGTCTGAACATTAACAGCAGCGTCCAGAAGAAGGATCAATGCTGTGGAAATGGACTACATACGTAGAAGTGCTGGAATCTCCCGATTGGACAGAATACGTAACGAAGAAATAAGAAGAAGGATGCAGGCACACGATACAGCGGTAGACAGGCTTGAGAGAAGAAGCCTAAAATGGTTCGGTCACTTACTTAGAATGGACGACCAACGATGGCCAAAGAAACTCCTGAAATGGAAACCCCCAGGTAGGAAGAAAAGGGGAAGACCAAGACTATCCTGGAATGACACGATAAGGAAGGCCATGGAACACCGAGATTTGGAAGAGGAAGATGCCCAGGATAGAAATAGATGGCGGTTAGGTGTGGGGATGCGGCGTCAGCCGATATGACACCCCGTATATATATATTGTTTTTACATGAAAAATAAAAACAAGAAACAAATAATTAAAAACTTAATAAAAAATTATAGGGCATCGATACACGCCTGGATTCTAGCCCTAATACGAAAATTCCTTCTGGCATGAACTGCTATGAAGAGCACATCCCGATGGAGTGGGCATAACAATAGGGTTCATATCTGGAAACATCGTAGGCCACTCCAAACGGCGAATACCTTCTGTCTCAAAATAGGTATTAACAGCTTGAGTCTTATGTTAATCAAAATAAAAACAGCCAAAATCGAATACCTCGGTCACATCATGAGGAACTGTGAAAGATACGGACTTCTGCAACTGGTCTTACAGGGAAAAGTAGAGGGAAAGCGGGGACCAGGAAGGCGAAGGATTTCGTGGCTGAGAAGTCTACGTACGTGGTTCAACATAACCACTACAAATATTTTCAGAGCAGCAGTGCGCAAAGTACAGATTGCCATGATGGTCGCCAACATCGGCAACGGATAGGCACTACAAGAAGACGAAGAAGAAGAAGAAGAAGAAGAAGAAGAAGAAGAAGAAGAAGAAGAAGAAGAAGAGTCTTATGTGGGCGGTCGTTATCATTCATAAATACAAAATTTTCACGCACACGGCTCCTCGGCATAATCTCGCATGAAGTTCTAAAATCCGTGTGAGGTACGTTTATCCTGTTAGAGTCCCGTCAATAACCACCAATTACGTGCGTCCATATTATACGTGTCCAAAATAATACCTGCCCAATACATAACACTGCCACCAGCGAAATGAATTATAGGATGTTCATATTGTTCATATGTATTGTTCATATTGTTCATATGTATTTCAAAGTAATATTTATTTCTTTTAAAAAACTTGTTATTGTTGCGAAGAATAAAGGTTTTTATTGAAAATAAACAAATCTATAAGACCATCAGATAGTACAGCTCGTTACGGTATAGGTTATTTGCATGAGTTGCAAATTGAACGAAAATAAATATTAAGCTAACTTTTACGTCCAAAAACAAAAATATGCGTCATATGAGGTTATAGAACTTAAAACTGGGAAAGATTATTGGTCTTGTGGAGCAAGTAATGTTCTCAGAGGGATATAGCTGTAGAGCTAGACGTAACACAGGGTGTTCTGTCCAAAACCTATGCTAGGTAACAGGACCAGGAAAGCTCAAAAATAAAGCAAGGGAAAGTCGCCCTTAAAAAATCGACCTGTTCGAGCGTTTTGCTTATGTTCTAAAAATAAATAAGTTAATAAGGTGGGTAACAGTTATTCCAGGGCACTGTATTATATTATAATATATCTAAACAAACAGAAAATAATAAAATTACACTTCTTTTGGCTAATTTTACTTCACACCCGATTCAGTTTAGCTTAATCCGGTGTGTTTTATTTCCTAAACAAATAAGCCTATTTGTGTTGACAAATAAAAAATCTTTTTTTGAGATAAATGGTCACTTCATTAAAACGCGGCATTTGATTCCCAACCGTGGCCACTATTTTCAATTGATATTTAAATGAACATTCATTGTTAGTCCATGAAATCCATTTTTTAGCCCATAGAATTTTAATGAAGTAACTTGTTTTTAGTAATAACGACAAGTTAAAATATATTAAAAACAATTTGGTCTACACAGTATTGATCTTTTTTGCTATTAATTTTGTGAGGAATAATATGTTTTTAAACCACCTATTAAAGTATTTTTAAAACTTATTCAACCACAAATACGCCAGTCAAAGGGAGCAAGAAAAGGATATTACCTCCGAATTCTATCCTACTGCATGGATTTTAATGAAATTTTGGCAATAGCCTCTACTTAACTTCTAATTCAAAGTCTACCCCATGCCGATGTGTTCTTTTACTTTGGGGGTGGTTCCCACCCCTTCTCCTGGGTGGAAAATTTTTTGGTTAAAATAACCACGGAAGTCCATAGAGAACCTAATTCTAAGCAAAAACTGTTCTATAATTTTTTTTGAAAACTTAATAGTTTTTGAGTTATTCTTGGTTGAAAATTGACCATTTTCATTAAAAAATGACACATTTTCGGACGGTTTTTTGCGAATACCTTAAAACTATGCATCTAACCAAAACACTATATAAAATATTTTTGTAGCTTATAAAAACATAAAGAGACTAGTTCCTTTATAAATCTTCTAGTTATAATACAAAAAGGGATATGGTCGGTGAGAAGAGTTTGTTTTTTTTTGGTGCATGCTTAAATCGTTGTATTCAACTTGATATAACAGAGAAACGGTCGACTTAAGGTGTATAATGCTACCAATACCTTTTAGAGCGCTTGAAAAGACCTTTAAATGAGCAATATTGTATGTCGACTACACTCAACCTAAGCGAGATATGCTGCAAAATTTATGACTAATGTAATTTAAGAAAAAATGGGAAGTATATTTTTCACCCCTCATCCTTCAGAATTTAAATACATCGTTTTCCTTCTACAATACTTCTTATTATAGTGTTATTTCTATGTTCAAAAAGTTGGACGGGTTTAAAATGAATGGTTTTTGAAATAAAATAAAATCAATTTATAGAGGGCGTTTTTGAATTTTCTTAAAAAGCTTCCTTTTCCTCCCTGTAATTTGAAAACCACAAGTACACAAGGATACAGTAATGAACAGCAAAATCAAAATTTTTAACTAAAAAACCCTACGTTTATGTTTGGTATGTTTTTTTCGTATCTCTTATCATTTTCGATTTACATGGAGAAAAAGGAAGAATTTTTAAGAAAATTTGAAAATTCCCTCTATAATTTGAGCTTATTTTTTTCAAAAATTAATGTCTATTAAGCTAGAATAACCATTTCATAAGGGAGCCATGAGACTTACCCCATATTTTTTTGCTATTTATGCGTAATAAATTAGCAATAAAATAGCAAAAAAATATGGGGTAAGTTTCATGGCTCCCTTATGAAATGGCTATTCTAGCTTAATAGACATCAAAAATTATTCATTTTAAACCCGTCCAACTTTTTAAACATATAAATAAAACTATAATTAAAGTATTGTAGAGGAAAACGATGTATTTCAACTCTGAAGGATGAGGGTGAAAAATATACATCCCATTTTTTTTAATACATTAGCCATCAATATTTTGCAGCATATCTCGCTTAGGTTGAATGTAATCGGCATTTAATATTGCTCATTTTAAAGGTCTTTTTAACCACTCTAAGAGGTATTAGTATTATTATACACCTAAAATCGACCGTTTCTCTATTATTTCAAGTTGAATACACCGATTTGAGCATGCACCAAAAAAACATACTTTTCTTACCTACCATATCTCTTTTTTTATAACTAGAAGATTTATGAAGAAACGAGTCTCTTTGTTGTTTTATAAGAGTCCTTTTATATGGGGTTGAACACTGGAGGACCGTTACAGACGCAACTGAAAAAAGACTTGCCAGCTTTGAGATGTGGTGTTCTCTAAGAATGTGGAAAATATCATGGGCACAACACGTAACAAACATGAAAAGATTAAAAAGATGAAAAAACAAAATGAAATACTCAACACTGTTAAGAAAAGAAAAATTAAATGCTTTGGTCACATACTAAGAAATGAAAAATATGAGTGGATGCGATTAGTTCAAGATTCAAGGAAAATTGGAAGGGAATAAAGGACCGGGTACGACGCACGTCCTGATTGAAAAATTTAAAGCAGTGGACTGAAAAAACAACAATAGAACTCTTAAGAACCACTGCAAACGGAATAAAATGGACCATGATAATCGCCTTAAGGGATTAGGTATGTGAAGAAAAATAAGATTTTGGCTAAAATCCAAGCATCGCTAGATGCTCTTATATTGAACGCAAAGAGAACTTCTCGAGTACCTACACCTCTACAGAATCCAAATTTAGTTTCTGCAACGTTCATATTAACATTTAATAAATGTAAAGTAAGTCATCAATCGAAGTAGCACAGAAAACGACAATAAATATCGTTCCCATACCACCAGATTGACAACAGGAGGAATACTTTCTTTGGTTACAACCTCTTGAGATTTTCAAAAATTATAAATCATACAGGATGCCGAGGAAATTAAGATGAGAGAATTTTAAATTATTCACAACCTATCTAACAAGAAAGATTCCTTAGTACTCAACAAAAGAGTAAATGAATTAAAATGTATAAACATTTTCAATTTCTTTGAAACACGAAAATGCAGCAAGAGTCTATACCGGTTTCGGAGGTTTTCTCCTCCTCATCAGTAGTCCCGCATCCTCTTCTCCCCGATTTCCCCAGGCATCATATTTTGGGCCTTTCCGAATTGCAAAGAACGAAATGTCACGGATGTACACCGAGAGAAAAAAATTCTTGACATAAAGAAACTTTATTAATATTTAAGAAAGGTCGACTTGGCATATTGCCTAAGAATATATCTTTGTATGTAAGATATAATTTTCTAAAATATTTCAAAGAAATTCTACTATAGCCAAAGAAATATATCTTAAACATGATTGAACTATCACTTTCTGGCAAACTTCAAACCCATTTATCAGAAAGAAATTACACTTGATGTTAATTAATTTAATTAGTCATAAAAATATATTTTCTACACATCAGAAAACTATTCTTTCTGAGCAATAATATTTCTTAGTAAGGAATGTTATTATTTTACTATTAATAATTAATTTATTTAATGTTAACAAATATATTTCGCAGAGATAAACGTATATTTAGAGTTAAGTTAATATTTCTTGAAAATAAAGTGATATTACATAAGGCGAAATAAATCATTGTGTTAAGGTAAAATCATTATTTATTAATAAAACAAGATATAAAACGTTATTATTACATACAAATATTTTCTCCACTCTTAAACCACTGGCTTCTACACAACAATAAAAGGATGGAGAGGCAAATCCAACTTCCTCAAATTTTCTTTCTTTTGTTAATAGCACTTTGTATATCAGCAATTCACTAAAACAAAATCGTTATGTAGAAAGAGTAACTTACTTTAATAAATTTTTTTTATAAAGATATAGATATTTATTTTAACAAATTTAGGAAATACAAAAAAAAAACAAATACACGGTCCCACATAAGAACTATTAATACTAATAATAATCAATCATATTTAGTTCAAACATAGCATTATTTAACCTACACATCTTTGTTTATTTTTTTCTTTTTGTTAATGAAATATTAATTATTTATCTGTATAATATTAAGTCACACAATAAACATTGTTTAGCTAAAACAAGGGGGAAAATACAACCAATGTAAAACATTGAAGCAGACATAATAATATGTAATTTTTTTAATTTTTATAATCTAAAAGAGACAGCATACCTAATCATTAAGAAATTTTATTACGGGAAAGTATTATTAGTTTACATCTAAGTCATTTAATACATATTAACCAATTCACGGTTTTCGGCAATAACATTTCTTAACCATAAACATATATTTCTTTTAGACTAACTGATTTTTTATCTCAAATAAATTAACAGAAAAACTCCTCAGCGTTGCACCCGCCATGTTTGATATAGCGTTGTATTGTATATTTTTATAGAAGACGATACATTCAAGAAACCTATTATAGTTGATACATAAGTATACACATTTTTAAAAAGGTACTTACATGTATAAAGTTCTACCATTTCTGGAAGGCCCCGCAGTTGGTTAATAACTCCTTTCTTAATATTGTTCTGAAGCTATATATTATATCATTCTGTCCCAGCTTTAAATTGTGGCATATTTCCCAGTTAGAATAATAAGCTCCTTTATTTCAGAGTCGTCCATCATTATACCTAAAAAGCATATAAAGATACTATTATGTTTCTTTTTTAACCATTCGGATACGCAACAATATTATTATTACATCTTAAATTACTCAATTTACTTTTATTTAATACCTATATATGTACGTACCTTCACAATATCCGTTAATTTTTAAAGTACACCAATAAATCCATCTATATGAACATGAACATATCACGCCATCTTGACAAACACTGACGACTAAATCATAAATAGTTAATCTGCGCAATTCTTTTGTAGAAGAAAATCTCTTTGCAAGCAATATTTCGGCATTAATGACAAAGTTTTTATTTTATAACCACAGTTACTACAGAGGGTATTTCTGAAGAATTATTTCTTGTGGTTTAAAATATTTATTTGATTGCAAGAAAATTTCTTGTTCACAAATATAAATATGGATTAACTTAACATTATATTTCTTATACTGCAAAATATTTGTAGTTTTCAATTTAAGAAATAAAAACTTTAGGATAAGAAAATTAAATGTAACCATTAATGCATTTCTTAGTATTGAAGAAATTATCTGTAAGAAATTATTGAGTTGTGTTTAAAAAACTCGTTTCTTTATATGTGAACCGGTATGTTTAAGTTAATAGGATATGTTAACTTTTAAGAAATATTGCTCAAAGAAATCGGTGTTTTAGGAGAAAAGAAATTGTTCTCTCGGTGTACTAGAGCCATTTACTGAAAAACAAAGTAAGTCATCAATCGAAGTTTTGATCATCAATCGTTTTATGTGCTACTTCGATTGACGACTTACTTTGTTTTTCGGTAGATGGCCCTAGTTTATCCGTGACATTTCGTTCTTTGCAATTCGGAAAGGCACGAAGTATGATGCCTGGGGAAATCAGAGAGAACAGGATATGGGACTACTGATGAGGAGGAAAAAACCTCCGAAACCGGTATAGACTCTTCCTGCACTCTCCGATTTAACCAGAGTATTATGCAGCTGTTGCATTTTCATGTTGCAAAGAAATTGAAAATGTTTATACATTTTAATCCATTTACTCTTTTGTTGAGTACTAAGGAATTTTTCTTGCTGGAACTTTTACCACGCTGAGCAGATGGATTGAGAATTATTTAAAATTATTTATAATTTTTGAAAATCTCGGAAGGTTCTAACCAAAGATAGTATTCCACCTGTTGTCAATCTGGTGGTATACTCTGGGCTAATTAGCAAAATTCATGGAAAAGTTATTTACCAGCAATTTTATTGCTGGAATCGAATTATAAGATCCTATATATTAATAATATAGGTATGCAAAGTCCGCAGATAGTGTGCTACTTTTTTTATAAACAAAATGGCGTCGACAAATCGTATTTTTTTCAATAATTGCTCTATAACTTCGAAGATTTTTAATTTACAACAAAAACGCCCAAATAAAAATACACCGCAATTAAATTCTGCATAGAGATGTGTTTTTCACGATTTGCTCCGACGAAAATTTTTCTCGGAAAATGTGGGGTTTCCTAACAAAAACTCTAATTTTCAAATAAAGTTTTAGGTAAGTAATTATTAATCAATAATTAAATAACTTAGTGACATCAAATATTTCTTGGTATAGATTGTAATTCCAGAAGCTGGTGAAAATTTAACGAATATTTTAGCAACAATTCAATTGTTAATTAACAATTTACGATCGCAATAATAACCAAAATAATCATGATACATTAATCAAACTTTTAAAGATTATAAAGTTGAGATGCTTATTTAATATTTTATCGACAAAATGTAAATTTATCTTTTTTTTGCATAATCTTTAAATTTTGAAAAAAAAATAGTTATAATACGCTGGTCTAATTAGTAAAGTACAAAGAAAGGTTATTTACCAGCAATTTTATTGCTGGAATCAAATTATAAGATCCTATTTATTATTAATATAGGTATGCGAAGTCCGCAGATAGTGTGCTACTTTTTTTATAAACAAAATGGCGCCGACAAATTGTACTTTTTTCAATTATTGCTCTATAACTCCGAAGATTTTAACTTTACACCAAAAACACTCAAATAAAAATTCACCCCAATTTAATTCTACATAGAGGCATGTTTTTCGCGATTGGATCCGACGAAAATTTTCCTCGGAAAATGTGGGTTTTCCCAACAAAATCTCGAATTTTCAAATAATTTTTTTGGGCCAGTAATTATTTATGAATAATTATATAGCTTTGTGAAATAAAAGCTTTCTTGGTATAGATTATAAATTCAGAAGCCGGTGAAAATGAAACGAATATTTTAGCAACAATTCAATTGTTAATTAACAATTTACAGTCGCAAGAACAACCAAAATAATCATGAGACATTGATTAAACTTAGAAAGGTTATAAAGGTGTGATGCCTATTTAATATTTTGTCAACAAAATATAATTTTTTCATTTTTTTGCATAATCTATAAATGTTTAAAAAAAATTGTTATAAACAAATTAACATTTCTCAGAAATTGTTTATTATATTCTAATTTTAAAAAATACTTAAAATGCGTATTTCATAGGTCTTGAAAATGAATGCTTTAAAAAAACTTTCCAACCATTTGCAAAAAAGTTATGAAACAGCAAAGTAAATATACGTTTTCTCCGTTGTTTATAATTTGTTTTAATTGTTTCCAAGCTTAAAAGTGAGTCTATGGTACAATCTAATTACTAACAAAGAATGTCAAAAATGAGTGCAATGGTTATATTTTAATCAAAGATTAAAAATACTCTTTTTTGTAATTTTTAGCGCAAAAGTAGGCCTGATACAGAGTCGGAGCTAAAATGTTCACTCGAAGCGACTGACACGCAGCATACAGTAGGAAAAATTAAAGAATACCCATGAACGAACATATAAAACACGCTGTATTTTCCTGTCACCGTGTCACACAAAAAATTGGCCAGCGCAAGTACATGTAATAATTATTGTTACATATACTTGTACTGGACAATTTTCTTTGTGACACGGTGACAGGAAAATACAGCTTGTTTTATATGTTCGTTCATGGGTATTCTTTCATTTTTCCGACTGTATACATTATTTATTAAAAGTGTACGTCGCGCGGCTGATCGTCCCTCCGAGTGAATATTTTAGCTACAGTACTGTATTACTCTACTTTCGCGCGTGTAAATTACAAAAAAATATATTTATAATCTTTAATTAAAATATAACCATTAAACTGATAATCGTTAGTTTTTGTAAATGATTAGCTTGTACTTTAAACTCACTTCTACGCTTTGAAAGAATTAAAAAAAATTATAAATACCATAGTAATCGTATGTTTACTTTGCTGTTTCATAACTTTTTTGCAAATGGTTGCAAAATAGTTTTAAAGCATTCATTTTCAAGATATTTGAAATGCGCATTTTAGTTATTTTTTAAAATTTTAATAAAATAAAAACTTTTTGAGAAACGTTAATTTGTTTATAACTATTTTTTTTAAACATTTAAAGATTATGCAAAAAAATAAAAAAATTATATTTTGTCGACAAAATATTAAATAGGCATCTCATATTTATAAGATTTCAAAGTTTGATCAGTGTATCATAATTATTTTGGTTATTATTGCGACCGTAAATTATTAATTAACAATTGAATTGTTGCTAAAATATTCGTTTAATTTTCACCAGCTTCTGGAACTATAATCTAAACCAAGAAGGGTTTTAAGTCACCAAATTATTTAATTATTGGTAGATAATTACTTATCTAAAACTTCATTTGAAAATTAAAGATTTTGTTGGGAAAACCCGCATTTTCCGAGGAAAATTTTCGTCGGAGCAGATCAGGAAAAACACATCTCTATGCAGAATTTAATCGTGGTGAATTTTTATTTGAGTGTTTTTGGTGTAAAGTTAAAATCTTCGGAGTTATAGAGCAATAATTGAAAAAAACACGATTTTCGGGCGCCATTTTGTTTATAAAAAAAGTAGCAAACTATCTGAGGACTTTGCATACCTATATTATTAATATATAGGATCTTATAATTCGATTCCAGCAATAAAATTGCTGGTAAATAACTTTTCCCAAAAATGGCCTATTCTCCGATAATCAGCCCAGACTAGTATGGGAACGATATTTATTGTCGTTTTCTGTGCTACTTCGATTGATGATTTACTTTGTTTTTCGGTAGATGGCTCTAGTACATCCGTGACATTTCGTTCTTTGCAATTTGGAAAGGCCCAAAGTATGATGCCTGGGGAAATCGGAGAGAAGAGGATATGGGACTATTGATGAGGGAGAAAAAACCTCCGAAACCGGTATAGACTCTTCCTGTACTCTCCGATTTAACTAGAGTATTATGAAGCTGCTGCATTTTCGTGTTGCAAAGAAATTGAAAATGTTTATACATTTTAATAAATGTGTTTATAAATGATCTTTTGGAACATTGTAAGTGTGTGTTACATCAAACCTGACCCAGGGCTCTTTCCGTTTTGTATGTTCTTTAATGCAAAGCAAAGCAAAATTGCTTTGTTGTACTCTGCAACTTGCTTAAGTGTTTGTATGTAGTTCCAAGCAGTTACCCAATCATAACTTATAAACTTCAGAGTCTGGTATTAAAACCAATAACTCCTATACCTACCACTCTTATGTTTTTGACCCATCAGAATAAAATGTGAGGCCACCTGTTTTAATTTGTCCGGTTTCGGTATGTATCAACTGAAATTAATTTGATAATATACCCACACCCAAACTTATATAGAATCATCTGATATTTCTTACTATTTCGTGCGAATTTAAAAAAAGACAAACACACGAGGTCAAACAATATTTATTTTAAAGAAATTTAATAACAAATACGTAACAATTAAATAAAACAGTAAAGTATTTAACAAACAAATTTAAAGTAGTTGTTTTAAAGTCAATAGCATACAAAATTTCAATGTAAAACGAATAATGTTTAAATGTTTTCATTTATTTTTTTTGTACTTTGTGGTAGTCAGTGTTATCACCTCTAGTCCTTATGCAGACTTCAGTTTGCATGGGCACGCTCCTAATCAAATTATCAATAGGTATTTTGTTGTGGTAGGTTGCTCCATCCTTTAAGAGGCCACTCCAAACAAAGGATACCTTCTGCTTCAGTGATGTCTGTAGTCACTCTAATGGTATATAGAGGTCCATTATCATGCAATAAAATAAAATTTTCTCCTGTTGCACCTCTTTAGAGCCTGACTACAGGTTTTCAACATACCTGTGAGCAGTTAAAGTTGATTGGATAAAATTAAAGGAGTTTTTTTTTACGGATCACAATTCCTCTCCAGAACATTACACTTCCCCTTGTATATTTGTGAACAGATCTGACAGTTTCCGTTCTTGCTTGTCTTCCTCGACCTCTAAGTACACGATTTCATAGGTCATCTGATTTTACACAAATCCTGACTTTTTTTGAAAATAGCACATGTTGTCAATTCCCAATGTTCCAGTTTTGGTGGTGAAGACACCAATTTAGGCGATTAATCTTGTGCTGCCTGGATAACTTGGGAACCCGTAACTGTTTCCTGCTGTATACTTTTTTGTACGAAGTCTTCTTCTTATAGTTTTAACGGAAACAATTGCTGACTTTGGAGCTACAGGTGAGAAATGGTTGGGTGTCTTCCAGCTGATTGGACAATTAAACGATCTGTGAGAGCCGTTATTACTTTTGGCGACTTTCTCTTGCTTTATTTTTGAGCTTTCCTAGTTCCTGTTACCTAGCATAGGTATTGGACAGAACGCCATGTTTTACGCCCAGCTCTACAGCTATGTCCCTCTGAGAACATTACTTTCTCCACAAGACCAATAATTGTTCCTCGGTGTAAGTTCTATAACCCCACATCAGGCATATTTTCGTTTTTGGACGCAAAAGTTAGTTTATTTATTTTCGTTCAATTTGCAACTCAAGCAAATAACCTATACTGTACCGAGATGTACTATCTGATTGTCTTATATATTTGTTTATTTTCAATAAAAACCTTTATTCTTCGGAACAATAACAAGTTTTTTCAAAAGAAATAAATATTACTTTGAAATACATGGTGAGTCCATATAACTTTGGGTGTGTGTATATGTTACCGGCCAAACCCGATTTCAGGACAAACTAGTTTGGCCTAGGCAAAACTAGTTTGTCCTAAATACGTAGGCCAAACTAGTTTTTCCTAGGCCAAACTAGTTTATCCTGATATAAATACACACACTTCAGGCCAAACTATGTAGTTTAGCCTAAAGTGTATGTTTTTATATCAGGACAAACTAGTTTAGCCTAGTCGAAACCAATATAATCTAGTCTAATTTCATAATTGATTACAGAATGGTTGCTGATTTTAACGTAAGTTTAGAAGACACTATTAAGAGTTGTAAGACTTTTTAGTATGTAGTTAGGGTAAATGACAAACCGAGATCGCACTTGTATGAAAGGTATAGAAATGAAGACAGTACTGGGAAAACAAGCCACGAAAGCACTCCATGGAGTGATATGGAAAAACACTCTAACTAAAGAAAACAAAAAAGGATATTTCAAGGCATAGTGTTTAATATGACCCTAAAAGAGCGAAGAATGGCCAGTGACAACAATAATACGAAATAAAATAGGAACAGTTGAATTGGAGTCTATGAGAAGGTATCTACAAATTACCAGGTAAGATATAATAAGAACTCCCTTTGGCCCAGGCCAAACTAGTTTGTCTTGAAATCGAATTTAGCCGGTAACATATATACTAAGTTTAAGTTATTTAGGGGGATAACGTTATTTCAAACCATAAAATGTTTATTGGTCTATTCAGGTACCGAGTTTTAGATACTGAGTCCATGTTAACCTAAAGACAATTTATATATCGATCCTCGTTACATGTATATGAAGGAATAAGCTCCTTTTATTAGGATTTCCTGAAAACTCTTAGGTCTAATACTTACGTCTAAGCATTACAACCAGATCGACCGCATGGTCCAGAGCACAAAATCTCTCTATTTTCAGCTAGGCTAAAATATCGTTAAATATATTCACCACTTTAAAATTAATAAAATTTCTCCTTTACTTTGCTATTATTTTCTTTACCCATAGGTAAACTGCAACTGCTCATTTTTTTTCGGTTTACGATATAAAGTTTACATAAAGTTTGCATAGATCTTGAAAGAATACCAAGTTTAAATCCCAGATGATTGTAACTTTCTAAGGATAGGAAACACAATAAAATGCTGCAGCATTTTTATCTCCGCTGTAACTACGGAACACGAAATATAATGCGCCTTTTCTATGGGTTAGGTGAAGTTTATGTTTAAACTGATATTGTAAAATAATAAAAGGGAAAATCCCAGTAGTTTAGAGAAAATTACAATGAAGTAGAAACTTCATTCAACTGATGTAAAATGGCACATATGTAGTAACCAATTTTAAACTTGAAATTAGAGCTATGCCTATTCCCAGTCCGGTAGAATACACGTGTAAAATTTCATAAAAATAATTAATTTTTTTTCCAGAACGTTTTTGGTCTGACCCGATTATCATCAGTGTAAAAATTTGAATAGTAGTTGAAACTAGCAACATAGGAAGGTCTAATATCCCTTATAGATCAGGGCTGATTTGTGAAAAAACGTCAATTTTTGGATGTGAGAGGTGGCATTCGGATTTTTACAGATAAAGTTAGGTGACACCTTCTGTAATAATAGTTGACTTATGCTTCTTCTCAAACATGCCCGGAACATTAATAAAAAAATTAAAATTTTTAAAATTTTCGAAAAACATCGATTTTTTTCTAGTTTATTTGCTTATAACTTTAAAACGATTCGTTTTGGAACAAAGTCGTATAGAAATAAAATAAAGATAATTGAATTTTGTATGATATACGACTCGTTAAAAACGTCTTAAAGTATTACCCTCTCTGCAAAATAGCAATACATACAAAATAAGGGGGCAAAATTCAATGTTTTTTAATTACTTCGGTGGGACTTGGCACCTTAGTAATTGTCTTAGAAAACTCTTATAACATACTTAAACCGTTTACCAAATTTCATTAACATCGACTTAATGGATTTTGCATAATAAATTTCTGACTTTCTTTCTTTCTCCCCTTCATTGTACCCTATCAGGGTGTCGGATTTGGGATCGCTATTTTAATTTACATTCACCCATCTCTTCCATTCTTTTCTGTTTTCCGCCATTATTTTTAATTCCTCGAGTGATTTTCGTTTAACTTTTCCAGCCTCTACTATTTGCTGTATCCATTTTTTCCTTGGTCTACCTCTTTTTCTTTTTGCAATGTTCCTTGCTTCGTGGATTCTTCTCGTAATTCTGTTGGGTTACATCCTCATCAAATGCTCATACCATCATTTGTCTCTTTTTTAGTTTATTCATTATTGCTTCTTGGTTGGCCATTCTCCTAAAAGTCTCGTTGCTTAATCTATCCCATTTTGTCTTTCCAACTATCCTTCTTAAATGTCTCATCTCCATTGCATTTATTCTGCTTTTATGTTTTTCCAGAATTGTCCGGTTTTCACTTGCGTAGAGTACAGTCGATATCACTATTGTGTTATATATGCTTATTTTTGTCTCTTTTGCAAGTTCTCTTTTCTCCAGTATTGCGGCTAAGGCATAGTATAACTGGTTTGATTTCTTTGCTATATTTGTTATGTTGCTCTTAGGTCTATGAATGCTAATACCAGTTTTCACCACGTATCTAATCATCTTTCGATTAGGTTCCTGATCGTATATTATATATATGTTGTCATTTGTTTGTCTTCCTGGTATGAAATCCGCTTGTTCATCTGCCAATTTCATTTCTACTTCTTGCCTTAATTTTTTCTCTATTATTTTCGTATACATTTTAAAGCATACCGATGACAGACATATAGCTCTGTAGTTTTCGCAGTTTATATGTTCTCCTTTTTTGTATATTGGTACAATTATGTTATTCTCCCAGTCTCTAGGGATTGCTTGTTCTTCCCACGCCTCTTTATATATTGTCCATAGCCAGTTTATTCCCTCTTCTCCCATGTATTTTACCATTTCCGGTTCAATTTCATCATTCCTCCTGTCTTGTCTATTTTTATGTTTGATATTTCTTCTATTACTTCTTCTCTACTTATTTGGTCTATCTCTGCGTTTTCTTGGCCTTCATTTATTACATTTTCAACCTGTGTTACTTCGGTATCAAATTTTTCCTCATAATATTCTTTCCATACCCTTGCTATTTGTTCTGAGTTTATTTGAATTTGCACTGATCTATCTCTTACTGCATTTATCTTCTTTCGTTTTCCCCCCTTCATGTGTCGTATTGTCGTCCAAAAGTTTCTATTATTTGTTATATATCCTTCTTCTAGTTTTTCTCCAAATTCTTTCCATGATTTTGCTTTTGCTTGTGTGACTGTCTTTTTTACCAATCGTCTCTGCTTGTAATATTCTTCTTTATCTTCTTCTAATCTCGTTTCGATTTATTTTTTCCATGCCATTTTCTTCTTTTTTATTTCTGTTTTCACTTATTTATTCCACCATCTTGTCCTTCTCAATTAATTATTACATTTTTTGATTCCACATACTTCAGCTGTTGTCTCCTTTAATACTTCGCTGTAAGTTTTCCATCTTTTTTCCATTGTCCATGTTTCTTTTTGGCACTCTATCTGCCTCAATATTTTATTGGTTTCCTTCTTGTAAAGTTCTCGCACACGTTCTATCTTTAGTTTGTTTACTTTTATCTTCTTGTGCTCTTTTCTTTCCACCTCCTCTATTTTTTCATCCTTCAGTTTTGCAGTGAAAAGCGTGTGTTGTGTGGACAGCTCCGGCACTTTTTCTGTTAAGATATTTTGTATTTTTTGTTCCAAATTTCTCGTATATACTATATAGTCGATTAAACCCTTTGCATTTCTCTCTTCAGCCACAAATGTATATTTGTCTTCAATGGTTTGTTCACTGAATGTGTTTTCTATTATCAGGTCATTAGTTTGGCAGAATTCTAGCATTTTAATTCCATTTCTATTTAATATTTCTTCCCCATATTTTCCAATACATCCTAATCCCCTATTAACGTCCTTACCTACTCTAGAATTCCAATCTCCTAAAATTATTATTTTTTCTCCTGTCTCTCTTAACTTATCTAATGTATGTATATTGGAGTTCGTTGTAGAATTCTATCATAGCCCCTTCTTCACTACCTTCTGTTGGTCCGTATATTTGTATTATCCCTATCCTATCTTTTAATTCTATTTGGGCTGTAATGGTCCAAGAGCTGTGAGACATTTTTGAGTAGGTATTTTAGGCAAGCTGAAAATTTTTCAGGTGACTCTTCCATAATAGCCTAATACAAAAATGCCGGTCTGGCTGGAGGGTAGCGGTTATTTTCCCCAAAAATCCCCCCCAAAGTTAAAAAAAGGGTAAAAATTGTTATTACAAAAAATATCATTGACGTGACTTTAAAGTAAATTTAAATATTCAAATATTAGGAAAATAAACAAGCCAGGCGATTTGAGGGCGATTTTAGCTCTGCAAGATACTTGCATGGGCGTCCCAGGATTATTTTCAGGGGATGCATATTAACTTCAGAAGATTTTATCTGAATCTGTACATACTATTAACAAGTATAAAATATACAACTATACATGCATAGCTATGTATATTCCTTCTGGACAGGGAGGTACAATTGTTATTTTGACAGGGTATTTTTTAATATTAAAAATAAATATTCTAAAAAAGGCAGCTTTTTGGTGAAATTTTCCAACTGCCATGTGATCAAACAAATTACGGGTTCATATAAATGAAAAGCGCTATAGGTAAGCAGCAGTGTGAGAAAGAGCGTATACCGATAGCTGTTTGCGTCCTCTGTTCTAGCGAAGTGAGTCCGTTCGCTCGAGAAAAATCACGTGACCTGTTGATACCCATGTTGTTGTGCCTCGAAACGTTAGAGTAATTGTTATATATTATAGTTTTTTAAGTAACTTTTCCTTAATTAAAGGAAAATAATACGTACTATACAATAGATTTTGCAAATATGATAGGAAATGACAAATTTATTATTATAAATATATAGGTAGAAAATTATAAAACTATAAACTAAATAAATTCTGTGTCCGAATCTTGTACTTCTTCTTCAAACTCCTCATCTGAGCTTAAATATTCATTCTTTTCTTCTTCGTCAGACTCCCCTCGAGACTCAGATTCTTCTTCTACATGAACTGTAGATAGTTGTAATATGCATTTAGAATTTATTAAAAATTAATTACTGATTAATTAATTGATTTGCTACGTATTCTCTGTCATTTTGTACGGAGTCGAAGCCTGCACAACCACGGGCGCATCTGAAGAAAGACTTGCCATTGTTGAGATGTGGTGTTATCGAATAATGTAAAAAAATAATGTACACAACACGTAACAAACGCGGAAACATTAAGAAAGATGAAAATTAGACAAGAAATACTCAACACTATGAAGGAAAAAAATGAGCTACTTTGGTCATATACTAAGAAATAAAAAACCTGATGTGATTGGTTATATAAGGAAAAGTATTAAGTATTGGTTTTAAAAGAAAGAATACGTAGCAACTCAATTAATTAATCACTAATAATCTTTTAATTAACTCTAAATACATATTATAACTATTTACAGATTAGGTAGAAGACGAATCTGAGTCTTGAGGGGAGTCTAACAAAGAAAAAGAGAATGAATATTTAAGCTCAGATGAGGAGTTTGAAGAAGAAGTACAAGACACAGAATTAATTTAGTCTATAGTTTAATACTTTTCTACCTATATATTTATAATAATACATTTGTTTTTTTTTTCTATCATATTTGCAAAATCTACAGTGATGAGCGCGCTAATAACCGGCAAAACAGCTCAAAAGATGGAAAACATAATACATCTCGAAACAAAAAGAGATGAAACTCTTTTTGTTTCGCAATGTGTTATGTTTTCAACCTTTTGAGCTATTTTGCCGGTTATTAGCTTGCTCATCACTGTATTGTATAGTACGTATTATTTTCCTTTAATTAAGAAAAAGTTACAACAACATGGTTATCGCTAGGTCACGTGATTTTTCTCGAGCGAACGGACTCGCTCAGTTAGAACAGAGGACGCAAACAGCTATCGGTATACGCTCTTTCTCACACTGGTGCTTACCTATAGCGCTTTTCATTTATATGCACCCGTAATTTGTTTGATCACATGGCAGTTGGAAAATTTCACCAAAAAAAACCTGTCTTTTTTAGAATATTTATTTTTAATATTAAAAAATACCCTGTCAAAATAACAATTGCACCTCCCTGCCCGGAAGGAGTGTACATAGCTATGCATGTATAGTTGTATATTTTATACTCGTTAATAGTATGTACAGATTCAGATGAAATCTTGTGAAGTTCAGATGCATCCCCTGAAAATAATTCTGGGACGCCCATGCAAGTATCTTGCAGAGTTAAAATCGCCCTCAAATCGCCTGGTCTGTTTATTTTCTTTATATTTGAATATTTAAATTTACTTTAAAGTCACGTCAATGGTATTTTTTGTAATATCAATTTTTGCCCTTTTTTTAACTTCGGGGGGGATTTTTGGGGAAAATAACCGCTACCCTCCAGCCAGACCGGCATTTTTGTATTAGGCTATCATAGAAAAGTCACCTGAAAAATTTTCAGGTTGCCTAAAATACCTACTCAAAAATGTCTCACAGCTCTTATACTATAATTATTCTAGATGATACTGCTTCGTAATTTGTTATCCTTGATTCTATTCTTTTATTCACTATTATACCAACTCCTTCTTTTGCTGTTTGTCCCTGCAGTACTTCGGAATAGTATAGGCTATATTTCTCGTTGATATTTATATGTCCTCGGCCTATCTTTTTTGTTTCGCTTATTCCCAATATTTGTACATCAATTTTTTCCATTTCTTCTGTAGCTTCTATTTCCTTGCCTGTCAGAGATGTCACATTCCATGTCGCTATTCCTATCTGATTTGTCTCGTTATGATGTATTTCCTCATTACCGTTTTCTTCTTCTCCATTACTAGTATTATCGTTGATTTCATGCTCCCTGGTTTTTGTATTATCATTATATCTGCTATTTGTTTCTTTACTGTGTTTATTTATGTAAGCTTTGTGGTGACACTGACTTTGGCAAGTTGTCATTACAATCATAAATGAATTTGCTTTAATATAATTTAATATTTAAAAGTTTAAAAGACAATTCAAGTTCTTATAATAAGAAATGTAAAGCATGAACATTTAATTGTCGATTCTTTGTTTTAGGTTAGTATTTCATTAGTTAATATTAGTTATGTAAAAATTAAATAAACTTTGTTTTAGACGAGAATCATATTGTGTTATGCTTTAGAAAAAAATCCAATCTTATAAATCGACAATTCGTATACATGTGGAAAAATTTAAATTGGATACCTACATAATGGAGAAATTACGATTTGAATTTATTGTAAAAGCTAAACCAGATGACAACAAGACAAATATTTATGTCATAACTTCCATTACGGATACACAAAATCAACTTTTATTGTGCCTATAGAGTATCAACCAGTTAATTTACACAAGGAAATATTAAAGCATGAAATATTTGACAAAATAAAAAGATCCCTGCAGAGAAGACACGACAAGAGACAAGTTTGGATAACATTAACCAAGGAAATGAAGTCAACATATTTAGATAATGACAATGTACAATTTGATGGGTTTTTACTTGAAAAGTTAGAAGAAAGTCATGAGTTGTTATCGACAAAACCAATATTGACAAAAAATCCAGAAAATAAGATCGGATTAGCAGCAGAATTTTCAATAGAGGTATTTTCAAGAAATACGACAAATGTCAAACAATGGTTACAAAATTTTGAAAGTGAATGTACACGTTTAAAAATAGATAAAGATATACACAAAATAGAAATTCTAAAACTACTATTAGACGATACTTACGTAGATTGGTACACTTCAATGATTATCAAACATACTACAGATTCTGATTGGTCTGTATGGAAAGAAAGTTTAAGTGAAACATTTGCTGATAAAGGCTGGTTACCAATAAGGTACGCTATGAATTTTAAGTATATACAAGGATCAATGTTAGAATATGCTCTAAAAAAAGAGAGACTGTTGCTGGAAATAAACAAATCCATAGATATACCGACCCTGATTTATTTGATTGCCACCGGTTTACCAAACTACATAACGGATAGAATAGACAGAGAAAGTCTTAAATATGCAAATGACTTATTTAACTGCATAAGAGGGCTAGAAAATTTAACAAGAAAAAACTACACAAAGAAACACTTAAGCACTGGAAATAAATACAATAACCAAGAAATAAATCGAACTGAAAAAAAATCTTGTAGAATTTGTGAGAAGAAAGGATAATTAAATAGATTTCATAAAGAGAATGTTTGCTGGTATAACTATGAAAAAGAAATGACAGATGATAAAAACGTAAATTCTAATTCATTATTAGAAGTTGAACTGAGTAATGAAGATTCAAAAAACTAAAATTTCCTCCACTAATTGAGATTTCAGTGATGTTAAATGATAAATTTGAAGTCAAGGCGCTGTATGATCCTGGTTCACGAATAACATTAATAAATTCAAAATTAGTTCAGGTGACGAATATAAAACCTAATTATTGTTATGACACAATAAAAACAATAAGTGGAGGAGGTAAAACTAAAGGATTGATTATGCTGGATGCAGAGTTATTACATGTAAAGAAGAAAATAAATGCATTTATCTTTGAAAATGAAAACTTTGAGTATGATCTAATACTAGGATTAGATTCAATACAAAAATTTGGGTTGACTCATGATGAGAATTTAAATATCCAAATACAAAATACAAATAATTTCAAAATAAGTAGTAAAAATATGTTTGAAGATAAACAAACTGAAAATATGGAAATAAATATAGAAGAAGAAGAATATGCAGTGAACTTTAATGAAGGTATAGATACCAACAAATTTAATATAGATACAGAACATTTAAACACTGATCAAAGAAATCAGATAAACACATTATTGGATAGTTACACTGAAATTTTTGCTAAAAATAAATATGATACTGGCAAAGTGAAGAAACATGAAGCCTGTATAGATTTGCAAGTTGATAAATATTGCTATAAAAGACCATATAGATGTTCAGTCCAAGACAAGATAGAAATAGAAAATCAAATCTCACAACTTTTAAAACATGAGTTGATTGAGGAATCTTACAGTCCATTTGCGGCACCTGTTACCTTAGCTTTTAAAAGGGACGAAGGAAAAAAAAGTAGATTATGCATAGACTTCAGAGATTTAAATAAAATAATTATACCTCAATCACAACCATTTCCGCTCATAGAAGATTTAATAACAAAAACAATAAATTGTAATTATTTTACAACTCTGGATATAAATTCAGCTTTTTGGGCTATTCCATTAAAAATTACAGACCGACACAAAACTGGATTTGTAACGCAAGAAGGACATTACCAATGGACCTGTTTACCATTCGGACTTAAAACATCTCCAGCCATATTTCAACGAATTTTGGGAAGTATTATAAGAAAAAATATCCTGACAGGATTTGCAGTAAATTTCATTGATGATATACTGGTCTTTTCTAAGACATTTGATGAACATATCACACACTTAAAAAATTGCTGGAGGCTATTCGAGAAGAAGGTTTCAGGCTAAAATTCACAAAATGTAAGTTTGCAAGTGATTCTGTTAAATATTTAGGACATATATTACAGAAGAATACGATCCCACCTCTAAAAGACAATTTAAAATCAATAAAAGATTTCCCTATTCCTCAAAATAGAAAACAAATACGACAATTTTTGGGCAAAATTAACTTTTATGGAAAATACATTCCTAATGTCTCGATAGTTCTTGACCCTTTACATAAATTGCTGAGAAAAGATCAGACATTCAATTGGACAGAACAGAGTGAGCATGCATTCCGGAGAATTAAAGATTATCTATGTTCCAAACCCATACTAGCCATTTATGATCCACAAGCACCAATATTTATTTATACTGATGCCAGTGCCATAGCAATAGGAGCAGTTTTGAAACAAATTCAACACAATGGTGAAGAAAAACCAGTTGCGTATTTTTCTAAAAAAATAAATGAATCTCAAAAAAAGAAAAAAGCGATATTTTTAGAACGTTTAGCCATAAAAGAGAGCATAAAGTTTTGGCAACATTGGTTGATTGGAAACTATTTTACCGTTTATACAGATCACAAACCTTTAGAGAAGTTAAATATAAGAAACAGACCTGACGATGAATTAGGCGATATGTCACATTATCTGTCACAATATAATTTTGAAATAAAATATTTTCCAGGAAAAAATAATACAGAAGCGGATTATCTCAGCAGAAATCCGGTGTTGGAAGTTGATGAAAATTATGAAGACAACTTAAGAACAGTAAATATTATTGATATTCATGACATAAAACATGACCAAGCACAAAATTTGCAAATAAAAAAAATTAAAGCACTCATGGGAGTGCCGACAGAAGTGAAAACTTCTTATAGTATATAAATTACTATATATACACATAATATATATTATGTACGTACGAAATTTATTTCGGCAAAGTGATGACGGTCGCAAACTCAATACTTTTTTCCTATCTAAAAAGTGCACAACATCCTTACAGAAGTTATCACTTTAAAAATTTATTTCGTCAAACAATGACGGTCGCTAATTTAATACTTTTTCCCCATCTAAAAAGTGCACAACGTCCCTAAGAAGTTTTCATTTTAAAAAGTTATTTCGCCGAAGCGATGACGGTCGCTAATACAACACTTACTCCCCATCTAAAAAGTGTATATATAACGTCCCTAAAAAAGTTTTCACTTCAAAAATTTATTTTGTCAAAGCAATAACGGTCGCTAATTCAATAGCTCTTTTCAATCCAAAAAGTGCACAACGTCCCTAAGGAAGTTTTCATTTGAAAAATTTATTTCGCCAAAGCGATGACGGTCGCTGATTCAACACTTTTTCTCCATCTAAAAAGTGTATAACGTCCCTAAAAAAGGTTTCGCTTCAAAAATGTATTTCGTCGAAGCAATGACGGTCGTTAATTTAATACTTTTTTCCCATCGAAAAAGTGCAAAACGTCCATAAAGAAGTTTTCACTTCAAAAATTTATTTCGCCGAAGCGATGACGGTCTCTAATTCAACACTTTTTCCCCATCTTAAAAGTGCACAACGTCCCTAAAAAAGTTTTCACTTCAAAAATTTATTTCGTCGAACAAATACCGGTCGCTAATTTAATACTTTTTCCCCATCTAAAAACTGCACAACGTCCCTAAAGAACTTTTCACTTTCGCTGAAGTGATGAAGGAAATTTATTTCGCTGAAGTGATGGCGGTCGCTAATTCAATACCTTTTCCCCATCTAAAAAGTGCACAACGTCGTTAAAAAAGTGTTCACTTCAAAAATGTATTTCGTCGAAGCAATGACGGTCGCTAATTCAATACTTTTTCCCCATCTAAAAAGACCAAAACGTACCTAAAGAAGTTTTCACTTCACAACATTATTTCGTCGAAGCAATGACGGTCGTTAATTCAATATTTTTGCCTATCTAAAAAGTGCACAACGTCGCTAAAGAAGTTTTTACTTCAAAATTTTATTACGCAGAAGCAATGGCGGTCGCTAATTCAACACTTTTTCCCCATCTAAAAAGTGCACAACGTCCCTAAAAAGTTTTCACTTCAATAATATTAGTATTATTATACGTACATTATAATAATACACGTACAAAATTTATTTCGTCGAAGCGATGACGGTCGTGAAATCAATCTTTTTTCCGCATCCCAAAATAGATTTTACATTTATTTTAAATTTAAATACTTTTATACAATTTATGTATACATACTCATAATATAGATACGTACAAAATTTATTTCGCCGAAGAAATGACGGTAGCGATGACGGTCGCGAAATAAATCATTTTTCCCCATCCTAAAATAGGTTTTACATTTATTTTAGATTTAAATGCCTCTACACAATTTATATATACATACACATAATTTATAGCATAAGCGATGACGGTCGCAATGACGGTCGAGATGACGGTCGCCAATTCAATGCTTTTTCCCCTATCCAAAAATCGCACAACGACCCTAAAGATGAAGGTCGCGATGACGGTCGCGAATTCAATGCTTTTCCCCTATCCAAAAATCGCACAACGCCCCTAAAGAAGTTTTCACTTCAAAAATTAGAAAAGAACATGGTTTTAGAAGATGGAATTTATTATAAAAAAAGTGGGAAAAATATGAAAAAAATAGTCCTAACTGAAGATTACAGTAAAACGATAATCAAAAAGATACATGAAAAATATTGTCATACTGGAATAAATCAAACAGAATCTAAAATAAAACCCTTTTATACTGCACCAAATCTATCAGAAAATATTAAAAATATATGCAAAAACTGCGAGATATGTATAAAAAACAAAACAAGACTAAATAGAAAATATGGCTGTATGTCGCGGCCCAGCTACTAAACCCTTTCAAATAATGTCACTGGACACAATAGGAGGATTTGGAGGACAATGATCAACAAAACGATATTTACATCTATTAGTTGACCACTTTACTAGTTATACATATATCCTATGTTCCAAGAATCAATATGCTCGAGACTTCATTAAACTTTTAGAAAAAATTCCTAAAGAAGAAAGAATAGACATCTTGCTTACAGATCAATATCCAGCATTTAATTCAATTGAATTCAAAAATTACCTCAATAACAGAAATATTCAATTAATACTTACAGCGGTAGACGCACCGTTTTCAAACGGTTTAAATGAAAGACTAAATCAGACAATTGTCAACAAAATAAGATGCAAAATCAATGAGTCAAAAGGAAAAACAAATTGGTCAAAAGTAGCAGAAGAGTGTAGAAATAGATATAATGAAACAAACCATTCTGTAACAGGATTTTCTCCTAAATATTTGCTATCTGGTGAGTCTACAGACTTGTTACCCCATGAACTAAAAGAAAAACATTTATTAACCAACAATTTGGAAGAAGACAGAAAAATAGCACTCCAAAGGTCAATAAAATCGCATGAATATAATAAATCTTTATTAAATAAGAACAGGTTACAGTATGATTTTAAAAAAGGAGATAAGGTATTTGTTGACTATGGAAACAAATTAAATAAAAAGAAAATGGATGAAATTAGAATTGGTCCCTTTGAAATAGAAGAAAAAATATCGGATTCAGTTTTTAAAATAAATACCGGTCGTGGAACAAGATCAATTGGATTGTATCATGTCACAAAGCTCATTCCTATGCTCACTGACTTTTAATTTTAGCGGCTAAATTTTACGAAGGAAATTTGCATTTCGAAGGGGGGTGATGTAAGCTTTGTGGTGACACTGACTTTGGCAAGTTGTCATTACAATCATAAATGAATTTGCTTTAATATAATTTAATATTTAAAAGTTTAAAAGACAATTCAAGTTCTTATAATAAGAAATGTAAAGCATGAACATTTAATTGTCGATTCTTTGTTTTAGGTTAGTATTTCATTAGTTAATATTAGTTATGTAAAAATTAAATAAACTTTGTTTTAGACGAGAATCATATTGTGTTATGCTTTAGAAAAAAATCCAATCTTATATTTATAATACTTATATTTAATTTTTCCCTACCTTTATTACTATTTACATACCCATTCCCAATATTTCCTTCACCCATCATATTGCCTATATTGTTGTTATATTTAATATGTTGCATAATAAATGGACAATCTAAATTTTTTTAAAAAAAGTTCAAATTTTTTAAGAACTTTCTGAACAAAAAGTAGACTATTTAGAAGTTGGCTTATTTTTTTACATACAAAAAGGCGCTCTACCTATCTAATACACTTTACAGAATTAAAATCGGATTATTTCAGGGGCCTCAGCAATGTTTTAAAATTATAAACAATTTTTTGGCTTATAGTAGGGGAGTAAAGTATGCTAAATTTGCAGTCACTCTAGCGTTATGGAGACCAATTGGGTTGTGATTATTAGGTTCTAAAATTAAAAAAAGTTAAGTAAAACTTTCCATTTTAGCGGGCGCTTGCCATTTTTTAATTTAATTTTCCATTTCAAACGATCGTTTTTTCCGATTATAGCGCCATCTATCCATAATTCGAAAAAATGTCTCGAATAAAAATTGCTTATTTTTACGTAAACAATCCAAATCTGCAGTAAAAATTTGGGGATCCCATTTAAGATTTTATAGTATCCCCCCACCCCGCCCCGTGGGGAGTTGTGTTTGGTACCATTCGATAGATTTTTCACAAACATTTTGAAAGTGTATTTTGCAGTTTTTCGATCTGATGTTCATTTTGCGAAATATCGCGGGGTTTGTATTTAAAATTTAAAATTTACCACCCACCCCTCTCCGTGGGGGGTCACGTTTAGTACCAGTAGATAGATTTTTGAAAAATATTGAAGACGTATTTTTTAGTTTTTCGATCTGACGTTCATTTCGAGAAATATTCGCTTTTCTTTTGTGAAACTTTTTGACTTACCCATTTCCTTACGCCCCGCTCAAATCGTCAGATTTTTGAAATATACACTGTTTTGCATGCACTTAACTTACCTTATCTTAATATGACAATTTCGAGTATTTTTAACCTACCATTATAAACAAATAGCTTTGTTTAAAAATTAAAAATTATTTTTTAGCAATGTAAATAATCAGAACCGGTATAATTGACTTGAACTTTCAAATGCGGTTAGGAGAATTGCTATTTTATTTTTTAGTCAAAAGTTGTTCGGGTTCAAAAATAGCAATTTTTCGATTTTTTGAAAGTTCAACCGCGTTTATCTCGAAAACTATGCATCCTACGAAAAAACTTGTAAACATTTTTTACTTACAATGACCCAAGAAATACAAAAAAAAAAAAGTTTTATTTTGCAAAAAATCGATGTTATGTAATTCCTCAAGTTCTTTGTTTATAACAATCTTATAGACATCCGGATCGACTGTTACCCAAAAAATTTGTGTTCTACGGGTCAAAATACATAAAAAAAACTTGGGTAAGTCCATTTAAATAAAGGAGGCCGTTGCACCCCCTCCTGACGACACCACTAATTTGTTTATAAGCCAAAAAATTGTTTATAACTTTAAAACATTGCTGAGGCTGCTTAAATAATCCGATTTTAATGCTGCAAGGTGTATTAGATAGGTAAAGTGCTGTTTATATGTAAACAAATAGAAAACTTTTAAATGGTCTACTTTTTGTTCAGAAAGTTTTTATAAAACTTGAACTTTTATAAAAAAAAAATTAGATTGCAAAATTATTATGCAAAATCTATTGGGTCGATTTTAATGAAATTTGGTGGACGGTTTAAGTATGTTTTTTAAGTGCAACCTAATTATTATTTTAAGTGCAACCAAAGTGGTTGAAAAACATTAAAGAAAAACCGGCTTATTTTGCCCCCTTATTTTGTATTTATTGCTATTTTGCAGAAAGGGTAATAACTTAAGACATTTTTAATCAGTCGTATGTCATACAAAATTTAATTAGGTATCTTTATTTTATTTTTCTACGACTTTGTTCCAAAATTAATCGTTTTAAAGTTATAAGCAATGAAAGCAGAAAAAAAATCGATATTTTTCGAAATTTTTAAATATTTTAATTTTTTTATTAATGTTCCGGGCATATTTGAGAAGGAGCATAAGTAAATTATAATTATTGAAGTTGTCACCTAACTTTATCTGCAAAAATCCGAATGCCACCTCTCACATCCACCTCAAAACAGATCCGTCCTGGTCTATTAGTCCACCATAGAGTTTTTGTTTAATTTTATCAACTTGATCATGACCCAATAAAAAAACTATACATGTTAAAATACTCACCTTTAGAAAAGTTTGTCCACTGAAAAATCACTCTGCTGTTTTTTAACTGAGTGTTTCATGTATGGAGTAACTTTTAACTAGCTTTTTTCAGACTGCTGCATAATTAAGGATTCAGGACTGAATTATTCTAAAGTTAAAATATTTTCTCTGCCTTCGCACAGGGAATTCATCTCTTACTGATTATTCCAAAAGATCCTTTTAACAATTTACGTTTTAATTTTCCGCTTTGTAGGTATCAAAAAGAATAAAATATAAATACACATTTAACAGTTTGTGTCTCATTAAAGAATAAAACTTGGAGCCTTTTGGTTTAAAAAATTGAATTTTGTACTTTTTATTCGTGAGTTAGTTCCATAGAATGAAGTTTGTTATTTAATAGTAAAATTAATTCAAATATTATAATGTAGGAAACATAGGTTGAACATCGCAAAATGGACACAAGTCCGGTTTTATTTTTTTTCTGGTATATCAAGGGGTGCTTATTATAAGACTTACTTTTTCTTAAAATAATTCACCCCGAGATCCCCCCTTTTCAACCCTTTAAAGGGGGTAATTTGTGGATTTTGCGAAACGTAACCCTTACTGTACGTTTTGCAAAAAAATTACTTAATAGCAAGATAAAGAGGACTATATTTTCTACTATTTATTTCCCGACAGCACTTGAAATCCACTTTTAACATGCTGTAGCGACATCTCTTAGAGAAAAGAAAAAAGGCCCCAGATACAAAATTTATTATTAAAATAAAATTAAAATAATAAATTAAAATAAAAGAAACTGTTTGTTTATTCTAGGGGACTTTCGGCCCTCGGTAATAATGTAATCTTCCATTCTGCGTTTAAATTTTTCAAAAATATTTATTATTTTTTCGGGTTTCGAAAAAAAAAAATGAATGCAGTTAAATAGCATTGGACCAAGATTTTGCACCTACCCCCTTAAAGTACTAAGTTGCAAAATATTTTTCAGCGAAGAGCGTTTTTGGAGATTGCAGTGAAAAGATCTAGCGAAATCGAGTTTCCTTCAAAGAAAAGTGACAGAGAATGAAGAAAAGATTTCCGGAGAGAGATTTCCTTCGAATTTGTGAATTATATTTTATATATAAAATCAGGATAATATTAAAGCGTTTTTATTATGGTTACTATTAAAGAATTTTTATTATGGATAATATTAAAGTATTTTTATTATGAGTAATATTAAAGGATTTATATTAGAATTCATTATCAAATTTATGTATGTATATACCGCTAGGAGGACCAGAGAGTACAAAGTCTTCCGTTTCCGTTGTTTTCCAGCTATAAGATAAGAATTACGTCTTTAAAGCACAATTTCTGTATCGAAATCCGCTATACCTCTCTTAAAGTGCAGTTTTTTGGAACCATTTTTTTTTCTGACAGGCACATTGAAGTTGAGTGAAAAAGGAAAATACATTATAAGTATTAAGGTTATATCAGATCTAGCCACAATTTTTGGTGTATTGAAAATTTCGTTTTTAATTAACTAATTTTTGACATTTCGATTTCCACTCCGGAAATCGTCCTCAGAAAAGAAAAAGAAATTTATTCTGAAAAATTCTTGGAACATTTTATAACCTATTTTTTAGGGTATGTATTTATTTTCCAACAATGAAATTTGGTCTCGATATTATGTACTTTAGCAGTCTGTGAATGATAGATTGCTTGAAAATCATATTCTTACCCTAGCAGCAGGGCCGTGCCGTGCTATGATGCGGTGAGGCAGTCGTATCAGGCGGCATCACAAGGAGGCGGCATAATCAGTAAAATCAAAATACAAATTGAGCCATTCAATAATTAAAAATACATATTGGACCAAGTCACAGCCGAAAATATTTACCGATGAAGGTTTAACTGACCTTATTTTGGCAAATTTGGAAAATTTTGATTTAAAACTGCTCAGAGGACAATAATAGCGGGGTTAATATCAGAGGAATAAGAAAGGGTGTGCAAAACAGGCTACTTGAAAAATATCCGAGAGCGTTTTACGTGCCATGCGCATGCCACTCTTTAGTCATAAATGACGCAGCGTCTGCTTCTACAGAAACAACATTTTGTATTATACAAGAACTGTACACTTTTTTCTGGTTCTACAAAGCGTTGGGAAGTTTGAAAAAAACATGTTTTATAACTAACTACAAATCCGTTGAGTGCTAGGTATTAGATGGTCAAGTCGAGCAGATGCATTGAAACCTATTAGATTTCAATTTTGTGAAATATATGATGCCTTATTCGAAACAATAGAAGACGTCAACAAAGATTCAGAAACTAAAATCAATGAGAATTTGTAAAAATTATTAAAAATTATAATGTATTTACCGTGTAGGTACTTCTTTGGCATGATATTTTATTTCATATAAATTCAGTCTCATAGATGTTGCAACTAAAAAGTCAGATTGTGTAAAAATATTGCCAGAAACTATAAAAAAAATGAAAAGTTACAGACATTCTGGCTATAACCAAATGAAAATTACTGCTAATTAAATTGCAGAAAATCTTGATACCTGTAAGTTCTGAATTTCCAGCTGAAAATTAAATTTTAGTCAGGAGAAAAAAAGCGTCAAGGCGTCAATTTGATTACGAAAAATCTGTGGATCAGCTCTCAACAGAACAAGATAAATTTAAAATAAATTTTTTCATCTATATTTTACACATTGCCATTAATTCTTTGATTGATCGATTTTCGCTTCTAAAAACTCATAATAAAACTTTTAAATTTTTATATATTTTCAAATTGTGGGAAATAGATGATAAAATACTAGAAAAATATTGTATAAACCTTCATTCAATATTTTCAATAGAAAAAGAATCGGATATAGAGGCAAATTATCTTTTAGAAGAATTGCAGGGTATGTCCCAAATGATACCATACTCCATGAAATCTTTAGATGTTTTGAACTATTTGTGCCAAAATAACCTAAGTTCTTTATACCCAAATGTAGTTATAGCACTAAGAATTTTATTATTACTCCCTGTATCGGTAGTTAGTGTAGATAGGAGATTTTCAAAATTAAAAACTATTAAAAACTATTTACGAAGCTGCATAAGACAAACAAAACTAAAAAAATTAGCACTCATTTCTATTTCAATAGAGTCCTCACTAGCTGCTATTTTAGAATACACCAATCTGATTGACGAATTTGCCAAAATGAAAGTTAGAAGGCTAAAATTCTAATTTTTGTAAATGTTAATTAAAGTTAATACATATTTAATTTAATTTAAAATACACCTATGTTTTGTTTTTAACATAAAAGTTTACGTTCATTTTGTGTAGTTTCATTTACTAAAAATAAAATTTTAATTTCAATAATATATAGGGGGCGGCATTTCAAAGACTTCATATTTTCAAATAAATATTGCATTTAACTAAATTTTGACAGTTTTTTTGTTATCTTGTTTGTGTAATTAATGTGTATTGTAGATGTGACTGAAAAAATTAAATATTTAATTTTGGTTTATGGTTTTGTGGGGTATTGCATATATATTGTGTTTGAGATTTTCGTTGGTTTGTTCTTCAACTTTATTTTTCCGGTATTTTGCTATATTCTTGTTTCGGACCTCTTCTTTTATTATTGGTAAACAAAGACTACTGCATTCTGCTGATGGGTTTGCTACAAATTTTTCTTCGGTAGGATGAGGGCTGCTTATTTGACTTTTCTCTTTTTCATGTCTGTTTATTTTTCGAAGTTTATGTTCTTGATATTATGTTTCATGCTCGTTTACCCGGACACTTAGAGGTTTGCTTTTCCTCCACCGTAGAAATTGTTGCATTCACAGGGTATTTTGTACATGAAATTTTTGGATCTTTATGTTGTTGGGTTTGGTTTTTGACAGGATGGATCTCAGAATGTTGGTTGTTTTAAACGTTGTTGTGAGGATGTACTTGTTTCCTATCCTCCTCAATTTTTTTGATAAGCCCTTTAAATATTTTATTCAAATCTTTGAATACAATCTTGTGAGTATCTCTGGAGTGATTGTGCTGTTTTGATTGTTTTTTTTCTTATTCTTCATCCGGCTTAACGAAAAAAAAAATGTGTAGCAAACCCATCAGCACAATACGTTAGGCTTTGGTTGCCACTACTAGAAGAAGAAATCAAAATCAACAACATACCAACAATAGCGGAATAAAGCAAGTTGAAGAACTAGCCATTGAAAATCTCATAGACAATACAAGCCTAATCAAAGCAGCTGAGGAAACTTGCGGGAAAGCAAAAATAGCAAATACTAACATGAGGAGAACGAAATGGTGGACGGAAGAAATACGAGAAAAAATAAAAAACAAAAAAGACAAATGGAAGAGATACCTAAGCACAAAACACCCGGAAGATTACGAGGCATATAAAGAAAAAAGGAAAGAGGTTAAAATAGCGGTGAAAGCAGGAAAGGAAAGGGCATGGGAGAGATTTGGACAAAAAATGACAAAAAATTATAGGGAAACCCAAAAACTCTTCTACGGCGCATTAAAACAACTCAGACAAAAGAAAGAGCACACGATGCCGAATATAAAAGACAAGAATGGAAACGTACTAACAGAAGAAAAACAAAAAAAGGAAAGATGGAGAGAACAGTTCAAAGAGATAACTCATGCAGACACGGACAACATAGGGGAGATACAAGAAAGGAATGAAGAACAACAAGTGGAATCCAAAAAAGAGAGGAATTAGAGAAAGCAATAGAAAGAATAAAATTGGGCAAAGCACCTGGCAAGGATCATATCACCCTGGAAATGATAAAATTCATGGGGATAAAGGGAATGGATAGCATGAAAGAACTAATGAATGATATCATAAATAGAGCAGAATTACCAAAGGACTGGAAGAAAGACATTATATTACCAATACACAAAAAGGGATACAAGAGAAACTGTAATAATTACCGAGGTATCACTATATCAAGTATCCCTGGGAAGGTATTCGCTAGAATAATAGAGACAAAAATAAAAACCCAAGTAGAAACAACTATGGAGGACACACAGTGTGGATTCAGGAAGGACAGAAGCACGCAAGACCTAATACATATTCACATTAAGACAAGTAAGTGAGAAGGTAATCAAGAGGAATAGAGAGATACATATTTGCGTCATTGACCTGGAAAAGGCGTTTGACAGAATCCGAAGAAAGGACGTATGGAAGACACTAAAAGAAAGTGGAGTCAACAGACACATAATAGAAGTAATAAAGGATATGTTCAAAAATAATACAAATACAGTAAGAACCAATAACGAGGAATTCAGAAAATTACTACAAGTCAAGGCGTCAAACAGGGATGCGTGCTGAGTCCACTGCTATTCTCAGTGGTACTGGATGAAGTGATAAAGAAAGCAAAGAGAAGAATGAGAAAACTAACATTAGGATACTGGAAAATGAAACAGACTCAACTATCGGAGCTACTATTTACAGACGACATGGTATTGACAGCAGAAAACAGAGAAGATTCACAGAACAATCTTGAAATCCTAGAAGAAGAACTATCAAACATAAATATGAAAATTAATTTAGAGAAAACAAAAACAATGATAATTTCAAATACGAGGAAGACACACGCAATAGAATTAGATGGGAAACAACTAGAGCAAGTGGAATATTTTAAATACCTAGGAGTAATAATCGAATCAAATGGTAAACAAGACATGAAAATAAATGAGAGAATGGGACGAACAGGAAGCTTATTTAACGCTATGAAAACAACATTTTTGGGAAAAAGAGATACCGGAGAAAGTAAAAACGGCAGTCGTTAAGTCAGTAGTTAGACCGACAATCATGTATAGCTGTATAGCAGCGAGACATGGATATTGACGGGGAGACAAAAATCCAGAATCAATGCTATGGAAATGAGGTTCCTGAGAAAAATAGCAAACAGAAAGAGGACAGACAAAATACGAAACGAAACAATTAGACAAAACCTAAAACTAGAACCAATCAATGAAAAAATAGTGGAGGGACAACTTAGATGGTTCGGGCACGTATGTAGAATCTCGAACGAGAGGCTTACAAAACGAGTGTTCGAAACGAAAATGCAGGAGAAAAACAAAAGAGGAGGGCCAACAGTTATGTGGGTAGATGAAATCAGGAAAGAAGTCGAGAAGAAGGGATTGACATTGGAAAGTGCAAGAAACCTAACGCAAGATCGGCAAGCATGGAGACTACAGTGCCAAACTCAACTCCACCAGCCTTACACCTAAAGGTAGAAAGGCTTAGGACTAAGTAAGTAAGTAAATATCAATTTCATCTACGATAGAGATGACACTCAGAGGCGTGCGGTCCATGGAAGCGGGGGAAGCGCCGCTTCCCTATTTATTCGTCGATATAAGAAAATATATTATTAATTAATATTTAATAATAAAATTTTTTCCCTAATCCAAATAATCTACATATTACCTAGCCAATAGGCATTGAAAAATATTAAAAATTAATCGCATACGAACGAACCCACTATGCACACAATTCAACTATTTGGTCCACTCCTGGCAGAAGCGCATCTCAAAATCGCCGCTTGTCATGCAGTTGTCCCTTTTAAAATTGGTCAGGGTTCAATGACCGCAGCCACTAGTCGCACGAATTTTGGTATGTCATGGAAGCGCTCGTCGTATCGCCTTCCCGAAAGTGAGATGCACCGACTGTTACTGCTGCTAAGGGGTGCTTATAGGTATTACATACATTCGCTTAAAGAATATTTCGATTTAAATTTTTTGCAGAGATATTTCCTTTTACTGATCTTTTATTTGACATTTTACAGAAATCAAATGGTATTGCATTTTGTATAAGACAAATTGATGACTTTATTAATACGATAATTAAAAAAACGAGAGCAGTTTAAAAATATTTGGGATAAAACTGAACATATGGGGTTTGAACATGAAAGAAAAATAATGAGGATTGATAATTTCGGAGACAGAGAGACAGAGAAAACAGAGGAAACAAAGAGATCTTTTGATAATATTCTACAACAAATGAATTCTAGCTTTCAAAATTTTAACGATTTAAAATTTGTAGAATTATATATAATCTTAATATTTCTAATTATATTTCATCAAAATTTCCCACAGAGGAATTTATGTCATTACGATTAAATAATGAAAATTTTTTGATATCCCAGCTTTGCATTCTCAGTTGAGTATCATTTATGAAACAACTGACATAAATGATAAAGAAATACCCAGAAATCTGGGATTTCTTTATAACTACTGGTTTAAACCAGTCGCTGTGTGAAGTGGTCAAGTTGTGTGAATTAGTACTACTAACTATCCCAGCCACAAGTGCATCAGTTGAACGAAGTTTTGCAGTATTAAGATGCATTAAAAGTTTCAAATTAAGAGTTTAAAAGAAATTCAACAAGCGAAGACAGACTTTGAAAGTTAGCCCTATTTATCCATTAAAAAAGACTGCATTCAACAATTATCAGAAGTTGATAGGAGAATAGACCTCGAGTATAAATAAGTGTCATTTTAGTGAAAGTTGTGTGTTGTGGAAAATGCCTCGGAGTATATTTTTTTTTTAAATATGATTCTTCTTTAGAAAACCAAGCCCGGCGCGAGGACTCAAGGCCCGAGCTAGCAGTCACTAGTCACTAGAAATAGCGGGAATAGAGTGCCTCACGCATTCACGCGTGACGGATTTAGTGTGTGGGTCCTTGTACGCAGGACGTCTCACATAATTAAGTACTTTGCTGACAGAGAGCCCCTGCGCATCAGAGTGTTATCAGGTGGAAAGGTGCTGGACCCTCGACCCTTAAGAAAATATTTTTATATCCTTATTGAATCGCTTCCCCTTTCGAAAAAGTCACCGCACGCCACTGGATGACACACTCAAATTAACACAAAATAACACACAAAAGCAGTCAAAATTTGATAGTACTAGGGTAATATCAACATTTCCAAACAATTTTTTCAACCACTGATTGCTATAATCCATAAGATCGAGATAAAAATAAATAAATAAATAAATAACCTAAAAAATCAGGTTATAAAATCTTCCCAGAATTTTCATTACACAAATAATTGTGGCTAAATCCTATGATACATAATATTTAAATTAGACATACCACAACAAACAGTTTTACCGAAACAAATTCAACTATTTCAACAAAGTCTTCCGTTTCGTACTATCTCCCAGCTATAAGATAAGAATTCCGTCGTTCAAGCAAAATTTCTAAATCGAAATCCGCTATAACTCTCTTAAAGTGCAGTTTTTTGGAACCATTTGTTTTTCGGAGAGACACATTGAAGTTGAGTAAAAAAGGAAAATAGATGTTTTACTCCGACACGTAGCGTGGTCTCGCAACGCTGGCGAGGAATAGAGCACAATGATGTGAAAGTCGTCGGTTTGGTAAAATATGTGCTGGCCCAACAGGTTTTTACATCATCTACGCTATTATATAGCCCTTTGTCACTTCTTTACGAGACGTGTGGTACACGAGTTACATTTTTGATGTGATGTGTATACAAGGCGGGAACAATGTTACAACAAACTTGTACAAAATTTAATTAGGTTGCAAATGAGGTGTTTTAATTTATATTAATAAAAGTATTAGACCAATAAAAAATCTAAAGATATACCTATAAGAAGACAAGTAAGAACAGGAGTGTCTCGTATCACCTCTACTTTTTAATATGTGGTCAGAAGAGATGTTTGAAACATATTCACGGACACATCTTCATTTTCACACAGTAATCTCCCTTTATAAGTATCTGCATATTATGCACTCCCCAAGTAGCAAAATAAAAACATTTTAGTTTTATTTTAGGTTTATAAAGGTTTTATTGCAGTAAATAAGAAGATAATAGTTTTAAAGTTACCTTGTAGATATACTGCCAGAACTTTAAAACTGTTAAGCATTTGTCACTAGTTTTAAAGTATCAAATAAGACTAATTAACCTTAATAGATAATTTTTCTTATTGTAGTTTTAAAATGGTTTATTCTCAGTTTATTTTAAAACTAATCAGTTTTATAAAGAACTTTGGGACTGTCCCAGGCAACCAAGTGACGTCAACAACGTCGAGGAAACGTCAGTTTTTGGTTAAATATATACACGTGTTTGAACATTACGTCGTATAAACGTCTTTTGTAGGTGATTTTAAATACGTAAGATTAATGACGTTAAAATACGTTTAAAAAAACGTTTTCATTTCAGACAGCCCAACTCTGACGTCACAAAAATGGGAGGAGCTTTTAGAGTTAATGCTTAGAATGTATAATATTGTATATTGACATGGCATTGACTCCAAACTTCATTTATTGTTTACGTGCTTTGTGTGATAAAAATAAGACTTTTGGTGTTTTGGTGTTTATTTTCTGTTAATGAACTAATTATTATGTGTTGTTCAATATTCTTTTGGATTTAATGGACAGCGTTACGTTAAATTAAGGTATTATGCTGGATAATTTGTTAATAAATTATTTATTAGTTTATATGTTGTTTCAGTTTTGACACAGTAAGTACCTACCTATACCTATACAGGGTGTTCAGAAACTCTACCGACAAACGAAGACAGGAGATTCCTCAGATAATTTTAACACAATTTAACCCAATTCAACTAGTCGAAAATGCTTCCTAAGGGAGCTAGAGCTCTTTGAAGATGGCGCCATGTAATTAGTTTTTCTTAAATACCTCCAAAACGCTTCCATTTATAAAAACAAAAATTTGTATACGTGTTTACTTTCCAGTAATGAATCGATTCCAACCATTGCAAATTTCTAGTACCGGTCATAGGCGTCCGTTTTGGGTAGGGCAACGGTTATTTTATCGCATAACTTTTTTGTCTTCAACTTTTAAGCATTTTTGATACTGGATTATTAAATTGTGAGGTATTCTAGTACTAAAAGGTATTAAAACTTTAAGTCGGTAGGACACACCGTTTTCTAGAAAAATCGATTTGAATGTTTTTAGTTTTGGGAATTACAAAAATTTAAAAAAATTGAAAAAAAACGATGTATTTTACCAACTTAAAGCAAGAGTAACTTTTAGTACTCGAATATCTCATAATTGAATAATCTAGTGCCAAAAATACTTCAATATTAAAGACAATAAAATTATGCTATAAAATAACTGTTGACCTACCCAAAACGGATGCCTATAACCGGTACTAGAAATTCGCCCTTAATGAAATCGATTAATCTCTGGAAAATAAATAAATGTACCAGTTTTCATCTTCCTAAATAGTTTTTTTTAAATCTTTTTTTTTTGACATTCAAAAAACGAAAAATTTTTAAATCGATTTTTCTAGAAAACGGTGTATCCTATCGACTTAAAGTAAGAGTACCTTTTAGTACTAGAATACCTCACAATTTAATAATTCAGAGTCAAAAATGCTTAAAAATTAAAGACAAAAAAGTTAGGCGATAAAATAACCGTTGCCCTACCCAAAACGGACGCCTATGACCGGTACTAGAAATTCGCAATGGATGGAATCGATTCATTTCTGGAAAGTAAATACGCATAACAATTTTCATTTTTCTAAATAGATGCCTTCTGGAGGTATTTAAGAAAAACTAATTACATGACGCCATCTTCAAAGAGCTCTAGCTCCCTTAGGAAGCATTTTCGGATTAGGTGAATTGGGTTAAATTGTCTTAAAATTATCTGAGGAATCTCCTGTCTCCGTTTGTCGGTAGAGTTTCTGGACACCCTGTATAAAAAGTGAAACTTCGAAACTTCTATAATGTTGCATTGAGGGTAATTATTATAATTTGATTGTAATTCTATTATGATTGTAATTCTTCTCATTTGGTTTTACTTTTAACCTATAAGCTAAATTTAAAACAGGTAAATGAAAAATTGCAATACCAATAATGCTCATACGAATAATTAGTATTGTGTATTTTTAAAACAACAAAATGAAAAATAATTAAAAAAAACGACATAAAAACTACGTTTTTATGTAACGACATAAAAATGACGTCAGTTATAGTGGAACATATTCACGTGACTTTCGACGTCAAAAAAACGTGATAAACTGACGTGGTTCGGTGATAATTATGACGTCTTTTCAACGTTTTGTAAACGTTATTTGGTTGCCTGGGGTTTGGTTTTATTAGATTCTTGTTTGTTACATTTTAGTTTTAATGCAGTTTTAAAGATTCTCCTAATATGACTAATACAACCTATTATTAAGACTACTTGATCTCAAGACTATTATGTCAGTTAAACATATGCCTTAAAACTATTTTTGTAGTTGTCTTTAAAGTTGCTTTCTTAAAAGCAATTAGTAGGCTATATTAAAACCAAACGCTCTTAACTGAATCAATTCGGTTATCGTATAGACTATGCTTCTTATTAAAAACACTAAAAACTAAACCCATCCCCTCTTCTTTCATGTCCAAAATGGTCGGCCATTTATTTTAGAGCGAAACAGTGGTATAGTGTGTTGTAAAAAGTGGAATTACAGTTGGTATGGAAGAAACATGTCGCAAGTACTTAAAACATAAACGAACTGGTCATTTTAAAAGAAAAATACAACACACACAGCACTACGACGCGCGACGCCTCGATTTTAGGTTATATTCACATTAAAACTGAGTGGCATTATTGACAACAGCATTAAAACTAAACGGTTTTAATTCCAAGGCAACCTTGCTTTTATGTAGAATACAGTTGAGTCCGCGAGTCTTTACCCGTGCGTCATCATTTAAAGCATACGAAATAAGTCGGAAATCTATTTCACGCAACAACAACTGACCGAAAGTGGCTACTGTTCCGATTAGGGGTTTTATTATAAAATTTGACGTTATCAAATATATAGAATGTCAAATGTAAGTTTTGCTTCAAAATTTTTGTGCGGAATTACAGCTACATTTGAAGCAGCTTAATAAATTCTTTTATTATTATTGATTAATAGATAAATAAACAATTTATAAAAAAATTCAATAACATATTATATTTTTGTTATTTTATTCACTTTGACGGAAATCTAAACACAATCATTTCTTTACTGTGTGAATGACGTTAGCTTTGTATCTTTTAAATATTAATTGCCAAAATATAATTATTTACCTTAAAATTTCAGAGCCCAATATAAAATTGGTTGTAAAAACAACTGTTCGTGTAATATAAAGAAACTTCAAAACGCAAAAATTCGACAAAAACCGCAAAAAATTCAACTGACTGACAGCCACAAATGTAAACAAAGCAGAAACGTCAAACAAATTGTGTTTAAAATATGAAAACATACCGAATCGTCTTTTTTTGTACCTATCTCTTTTCAATGCACTGAGTCTAGATGGTTCATAAAAATAACATGTGTTTTTACTTAATAACAAACGGCAGCTGGTTTGTCATGAGTTTCATGCGTGGAAGAGAATGATGCTAGATAAAAAGTATGTGTTTTATGTCGCCAGGTATTAATGACGCACGGGTAAAGACTCGCGGACTCAACTGTATATGCTCTTCTCAAGGTATAAAATAAAACCATTTGATCTTATCAATTCTCTGTCGATAGACCAAAGAGTTTTATTTGGATTTCGGCCATATTGCTTTCTGGAGATGCTGAAAGCCATGATAGATTACAATTTCCAATATAAGGCTTACATAAAAATTATAAATAAGCGACTTAAAGACATAAATTCGATTTATTTTAACATTTAAACATTAAAATTGCAGATAAAATTTATTTTTTTTAAATTAATACTTTTCGAATTTAAATTTTTTTATTATTTTCATTCTTTAATCGCCAAAAGTCAGAAATTTTAACGCGCGTAAGTTATTTAGACCTCTTTTTGTTAATAGTCCAGTCGGGTTAGACGAATAACAGGCCTAACCTTGCATTAGGAGCTGCCCCAAATTTTATTTTTCTAATCTTTAGGGAGGATCAATATTAGTATAAATTTAAAATCTCGACTGAATTCCACCGTTGCGTTAGCCGCCATCTTGATTTTAAACGAGAACCGTTTTTGCTCAATATCTCCGCCATTTTCAATTTTTTGACAAAAAGTGTAGAAACTGAAAATGTTGAAAATACGATTTTCTATAATTTCATTTATTATAATTTTTTTCGTGCGGTCGATATTTTCCGAGTTATGAGGGGAAAATAGTGACAGTTGGAGCATAATTATTGAATTATTGAATTATCTCGTTTATTATTAGTTCTACAACAAATATGTATCTGTACAAAAATAAAGAGAAATCAAATTCTACACAATTTTGATCTCTTTCATTTTTTTGCTAAAATTAATATTTAAGGTAGTACGTATGCGGTAATGGCGCGAGCTTAAGACCGGATTGATTTTATAGCAATTGTTTTTGTTCAATATCTACGCCATTTTCAACTAGAATTGTTCAAAATATAATTTCCTACAATTTCTTTTCTACAATTTTTTTCATGCGGTTGATATTTTCCGAGTTACATGGGAAAATGGTAAACAGTGGTGGGGGGAGCATAATTATTGAATTGAATTTTGTATCAGAGCTGCCTCAAAATTTATAATTATATCCTTTAGTAGAGATCAATAGTAGTGTAAATTTAAAATCTCGACTGAATTCCGCGGTTGCATTAGCCGCCATATTGATTTTAAATGAGAACGGTTGTTGCTTAATATCTCCGCCATTTTCAACTTTTCGACATAAGTGGTGGGAAAGAAAATTGTTGGAAATGCAATTTCCTACAATCTCTTTGGCACAATTTTTTTATACGATTAATATTCTCCGAGTTAAGGGGGAAAATAATGGAAGCGGAGGGGAAGCATAATTATTGAATTTTCTCATTTATTATTAATTTTACGACATAATTGTACCTAAACAAAAATAAAGAGAATTATATTTTATACAAACATCAACCAAACTAAGTATATAAAAGACATAAAGAGACATTATATACATTAAGTTCACTTAATTTTATTAAATAGCGGGTTTTATTGGTTGAATTCGTCTGTCGATATTTTAAGTTTTATGTCAGCTAATATAACGTGATGTTCCAACAATTTTTTTTTTTAAATTTTGGACCCTGTTAGGGGGAATTTTCCCATTTCCACCCTTGTAGACCCGCCACTGGTTCTCTCGAAAAATTGTAGTAAATCGTAATTGCAACAATTTCAGTTCTTACACTGTTTGTCAAAAAGTTGAAAATGGCGGAGATATTGAACAAAAACAATTGCTACAAAATCAATCGGGTCTTACGCTCGCACTTTTACCACATACGTACTACCTTAAATATTGATTTTATCAAAAAAATGAACGGCATCAAAATTGTACAAAATTTAATTCTCTTAATTTTTGTATAGGTAAATATTTGCTGTAAAACTAATAATAAACGAGATAATTCAATAATTCAATAATTATGCTACAACTGTCACTATTTTCCCCTCATAACTCGGAAAATATCGACCGCACGAAAAAAATTGTAATAAATGAAATTATAGAAAATCGCATTTTCAACAATTTCATTTTCTACACTTTTTGTCAAAAAATTTAAAATGGCGGAGATATTGAGCAAAAACAGTTATCGTTTAAAATCAAGATGGCGGCTAACGTAACGGTGGAATTCAGTCGAGATTTTAAATTTATACTAATATTGACCCTCCCTAAAGATTAGAAAAATAAAATTTGGGGCAGCTCCGAATGCAAGGTCAAATGCTATCCCGACTGGGCTATAACATTATCAATAAAGTTGGGTGCGCAAGTGTTTTTCTATCTTGACAGTCCGAAATAACCATGTACTTTTTATTATTTTATGATTACAAATGCGTTTGTACCTATCATAACACATGTAAAAATTTGTTGGCCTATATGGAGTATATGGGTTTAAAGAATCATTTAATATGTTAAATCGTCTTTACGAAACGTTTTTAAGTTTGCTATAAAACTGTCTGCACTTTAAGTGTCTTTTAACATGGTTTTAAAAGCACCTTCACAGCAGCTTTAAAACCAGTTGCTTAAGAAAAAATTTTTAAGAAGATTTTTATTTTTGGTTTTATTGACCTTTTTCAGAGTGGGCCCTCTTATGCTGAAAGCGGTTTTATGGCAACCATAAGGTTTACTTAAAAGCCAAATGGTTTTAATTTTAGTTTTATTCTACAGTTTTAAAGCATCCTTAAAAGACTTAGTAAACCCGTTCGGTGCTACTTAAGTCGTGTCCGTGAGTGTGTAAAAAGCCACTAGAAGACATAAATGAAGGCATATTAATACTTAACAGAATTCTATTGAATAATCTCAGATACGCAGACTATAAAATACTCCTTGCGGAAAGCAGAGAAGGACTGAAAATTTGGGATAATCACGCTACTCAATATTGCTAGATAGTCCAAGCTGTGGGTGAAAAATAGGTCGATTTCAGGATATAATTCAGGAATTTTTAAAACCTATCAGGCATTGTAAAGGACGATGCCAGGAATAACTTATACTAAAATGTAACAAAAATTTTGTGCGGTTTTTATTTATGACGATTTTCATTTGTTAAATTTGCAATTTTTAAAGATTTTTAATTTTGCAGCTTAGGATATTCATTTTAGAGAAAAACTTTCAAATAGAAAACTATATTAAATTAAAAAACCTACAATTTGAGCTATGGCAAGTTTAATTTCGTTAATACGTTATTTCAAAACAGCCTGCGAAATGTCCAAAATGGCCGTTTTTTGCAATTGCCTTATTTATTGTAAAAATAACTTTTATGTATTTTTTAAGGCTTTAAAATGAAGATCTTTTAATACTAAACATAAAAAAAATTTGTAGTGCCCGATTGGTGAACTTGTTGCTTAGATATTATAATTTGTATATCCCAAGAGGTCAAATGTCCAAGGCTACAACTTTGTGAAAAAAAATCGTACAGTGTTAATCCAAGATCCACTCTCCTTCTAAAGACTTATGTTTTCATATTCTGATGTAAATAAATGCGTATAACATTTTTTAACCTCTTATTTAGGGTTTGAAAATAAGGGGGCAAATTTCGTTATAAACATTTAGAACTGAAGCCGCCCCTGTACATCCTATGAGTTTCTAACTTCAGTTTGACTAAAGAAAGACTTATATTATCTTAAAATAAAAGTTATTTTAACCGAAAATTACATTTAATCATTAAACATGATTTTTAAATTGTAGTGGAGATTTATTTTTCGTTACGAATGTGATTTATTGTGTAGGTTGCCCTTAGCAATGGCTAGCAACTTATAATAGATTGAATCACGGTTTTTGCTTTAAATTTTAAAGCACTGCTTGGATTGATTTGCAATTTGGCAAACACAAAGATAACATGTAAAAGAATAAAAATGATATTGGGCCTCTGTGTGCTTTTGTCCTGGGGTGAGTTTCACCCCTTATAAGGGGTGAAAAAATATATGTTCAAAATAAGTTCGGAAATGGATAAAACGTCTAATTCTAAGCACCTTTTGTTCCATAGCATTTTTTCACCAAGTTAATACGTTTCGAGTTATTTTCGAGTAAATACCTTCATTTTTCCAACAAAAAAACACGTTTTTAGACGGTTTTTAACAAATAACTAAAAAAGTAAGTATTTTATTGAAAAAAAGACAAACATAGAGCAAATTAAAAATTGAAAAAAAATGATGTATGCATGAACTCTCTAGACCAACAGAAACAAAGTTCTAGCTAATGAAAAATAGGTTCATATCTGTCAAATTTCAAAGTGAATTATTTCAACGCGAAATAACCAAAAAATCATGCACTTTTTGGAGAAAAATCATTACAACTTTTTTAAAGTGTTTAAAAAATATGTACAGTAGGAAAAATGAAAGAATACCCATGAACGAACATATAAAACACGCTGTATTTTCGTGTCGCCGTGTCACACAAAAAATTGGCAAGCGCAAGTACATGTAATAATTATTAATACATGTACTTGCGCTGGGCAATTTTCTTTGTGACACGGCGACAGGAAAATACAGCGTGTTTTATATGTTCGTTCATGGGTATTCTTTCATTTTTCCGACTGTATATCTGTTTTTTTAAGTCTATTGCATCAAAAGTGAGCAATTTAGGCTGAAATAAATAAAATCTCTTTTTATTTTTGGTCAAAAAACTCGGGAAAGTCACCCCCTAATTACCATCTTAAATCAAATTAATCATTACCGCTTCACAAGTTACTTTGCTCATGTATTGTTTATATGATCTGTAAGTATCATCGGTCCAAAGGGCTTATTAAAAAAATTTGCTTTTAAACTAAATCTGTTTTAATTTTTAATTTTGAAAAAAACGTTTTTTTTTTTAAATAACTTAAAGTTTATTAGTGTGACCAAAAATCACAAATGGTAAAAAATTGTAGTTTTTGCTGTTATGAATATTTTGGATTTTTTGCTTTTTTGGAAGGCAAAAATTTGTTAAGATATGGCTGTTCTAAATTTGCATACACTCGTGGTTATTGACTAGTTTAAGTCCTTTTAACTACAGCCCCTTCAAAAATAAGCACTTTAAACCGATGAAACTTACAGACATAAAGGACACATACACGAGTAAAACAACATTGAAGTAAAATGGATTAATTTCATTTTTGATGCTAATTAGGGGGAAACTTTCCCGAGTTTTTTGACCAAAAAAAAGAGATCAACTTTATTTTCAGCGTAACTTGCTTATTACTTTTGATGATATAAACTTTTTTTAAAAACAGTATTACATATTTTTTTAAACACTTTAAAAAAGTTGTTTTTCTTCAAAAAGTGCATGTTTTTTTTTTGCTTATTTCACTTTGAAATAATTCACTTTGAAATTTGACAGATATAAACCTATTTTTCATTAGCTAGAACTTTGTTTCTACTGGGTCTAGAGATTTCATGCATACATCATTTTTTTCAATTTTTAATTTGCTATATTTGTGTAAAAACTTTTTTTTCAATAAAATACTTACTTTTTGAGTTATTTGTCAAAAACTTGTTTTTTTTGTTGTTGAAAAATGAAGGTATTTACTCGAAAATAACTCTAAAGGTATTAACTTGGTGAAAAAATGTTACAGAACAAAAGGTGCTTAGAATTAGACGTTTTATCCATTTCCGAACTTATTTTGAACATATATTTTTTCACCCCTTATAAGGGGTGAAACTCACCCCCAGGACAAAAACACACAGATGCTCAATATCATTTTTATTCTTTAACATGTTATCTATGGGTTTACCAAATTTCATGTCAATCCAAGCGGTGCTTTAAAATTTAAAGCAAAAACCGTGATTCAATGTATTATAAGTTGCTAGCCGTTGCTAAGTGCAACCGACACAATAAATCACTTTCTTAACGAAAAATAAATCTCCACTACAATTTAAAAATCATTTTTAATGATTAAATGTAATTTTCGGTTAAAATAACTTTTATTTTAAGATAATATAAGTCTTTCCTTAGTCAATGACTGTGAAATAATTTCTTAATTGTTATAAATAAAGTCACTGCGATTTAAGAAAACAAAAGTAATTATCTCGGCTTCGGTTGGTCGTAGATTTTTTTTGGTTTTTAATCTTTATTTTGTCTTCAGAAATAATATCCTGCAAGTTAGAAACTCATATGATGTACAGGGGCGGCTTCAATTCTAAATGTTTATAACGAAATTTCCCCCCTTATTTTCAAACCCTAAATTAGAGGTTAAAAAATGTTATACGCATTTATTTACATTAGAATATGAAAACATAAGTCTTTAGAAGGAGAGTGGATCTTGGATTAACACTGTACGATTTTTTTCACAAAGTTGTAGCCTTGGACATTTGACCTCTTGGGATATAGAAATTATAATATCTAAGCAACAAGTTCACCAATCGGGCACTACAAATTTTTTTTATGTTTAGTATTGAAAGATCTTCATTTTAAAGCCTTAAAAAATATATAAAAGTTATTTTTACAATAAATAAGGAAATTGCAAAAAACGGCCATTTTGGACATTTCGTAGGCTGTTTTGCAATATTAACGAAATTAAACTTGCCATAATAGCTCAAATTGTAGGTTTTTTAATTTACTATAATTTTCTATTTAAAAATTTTTCTCTAGAATGAATATCCTAAGCTGCAAAATTAAAAATCTTTAAAAATTGCAAATTTAACCAATGAAAGTCATAAATAAAAAACCGCACAAAATTTTTGGTTATTTTTAGTAAAAGTTATTCCTGGCATCGTCCTTTACAACATCTGATAGGTTTCAAAAATTCCTGAATTATATCACGTTTTTTCACCCACAGCCTGGGGTAAGAGGTATGGAACGACTCTAAACACAAAAAAACTCATGATTGTCGATAAGAACAAGATTGAAAGGCGAAACAATCTACGTTAAGAGCATACAGTAGCGCGCCATCAATATAACTTCGAGAGATAGTATGATACCTTTTTTAGTAAGGTCTGTGAAACTTTGGCAACAGTGGTAATCTTTGACATTATCTAAGATCAATATTTTGACAAATGAAAGTAATAGAAAACAATTTTATTATTAGTTAACATAGGTAGCAAAATTTTATGTTAACATAGGTATTTGCATGAAATAATAATAGACAAGGCGAAAACAAGCATGAGATTTTTTTGCATAATCACATTCGTGAGACACCCCAGAATAAGGTTCAAGTAGTCGCCCACGCGAAAAGTGGTTCAATTTTTTTTAACATTTTTTTTAATCAAATTGCAAAAATCAATATTTTCGTCCCGGAGAAATTTTTTTTAGACTTTTCGGACCATTCCGGACAGAAAAGTTCTCTTATAATTTTTTATAGTTATTAGCAATTTAAAATTTGAAAAACGCGAAAATGGCCACCTTTAATAATAACTCGGTTAAAAATGATTATTATGAAAGTCAGAAAGTGACTAAATCAAATTTAAAGCCCCCTCCCCCCCTCATTCATGATCCTGAAGAAATTTGTGTCATTAATTTAATACTAACCTGTTATTTTTAATTATTAATAATGAGTGGTAAGATCGTATTGACGCGGCTGTAAATGTGAGTGCGAGTGAGATGCGCCATTGGACTGCCTGAACGGCATCTCTTTCGCACTCATCATGGACGGCCGCCTAATGCGTGCATGTCGCTCATTATTTTTACAAAAATAACAGCTTAGTAATCAAATAATGACAAAAATTTCTTCAGGATCTTATAGGGGGGCTTTAAACTTTGATTTAGTTATTTTCTGACTTTCATAATAATACCTTTTAACCGAGTTATTAAGCCTTGAAAATCGCCATTTTTTCTTTTTTTTTTTTATTTATAATGCTTTTACCTCGAAAACGATTATTTGATTTTTGAAATTTGATTAAAAATTTTTTTTTTTTTAATTTGGACCAATTTTCGCTTGGGCAACTTCTTGAATCTTATTCTGGAATGTTTCACGAATGTGATTATGCAAAAAAATCTCATGGGAATATTTTCTCCAAAGAACCCGCCGTTTTCGCCTTGTCTATAATAATAAATAATAATTTCGTTGTGAAGCGAAACAAGAGCCGTCTTATTTTATTTAGTTCATAGAACGCCAAAAGCACTCTAACTAGTTTCATTCCTTTTTTTAAATAGAACTTTAAATGTACTTTTCCCATTTTTTTAAACGATTGATAATATATTTAGAATAAAATATCCTCCTAAAACTTTATATACTCGCATTAGAATTCGAAATGTTTTTACGAAAGTAAAATACTATTTTTTTATTTTTTTACCTATCTACATATAACTAAAACTCACAATTAACAATAATAGTCCATTCTTTCACGGTTTTTGCTCTAAATTTTAAAGAACCGCTTGGATTGACATGAAATTTGGCAGACGCATAGCTTACATGTCAAAGAAAAAAAGTGATATTGTGCCGACGTGTGCTTTTGCCCTGGGGGTGACTTTCACCCCCTCTTGGGGGTGAAAAAATATATGTCCAAAACAACTCCGGAAATGGGGTAAACTGACTAATATTAAGTAACTTTTGTTCTATAGAGCTTTTTCGCCAAGTCAACACTTTTCGAGTTATTTGCGAGTGAATATGTTCATTTTTCAACAAAATAACCACATTTTTAGACGGTTTTTCGCAAATAACTCAAAAAGTAAGTATTTTGTCGAAAAAACCGTTCTTCGCAAAAATTTAGCCTATAAAAAAGTAAAAAAAATGGTGTACGCGTTAGGTCTCTGGATCTCGTAGAACCAGAGTTATAGCCAATGAAATATAGATTCATATTCACCAAATTTCAAATAGAATATTTCGACGTGAAATATCCAAAAAATTAAGCACTTTTTGGGGAAAACCCATTTTAACTATTTTAAAGTGTTTAAAAAAAGCTTTATTTCTGTTTTTACGAAAAGTTTTTAGCATTAAATTTAAGCAAGTTACGCTCAAAATAAATTTGGTCCCTTTTGTTTTTGCAAAAAAAAATCGGGAAGACCACCCCCTAATTAGCAACTTAAATGAAATTAATCGTTGCCGCTCCATACATTATTTTACTTATATTGTGTTTATATGATCTGTAAGTTTCATCGATTCAAAGTGTTTATTTTTGAAAAAATTTGGTTTCAAAATAAAATTTTTAAAAATTTAAATTTTGAAAAATATGCTTTTTTTCAAAATAACTTAAAAATTGTTAGAGATACCAAAAGTCTCGAAATACAAAAAAGTCAGATTTGCTTTTCTGAATATCACGTATTTTTTTGTTTTTCTGTTAGACAAAAATTGATCAAGATTTGGTGTTTCTAAATTTGCATACATTCGTGATCAGTGACTCGTTCAACCCCTTTTAACTACAGCCGTTTCAATAATAAGGACTTTGAACCGATGAAACTTACAGATCATATAAACAATATATACACGAGTCAAGAAACTTGTGAAGTCGTTACGATTAAGTTCATTTAAGATGCTAATTAGGGGGTGATTTTCTCGATTTTTTTACCAAAACCAAAAGGGACTAACTTTATTTTGAGCGTAACTTGTTTAATTTTGATGCTAGAAATTTTTTTTATAAAACAAAAATGAAGTTTTTTTAAACACTTTAAATAAGTTTAAATGAGATTTCCCCGAAATGTGCTTCATTTTTGTTTATTTCACGTTAAAGTATTCCACTTGGAATTTCACGAATATGAACCTATATTTCATTAGCTATAACTCTGCTTCTACTAAATAAAAAAACGTGATATATTCACTATTTTTTTAAAAATTTTTATAGGCTATATTTTTGCTAAGAATGCTTTTTCGACAAAATACTTACAATTTGAGTTATTTGCGAAAAACCGTCTAAAAGCGTGGTTATTTTGTTGAAAAAATGAACATATTCACTGCCAAATAACTCGAAAAGTATTGACTTAGTGAAAAAACTCTATAGAACAAAAGTTACTTTAAATTAGCCAGTTTACCCTTTTCCTGACTTTGTTTGGACGAATATTTTTTAACCCCCAAGAGGGGGTGAAAACCACCCCCAGGGCAAAAGCACATATCGGCACAATATCACTTTTTTTCTTTGACTTGTTAGCTGTGTGTATGCCAAATTTCATGTCAATCCAAGCGGTTCTTTAAAATTTAAAGGTTTTGCAATATTTTACCGTTAATGAATGGACTAATTATATTTTTTCAAATAGGCCAACAAGTTAGTTCTATTACACAAAAATATAATAAATTAACTATAAATAAACAATACTTTCCTATGAAACAACAATAACGAATTATTAAAATAATATACTACTGCACTGAACAGATATTGATAAAGATAACAACAGATAAGATAAAATCTGACGCATGTTTGTCAAAATGACAATGACAATTCCTCTATGTTGCCTAATTAGTGATTAGTTATAATGTGTTCGGTTTCTTGTTAGAAATAAAACATTTTATTAGGTCCAAAATAGCACAAAATCTAGGCAAGGGATAAAAAAGTTTATTTGAAGAAAGTGTATTTTTTTGCTCTTCTTGATGGCGGTACAGGCTCGTTTTTTTAATATTGTATTTAATTACATAGTAATTTGCACATACTAATATATTTCCCAAATTGGTCTCTGTACCGCCATTCTTTACGAATATGTGTGCCAAATATCTCGACAAAATATTCAAAATTCCAGCCGCAATCTTGGACCGCGTTTGTTGTTACTTGTTGATCGCTACTGTTGCCTCTTATTGGGATGTAAGCTAAATGATTAATGGGACTGCAGCCTTGAAATAAAACGATACATAGAGATGACCAGAAGGTGTTTCAGTAAGATGAAAGCAGTATTATGCAATGCAAAGCTGGTAATAGAAATTAGGACCAGAGAATTGAAATGCTACGTATTCTCTGTCCTTTTATATGAAGTGTACGCCTGAACAACTACGGACGCAACTGAAAAAGGACTTGCTAGTTTTGGGATGTGGTGTTATCGAATAATCTGAAAAATATCACGTACACAATACGCAACAAACACATACAAACTAAGAAAGAAGAAAAAAGTAAAATGATTACTCAAAACTATGGGGAAAAGAAAAATAAGCTACTTTGGTAACATACTAAGAAACGAAAATATGGGTAGATGCGACTTGTTATACAAGGCAAAGTGAAAACAAAAAGAGGGGCAGGAAGACGACGCACATTCTGGTTGAAAAATTTAAAGCAGTGGAATAGAAAAAACCACAATGAAACTCCTCAGAAGTGCTGCAGACCGAGTAAAATAGGCCCACGTCCACCGGGATAAGTGGCATTAAGAAGGTAATCGACAGGATAAAATTAAAGATTGTTGTCCATTTGTTGTACGCAAGAGAGGTACCTCTAGGAATAATTTAAACGTTTGATAATATCTACCAGAACAACACAATAAAAGTAAAAGTAGATGAAGACCTAACCGACCCAATTGAAGCTGGCAATGACAATTGACAATCTATCGTACCTTGGTAGAGCCTATTATGACTTATGGGACAGCAGTTTGGCAGATCACGAAAAAAGATAGAAAAAGGATAGAAGTAGTAAAAATGGATTATCTAAGGAGAGCGTGTGGTATATCCAAAAAAGATAACATCAGGAAAGAAGGCATTAGAAGGAGGATAAATACTGTATATTCCAGTGTAGATAGAATTGAAACGAGATAACTAGTGTGATATGGTCACGTGAAACGAATGAATGAAGATTGATCGAAAATGAGATGTTTGAAAATGTTTGACATTGATTATAGATAGATAGATTCAATAAGGTGACATTTGGCCTTTTCCACTGCAACCTATTTAAGTCTACTGTAGTCCTCTAGCCCTAGATTATATTCTCTAGCCTTTGCTGTCTTTTCTTATTGGTCTGTCGTAAATTTTAACGAATGTTCTGTAATATTGTCTTTGTCCTGGTGAATTCATCCACCACTCCAGAGATTTGTGAGCTACCTACTTTCTTGTAGCAATTTTTGTTACTGCCTTTGCAACGTTTCAGAAGGGTTATGGTCCAACGAATGTCATTCAGCAGCCTTTTTTGGATATTTCATCTGATTTTTCAGTGACCTTATGACCTATAATTGACGTCTGCAGAATTGGGTGCCTTAAGCGCTGTCTGGCTATCTGTATAATGTTAATTGAAGGGCAAATTATTTCTGACTTACTATTTTTTCCACGCAATGACGGATTGCCGTTATTTCCTGAAAAATTATGGGATCCTTAGATAGACTTACCAACAAATATATATCCCTTGACGTATCTTTACTATCGCCTATTTCGCCCTGTTTCAAGGTATGAAGTGGTGGAAGATTCAGCAGGATTTCCAATGCCGCTGTAGGAGTTGTTTTTAAGACACCCGTAATGCACAGCATGCTAGTTTTTGTGTATTACTTGGCAGCATTACTGCTCAAACTTGCTGTTTTTTTTTTACCAATTAACAATGACAATCTTCCACATCCAGTCTCCAATAGAAGCTATAAACTGAGTAGGAATTATAGACATAATAAGATTAGATAAGGTAAGGTATGGGCCGCTCTGTGCATCGATGTGTAACGCCAATATCAAGGATGTTATTGGTAAATATTCACTTTAAGTGGCCCAGCCATCTTTGCCTGTCACATGCGCGGGAACGCGCAGTAAAGAGAGATAGATAGACCACCCACCGACTGTTCCACGTTACACTATTTTGCCTACCATCTTCTTCTTGCTGTAGTGCCTATCCGTTTCGGATGTTGGCAACCATCATGGCAATCTGTACTTTGTACACTGATGTTCTAAAAATATTTGTGGTTGTTGTGTTGAACCACGTCCGTAGATTTTTCAGCCAGGAAATCCTTCGCCTTACTGGTCCTCGCTTTCCCTCTACTTTTCAATGCAAGACCAGTTGCAACAGTCCATATCTTATACTGTTACTCATGATGTGACCGAGGCATTCGATTTTGGCTGTTTTTATTGTGATTCACAGCTCTTTTTCTTTTTGAATTCTCAGCAAAACGCCCTGATTAGTAATGTAGTCGCTATAAGATGTCTTCAGGATTCGGCGATAAGGCCACATTTCAAAAGCCTCGATCTGCTTGCATGTGGTGTCTGTGAGAGTCCACGACTCAACTTCGTACAACAGTATAGGAATGAGATAACATAGTAGTAACCTGATTTTTATGGGTATCGACAAAAGTCATAACATTTGAATAACTTAGCCATTTTTTGCCTACCATGCCTATATAGTATATTCTTATTATGTTTATGGTAGGATTTATCTCAGTTTCAGACCGAAAAAAGTTCGTTAGAATTTGCACAATTTTTGTGTTTTCATACGAAATCGTTTAGTAATATTTAGACATTTCATTTTTCAATATAAATCATAAGTTTTAAATAATGTTCAGTATTTTTGTAATGGGTTTGTAGAAGGTATTGTTAAGTATAGTCATTATGAAATTAATCAATAGGTAATTACACAGAACATGCAATTAGCATCCGTCGATACCTACCGCAAATTCAATTACATCTAATCAACATAGCAAAATGTTTCTGTTAATAACTGAATTATTGAAAATCATAGGTAGAAAATGAAAATTCATGATAATTTGCGAAATGTGTGTATTTAAAAAGGTATTTGTTTTCGTTTCAGAATACTTATTATCTTATTGCATATCTTATTATTATGTTTATAATGTAATTAGACCAGCACTGAAAGCTTTAAAAATGGTAAAAAGCGAAAAAATAGTACTAGTATGGACCTCATTGACAAAGAAGAAAATAACAAAAATTTAATATTGGATAAAGGTATTGGAGATCTGAAGTCGTAAAGTGAAAGGGTCTCCGTTTTTAATAGTTAAAATGGTTGATTTCTGGCAAAAATAAGACCAATGAAAAAAAGTTAAATAGCAAAGTTGTAGGTAATAAAAAGATATACAACTTTTGAATTTACTCTTTTTTTACATAACATCAAAATTTACTTATCAACGTAGATTGGTTGGCAGTAAGGAGGAGAACGGTTCTTTTGAGAATTATTTTTTATTTAATTATGAATGGGTGAATGTAAATAAGGAACGATTTATTCTTATTAATCTTCAAAAATTAATGTCGATTTAAATTTTTGTCATCAAATATGAGGCATTTGAAATATGCGTAAAAATGCTGAATTTAAACTTACATCCAATGCATTCTTTTGTGTGTAAGCATTTTTCGTGACGTAGATCACTTATAATATAGCGTTTATCGTACGTAGACCACTTATAAAAGTTTAAATTCAGCGTTTTTAGGCATATTTCAAACAATTGCCTCATATTTTTGCTAAAATTCAAAATCGAAATTTCATGTTATAAGTAGTATTAGGAAGATTAGGTTCTAAAAATTAGTGAAATATAGCAAAACCTCGATAAGTCGGATTAATCAGAACCACGGTAAATCCAGATTATCGAAAATCTGGGTTAGCAGGAGAATATCGTAAAAATTAATAAAATACGGTATACTTACAGATAAACTTCGTTATAATTGAAAAACATGAAACAAATATGCACAATACACATCTAAATTATGTAGGTATAGTTGTAGAGAGTATACTTTTTCTTCTCTCATAAAATCCAAAAACTTGTTTTTATAGTCATGAGCAGCGTTGTTGTCCCCAGATAGACTTTCTCCAGTGATAGATAGTTGGCGTATTTCATGACGTTTTTCATCTATCCAGCCAACCTTGACTCGCAGTGAAATTTGGTTCACAATCAGGCAACATTTTATTTAGCTTGAGTGCTGATTCTTGAATAATTGGTCCAGACACTGGTAAACCACGTTCGCGTTCCGCACAAAACCACACATACAAAGCGTCGTCGAGAGTCTCATTTTTAGCTTTATTAGCTTTGCACCGATTGTCCAAACTGTCTTTTGTTATCATTTTGAAACAAAATTCTTCAATTTTAGTTCTATTTTTCTTCCAATCCGATACTGTAGATGTACCGACACCATATGATGCTGCAATTGTTTTTAAAGATTCGCCTTTATCAATCCTACCTAATGCTTTTAGTTTCTTTTCCATTGCCACTACAACATTTTTACGGTTTGTTGCCATTATGTAGACAAAAAACACGCAAACACAAACCTATCTGAAGCAGGATTACAGAACGGAAGCGAACAATACGACTGTACTACACACAATACGGTCACAATCGGAACGATGTTATGTTATTTAAGAACAGTGGAGACTAAGACCATTGTTTAAAAAAGAATTTTTTAAAGAGTCTTTTAGCCTTTTTTAAACAATGCTAAGACAGTTTGAAATAAATAAAGGAATACAGGTGCCTGTTGTTTCCGATAATCTGAGGCAATGAACGTCGCTCTGCCGCCGTTTGCCATGAGTCATTTTTACTATCGTATAGTTCAAATTACACAAATACCCATTATCTCTCAAATATTATATTACATACATTTTTATTGCTGAAAGGTTTGTCTGATGAAAATCGGTCCGGGTTAACCAGACCTCCGGGTTATCAAGGGCCGACTTATCGGGGTTCCACTCTAATAGCTTTTGTTTATCTTATTAAAGTCGTAGGAAATGGCGAAAATTATTCTAAACAAAGGTTCATTCTAAACAAAAAGTTCTAATAAACATTTTTGTTTAAAATTATTTCAGCTGTTATTTGTTGTTTTAAAATTATACAATTTTACATGTTTTTCTATGGCGTACAGGTTGATGGCAAATCGATGTTTCTTCCGTCGCTCAGAAGAGGGTTTCGTGGGAAGTCTGGGGGTAGAAATTGCAAATATGTTCCTTTGCCCACTGCAATTTTGCTTTGATTTCCCTGCAGTCTATGTAATCCCAAACTTGCCTCGCCCTTTACTATATGTACGGGAGGAAGGTTTAGTAAGGCTTCCAATGCTGCAGTTGATGTTTCCCTCATTGCAGCAATAACTTTGCTTAGTGGATATATTATTTTATTTGTCTGTGCCAAAATTTCTCGTTGTTAAGGTTTGAATTTAAGATAAGAGATACCTTCACCTGAGGCAGATCTGGTCGAAGTTCCAACAAAAAAATTGTCAACTCAAGTGTCTTTTTATAGTTACAAGCTAAGGTGTCATTTTATTGCTGAAAAATTAGCATCTAATGATATATGTAAGTGCAACAACTTGCTCGGATCACAGAACAATATCTAAAATGAGTCACATATTTAAAAACATTTTTGAAAATAATACACAGGAGAATTGTTAAAACTCTCAAATATGAAATCAGTGACACACAATTTGGCTTTTGAAATGGTATGAGCACACGAGATGCTTTGTTCGGCTTGAATGTGCTGGCCCAGAGATGCATGGACATGAATCAGGATATGTACTTTTCTTTTATATACTTTGAAATGGCATTTGATAAAGTTTAACATAAAAAGCTTGTAGATATATTAAAAAGCAAAAATATTGACAGTTGTGATATGAAAACTATATCTAATATATATTGGAATCAAACTGCCAAGGTAAGAGTTGACAACCAGGACACCCAAGATATCAAAATACAGAGAGGAGTCCGTCAGGGTTGCGTGCTGTCTCCACTACTTTTCAATGCCTACAGTGAAGCGGAATTTCAAGAAGCGCTCTGAGATTCAATAGAAGGTATATCTATCAATGGAGAAATTTTGAACAATTTATGTTTTGCAGACGATACAGTAATAATAACGGATAACAACACTGATTTACAGAACGTAAGCAACTCCTTAATAAACGCTGTCATGAGTACGGACTGAAGATGAATTTAAAGAAAACTAAATACATGATCATGACTAAATCAGCACACGCAAGCATCCAATTAACTATTGAAGATACTGTAGTTGAGAGTGTGAATAACTACAAATACTTAGGAACTTGGATAACATCAAATGTAAATCAAACCAAAGAAATTAAGACGCGTATTGAAATAGCACCTGCATCATTAATTAAACTTAAAAAGTTTCTTTGTTGTCGGGATATAAGATTAGAACTACGCCTAAGGATGCTTCGATGTTACGTGTTCTCTACTCTTCTTTATGGCTTGGAAACGTGGACATTGAAACAAGTCTATTGTTACTCTCCGCCGATGTTACCGGTTTTTATTGAAGGTATGCGAAGGTAAATAACTAGTTTTATTTTCTACCAAACAAAAAAATAATAATAAGAAATCAAAAAAATCGGAGAATTCACAAACTATTTATTCTTATTAACCAAAACTAAAAAAATTCATATTAATCTTAATTGAAAGTATAAAAAAACCAAAAGGAAAAGGTAAAAAGCTCAACTAAAGGTTATATTTGCCTCTAAGAATATTCTTTTCAGCGTACACCCATATTATAATTCTTAAAACTATGTAATATTATATTTAGGTACTATTTACAAGAAAAAAAATACAAAACCGAGATATTTGTCAGACTGCTGTATGGTGTGGTGGCTTAGACAGGCAAAACAACGTTCTTTTAAGAGAAGTATTGGTTTGATCCTACCTTATGTTCTTTTCGTCGATGTTATACACGTGGATGATGTCGTACTGCATTTATAAACTTGGATACTTCACAGATATACAGGTTATATAAATATCGACCCTGGACAAGGGTGTTTCAAAAAAAACTCACAACATCAAAATGAATTGGAGAGAAAGAAAAATTGTTGGCCTGAAATGAATAGATACATCAGCATGCAAGCAGAGCAAAAGGTATAAATTAAAATTACTAAAGGTTTCCCTTTAGACAACGAATCAGGTGTTAAAAAAAACAAAGCTTACCTTAAAGATAGCGTATGGCCAAAAAAAAAGGTCTTGGGGACCTAAATATCCAGATATTTTAAATCCTTGCTGAGCAAGACAATCGTCAACTTCATCAAATTGAATATTTCTTAATTAGTTATCTGGATTACTTCTGATTAAATATCCTCAAGGAGTTTCATAGGACAATACTAACTTGTCCTCATGAAGTGTAAATCAAAAGTGAGCAAGATATGACACTAGACAGGTAAAAACAAAGAGATGACCCTTACTAGACAGGTAGCAATGTATACCTAAAGCCTACTTCATGCCTGATTTTCTATATGATTTCGGACTTAAAAATGGCTTGATAGCCGCTAATGTTCAAGACAATATAGAAGCCTGATTTTTATAATTGTTTAGGCCAGTACTTGTGACAATAAAGCAAAAATTATGACAATCTTATTTATAAGAATCGTTTCTAGTTGCTTAGCGACTTTTAACCCGTAACACTATTTGAATAAGTTGGCCGCCTTTGAATTTTTGGTGTTACAGAAGAATCCTACGAATATCATGGATTCAAAGAATGTCAAACGTGGAAGTAACTAGAAGGATAGGAAATCAACCGGAAATAATACTAACTATTAAAAGACGAAAACTTGAGTACGTGGGACATGTGATGAGAGGTCAAAAATACTCATTGTTACAACTTATTATGCAAGGCAAAATCCGAGGAAAGCGAAATATGGGAAGACGAAGAACATCCTGGCTTAAGACTTACGGAAATGGTTCGAATGCAGTAGTCGAAAATTTTACGAAAACCTCGAAAAAAAATAAGGGAAGGATGAAAATTTGGGAATAGCTAGTTGAAATTGTCTATTATTATATAATAAAAAGTTTACAATTCTACATCCCCTCCATTTTACAAAAATTGGTAAATACGGGGGAAAAATATTTTCTCGGGGGTGAAAAAATATACGTTCAAAATAAGTCCGAAATTTTATAAAATGACTAATTCTAAGTAAGTTTTGTTCTATAGAGTTTTTTCACTAAGTTAATACTTTTCGAGTTATTTGCGAGTGAATATGTTTATTTTTAACAAAAAAAACATGTTCTTGGGAATATGTTTATTTTTAACAAAAAAAAACATGTTCTTGGACGGTTTTTCGCGGATAACTCAGAAAGTAAGTATTTTAGCGAAAAAAATACTCTTAACAAAAATATAGATTATAAAAAAAATGAAAGAAAAAATGGTGTACGCATGAGGTCTGTAGACCCAGTAGAAGCAGAGTTGTAGCTAATGAAAAGTAGGTTTTTCTTCGTCAAATTCCAAATCGAATATTTCAATCTGAAATAACCCAAAAACGGAGCTTTTTAGGGGAAAATTCATTGCAACTTTTTTAAAGTTTTTAAAAAATAAGTGTTTATTTTTGTTTTTTTAAAGAAACTTCCAACATTAAAAGTAAGTGAGTTACGCTCAAAATATTGCTGGTCTTTTTTATTTTTTGCTAAAAAAATCGCGAAAATCACCCTATAATTAGCTTCTTAAATAAAATTAATCGTTACCGCTTCACAAGGAACTTTATATTGTTTATATTATCTATAAGTTTAATTGGGTCAAAGTGCCCATTTTTGAAAAAATTGGGTCTAATAAAACATTTTTTTTTATTTTGAAAAAATGGAATTTTTATGGAATTAACTTAAAAATTATTAGAAATACCAAAAATCTCAAAGAGTAATAAAATGTTTGTTTTGCTTTTCTGAATATTTTTGATTTTTTGTTTTCTGTTAGACAAAAATTAGTTATGATATGGCTGTTCAAAATTTGCCCAAACTCGTGATTAATTACTCGTTCAAGCCATTTCAACTACCTACAGCATTTTCAAAAATTAGCACTTTGAACCGATGAAACTTACAGATCATATAAATAATACATAAGAAAATAACTTGTCAAGTGGTAATGATAAAATTTATTGTTGATGCTAATTAGGGGGTGATTTTTGCGATTTTTTTTACCAAAAAATAAAAGGGACCAACAATATTTTAAGCGTAATTCACTTACTTTTAACGTTAGAAGTTTTTTTTAATAAACAAAATTAAACCTTTTTTTAAACACTTTAAAGAAGTTGAAACGAATTTTACCCGAAAAGTGCTCAGTTTTTGGGTTACTTCACATTTAAATAGTCGATTTGGAATTTGACGTAGAAAAACCTACTTTTCATTAGCTAAAACTCTGCTTCTACTGGGTCTATAGACCTCATACATACACCATCTTGTTAAGTTTTTTATAAGCTATATTTTTGCTAAGAATATTTTTTTCGATAAAATACTTATTTTTTGAGTTATCTCTGAAAAACCGTCCAAAAACATGTTTTTGGTTTTTTGTTAAAGAAGAACATATCCACTCGCAAATAACTCGAAAAATATTGACTTGTATTGTTTAGAATTAGTCATTCTATCCAATTTCGGTCATATTTTGAATGTATATTTGTCACCTTCGAGAGGGTATATTCCCCTCCATTTTTTTAAAATGAAGGGGATTTTGAATTGTAAACTTTTTTTTATATAATAATAGACAATTTCAACTACCTATTCCCAAATTTTCATGCTTCCTTTATTTTTTTTGGGGTCATATTGTTCTTTGATCGGGCTAAATTTAGAGCGGCAGTCAACAGGGTCCGCATTGCCATGATGATTTCCAACCTTCGATAAAAGATAGAACTTAAAGAAGAAGAAGAAGATATATGTAACTCCATTATTATACATATATCGGTTGACATGTTGTTTTAACCCCCAAAAATAATTAACTCGATAGACAGTAGAGCGTTTCCACCCTTTATGGATAGACTAAGGTTTGTAAACTAATAAATTAATATATGGAAAGGATTAAGCTATTTACGAGTAGTAAGTTTCGTCTGACAAATAAATTATTCAGTACATACGCAATAAATCTCGATCTTGCGAACAAAACAATCTAATCTGCATAGGTACAGTTCGTCGCGTTTTCAAAATTACATCACCATATCCCCACCGGGTATTTACATAAAATAACGGAGAGTCTACGCTTATTTGAATTTCATATTGTAAAACTCGAAAATAAGAATAATATAACTTTGATTGATAAAAAATTAATTGCTTTCAAATTTGCTTTGAAACTTTTGAATTGGCTTTGTAGAAGACGTTTTGGTTCGTTGTGATCATAAAATCAAATAGCGGCGAAACATACGCATATTTTATTTTTATTCTGTTAAAAAACGTCTATTTTTGGATGCGCGAGGTGGCATTCGGATTTTTGCAGATAAAGTTAGGTGACAACTTCAATAATAATAATTGACTTATGCTCCTTCTCAGATATGCCCGAAACATTAATAAAAAAATTTGAATATTTAAAAATTTCGAAAAACATTGAGTTTTTTCTACTTTCTCTGCTTATAACTGTAGAACGATTCATTTTGGAACAAAGTCGTAAAGAAATAAAATAAAGATAATTGAATTTTGTATGATAACTGACTAGTTAAAAATGTCTTAAATTATTATCCTTTCTGCAAAATAGCAATAAATACAAAATAAGGGGTCCAAATAAACTTGTTTTTATTCAATGTTTTTGAACCAATTTCGTTGCACTTAGAACTTTCTTATTTCGCTTAGAAAATTTGTATAACCTACTTAAATCGTTCACCAAATTTCATTAAAATCGACCAAATGGATTTTGGAGAATAGATTTTGCAGAATAATTTTGCAATCTAAATTTTTTTAAAAAAGTTCAAATTTTTTAAAAACTTTCTGAAGAAAAAGTTGACGATTTAGAAGTTTTTTAATTATTTTACGTATAAGGAAGTTCTCTACCTATTACACTTAACAGAATTAAAATCGGATTATTTAAGCGGCCTCAGCACTGTTTTAAAACTAGTAAACAATTTTTTGGCTTATAAACAAATACAGTTCAGACGTTTGAGTTGGCATAATTTCATTTTCTCGATTATTTCATTCATAGGAGATTCTGACCAATAGAAAGCTACAGAAATCTGAATTAAATCGATAATTTTTGATAATCTCCCGTCGTTAATATATTACGTCAGATGCCCTTCGTTGCTACGAAAAAATACATTCAGTGACATTTATGACAATTAATGTTTTAACAATTATAAAAGTGATGACTTTCAATCGTCAAATATTTATAAAAACTGTGTGTTTAATGGTACTTACATAAATAAGTTACAATAAAATTTTGGTTCTGAACAGTTTTATTCATGAAATAATCGCAACAAATTGCACTCGACCTCTGAAATTAATATAGAATTTTTGCTCTCGTGACACTTTGACATAATTTCACTCGCCTTCGGCTCGTGAAATTAAAACTGTCAAAGTATCACTCGGGAAAAATTCAATAATTTCAGAGCTCTTGTGCAATTACTACTGATTATTTCATTCATAGGAGATTCTGACCAATAGAAAGCTACAGAAATCTGTATTAAATCGATAATTTTTGATAATCTCCCGTCGTTGAGTATATTACGTCAGATGCCCTTCGTTGCTACGAAAAAATACATTCAGTGACATTAACGACAATTAATGTTTTGAAAATTATAAAAGTGATGACTTTCAATCGTCAAATATTTATAAAAACTGTGTGTTTAATGGTACTTACATAAATAAATTACAATAAAATTTTGGTTTTGAACAGTTTTATTCATAAAATAATCGCAATAAATTGCACTCGACCTCTGAAATTAATATAGAATTTTTGCTCTCGTGACACTTTGACATAATTTCACTCGCCTTCGGCTCGTGAAATTAAAACTGTCAAAGTGTCACTCGGGAAAAATTCAATAATTTCAGAGCTCTTGTGCAATTACTACTGATAATAGGCGTCTCGAAACAGATCTAAATCTAATCTAAATCTAATCGAAACTAGGTAAATCCCGAAACAGATCGATTTTTATTTTTAGATTCTAATTTTTTGGTATATATATCATACTAGTGACGTCATCCATCTGGGCGTGATGACGTAATCGATGATTTTTTTAAATGAGAATAGGTGCCGTGTGATAACTCAATCGAAAGACTATTCAATTTTGTATTCAATAATATGAACATTAGCATAATTATTTATACAGTGTTTGAATTTAAAAAAAATTTTTGAATTAAATTATTTCCAATATTTAGATTAGGTCATCACACCCAGATGGATGACGTCACTAGTATGATATTTATGTCAAAAAATAATAATTTAAAAATAAAAATGTTTCAGGATTTATCTCCAGAGTCGCCCATTCTCAAGAAAATTAATTTATTCCAACTCAAACGTCCTCACTGAATTTGTTTATAAGCCAAAACATTGTTTATAATTTTAAAACAGTGCTGAAACCGCTTAAATAATCCGATTTTAATTCTGTATAATGTATTAGATAGGTAGAGAACTTCTTTCTATGAAAAAAAAATTAGCAAATTTCTAAGTGGTCCACTTTTTGTTCAGAAAGTTTTTAACAAATTTGAACTTTTTTAAAAAAATTGAGATTGCAAAATTATTATGCAAAATCTATTAGGTCGATTTTAATGAAATTTGGTGGACGGTTTAAGTATGTTGCAAGAATTTTCTAAGCGAATTATGAAGGTTCTAATTGCAACCAAAGTGGTTGAAAAACATTGAATAAAAACAGTCTTTTTTGCCCCCTTATTTTATATTTATTGCTATTTTGCAGAAAGGGCAATAATTTAAGACATTTTAAACCAATCTCATATTATACAAAATTCAATTGTCTTTATTTTATTTTCCAGCGACTTTGTTCCAAAATAAAATAAAGACAATTGAATTTTGTATAATATGAGATTGGTTTAAAATGTCTTAAATTATTGCCCTTTCTGCAAAATAGCAATAAATATAAAATAACGGGGCAAAAAAGACTGCTTTATTCAATGTTTTTCAACCACTTTGGTTGCACTTAGAACCTTCATAATTCGCTTAGAAAATTCTTACAACATACTTAAACCGTCCACCAAATTTCATTAAAATCGACCTAATAGATTTTGCATAATAATTTTGCAATCTCAATTTTTTTAAAAAAGTTCAAATTTGTTAAAAACTTTCTGAACAAAAAGTGGACCACTTAGAAGTTTGCTAATTTTTTTTTCATGGAAAGAAGTTCTCTACCTATCTAATACACTATACAGAATTAAAATCGGATTATTTAAGCGGTTTCAGCACTGTCTTAAAATTATAAACAATGTTTTGGCTTATAAACAAATTCAGTGAGGACGTTTGAGTTGGAATAAATTAATTTTCTTGAGAATGGGCGACTCTGGAGATAAATCCTGAAACATTTTTATTTTTAAATTATTATTTTTTGACATAAATATCATACTAGTGACGTCATCCATCTGGGTGTGATGACCTAATCTAAATATTGGAATTAATTTAATTCAAAATTTTTTGTTTAATTCAAACACTGTATAAATAATTATGCTAATGTTCATATTATTGAATACAAATTTGAAAACAAAGAACTTGAGGAATTACATAAAATCGATTTTTCGCAAAATAAAACATTTTTTTTTGTATTTCTTGGGTAATTCTAAGCAAAAAATGTTCTAAAAAAGTTTTTTCGTAGGATGCATAGTTTTCGAGATAAACGCGGTGGAACTTTCAAAAAATCGAGAAATTGCAATATTTGAACGCGAATACCGTTTGATTAACAAATAAAATAGCAATTCTGCTGACAGCATTTGAAAGTTTAAGTCGAATTATACCGGTTTTAATTATTTGCATTGCTAAAAATTAATTTTTTTATTATTAAACAAAGCTATTTGTTTATAAGTCAAAAAATTGTTTATAAATTTAAAACATTGCTGGGGCCCCTTAAATAATCCCATTTTAATTCTGTAAAGTGTATTAGATAGGTAGAGCACCTCTTTATATGTAAAAAAATTAGCTAACTTCTAAATGGTCTACTTTTTGTTCAGAAAGATTTTTAAAAATTTGAACTTTTTTAAAAACATTTAGATTGCAAATTTATTATGCAAAATTTATTAGGTCGATTTTAATGAAATTTGATACACGATTTAAGTATGTTACAAAGAATTTCCAAAGCGAATTACTAAGGTTATAAGTGCCACCAAAGTGGTTCAAAAATATTGAATAACAACAGACTTATTTTGCTCCCTTATTTTGTATTTATTGCTATAATGCAGAAAAGATAATACCTTAAGACACTTTTTACCAGTCGTATATCATACAAAATTCAATTATCTTTATTTTATTTCTCTACGACTTTGTTCCAAAACGAATCGTTTTAAAGTTATAAGCAAAGAAAGCAGAAAAAAATCGATGTTTTTCGAAATTTTTAAATATTTTAATTTTTTTATTAATGTTCCGGGCATATTTGAGAAGGAGCATAAGTCAATTATTATTTCCACCTACCTCTACCGAAAGTATACTTTTCCGGACCTGATTGTAGGGAGCAAAGTTGTACTTTTCCTCCCTAGGGAGGAAAATATTTTTCATCCCTAGGGAGGAAAAGTAAAAGTGACGTCATGGTATTTCATTCATGAAATATAACTTATTGACGCCCTGTACAATATCTACTTTCTATTACGTAAGTATTTAAACATTTTAACGTTTATTTATAAAACACCCTGTATTTTGCAGAATGGTAAAAACAGTAAATTTTTATTTTGATTTAACAATGTTTACATTAATAATTTGACTTATATTTGACAGTTGACAGTTATATTGTACCTACTTGTTAGTTTTAATTCTAATAAATTTTGTTGGTTAGTTACATAAATAAATTAAGTAAAAATAAAAAAATTACTTGTTATTTGAGGAAGGTGGAAAAACCATATGTATAACATGGGAGTAAAGTGCCTTTTCCTCCCATGAATGATTACTGCCCTCCGCTACGCGTCGGGCAGTAAACTTCATTCTCGGGAGGAAAAGTAGCACTTTCCTCCCTTGTTATACAAATAGCTATTACTGAAGGTGTCATCTAACTTTATCTGCAAAAATCCGAATGCCACCTCTCACATCCAAAAATAGACGTTTTTTCGCAGATCCTTACTGGCCTATTACTATTATTATAAGTTATGAATATTTATAAAAACTCAAAACTTATGATTTATTTTGCATTTTTCTAAGCAACCAATAAAGATAGATATATTCAGCGAACGCCATATTGAAGTTTTTTATACGATTTATGAGATTCTTACTCTCAAATTTGTTTAAAATACTTAACTTTTTGGTAATAGACGAAAAAAGCGAAAATTTACGGTTTTTGATCTTTATTTGTTTATAAGTATGTATATCATTAAAATCGGCTGCAGTAAACATATAGGTTATTATGATAGATGTTCATACTACTTAAAAAATTTGATTTCGGTCTGTAGGAGATTGTGTCACCGACAGGATATTTTTTTCCTTATTTCTCTGAACTATAAGGCCACTTTGAAAACTCAGTCGGTAGCATAATCTTTGAAATATCTTCAAAGAAGCTCGATCTTAAAATGCCTTTGAATAAAGTTCGATTCTTTTTATCGTTCAGCCATCCATATTCTGGCGATAAAATTGTTTTTAAAGTAAACGAACCTATTATACTTTTAAAATTTGTTGCCCATCCTGTATAAAAATCCCATGGAAGTAATAAAAAAAATGAAATAGAGCCCGCTTTGCGAATAAAAGAAAGGAGGATGACTCGAGACACTATATTCAGGATTATATAAGGGCCGTTGTCATATTTTTTCTGTGCGCCTTTCCTAAAAAAGGATATACGTTTTGTCATTACAACGGATCTCAAATAAAGAAGCTGATGTTATGACTTGGAGATGAGATACCAAAATAAAATGAAATATTAAGTTTATTTTTGCAAACGACGTAAATAGAAATGTTATGATTATTATCAAGCAAATGTCGTGTGTTAAGTGGTTTTTGTAGTTTTTATGCTTTACCATATAGACAGTAAATTGCTGCCTTCCATTTATTTATCTCTATTAACTGTAGAACGTTGGTTACCATCATAGCTATCTTAATTTTATTCACTGTCACTAATCTCGCAAGTTCTTCAACCATGAAGTTCTTCTTCGTCCTGGACTGCGTTTGCTTGCTATTTTCCCTTGCATAATATTTTGTAGCAACCTGTATTTGGGACCTCACATTACAAGTCTGAAATTCTCTAGCTTTCTCTTCTTAATTCTTTACATAATTTCAGTAGTCTTGTTGAGAAGTTCTTGTATTGTAGAGTTTCGAATCTTCTCCACCCAAGAACCTTTAAAACTTTTCTATAGCACCACATTTCGAACGCCTCAAGGCGATTTAGATCATTTTTATTCACAGTCCAGGACTCGACACCGTAAAGTAAGACCGATAACATGTAGCAGCGAAGTAGGCTGATCATCAATACCAATTTTAGGTTTCTGTTACATAATACCTCGGACATCCTTCTCAAAGCGGCTCTGGACTGCTCTCCTAAGTCTAATTTCGCCATGAGTCTCTGTGTTACAATTTAATTGATATCCAAGGTAAACAGGTTGATCAACTTGCTCAAGTTTGGTATCATTTACATATACAGACGGTTTTATATTCTGTTCTTTACTTATTATGGGTATTTCGGTTTTCCATATGTTCAGATCCAGAGCTGCTTCCTTACAATTCTCAACGACACTATCAAGTAATAGTCCAGGGCGGATCTGTTTTGAGATGGACGTTGAGAGGTGACTCAAATTTTTTTGCTGAAATTGCTTGAAAATAAATCAAATAATAATATTTGAGTTATCCTCCCTCTCAAAAAGGTCCGGAACATTGTTTAAATAATCAAAATGTCAAAAATTGAAGGAAAAATTCGATTTTTTTCTTTGTTTTTTGATTATAACTTTAAAAGTATTCATTTCCGAGAAAAGTTGTACTGACATAAAAGTTGCGTAATTCAATTTACTACAATATAGAATTGGTTAAAAATTTAAAAAATAGTAACCCTAGTTGCAAAATAGCAATAATTGCGAAAAAAACATATAAAAACAAGTATTCGCATTTTACGTTTTTCAACCATTTATGCTACACTTAGGAGCTTCATATTTCTCCCTGAAAAACTTTATGATACAGTAAAACAATACTGTAAATTTCATTAGGATCGGTTCAATAGATTTTGCAAAATAAATTTTGAAATACAGCTTTCGCAAAAAAAATTCATTTTTTCAAAATGTTACAGGACTGAAAGTAAAGCAGATAGCAAGTTGAATTTTTTTTTGCTTATAGAAATGTACTCTACCTTTCATTTGCAATTTTCAAAATTAAAATCGATTAATTACCACGGCGTCAGAAAATTTTTGAAATAAACAATAATTTTTGGTGCTACGCGCAGGACAGCTGTGTTCGATTCACACAGGTTGATTTCCACCAAAATTTCTTCTAATCTTTATCTAATATATTACTTTCTTACTCTATATTTTGTTGTATTTTAATATTTTAATTCCACAAAAATCAAACTAATTTTATTATTGTTTGTGAAATATTGTTTAAACAATTGAATATGTTTAAAAATAATAAACTTTTATTATTTAAGTTAAAATATATGAAAAAAGAAAGTTTTTGCTAATAAAAGTGTTATTTCAAAGGATAGAGTATGTGTTTTTATTTTGCAATAAACAAATTTATTTATTTATATCAAAACGTCATAAAAATTAAAATGTATCAATCATTATAAAAGGTCATTGAAATGCCCAATCAGAGCAACCTATCCGCTGTCCTGCGCATAGCACCAATAATTAATGCTTATTTAAAAAAATTCCTGACGCCGTGGTGTTAAGCGATTTTAATTTTGCAAAATTGCAAATGAATGGTACAGTACACTTCTATGTGCAAACAAATTTTCAACTTGCTATCTGCTTTATTTTCAGTCCTGTAACATTTTGAAAAAATGAATTTTTTTTACGAAAGCTGGATTGCAAAATTTATTTTGCAAAATCTATTGAACCGATTTTAATGAAATTTACAGTATTGTTTTACTGTATCATAAAATTTTTCAAGGTGAAATATGAAGGTCCTAAGTGTAGCATAAATGGTTGAAAAACGTAAAATGCGAATACTTGTTTTTGTATGTTTTTTTCAAAATTATTGCTATTTTGCAACAATTGTAAGTATTTCTTAAATTTTTAACTAATTCTATATTATAGGAAATTTAATTACACAACTTTTATGTCATACAACTTTTCTCGGAAATGAATACTTTTAAAATTATAATCAAAAAACCAAGAAAAAAATCGAATTTTTCCTTAATTTTTTGACATTTTGTTTATTTAAACAATGTTCCGGATCTTTTTGAGAGGGAGGATAACTCAAATATTATTATTTGAATTATTTTCAAGCAATTTCTGCAAAAAAATTTGAGTCACCTCTCAACGTCCAAATGTACTAATATTTTTACAGATCCGCCCTGGTCTATAATGTTTGCAGATCTGCTTGAGTAGAAGCTAGGAGAACTGTGTCGTGCGAATATCGCAAATTATTGATGACTTCACCGTTCACAATTATTTCTTCTTGTTTTTCAGAAAGTACATTTCTGAAAATTCTGTCGGAGTAAACGTTGAAAAGCATTTGTGACAAGAAGCATTCACGCCGGATGTTTAAATATTAAGAGCCTGTGATTCAAAACCGTCTACTAAAACTGAAGTTGTTTGATTCCAATAAAAATTTGCAATTATGCGAACGTCTCTAACATCTAAGCCAATATCTTTTAAAACTTCGATTAATATTGAGTGCTTAACACGATCAAATGCGTTTTGGAAGTCAATGAACCAACAGTATATATCTACAGATAGATCACGACATCTTTGAGTAAGTACATTTGCAATATGAACTTAATATCAAATAATAACCCTTGTCTATTATTTTTAACCACGTTTGCAGCATCTTCTAGTTTCTGTCGCAATTCTAACAAAGAATTATTTTTTTCTTAGAATAGAATAGAAATATGCTTTACTGTCGTGAAAATTTTAAAAATTAACAATTAACAGTTACAAAAATCATAAATAAAAACAATAACAAATACAATTTACTAAAATTATACAGTGAGGACGTTTGAGTTGGAATAAATTCAATATCTCCAGAATGGACGAATTTGGAGAAAAATCCTGAGACAGGTCGATTTTTATTTTTAAATTACGACTTTTTGCCATATACATCATACTGGTGACGTCATCCACATAGGCGTGATGACCTAATCGATGCTTTTTTTAAATGAGAGTAGGGGTCGTATGATAGCCCATTTGAAAGGTTATTTATTTAATTCTCTATTCAATAATATAAACTTTAACATAATTATTATTTATATAGGGTGTCCAAAAAAATTTTTTTAAAAGAAATTAATTGAGACAAAAAGAAGAATGTATTTAATTCATTTATTTCAAAATACGTTTGAATGGTGTCAGAAAACAGAAAGAAATGTTTATTTGACAAATAATCATTGTTATTCGCTTAAATTCAATGTTAAAGCTGCCACCCACCTGTCTCTTAGCTGTTTGAAGATTGAAATTAAGCGAAAAGCAATGTTTATTTCTAAAGTAAACACTATTATCTGTTTTTCTGACAGCAGTAAATTGTTTTTTGAATTAAATAAATTGCTTATATTCTTCTTTTTGGATCAATTAATTTAATAAAAAAAATTGTTTAACACCCTGTATACACAATTATGTTAATATTTATATTAATGAATAGAGAAATAAATAACCTTTCAAATGAGCTATCACACAACCCCTACTCTCATTTAAATAAATCGCCTATTACGTCCTCACGCCCAGATGGATGACGTCACTAGTATGAAATATATGGCAAAAAGTCATAATTTAAAAATAAATATCGACCTAAAGTCTCAGGATCTCTCTTCAAATTCGCCCATTCTCAAGATAATGAATTTATTTCAACTCAAACGTCTTCACTGTATAAATCGTTAATATAAATAAAATATAATAAAGTGAAATAAAAATCAGTAACAATCTATTGCAAAATTAAAAAAAAATTGCAAATTGCGTAATCTAGTACCTTAAGAAATTTAATAAGTTAAGCTGCTGCATATTACACTCAAATATAGGTAAAGATTCTACTTATACATAAGAATACTGTCATTTCTTAGTTAATGGTTAAGAAACTCTGCTACTGAATAATATGGTCTTTCAGATAAATAGGCTTTTGTCATTTTACGGAACTTCGGGAAAGGTATTGCAGATTTAAGTTGTAGAGGGAGATGGTTGTATAGTTTTTTTGCAGAATATAATATAGGTTTCTTTACTAACTCACTGGACGGGATCGGTAAATAGATGTCAAAGGTAGAATTTCTGATGGAATAGTCATGTCTAGGTCTTGCTGGAAAGACATGTAGATGTTTACGAATTAAGCAAACAGTTTCTAAAATATATAAAGAAGGTAGTGTTAGAATCCTGTGATCTTTGAAATAGCTTCTGCAATGTGTTGTTCTTCTGAGGCCAAATAGATATCTTATTGCTCTATCTTGTAATTTAAAAATAACATCGGATTGGGCAGCTGTACCAGAACCACAAAAAGGAAGACCATATCGAAGATGGGCTCGAACAAAGAAAAATATGTTATTTTGGAAGAGGCTAAATTCATTTCCTTCGAAACAGATCTTATTGCAAAGCAAGCTAAGGATGGTTTCTTGCTTAGCACATCGATATTAAGGGACCATTTAAGGTTGCTATCTAAAAAAATACCAAGAAACTTTACAGAATCAACGATACTGATCTGGCTGTTATGAAGAGGTAAGGGTTGAAGGGTTCCTCTAAAGAATAATGCTACTGTTTTATCTACGTTAAAAGAGAGTAAATTAGAATCGGACCAGGATTTTATTGTGAGTAGATCAGAAGTTATAGTAGCATGAAGAGTTGCGATATTTGAGTTGCTACAAGTGATACTGGTATCGTCAGCAAAAAGAAAAACTTTTCTATGGATTTTTAAACTAGTGATGTCATTAATAAAGATAAGGAAAAGTAAAGGACCCAATACTGAACCTTGTGGTACCCAACATACAACATTTTTGAGACTAGAGTCTGTATCATTTGCTCTAATCCGTTGTTTCCTATTATCCAAGTAAGATTGCAACCAGTTCAAAGAAATACATCGAATTCCATAGAAATCTAGTTTTTTATCAAAATGTCGTGATTTGCACAATCAAAAGCTTTGGCATAATCACAAAAAACAGTGACAGTGTGCAGATTATTGTTTAATGCTTGATAAACCTCACGTAGTACAGAAAACATGGCATCGGTGGTACATTTATTATTTAAAAAGTCGAACTGATTTTGTGATAAAATCTTGTTATCAACGAGAAAGGACATATAAGTCGGGATTTTATGAGTCTCTCAATAATTTTGGAGAGTACTGGTAGTAATGCAATAGGTCTATAATTGCAGGCATTAGATTTTTCACCATCCTTATGAAGTGGAATAATGAAGGCTATCTTTAAACACTCTGGAAATTTACCTTTCTCAAAAGAATCATTAACTAGAGGAATGAGGACTCCCAACACATTGTCTGGACGATTTGAGAAAATTTTTATGGATAGTCCATCGGTACTACAGGAAGATTTGCTTTTGATATTATTGATTGTTGGGATCAGTTCAGATTGATCAACCGGTCTTATAAAGAATGAATTCGAAACCTTTCTTGAATTAGGGAGATAGAAAATGGGATCTTGTTGTGAACTACTTCCTTCATTTACCAGCAAATTGAAAAATATAAAGTATTAAAATCAGGACTTTTTAGTAGCCAAGCAAACTCACTTCCACAACAAATCCATTGATACGAAAACTGTTGATTTAAGTATTGACGAACTTATAAAGAATAATGTGCTGGTTGCCCGTTGTATAAAAACCACATGTTTTGTGTTATGGCGAGAGGTATTTCCTTTAGTAATTGAAGAGTACAGGGGAAAAACAAGAAATGTTAGATTTTATACACACTGAGATAAACACTACCAAAGGTGTAATTCTTGTGATATCTAAAAACTACTTAGGAGATCCTTGACAGAATTCTTATTCTATAATTTTATTAGAATATTAATCTAAATTATTAACTTATTAATTTAATAATGCACCAAAAAACTGCTGACATTCCTTGTTTTTTTTTCGGTAGCGTGTGGACAACCCTCGTTCTTCACCTGGATAAAAATTCTATAAAAAATTATATAGAGTGGCTTTTCTTGGTTTTGTTCTGAATCGATAGTCTAGTCGATAGTACTCAGTTTTTGCTACCACATGGCGAGAAAAGCCAAAATTCATGAAAAAGTGACATTCCTTGTTTTTCCCATGTACTCTTAAATTCGTGTAAATATTCTTGTACCTATTTAGTAGTCACACATTACACCATATCAAATGTTTACCTTAAAGTCGTACTGAAAATGGGTTTTTCTCTTAGTAGAGGATGATTTTCAGAGTCCCAGAACTGATTATTTTTTCAATTAAATATTTCTTGTCTGGTAAACACAGTAAAAACAATCGTATTCAGAAAACCTGTGATAAAATTTTGTTTATCTTGTAAAAATTAAGCAAATTGTAGATGCACAAGTAAATCTTGAGGTAGTAAATTCTGAATAGAAGTGTTATATATAATATGGATGCAACCTATTAGTCCATGTGGTGAGACCGCTCCCGTCTGGAAAAAATTCTGTTTCGGTTTCTTTGTGGATTCCTATTCAAAAATGTCCCCTTTTAACAAATGTGAAGGGTGCCGGGCGGAATTTTTGGGCAGAAATAGTTTAAACAATTTTTTTAAACAAATACAAAAGATCACGTTTTTTGGCTCCAGAACATACATTTTTACGTTTTGTAGGTCATTCTAAACAAGAAATGTATCTTGTAAATTTTCTCAAAAATTGATAGTTTTCGAGTTATAGGCGATTTAAAATCTGGAAAATGCGAAAATACTCATTTTCGAGGCCTAAAAACTCATATTTAAATTAGTATATTTGAGGGTGCCAGACACTAAAATTGAAGTTTGAATATTCAGCTTCAAGATTCTGAAGAGTGATTGCGTCTAGCCTTAATTTAAACCGTTGTTTTTTAATTGTTAAATATGCCTGTCCATCCGATTTTTTGCCGGTGCGGTGTGCTAGGTTTCAAAAAATCTTCAATTTTCCTCCGAAAAATATTTTTTCTAGATTCTTTGTGACATTCTAAATAAAATAAGTTTCTTGACATTTTTCTCAAAAGTTAACAGTTTTAAAGTTATAAGCGATTTAAAATCCAAAAATGCGTTTTTGTGGCATTTCTCGGATTTTAAATCGCTTATAACTTTAAAATTATTAACTTTTGAGAAAAATGTCAAGAAACTTATTTTATTTAGAATGTCCCAAAGAATCTAGAAAAAATATTTTTCGGAGGAAAATAGGAGATTTTTTAAATAGAGCGCGCCTCGCCGGCAAAAAAATCGGATAAACACGCATATTTAACAATTAAAAAACAACAGTATAAATTAAGGTCAGACGCGATCTCTCTTCAGAATCTTGAAGCGGAATGTTTGGTCTTCAATTCAAGTATCTGGCAACCTCAAAAATACTAATTTGAATATGAGTTTTTAAGCCTCGAAAATGCTTATTTTCGCATTTTTCAGATTTTAAATTGCCTATAACTCGAAAACTATCAACTTTTAAGAAAAATTACAAGATACCTTTCTTGTTTAGAATAACCCACAAACTTAAAAATATATATTCAGGAGCAAAAAAACGTTTTGTATTTGTTTAAAAAAATTATTTAAACAATTTCTGCCCAAAAATTCCGCCCGGCACCCTTCAGATTTGTTTAAAGGGGACATTTTTGAATAGGAATCCACGAAGAAATTGAATCAGAAATTTTTTCAGACGGGAGCGGTCTCACCAGATGGACTATATATAAGCAGTGTTAAGTTAGAGTCTCAGTATTGATGCAAAAAAAAACGTAAAATTGCCCATTTTTAAATAGAAATTTTAAAAATATACAAAATTATTGCAAAAATTAAATTTGCAATCATATACTTCAAAAAATCGGTATCTCGGAAATTGGCAATATTAAATTTGTATTAGGTATGTTAGGCCGAATCATCATATTTTAAGATCTAGAATATATAACTCAGCGATTGGATATTCTTATCGAATCACCCTGTATACTAATATAACTACTAATAGTCAATTTCCTTCCAAATACACACACCCAAACTTATATGGAATCACCATGTATTTCAAAGTTATATTTATTTCTTTGAAAAAACTTATTCTTGTTGCGAAGAATAAAGGTTTTTATTGAAAATAAACAAATATATATAGTCCAGGAACCGAAGCTGTTCACCCCGCAATTTTTGCAGAATGGATCGATTTGCTTGAAAATTTGAGAATAAGTAGTGGGTGGTCCAAGGATCAAAATCTATATGATGCCGAAAGGCGCTTTTATTATGGGGGTGGATGCCACCCCATCTCGGTGGTGGATATTTTTTATTATATTTTGACAGCAAAAGTTGATAAAAACATTCATTCTAATCAAAAAATGTTCTATACATTTTTTTGATAAAACTAATAGTTTTCGATTTATTCGCTATCGAAAGTGTTAGTTTTATATGGAAAAAATCAATGTTCTTCTATAGTATACTCATTTACTATTCACCAGTGTTGCCAATCGGCGGATAATTATCCGATTTGCGTACCTTTTGGAGAGTTGTCGTATCTTCTTCGTACCTTTAAATAAATCGGATATTTGCGGATATTTTTCAGTGTATCTACCATTGACTAAAACTTTCTCATTCATATATTCCCAACACCAACAACACATTAATTTTGTTTGGTTCCACCCAAATTTTTATAAATAGCCTATACTGGATGAATGTTAGTGACATCCGATACTTTTCATCTTTTGACAAAAGGGACATGTGCCGATTCTTTTGTTTAGAATTTAAATGCACAAGTGCGTCCACTTAAGGCATACTAATTCAAATTTCAAAAACCGTTATACAGTGTGAAAGGCACTTTTGGAATAAAATTATTTGTGTCCTTGTTTTAAAGAATTATAAAAAGCGCTGGGACCCGTCGATTTTAATATATATAAATGTGCATTTTTTAAATATAAATTTAAATCTACAGGGTGATTGACGCAAGCCTGACAGAGTCCATATGTTTTTTTATTGGAACACCCTATATATTTTTATATTTTTAAAAGCTGCTTAATAACCAATTTTAACGAAATATAATTAACAATAATACAGGGTGAAATTTTGAAATTAGAAAGTATGGAAACTACTTATGGAATAAAATTGTTTGTGTACTTATTTTAGAAAATTATTAAAAAATGCTGTACCCGTTAACTTTTAAATTCAAATGAGCGCTTTATAAACATAGATTTAAATATACAGGGTTCGTCACGAAAGTCTATCATAGTCCATGATCTTTAGTTTTAATGAATCACCCACTATATTTTTGTGTTATTAGAAGCTAATATTATACCTAATTTTTATTATACCGAATGGACGGATACCTGTCTGACAAATGCACTTTGGAGAAGGGAGTACGCCAAGGATGCGTTTTATCTCCCTTATTATTTAACATCTATTCGAAGTTCATAATGCGCAGAGTCTTGGATGGTTGGGAGGGAGGAGTAAACCTAGGTGGTGTTAAGATATCTAACTTGCGTTTCGCAGACGACACTACACTTCTAGCCACTACTCCAGAAGAAATTATTGAATTATTAAAAAAACTCGAGGAAGAAAGTGCTAAATTTGGACTCATGGTTAACTACAACAAAACCAAAATCATGGTTATTGATCGCCAACAACAGTTTCCTGAAACCCAAACTATTGCGGGATGCGAGGTAGTCTCATCTATAATATATCTTGGAGCTCTAGTTAACAACACAGGCAGTTGTGAACCCGAAATTAGAAGACGCATTCAACTAGCAAGAGCAGCAATGAGTGAACTAAACGGGGTCTGGCGTGATAGTCACATTACTATGACAAACAAAAAGAGACTCGTTTCAACTCTGGTCTTTTCCATATTTTACTATGCATGCGAGACATGGACAGTCAAAGAATCAGACAGACGACGTATAGACGCCTTTGAAATGTGGACATGGAGATGCCTGCTTCGAATTCCATGGACGGCTCGCCGTACAAATGTCTCGGTTCTGGATGAAATTAAACCGGATCAGCGTCTCTCCAGTACCGTTTACTCTAGAATTTTAAAGTTCTTTGGTCATATCCATCGGAGTGATCACAAAATGGAGCGGTTGGTGGTCCAAGGAAGGCCTCAGACTCAACGCCAACGCGGAAGATCTCCACAGCGATGGGCGGACATTACTAAAAAGCTTCTTAACAAACAGTATACTGAGGCAATACATGTAACTGATGACCGCGACCAGTGGAGAAATATTATCAATCAAACTGTCCGAGCTGCTGAAGCCCAATTATGAACCACAACACATCTACTAAGATGTTAATGACTATGATGATGATTATACCTAATTATATTTATGATTTTTTTGAGGAATGTAATGATACTATGCAGAAAAGGACTTTCCGGCACAGAAACGTCACTTTTCTGCACACTACTATCAGTTATTCTGTGAGAAAATATTAAGTTTGTTAACATAAAATTGTGCAGAAAAATGCATTTGGAATAGTGGTTGTAGAAAAATCTACTTATTTGAAACTAGTAGTATCTAGATATCTACTAATTAACTCAAAAATCCTTCAAATTTTTTGCCTATAAAAATTATTTAGTCGGGCATTAACGTTGAACGCACCACGGGTATTATGGATAATAACCTTAATAACTACAAGACTGTCAAATACATTTCTATTGTTTTAGTTGTAATAAATCTTTAATTGTTAAAAGAGCGTAGGCGCAAAATTTCGGACCAATAATCTTTAAACTTATTAATTTTTTTCGATTCCTGAGAAAACTAATCAATATTTTTGAAAAATTTGAACGCAAAACGAAAGATTACATTATTATCGAGGGCTGAAAGTCCCTTAGAATAAACAAAATGTTTCTTTTGAATGAGATATTTAAAATTAAAAATCACACTCAATATGCTGTTTTCCTTTTACCCCTCTAACATATTAGAATAAAAAATTATAGAAATCTTCAGAGACTTTCGACCCTCGGTAATAATGTAATCTTTCATTCTGCGTTTAAATTTTTAAATAATACTTATTAGCTGTCTCAGTACTCGAAAGAATAATGCATTTTAAAAGCATTGACCAGAAATTTTGCGCCTATGCTGTTAATGTAGCTGTAGTTTATTTTGTATTGATTTATTTATTATTTATTTTTCCAGTACCTAGTTTTAGGTAGTTATTACGTTTTAATAAAATAACATTTAAAAGTGTTTTTTTTTACTTAAATAATTATAATAAATTAATATAACGATCCAAATAATGAAATATTTTGATTTATTTATTTATTTAGAATTTAACACTTAATACAAAATACGAATAATATAATAATAGTAAGTAAATAGTATTTACATACATGAATTAGGTAATAATCAGCTAGGATACGAGATTTTCATCTATAAACGAAAATTTTTAAACTTTGAAATAGAGAATCCAGTAGATTAAAGGGCCGGTTGCGGTTGTTCGAACGCTAATCAGAAATGGAATCAACTGATCATTATCAAATATTTAATTACTGTCAATGTCAACTTTGATTGGGTTGCTGAAAACATAATTGATTACAATTATGAGATCAGAATAATTAATCAATTATCTTAATAATTGTTACTTTAATTGATAATTAATAATTAATTAATCAATCAATTATGGTAATTATCATAATGATAATTGATTACAATCAACTGATTGGCGTACGAACAACGGATTTTGTTATTTGATGGTTGTTAAGGGGACTAAAAAATAACATTGGCAACATTGATTTTAATAACAGAATATTTTTTGACCTAGCGTACCTTTTCGTGACAAATCGGATATTTTTCGAGTGATTATCGGATAATCTAGAGAAATGCGATTGGCAACACTGCTATTCACTCAATTTTTGTCGTAGAAAAAAATTTTTTACACCAAGTTCTTAAGAATTAAACAACCTACAATTTCATCTTGAAACATTTTTTCTTATCTTTGATGCTAATCTTTCTATTCTGAAGAAAATGGCATTTTTTACAAAACTACAAAAATTCTTTATTCGCTTTTAACTTCAGTTTTTTAAAAACTAATCATTTTAAGCCAGTCAAACTTCTAGAATCTATTAATAATACAGAAATAAAAAAGAATGAATAAGGCGAATAACTAAAAACACCGCTAACTTACATTATTATGCTTACAATTGGATTTCTCCGTTTTTTTTTTCTCAAAAAAATATATTGATTTTTTAACCGTAACTTTTTTATTTTGTATATTAGAAAGTTCTGTATCAAAGTATTTTATAGGCTTTTATAAGATCTACAAACTTATTAATATTAAATCTTATTAAAATTCTTAGTCACAAAAAGAGGTGACTTTGAAAGGGTTGGTAAAGCTGGTTTTTGCATGCTATTACAAGTTTTAATTGTCAATAGCTCACTTAATTTTTTTCACAGAAAATTTTTTTTTATATTTAGTTCTTGGGAATTAAATTAGCTACAATTTAATATTAAAATATTTTTTCACATCTCTGATGATAATCTTTCTATTCAGAAGGAAAGGCAATTTTTTCCAAACTACAAAAATTCGTTAATCGCTGTTAACTTCATTTTTTTAAAAACTATTCAGTCTAAGTCGGTCAAACTTCTCGAACCTATTAATAATACATAAATAAATAAGACCAAATAAGGTCAATGACTAGTTTTAATTTAGGTGGTGATTACAGGGTTGCTTCCGGCCACATTTGCGCTGAAAAAAATAGGGACTGACATTCTTTTCGTTATAAGTCACTTAATTTTTGAGCTAGAGACTTCTTTTTTATTTCTAGAGGTAGGTATTTTTAAATTCTTTAAATTAGTTTTTACAAGTTATTCTTGAAAAATGCATATTTTTCCCGTCTTTTGAATTTGAAACTACAATATTTAGCATTTAGCAAAGGAGAGCTAACATATAATAAAGTATATCTTGATTACTGTTGGTCCCAAAGAAAATTAATAAACACAGTTTAGTTTATTTTTTCAAATAGTACATTTTTGTTAAGTAAGGTTGTTTTGATAAAACGAAAACTTTTGGAGTTATTAGCAGAAAACTGATTAAAAACATTGATTTTTCGATATAATACTAACACTTTCGATAGCGAATAAATCGAAAACTATTAATTTTATCAAAAAAATGTATAGAATATTTTTTGCTTAGAATGAACGTTTTTACCAACTTTTGCGGTCAAAATATAATAAAAAATTTCCACCCCCAATAGCGGGTGGTAACCACCCCCATGGTAAAAGCGCCTTTCGGCATCATATAGATTTTGATCCTTGGACTATCCACTACTTATTCTCAAATTTTCAAGCAAATCGATCCATTCTGTAAAAATTGCGAGGTTTTCTCCTATTTCAAGCTTCATTACTTGGACTAATAAGACAATCGGATTGTACAGCTCGGTACGGTATAGGTTATTTGTTTGAGTTGCAAATTGAACGAAAATAAATAAACTAACTTTTGCTTCCAAAAACGAAAATATGCCTGAGTTATAGAACTTACAACGAGGAACGACTATTGATCTTGTGGAGAACGTAATGTTCTCAGAGGGACATAGCTGTAGAGCTAGGCGTAATACAGGGCGTTCTGTCCAAAACCTATGCTAGGAAACAGGAACTAGGAAAGCTTAAAAATAAAGCAAGGGAAAGTCGACAAAAGTAATAACGGCTCTCCAAGATCGTTTAATTGTCCAATCAGCTGGAAGACACCCAACCATTTCTCACCTGCAGCTCCAAAGGCATCTTTTGGAAGCTACAGGTGTAACTGTTACAGTTGAAAAGATAAGAAGAAGAGTTCGTACCAAGAAGTATACAGCAGGAGACACGGGTTCCAGAGTTATCCAGGCAACACAAGACTGCTCGCCTAAATTGGTGTCTTCACCATAAAAACTGGAAAATTAGGGATTTCCAAAGTGTGCTATTTTCAAAAAAATCAGGATTTGTGTAAAATCAGATGACCTATGAAATCGTGTACTTAGAGGTCGAGGAAGACAAGCAAGAACGAAAACTGTCAGATCTGTTCACAAATATACAAGGGGAAGTGTAATGTTCTGGAGAGGAATTGTGATCCGTAAAAAACTCCTTTAATTTTCATTCAATCAACTTTAACTGTTCAAAGGTATGTTGATAACCTGTAGTCAGGCTCTGGAGAAGTGCAACAGGAGAAAATTTAATTTTATTGCGTGACAATGGACCTCTACATACCATTAGAGTGACTACAGACATCATTGAAGCAGAAGGTATCCCTTGTTTGGAGTGGCCTGCTTGCTCACCCGAGCTTAATCCTATAGAGTATTTGTGGGATATGCTTAAAAGAACAATTAGAACTCGCAGGGAAAATCCACAAAACACCGCACGGCTAGTACAAGCTGCTCTTAAAGGATGGAGAATCCTACCACAACCAAATGTTGATAATTTGATTAGGACCGTGCGACGCAAACTGAAGCTTCCATAAGGACTAAAGGTGATAATACTGACTACCACAAAATACAAAAAAAAAAATAAAATCAAATTAAACATTATTCGTTTTACATTAAAATTTTTTATGCTATTGACTTTAAAACAACTACTTTCAATTTGTTTGTTAAATACTTTATTGTTTTATTTTACTGTTGGCATTTGTTATTAAATTGCTTTAAAATAAATATTGTTTGACTTCGTGTGTTTTTTTTTTAAATTCGCACGAAATAGTAAAAAATATCAGATGATTCCTTATAAGTTTGGGTGTGTGTATATACGTACCACTTATATAAAGTTTTAGTCAGAGTTATATTGACCCTTAAGTGCATTTGTTCAAAAATGTAAAGGTCCCATAGCGCTCCTAATTAATAATACATGAGGCACTTACCGGAAAGTTAGGGTCACCTGTCCATAGACCTTTCTTTCCTCCACGAACTCCGGATCGACCAAAAGGATACCTTGAATGGGATCGATTCCGTTCGGCGAGACCACGAGGTCGCGTGAACTTAGATATAAGGTCAACTTTTGGTTGGGAGAAACTTTCTTGTAGACTCTGGAAATAAAAGCAGGGAATTAGTTATTTATTTTTAGAATCGCTGAAATAAAAGAGACATTCAACTTGTTATTAGTTTGGTTTAGAATACTTTATGGAAGGAATTTAAAATCGATTAATAATAACATACAAATGTCAAAAATGATTTATTTGAAACGTCACTTCTAAATGTTTAAATCGTAAAATTTATTGTAAAAATAGATAAAACAGAATCAAAAGTCATGGTAATTCTCATCGAAGACGAAGTCCCGCCAGAGGAGCCCATCACAAATTATTCGCAATCCTTTTTTTTTAAATTTTATGAGATTTTCGTAGATCCGATAAACAAAATTTAAGAATAACTGAATTAGTGAGAAGAGCAGCCCAAATTTGAAGACAGATGAGCAAAAAGACTATTTTTTATTCCTTTTTGTAAATTTTTAAATTATTTAGTGTTGTATTATAATCAAAATTTAACCCTCACGCACAAGTTGTACATACAACTTCAGTGAGGAACTGAGTTTATTTTATATGTACAATTTATTTGCTACTAATAAACTCTATTATTATTATTATTATATTTAGCCATACGGCTCACACTCCCTCTAAGGGGAAAATTGACTCATCCCAGATACCTACGGTATCAAAAGGATTGAGCTCTGGTGGGACTCTTTCCGTGTTATCGAGCCCTAGGTGACTTGGAATGCAGGTGTATCTCCCAGAAATTTTCGTACGCATCTGGCCGTCGCGAGTAGTACAGCTTTCTGCATGGTCTTATAAAGATGTTCATTCAGACCCAGCTTTTTTATGCTTTCGAGGAGGGTCTTCGGAATGACTCCAGTAGTAGAAATAATAATCGGTATCGTCTGGGTACTTTGCATTCTCCATTGCCTTCGTATTTGAATTTCTAGATCTCTGTATTTGGCGATCTTTTCAGTAAATTTACTACGTAGATTATTGTTGTTAGGTATCGCCACATCAATTAGTGTTGTTTGTCTTGTTAATTTATTAACTAGTACGAGATCTGGTCTATTATGTGCCACTGTTTGGTCTGTGAGCACAGTGCGGTCCCAGTATAGCTTGTAGTTGCCATCCTCAAGCATACTCTCAGGGACGTATTGATAATACGGGAGATGGTCTGTTTGGAGAAGTCCCAGCTTGATAGCTATCTCTTGATGAAGGATTTTTGCTACTGCATCATGCCGTTCCTTGTATTCAGTTGCAGCAAATGCCTGGCAGCCCCCTGTAAGATGTTGGATGGTTTCTTGGGCTTGACATCCATATCGGCATCTGTCGTTTTGAACCTGAGGGTCTTTGATGATATATTTCAGGTAATTTCTGGTTGGTATAACCTGATCCTGAATGGCCAGTAATGAACCCTCCGTTTCAGGGAACATCTTTCCTGATGTCAACCAGTAGTTCGACGCTATATTGTCGACATAGTCTTGGCTGACCTCATTGGGATGTCGCCCGTGCAGAGGTTTACCCATCCAGGCGCGCACTTTTTCGTCCTTAGTAAGGTGGTTTATGCGCATTTCTGGTTCCCTCAGTTTGATCGGTGTTGTGTCATCTACTGCGCAGATAGCGCGATGTAGAGTAGATGTCTCAGCCTGCATCTGAAAATAAGTTCTTAAATTAGCAATTTGTTTATCTAATTGCTCACCTATATCCATAAGTCCTCTTCCTCCTAGATTCCGTGGTAATGTTGTTCTTTCTACTGCACTCTTAGGATGGTGTTTTTGTGCCTTTGTGAGGTGTGTTCGCACTTTTCGCTGAAGAGCTTCTATATCTGTTTTTGTCCACTTAACAATACCAAATGAGTAGCTAAGCGCGGAACATGCGTAGGTGTTTAGTGCCTTAAACAAATTTCTACTGTTAAGGTGTGAGCGAAGCAGCTGTTTTACCCTTCGTATAAACTCAGTAGTTATCTCTGTTTTCATTTGTTTATGGTCAATTTTCCGCGCTTGCTTTACTCCAAGATATTTGTACATATCGTTTTCACCCATGGCCTCGATGTTCTGGCCATTTTGCATATCGAATCCTCCGGGCTGTACTTTTCCTCTGACTATATTTAAAATACGGCACTTGTCTAGTCCGAAGTACATACTAATATCATTAGAAAAAGTTTCTACAGTTTTTAGCATCTCGTCGAGTTGGTTTCGAGTGGAAGCCATTAATTTCAAATCATCCATGTACAATAAATGATTAAGCTTCGCCACCACATTGTTGTTATTTTTGATGCTAAAACCTGCATCTGTGGAGTTCAATAGCTGAGATAGTGGGTTCATAGCTAGACAGAACCACAGAGGACTCAACGAATCTCCTTGAAACAGGCCCCGGCTGATTGCGATATTTTCAGTTTCGATGTTACTTTCACCAGGTATTTGAAGGTGAATTCTAGTTTTCCACTCTGTCATTATATGTTGTAAAAAGGTCACTATATTATCATCGACTTTATATATTCTCAATATATCTATAAGCCATTCATGCGGCACTGAATCAAAGGCCTTCTTGTAATCAATAAAAGCAGTAAATAGGTTCCTCTTTTTGGAATATGCTTGATTAGAAATGACTGAGTCGATGATAAGTTGTTCTTTGCAACCCATGGAACCCTTAGCGCATCCTTTCTGTTGGGGCTCTATGATATTGTTCAGAGCACAGTGTTGGTAGATACGCCGGGCTACACAGGATGTGACCAATTTATACAAAGTTGGAAGACAAGTAATTGGGCGGTATTTTGCTGGATCTTGGGTGTTATTTTGTTCCTTCGGTATTAAATAAGTGGTTCCCTGAGTTAGGAATGATGGTATATCCTGCGGATTAGAAATAACATAATTAATTAGTGTTGATAAGCATTCATGAGCACTCCAAAACTTCTTGAGCCAAAAGTTTTGAACTCCGTCTGGTCCAGGAGATTTCCAGTTATGAAGCTCTTTGATGATATTTGAGACTTCTTCAGTGGTGAAGGGTTCGTAGAGAGTAGTAGTGTAGTGTTGGCAGTTCTGTGCCGTATCTTCGATCCATCCAGCATTGTTGTTAAGAGCAGCTGGTGTGGAAAGTTGATTTCCCCAAAACTCATGAATTCCTTCTTGGCTTGGATAAGACTTATCGAGATTTTCTACGGTGGAATTGAGTTTTCGATAGAACGCCTTCTCAGCAGTCTCAAAAAGGGCATTGTCGGATTTTCGGTTGTTACTCACTTTGTACCTTCTTAGTCGTCCTGAATAAACTGAGAGTCTTTGTTTTAACGTATCCAGGCACTGTTGGGCTGTGTTGTTTTCTGGATCGTATCTTGAGTGTCTTGCAGTATTCCGTATTATTTCTTCAGCTCTCCTGATGACTCTTGTACTTCTTACACCTCGTATATATTCTGTGACTCGACCAATATCCCTACGCAGCAATTCAATCTTTCCGAGCAGTCTTTTTTCCCAGGGTGCAATTCTGCTACCAGTCCTTCCGTTATTAGAACCCCGTCGTGTTCTGATCTTAATGCCCATTACATTAGCAATTGCTGTTGCTGCACAGTAGATTAGCATGTGCAGATACTCTAATGTGTGGGCTTCTACGACATAATTGGGTAGGACTTCAGTGTTCACAATTTGTAACAGCACACCTAGTCTCTTACAAGAGTTTATTCGTGGTAGCGGTGGTCTGCTAAGTGGGTTTGTTCCATTAAACTCTTGTACAGCACGTGCCATTTCGCTTACTAGTTTATCATGTAGCTCGTTGTTTTCCTGCTCTGTATTGTCAGGTTGAGTTTCTTGTATGGCAAGATCAGGAATCTGCTCATGCACTTCATTGGGGACTTGATCTTCAATTACAACATCGTTATGAATCTCCCGTTCGAATTCGCTTCTGATGATATTGCGTCTAGTCTCTGGGATAAGGTTGTTTCTTATAATTACCCGGTATTGGTCTGATACTCGTTGCTCCGATACTTGAACATCTGGGTACGTCCTGCAAAATTCGGCATACAGCTGTTGTCGGTAGCCGATTGTTTCTTGACCGAGGTTTGTCACCTTGTAGTAGAAGCGCAAAATGTTCTCATTGATGGACACAGTCCATTTCATGCGCTGCCTCGGTCGTCCCGCTTGAGTGAGCGCCGGCTGATGATCCAGCGCAGCACCTTCGGCGGGTGGAGCTCTTGTTGTTGTTTGGCTCGCTTGTGGTTGTGGTTGTGGTTGGGCTGTAGCTGATTGTATGACAGGGGCCCGCCTCCTCAACACCCTGCCACCGACGTCCCGCATGCTGTCACGTCCAGCGCCGGCTCCAGACGTGCCCTGGCGATCCCCAGGCAGCGATCCTAAACATAAATTATGATTCTCCATTCTCATGGGTGTGCATTTTATACCTACTGCCAGGTGTCAGTTTTTGTTCCACGGCAAGTATCCCTGCTACTCTCTGGGTATTGGCGCTACGAATACCCAGAAAGCATCCCCCATTCGCAGGGGGCCGCGCCTGATAGAAGAACTGACAAAAAACTCCCACAGGTTATTATTATTATTATTATTATTATTATTATTATATTATACAACAATATTATTTTTGAAGTTACACTTGTTTAGGCACGAGGGTGAATTTTTACATTCCCTGGAGCATGCGCACACCGATAGCATGGTATTAGTCGCTACATCTTTTAAGTTATGTAGCGCAAATAAGGTGTGCGTGAAAAGAATATTTTATTAGTGTTTTTAGTAAATATATTTATTATAATTTTTATATCTGTGGATTTGTCTTCCTCCTTATAACTATTATTGAAAATGTTTATTTTCAATTAATGTATCTGAAAATGGAAATGCAAATTTTGGCCCTCTCTATCCTACATTTAATTCCTAGGGAATGATCCCAATTTTCACTGACTTTCGTAACAAGGTAGGTGTACGTTTTTACTCTTTCTATTTGTTGGCCGTTTACATTCATTGGTTCAAATTGCTGTTCCTTTTTGGAGATCATTATACATTTGGTTTTCTTACAGTGATAGTCCATATCGCTGACTTATTTCTGTGATTTAATTCATCAACTCCTGGAGGGCTTCAAAAATATCAGCAAATACAACCGTGTCGTCTGCGACTCTTATGTTATTAATACGCCAGCTAAACGTTAAAGTTGCCATAAGAACACGATTTCAGAACCATCTTAAAATTTATCGATTTATTGAGACTAAAAGACTAAGATCAGCCGGGATACAAGAGGAGGCATCTGCGCAAAAATGCATGGACAAGGTACGATAAACAGATATGTAAATATATACAGAAAGAGTTACTGAAATTTGGATTTATTTTTAAGATATATGTCGCAAAATATGTCTAAAAGATCGATACTGCCTAACAGAGATTAAAGTACAGTAGAGCGTCGATAATCCGAACCCTGGTAATCTGAACGATCGCTAATCCGAACGCAAAAAAATTATAAAATTAAAAAATATGATCACGGACCGAATTTTTGGATTTAATATGACAATATGGGCAAAATATGACCGCGGATTTTTGTTTTGTTTTTTGCAGAAATACATACAATATATTTGTTTATTATACAGGTGTTTTGTTCCTTGTAACTAAAACGTATGTACATAACATGTACTATGTTTATGAGCCTTGTATGTATTTTGAACATATGTTCGATAATCCGAACAATTTGATAATCCGAACTACCCCTGTACCAATTAGTTCGGATTATCGACGCTCTACTGTACTATTTGTTGAAATTTTTTTGTTGAATGACTTTGTAACTTTTACATGAAGGAGAGTCTCGATATAAAAATGATATACAAAATTCGGCTGTTTTATGTAAATTATACAGCGTGTAACAAAAATGCAGGGCATAAATTAAATCACATATTCTGGGACCAAAAATTTCTCGATTTAACCTAACTTCCTTAGTACAACTTACAAATGTGCACATAAAAAAAGTTACAATATATCGAAAATTATTAGAGGTTTTTTATTTAAAATGTGTATGTGGTATTATTGTCGTAAGGGCATCTAAAAAAAATAATAACAGTGAAATTTGTACACCCCATAAAAATTTTATGGGGGTATAGTTCCCTTAAACCCCCCAAACTTTTGTGTACGTTCCAATTAAATTATTACTGTGGTACCATTAGTTAAATACAATATTTTTAAAACTTTTTTACCTCTTAGTATTTTTTCGATAACGCAGTTTTTATCGAGATGCGGCTTGTTTTTTAATATTAAGTTTGCATAAAAATTTTATGGGTTTTGTTCCTTAACCCCCCACCCAAACTTTTATGTACGTTCCAATTAAATTATTATTGTGGCACCATTCGTTAAACACAATGTTTTTAAAACTTTTTTGCCTCTTGGTATTTTTTCGATAAACGATTTTTTATCGAGATATTAACATATTTCAAAATATACCGAAAAATTACAAATTCACAATAAATTTTCATATTATTACCAGGTCTCTATAAACTTACTTACCATGTAAAAATTTGTGATGGATTTTACAAATGTTCAAAATATCTCGATAAAAACTCATTTATCTAAAAATTACAAGGAGACAGAAAAGTTTTAAAAACATTTTGTTTAACTAATGGTACCACAATAATAATCTAATTGGAACGTACACAAATATTTGGGAGGGTTTAAGTGAACAAAACCCCCATAAAATGTTAATGGGGTGCACAAATTTCACTTTAATTTTTCTTTTAAGATGTTCCTGCCATAAAAACGTCACATGTCCATTTTCAATAAAAAATCTCTTATAGTTTTAAATATGTTGGAAAATATCGATTTTATGTTGTAACTTCAAGGGGCTATAACTATTTTTATGCGCACATTTGTACTAAGGTAAGTTAGGTTCAATCGAACTATTTTTGATCACAGAATATGTGATTTAATTTATAACCTGTACTTTTGTTACACCCTGTATATGTGAGTTACGTGATAATATTATAAATATCATTTTATGTGACTGTAATTATAGGAACTCTTTGATGAACTACTGGCGGAATAATGTAAATAAAACTGTATTTATACTACATACAAGATATTTCGCAGAATCTATAATTAAACACAAACAGACAATAGGATTATATAAATAAAACACAGTGACTGAAATTTAGTTATAGGGAGTTTGCAGTTTTGAAGCTAAATATTTAACATCCCCCTTTACCAAAAAAAAAAAAATAGATTAAACACATTTTCTATTTAGAAATTAACACACCCGTTTTATTAAATACAGGTATTGCTTTTGTAATTTAACTGAAAAAGTAGAAAAATTAAACTTATTTTAAATATTTTGGGCAGTAAATACATTTTCTATATTTTAATTAATAATTAAATTATGAATTCAGTTATTATTTGTAGTTGGTGGACGGAAAAATATTTGGACAGTTTATTAAAAAAGGACACATTTGACAGAGCATCAGTTAAACTAACGTATACAGTAACAACAATGGTCGTCAAAATAATAGATAAAGACTAAAAATGCTCACTTACTAAGAAAAATAAAAAAAGGCACAGCTGTTGAACCATACCATCATTGGACTTATGTATGTACTCGAACTTGTTAGATCAATTTTACCATTCGGTTCTATTCTTTGCCGCGTGGTGATCGTTTTCCACACCGATTTTCCTAACATCCTTATTCACACTACCAGGCCATAGTAGGTAGTTCTTGTAGTAGTAGTAGTAGTAGTAGTTCCTGTAGGCGTATAACTTTTAGAACTAAGTTATACTAAGGAAATTGGATTTAAAATCTAATAATTGTAGTCAAATTACGAGTCCTACTAAAAACCTCAATCTAGAAACAAATTACCAAAAGATTAGGTATCTTAGCAATACACTAGAGGAATGGGGCAGAGTAAACTCTTGACCCAGACTGCAGGGTTACACCTAGTTTACGGACAGGTCTAAAACTGACCAATGGCCGGGTGCAGGAATATTTGATAGTGGTGGAAAATAAAACATTTCTCTTCCACTAGGAGCATAAACATCCTATTTGAGGCAGTATTTCATGCAGAGATTTTTGCAATCTTGCACTGTGCAATGAGTGACCCAGCCATGGGGGCACTCATAGACCCTAAGGTAGACTATAAACTAGTGTGGTAATGTCGACGAAGACTCCATAGACTGGCGGAACAAAACAGTGTTACACTGGTATGGGTTCCAGGTCATCAGTGAATATAATATATGGCAATAAAAAAGCTGTTACACTTTCCAGAAGAGCATCAGCTACAAAATACTTCTGCCGTGGGTGGGAATCCAAAAAGCATTGTCTGTGGCCGAAAAAAGCCTGGATTCAAAGCGATCACAATTCAAATTGGGAATATATACCCGGTCAAACACATGGCAAGATGTATATTGGACGGATATGTGCTAATAGGGCTGAAGTACTAAGGAATAGAAGCAGGATTCAATTTAAAGTCATAACATGTTTCCTTACTGGACATGCGTCAGCTAATGGACACTTGCATAGCTTACAATCGGAATGTTTCGTGGAGACTTGAGGTGCAGACTTTGAGGCAGAAAAACTAATAAAATTAAGGATATTTTGCATGACTGCGAGGCATTGGATCGCAGACGGCAAACACTTTATCGAGACAATGAAGTGGTTTGTGAAGTTTGTCTCTGTGGTTGGGATGTTGACTGCGACACCTATGGTTTCATTGGCCTAATCCTATCTGACTTTGATTCTTATTAACAAATAAATAAAATTTAATTTATAAATAATATAAATACTGAAAAAAATTCTACAATATACAATTAATAAACTTACTTATCATATTTCACTTCCTACACAATTTTTTAAATATTATCCAGTTTCGTATCCAGTGGTTATATATTTCCCGTAATATTCAGTTCCGCATCCAGTGAATTTTTTTTCAATATTTTATTTATTTATTTTTTTTATAATTGTTTTACCTTTTTATTTTTTATCTTTCATTTGTTTTATAATTTTATCTATTATTACAATGATTTATATTTTTTGTCGAACATATTTACTTTTTTTATTTATTTGGTTTTAAGCATTTGTTAATGCATAAAATTCTATACATGTTATGTATTAAAATTTTTACATAGAACGATTTTTCAATTTCGTAAAGCTATATATTTTCAAGACTACACTCGTACATTATAGTTGTCAATATTGGTCCACATATGGAACGTGAACCCTTCTTCGCCCGTTTTTTTGCAAACACATCATTTAGAGTCGTTTTCTTGACCGGGCTCAAATAAATCTCTCAGGTGGCATAGGCAGACGTGTGATATATTTCTTTCGTATCTCATTATTCTCCAAAGTGACATAATTTTATAGACGTGACGTAAAATTTATGGCCTGGTAAAATAAAAATAAAGATTTTGAAAGAATAAAGCTAATTGTCATTTAGTTGATAATATTTATAGTAATTGATATTTTTTTAAAAATGTATAAACATTTTCAATTTAGTTGCAACCTGAAAATGCAGCATTATTATATTCTAGTTCAATCGGAGAGTGCAGAAAGAGTCTATACCGGTTTCGGGGCTTTTTGCCCCATCATCAGTAGTCCCATATCTTCTTCTCTCCGATTCAACCAGATACCTTCTCGTTGGAACTTTACCACGCTGATCAGATAGGACGTGAATCATTTAAAATTCCCTCATGTTAATGTTCGTCTCGGCACCCGTATGGCTTATAATTTTTGAAAGTCGTTTGTAAAGTCGTAGTAACCAGAGAGATATCCATCTGTTGTCAATCTAGTGGTATGAGAACGATATGTATTGTCGGTTTCTGTACTACTGGATTCGGAACTTATTTTGTTTGATATTTTTTTATTGATTTCCGCCTTAAGTATGGACAACCAGACGCTACAGCAATCTACCAAAAAACTAGTAATGCAATTATTGGTTTTATTCACCATAATAAGAACCGCTTCCTTGATTTTTCTCGTTTTACAATTTGTTTCTTTCAGGAATCTACTTAAATCTTTTCACTGAATTCTATATTTATTTTCCCATGTTTGTTTATATATTTAAGATTTTATCAAATTTTCTATTTTAGATATAGAAGATTGATGTTCACTTATTCTTACATTTAGTGCTCTTGATGTTTCACCTAAATAAAAATGTTTAAAAGGCGGAAAGGCAGTTTTTGTTTTTATTTGACCCAGAGTTGGACCACCATCTCCAGATAGCCACCATCTCGATCACCGATCACCGGTTGGACCACCATCTCGATCATGAGCGTCACAAAAAAAATAATAAAAACCGCGACTAATACCCCTTATAACTACCCTCATCTCTCACTCTGGTTTGGGCCTCTGGGGATTTTACTTAGTTATGTTATGGTCTACTTATTCCCAAATTTTGGTGCACTATGTCAATCAAGAACGTCGGAAAATACTCCTCATATTTTTTATTTTCACCCCTGCTCCACCCCTTTGTCGGCCTCGCAGCGTTCCACCCCTAGAGATTTTATTTTGTTACGTCATGACCTACTTATTTCCAAATTTTGGTGCACTATCTCGATCATGAGCGTAAAAAAATAATAAAAACTGCTTCTTTGACCCCTTATAACTACCCTCGTCCCCCACTCTCGTTTCCGGCTCTGGGGATTTTACTTTTATGTCATGGTCTACTTATTCCCAAATTTTGGTGCACTATCTCAATCACGAACATCGCAAAAAACCCCTTATATTTTGTATATTCACCCCTACCCCCACCCATTTGTCGGCCACGCAGCGTTCCATCCCTAAAAATTTTACTTAGTTACGTCATGACCTACTTATTTCCAAATTTTGGTGCATCATCTCGATCATGAGCGTCACAAAAAAAATAATAAAAACCGCGAATTTGACCCCTTATAACTACTCTCGTCCCCCACTCTGATTTCCGGCCTTTGTGGAAAGTCATGTACACAACTAATTCAACATATACCCGTATAGTTTTCCATATTACTTATCACGCACAAAATCTGCTCCCAGCTCTTAGACTAATAATTAGTCAAAAACTTTCAGTCAGTCAACGACTAGTGTAAACTGAATTATATAGAATGGTTCTGATTAATATTCGTTCTATAAGAAATAAAACTGATGAATTATTTTTGTTTCTGGAGGAATTAGGATTTCCTCCGATAGTTGCGGTTACAGAGCACTGGCTTGAAGTTAACGAGCCTTTTTTTTTTGTAGAAAAATATACCACAATTGCCAGGTATGATCGTCCAAGTTCGGCTCATGGAGGCACCCTGATTCTCTCTAGAAATAATGATTTTTCTCTGGTAACAAAATATGACTTTTTGTTAAGTGAATCCTTCTTTGAGTTTTCCTTAGTTTATAATAAAATCTTAATCTTTACATTATTTGCATTTACAGATCACCTGATTCTACCGTGGAACTATTTTTTCAGAACCTGCTAAATTTGTTAGATGACCTGCCTCATAAAAGCAGAAAAATTCTATGCGGTGATTTTAACATTAATTATGCTGCTGCTAGTGCTACCCAAGTGTCCCTGGCAAACATATTTGAATCGTATGGTCTCTCAATGCACGTTGATTCTCCTACAAGGATTACAAAAACTACATCTACCATAATCGATTATATTGTCTCAGATTTCTCACCCCTTGATGTCTGCTCTACAGTTATTAATGCGGGACTATCTGATCATGAAGCAGTGTATACGAAGTTTAACATCTTCAGCAAACCCTCCTCAAAAACCCGACGTTTAGGTAGGATTTTTTCCGCCCGGAATTCTCGTAAATTCCAAAATTTATGCTTAGCTTCTGAGTGGCAATTTCCTTCTATAGGCGTGGACTATAATTTCAGTGTTTTTCTAGATAAGCTTCTCCACATCTTCAATAAGGCATTTCCTTTAATTCCTATTAAGCCAAAACATCGGAAACCTTGGGTTACGAAAGGTATTCGCATATCAGTTAAGAATATGCGTTCACTACTATACATCAAGAAATTTACTACCAATGTTGCTGTCACTGAATATATCATGAAGTACAGGACAACATATCTAAAACTTGTCAGGTCAGCTAAAAAAGCCTATTATCAAAATCGTCTGGGAAGCTCTAAAAGTGTTGCAAAAGAGACTTGGTCTATAATAAACGATCTTCGAAATAAAACTCACACAGCTCAATCATTTTCCCTTCCAAATCCTGAAAGTCTAAACGACTACTTCGTTAATGTGAGTAAAAATATAACATCAACAATTTTGCCGCAACAAGATCCTATTTCCTATCTTCCTAATTCAAGACAGGTCTCGAATTCATTCTTTTTACGACCAGTCGATAACTCTGAACTTATCCAAACAATCAATTGTATCAAAAGCAAATCATCCTGTAGTACTGATGGACTATCTATAAAAATGTTCTCTAATCTCACAGAAAATGTGTTGGAAATTCTCCTCTCACTAATTAATGATTCCTTCGAAAAAGGTAAATTTCCAGAGTGCCTAAAGACAGCCATTATTATTCCTCTTAATAAGGGTGGCGAAAAATCTGATGCCTGCAACTATAGACCTATTGCCTTACTACCGGTACTCTCCAAAATTATTGAGAGACTCATTAAAACTCGACTTATGTCCTTTATCGTTGATAACAACATTTTACCACAAAATCAGTTCGGCTTTTTAACAAATAAATGTACCACTGATGCCATGTTTTCTGTACTACATGAGGTTTACCAAGCACTAAACAATAATCTTTATACTGCTACTGTTTTCTGCGACTATGCCAAAGCTTTTGATTGTGTAAATCACGACATCTTGATTACAAAACTAAATTTCTATGGAATTCGAGGTATTTCTTTGAATTGGTTCCAATCCTACTTGAATAATCGGAAACAACTAGTTAGAGCAAATGATACTGACTCTAGTCTCAAAAACATCGTCTGTGGAGTACCACAAGGTTCAGTATTGGGTCCTATACTGTTCCTTATCTTTATAAATGACATTACTAATTTAAAAATCAATAGGAAAATTTTTCTTTTTGCTGATGATACCAGTATCACTTGGAGCAACTCAACTATTGCATCTCTTCATGAAACTATAACTTCGGATCTACTGACGATAAAGACCTGGTCTGACTCTAATTTACTCTCTTTTAACGTAAATAAAACAGTAGCATTATCCTATAAAGGAGCTCTTCAACCTTTGCCACTTCATAACAGCCAGATCAGTACCGTTGATTCTGTAAAATTTCTTGGTATTTTTTTAGACAGCAACCTCAAATGGTCCCTTCATATCGATTCGTTAAGTAAGAAACTCGCCTCAGCTTGCTATGCAATACGATCTGTCTCAAGGGAACTCAATTTAGCATCTTCTAAAATAACATATTTTTCGTTGTTCCAGTCTCATCTTCGATATGGTCTTCCTTTTTGGGGCTCTAGTACAGCTGCTCAATTTGATGTCATTTTTAGATTGCAAAAAAGAGCAATAAGATATTTGTTTGGCCTCAGAAGATCTACACGTTGCAGAAGTTACTTCAGAGATCACGAAATTTTAACACTTCCAACTTTATATATTCTAGAAACGGTTTGTTTAATTCGTAAACACCTTCATGTCTTTCCATCAAGGCCCAATCATCTTTACTCCACCAGAAATTCAATCTTTGATATTTATTTACCGATTCCATCCACTGAGTTAGTAAAGAAATCTATATTATATTCCGCAAAGAAACTGTACAATCATCTTCCGTTACAACTTAAATCTGCAACATCTTTCCCTAAGTTCCGAAAAATGACAAAAGCCTATTTATCCAAAAAACCATATTATTCAATAGAAGAATTTCTTAATGAATAACTAAGAAAATTGGGTTCCATGCGCAGTAGCATAAACTTGTCAGTTCCTTATGTTGTACCTATTTTATTTTATTTGTTGTATATTCAATTTGCAATTTATATATGTTTTGCAATAAATTGTTTTTGTCTTGGCTTTTATATCTTATACTGTACATTGTTGACGATTTATCTAATTTTAGTAAATTGTAGTTGTTATTTGTTATTTATATTATGTTTTTCTTTTGACTGTATGTAAGCTTTGTCCATAAAATTGTAAAAATTTTCAGTGGCAATAAAGCATATTTCTATTCTCTATTCTCTAGAAGCAAAGCTTCTTTGCGTCAAGATATAAGAAATCTGGCCTGGCGCTGGTGGGATGTCCCTACCGATTTAGTATCATAATAAATAGTTGCCGTTACTAATCCCTCAATTGTCTTCGCGACGGGTGGCAATAGTTTTGGAACAGCTACTAGGACCGTACTTTATATTATTTACAGAACTGCCTCGTTACCTATGAATGCAAATAAATTATTAAAATTAAAATTTCTAGACATAACAATGTATTAAAAATTTTGTTTACTGTAGACGAATTCGTTTAGTCATCTGAAATTAACTTGCTTGGAATCAATTACATACAAATGATCACAAACAATTTTTATGTCCAATGCGCTCATTACGTGAATTTTATGGAGTTAGAGTATAATGTGTTTTATATCGTTTTCACTTTAAACAAAAGGGACTTCCGATAATGCAGCTTTCTATCTTTAAATAAACAAATTAAAGAATCATTAGAAAGAGCATTAGTTAAAGATAAGATATACCTCTAATTATTATTCTATAGCTTTACACATAATTCTCGTGCTTATAGGTGTTTAGGTAAAATTAAGTATCATGTATTTATCCAGAAAACATACATTATGGAACATTATGAAAGGGGGGCAAACATATTTAAGTTTGACATTTGCACATTCAGGCAGTTATTTTCTTGCATTTAGATAGAAGGTTAGATCGCGAGTATTCAAGTAAAATGTCTGAAGTCGGTGAAGCTAGTGCTAAGTGTAAAACACGTGTACATTTATCTGATGATGCCAAAGAAATTATTAGGAATGTTTATCAAACTGTGAAAGAAGATAATCCAAATCCAGAAGACGGTAAATTCCTCATCAAGACAACATCTCGACTGACAAGGGTGCCATATACAACAGTGTGGAAAATTGTTACGAATAGAATTCAACCTCGTAAAACGCGGAGTGACTTTTCTACACATAAAGCAGTAAATGAAAAAGACGCTGAGGTAATTAGAAGAGCAATTTACAATTTCTATTCAAAGAACCTAGTTCCAACGCTTAGTATGATCTACGATCAACTTGTTAAAGACTATTCCATTACGTATTCGCCTTCAACTTTATCAAGATTTTTGAATCACATTGGTTTTCGATACAAGAAAATTAATAAGCGATCATCAATAATGGATCCTCCTCGTCTAATTAAATGGAGAAATGAATACTTGGATGCTATATTTAAATTTAGAGATGAAGGAAGACCGATATTTTATCTAGATGAAACATGGTTCGATACCCACAATACTGCTCAAAAAGGTTGGACAGACGATTATATTAAATGTGCACCCAATTATCCAATTAATAGAGGTCAGCGAATAATTATTCTGAACATTGGATCCAAAAATGGCTGGCTTGGAGGGGAAAGTTTTTTACTATCGGCAAAAAACATTAAAGATTTAAAGCTGTACTACCATGAAAATATGACGAGTAGCTTGGTTAAGGAATGGTTTGAAAAGAAGGTGTTGCCAAATTTGCCTCCAAAAAGTGTAATTGTAATGGATAACGCAACGTATCACAGCGAACAAATTAGAAAAATCCCCAGTGTAGATTCGACAAAAAAACAGATATCTGATTTTTTGTATGACAATGATTTGTACTTTGAAGAAACATATACAAAAAAAGAAATGTTGGAAGTTCTTCACACAAAAGTGTTTGAGAAACAATTTGTTATAGACGAATTAGCCAAACGTGATGGTCATAATGTATTGCGATTACTTCCTTACTACTGTGTCTTCAACCCCATTGAATTAATCTGGAGCCAACTAAAAGAAAGTTTACGGCTAAACAACTGCTGTCCCAAATTTAGTAGCGAATCGGTGTCACATGTTGTAGAAGAAATAAAAAAGATTTCCCCAACACTGTGGCAAAATTGTGTTTCACATGTTATAAAAACGGAAGATCATTACAGAACACTAAAACCTCACATATTAAACCAATAATTATAACATTAGGTAACGATTCTAGTGAAGATGACAGCGATAGTGACATAGAGTTGTAATTTGTATTTATTTTTTTCCGTCTAAACTTCAAATTTTATTTTTCTATGTTATTTTTTATGTTATTTTTTATTATGTTATCTTTTTAATTCTGATTTTTGCTACCACTCTTTTAATCTTTTATTGTTATTATCATTATTTTCTGAATTTCTTCAATTTGTTCATTTCTCTTATTTCATTGTACATAATAATATACCTATAACTACATAGATATAAATACGTAATAAATATAATGATATGATATTTAAATTTATATTTATTATTCCAACCCCATTAAAATATTATATCTACGTGAAGACTTGAATTTTTTTTTGTTAAGGGGATGGGTACGAACTTTCGGCTTTAAGCCGTTACGTTATTACTGAGGGCCGAAAGTCCCTGAAAACTTCTATAATGTTTATTTTAATTAGTTACAGGGGTGAAAAACTAAGAGAAAATTTAGTGTGATTTTTAATTTCAAATATCTCATTCAAAAGAAACTTTTAATTCATTCCAAGGGACTTTCGGCCCTCGGTAATAAAGTAATTTTTCATTCTGCGTTTAAATTTTTCAAAAATACTTACATATTAGTTTTCTCAGGATTCGAAAAAAATGATTACATTTAAAACACATTGAAAATTTGGACAGGCGTCAAAATTTTGCATTTGTTCCTTTCCCCTTAATTTTAGCGAATCCGCTCCTGGAGGGTTTGTTGTTTGTTATTATGATACTAAATCGGTACATCCCACCAGCGCCAAATGGGACATCCCACCAGCGCCAGGCCAGATTTCTTATATCTTGACGCAAAGATACTACCATGACATTATCTATCCCTTTCCTTTAAAAGGCACTAGAAGACGCCTGATATATTTCATAAAAAATATCCAAAAACGCCAGTCATGTTGGTATAATTTACTTTCTGCTTTCAAAAAAGTATAAAATCATGTGTAAATAATATACGAATAGGATTATTGAATTTAAATATCCTAAGAGAAAACGCCGCTGTGCATAAGAATCTAAATGTAACAGATGTATTTTTTACAAAATATATTACACCTCTTTTCTTCTTAAGTGTGTGCTGAAAATTGGTAATTCAAGTGTTATTTAGGAAACAGAAACCTCTTATATTTTTCAGTTATTGTGTTAACTTTTGGGAAGAAAGAGGGGTTCTATACAATTTTTACGATCAATAAAATGCAGCTTTAAAGAAATAGAAAAATTTAAACAATATTTAAAATTATGTTTTTGTTTATAGTAAAATTAATAAAAAAACCAATAAATGCAGCTTTAAAGAAAATAAAAAAAATTTAAACAATATTTAAAATTATGTTTTCGTTTATATTCAAATTAATAATAATATTTTTATCGTAACAAAATGAAATGCATTTCATTTTTTATGTAACAAAACTCGTTTCTAAAACGTAATAATCCAAAAACTAGGTACATTTTTTCCGGTTTTTATTCAAAAGTTACATACGCTGCGCGACTACCAAATTAAATTTTCTATTCAAAATTTACCACTTTATTTTACATTCGTAATTTTTTTGAACATGCCAATTAAAAGCAAGGACAATACTAAACGTTTTTATACGTTCATGCAGAAAAACAGAACTTTATTGAAATAAATTTATAAAAAACAATTGTTTAGTTCCCCAGCGCACTAAATTGTTTATTTCACTTATTTCCGTTATACGAAACATTTTTGTGACCCTGACAAAGACAAATGTTCAAAATGGCGCCACATTTTTTTCATTATTTTTGAGGGTTTATTATGTTTTCATTTGCGTGTTTTTATTGTCTCCAGTCTAATCTCTATCTAATTAGCCTTCTTCGGTCCATCTTTGGACATAGGCCTCCCCAATCCTTTTCCATTCTTCTCTGTCTGTCGCTACAGTTATCCACCTAGAGCCAACGTGCTTCTTGACATCATCTGCCCATCTCATTTGTGGTCTTCCTCTGCTTCGTTTATATTGCCACGGTCTCCAATTTATGAGAATTTTGTTCCATCGGTCTTCCTTTTGTCTTATAGTGTGTCCGGCAAATCTCCATTTCAACTTTGCAACTTCTCGTCTAACATCCCTAACTTTGGTTTTCTCTCTTATCCACTCGTTTCTCTTTTTATCCAATAGTTTTATGTGCAACATAAAACATTGTCTCCAGTAATATTATTTATTATAAAGAATTTTCATTTTAATCATAGATACCCATTAACTATAATGATTCTAATTATTATTAATGGTATTTTAGTAAATACCAACTTAAATATAACAAACATGTGCGTTCAGAGCTAGTATGTTTTGTATAATACAGCTGCCTTTTTAAAAACGTCTTAAAAATGTATAAAAATTGCCTGAAATTTACACTGAGTGTTTCTGTTGGGATTAAGCTAGAATTTTACTTTAATAGTTATTTATGTACCAAGTCAGTAAAGTGACTCCTTATAGAACGAGCCTGATATTACGAGAAGAGCGAGCGTAGCGAGCGAGGCGGGTAACAGACGAGTGCACTCATGAATGACGCTCATGATCGAGATAGTGCACCAAAATTTGGGAATAAGTAGGTCATGACGTAGCTAAGTAAAATCTCTGGGGGCGAAACGCTGCGTGGGCGACAAAGGGGTGGGGGTAGGGGTGAATAAAAATAATATAAGGGGTTTTTTGCTACGTTCGTGATTGAGATAGTACACCAAAATTTGGGAATAAGTAGACCATGACATAACTAAGTAAAATCCCCAGAGCCGCAAACCAGAGTGGGGGATGAGGGTAGTTATAAGGGGTAAAAGTCGCGGTTTTATTATTTTTTTTGTGACGCTCATGATGGAGATAGTGCACCAAAATTTTGGAGTAAGTAGGTCATGACGGGGGGAAATTTTATGGGGGTTTGTTCTTTTAAACCCCTCAAATGTTTATGTACGTTCCAATAAAGTATTATTGCGGTACCATTAGTTTTTACCACTGTGTACCACACAGTGTTTTTAAAACTTTTTGGTATCTTAGTATTTTTTCGATTACCTTTTACCGAGATGTGGCTTCTTTTTTAATATAGTTCAAAATATACCTAAAAATTTAAATTATAAATAAATTTTCATATTATTACCAGGTCTCTATAATCGTACTTAACAATATACAAATATGTGATGGATTTGACAAATATTCAAAATATCTCGATAAAAACTGGCTTTTCGAAAAAGTATTAAGAGGCAAAAATGTTTTAAAAACACTGTGTTTAACTAATGGTAGGTACCACAATAATAATTTAATTGGAACGAATAGGAAAGTTTGGGCGAGTTTAAACAAACAAAACCCCGATAAAATTTTTATGGGGTGCACAAATTGCATTATAATTTTTTTTAAGATGTTGCTGCCATAAGAATACCACATGTCCATTTTTAATAAATAAGCTCTAATAGTTTCGATATATGTATTGAAAAAAATCGATTTTCATTTTGTAACTTCAAATGGCTTTAACTTTTTCATTGTGCATATTTGTACTAGGTAAGTTAGGTTCAATCGAACTATTTCTGGTCCCAGAATATGTGATTTAATTTATGACCTGTATTTTTGTTACACCCTGTATATATTATTTGGTACAAGGTAACAGTTTCCTATATTTTATGTCCTTTGCTCGCCATTTGACATTTTCCCAACCAGTCGATGCGATACGGGGAGTAGATTCCAATCCCAGAAAGTGAAACAGACCACAAGTAAGGATCATTTTAAGTATCTGGAAGCCATTTAGATTCTTGAACGTTCGGAAAGAGAGATAAAGCACCACGACCTAGAGGGTAAGGGTTTCAGGTCAGCCCGGAATGCAAAGATAGGTACGAAAGATGAAGAGAAAGTGTAAGGGGAATAATTTAAAGACAAAGGAAAATGCACAACCCTCAAATACACGAGAGCTTTATTAAAATTTATTATGTCATGGAAGGTCAAGCATGAAAATGGTGTTTGGGTTTTTGGTTTGTGATGTATGCTATAAATAGTGTGCTAAATATAATATATTTATAACCCCAATTAATGTTTAAATAAAATACACCAATATAATAATGTTTATATCAAGTTAAGAGCGTAAGCGCAAAATTTCGGACCAATGCTTTTTAAATGCATTTATTTTTCTCGACTCCTGAGAAGACTAATAAATATTTTTGAAAAAATTAAACGCATAATGAAAGACTACATTATTACCGAGAGCCGAAGGTCCCTCTTAGAATAAATAAAAAATTCTTTTAAATGAGCTAATTTAAATTAAAAATCACACTAAGTTTTCTCTTTTTTCACCCTATAACTTATTACAATAAACATTATAGGAGTTTTCAGGGACTTTTCGCCCTCAGTAATAATGTAATCTTTCCTTCTGTGTTAAAATTTTTCAAAAATACTTATTAGTTTTCTCAGGATTCGAAAAAAATAAATGCATTTAAAAATCATTGTGTAACAACAACTACTTCTGCTGTATTTTTTGTAAAGGGAATGAAAATTTGAGTTGGTTGAGAGATAAACTCCAAATATAAGTAGGAATAGAGAGATGGAAACCATAGAGGATATGCCAGAGAATGACCAATTGACACTCAAGGAAGGACTCGGCCAATTTGCATGTCTGTCAAAGACAGTATATCAGAGGAGATATATAGATGATGGCTAGAACAGAAAATATTAAAATATGAATAGATGTACTAAAAATTTATTAAGAAGAACAAATGGTGGGCGCCAGGAGAGGGTTATTGATCAGTCTTCGAGGTATCCTATATTGCTGTAAAGTATATTCAATCTGTAAATGCCTCGAAGAATCTCCAATAGGTTTGTTTTCTTAGTTCATTTAAAGCTCTCCGAATACAAATTTTAAATATAACTTAAATTGAAAAATTTATTGAAATATTCGTAGCATTATTTCAATATTTATTCGACTACCACTTCCGACTTCAGCTAATTAAATTAAGTTAAAATTTACCTCGTTCACAGAGCAAGATATGTAATTACCACTTAATTCCTTTCACCGGGTGGAGTATAATACCAATCCACCAGGGGTACTATAAGACATTTAGCTATGATATCAGTAAGAGGAATATAAATATACTAAATGAATGAAGTAAATAAACACAGACGTACTCACAATCTTTTAATTACTTCGACGACCGGTTTCGATCTCTACAATATACAGATCATCTTCAGGTCGGCGTTACAAGTGATTAAATGCTACAGTTAAAGAAAGCCAGAGTTAAGCCAGAGTTCTTTAATTGTAGCATTTAATCACTTGTAACAACGACCTGAAGATGATCTGTATATTGTAGAGATCGAAACCGGTGGTCGAAGTAAGTAAAAGATTGTGAGTAAGTCTGTGTTTCTTTACTTCATTCATTTAAAATGAACTCACATATGCAACCCATTCAACATATAAATATACTATTAATTATTATTATGATTCGGCTATAATTGAATAACGAAACATTATTAATCGTTAAAATAAAATAATTATAAAAAAACAATTAAAGGTTTCCCTAGTCCTGAATACTTCATTAACGGAACGGAGCGTTACAATAGGTCCGAAATTGTGTGCCTATCCTCTTAATACACTGGAGTATTTTTTGTAAAATTGCTTTCTCGTGGAATCTCAATTGCATACAGTATTACTTTAGAAGTACTTTTTTAATGACTGGGTTGTTTGATCCATTTCCTCTTCTTCTTCTTCTTCTTCTTCTTCTTTCCGCACCTGTTGACTGTCCTCTCCGGGACGTAAGCCTCTCCTTGGCCTTCATATTTTCTCCTGTCCTTTCTTTTAAACCGTCCGGCCCTCTTTTTGTAATATAGGTATCCACTCTGCGATGCATTTAGTCCACCTGATATTATTTCTCTGGCAATATGTCCTGCACAAGACCACTTCAATGCACCAGCACGTTACATCCTCTCCTTTTATTTTTTAAGTACTTTTTCATTGCAGACACGATCTTTGAATTCCCAGTGCAATTCGTTACAAGATTATTGTTCTGGAATGACAATTTTAAGTTGGCCAATGGCAGTCTATATCTATTTACCATGTATATGTCTGTATTCTTCGATCTACTTTCACCATGTTGGTTTCCTCTGCATAAGTTTATAAGATGACACAAGTAAATATATTCTCTCACTATTTTTATCACCACCTCCCTTGATCCATCTATCCACAATAAAATAAGACTATCATATAAATATGTGTACACTATGCAATTCACAACCCCCGTCTGCAGCTTGGTAAATTTCCAACGGAAAATGCACCCAGTTATTCCACGGAGTAATACTACTATAAAATAAAAATGTATACCATTTTTATTCAGTTGCAATGCGAGGCCAAAAATGTCTTAGTTTTCACTTAGATTAGAGAGCGCAACCAGCAATCTTATCGACGATTTCACCTGTTGTTAGAGACTCTTCAGAGAATGCATAGGCTGCTTTTCTCTAATCCAGAAAATTTTTCGACACATATAAGTCCCACACTGCAACTGAGGTGAATGGATTAGGTGACTAGCGTCATCTGGCAATTGAAAGGTAAAGTTTTCAAAATCCTAATAGCAACATTAATAATATTGAAAAATATTACTAAAAGATTTTTAAATTGAAAATTTATTGGTATATTTCCCTGGTGACACCTCCAAGACTTCTACAATTTGCAAGCCAAATGGATGCTGCAGTGAAGACAAAAGGGAAGGAATTATACACTATGCAATTCACCACCCCCGTCTGCAGCTTGGTAAAGTTCCAACGGAAAATGCACCTAGTTACTCCACGGAGTCATACTACTATAAAATAAAAATGTATACCATTTTTATTCAGTTTCAATGCGAGGCCAAAAATGTCTTAATTTTCACTTAGATTAAAGAGCGCAACCAGCACTCTTATCGACGATTTCACCTCTTGTTAGAGGCTCTTCAGAGAATGCATAGGCTGCTTTTCTCTAATTATATAAATATGTGTTGTGTGCTATAGCATTGTGCAATATAAAAATGTTTAACTAAATACGTTATAGGCGCACTTACACTTATAGACAACTTATTGGAGACCCTTTTAAAATCACATATCTAGCAAAATAATCTACTTTAATTTTACCAGAGGATACATAGAGTGTCTATGAACGTTGAAGAATCTAAGTAGTTGACAGTATTATCTGGTAATAAGTCTTTTACATTAAATTAACCAATCCGTTTGTTGGACTAACTATCTTTCAGTTCATATATTAAAGGAGAGATTACTTTACTGACAATACATGGGACGAATTTTTGACAAAATTTGGCAAAAATAGCATCACCTTTACTAGACTTAACAAAGTTACGTTTTAATACGCGACCGCCGACAAAGAATCGCAAATCCCTTTTCTTCAAATTACACTGACCCTGTGACTTAAGGTAAGAGGATTTTAACTACTTCATGATGTCTGCAAATATTGGAGGCAGAGTCTGGAGATCTTCTAAACGATGAAGTTTCTCTGATATTTGAGGAAAAGTAGAATTGTCTGAAGTTAAACCAAAATATCTTTTCGAAATTAAACCAATTTATCAAATTAACAAGACTATTTTAACAAGATTATTTTTGTATAAATCATCACGTGATTTTTTTTAAAGCACATACCTCAGATTTTAATCGGACATAACTACAAGTTGATGGTCAGAAATTCGATTATTTGTAGCAGATCCATGAGAATGCTATCATGATCGAGAATTGATCTAGGACCTAGGTAATATATGCATGGTAAAACACTAAAATAATTTTAGGGTCAGCACCCTATCCAGATCGATTAACTACTTTGAGAAACTTTTCAGACATTCAATTAAACAATTATTATGTTTGTGCCATGTAAATTTGGTGATACCTACTACACGAAGGTAGGGGTACTTTTTATGAACGATTATATTAATAGGTTATTAAACTTAATATAGAGCCGCTAAACGGTTTCAAATAGAAAATACCACAGCAAATTTATCCAAAACAGAGTAAATTAAAAACATTGAATTAAAAATCTCTATTACACTGTAAAAATAAACTACAACCTACAAGTAGGCATAGGAAAAACTATTTTTATACGTCTATTTGACTTTACGTCATCATACGTATATGTCAAAGATATATACGTCATCACAGATCATTCATCATATCATTGACATGATCATCATCATCATTTGGCTCTACAACTCTATGTGAGTCTTGGCCGCGTTTACTATTTCCCTCCATTGTTGTCGGTCCTGAGCAGCTATTTCCCATTGCTGTACTCCCATTTTGCGTAGATCGCTGGCTATTGCCTCCTTCCATCTCTTTCTTGGGCGACCAACTGACCTTTTTCCATCGGGCCTTTCCCAGAATGTGGCGTTTAGAAGTCTTTCGTCACTTGATCTTAGTACGTGACCCGCCCATCGTATTCTGTTTGATTTAATGTAGCGTACTATGTTTTCATCTCCGTATATTGTCTGGAGTTCATCATTGTGTCTTCTTCTCCATTCTCCTGTTGTCTCTTCTCTGCAAGGCCCATAGATAGTCCGCAGTATCTTTCTTTCAAGTACCAGTAATTTTGTTGTTTCCCGATGATTCAGAGTCCAGGTTTCGCTTCCATACGTTATTGTGAGACGAATTATTGTCTTATATACTCTTATTTTTGTGGTCTTGAGAGTATTTTTGATTTAAGTAGGGTCCTTAACGAGTAATATGCCCTGTTTCCTGCAATAATCCTGGCTTTGACATGATGAATGACCAAAAAAAGATGGTTCCCATAAAATGATGGTTTCATACCATATCAAATCACCATTTCATCATAAGGGTTATAAATAGATTGAGATGTAATCACGCTCTTACCCCCTTTCATATGTATTGTTTAATATACTACATATTCTTCTCGAATGTTCCCACCAATCAGTAAATATAATAATTGAAAAATTAAAAATATAAATAAATAAATAAATAAAATTAATAATAAAAAAACATAAAAATATCTAAAAGAAAATATAATTCAAAATATAATTACATACTAAAATACAACAAAAACAATTAATTATTTAAATAATTGTGGTATGCTAATTTTCATGAGCATTTTTCAGTGCGTCACAATTGATAGAAAAAAAGGCAAGTCCGTGATAATATACATTTTAGTGACATGACATTTTAGTTAAATCTGACAGTTGTCACATTATATTTGCAATTTGGCATAAAATCAAATCAATTGTGTTTATTGCATTTATAAAATAGTATTTTCTTTGATTTGTATAGTCTTATAAATTGTACAGATTATATTCGTAGATATATTATATAATTCGTAAATATTTTTTTTCGATTATAGCGCCATTTATTGACAACTAGAATAAATGTTATAAATGTCACCGACGAAATGTAATCACCGACGTGCGTTTTTTCTGTTACATGCAATTTAATGCGTCAAAAAGAAATCGAAAAACTGTGACGCACTAAAAGATCCTCATGAAAAAAAGAGCATAATATGTTAATTTAGAGTTAGAAATACCTACAGAAAAAATTCTTCTGATTTTTTCTGACATTTCCTGTGAAAAATATTAAAATATCTGGCTAATTGGCTCGGCCAAGGCCATCACACGCACAAAAATTGTACTCTTTTAACTAGAATAAAAACTGGGTATTTCTACATTTTTTGCTGATATAATAAACTCATCCGATATATTTCTGCCGAAGTAACAATTTGAGTGACACATTCCATCACCAAGTAGAAAATCTCTACGAAAAACTCTGAAAGTTTACGACTTTCCAGATTTCACAAAAGCTGTTCTACAGTCTAATCTGAGAATGTAATACCTTTGGAAGTGGATCTCCGCGATTTATACGACTGCCAGGATTTGCCGTCCGTTTATAAACTTAAAAAAGCACAGAGTCAGCGGTCATATATTCAGGATAAGGTTCAAATCACAACCCACAGGGGATCAACGTCAAAGAAAATATAAAATGTAATTCTCATTATAATCAATTGTGGCTTATGGTCCAAGTAATGAAGCTTAAAATAGGACAAAATCTAGCAATTTTTACAGAATGGATCGATTTGCTTGAAAATTTGGGAAAAAGTAGTGGATAGTCTAAGGATCAAAAGCTATATATGATGCCAAAAGACGCTTTTACCATGGGGGTGGGAATTTTTTATTATATTTTGACCACAAAAGTTGGTAAAAACATTCATTCTAAGCAAAATACATTTTATACCTTTTTTTGATAAAATTTATAGTTTTCGATTTATTCGCTATCGAAAGTGTTAGTTTTATATTGAAAAAATCAATATTCTTCATGTAGTTTCAAAGTCAAAAGACGGGAAAACTATGCATTTTTCGAGGATAACTTTATTTTAAGAATTTAGATTATTTAAAGTGTTTAAGAACATCTATCTCCAGAAATAAAAAAAAGCCTCCAGCTCAAATATTAAGTGACTTATAATGAAAAGAATGTCAGTCCCTATTTTTTTCAGCGAAAAAAAAGTGATGGGATTCAATTAACCTTTCCAATTCCCAATTTTCACTAAATCTATCTAACAATATATCTTCTATTAATCTCCCATCTTCTTCTCAAAATACATCATCTACAATTTCTTTCCCTAATTTTTCAGACAAGAAACGTTCTGATCATCTTAACACACTCAAATCCATTAAAAACAAAATTAAATCCAACAATCTGATCATCAGCAAGGCAGATAAAGGAAACTGCTTGGTCATTATGGACCACACACTCTATAATGACAAAGTCATTACCTTCCTCTCTAACAACAACTTCACACTGCTGTCTGAAGATCCCACTAAAAAGTTCATCAATAAACTTAAAGACAACTTGAAGCCTTTTACAGAATTTTTTTCAGAACAGTTTGCTCCTTATTATAAAATACCAAGTAACCCGTTGACACCTAGACTGTATGGTTTACCTAAGATACATAAAGAGGGCATTCCTATTCGTCCAGTTGTGAGCTTCATTAACACTCCTGTTTCTATTCTTTCCAAATTTATATTGAACCTCATTAATACTTTGACGAACTTCACCCCTCGTTTTTCAGTCAAAAACACTAGTCATCTAGTCAATAAACTCCAACAAATAAATCTTCGTCCTAACATTACTATGCTTTCATTTGATGTTAGCAATCTTTTCACTTCTGTCCCTAAACAAGAAACTATTAATCTGGTACACTCTCTTCTTAGAGCCAGTTCAATCACCATGTCTACTACAGATTCCATCATCCAATTATTACAATTTTGTCTAGCTCAAGACTTTTTTGTTTTCAATAACAAATTTTACAGACAACCTGATGGCTTAGCCATTGGTAGTTGCCTATCCCCTCTCTTAGCTGATATTTTCATGGATCATCTAGAATCCACACAGATCATGAAAAATCCGGAGATTCTACACTGGTTTCGTTATGTGGATGACTGTTTGTTATTCATAGCCGGGAATTCTAATTTAGCTGATTCACTTCTTTCTAAAATCAACCAAATCCATCCTAATATTAAGTTCACCATGGAACTAGAATCATCCCAATCCATTAACTTTCTTGACCTCACTATCACCAGATTAAATGACCATTTCGATTTCAGTATCTATAGGAAACCAACACAGACGGACCATGTCATACCCCTATCATCTAATCACCCCATTTCACACAAATATTCAGCATTTCACAGTTTCATACACCGTTTAGAAACTACCCCTCTATCACAATCCAATTACAACAAAGAATTGAACATTCTCAAACAAATAGCCTTCAATAATGGTTACGAACCTAACATCATAGACAAGTTTATCCATAAGAGACAACTGAGAGTCTTGAGAGAGGCCGCGTTCCCCAGAAATTCGACCACCAAACCCATTTACACTTCCTTACCATATCATCATGAACGTTTGTCTGGAGATATTAGAGATATTATTAAAAGATCAGTTGATAACATTCAAATTTCATTTAAGGTATCAAGTAATTTAGGACAGTGCCTTTCCAACTCCAAAGACCCTATTAACTACATGAATCGTAGCGGTGTCTATAAATTGCAATGCTCTGATTGTGATGCCACATATATAGGGAGAACTTGTAGGTCACTAGCCTCCCGTTCACTTGAACATACTAAAAGAGAGAATACATCAACCTTCTCTCAACATCTTAAACAAAACAACCATACTCTCAATATCCCTGATAACGTATCCCTAATACATAACATTCCCGATAAAAACTTTCTGAGATTGGACCTATACGAGGATCTTGAAATAGTCAAAGAGAAACAGAGAAGTCCAAATTGTGTTAATCGCCATGTGTCTTTCAATCGTGACTTTCAACCGTTACATCGTCAACTTTTCTCATAAATTACATTATAAATCTGTTTCTTATATTACTTTATTTCTCCTAATTATTCACATCTACCAATATTGTTCTATTTCTTTCTTTTCTCTTCTTATTCACACACATCCACATGTTCACTCAATTTTCGATAATCATCTAATCCTTTCTTCAAAAAAAAAAAAAAAAAAAAATTTTTTCTTCTCCCAAACAAAGCAATTTCAACTATATCCGCAACATCCATTTGTCACAACTTGTACACAACTATATCTATTCAATATATATCCCATTCTCTCCACATCATCTTTTCAAACCGTTTTTCGTTTAGTGTCCAATCATAACTATTTCATTCCAAACTAAATCAACCAATAATACTGTACAATATATCTTTCAAGTTTCACACATCTAGTAGTTATTCCATTCAGCCAACCTTTCATTCATCATTTGGTTTGTTTGGTTGCCTGGTCTCTGGAGTCCCCAGGCTCTCAATAATGTTAATTAGTCTCAATAGTGATGTCACATTTACTTTATATACCACAAACTCATCTATCTCAAATAAACACAATTTTTAATTTTCTCATATACTCAATAATCTTACTCAACACTTATCTTCATCTGACCCCACTTTAGTTGTAGCTTAGACACTTTTATCCAAGTTATTAATTTTTCTTTGCCCTAGATGTTATTTAACATAAAAGGACATAATAAAGAAATTTGGACTAAGCTTGTAATACAACCTTTTCAGTCTTGTAAATTTGTGTTGATGACCCCATCTATATTTTATTAATTTATAAATAAGATTTTGCATTTACAACTTTTTCAGCATTTGATATCACGACCCCTATTTTGTCTCTAGTTTTTCAGCCAGTCTCTCAGCCATCATTTGTGTTGGTTCACAAATATAAATTATCTAATTTCAAAACATAAACCATACATTACATTATCTGTATGTTGTTTTGCCTACCTTTCTTCATCAATTTACGTACACTTCATTGATGATTGTGGGTACTCAAATTCCCCCCTTCTATTTTACATCTAGATAATCTATTCTCACTAACTCTTTATTTTTATAATTCCAACACACTGATGTTAGCTGTTATCATTGCTTGTACTATAAACAACTATAAATTTAGTAGCTGTGTAACCAATTTTTCATGATACTTCAAGTTCCATTGACAATTGTTGTCTTGACATCAGACAGATTCGCTTTTGATATCTCATATCTTAGTTGCCTGTCAGCTCTTGTAACATAATGACCTAATTTGTTACCTTTGACCCACTTACAACGTGTGGGAGTCATATGTTATCCTAGGGCCATATCCTTAGGGATTATATCCATCCTTTGGAATTTGCTATGTTAGCATTTTGATGTGACTTTTAGTCCATTTTTGAAAGGCTTTGACCTTCGTATTTTTTGGTTGGCTCACCATGTTCTTGTAAGTATAACCAAACTTTGATTCTACCTTGGTCATCACTTTAAATTCAACATTTTGATAATTAATATGGTTATACTTATTTTAGGCAACACTGATGATGCTCTTTTTAGAGCGAAAACGTTCTGTTCGATGTTTGTAGCCCTATAGGGCTTTTTAAAATAATATACCTTTTACCAAGACCAAAATTTTTTATTAAATTTTACTTGATGGGAAGCAACCTCCTAATTACGACCCTAATTAAAATTAGTCATTGATTTTATTTGGTCTTCTTTATTTATGTATTAATAATAGGTTCCAAAAGTTTGACCGGCTTAGAATGATTAGTTTTAAAAAAATGGAGTTAAAAGCAAATAACGAATTTTTGTAGTTTGGAAAAAATGGTCTTTTCTTCAGAATATAAAGATTAGCATCACAGATACGAAAAAATGTTTGAATATAAAATTGTAGCTTATTTAATTCCCAAGAACCTGATTTGCAAAAATGTTTCCTGCAGCAAAAATTGAGTGAGCTATTGACAATTAAAACTTTTAATAATATGCAAACACCACCATTACCAACCCTTTCAAAGTCACCTCTTTTTGCGACTGAGGATTTTAAAAAGATTTAATATTAATAGGCTTATAAATCTTGTAAAAACCTACAAATACCCTGAAAACTCTTTTTTACCAAACTTTCTAAGATAAAGAATAAAAAAATTACAGTTAAAAAATCAATAAAAAAAGAGAGAAATCCTATTGGAAGCTTACTAATGTAAGTTAGAGGTATTTTTAGCCATTGGCCTTATTCACTTTTTTTTGTAGTTAGGTAAAAATACCATTTTCCTCAGAATAGAAAGAGCATCAGTGATACGAAAAATGTTTAAATATGAAATTGTAGGTTATTTAATTCTCAAGAAATTGGTTTGAAAAAATTTTTTCTATGGCAAAAATTGAGTGAATCGTAAATGAGTATATCGAAAAACATTGATTTTCTCGAAATAAAACTAACACTTTCGATAGCGAATAAATCGAAAAATATTAATTTTATCAAAAATATGTATAGAACATTTTTTGCTTAGAAATAATATTTTTATTAACTTTTGTGGTCAAAATATAATAAAAAATTTCCACCACCGAGATGGGGTGGCAACCACCCCCATGGTAAAAGCGCCTTTCGGCATCATATAGATCCTTGGACTATCCACTACTTATTCTCAAATTTTCAAGAAAATCGATCCATTCTGTAAAAATTGCGAGTTGAAAAGCTTCGGTTCCTGGACTATTAATCTCATAAAAATATCTAAATTAGAGTGTGGGTTGTGTCTTACCTACTTATCTTTTTCGTGTACAACCGTTATATAACAACATTTTCTAGAAAATATAACCTGATTTTTTTAAAAGGCGCATTTTACTAGAATTTATGTAAAAAATGTTGAATTCCACGTTTACTTTGTGACAAAAATCTACTTTCTCCTTTTTTTCATACAACGCGCCGTTTTCATGCAAAAAATAAAACATACCTACTAACGCTTACAAAGTATTCGAAATAAGTTTCAATAAATATGACCTACGGACATGCACGCCAATGGCAAATATAAAATTCGTAACTATATGTCAACAAATGCTCAATAAATATATATTAAAACCAATCAAATTTTATTTAAATTATATCATCCGCTTTTAGAGCAATCAATAAATCGTCAGTTTTCATGTCATTACCCCTTAAAATTTGTCGCACTTATCTAGAAACACCCTGTATATCGGATGCCTAAGCTTTGTTTTCTGCATTACTGCTGGACCTCAGTTCAAATCAAGACACATCTTCATTTTACCCTTAATTACTGACGTGTATGTTTTATTACTAAGGGCCGCTTGTTCGAACGCTAATCAAGAAGTTGATTATAATTAAGTCCCCTTAACAACCATCAAATAACAACACTCCTCATTAGTTCGTCAATCAGATGATTGTAATCAATTATGTTAATTATCATTATGATAATTAACATAATTGATTGATTAATTAGTTATTAATTAACATAACAAATATAAACATAATTGATTAATAAATCTCTTAATTGTAATCAATTATGGTAATTATCATTATGATTATTAACATAATTGTTTAATAAATCTCATAATTGTAATCAATTATGTTTTCAGCAACCCAAACAAAGTTGACATTGACAGTTGGTGACAGTAATTAAATATTTGATAATGATCACTGGATTCCATTTTTGATTAACGTTTGAACAACCGGACCTTAGACTCTGATATGCGTACAGTCGTCTATTCTCTTGTTTGTGAACATGTTTTTTTTTTGTTTTTATATCAACTACGGAATTATTCTTCGCACTGCTATAATATATAAAATACTGCTCCAAATAAAATAAAATGTAGCTTTTCAAAAAACTTATGAACGCATCCATAATATTAAAAAAATGGTGGAGGTTCTACAAAATCCCTTAAAAACTTAATTACAAAAAAATTTGAGTAAGTCCTATTGGTAGCAGTGGCGACCCGTGACTTTTTCTAAAGTGTTACCAAAACCAGATGTAAAAAAATCTTATTTTAAAAAATATTTTGAACCTCCCAAATATAAGTTTTTGTTTTCAATCCTGTGGGATAAAATTAAACAAATCACTATTCAAAAATTATATGTATGTAATTATGTATATGTAACAGGTATAACAATAAATAATAAACAAACTAAACATATTATTCCACCATAAAATTAACATAAAAAATGAACAAGTAGGAAAAAGAACAGATTTTGAAAACTATTGTTTATATTTTAATTCTTCCATTTTCAATAATATCATTTTTTTCTTTAAAATAATATATAAAAAAATATACAAGTAGAATGACTTTTCAAGTAGTTGATCAATTACGCATTACGCAATACGTAGCAACACTCTTCCATGTTTAAATGCACGCACGCTGTAATCTGTGATAGGTACTAAACCAACGTTACCAATCTTTAAAATGGTTACAGGGAAAGATAGATGGCAGAAGAAGCATCGGCAGAAGACGAATTTCATGGCTGAAGAACCTGAGAGAATGGTTTGGATGCAGCTCAAAACAACTATTTAGAGCTACTGCCTCAAAAATTAAAATAGCTATGATGATTGCCAACCTCCGTAGCGGAGATGGCACCTGAAGAAGATGAAGAAAATGGTTACAATACTGATATGCACAGCGTGCCCGTGCGCCGTCTCTAGACCCGTCGCTCCTTCAAAATTTTCAGAGCTAGTCCCGAGCGATAGCGAGGTTTCTCCTGCGTACGGTTACCAGTGCCAGTATTGGTAACGGCATATGATAACGTGCCATGGATTCACATATCTCGCCAATATTTTCGTGCGTCTAGTTGGCTATTTACTGAATTAGGTACTATTAACACGTATTTCTGTTGGTAAAAAATATAAATCGAATTATTTCGTAGTAGTCATAAAATATTTATTTGCCTGTTACCAATGGTAACAGTGGTTACATGGACGCTTCGCCACTGATTGGTAGGTAACTAAAAAATAGTAAAAGCAGTTGAAAGTAGTACAACTGGATAAACTTGCTTCCATACTAATAGCGAAAAAATACACTGGATTGCTTTTAATTATAGAAACGTAAACACTGTCAGCAAGAAAACTTTACGTCAACGTAGCTCAAAGACTAAACCGTACTAAAACAATTTTAGAATTAAGCAGGTACAATTACACACCACTTGAAGGTACACAGATGGTGTTCTAGAAATATTTTGCAAAACACGTTTTACAACAAAATATATTTTCGGTGCGGTATGGCATAACGCAACTCAGTGGTCAAAGGCCGGTATTTCCAACGGCACTTAAGCCAAAGCTTACTTTAAGCCTGAGCTTAAGCTTAGATGCCTGTATTTCCACTTCAATTTGAGGCTTAAGTTTAGGCTTAAACCAAATAATTTTAAGCTCCTGCTGTAGTTGCTTTAAGCATTTGCTTAAAATTTGTTTTCTGTTTTTAACTATAGATTTAACTATATGTTTTTCTATAGATTAATAATAAGGTACCTATAGAGTTATCTTGAAAACCAACTTTTGCCTTATAACGGTATTGTAGGATTATTAACGATTATTAAAATTATTACTCTTTTGGAAGGTGTAGGTACTTGAAAATTATTTATTTCTACAAAGTTTGGTATATTTATTTTACAAAAATTAACCTACGTAGTTCAGAGAAATAAGGAAAAAAATATCCTGTTCGTGACACAACCCCCTCCAGGCCGAATCCAAATTTTTTGGGTAGTATGGACATCTATAATAATAACCTATATGTTTCCTGCAGCCGATTTTGATGATATACATAGTTATAAACAAATGAAAATCAAAAAACGGTAAATTTTCGATTTTTTCGTCTATAACCAAAAGGTTAGGCATTTTAAACAAATTTGAGAGTAAGAAACTCATAAATCGTCTAAACATTTCAATATGGCGTTCGCTTAATATGTCTATCCTTATTGGTTGCTTAGAAAATTGCAAAATAAATCAAAAATTTAGAGTTTTTACAAATATTCATAACTTATGTAAAAATTAACTTAGAACGTTCTTATTACACGGAATGCTGAGACTTATGGTGCTTAAATCATACCCTAAATTTCAAAGCAATTGGTCAAATAGTTTAAAAGGTATTTAATTTGTTTTTCCTAAATTAATTTTTTTTGCAACGCTATAAGTCAGAAAATGATGAAGTTACAGTAATACTTTGGATAGTTTATGAAAGAAGAAGATTTATACAACTAATTTAATTAAAAAAAATGACAAGAAATATTTCTAAATACTGCAAAATTATTTTGCAAAAAAATGTGAAATCAAAAAATGGGGGGCTAAATTCGTCCCTAAGTGTCCTAGGACAATTGTTTTTCTTTCTAAATGTGTATAAAAATTCAGTCTTTTCAAATATGAAAAAATAATTTTTCTACGGGTAACGGTTAAAAAGTTATTCTAATTGTTTATAAGTAAACAAAGAATCGACGTGTTTTTGCAAAATAACTTTACACTGTTTAAAATTACTTTTTGTCATTTTTTTTAATTAAGTTAATAGTATAAGTGTTTTTCTTCCATAAACTGTCAGAAGTCTTACTGTAACCTCATAATTTTCTAACTTGTAGTGGTGGAAAAAAATGAATTTGGGAAATTCAAATTAAATAACTTTTAATCTATTTGACCAATTGCTTTGAAATTTAAAATATAATTTAAGCACCAGAAGTCTCAGCAATTCGTGTGATAAGAAGGTTCTAGGTTAATTTTTACATAAGTTATGAATATTTATATAAACTCAAAATTTATGATTTATTTTGCAAGTTTCTAAGCAACCAATAAGGATAGACATATTCAGCGAAAGTCATATTATAATTTTTTAGACGATTTATGAGTTTCTTACTCTCTAATTTGTTTAAAATACTTAACTTTTTGATTATAGACGAAAAAAGCGAAAATTTACCGTTGTTTGATCTTCATTTGTTCATAACTATGTATATCATCAAAATCGGCTGCAGGAAACATATAGGTTATTATTATAGATGTCCATACTACTCAAAAAATTTGGTTTCGTCGTGGAGGGGGATGTGTCACGAGAAAAATCTTATTTCTCTGGGCTAACATTCCAATTTGACATTTTAAAAAATATATCCAATAAACAAAATTACAAAGACAGATCTATTGCTTATGTAAAATAACAATAACAAAATATGAAAAAAATATTTTTAGGAAACGCTTTTCTTTAGTTACGAGTGACTAAAATTAAACATACAAAAAGTCAACTAAACAGCAAAAAATAAAAAAAAATCTAACACATTCGTCAAAGAAAAGCGTGGCGCGTCTTCATTGAATAAACGGTTTTCGCACCACGCTTTTCTTTAACGAATGTGTTAGATTTTTTTCAATTTTTTTTGTTTTTTGCTTTTTAGTTGATTTTTTTATAATATGTTTAATTTAAGTCACTAGTAACTAAAGAAAAGCGTTTCTTAAAAATACTTTTTTTCATATTTTTTTATTTTTTACTTTTTAGTCTTACACTTTTCAAACATTAAAATATTATATCGTCATGTTTATTAAAATATGTATAAAACATATGATGTACTAACATGAAAAGTAGTCGGAATCGGCAAAAAATTTGAAACTTTATTGTTTGTGTATGAAGCATAACGTAATCAATTACCGTAAAAAGTGAAATTATGTATAGTTCATATAATTAGCCACAATCTGTAAAGGTTTCGAGTTTCTTCATTGCAAAAAACAAGAGAATTTAAATATTTTCCGTTAAAATCGTTTTTTATTTAAACAATTAATAAACAAAAAAAGAATGTGTGTGTACTTTGTACGCACGTAAGAAGTTATACTTCTATTATATGATTATAAACGAAATTAATATACTTTTTATTTATATTTTATTTAAATATTAAATTCATTTATACTTACTACTTCTGAAATATTTTTATTAAAACAGTGCCAAAAATTAAAATAATAAAAAAATAAAACACACACAAACACATTAAAAATGCCACAAATGATTTCTGAACATTAATTGTCGGAAATTTTTTTAACTAAATACGTATTTTCTGAAAATAAAATTATATAATAAATATACTTACAATCATAAAATGTATAAAAAAAATAAAAAAATAAAAGTTTCTATTGGGATTCGAACCAACTTACCACGCGGCTGGTATTTGCGTTGTATTGGGATTCACTCGCATTAAAACTTCGCCACAGAGACAGCTTGTCATTATGTGCGAAGATCGTCTAACTAAACAGATTAACCTTTTGACATTTTTAACTTGTGTAAATCAAATTATTTTGATTTTGAATTGAAATGATTTAGAATTGAAAAAATACAACAAAACATAGAGTAAGAAAACAATATATTAGGTGAATATTGATATAAATTTTGATGGTAATCAAAGTATGTAAATAAAAGTATTACATACTACTTACGTATTTTGGTAGGTTCAAGGTAGGTATCGGAGCCCGTATAACGACTAATAAATTTCTCAATCACTTGCGTCGTGCAAAGTGGCTATGTTCAAATATAACAAAATTTGATCAACTATTTATAAAACACTTACCAGTGAAAGATTCTTTAGCTTTGAATAAGCGAGATCTGCGGCACTCATACTAGTCACAGTTTGATGAGCTTTCACATTGGCATGCAACAATCATCTCTTCTATATAAATAAGTCCAAAAATATAATATGAAAACTATTTAAAAAGGCAGTATAACCATTAACTAACTTTTTGTTTGTTGTTTCTCTTCCTACAAATTTTAAAACGCAACAAGCATACATTATAACCAAACCACAGTCCCACAGCTGTGCCACAGCTGCCATATTGGATAATTTTTGTCATGTCATTTGAACATCCAATCAGAACAAAGTTATAATGCGCATGCGCCCGGTCGCTAGGTTTTACCATATAAAATTTCACCGTCATTACGCCCGTAAAGAAGTATAACTTCAAAATTTTTTTTATTGACTATTCGTGTATTGTTCCAGCGAATGCATATGTCTGCAAATTTTTAGTCATTTGCAATGAAGAAAAAGCAGTCAAATTAACGTCCAAAGCTTTGACCCAAACGATTGAACTAAAGAAAAGCGTTTAATCAATTAATATGACAAAACGAATTCTAATGTTAATTGTAGCACAAATCGTCTCTACTGGTGGTTTTTCTAAGACTACGATAAAAACACGAATTTTTTGAATTCGAGTTTTGGTTGAAGTTTTGTTTCGTATCGTATTGAAATTTGACACGAATAAACGCCGATTTATATACAGTGATGAGCGCACTAATAACCGGCAGAATAACGCAAAAGATGGAAAACCTATTAAGTTGTGAGATAAAAGGAGATGAACCTAGCGGAGATGTTAAATTTAGCGATAATAACTTATAGATTAACATTATATTGATTGTTTCCCACCTTTAGACGTATTGGACGAGTTTCAGAAATGCCACTGTCACAGTGACAGTTTTAGTTGACATACTCCTCTAATACGTCTAAAGGTGGGAAACAATCAATATAAGGTCAATTTATATGTTACTATCGCTAAATTTAACAACTCAACTAGTTTTATTTCTTTTTATCTCACAATTTTATTGTTTATTTATGAAGCATAACGTAAACAATTAACGTAAAAAGTAAAATTATGTTCATATCATTAGCTACAATCCTTAAAAGTTTCAAGTTTCTACATTGTAAAAAACAAGAGAATTTAAGCATTTTCCCTTAAAATCGTTTTTTTTTATTTAAACAATTAATAAACAAAAAAAAATTTTATTGACCATTTGTGTATTGTTCCCGAGAATGCATATGTCTGCAAATTTTGATTCATTTGAATTTAAGAAAAGTAAAGTCAAATTAACGTCTAAAGATTTGATGAAACTATTGAAGTACATAAAAACGTTTAATAAAAAATAAAACAAGAGAAAATATACACAATAATACTAAGAACACATGTACCATGTACACAAAATTAAGTGAAGTAAATCATAAGTAAATGACTCAGATACAGATGACACGATAAAATTAAATGTCAACAGTAGTGGTTTTTATTTTAGAACAGTTAGTTCTGGCATTTTTACGTATTCAGAGGTACCAAACCAATTAACTTTACAGTTGAGTTAAAGCTTAAGCTTCTCCTTAACTCTTGACACAGGCTTAGCCATAGGCGTAACCAGGATGATCCTAAGGGGGGGTTACAACTACCTGAAAGGGGGGGGTTACAACTACTGGAAGGTCTCTGAGGGCTATGGTGTTAAGCGTATAGAGCTCAAAGTACATCCCAATGGGGGGGGGTTACAACCCCCAAAACCCCCCCTGGTTACGCCTATGGGCTTAGCTAAGCAAAAGCTTAAGTAGTTGTTAAAATATCAGCTCTAATTAAAGGACTTCGTAACTAAACAGCATGACTCAAGAGGTAATCAGTCCACTGTGTAGATAGAGTGTGTAAGACAAAATTTAATTACAACCTCATGGGTTCTCTTCTTCTTCTTCTTCTTCTTCTTCAACCTGTATTCGTCAACTTCTGGACATAGGCATCTTCCATTTACTTCCATCGATTTCTACTCTTGGCAATTCTCATCCACTGCTTGCCCGAGACTTGTTTGATATCATCTGCCCACCTTTTTTGCTGTCTGTCTACTCCTCGCCTGTTCTCTCTTGTCTCCAGATTGTTAATCTCTGTGTCCATTTTTCGGGATTATCTCGGGCAACATGCCCGACCCATTGCCACTTGAGACTTGTTATACGTTCTGCGACATAAGTAATCTTTGTTCTTTTACGAATGTCGATATTTCGAATCCTGTCTCTAAAACTAATCCCTTGCATGGCCTTCTCCATCGCTCTTTGCGTTTTACTGAGATATAGTGCAGTCACTGAAGGTTTTCACCACCGATTTCGTTGAACCTCCATCGATTTTCATGAAAATTGTTGAGTAATTAGAGGATACCTCAAGGAACAAAGGTGACATGATGCCAACTTGCGCTTTTTTTACCCTGGGGGAGGATGCCACCCCTTCTCGCGGGTGAAAATTATTTTAATAAAAATAATACCACAAGTCGATATAGGGACAAATTATAAGCAAAATTTGTTATATAACAATATTAAAATAAATCAACACTTTTGAGTTATAAAAGACCAAAGATTTTATTTTTTCGTAAAAAAATACATGTTTTAAATCGGTTTTTCACGTATAAATCAAAAACTGTAAGCTTCTAGAAAAAAGTTATTATCACTGAAATAGAAGATAATAAAAAATTGAATACATTCCTCATATAAAGAACTAAACTAATGTTAGTTCAAAGTGAGTTATTGGCAATTGAATGTGTATTTTTTTTTTCGATGAGTACTCAAATCTAAGTATTTAAGCTTACATAACGGGAAAACGATGCGATGTATAAAATATTCCTGCTAAACATTTGCCAAAGTACTTCGGAATACCTATCCAATGAGCTTCAGAACAAGGTAATGGCGTCAAAATTAAGCAAGTTATAATGAAAATAAAAGAACCGTTTCCAATTTTTTAGGAAAAAGTGAAAAATAAAACATACGCCATTTCCACAAAAATTAAAATTTATAGTGATCCTTACAAGAACTTCTTTATATTAGCATAAGTAATGTGTTCGATAATTTTGACCGATTTAGAATGCATATTTAAAAAAAAAGATATAATTTAAAAAAATCATAATTTTTAAAATTATTGTAATTCTCATATTCTTTTGATAATAACTCCAAAAATACTCAATATACGTAAAAAATTATATACAACCAAATTGTAGTTTTTTCTGTGCCAAATATTTTACCTGTTTTACTATTTCTATAGGGTAAAAAATAACCGAGATAGAAACGTTTAAATCTTAAATTTTGCTGTGGGAACCATGCAACCGGAGTCATTTAACCTTTTATTTTAAAAAACATAAGGGGTCTAAAAGAATAACATGTTTTGGAAAAATTTTTAAAATATAAATTTTGAAAAAATTTTGGAGCATAAATTTTAACACTATCAACATGTTCGGGGGTTCATTTAATAGTAGACCAATAAGGATCTGCGAAAAAACGTCTATTTTTGGATGTGAGAGGTGGCATTCGGATTTTTGCAGATAAAGTTAGGTGACACCTTCAGTAATAATAATTGACTTATGCTCCTTCTTAAATATGCCCGGAACATTAATAAAAAAATTAAAATATTTAAAAATTTCGAAAAACATCGATTTTTTTCTGCTTTCTTTGCTTTCGGTTAAAACGTATAACTTTAAAACGATTCGTTTTGGAACAAAGTCGTACAGAAATAAAATAAAGTTAATTGAATTTTGTATGATATACGACTGGTCAAAAATTTCTTAAGGTATCACCTTTTCTGCAATATAACAATAAATACAAAATAAGGGGGCAAAATAAGTCTGTTGTTATTCAATATTTTTTAACCACTCTGGTGGCACTTAGAACCTTAGTAATTCGCTTAGGAAATTCTTTGTAACATACTTAAATCGTGTACCAAATTTCATTAAAATCGACCCAATAAATTTTGCATAATAAATTTTTAATCTAAATGTTTTTAAAAAAGTTCAAATTTTTTAAAATCTTTCTGAACAAAAAGTAGACCATTTAGAAGTTGGCTAACGTTTTTACATATAAAGAGGTGCTCTACCTATCTAATACACTTTACAGAATTAAAATCGGATTATTTAAGGGGCCTCAGCAATGTTTTAAATTTATAAACAATTTTTTGGCTTATAAAAAATAGCTTTGTTTAATAATAAAAAAATAAATTTTTAGCAATGCAAATAATTAAAACCGGTATAATTTGACTTAAACTTTCAAATGCTGTCAGCAGAATTGCTATATTATGTTTTAATCAAACGTTATTCGCGTTCAAAAATTGCAATTTCTCGATTTTTTGAAAGTTCCACCGCGTTTATCTCGAAAACTATGCATCCTACGAAAAAACTTGTAAGAACATTTTTTGCTTAGAATTACCCAAGAAATACAAAAATATTTTGCGAAAAGTCAATGTTATGTAATTCCTCAAGTTATTTGTTTATAACAATCTTATCGACATCCGGATCAACTGTTACCCAAAAAATTCGTGTTCTACGGGTCAAAATACATAAAAAAAACTTGGGTAAGTCCATCTAAATAAAGGAGCCCGTAGCACCCCCTCCTGGCCATAATACTAATTTGTTTATAAGCCAAAAAATTGTTTATAAATTTAAAACATTGCTGAGACTGCTTAAATAATCCGATTTCAATTCTGTAAAGTCCATTAGATAGGTGGAGTACTTCTTTATATGTAAAAAAATTGACAAATCTTTGTATATTCTAGTTTTTGTTATGCAAGATTTTAAAAAATGTTAATTTTTTAAAAAAAGTTTAGATTGCAAAATTATTATGCAAAACCTAGTAAGTCAATTTTAATGAAATTTGATGTACGGTTTTAGCACAGTACAAAAATTTAGTAAGCGAATTAGGAAGGTTCCAATTGTAACCTAAGTGATGGAAAATCATTGAAAAAAGACAGGCTTGTTTTGCCCCCTCATTTTATATTTATTGCTATTTTGAAGCAAGGATGATAAATTAAGACATTTTTAACCAATCGAATCTGATAGAAAATTTAATTATCTTTGTTTTATTCCTATAGGACTTTGTTCTAAAATGAAAAGTTTTTAAGTTATAAGCAAAAAAAATTAGAAAAAAAAAACGAAATGTTTTGAAATTTTTAAATATTTTATTTTTTTTATTAATGTTCCGGGTATATTTGAGAAGGAGTATAAATCAATTATTATTAACGAAGTTATCACCTAACTTCATCGGCAAAAATCTGAATGCCACCTCTCACATCCACCTAAAAGCAGATCCTTACTTGTCTATAAATATTTTTAAGTACTTTGACAAATGTTTAATAAGCTTATGTTATAAAATGCATCAATTTCCCGTTATATCAGCTTGAATACTTAGAGTTTTTTACTCGCCGAAAAACATATACATTCAATTACCTATAACTCACTTTTAACTAAAATTAAAACGTTTTTGTAGTAAGGGGTTTATTTCATTTTTTATTAGCCTCAATTTTGATAATAACTTTTTTGTAAAAACTTACACTTTTTGAGTTATTGATAAAAAATTGATTAAAAACATGCATTTTTCTCAAGAAAAATTAGAATCTTTGATCTTTAATAAGTCAAAAAGTATTGATTTATTTTAATAACTTTATATAACAAATTTTGCTTGAAATTTGCCCCTCTATCGAATTATGGGGTTATTTTTAATAAAATAATTTTCACCCACGAGAAGGGGTGGCATCCACCCCCAGGGAAAAAGCGCAAGTTGGCACCATGTCACCTTTGTTCCTTGAGATATCCTCTAACCACTCACCAATTTTCATGCAAATCGATGGAGGTTCAACGAAATCGGAGGTAATAGCTCATATACACCTTCAGTGACTCCATTAATATTCTAATGTTTTCTTTGTAAAGGCCATGGTATCTAGTCCATATGTTGTTACAGGTAAGATACAGTCGAAAAAATGAAAGATTACCCATGAACGATCACATCAATCACATATTTTGTATTTACTGTCATTTTCCATAAATTGCAAAACGAGAGGGAGAGATTATTAATAATCTGAATAATATGTGATTGATATAATCGTTTATGGGTAATCTTTAATTTTTTCGACTGTACATTTGTCATAAACTCGTTTTGGACACATTGGTATATATTTATTATACCCATTAGTATTGTACATTGGTATACCCATGAGTAACCCTCATGGGTTACTCACAATCAAATAAGCAAAAAATGATATCAATAATCTGCACGTTTTTCAAATTGGAATTTTAAACACATATTAAAATTCCAATAATTATTAAGAATCATACAAACGGGGACGGAAATCATGAAGAGAATATTTTCTTTCTGTCTTATTATCACTTAGTAATAACAAATCTTTAATTCCACCAGAACAGATATACCCCTGATAATACATTTTTCCAACAACTTTAATTTTTCGAACTTTCTAAAACCCAACGAACTGAACAAAATGGATGTTGGTTCAAGAGGAAAGGGCATTTTCTGCGATATTTCATCTCTCTTACTTCTTTAAAACAATATCCCCAAATGAACGCTACCGGAAGCAGCCTCAAGGATATATCGGGAAAATATTTTTATATCTATAGAGTCCAGATTATACTGATCGTGGAAAAAGTTCATCTTTTTGTTTTATCTATGTTCTGGAAGGAAATTTTCAACTTAATTTATTTAAAGGAATTTTATGATGGATCTAAAAATAAAAACTATAAAATAAAAATAAATCAAGTATGTTTAGTCCGTTCTTCAACGGTAAAATATTGCAAAACCTCTAAATTTTAAAGAACCGCTTGGATTGACATGAAATTTGGCAAACACATAGCTAACAAGTCAAAGAAAAAAAGTGATATTGTGCCGATATGTGCTTTTGTCCTTGGGGTGGTTTTCACCCCCTCTTGAGGGTAAAAAAATATTCGTCCAAAAAAGTCAGGAAATGGATAAACTGGCTAATTTTAAGTAACTTTTGTTCTATAGAGTTTTTTCACTCAGTCAATACTTTTCGAGTTATTTGGCAGTGAATATTATTATGTTCATTTTTTCAACAAAATAACCACGCTCTTAGACGGTTTTTCGCAAATAGCTCAAATAGTTAGTATTTTGTCGAAAAGACATTCTTAGCAAAAATATAGCCTGTAAAAATTTTTAAGAAAATGGTGTATATATCACGTCTCTACACCTAGTAGAAGCAGAGTTATAGCTAATGACAAATAGGTTCATATTCGTCAAATTCCAAATGGAATACTTTAACGTGAAATAACCAAAAATGAAGCACATTTCTGGGAAAACTCATTACAACTTATTTAAATTTTTTAAAAAAAGCTTAATTTTTGTTTTATAAAATAAATTTCTAGCATCAAAAGTAAACAAGTTACGCTCAAAATAAAGTTAGTCCCTTTTGGTTTTGGTAAAAAAATCGAGAAAATCACCCCCTAATTAGTATCTTAAATGAACTTAATCGCTACAACTTCACAAGTTTCTTGACTCGTGTATATATTGTTTATATGATCTGTAAGTTTCATCGGTTCAAACTCCTTATTATTGAAAGGGCTGTAGTTAAAAGGGGCTGAACGAGTCACTGATCACGAATGTATGCAAATTTAGAAACACCAAATCTTAATCAATTTTTGTCTAACAGAAAAACAAAAAAATACGTGATATTCAGAAAAACAAATCTGACTTTTTTTGTTTTTTGAGATTTTTGGTATCTCTAACAATTTGTAAGTTATTTTGAAAAAAAAGCATATTTTTCAAAATTTAAATTTTTAAAAATTTTACTTTGAAACCAAATTCTTTCAAAAATAAGCACTTTTAATCGATGAAACTTACAGATCATATAAACACAACATAAGTAAAATAACTTGTGGAGCGGTAACGATTAATTTCATTTAAGTTGCTAATTAGGGGTGGTCTTCCCGATTTTTTTTGCAAAAACAAAAGGGACCAACTTTATTTTGAGCGTAACTTGCTTAAATCTAATGCTAGAAACTTTTTGGAAAAACAGAAATAAAGATTTTTTTAAACATTTTATAAAAGTTATAATAGGTTTTCCCCAAAAAGTGCTTAATTTTTTGGATATTTCACGTCGAAATATTCTTTTTGAAATTTGGTGAATCTGAATCTATTTTTCATTGGCTATAACTCTGGTTCTACGAGATCCAGAGACCTAACACGTACACCATTGTTTTTACTTTTTTATAGGCTATATTTTTGCTAAGAACGTTTTTTTCGACAAAATACTTACTTTTTGAGTTATTTGCGAAAAACTATCTAAAAATGTGGTTATTTTGTTGAAAAATGAACATATTCACTCGCAAATAACTCGAAAAGTGTTAACTTGGCGAAAAAGCTCTATAGAACAAAAGTTACTTAAAATTAGTCAGTTTACCCATTTCCGGACTTAATTTGAACATATATTTTTTCACCCCCAAGAGGGGGTGAAAGTCACCCCCAGGGCAAAAGCACACATCGGCACAATATCACTTTTTTTCTTTGACATGTAAGCTGTACGTATGCCAAATTTCATGTCAATCCAAGCGGTTCTTTAAAATTTAGAGCAAAAACCGTGAAAGAATGGACTAGTTATTTAATTGAAACTATTAAAAACTTATAATTACATACAATCAAACTTATATGAAATCATATGATATTTCTTATTATTTAAAGCAAATTTTAAAAAACCAACATACTAAGTCAATTTAATCACGAACATACAAAAATAAAAGGAACAATAAAGCCTTGAAATATCAAATTCTATTTGTTTTAAAAAGTCAATACAAAAAAAAAATTCAATTTAAAACGAATATTTTTTTTGTCTCAACATATTTGTTCTCCCAGCCTCTTTCATTGAATATCTCTTGCGTCATAATTGTACCAATAATAAAGAAGATACGATATATTGCCTTTTTGGAAATGCCATTGTGATTGTTTGTTTCTCTCTATGTATTCTATATCCCTTCCGCGTTTATTTAATGCCTCAAACATAGCAATCGGACCAATAATAACGGAGATACGATTATTGTCCGTTTCGCAATGCCGCCATGTTTAATTTTTCTATGTCTTTCTATTCGCCATCCCCTTCCTCTCTAACGAGCGCTCTTATGTCACGATCTGATGAGCCGTTTTGCTCCCACCATAAAAAGCTCAAAAAATAACCATAATGAACCTTCACCATTTTTTTCACGCAAGAACCACACGTTTTTATCGAGCAGTGAATCATGTTGCCCTTTGAGCACTAAATTTATCTTTTAACATCGACTTAGTCGCTACTAACATCAGATTTTCAACATGTAAATCATATTTCTCGATGTCACCTATTTTATAAGGTTGCTAGTTTCATCTACTAAGCAAAACGCACTGAAGATGATCTGATCTAGATCGAAAACGTTTTGCGAATCCTTTTGGATGACTTTTTAATAGTTTTTTAATAAACTTTTTATACCATTGTACAAACGAAGTTTTTACATCGCGATTATTAACGCGATTATTTCCTTCATGGGAGATTCTGACCAATAGAAAGCTACAGAAAAAAAATTAAACTGATAATTTTTGATAATATCCCGTCGTCAAGTATATTCCGTCAGATGCCCTTCGTTGCTACGAAAAAATACACTCAGTAACATTAATGACAATTAATGTTTTAAAAATCATAAAAGTGATGACTTTCAACCGTCAAATATTTATAACAACTATGTGTTTAATTGTACTAATTTGTACTTACATAAATAAATTACAATAAAATTTTGGTTTTGAACAATATGTCTGGATCCCGCGTATGAAAAAAAGTTGATTAATAGCAAGCTGAAAATTTGTTAATAGCTTAAGGGTGTCTAGTCGGATAAACTTTGATATATGAGAACACTGGAACAGGGGCAGTTTTAATTGTGGAACAGGTTAAAAATTTGGAACGGTCACACCACGAAAACGGCACATACATTTTGTCCGACAAAACAGACTTAAACTCTCCGAACAGAGATTAAACTCTCATGCAACAATCAAACTGCTATTTATCACCTGTCATAATTCCTGTTATTTGACATATTCTACATGTTCCACTCATTAAAACGCCCATTTGGTGATAAATAGCAGTCTGATTTTTGCATGAGAGTTTAATATCTGTTCAAAGAGTTTAAGTCTGTTCTGTCGGACAAAATACATGTGCCGTTTTCGTGGTCTGACCGTTACAAATTTTTAACCTGTTCCACAATTAAAACTTCCCCTGTTCCAGTGTTCCCATATATCAAAGTTTGTCTGACTAGACGCCCTTAAGCGATTAACAAATTTTCAGCTAGCTATTAATCAACTTTTTTTCATACGCGGGATCCAGACCTACAATTTTATTCATGAAATAATCGCAACAAATTGCACTCAATCTCTAAAATTATTATCGAATTTTTGCCCTCGTGACACTTTGACATAACTGTCAAAGTGTCACTTGGGAAAAATTTGATAATTTTAGAGGTCTTGTGCAATTGCTACTGATAATTCGTTGAAATTATTATATATATTATATAATTATTTTGACATAATTCAAAAGTCAAATCAGTAGACAATGACAATTAGTCGAGGAAACGGAGCATTTTGGCTCGCAATTTTTTCGTCCACCATGGATTTACTTGAAATTTTCACAGAAAGTAGGGAATAGTCCAAGAATCATTTTCTATATCATGCCGCTGTACGCTAAAACCTCGGGGGTGGTTGCCAACCCATCTCTGGGGTGGGAATTTTTTATTAAATTTTAACCATGTAAATCGGAGTAAAACCTAATTCTAAGCAAAAAATGTATTTTACATTTTTTTCGTAAAACTAATATTTTTCGAGTTATTCGCGGTTGAAAGTAACAGTTTTTCGACGAAAAAATCCAATTTTTTAGAGAGATTTTTGAGAATAACTCGAAAAATATGCATTTAATCTAAAAAACTGTAGCTATCGAAATTGTGTCCTTTAGTAACACAAACCAAACTCTTTTTCTATAATATTTTTCCGACAAATACAAACCGAGATACAGCATGTTAAAAGTTAGCTTTTTTCGTTAAATGTATAATTTGAAATATTCAAACCAAATAACTAAAAAACTTTGCATTTTTCCAGGAAAACTTAGTTAATCTTTTTTCAATGATACAATTAGACCTTTCAAAAGAAAAAAAAAACAAAAAGTTCCTAGCATAAAAATTGAGTGACTTATGATCAAAAAAAGGTCGATACCTACTTTTCTTTATGAAAGAATCAGTGAAAACAACCCCCTAACTACCCTCCTAATTAAAAATTTGCCTTCACCTTTCTGTAATTCCTTTTACATTTGAATTATCAATACACCCAAAAAGTTTGACCCATTTAAAAGGTCTAATTTTAGAAAAATTGGTGTTTAAAGGAAAATTTATTTTTTGCAATTTCGTATTTTTCACCATTTTCTTCAAAATATCTCAGAAAATACTAGAGATACGAAAAAATGATAGACTACTAAATTGTACCTTTTTTCATAGCTAAAATTTGCTTGTGCATAGATTTTCATAACAGTGAATAGATAGGGAGATATAGCTGTTTAAAATCTCTATTTACGAGCAAACACCCCCTTATCGAGCCCTTTAAACCCACCCAATTAAAAACTAAGGGGTCTTACGGAATTTAATTTACATAGCCTTATAGCTTTTCAAAAATCTTACAAAAACAGTTTTGAAAAAACTTTTTACCGCCAAAAATAAAGGAGCTATGTTTGTAAAACGAATTTTTTTGAAAAATTCGAATAATCCACTGATTCCCACTGTAATAATGTACAGTAGAATATACCTGTTGTAATAATAATCTGATTGGACAGAATTAACACGCGATGAAAAATCCTACTACACAATAAGAAGTTAAAATCATTATAAAAATAATCGCTGTAATTTTTATTCCTCTAGGTTTCTATTAATCAGAATCTCTATGACTGGAATAATAAAAAAATGTCGCTTCATTTTTTATTTCTGTAGGTTTCTATTATTCAAAATCTCTATGAATAAAATATACTACTTAATGTCCGACTGGTATATAGTGATGAGCGTGCTAATAACCGGCAAAATAGCGCAAAAAATGGAAAACGTATTAAGTTGTGAGATAAAATGAAATGAAACTAGTCGAGCTGATAAATTTAGCGATATTAACATATAAATTTAGGTACATTATATTTATTGTTTCCCACCTTTACACGTATGAGAGGGGTATGTCAACCTAAACTATCACTGTGACAGTGGCAGTTGCTACACTCGTCCGATACGTCTAAAGGTGGTAAACAATCAATATAATGTAAATTTTTAGATTAATATCACTAAATTTCCCAGCTCGACTAGTTTTATTTCTTTCTATCCCACAACTTAATACGTTTCTCATCTTTTGTGCTATTTTGCCGGTTATTAGCGCGCTCATCACTGTATAATTTGACAAATAATGACATTATTTCGAATGATATTTTCGTATGATATATTGCCCTAGGGTATTAAATTTAAATAACTAGTTAAATACTGTCAAGTTAACAAATAATAACCTAAGTAAAACTATGGTTATCACAATTACGTTACGACTATTGCTGGTAAATGTACTTATTTGAAGACTAAGTAATTCAAAATTCATTCAACTTTTTTGCATATAAGGAATAATTTAGTCGGACATTAAACCTTTAAGGCACCACGGGTATTATAGATAATACCGCTTTCGGTCAACGTATATCCCTTGGGCCAAAGGCCCTCGGTATATACACCTTTTAGCTCAAGCATTATTATCCTTTATAATACCCTTGGTACCTTAATAACTGTAATGTATGTGTTGACGATTTATTTAAATTTATTTTCATGAAATATTCATCAGTCTTATTGAAACAGTTGCGGTTCACTTTTCACTGTTCACACAGATAATATAACCACAAAATCATGTAACTGTATAGATGTCATTTATAATTTGTCGCCAGAGCTCTGTATGTGTGTGTGTGCTTTATCCAATTCTCGGAAAAGAACATTTAAAATAAAAAGCTTCCACGTTATACTACAATCCCCTTTTGTTTTTTATTTATCGTTATACCTAAAATAAATATACTGTTTCGTGTCACTGCATTTCTATTGCGATACTCGTATTTTAGACTTTTTTTAAGCTTTTATTAATCTTGTCACATGTTTATAAATTGAATATGTATTTTTAGATGAACTTTTCTATATTTGTTTAATTACGAAAACATATTTACTAGCTAGTCATTTCTTTTATTTAAAACATCAAGTACCGAATCATTTTCTATTTCTGTATTTCTATCATATTTTATATTCTTACACCAAACACAGACAGTAAATTAACATAAATTAACACAAAAAAGTTTGCAAAGTCTAACTTAGAAAGTATCACAATACGTTATGGTAGGGGAGCAAAGTATGCTAAATGTGCAATCACTCGAGCGCCTTGGGGACCTATTGGGTTGTGAAGAGTAGGTCCTAAAACCAAATAAAGTTAAGTAAAGTTTTCCATTTTAGTGGGCGCTTGCCATTTTTTAATTTAATTTTCCATTTCCAACAATCGTTTTCTTCGATTATAACGCCATCTATCGATAATTCGAAAAAATGTTTCGAATAAAAGTTACTTATTTTTACGTAAGGAATCCAAGTCTGCAATAAAAAATGGGGCTCCTATTTAAGATTTTAAAGTAACCCCCCACCCCACGTTCATGGGGAGTCGTCTTTGGTGCCATTCGATAGATTTTTCAAAAATATTGAATAAGTGTATTTTACAGTTTTTCGATCTGATGTTCATTTCGCGAAATATCGCGGGATTCGTATATAAAATATTACATTTACCCCCCACCACTCGCCGTGGGAAGTCATGCTTGGTATCATTCGATAGATTTTTAAAAAATATTGAGCATATATTTTTTAGTTTCTCGATCTGACAATCATTTCGCGAATTATTCGCTTTTTTCTTGTGAAACTTTGAGACTCACCCATTTCCTTACGCCCGGCTCAAATCGTCAGATTTTTGAAACATACACTCTTTTGCATGTACTTAACTTACCGTATCTTAATCTGACAATTTCGAGTTTTTTTAAGGATAGATTTTTTTTTCGGGCCCCCCTTAACGAACTCCCCTGTGTTAAGAGCCAATATATGGTAGAGGTACATCTGCATAGTACCAGGTTTCTCCCCATATGCTAATCTGACGCGCTCGAGTAACTGCAGAAATCCCCGCTTGGTCTCCCCTACCATTAGCAAAAATAAAGCATAACTTAAGACAAATCAAGCAAAAAGCATAAAAAGAGCAAAGGAGGAATATTGGCCACTAAAATGAGAAGAAAAAGAAGAAAAATAATTAAATAGAAAAAAAAAACAATTTGAGAGAGAGAGAAAATAGAAAGCATAGGAAGGATAAGAAATTAAAACGATACTCGAAAGATGTACAAAAGTCTAAACAAAATGAGTAATGGTAGCGGAGCCCAAGCGGGTTTTTTTTTGGCAGTTACTCGTGCGCGTCAGATTATTACATGGGGAGAAACTTGTACCCTGAAAATGTACCTCTACCATATGGACGTAGCTAAGCAGAATAAATCCAACCCGCAAATAGCAATTGTTGAGAAATTGAATTTAAGTATTAATAGTGTACCCCACTAAAACGCAATTGTTTTGATTACTGTGACAATGACTATAATACTTGATATTAATTGTATGAAGATCTTATTTATGTAATTTTTAAAAAGGTTTTTTTATTTTTTTTATTCTGCCAAAATAGTCAACAAAAACATGTTACTCATGTATATTACCAAGATCCGTTTCAAAATCTAAGCCCGGAACATTAAACCCATCAACATCTTCTATCAGATTGACAGTAGGTACCAACAAAATTATTGTAAAAAGGTCTAGCGTCATCTGGAATAAGGTGCATATAACTTTCGATGTCTTTTACTTTTGCATCTGCTAACGGTTTACCTTTGGGCCAGAGCTGTACTGTACAATACAAGTAATGTCGAAAAATTTTCTATAATTGACCTTCCACGTCCAAACAATACACATTCATCATTAAAGTTAGGCATCATATACATAGGTATAATATGGGTTTTCTTTCTTTAACACTATTTGTCTGGTATTTAACCAGTTGATTTTTTCTTTTTTTTTTTGCTAATTTTTCTGTTCACTGTAACTTTTTCAAGTTTCTCTGTACTGAAAAACCACTCTTTCTTCATTTCTATAACCGTATGCGGTTTTATGGCCGTTACGTATAATATTTATATAGTCTATTAGGAATATAATATATATTTATGTTCTCTCATGACGTTTTACTGGCATTCAATGTTCCCAAAATCTTTATCGTTGAACGATAAAACTGGCAAGTGCCCTTCTTGGGAACCTTAGACTTTAAATTGAAGAATAAACACATAATTTCGTACTCGTGAATAACCCATATTACAATGGTGATTCACCGATATTAGGTACAACGTAATAATATAATATCTACTAAAATTTGTTTTAACAAATTATTAACTTAACACAGACTGTAAAATGATACCAAGTGGTTTGGACGATTTCTGATTGTATCCTAATTTCTAATATTTACATTAAAATTTATAGGTAGAAAACGTCCAACCCACTTGAACGTTTTTAATCCAAAAAAATACATACTAATTTTAGTCTATCGTGAAGCGTTGAAATGATTCAAACCACTTGGCACGTTTCAACGGTTATTTTAATAAGGTTGTTGAAATAAATTTATGTTTTTTAGAAAACGCTCAAACCACTTTAACTTACTATTAATATTAGAAATCTCAGTTAGGCATGATTGTGGGTTAGATCATTGACGATTTTATTAGAAAGAGGTAGTGTTTTCGCTTGGACGGTTTCTGCATATTACAGAAAGAGAAATGTACTCGCTGCTGTTAAAATATCATTTTTGACAATTTGTGGGTTGGACGTTTCCTGCTTAACTACGTCCATATATTGCCTCTTAATGCAGGGGAGTTCGTAAAGGAGGGGCGCAAAAAATTGTATCCTTAGAAAAACCCGAAATCGTCAGATTAAGATAAGGTAAGTTAAGTACATGCAAAACAGTGTATATTTAAAAAATCTGACGATTTGAGCGGGGCGTAAGGAAATGGGTGAGTTCCAAAATTTCACAAGAAAAAAGCGAATATTTCGGGAAATAAATGATCGAAAAACTAAAAAATACGTACTCAATATTTTTAAAAATCTATCGAATGATACTAAACTCGACTCCCACGGAGAGGGGTGGGGGTAAATTTAATATTTTAAATACAAATTCCGCGATATTTAGCGAAATGAACATCAGATCGAAAAACTGAAAAATACACTTATTCAATATTTTTGAAAAACACGACCCCCCATGAATGTGGTGTGGGGGGTTGCTTTAAAATATTAAATGGGAGCCCAAATTTCTTATTGCAGATTTGGATTCCTTACATAAAAATAAGTAAATTTTATTTGAGACATTTTTTCAAATTATGGATAGAAACTTTACTTAACTTTTTTTGGTTTTAGGACCTATTCTTCACAACCCAATAGGTCCCCAAAGCGCTCGAGTGACTGCACATTTAGCATACTTTGCTCCCCGACCAGAAAGAGTTTGATCCGAGAATATGGAGCTGTAAGAATGGACAGAGAAATATCCTAGATAGTCCATGGGGTGAGACCGCTTCCGTCTGAAAAAATTGCTGATTCGGTTTCTTTGTGGATTCCTATTCAAAAATTCTCCTTTAAACAAATCTGAAGGGTGCGGCGGAATTTTTGGGCAGAAATTTTTTAAACAATTTTTTTAAACAAATACAAGAGATCACCTTTTTGCCCCGAAGAATATTTTTTAGGTTTTTGGGTCATTCTAAACAAGAAATGTATCTTGTAATTTTTCTCAAAAATTTATAGTTTTCGAGTTATAAGCGATTTAAAATCTGAATAATGCGAAAATACGCATTTTCAAGGCTTAATAACTCATATTTAAATTAGTATTTTGGAGGTTGCCAAGTAATTGAATTGTAGATTAAACATTTATTTTCAAGATTCTGCAGACTGATCGGGTCTAACTTCAATTTACACCGTTGTTATTTAATTGTTAATTATGCTTGTCCATCCGATTTTTTTGCCGGTGCGGCGTGCACTTTTTTCAAAAACATATACTCTAACAAATATATCTAACAAAAACTCTAAAAAATATATTTTTTAGATTTTTCGGGACGTTCTAAATAAAATAGTTTCCTTGTCATTTTTCTCAAAAGTTGATAGTTTTAAAGTTATAAGCGATTTAAAATCCGAAAATGCGCTTTAAATCGCTTATAACTTTAAAACTATTAACTTTTGAGAAAAACGACAAAGGACCTATTTTATTTAGAATGTCCCGAAAAATCTAAAAAATATATTTCTCCGAGAAAAATAGGAGGTTTTTGGACAAAATGCGCGCCGCACCGGCAAAAAAATCGGATGGACACCCATAATTAACAATTAAATAACAACGCTGTAAATTGAAGTTAGACCCTATCGGTCAGCAGAATCTTGAAAACGAATGTTTAAACTACAATGCAAGTACTTGGCAACCTCAAAAATACTACTCAAAAATTCTTGTTTAGAATGAACCAAAGAACCTAAAAACATATTCTTCGGGGCAAAAAGGTGATTTTTGTATTTGTTTAAAATAATTGTTTAAACAATTTCTGCCCAAAAATTCCGCTCGGCACCCTTCAGATTTGTTTAAAGGAGATATTTGTTGAATAGGAATCCACAAAGAAACCGAATCAGAATTTTTTTCAGACGGGAGCGGTCTCAACACATGGACTAAGAAGATACGGCCTCAATATTGAATAGATGCGTTCGACTAAAAATTAATGGCTATCATATCGAAGAAGCAGGTAATACCGTATCAGTTGGATATCAGTAATTAGAATCTATTTAATACAAAGGAAAGACCACTTATCTTTGAAGAGGTTGCCCAAGTCACTAAAAAGCTTAAAAACAATAAATATACCATAAAATAACAAATCCAGAGATTCACAAAAATATTAAGGCTTTTGAAAGGTGGCCATAAAGAAAGATACTCAAGATTCTCTGGAAGAGCCATCTAATAAAAATATATTAGAAAACAAACGCATCCTTGGATATTTAGGCCATGTAATTTGAAATGGAAACAGCTACAAAGTGCTGCTATTTTGCATTACGCAAAGTGACACTCACAGAAGGTACGGTGTTGTGAAAACAACAGTTATTTACATTAATTTGCTTTTATAAAAATATCTCTCTTGTAAATATGTTGGGACAACCTGTATTGTGTTTAAAATATTTAATTCTCTGAAAAACTTGAGTGTATAGCGTTGTGTGTTTCATAAAATAGACATATGGTTGCATTTTTATCGTTTCGGGGTAAGCAGGTCATTTTGCCAAAGAAGTGTAACATGTGTGTGGCCCTTTTCAGGGCGCATAGTGTAAACTATCAAAGATAATAATACAGAGATTTGAATCAGATTTGAATAGAATTTCAGTAGTCTCTTTCTGCTCTCAGCGGTGAACACTCTGTTCGCTTGTGCGTCTCTTATCGCCGTAAAAATACGCTCTCCTCAATAACTAATAGATTAAAAACACTCTTACTTTCTCTCGTTCGCTATTAAGAATATAATTTATCGTTAAGCCGCCTATTTGTTAAACTCTTTGTTTTGTTGTTAATAAATGTTTTGTTCGCTGAATAACTTTATTTCTCGCTTGCACAATCCTTACTGTCGTGTTAATTAGTAACTTTAAAATCAATCCAAATTAAATATTAGAACCAGTTCTCCTAATAGTTTACTGTTTTGTACAATCAAAGAACCCTGAAGAGGACAAAATCCTAAACGGGGACAATCATTGATCGCATTTCCACATAGCATTATATCTATACACGCAAATCAAACAATGATAGTAGTAGTAGTACAATCAAAGGACAATTACATTACTTTGGGGACATGCGTATGGTCCAAAAATATTTACGTATGTCCAATTAGGCAAAAGGTATAATTAAACCATTTTTGCTACGGTGGGGTGAGATTCAGTAAAAGCTCACACCATACGGGATGCCATTTTACCCCATTTTTTCACTCTTTCCCACTTTACTAACGACCCGTTAAATATCCGGTCTACAAATGAGTTTTTAACTTCTGAAAATACAATAAACTTGCTTCCCAAGACTAGTTGCTAAAGCGTTTAAAAAGTTTTGTTTTCTGTGATCTTAAATGAAATTCTAAACAACCCTTAGAATATAAAAGTCAGGTTAAGTAAAAAACTTTCCACGAAAAAAATTTTATAGAACATAAAATGATGAAAGCTGCTTTTACTGCAAAATTTTCTGCCCGATATATAAAATATAATTAAAAGTTTAAGGAGCTACAAGCCTTATATAGATATATATTTTTTTATTTAAAAAAGTAACCTTTTGGACATGGTTTAATTTTAATTTAAAATAAAATTTTATCAAAAATAATTAAAAGTCTTGTCTTGCTGAGAGATATTGTAGTTGGCATAGATTGTTCCTTGTTAAAAAAGCTCAAAATCGTGTACTCAATTTTTTTAAAGCGGATTACTTCCTTCATGTTTAACCTAAATGGAAATTTTTATTTTACATTTTTGGTTAGAGAAGTTTCAATAAAAGATACTTATTGATTTTTGGCACAAGATTTTGAGCTTAAATTGAGTTTGAGGGGAAACCATTAAAACACTAGCTTTTATTTTGAGGTATATAATAATTTGCCTAACAATGGTATAAAATAATTTTGTTTTATTATTGATACGTTTCTTGTGTTTGTGTAATTTATATCCAAGTATTGTTTATGAAGAAATAACGAAATAATGAGGATGTGTGTAGAAAACCAATAACTACAGCAAAAATACGAGCCCGAACAGCTAGATGGCTTGGTAACATTATACGAATGTCAGAGAATCGAAATATTAAGACAATACTGGAGAGTAATGGGAGGAAAAAGAAGAAATGGCTAGAAGCATTAAAAGAAAACTTTTCAGAAATAGGCGTGAGTGTTTGAAGAGAAAAAGCAAGCGACCGGAAGAAATGGAGGGAATTAAGCAGGATTTTGGAAGCCAGCATTGTTACCATTCGATTACATGAAATAAACTTTAACTTACTACTACGACTATCTATCAGGGTAGTTATTCTTAAATTGTATTTTTCTTTAAATTATAATTATTAAATTATATTCTCCGTAAGTGAGTGATCCCACAGTAAATCATAAAGAAAAAAAGAAAAAAAATGATCATGGAGATCAAGAAATAATCAAATGAGAAAGGAAATTACCCTTTCTCATTTATAAATATGGACTTTTCAAGAATATACTACATGGAACAAAACAACTTAGAACGGGATCCTAAAGCATTTACAAGATATGATACGACTAAAATGAAATGCCATGAAAGTATTATCGGAGAAATTTAAAACGATAGCGAATAAATTCAACTGTGGGACAACATTCGAAACAACAAACATATTGAGATCAATTTTATATAAATCCAAACCTAATCAAACCCCTTTAATTATATAAAACATCAAGACGATTAAATGTTAGAATAAGTGAACATCAATTTTATATCAAACATAGAAAATTTTATAGATCTCAAAAATATAAGCACGTATGAGAAAATGAATATAGAGTATAGGGGAAATATTTAAGTAGAGTCCTGAAAGAAACAGATGACAAAAAGAGAAAACTCAAAGAAGCGGCTCTAATTATGTTAGATTAAACCAAATATATCCCAAATCTCGATAGAATGCGGTAGGATCTGGCTCTGCATATTAAAAGACAAAAACAAGAAAAAAGGTATTTTAAAAGAACATACATATAAAAATTTGGTGTTTATTTTCGAGAGTAAATTAAATGTAACTCCAGATACTTACCATCCCTAGTATCATGAAGTTTTTCTTGTTTTTTTCTCATAATTTACTAATAGGGTCACCACAAAACTTTACTGTCATCATTGAATGTGGTTGTTTTTTTAGAGGTATTTGAATTTATGAATTGTGGTTATTCTTACAGTTAAAGTTAATTTCATCATCATCATCATCATCTTGGTGCTACAGCCCTTAGAGGGCCTCGACGTTCTCAAGCTTTCTACGCCATTCTGTTCTGTCCCTTGCTTGCATTTTCCAGTTGCCGACTCCGATCTTCTCGGCATCCTGTATTACACCGTCCATCCACCTCAGCTTTGGTCTACCCCGTCTTCTCATTCCCACGGGTTGCGCTGTTAGAATATTTTTTATTATGGTCGATTCAGGGGCCCGGGCTACATGTCCTGCCCACTGCAGGCGGTTTCGCTTAATTATAGTGATAATATCTTTTCCACCAAACGTATGCTTGTAGATATTCTTCAGTTCAAAGTTATATCTACGCCTCCATATTCCGTTCTCACAGACCGCTCCGAATATCTTACGTAGCACCTTTCTTTCAAAAATCGACAGAGCGGATTCATCTGTTTTAGTTACCGTCCATGCCTCTGATCCATATGTGAGAACGGGGACTATCAATGTTCTATACAGCCTTATACGAGTTTTTTGAGACAGAAGTTTGTTAGCTAAGTACTTTGATAGACTATGATAACACCTGTTTACAATTATTATTTGTCTTTTTATTTCCTCTGATGTGTTATTATTGGGGTTAACCGATGTCCCTAGATATATGAACTCTTTGACCGCTTCGAAGTTTTGTTCATTGATGATTAGTTCTGCGTCAACATTTCCAGCTCTTGTGTTTGTGTTAGTCGCCATGAATTTTGTTTTATTTCGATTTATATGTAACCCTATTCGTTCTGCTGCTGCTACTAGCTCGGTTAGGATTTCCGCAGTTCTGGTTCTTGTTATAATGTCCATGTCGTCTGCATATGCTAGAATTTGGACAGATCTATTGAATATTGTTCCCCTGCTATCTATGTTAGCGTCTCGTACGACTTTTTCTAATGCTATATTAAAAAGTTGACACGCCAGCGCATCTCCCTGCCTTAGCCCCCTATGTGATTTTACTGTCATCATTGAATGTGGTTGTTTTTTTGGAGGTATTTTAATTTATGAATTGTGGTTATTCTTACAGTTAAAGTTAATTTTACGCAATAAAATTAACTATCCTCCCATAAAGTCGTCCCAGGAATGCAACTCAAAAATATTGACCATGTATTTATACAGTCATCTACTTTCAAATTTAGATTATATGTCTAAATTATTGTCAATACGAATAAGTCAGACATTTATTTAATTTTTGGAACTATTTTTTCAATAAGTAGCAAAAACCAAATTTTTTTAAATTTATGTAGATAAGGACAAACCATTAAATTTAATAAAAATAATAAACTTAAAGATAAAACCCATAACTAAATTAAAATTCATGGTGACGTTTCAATTATTACTTTAATCATCGTCAGAATAATAAGTTTCTTGAGCGGATGCTTTAAAATAATTTTAAAGGAACAAACAATAATTAATGAAAACGCAAAAATAACATTGACAATCATTGGGTTAAGTCAATAATTTCAAACACGCCATGTCTTGTTGCGTGTTTAAGGGTGGCTTCAGAAGAAATATGGATAATGCCTCCTTGATGCTGAGTTCCGTTGGAGAACTTGCATGACCAATGATTGAGAAGTCCTTACGACTAATAGGGTCGTCAGAATCAGTCATATGTTGGAATACCGCTGAATTTGGAATTGTTCTTGATCGTCTTCCTAAGTGAGGAGTGACACCTAAGTGTTCGCAACATCTGACATTAAAGTGACGTCGAGTCTTCCTGACGTACGTAGCAGCAAAGCTACTACATTTGAATTGGTATATAACGTTAGATGCGAGATCACTAGGAATCATGTCTTTCACATGGAAACGAGATCCTATTCTTTCCAAAGTCGTGAAAGCAAATCTTAATTCTATAGAGGGAAATGCTTTTTTAATTGTTCTACGGATGTTGCGTCGGATTTGTAAGCTGTGGTAACCAGTATATGGAAGTTTGATATAGATATTTTCTTTGATTTCTTCTACTTTGTTGTTTGGTTGGAATTTGTTATTGAAAAAACGTCTGATGTATCTTTCTAAGAAGTTCAACGAAAAACCATTTTTACTTAAGATCACCTTTATGTTTTCTAACTCTTCATGTAGGAATTGCCAGGTTGAACAGATAGTGAAAGCGCGGTGAACAAGTATATTGATTAAACTTTTTTTGTATTTGTTGGGAATGAAGCTATCTGCGTTTATATACAGGCCGGTGAAGGTTGGTTTTCTATATATTGAAGTGGAAAAACCTGATAATAAAAAAAAACTCAATTGAAATCTGCCCTTCTTAGGAATTACCATCTTCAGATCACCTTCAGGTTTTTCCACTTTAATATGTATATAGAAAACCAACCTTCACCGGCCTGTATACAAACGCAGACAGCTTCATTCCCAACAAATACAAGACAAGTTTAATTAATATACTTGTTCACCGCGCTTTCACTATCTGTTCAACCTGGAAATTCCTACATGAAGAGTTAGAAAACATAAAGGTGATCTTAAGTAAGAATGGTTTTTCGTTGAACTTATTAAAAAGATACATCAGACGTTTTTTCAATAACAAATTCCATCCAAACAACAAAGTAGAAGAAATCAAAGAAAAGATCTATATCAGACTTCCATATACTGGTTACCACAGCTTACAAATCCGACGCAACATCCGTAGAACAATTAAAAAAGCATTTCCCTCTATAGAATTAAGATTTGCTTTCACGACTTTGGAAAGAATAGGATCTCGTTTCCATGTGAAAGACATGATTGCTAGGGATCTCGCATCTAACATTATATACCAATTCAAATGTAGTAGCTGTGCAGCTACGTAGTCGGGAAGACTCGACGTCACTTTAATGTCAGATGTTGCGAACACTTAGGTGTCACTCCTCACTTAGGAAGACGATCAAGAACAATTCCAAATTCAGCGGTATTCCAACATATGACTAATTCTGGCCACCCTATTAGTCATAAGGACTTCTCAATCATTGGTCATGCAAGTTCTTAAACGGAACTCAGCATCAAGGAGGCATTATCCATATTTCTTTTGAAGCCACCCTTAAACACGCAACAAGACATGGCGTGTTTGAAATTATTGACTTAACCCAATGATTGTCAATGTCATTTTTACGTTTTCATTAATTATTGTTTGTTCCTTTAAAATTATTTTAAAGCATCCGCTCAAGAAACTTATTATTCTGACGATGATTAAAGTAATAATTGAAACGTCACTATGAATTTTAATTTAGTTATGGGTTTTATCTTTAAGTTTATTATTTTTTTTAATTATTAATGTCTCGTATTTTGAGAACTATTTCCGAAAAGGATGTCAAAATGTCAAACTAAACTTATTTTAGATTAAAATTATGCCTTATTCCCAATAAAAATTGAAAATACTCTTGTATGTAAATAAATTATTTCATTTTAATATTTCAAAATTTAATTAACCCGGCATTTGCCGCTAGGTAGGTTGTTACGCGAGTGGTCGCGCATGAGATTTTCTCTCACATATCCAACTTTTGCCTTTCTTTAAAAATTTTACAAAAAATATGAGGTTTCGTCAACGATAAAGCCATTTGCTTTAAAATGACACGACATATACATATACTAAACAGATACGAAGCGAATACGTTCGATAACGAAGCGAAGGGTCAAAAATCGAGGTCCTGAGTCACTATCTGACCGGGCGAGTTTATTCGATTGTCGAGGAAGGATAGTTAGGAGAATAGAAGGAACTACAGCGCGTATAATTTCCCAGAAAAAAAGTTGTGCGCAATTTTCTGAAACCGTGAGAGAAAATCCCATATAGCGACCACTGGCGGGTTAAAAGTGGATTAGTAAACTAATCTGAAATATTATTTCATACACATTTAGGACAATACTATGCAATATACAAGTAGTGAATTATTGCTAATTTAAATGTTTTAATTACAAGGAACCGAATTTGCATTCAATTTTTTGTAAATTAGAAGAAATGTAGATGTCATTAAAAAAAGGCAGGTATTCATTTTTCGTTAACTACTAAACTGTCTTCTCTCAAAAGACAATAATATATTACCTCCAGCATCATTACCCCTGACAATCTACCCAACTTCACACTACTCCCTGAGGGCATACGTTCGTGGCTCTTAAGATTACATGTTGTCGAAAGATTATTTTGTAATAAGATAAGTATCTACGCTTCTGAACTCATATATTCTCGTCTACTTCAGAAAGTTTTCCCGTTTAATGTTTGATATTTTTATTTGACGAAATCATATTATAGTCTAGGCGGGATCTGTTTTGAATTGGACAATTTTCATAGGAGTCTATTTTTTACTGAAATCAGTTGTTCGTGATGTACCTTGTATCAGTAATAACGATATGCGCCCTTTGCAAAGCTTCTGCTTAAGGGGATCGGTACAAAGTATCAGCTCCAATGCTATTTAAATGGGATTCATTTTTTTCGGATCCTGAGAAAACTAATAAGAATTTTTGAAAAATTTAAACGCAGAATGAAAGATTGCATTATTACCTAGTGTAATAATGCATTCAGCATGAAACTTCTATAATGTTTATTTTAAAAAGTTACAGGGGTAAAAAATTAAGAGAAAATGGAATGTGATTTTTAATTTCAGATTTATAATTCAAAAGAAACCTTTTGTTTATTCTAAGGGACTTTCGGCCATCGCTAAAAATATATTCTTTCATTCTGCGTTTAAATTTTTTAAAAATATTTATCAGTTTTTTCAGGATTCGACAAAAATGGACACCATGTCCTTGGTGATATTTTTCAAATCGAACATTCGCTATCTTTGTCATACAATGCACTGAGTCGAATAGAATATGGTGAAAATTTTAAATATTTAACACGGCACCGCGAATATTTTGAGTTGTTGAATAAATAATATTGATAGTGTATTTAATAACTAATTGATTTAGGACGTGAACTTAATAAAAAGATATTTATTGAGTTGTTTATTATTTATGGAAAATCCAACCAGAGAATACAGCAGGATATATTTTGTGATGCAAGTATTTTGTTGTTAAAGATGTTCAAAATTGTAAGCGTTCCATAGTAACAATATATTATTAAAAAATCACTTTATCACTTTTCCTCTTTTCTCGATTGAGTATTAGTTTTTGTTGCTCAGTATATAAATTATTACAATCACTGAATACATAGTTACATTGAATGCATGAAAATATTATCATATTAATTAACTGAATTAATAATTTAAGCAATTATAAAACTAACAGTTATCCAAGAACATTCAAAAGCCATCTCTTTAAAGTTAATGATGGCATTGTCAAGTAATGTTTACATATCCATACCAGTGAGAATTTTACTACACGTAATTTTCCGTGTAAAGACAGAAAAAGTAGGGATAGCCGTCAAATATTTAAGCCTACACTCTTACGGGGAACGGAACAAGATGCAAAATTTTGACGCATGTCCAAATTTTCAATGTGTTTTAAATATATTCATTTTTTTTGAATCCTGAGAAAACTAATAAATATTTTTGAAAAATTTAAACGCAGAATAAAAGATTACATTATTACCGAGGATAGAAAGTCCCCTATGACTTCTATAATGTTCATTTTAATAAGTTACAGGGGTGAAAATAAAATAGAAAATTTAGTGTGATTTAATTTTCAATTGCAAATATTTCATTCAAAAGAATCTTTTTATTTATTCTAAGGCACTTTTGGCCCTCGGTAATAAAGTATTCTTTCATTCTGTGTTTAATTTTTTCAAAAATACGTAGTAGTTTTTTCAGGATTCGCAAAAAATGAATACATTTAAAACACATTGAAAATTTTGTTGTGCAGCAAAATTTTGAATTTTGTCTCGTTCCCATTAATGTTTTTTTAATAAAATCTGAAAAAAATCGAAAACTTTTGCTTTTTGCACCAATATTTTCGCCTATAACTCAAGTGATATTGCTCCTAAAAAAAATTATAGGAGTAATAAAAAAAATAAGAAAAAAAATTTTTTTAAGAAATGCTTTTCTTTAGTTAACGAGTGACTATAATTAAAAATATTATAAAAAATACCAACTAAACAACAAAAAAAAATTAAAAAAAATTGAAAAAATCTAACACATTCGAAAAAAAAGAGTGGCGCTTCTTCATCGAATAAACGGGTTTCGCCCCACGCTTTTCTTTAACGAATGTGTTAGATTTTTTCATTTTTTTTATTTTTTGCTGTTTAGTTGGTTTTTCTATAATATTTTAGTCACTTGTAACTAAAGAAAAGCGTTTCTTAAAAAAATTTTTGTCATATTTTTTTATTTTTTATTTTTAGTCTTACACTTTCCATACAATAAAATATATCGTCATGTTTATTAAAATATGTATAAAACATGTGATTTACAAACATGAAAGGTAGTCGGAATCGGCAAAAAATTTGAGACTTTATTGTTTATTTATGAAGTTTAACGTAAACAATTAACGCAAAAAGTGAAATTATGTATAGTTCATATAATTAGCTACAATCTGTAAAAGCTTCATGTTTCTTCATTGTAAAGAAACAAGAGAATTTAAACATTTTCCGTTAAAATCGTTTTTATATTTAAACAATTAATAAACATAAAAAACAATTATTAACTATTTCTGTATTGTTCCCGCGAATGCATATGTCTGCAAATTTTTAGTCATTTGCATTAAAGAAAGGGCAGTCAAATTAACGTCCAAGGATTTGACCCAAACGATTGAACTAAAGAAAAGCGTTTGATTATTTAATATGCCAGAACGAAATCTAATGTTAATTGTAGCACAAAATGTCTCTACCGGTGCTTTTTCTAAGACTACGATAAAAACACAAATTTTTTGAATTCGAGTTTTGTTTGAAGTTTTGTTTCGTATCGTATTGAAATTTGACACAAATAATCGCCGATTTTTATATAAACAAATATATGAGCGTTCAAAATTTCAAATTTTATTGTTTATTTATGCAGCATAATGTAAACAATTATCGTATAAAGTGAAATTATGTATAGTTCATATCATTAGCTATCATCTGTAAAAGTTTCAAGTTTCTACATTGTAAAAACAAGGGAATTTAAGCATTTTGCATTAAAATTGTTTTTGTTTATTTAAACAATTAATAAACATAAAAAAATTGTATTGACTATTCGTGTATTGTTCCCGCGAATGCATATGTCTGCAAATTTTCATTGATTTGCATTGAAGAAAAGGCAGTCAAATTAACGTCTAAAGATTTGATGCAAACTATTGAAGTAAAGAAAAGCGTTTAAAAAGTATTGTCTTTCAATTTTACATAATATTTGACTAGCTAAAAATAGAAAATTAATCTATATTGTTTAAAAATAGCAATAATTGGGAAAAATTGTAAAAAAATGGTTTTTTCTTTAAATTTTTTCGACTTCAAAAACCACAATACCCTTCGAAATTTTCATTTATTGGGCTTCATGTCATCCGATTTTGATATATTTTTTTAATCGATGCCTTGGGCGACAAGGATTTAAAATATGATGACGATAAATGACGTTTTATTAAGTCTAATCTAACAAATTACGACATTTTAATAGCTGATCGGGGTTTGACTAGTCAAACCCGATTTCATAAAATTAAATTTCGACCAACTTTGCCGACTTTGCCTGACCAACTTAGTCTCTCCTAGGTTTGACTAGTCAAAGGCCGAAACTGTAATTTATTTCAGGCTTTGACTAAGACCGTCAGTCAGACCTAAGGATTGCCTAGTCAAACCTAGGAGGGCCTGAAATTCGGGCTTTGACTATAACATATACATATACTTTTAGTATAAGAACTTCCAACTTAGCCATGCTGCCATCCACTCAGTCAGAAGGTGAGCAACACTTATTTCGGGTATATTTCTAATATAAGTGCAGCAGTGACTTGCAAACACAATGAATGCTCCAGAATGGGGGTGGAAGCTCATTTAAAATGCCCTTAAGGTCGCCTCATATTATAATGCACGTCGCGTTTTCGTCACGTAGCGTTTCGTTTGCGAAAAATATAATTTAATGGTTTTTAAATTGAACCATTCATATTGTGCGTATAAGACACGTAACGTAGCGTATAAGACACGTTACGTCTGCGTTCGGTTCATTCGAAAACAATATTTTTCGGATGTTGACAGATACGGGTCGTTTTCCCCTTGTTGTTTATGTAGGTATTTCTTTGAATTGTAGGTCAGTATCGTCGCCCTCGCTAGCGAAATTATTCCGATTCGATTTTTTGCACAAATTTACAAATTTACTTTGCACAAAGAGAGGTTCTTATAACATATCCACAGGGTGCCAGGCGGTGCCGTGGTCGAAAAATTGTTTAAATAATATTTTTTAAACAAAATCCACAAGGAAAAGAAAAGGTTTTCCTGTAGTTGGCTGTATACCATCAATCACAAAATTGGAAAGAAATCCTTTGTAAAAGGTATAAAATTTTTTTTTTATTAAAAATCCCTTAAAAGGGCTACATCACAACAAAACGTTTTCGATTTTTATAAAAAATCATCATCAGTGTTCGATAAACTGGATGCTAGCTGAGCCACAAAAGAAAAATATCTGGGTAAAAACCCTTTACATATAATATAGATGCCTTAAAAGTGCATACTTCGATAAAAAGGCCTGTGATGGTCACATGGCAAACAGGATAATTTATTATCCTTTTATTTATTATTTATTATTATTTATTTATTATTTATTATTTATTTATTATTTATTTTATTTATTATTTATTTATTATTTATTATCCTGTTTGCCATGTGACCATCACAGGCCTTTTTATCGAAGTATGCACTTTTAAGGCATCTATATTATATGTAAAGGGTTTTTACCCAGATATTTTTCTTTTGTGGCTCAGCTAGCATCCAGTTTATCGAACACTGATGATGATTTTTTATAAAAATCGAAAACGTTTTGTTGTGATGTAGCCCTTTTAAGGGATTTTTAATAAAAAAAAAAATTTTATACCTTTTACAAAGGATTTCTTTCCAATTTTTTAAACAAATTCACAAAAATATTTTTTCATTCGAGCAATATTTTTTTAGATAATTTGGGTAATTCTGAGCAAAAAAGGTTTCTTGTCATTTTTCTCTAAAATTGCGAAAAATCAAGGCTTAATAACTCGATTAAAAATTATTATTATGAATTTCAATAAGTGACCAAATCAAGTTTCAAACAACTTCTTCAAGGTCCTGAAGAGATTTTTGTCATTATTTTATTACAAAGCTGTTATTTTTAACTATTAACAATTACCGCTATAGTCCAACTGTATCATCGCCCCCGTTAGCGAAATTAGATTTTTTTGCACAAACTTACTCAAAAAGAGGTTCTTATAACACATCAACAGGGTTCCGGGCGGTGCCGTGGTCTAAAAATTGTTTAAACAATTTTTGCTAAACAAATTCACAAAAATAATTTTTTATTAATAATTTAATTAAACCCAAATTAATAATAATTTGAGTTATTCTGGGCAAAAAAGGTCTCTTGTGATTTTTCTCTAAAATTGATTGTTGTCGAGTTATATGGCAATTTCCGCATTTTTGCAAGATATGTTTTTTGCTAAGAATAACCCAAATTATCTAAAAAAAAATCGTTCGTAATGAAAAAATTATTTTTGTGAATTTGTTTAATAAGAATGGTTAAAACAATTTTTTGACAACGGCACCGCCCGGCACCCTGTGGATGTGTTTGTTATAAGGACTCTTTTTGAGTAAGTTTGTGCAAAAACATCTAAGCGAAATAGTTTCGCTAACGGGGGCGACGATACAGTTGGACTATAGCGCTAATTGTTAATAACTAAAAATAACAGCTTTGTAGTAAAATAATGACAAAAATCTCTTTGGAACCTTGAAGAAGGGGTTTGAAACTTGATTTGGTCACTTATTGAAATTCATAATAATACTTTTAATCGAGTTATTAAGCCTTGAAAATGGCCTTTTCGCATCTTTCAAATTTTTAATCGCATGTAACTCGACAACAATCAATTTTAGAGAAAAAGGACAAGAGACCTTTTTGCCCAGAATGACCCAGTTTATCTAAAAAAATATTGCTCGAACTGAAAAAAATTTTTTTGTGAATTTGTTTAAAAAAAAATGTTTAAACAATTTTTCGACCACGGTACCGCCCGGCACCCTGTGGATATGTTATAAGGACTTCTTTTTGAGTAAGTTTATTTAAAAATATCGAATCGGAATAATTTCGCTAGCCGGGGCGACGATACTGCCCGGTCTAATTTAAAAAGTAGTTTTCGAGGCAATTTGTCATGTAAACATGTGTTGTGACAATAAACACATCTGCACCGCACCAAACTGAAACCAACGTAAACGTTCTATGTATGATAATGTGAATGGGCAGTCCGATTGACGGTCTGCAAACGCTACGTGCCGAAAACGCGACGTGCATTATAATATGACGCGACCTTTACACCAATTCAAAAAGACCAGGTTTTATTGCCTGACTCGTAAAGAATATTAGCAAAATGTAAAAAAAGATCGCCCGAAAACTTACAATTGTGTGGGCTCAAATATTCTGATTAGGCATTGTCTGCACTGCAACGGTCAAATATAATACTAAAATATTGAAGTAAAAAAACAAGTAGAAGAGTTTGAACAAGATATGGAATCTATATAAGTTTCAGAAATTTTGGATCTAGATGAAAAAGAGGGAAATGAGGAAGAAACCATAAATATCCAAAACTACAATGAAGACAATGAGATACAAAATGAAGATTATGAGGAAAATAATAACTCCGAGGATATTTTATAAGCTGACTGTTCTGCTAAAAAAAGAGTTTAACAATTTAGTTGATTCAGTCAGAATAATACAGTATACGTTAATAATATTATATACATTAATAATATTATTATAAAACTTCTGAAACAAGAAATTAGCCAGACCGTCACAGCAAAGAGACTTTTAGACGGTTAGCTCATCTTGCAAGAATGGCTGAAGGAAGGTGAGCAAAAAAAGGAAAGAAGAGTTTGATGTTTGCTAAAACAAAAATTCAGTTCATTATGTAATTTGCAAGTTTATCAGCAAAAACCTGCATAAGAATATAATGCGATTATTGAAATGACAAAAAATTATTTATTGCAAATTTTCGTTTTGCAAATAAAATAGGCGTTAGAAACTATCATATTTCAAATCCTTATCGCCAGAGACATCAATTTAAAAAAAGAGCAAAATTGGATAACAGGAAGCTTTACATGTAAAAAAAATCTACTAAAATATTTAAGTGCTTATTTCGCTCCCAGCGTAATTTTGTAAATTTGCATTTTTTTTGCGGATACTAGACTGCAAAATTATGATGCGAAAGCTATTAAACCGATCCTAACTATATTTAGCATATATTTCGGTTATATAAAATTTTTCTAGACGGAGTATAAAGGCTGTAGGTGATCCTTAAGGGCGTAGGCGCAAAATTTCTCACCAATGTGTTTTAAATGCATCCTTTTTTTCGAATCCTGAGAAAACTAATAAGTATTTTTGAAAAATTTAAACGCAAAATGAAAGATTACCTTATTACCCAGGGGACGAAAGTCCCTTAGAATAACCAAAAATTTTCTTTTCAATGAGATATTTGAAATTAAAAATCCCACTAAAGTTTCTCTTTTTTATTTCACATAAACATTATAGAAGTTTTCAGGGACTTTCGGCACTCGGTAATAATAGTCCAAGTAATGAAGCTTAAAATAGTACAAAACCTCGCAATTTTTACAGAATGGATCGATTTGCTTGAAAATTTGAGAATAAGTAGTGGATAGCCCAAGGATCCAAATCTATATGATGCGGAAAGGCGCTTTTACCATGGGGGTGGTTGCCACCCCATCACGGGTGGTAGAAATTTTTTATTATATTTTGACCGCAAAAGTTGTTGAAAACATTCATTCTAAGCAAAAAACGTTCTATTCATTTTTTTTATAAAATTAATAGTTTTCGATTTATTCGGTATCGAAAGTGTTAGTTTTATATCGAAAAAAATAATGTTCTTAATCAGTTTTCTGCTAATAACTCAAAAAGTTTTCGTTTTATCAAAACAACTTTGCTTAACAAAAATGTACCATTTGAAAAAACAAACCAACCGTTTTTTTTTATTTTCTTTAAGACCAACAGTAATCGAGCTATACTTTATTATATGTTAGCTCTTCTTCGTCAAATGCTAAATATTGTAGTTTCAAAGTCAAAATACGGGAAAACTATGCATTTTTCGAGGATAATTTGTTGAAACTAATTTAAAGTATTTAAACATATCTATCCACAGAAATAAAAAAAGTCTCTAGCTCAAAAATTAAGTGACATACTGAAAAGAATGTCAGTCCCTATTTTTTTCAGCGAAAAATGATCGGAATCAACCCCATAATCACCAGTCTAATTAAAATTATTCATTTACCTTATTTTGTCTTCTTTATTGATGTATTATTAATAAATTTTAGAAGTATGACCGGCTTAGAACGATTAGTTTTAAAAAGAATGGAGTTAAAAGCGAATAACGAATTTTATTAGTTTGATAAAAAATTCTTTTCTTCCGAATAGAAAGATTAGCATCACAGACACGAAAAAATGTTTCAATAACAAATTGTAGCTTATTTAATTCCCAAGAACTTGGCTTGCATAAATTTTTTCTACATCAAAAATTGAGTGAGCTATTGATAACTATAACTCTTGTAATAACATGCAAAAACCACCTTTACCAACCCTTTCAAAGTCACCTCTTTTTGCGACAGAATATTAAATGGATTTAATATCAATAGCCTTATAGATCTTGTAAAAACCTACAAAATTCTATTTTATCAAACTTTCTAAGATAAAAAATAAAAAAGTTACGGTTAAAAAATCAATATATTTTTTGAACAAAAAAAAGGAGAAATCCAATTGGAAGCATATTAATGTAAGTTAGCGGTGTTTTTAGTTGTTGGCCTAATTTATTCTTTCTTTATTTATGTATTATTAATAGATCCTAGAAGTTTGACTGACTTAGAATGATTAGTTTTAAAAAACTGGAGTTAAAAGCGAATAACGAATTATTGTAGTTTGGTAAAAAATGCCATTTTCTTCAGAATAGAAAGATTAGCATCAGAGATACAAAAAAAATATTTAAATATAATGTTTAAAAATGTTTAAAAATTGTGGGTTATTTAATTCCCAAGAACTTGGTTTGAAAAATTTGTTTCTACGGTAAAAATTGAGTGAATCGTAAATGAGTAAGTAATCGAAAAACATTGAATTTTTCGATATAAAACTAACACTTCGATAGCGAATAAATCGAAAACTATTAATTTTAGCATAAAAAGGTACAGAACATTTTTTGCTTAGAAGCTTAGAATAAATGTTTTTATCAACTTTTGCGGTCAAAATATAATAAAGAATTTCCACTCCCGAGATGGGGTGGCAACCACCCCCATGGTAAAAGCGCCTTTCGGCATCATATAGATTTTGATCCTTGGACTCATCATCAACTAGCCTATATTTGTCCACTGCTGAACGTAGGCCTCCCGTAAAAATTTCCACCTATTTCTCTCTTGAGCTTCTTGCATCCAATTTGTGGTGATGCGCTTGATATCATCCGTCCATCTAGTCGGTGGTCGTCCTCTGCTTCGATATGTCTCCTGCCTTGGTCGCCATTCCAGAATCTTTTTGGTGCATCTGTCATCCGTCAGTATGGCAACATGTCCTGCCCAAGCCCATTTAGCCGTGGCTATTCTTTCAACTGCCTCCGTGACTCCTGTTCTTCTTCTTATTTCTAGGTTTGGTACTTTAGGATCCTTGGACTATCCACTACTTATTCTCAAATTTTCAAGCAAATCGATCCATTCTGTAAAAATTGCGAGGTGAAAAGCTTCGGTTCCTGGACTATAATGCAATCTTTCATTCTGAGTTTAAATTTTTCAGAAATACTTATTATTTTTCTCAAGATTTAGGAGAAACTCAAATTTTTTGCATTTTTTTACAATTATTGCTATTTTTAAATAATAGGCCTTAAATTTTTAATCTCTAGCTATTCGAATATTATGGAAAATTGAAAAGGCAAATTTTACCCTCTATAATTTTTTTGTAGGAGCAGTATATCTCGATTTATATGCGAAAATATTGGCGCAAAAAGAAAAAATTTTCGATTTTATTACACCCTGAAATAATTCCAAAAAAATAGACTCCTATGATAATGTAGAATTCAAAACAGATCGCGCCTGAACTATTACCCTTCAAAATTCACCAAATATTCAGTGGTGGTTCGACAGTATACGCAACATCGAATAGATCATACGTGGAGATGATGATGTGTTAAGATTAAAGGAAAGTTGAAGGGAGAAACGCTTTTAAGTAACTGAAGGGTGTAACTAACCTTATATAATTTTACCACTAAACTTTGAAATATCCGTCTGTTATAAACAAGGATTATGAAAGACGTAGACTTAGGTGTTATAGTAATTAGTTTCATAATTGTGAACCAAAAGTTTAAGGAAGGGGAGACATAAATTTAATAAGCTTAAGTTATGCAAAACTAGTTATATATTAAGGAAGACAATATTATGTGCGGCGTATAATTTTATGAAATTTGTTCTCTCCATGCTTTAATTTTAACAAAGTTTGATCATGAATAATTTTTTAATTTTATTATAATTCCGGTAGTTTTGCAAGAACAAAAAATTAAAAATAGAAAAGCACCTGGTCCTGATAAAATAAACAATGAGCTGCTACAATATGGAGTATGAACACTACACAAATGGCTCCTAAAATTATTCGTCGATATAATAAATACGGAGTAGTATGGTGCTTCTCAGAGGCTTTTTTCAGTGCGACACAAGTGACAGAAAAAAGGTACGTCCGTGATACATACACATTTATAACATTTATTCCAGTTGTTGATAGACTTTAGGTATTTACCCATTACTCACCTATTACAAAAAATTTTTACCACTATAATTTAAAGTTCTTCTCAGTCTTTTAGTGTGACATTAATGACCTAATATATGATTTCAAGAATGTAGAGAATCATAGCATGACATTTTAGTTAAATCTGAGTTGTCAGAATCGTAATCGTAATTTGGTATAAAAATAAATCAATTGTATTTATTTCATTTATAGAAAGCTATGTTCTTTGATTTGTATAAAAATATCCTTCCTAAAATAAATGATCCTGCTTCTATAAGCTTATAAATTGTACAGATTATAGTCGTATAGATAATACATAAATTTTTTATTCGATTATAGCGCCATCTATCAACAACTAGAATCATCATCATTCTCTTTGCCTTATCCCTATGCGGGGTCGGCTTCCCTAATTGCATTTCTCCACACAGTTCTATCTTGGGTCATATCAATGTTAGTCCCTTTTACCAACATGTCCTGCCTTATCCTTTCCCCCAGGTCTTCTTTGGTCTTCCTCTCCTACTCCTTCCAGGAATCTACACTTCAGCTATTCTTCGTATTGGGTGATTAACGTCTCGACGTTGAACATGACCAAACCATCTTAACCTATGCTCTCTCATTTTGGCATCAATTGGTGCCACACCTAGACTTCCCCTAATATACTCATTTCTAATTTTATCTTTCTTTGTCAACCCCACTCATCTATCTAAGCATTCTCATTTCCGTCACATGCATTCCTTGTTCCCCTTTCTTTTTCACTGCCAAACATTCAGTTCCGTACATCATAGCCGGTCTTATGGCTGTTTTATAGAATTTTCCCATCATATTCATTGGAATTTTTCTGTCACACAACACACCACTCGCTTTTTTCCACTTCACCCATCCAGCCCTAATTCTACTGCATGCATCTTCATCTATTTCTCCATTACTCTGTAATACCGATCCTAGGTACTTAAAACTATTGCTTTCACAATCATTTCACCATCCAAAGGTACCATTTGATTTATAGTAACTCCATCTTTAAATGAACATTCCAAATACTCTGTTTTTGTCCTACTAAATTTTAAACCTTTTTCCTCCAGAGCTTGTCTCCACTGTTCCAGTTTTTGTTCTAAGTCTATTTCACTATTTCCTATTAACTCTACATCATCAGCATACATTAGGCACCATGGAATGCTACCCTCTAGTTTCGCTGCTATCTGGTCCAAAACTAATGAGAATAAAAATAAGGACTAAGCACCGAGACTTGGTGCAATCCTACTTTCACCTGAAATTTATCAGTCTTTCCCACACCTGTCCTAACACTAGCCGTTACTCCCTCATACATATCTCTCACAATCTTTACATATTCGCCAAGGACTTCTTTCTTATTGAGTGCCCACCACAGAATCTCTCGTGGAACTCTATCCTATGCTTTCCCAAGATCAATGAAAACCATATGATTGTTGGTCTCTTTATTCCTGTATTTTTCCATCAGTTGCCTTACAATGAACATATCAACAACTAGAATAAATGTTATAAATGACTTTAGTCACAGACGTACCTTTTTTCTGTCACTTTGAACTTAATACGTTAAAAAGCAATCGAAAAACTGTGACGCGCTGACAGATGCCTCTGAGAAGGAGATTACCAGCGGAATGGAGGGAAAGTATCCTGCTGCCGATACTTGAAAAGGGAGACTCGAAAAATTCTAAAAATTATAGAGGCATTAGTCTGATGAACAGTCCATTAAAATTGTTGACGGCAGTCATAAAACATAAAATCGAGGAAAAAGCGAACATGGCAGATGAACTAGGCTTCCGAAAGAACCTCAGCACAGTAGATACATACAATTTTTATTATCAGACAAATAGTAGAAAAGTCTATTGGATATTGAAAACCAGCATACATGTGCTTTGTAGAATTAAAAAGAGGTTTTGGCAGGGTGAGGCAAAATGACATCTTAAATTTATTACAAGCTGAACAAATAGATCATCAGATAATAAGGCTATTTAATGAAATTAACAAGAACAACAAAAGAACGCATACAACTAAAAGAAGGAATCCGCCAAGTAGACTCGCTTAGCCCATTGTTATTGAATATGGTGATGAATCAAATAATTCACGAAGTAAGAAAACGACATAGATACCACATAGGATCGCATAAAATCACGATACTATGCTATGCCTATGATGCAGTACTAATTGCTGATAACGAGGATGACCTACAAAGGCAGCTCAACACTTTCAATATCACAGCAAACAAAATTAATATGAAATATAAGCATAAAAAACTAAATGTATAGTGATAAGTAAAGAGCCACCTAGATGCAAGTTAGAAATAGACGGCAAAATTGTAGAACAAGTAATGAAATTCAATTACCTAGGAGTAGAGATCACTAGTGACAGGATTAAAAAAACAGAGACCACAACAAAAGCAACCAAAACAGCAAGACTAAGTGGTTGCCTCCGAAAAACCATATGGAGAAACAAATATCTGACCACGGAAAGCAAAATAAAAGTATACAAAACATCAGTAAGACCTATCTTAACATATCCAGCGGAGACAAGGACCGATACAAGAAAGACAAAACAACAAATCAACAATATGAAAATGAAAGTATTAAGATCAATAGCGGGCATATCATTAAGAAACAGACAAAGTAACAGAAGTATACGAGAACGATGCAAAATTCAAAATATTAAGAGGTGGATAAAAAGAAGAAAGAAAAATAGAAACGAACATGTAAAGTGAATGGAACCAGATATATTAGCGAACATCTGTAAAAACAAGAAGCCGTACAGCAGATAGGCCTGGATCCCGCGTACCAAAAAAGTTGATTAATAGCAAGCTGAAAATTTAATAATAGTTTAACGGTGTCTAGTCGGACAAACTTTTATATACGGGAACACTGGAACAGGGGAAGTTTTAATTGTGGAACAGTTTAAAAATTTGAATCATCCCATGTATTTTGTTGGACAGAACTTCCAATTGATTTGTTACCCTTTCATTAAACTCTCACGCAAAAATCAGATTGCTATTTACCACCAATATAATTCCTCTTATTTGACATGTTCTACGTGTCAGATATATTAAAATGCCCGACATATTTGTCAGACAAAAATTTTTTCATATATTATATAAAGTTTGCTATTGAATAAACTTAAAAACAACCTGTTAGTTTTCACAATCACAAACTTGTCAGGATGACACGTTCCACTGTTTCAGTGTTCCCATCCATTAAAGTTTGTCCGACTAGACACCGTCAAGCTATTTACAAATTTTCAGCTTGCTATTAATCAACTTTTTTTGTCCTCGTGTTCCAGGCCTATAACGTCCCTAAAGTATAAGACTGTATCCTTTTATATTTTATGAGGTAAAGAAATATTAAAATTTGGGATGAAGAATGTAAGAAGGACTTATAAGCAAGGAGCTTTAAGAAACTTAGACTAAGAGCGTAGGCGCAAAATTTCGGGCCGATGCTTTTTAAATGGATTTATTTTTTTCGAGTCCTGAAAAAACTAATACATATTTTTGAAACATTTAAACGCAAAATGAAATATTACATTATTATCGAGAGCCGAAAGTCCCTGAGAATAAACAAAAAGTTTCTTCTTTTGAATGAGATATTTGAAACTAAAAATCACACTCAATTTTCTCTTCTTTTCACCCCTGTAAATTATTTTAAAATAAACATTATAGAACTTTTCAGTGACTTTTGGCCCTCGGTAACAATAAATATAATCATTTATTATGCGTTTAAATTTTTCAAAAATACTTAGTTGTCTCATGATTCGGAAAAAATGAATGCATTTATCACGTTCGATGAATATGTCCCTCATCGGCGACATTCGATTTCCCTCTCCAGTGTTGTCGCCGATGAGCGACATTTTCTCACTGACATTACACAACAAAAATTATCAGGTCAAGTTGGGGGAGAAGTACTCAACCTACACAGCGAACGTGTTAAGAAGTATTGGTCCGAAATTTTGCGCCTACGCACTTAAATAACGGAAAAATATTTTTTCTACGAGCGTACAAAAATGTCTACTTTCGCGCACGCATTTTAGTTTAGAAAGTTTCACTTTTCCGCACGCGTGTTACTTTTCCGCACGCGGTTTTTACTTTTCCGCACGCGTGTTAATTTAGATATGTTAATATGGCTTTAAAGTAATTATAATACATGCAATAAACTAATATTTAGATATTATTTACTAATTTATTTCAAATATATCTTATCGTGTTCCTGTTTTAATGAAATTAACGCGACAATTCGATGAAATAAAATTATTTTGACATAATATTCGAAAGTCCAATCGGTAGACATTGAGGTGCGTTCGCGGGTGCCTGTCGACGACTAGTCGGCGACAAATTAGCAGCAAAACGCATGCGCACTTTAAAATGATATAAATAATATCGTTAATAGATAAATATACAAGGTATATTGACCTAGTATAATTTAATAACTAGTTATTACTATTAATTAAATGTAAATATACCTTATTTATTTATCTATTAACGGTATTATTTATATTAAATAAGGTTAGAAATTGTCGGCGACAATTTGTCAACTGTACCCGCGAACGCACTTAAATAACAGTCGTTTTGAATCGTCGTCATGGAAACCAAGATCGTCGTCATGCTAACTAATTATATTAAAAGTTTGTTTTAACAACCTTGTCAAAGAATTAATTTGTGTATGTATTTTCATATTAGTTAAATTAATTGATTAAGATTTCGTAATTTTTTAAAGACTCTTAGAAAAAATATTGTTCCTAACTCTTGCAGAAAGTCTCTTTTCCGCACTCGACTGCTTGCCGAACTCCCGCTTCGCGTCGTTCGGCAATCTGCAGTCGCGTGCGGAAAAGAATGACTTTCTGCATTTGTTAAAAAAATAACTATATAAAACACATATATTAGTCCTGTAAGAAACGAAACAACTGGGAGACAAAATAATAAAAATAGGAAAGAACGCAAGAGTGGGATGATCAAGAGATATTGTAGAGTCAGATTCATGGAGTTAGATTTTCAGATCTTCAAGCAAAATCAAGTTGAATATATTACTTGAGAGTAACGTTTCAAAACAGAGTTCTACGAAAAGGTAAGCACCCTAATAAGAAATATACAGAAATGTGATATAAAAATAATCATTGAAGACTGAAATGCGAAAATCAGAAAAGAAGAAATATAATCTTAAAAACACGGGGACGAAGTTTGCATAAGGAATCAAATGAAAATGGGAAAAATCATAAATACACTAAGCATCAAAATTAACGCACCACCTTAAAGATGGGACATTTTTGATGTCTCGTATTTCCTAAACCTGTTGTCCGACTTTAGTGATTTTTTTTGGTATATTACAGCTTTGTTTTTCAAGAATATCGATGTAATAATATTATTGCTAAATAGGTAAGAGTCATTGCATGCCGGGTGTAAAAATTATAGTGTGTTTTCTCCTCTAAGTTTGGAACACCCTGTGGAACATTCTAGCGAATATAAAATATTGAACTTAAAATTCTACTATAGCCTTAGGCTTTCTTAACATTTTGCTTTTTGATTCAGTCGCATATGTGGGATAATAAAAAAGTTAGGTACTTTAACATCTAGCCATGTTTTTCATTAATACAGGGCGTTTCTAAATAAGTGCGACAAACTTTAAGGTGTAAAGTAAAAAAGAGTAAACATGAAAAAATAATGACCGTATGATTTATAAACATATGTCGACAAAAGAATCGTTTCCGAGGTACGGGATATTGAATTTTTTCTTACAAACTGACGATTTATTTATTGCTCTAAAACCGGTTGAGATATGCAAATGAAATTTTGGTAGGTTTTAAGGAGTAGTTATTGCCTATTTTTTCACATACAATTAAGAATTTTATATTCACCATTGGCGTGCATACGGGATGTATCTAAAATGTTTATACCCGTATGCGCAAGTACGGTAGATATAAAATGTTTAATTGTATGTCAAAAAATGCGCAATAATTTCCTCTTAAAATATAGCAAATTTCATTTGCATATCTCAACCAGTTTTAGAGCAATAAATAAATTGTCAGTTTGTAAAAATTAATTCAACATCCTGTATCTCGGAAACAAAGCATTTGCGGACATTATGTTTATATACCAAATGGTAATTATTTTTTATGCAAAATTACGCCTTAAAGTTTGTCGCACTTATTTAGAAACACCCTGTATTAATGAAAACATTGCTAGTTGTTAAAGTATCTAACTGTTTTATTGTCCAACCTAAGCGAATGAATCAAAAAGCAAAATGTTAAAGCAGCCTAAGGCTACAGTTAAGTTTTAATTTCAATATTTTATATACACTAAAATATTCTACAGGGTGTTCCAAACTTTGAGGAACAAACACACTATCATTGTTACACCCGGTATACAATGACACTTACCTGTTTAACAATAATATTATTACACCGGTATTCCTGCAGAATAAAGGGATAATATACTAAAAAAATCGGACAACAGGTTTGGGAAATACGAGACATAAGAAATGTCCCATTTTTAAGGAGGTGCGTTAATTTTGATGCTTAGTGTAAATTTATTAGGTAACATGGGCTTTTCCTTGTGGAAAAGCAAAAATGAAATACATTATAAATAAAAAACAAACTTGATAAGGCAATAGTAAATTACAGGAGTTACTGAAAAGCAGACACCCACAGTGACCATACACTAGTAATAGCTAAATTTAAACAAAATTTACCAATAATTCCAATACTTGTTAGAGATAAATTAAATTGCCAATTAGAGTGCGTTCAAGAGAAATAAGTATTAAACAGACTAATGAAAGAAATAATTAAAAGATTAGAGAATTCACTCTCGTAGGAAATACAAGAAGAATGGCAGACCATACAGACAGCCATGCCTAAAGCAGCGGAAAAGTGTATAAGAAGAGTGCAAATAAAGAGACGTCAAGACTTGTTCGATGAAGAATGTAGAAATGCTTTGGCAAGAAGAAACAGAGTAAAAGAAAATTCATTTCTGAATTCATTTCTGGCCTCAGGTGTATGTTTATTTGAGTAGTTGTGGAATAGATAGTCATTGTTGTGATATGTAAATTGTAAATATGTTTGTGATATTTATGTTTTATTGTATTATTATAACTATTTTATTATATTTTAATAATTATTGACACACATAATTGTAATTATATTGAAATATTATATTATAAACTTGTAATCATATTGGGCCGGCAGCCCGTTGAAAATAAATAAATAAATAAATAAAAGTACAAAGAGACACAGGACATACTTAAAAAACAATCAAAAACTATATGGTTAGAGATAAAAAGTTAAAAGAATTTGCAGAAAGAAGAAAAGGGAATAGTTAGAAAAGCAATTGAAAAACATAGAAGAAGCGTACAATAAAGGGGTATAAAATGTCTAGCAAGAAGTTAATGAATGCAGGAAAACTAAAAATAACAAGCAATTTTACTTCGCAAGTGCTAGGTTTCCACGGAATGATATAAAAACCGGAAGTATATATTTGTTAAAGCGCGTCGAATAATATATCTTGCTAAAGCGCGTCGAATAATATATCGCTTCTACTATTTCGCCGAATTTAAAACAGTACTTCCTATTGCAAATCTGGAACCGGAAGTCCGAGGTCAAATTGTTCACCTTTAAAACCATCTTTTGGTTATAAGCTCCAATTCAACACAGCATTCAGCAGACAGACATGAAACCGGAAGTATACATTGGTTTTCGTCTTGTTAGGGCACGTCGAAAAAATATATTGCTTGCTTTATTTCGGTCACTTTAGAACAGTACTTCCAATTGTAACTGAAACCGGAAGTCCGGGGTCAAATTTATCACCTCTAATAATTACAACGGTTTGGTTATAAGCTTTCATTGCACACCTCATTTGCCATTCTATCTGTTTTAATAATGGAGATTCGTTTTGCTAAGGCGAGTCAAATAATATATCGCTTGTACTATTTTGATGATTTTAGAGCAGTACTTTCTGTTGCAACTCTAAAACCGGAAGTCCGAGGTCAAATTTCTCAACTTTAATACTATTCTTGCATTATAAGCTTTCATTCAATACCTCATTTGTCATTTTATCTGTATTAATAGCGGGGGAGTTATATTCACGGATATTAGCGGACAGGAGGACAGACATGCATGAAACCGGAACTATATATTTGTTTTCGTCTTGCTAAGGCACGTCGAATAATATATCGCTTGTACTATTTCGGCGACTTGAAAACAGTACTTCCGGTTACAGCTCTAAAACCGGAAGTCCGAGGTCCAATTCCCCACCTCTAATACCATCTTTGGGTTATATGCTCTCATTCGACACCTCATTTGTCATTCTAAATGGAGGAGGAGTTTAATAACGGAGGAGTTATATTCGCGGACGGACAGACAGGCATGCAAGCAGAAGTATATAATAATTAAAAAAGGCCCGCCGAATAATATATCGCTTGTAATATTTCGGCGACTTTAAAATTGTACTTCCGAAAACCGATGTCCGATGTCAAATTTCTCACATTAATACCTTCCCTGCGTTATAGACTTTTATTCACCTGAGACACCTCATTTGTCATTTTATCTGGTATACCTAATGATGGAGGAGTTGTGTTTAAACAGTTGTGTTAACGGCCTCCTTAATTCAGATGGACCTACCCAAGTTTTTTTATGTATTTTGACCCGTAGAACACGAATTTTTTGGGTAACAGTTGATCCGGATGTCGATAAATTTGTTATAAACAAAGAACTTTAGGAATTACATAACAGCGATTTTTCGCAAAACAAAACATTTTTTGTATTTTTTGGGTGATTCTCAGCAAACTTACAAGTTTTTTCGTAGGATGCATAGCTTTAGAGATAAACGCGGTTGAACTTTCAAAAAATCAAAAAAGTGCAAATTTGAACCCGAATAAGTTTTGATTAAAAAATAAAATAGCAATTCTGCTTACTGCATTTGAAAGTTTAAGTCAAATTCTATCGGTTTAGATTATTTGCATTGCCAAAAATTAAGTTTTTATTTGTTAAATAAAGCCATAAACACATAGTGTTTCCCGTGCCCAATGCATGCGTTTTAATGTACGTAATCTACGTATAAATTGTGTGTATGCGCGCCTACTCGTTCGATTTTAAATGGAAAATGCACTGAAAACATCATTCAATCACTATGTGTTTATAGCTTTGTTTGACAATAAAAAAAAATAATTTTTAGCAATGAAAGTAATCAAAACCGATAGAATTTGACTTGAACTTTCAAATGCGGCAAGCAGAATTGCTATTTTATTTTTCAATAAAAAGTTATTCGGGTTCAAAAATTAAAATTTTTCGATTTTTTGAAAGTTCAACCGCGTTTATGTCGAAAACTATGCATCCTACGAACAAACTTGTAAAAACGTTTTGCTTAGAATGACCCAAAAAATACAAAACAATGTTTTGTTTTGCGAAAAATCGCTGTTATGTGATTCCTCAAGTTCTTTGTTTATAACAATCTTATCCACATCCGGATCGATTGTTACCCAAAAAATTCGTGTTCTACGGGTAAAAATACATAAAAAAACTTGGGAAAGTCCATCTGAATTAACGAAGCCGTTGTACCCCCACTGGCGAAATGGCGACAGGACTAGATACAATTTTGTTATTTACAGATTTTTGATTAAATGCATAATTTTCGAGATATTCTCAAAAATCCCTCTAAAGAAGTCAATTTTTCCCACCTACAGATGGGGTGGCAACCACCCTCAAGGTTTTAGCGTACAGCGGTATGATATAGAAAATGATCCTTTGGACTATTCCCTACTTTCTGTGAAAATTTCAAGTAAATCCATGCTGGACAAAAAAATTGCGAGCCAAAATGTTTCATTTCCTCGACTATAATACAAAGTAATGCAGAAACAAACTGATATTATTTTAATTTTCTTATTAATATACGACCAACGTCTTCGATTTGCACCCCGTACAATTATATTAGTAGATCAACTTAAAAACTAAAGGCAAATTCAGCAAAATGAGCAAGTGAAGTCGACCAGTTGAATAATCTACCTATTCACGCTATCGCTGAATTTTTATTTATCTGGCTCACACGAAAATGTTCTGTGAGCTCCAACAAACACCCGCTTCCGTTTCGTCCGTGACCAAGGTTGAACGAAGCTCATTTTAACCGAAAAGTGGTGCTGCTTATAGAGCAGCTCACCTCGATATTAGAGCTGGATCGTTTCGCTAAAAGAATAATTCTTATACACAAAATTTGGTTTTCGTATGGTTTTGTTAGTTGTTTCTTGTGAAAAGTTATCCTTGTGATTCTTTCGTAAAAGGTTTATCTTTAGAGTAAAATGCAGATCAAAATTAAAAATGTTTTTCCAATTTCACCAATTTCAACGTTTTTCGAGACTATTTTTCAATAAGTTTGAGATAGAATATAAGAAAACAAAGAATATGGCATGAAAGCTTGGGTCAATGTCATGTTTTAAAAAGCGCAATTCCATTTTTTTAATGTGGTATGTCGATTTTAAAAATACATAAACAAATAAAATACATACATAAAATTGATATAGACTTGCAGAATGTCCGAACATTAACGTTCGAAGAACATTGGGTACTTTTTCCCACAAGCTGAATCGTCTTAATCGAAAAAATACGATGTGACAACATTATAGTAAACAGCTTAGGCTAAGTTTATCACGGGCACCTGCTTATATACAGGGCGTCCCGAAAAGATTGATCATAAATTATACCGCACATTCTGGGGTCAAAAATAGATCGATTGAACCTAACTTACCTTAGTACAAATGTGCTCATAAAAAAAGTTACAGCCCTTTGAAGTTACAAAATGAAAATCGATTTTTTTTTCAATATTTCGAAAACTATTAGAGATTTTTTATTGAAAACGTACATGTGTCATTCTTATGTCAGAAACATCTTAAAACAAAATTATAGTGAAATTTGTCCGCCCCATAAAAAATTTATGGGGGTTTTGTTCCCCTAAATCTCCCCAAACTTTTGTGTACGTTGTGTAAGTTGTACGTTGTGTACAAAAAAGTTTTAAAAACATTGTGTTTAACTAATGGTAACACAATATTAATTTAATTGGAACGTACACAAAAGTTTGGGCGGGTTTAAAGGAACTAAACCCCCATAAAATTTTAATGGAGTGCACAAATTTCACTTTAATTATTTTTTAAGATATTGCTCCCATAAAAATGCCACATGTCCATTTTCAATAAAAAATCTGTAAGAGTTTTCGATATAGGAAAAAAATCGATTTTCATTTTGTAACAAAGGGTTGTTACTTTTTTTGTGTGCACTATTGTATATAAGTAAGTGAGGTGCAATCAACCTATTTTTGAACCCAGAATCTGTGGTATAATTTATGAACAATCTTTTCGGGACACACTGTATAACAATTTTCAACAAATAAAAAATTTTGTTTTTTATTAAAACCAATTTTATTTTTCGTTTATAATAATCAGATTCCCGTGGTGAACTAAAAGTTAACTTTTTTACTTCAATGCTGTAGCATCATATTCTTTAGATTAAAACAAGATTCAGCTTTTGGGTGGCTAAGAAATAATCAATGGCATAAAACGTAGTACCTGCTAATACTTCTAGTATGTACTAGAGATGTTGAAAACGTATGTATTCGTTACAAAGTATTCGTTACTTACGAATACCGAAAGTAACGATTACTATACAGAGAGGCAAATCGTTACTTTGATTACTTCGTTACTTCGTACTAATCGTACCAGAGCGAGTAACGACTATTGCTTCTACTTTGATTACTTCGTACCAATAGTATCAGAGCGAGTAACGACTATTGTATCTACAACCAGTACACTTGATTACTTTCTACCAATTGTATCCCAGCGAGTAACGAACGGGACCGGTATCTTACGAGTGTTATCGAATATCATTACCGGTATAAAGGGTTTTAAGGGTGTGAGGGTGAGGACTGAGAAATACGATTCTCGATATGATTACCGGTACTAAAATACAAAAGTAACAAAAGTAATCATAGTAATCAAATCATTTTTATCCCTTAAACAAATCGGTGAATGTCGTTGTTATATCGGAATACCTCTATACAAAATACCTACCTACTGAGAAATACTATTCTCGATATGATTACCGGTACTCAAATACAAAAGTAACTAAGGTAATCATAGTAATCAAATCATTTTTATCCCTTCTTAAACAGATCGGTGAAGCTCGTTATTGTATGGGAATACCTATACAAAATACCGACCTTCTCAGAAATACGATTGTCGATATGATTACCGGTACTCAAATACAAAAGTAATCATAGTAATCAAAGTAACGAATACTGTAAATGATTAATTTATACAAAAGTAACGATTTGTAACGAATACTCGAAAGTAACTATAGTCAACATCACTAGTATGTACTACATTTTTGAAGATTTTACTACACTTATAAAGCATTGAATGCTTGGTAAGTGTAGTAAAACATATACAAAGCATTTGTAAGTGTAGTAATGCTTTTTAAGTGTAGTAAAATCTTCAAAAATATAGTACATACTTAAAGCATTAGCAGGTACTACGTTTTATGCATTCCACTCATTGTGTTTGAAACGTTAAAGTTCAGACCTTCGTCAAGTCTATAATTATATTCCGACACGCAATAGTTCGAAATAATCCTTAACTGAAGTTTATGTTTGTGCAATTTACAGTGACTTACAATGCTTGTTTAAAAACCTTCTCTAGCATGTTTCTAAACACTATAATATCTTTAGCAAATACAGCATTTTCTTCAGCCCATATTATGCAGTATTAAAACAAAAATGCAGTGTCATGCTTTTACTTTTACAGTTGTAGTATTACATTTGTAATAATTTGCTTTGTTTCTTCGGTCACCTTAAAAGAAAAATGTAAACCTTCTTCACTTCTCTCAAATCTCTCTTTCTGATAAATTTTGAAACCAATTGGGTATAGATAGACGATCTTTTTAGCATCAAATTTTTATGTTTTTTTTGCTATGTTTTTAATTTATTTTTTTTCTTTTCGAAAGTTCAGCGGCAACTTTAGACAGTGCGGCAATATTGCGTCAGCAGTACGACAGTGACAATGACACTATATATTATCAAAAACGAAGACACAATATTATGATAACAATAATTATTTTTTCTACGGCCGTGCTAAAAGAGCCACTTTCACGCACGCATTTGGTTTCCGAAAATTGCACTTTACCGCACGGCGTGCGTGAAAGTAAATTTCCCCGCACCCCGTGCGGGAAAGTAAAATACCTTGTAATATGATAGATTATATTTAGATATTATTTACTAATTTATTTCAAATTTATCTTATTGTGTCCATGTTTTAATGAAATTAGCGCGATTATTTCATTCATAGGAGATTATGACCAATAGAAAGCTACAGAAATGCAAATTAAGGTGATAATTTTTGATAATATCCCGTCGTTAAGCATATTACGTCAGATGCCCTTCGTTGCTACGAAAAAATACATTCAGTGACATTAATGACAATTAATGTTTTAAAAATTATAAAAGTGATGACTTTCAATCGTCATATTATATTTATAAAAACTGTGTGTTTAATGGTACTTTGTACTTACATAAATAAATTACAATTAAATTTTGGTTTTGAACAGTTTTATTCGTGAAATAATCGCAACTAATTGCACACGATCTCTGAAATTAATATAGAATTTTTGCTCTCGTAACACTTTGACATAATTTCACTCGCCTTCGGCTCGTGAAATTAAAACTGTCAAAGTGTCACTCGGGAAAAATTCAATAATTTCAGAGCTCTTGTGCAATTACTACTGATTATTTCATTCATAGGAGATTCTGACCAATAGAAAGCTACAGACATGCAAATTGTTGCGATGCAATTGCAGCAATTGTTGCAGTGCAATTGCAGCAATTGTTGCGCAATTTTTGCAGTGCAATTTGTTGCGATTATTTCATGAATAAAACTGTTCAAAACCAAAATTTTATTGTAATTTATATATGTAAGTACCAGTTAGTGAAATTAAACACACAGTTGTTATAAATATGTATTTGACGGTTGAAAGTCATCACTTTTATAATTTTTAAAACATTTGTCATTAATATCACTGAATGTATTTTTTCGTAGCAACGAAGGGCATCTGACGTAATATGCTTAACGACGGGTGATTATCAAAAATTATCACCTTAAGGTGATAATTTTTGATAATCACCCGTCGTTAAGCATATTACGTCAGATGCCCTTCGTTAAAAATTATAAAAGTGATGACTTTCAACCGTCAAATACATATTTATAACAACTGTGTGTTTAATTTCACTAATTGGTACTTACATATATAAATTACAATAAAATTTTGGTTTTGAACAGTTTTATTCATGAAATAATCGCAACAAATTGCACTCGAACTCTAAAATTAATATAGAATTTTAGAACTCTTGTGCAATTACTACTGATAATTCGATGAAATAAAATTATTCTGACATAATATTTAAAAGTCAGATCAGTAGACAATTTCAATGGTTTTGAATCGTCGTCATGGAAACCAATATCGTCGTCATGGTACCTAGCCAATTATATTGAAAGTTTGGTTTTGTCAACCTTGTCAAAGAATTAATTTGTGGATTTGCACTTCTAAATAAAAACTGATATAACTCTATTTTTGTGGCTTTTTTCCAAACGTACGGCCCTAGAAAAAATATTGTTCCTAACTCATGCGGAAAGTGTCTTCCCCGCAGTCGACTTCTTGCCCGAACTCCGCTATCGCGTCGTTCACTTTTCGCACTAGTTAGTAAAATAGCTATTTATATAACAAGGGAGGAAATTGCTACTTTTCCTCCCGAGGATGAAGTTTACTGGCCGTCGCGTAGCAGAGGGCAGTAATCATTCAAGGGAGGAAAAGGCACTTTACTCCCATGTTATACATGTGGTTTTTCCACCTTCCTCAAATAACAAGTCATTCTTTCATTTTTACTTAATTTATTTATGTAACTAACCAACAAAATTTATTAGATTTAAAACTAACAAGTAGGTACAATATAACTGTCAACTGTCAAATATAAGTCAAACTATTGATGTAAACATTGTTATATCAAAATAACAATTTACTGTTTTTTACCATTCTGCAAAATACAGGGTGTTTTATAAATAAACGTTAAAATGTATAGATACTTACGTAATAGAAAATAGATATTGTACAGGGCGCCAATAAGTTATATTTCATGAATGAAATACCATGACGTTACTTTTACTTTTCCTCCCTAGGGAGGAAAAGTACAACTTTGCTCCCTATAATCAGCTCCAGAAAAGTACACTTTCGGTAGAGGTAGGTGGAAATAACTATTTACACTCATAGGTGCGCTAATTGTTGCCATTTTAAGAAAGTGTATTTTTTTGTCCTTCTTAATGGCGGTACAGACCCGTGTTTTTATAATATTATTTAATTATACAGTTAATTTCCATAATAAAGGGTGATTGATTAGTGGGGTAAAGTTCAATAGATCCGCTATAGTAATATATAGCAATAAAAGTTAAAAGTTAAAAACAAAAATTTTAGCCACCTTTGAGCTTCACATTACAAAATTAGTTAGAATGTTACAAAGTGTTCGATAACACAGTGGGAGACCAAACATATGTTTTTTTAAATGGAATACCCTATATTTAATTTTAAATTTAAAATCCTGTTAACTTCTTCATCACAAAAATATTATAAAGTTTTGACATATTATACAGAGTATTTAGAAAGATATAAATAACTTTTTATGACAATCGTTACAAGTTCAACTCCGTGTATAAATAAAAATAAGCAAAACTGCAAAACAGCAATGGTTTAGTAATGCCATATTTTTTTCTACGTATTGTCAAAATTTTCAAGAATAATTGATATTGCTAATTTTCTTAATATCAAATACAGTCCTATACAGTTCTAATACAGTCAAATACAAATCCTCTATTTTATACCACTATTGGAAAGTACCATTACCGTAATTTAATTTTTAGATAACATTCCCTACGTCTAAATTTATTAGTTTTAGAGATATTTTCATTTTTCCATGGACCAGTAGCGTGGCCAGCCAAATCACCAGAATTTAATAAACTGGACTGATTTTTTTTGGGGTTACGTTAATAATGAAGTTTATAAAATAACTCCAACAACAAGGGATAAGATGAAAAATAGAATACAAAGTGTATTTCGATGTGTTAATTTACAAATGCTTCGTAGAGTAAGTCGCTCATTCAATGATCGTTTTTGGGCGTGCATAAATGTGTTAGGAGGTAATTTTGAACACCTTATGTAATTAAACATTAAAAATATTTTATTAAAAGTAGCTTCTAATTTTTTCAAACACGTTTTTTTGCAAAATGTATTACTGATAAATTATTTTTCGTTCTTTATTTGTTACATTGTTACATTTACATACAAAAGTAGTGTTTAACTCTCTTCACAAAATGCTGTATTTTATGTTTGTGTGTTTTTTTGTAAAATTTATTACTAATTTTCGTTCTTTATTTGTTACATTTACATAAAAAATACTTTTTAATTGTTTCATGTTGTGGATGTGTTTTTTTTTTGTAAAATGTATTACTAATAAATTATTTTTATTTGTTTACTTGCTACATTGTTACATTGATTACCAGATTGATAATCGGCAATCGTAAATTGTCAATTCAGTCATGGCTTACTTAAAATTTAGATAAATTTAGACACCTAAAATAATTTGCTTTGAAAAATGAAAATATCTCGAAAAGTAATAAATTGGGACATAGGGAATGTTATATAAAAATTAAAGTACGGTAATGTCACTTTTCAATAATGATATAAAATACAGGGTGTTCCATTTAACATTACTGAGAAAATAATGTACTTGCGTTTTGACTCACCTTGTATTTGATATAAAGAAAATTAGCAATGTCAGTAATTCTTGAAAATTTCGACAATAAATAAAAAAATATGGGATTAATAAACCATTGCTGTTGTGCTTATTTTTATTTATACAGGGAGTTGAACTTGTTACGATTTTCATACAAAATTGGTTATAACTTTGTAAATAACCTGTATAATATACCAAACCTTTATATTTTTGTGATGGAGAAGTTAACAAGATTTCGAATATAAAATGAAATATATTGTGTACCATTTAAAAAAACAAAACTTTGGTCTGCCAATGTGTTATCGAACACTCTGTAACATTCTAACTAATTCTGTAATGTGAAGCTCAAAGATGGCTACAATTTTTGTTTTTGTTTTTGTTTTTGTATTATAGCGGGTCTATTGAGCTTTACCCCACTAATCAATCACCCTGTATACTAACATATTTTCAAACTGGGCTCTGTACCGCCATTGTTTACTATACCGGGTGTCCACTTATATTTTCCCCCATTTTAACTGACTATAACTTCTAAACGGCTGAAGATAAAAATATGCGGTTTTCGCTGAAATGTTTTATTTTAGTAAAAGTTTTGTCTGAATGGATTGAATTTTTTATATCGCTTTTAAATACGAAAACAAAAATGGCGGATTTTTGAAAAAAAAGTTGACTTTTTTAAACGGAACACCCAGTATATTTTTTTATATTGAAATAAAGGTCATTCACCTATCCAGCAATATAAAGTCTTTCAAAATCGATTGTCAAATCACTGAGTAATTAATTTTTAAAATGAGAGGTGCAACGTGGATATCACATACCTAAATAACATACTAAGCAAATTGATATTATGTTATGTGATTTCCACATTGCATCTCTCATTTTAAAAATTAATTGCTCACTCATTTGACAACCGATTTTAAAAAATTTTATATCTCTGGATAGGAAAATGACCATTTTTTCAAGGTACAAGAAATATACTGGGTGTTTTAATAAAAGAAGTCAACAACGTTTTTTTTTTCAAAAATCCGCCATATTTATTTAAAAGCGATGTAAAAAATGGTCATTTACGTAAAAACTTGAAAAAACAGTCATTTACCTATCCAGCGATATAAAAAATTTTAAAATCGGTTGTCAAATTACTCAGCAATTAATTTTTAAAATGAGAGATGCGATGTGGAAATCACATTACATAATATCAATTTGCTTAGTTATGTTATTTTTAGGTATGTGATATCCATGTTGCACCTCTCATTTTAAAAATTAATTACTCAGTGACTTGACAACCGATTTTAAAAAACTTTATATCGCTGGATAGGTAAATGACCTTTCGTTCAATTTCCAAAAAAATATACTGGGTGTTCCATTAAAAAAAGTCAACAACGTTTTTTGCAAAAATCCGCCATTTTTGTTTTCGTAATTGAAAGCGATATAAAAAATTCAATCCATTCAGACAAAACTTTTACTAAAATAATACCTGGATTTACGAATATGTGTGCCAAATCTCTCGACAAAATATTAAAAATTAAAGCTGCAATCTTGGAACGCATTTTCCGCGCGCTGATGTTGCCTATTCATGTTTTTCTAGCTCTTCTAGTACAAATTCTAATTTAATTATTTTCTATTCATTACAAATAAATCAATAAAATGCTTTATCGATGGCTATTGCGAGTGGGCTTTTAGTAAATTGTTTAATCAGAAAATAATTTTCTTTGTATGAATTAAGTTTGACCTTAATATGTCTGTAATTATCATGTTATTGAATGTAATATTAAATGAATTTTAAGTAGATATAGTTAGCTAAAAGTATAGCACAAAACTTTGTGTGAAAAAATCAACTGTCAGGATATACATCTTAGACTATAGTGTGGAATCACAAATAATGATTTTTTTTGCAGTATTGTTTGATAAACATTTTTACAATTTATTGGTATTATTATCCGACAAATTTTTAAGGGTACTCCAGTTTTCGGAAGCACCAGAATTTAAATTATTTCAGAGGTAATATTTTTTTAATGGTAGACCAAAAGACTTAAAATACCCTATCAAAATAGCAATTACACCCCGCTGTCCTGAAAGAAAGTACATAGCTATGCATTTATAGTGGTATATTTTATATTGGTTAATATTTTCATTATGTATATGTTGGGTCTACTCCAAAATCCCGACAGCCACAATCCCCACTCCTATGTTGGACTAGTCAATCCTCAAGTCTAACTAACGCTCTTAGTCAAACCTCGAAATAAATTCCTTTTTCGGCCTTTGACCTAGGAGATACTAATTTGGTCAGGCAAACGTCGGAACTAAATTTTATGAAAATCTGATAATGTATTATAATAATTTGTTAGATTGGGTCTATAGTCCTGTCACCAGGGAAGATACAACGGCCTCCTTGATTCAGATGGACTTACCCAAGTTTTTTATGTATTTTGACCCGTAGAACACGAATTTTTTGGGTAACAGTTGATCCGGATGTCGATAAGATTGTTATAAAAAAAGAACTTGGGGAATTACATAACAGCGATTTTTCGCAAAACAAAACATTTTTTTGTATTTTTTGGGTCATTCTAAGCAGAAAATGTTCTTATATTTATGTTCTTACAAAGTATTTTAGTAGGATGCAGAATTTTCGAGATAAACGCGGTGAAACTTTCAAAAAATCGAAAAATTGCAATATTTTAACCCGAATAACTTTTGATTAAAAAATAAAATAGCAATTCTGCTTACCGCATTTGAAAGTTCAATTCTATCGGTTTTGATTATTTGCATTGCTAAAAATTAATTTTTTTAGTGTTAAACAAAGCTATAAACACATAGTGCTTGAGTGAAGTTTTCAATGCATCTCTCATTTAAAATCGAACGAATAGGCGCGCCTACAAATAGTAGGCAATTTCTACGTAGCATGCGTTAAAACGCATGCATTGGGCACGGGAAACACTATGTGTTTATAGCGTTGTTTGACAATAAAAAAATTAAATTTTGGCAATGCAAATAATCCAAACCGGTATAATTTGACTTGAACTTTCGAATGCGGTAAGCAGAATTGCTATTTTATTTTTTAATCAAAAGTTATTCGGGTTCAAAAATTGCAATTTTTCGATTTTTTGAAACTTCAACCGCGTTTATCTCGAAAACTGTGCATCATACGAAAAAATGTTTTGCTTAGAATGACCCAAAAAGGTTTTAACAAAAAAATGTTTTGTTTTGCGAAAAATCGCTGTTATGTAATTCCTCAAGTTCTTTGTTTGTAACAATCTTATCGACATCCGGATGTATTCTACGGATCAAAATACATAAAACAAACTTGGGTCAGTCAATCTGAATAAAGGAGGCCGTTGTACCCCCCCCCCCACGCTGGCGAAAAAACTATTAATAAAACGTGGTTTTTTAATTTTATATGTTTATTGTTCACGCTAACTCACAATGGTTTGATGCAGCCAAGTTGTCTTTTTTAAAATAGAAAAAATTTAGATGTGAATTTCATAATTTTAAGGGGTTTTTATACCCGAGATCTGTAGCTTTGCCCAGTATCTATGTTTTTTAATGTGTTGTTTGGCAATTGCTCTTCTATGAAGGATTTATAATAGGACGAAGCTCTGATGATGGCACGTAATGTGTTGAAAGTACTTAGCTGATTCATAAAAAAAAATTTACACACTGTCAATTTTTTTGAGAACATACACCTGTTTGCCGGTTTACCCAGCTTCTAGGATTTCCTAGGCAAAGCCCGAAACATATTATTTTTCTTTCGATGTTTGACTGAAAAGTTTGACTAAAAAAACTTCAGTCAAAGGCCTAAAATGGAATTTATTTCGGGGTTTGACTAAGACGGTTGGTCAGACCTGAGGATTGGCTAGTCAAAACCCGGAGTGCCGAAAATTCTGGGTTTGACTCTAACATATAGATTCAGATGCAACCTCATGAAGTTCAGATTCAACCCCCTAAAATAACTGGCTTGTTTTATTTTCTTTATTTTTTAATATTTAAATTTACTTTAAAAAAATACAAGTTGACTCAAAGATATTTTTGTAATAAAAGTTTTTACATATTTTTTTTATTTAGAGGGTTAATTTTAGGGGTAACAAAATGACCGGTACACTCCAGCCAGGCCTGCATTTTTGTATTGGAATATTATGGAAGAGTTATCTTAAAGATTGCCTCAATTACAAATACCTACACAAAAATGTCTACCATCTCTTGAACCATAATAATTAATATTATTAAAATTAATCACTGAAGTAACTCTGTAGTAATGCTGAAGATATCGTAAGCTTTCCAGTTGGTCTGTATTTGTTGATGTTGAGACTATTTGTTTACTCATAAAAAATGTAAGAGTATACAAGAAAAAAAATTAAATCGTATTTTTAAATTTGGTATCTATCTTAAAATTAGCAGGTGACATTACTTGCGCTGAGTGATAATTATCAAAAGCAATAATCGCATTCTTGCAAATAAAATCCTATTCTATTGGAATTCCGTGAATTCCCTTCACGGGAAATCGTTTTAAAGTCAATTTTCTCACGGATTAGAGAATGATGTTCGATTGGTTACGCGGAATTTCAGAGGAATTTCAACAACGCATGAGAAATACACAACGATTTAATCTAATGAAACGACTTCGTAAATATGGTGTGGCATATTAAGATATTTCGTAATTAGTTTTATTGGTATATTACAAGAAGGGATTTATCTAAAATTTATCAGTAAATGTAATACCATGTGCTCCTAAGCCGGTGATCAATTGAGCTAGAAAATTTTTTTTGGGGTATCTATTGATTAAGTTATCGTTAATAGTCCGTTCTTTAACGGTAAAATATTGCAAAACCTCTAAATTTTAAAGAACCGCTTGGATTGACATGAAATTTGGCATACACATAGCATTCAAGTCAAAGAAAAAAAAGTGATATTGTGCCGATATGTGCTTTTGCCCTGGGGGTGGTTTTCACCTCCTCTTGGGGGTGAAAAAATATTCGTCCAAAGAAAGTCAGGAAATGGATAAACTGGCTAATTTTAAGTAACTTTTGTTCTATAGAGTTTTTTCACTAAGTCAATACTTTTCGAGTTATTTGGCAGTGAATATGTTCATTTTTTCAACAAAATAACCACGCTTTTAGACGGTTTTTCGCAAATACCTCAAATAGTAAGAATTTTGTCGAAAAAACATTCTTAGCAAAAATATAGCCTGTAAAAATTAAAAAAAAATGGAGTATATATCACGTCTCTACACCTAGCAGAAGCAGAGTTATAGCTAATGAAAAATAGGTTCATATTCGTCAAATTCCAAATGGAATACTATAACGTGAAATAACCAAAAACGAAGCACATTTCGGGGAAAACTCATTACAACTTATTTAAAGTGTTTAAAAAAAGCTTCACTTTTGCTTTGTAAAAAAAATTTTTAGCATCAAAATTAAACAAGTTACGCTCAAAATAAAGTTAGTCCCTTTTGGTTTTGGTAAAAAAATCGAGAAAATCACCCCCTAATTAGTATTTTAAATGAACTTAATCGTTACGACTTCACAAGTTTCTTGACTCGTGTATACATTGTTTATATGATCTGTAAGTTTCATCAGTTCAAAGTCCTTATTATTGAAAGGGCTGTAGTTAAAAGGGGTTGAACCGATCACTGATCACGAATGTATGCAAATTTAGAAATACCAAATCTTAATCAATTTTTGTCTAACAGAAAAACAAAAAATACATGATATTCAGAAAAGCAAATCTGACATTTTTTGTTTTTCGAGATTTTTGCTATCTTTTATATACAAGAAATGGACATGTTAACAGTATTTATTCAATTATATTTTATGACAGTGACAACATTATATTAATCTAGAAACATAAAAACATTAGTAACTAAGGTAGATATTAGTAGCCTTAGATCTTAACTACTAAATATATAACAGTCCTCCGCCCCAATTCCCAACTACAAGACTAGAGGTGCTGGCAGCAGCTGATCTAAGTGACGTTTCCAAAGTAGACCATCATCTGTTCGTATTTCATAATGTAAGTAACCTATGCGTCTGATTACCTTTCCAAATACCCATCGTTGATCACTGCAGTACTTTCTAGCCTGAACTCTGTCTCCCAAGGCAAATTCCCTACCAGGTGTAGGCCTGTCTGATGGAAAGGAAGTTGTGCGTTTGCAAGGTTTTCTTAACATTGCATGAAGATCCGTTCTAATTTCTCGTCCGAACATAAGCTCATACGGGGTGAAACCGTTAACACCTGGTGTACGACGTAAACGTGTTCGTACTTTAAGTAGTTTATCAGTTAAGCTATTGCTCTCCCCCGCTAAGATGCGCAAGGTCCTTTTTATAGTTTGTACAAATCGTTCTGCTTGACCGTTCGTTGCTGGGTGATATGGAGCAATAGTTCTATGGGTGATACCGCAATTGGATAGAAATTTGTTAAATTCGGCTGAAACAAATTGTCGGCCGTTGTCAGATACCAGCACATATGGATTTCCGAACGTGGCAAATATTTGTCTTAGCGTTTGTATACACCACGAGCTAGTTGTTACCTTTGTAGATATAATTTCCACCCATTTTGTATATGCATCTACCACAATGAATAGTTGAGAACCAGAAATTGGTCCAGCGAAGTCAATATGGATTCTTTGCCAGGGACCTGTGGGCTCTTCCCAGTGATGTAAATGTGTCTTTACTGGTTCATTTTGTTCTAAACGGAATGATCTACATGATTTCACTTTTTCTTCAATATCTTTATCAATATTTTTCCAGTAGACATGACTGCGTGCTAGTTGTTTCATCTTTAATATACCAATATGTCCCGCGTGCAGTTCGTTAAGAATAAATTTACGAAATTTATGTGGTATTACGACCCTTGTTCCTCTTAAAATACAGTCATCTTGTAAAGTAAATTCATTGTCGTTGTATCCATATTGTTTCAGAGATTGACCTGTTCTTAGTGCTTTAATTATTTTCTGTAATTCGATATCATTTTCTGTCTCCTTAGCGATTATATCTGGGCTAATTTCTAATATCTGAATTTGTTGTATTTGGTATAAGCCATGTTGATCTACTTCATATGTATTTGTGTTCTCAACAGGAAACCGCGACAAGAAGTCTGCGTTAGCATTTTTTGTGCTTGTTCTGTACTGTATATCATAATCAAATCCAGATAAAAAATGAGCATAATGAAAAAGTCTCATTGTACTCAGTTCTGGTAGATTATGGTGGGGATGAAAGATTGATGTTAACGGTTTGTGGTCAGTAATCAGAGTAAATTTTCGCCCATAGCAAAAATGAAAAAATTTCTTTATACCCCAGTATATCGCAGTCGCTTCCTTATCAATCTGACTGTAATTCTTTTCGGCATTGGTTAAGGTTCTTGACGCAAAAGCTATCGGTCTTTCTGAGCCGTCTTCAACTATGTGTGAAAGGACTGCTCCAAGTCCTGTTGGTGAAGCATCCGTGGCTATGATTAGAGGTTTTCTCGGGTCGAAATGTGTTAATACGTTTTCACTTGCAATTTCCGTTTTAATTCTGTTAAAACTTTCTTCGCATTTCACAGTCCAGGTAAACTTGTTATCTTTCTTCAAGAGTTGATTTAGAGGATTTGATATAGACGCAAGATTAGCAATAAATTTGTTGTAGTAATTAGCCATACCCAGAAAAGTTCGCAATTCGTTTATATTAGAAGGCCGTTCCATACCTATTATAGCTTTAATTTTGTCTTTGTTCTTATGGAGCCCATCTTTATCAATTTTATGTCCTAAATAGTTTATGTTCTTTTTAAAAAATTGGCATTTTTCTTTATTCACCCGTAGGTTATTTTCTTTTAACTTGGTAAGTACCTCTCTTAATCTTAGTAATAGCTGGTCTTCTGTTGATCCTTGAATTATTATATCATCAAAAAAACATTGTACGCCTTCTAAACCTTTAAGTAAATTATCCATGAATCTTTGCCATAAACTGGGAGCCACTTTTACACCAAACATCAGTCTGTTTACTTTGTATGTTCCCATATGAGTGCTTAAAGTTTGTATTAGGGCGCTGTCTTCGTCCATCTCCATATTAAGGTAAGCTTGTTTAATATCTAATGTGCAAAATAATTTACCCCCATTCATTTTGGCAAAAATATCTTCTATGATAGGTATCGGGTATTTTTCGTCTTTAATAACTCTATTTAAAGTTATTTTGTAATCGGCACATAGTCTGATACTCCCATTAGGTTTAACAATAGGTACAATAGGTGTACCCCAATTACTATGGTCGATTTTTGTTATAATACCTTCAGAACTTAGCCGTTCTATTTCTGCTTCTACTTTCGATTTTAGAGCGTATGGAATTCTTCTAGACTTAATGAAAATTGGTTGTGTATTTTCCTGTAAGTTCAAACGAGTTTTAAAATTTGGTATTTTTCCTAGGTCTGATCTAAATACTGATGTTGCAAATTCTTCAAGAAGTTGGTCTAATTTGGGTATTTCAACAGTTTGTAGTCTTCGTACATCTGCCAATTCAATATTTATTTCTTTCATCCAGTTACGTCCGCATAAAGGATCAACGTCCTTAGCTATAATGTATAATTTGCTGAAGAAGGTTTGGTTCTTGTAGTTACATTTAACATAAGCAACTCCAGTAGGTTTGATTACTTCTCCTGTGTAAGTTCTTAATATTAAGTCTGTTTTAAAAATTTTCTTTGGAATGTTCAGTTGTTTGTACAATTTTAGTGATATAAGAGATAGTGTAGCCCCTGTATCAAATTCCATAGTAACTGGCCTATTTTCAATACTGATTGTAATTGTATATTTTTCAGATCGTTCATCCTTAACAAGGTTTATTTCGCCGATAGATTCTTCACTTGTATTACTGGTACAATCATTAATCTGGAGTGCATTGTGTCTTTTTAAACAAACGTTTGCTAGGTGTCCCTCTATTTGACATTTGTGGCAAGTTCTTTTAATGGCCCAACATTCGTTGGACCTATGATCTGGTTGTCCACATCTGAAACATTTTCCCCTTAAGTCTTTTAATGTTATATTATCATGTTTTTTCTTGTAAGTACATGATCTTTGAGGGTTTTTTACAGATGTCGATAATTTGTTCACCTTTTCAATTTCATTACGTATGTCTGCAGATATTTTATTGTTTTCTATTTTTCCCATTTCAATTGATGTAGCTATCTGAACTAATTTTGAGAATGTGTGTATTTCTCTGTCTTGCAGAATTTTTATTCGAATTTCGCTGTCATGCAATCCTCTGATAAACTGTAACGATAAAAATCCATCTATTGTGGACTTACAACAATTCTGGCATTTAAATTCACAGTTAGAAGCAAGTTTCTTGAGTTCTGCAGCGTATGTTGCCACAGTTTCATTTTGTCGTTGTAAATGTGTAACAAGTTTATGTTGTTGAGCCCACAAACTAGGTTTAGGATCAATAAAGTCATCAAGTAGTTTAATTAATTCTTCAAAGCTTTTATTTAATGGGTCCTCCGGAGAACAAAGATTATGTAAAGTATCATAAAGTTGTGGAGAGATCGTAGATAATAGAAAGTAAATTTTACTTTGCTCATCTGTGATGTTATTTAATAGGAAAAATACCGTCAATCTCCTTGTAAAGTTATTAATTGTTTCTGTTTCTTGTATGGTTGAAAATTAACTTTTGGTAATTGTATCTTATGGTCTATGTTTTGAATTTTCGTACTACATAAAACATCTTGGTCGTTTGATCCATTTTTCTTTCGCAAAATTAGGAGTTTGGTCTTTATCACTGTATATTTTTCTTCAAATTCAAATCTTTCTTGTGTTTCTTGTTCTATATCTGCGTCTTCAATTTCTTGTTCGATATCATATTGTATATTTTGAAATTTCTTTATGGTTTCGTCTAACGTATGTAATCTGGATTCAATTTCTTCGTTTGTGATTTCTCGTTCATGTAAACAGTTTTCAGTTTTTGCCAGAGTGCCTCGTAAACAGGCTCGTACTTTTTTTAGCTTTTTAATGTCCATTCTACTAATCTCGTAGCCAATTTTATATACAAGAAATGGACATGTTAACAGTATTTATTCAATTATATTTTATGACAGTGACAACATTATATTAATCTAGAAACATAAAAACATTAGTAACTAAGGTAGATATTAGTAGCCTTAGATCTTAACTACTAAATATATAACACTATCTCTAATAATTTTTAAGTTATTTTGAAAAAAAGCATATTTTTCAAAATTTAAATTTTTAAAAATTTTATTTTGAAACCAAATTTTTTCAAAAATAAGCACTTTGAATCAATGAAACTTACAGGTCATATAAACACAACATAAGTAAAATAATTTGTGGAGCGGTAGCGATTAATTTCATTTAAGTTGCTAATTAGGGGGTGGTCTTCCCGATTTTTTTTGCATAAACAAAAGGGACCAACTTTATTTTGAGCGTAACTTGCTTAAATTTAATGCTAGAAACTTCTTGTAAAAACATAAACAAAGCTTTTTTTAAACACTTTAAAAAAGTTATAATGGGTTTTCCCCAAAAAGTGCTTAATTTTTTGGATATTTCACGTCGAAATATTCTATTTGAAATTTGGTGAGTATGAATCTATTTTTCATTGTCTATAACTCTAGTTCTACGAGATCCAGAGACCTAACGCGTACACCATTTTTTTAACTTTTTTTATGGGCTAAATTTTTGGCAAGAACGTGTTTTTCGACAAAATACTTACTTTTTGAGTTATTTGCAAAAAACCGTCTAAAAATGTGGTTATTTTGTTGAAAAATGAACATATTCACTCGCAAATAACTCGAAAAGTGTTGACTTGGCGAAAAAGCTCTATAGGACATAAGTTACTTAAAATTAGTCAGATTACCCATTTCCGGACTTATTTTGGACATATATTTTTTCACCAGCAAGAGGGGGTGAAAGTCACCCCCAGGGCAAAAGCACACATCGGCACAATATCACTTTTTTTCTTTGACATGTAAGCTATACGTATGCCAAATTTAATGTCAATCCAAGCGGTTCTTTAAGATTTAGAGCAAAAACCGTGAAAGAATGGACTATAAATCATTTTTTCTAGTCTGTTAAAATATTTTTAGAGGGCAAATATTGGTTTATTAAACCGTTACCAAAATGATATAACAATATATTATTATTGGCCATATTGAATACACCTACAATTTTAACATACAATTTAATACTGTAGGCGCAAAATCTCGGGTAAATGCTTTTTTAAATTCTGAAAAAGTAATAAATATTTTTGAAAAGTTTAAAGACAGAACGGAAGATTAACAATATATAAATTATTACCGAGTTCCTGAAAACTTCTATAACGTATATTTTAATAATCTACAGGAGTGAAAAAAAAAGAGAAAAGTGGATGCGATTTTTAATTTCAAACATATGGTAACTTGGTAACTTTTAGTATTACTGCCTTGCTTTAGAGGGTATCAAATCTTAAATAAGTTCACTAACTTGAATAATTAGCATTGGAAAAGTGTGAGTCCTCAGCGATTATTAGGGACTATTTGAGTGGCATTATAAGTTTGGGTAAATTTTAGTTTTAAGACTAGGATAGAGGAACATATGTAATAGATTTGAAGAAAATCACAAATCTCTGCTAATGTCCATACAAATAGGTGCTAATACAAAGAAGGAATTAAACCTCCACAAATGTTTAATTTGTTAAAGTTTTTACATTCGTACAGACAAACTACAGAAATTCAGAGGAAAACACGAAAGCAATGGATACAGAAACCAAAATGAAGATTTGGATAGTATCCAACGGGCTCAGACTGGTCCACCGACGAATAATACGTAGAAAATTTGTATGTGAAACTCCTATAGACCAGGGCGCATCTGTAAAAATATTAGTACATTTGGACGTTGAGAGATGACTTAATTTTTTTTGCAGAAATGGCTTCGAAATAACTCAAATAATAATATTTGAGTTATCCTCCCTCTCAAAAAGGTCCCGAACATTGTTTAAATAATCAAAATGTCAAAAAATGAAGGAAAAATTCGATTTTTTTCCTGGTTTTTTGATTATAACTTTAAAATTGTTCATTTCCGAGAAAAATTGTACTAACATAAAAGTTGCGTAATTAAATTTATTACAATATAGAATTGGTTAAAAATTTAAAAAATAGTCACCCTTGTTGCAAAATAGCAATAATTGCGAAAAAACCATACAAAAACAAGTATTCGCATTTTACGTTTTTCAACCATTCTTACTACACTTAGGACCTTTATATTTCACCCAGAAAAACTGTTTGGATACAGGTAAATAATAGTGTAAATTTCATTAGGATCGGTTCAATAGATTTTGCAAACTAAATTTTGCAATCCAGCTTTCGCAAAAGAAAATTCATTTTTTCAAAATGTTACAGGACTGAAAATAAAGCAGATAGCAAGTTGAAATTTTTTTTTTTTCGTATAGAAGTGTACTGTACCTTTCATTTGCATTTTGAAAAATTAAAATCGATGAACTACCACGGCGTCAGGAATTGTTTTAAATAAACATTAATTATTGGTGCTACGCGCAGGACAGCGGATAGTTTGCTCTGATTGGGCATTCCAATGACCTTTGATAATGATTGATAAATTTTAAGTTTTATTACATTTCGATATAAATAAATAAATTTGTTTATTGCAAAACAAAAACACATACTTTATCCTTTGAAATAACACTTTTTTAGCAAAACTTTTCTGTGTTCATATATTTTAACTTAGAGAATGAAAGTTTATTATTTTTAAATATATGCATTTGTTTAAATAATATTTCACAAACAATAATAAAATTAGTTTGATTTTTGTGGAATTAAAATATTAAAATACAACAAAATATAGAGTAAGAAAATAATATAATAGATAAAGATTGGAAGAAATTTTGGTGGAAATCAACTTGTGTGAATCGAACACCGCTGTCCTGCGCGTAGCACCAAAAATTAATGTTTGTTAAAAAAATTTCCTGACGCCGTGATAATTAATCGATTTTAATTTTGCAAATTGCAAATGAAAGGTACAGTACACTTCTATAAGCAAAAAAAAAATCAACTTGCTACCTGCTTTATTTTCAGTCCTGCAACATTAAAAAAAATGAATTTTTTTGCGAAAGCTGAATTACAATATTTATTTTGCAAAATCTATTAAACCGATCTTAATGAAATTTGCAGTGTTATTTTACTATATCATACAGTTTTTCTGGGTAAAATATGAAGGTCCTAAGTTTAGCATAAATGGTTGAAAAACGTAAAATGCGAATACTTGTTTTTGTATGGCTTTTTTCGCAAATATTTTGAGTGGGAGGATAACTCAAATATTTCTGCAAAAAAGTTTGAGTCAACTCTCAACTTCCATCTCAAAACAGATGCGCCCTGGACTACTAGTAATGACACTAAATTCAATTCTAAAGCGTATTTCAGTATGTTAGATTCTTTCGGAATGAAGACCTGATGTATTTTTCTCAAATTTTTGGATCAAGTAGATTCTTCTGTAAAAGTTGAAAAATTATTCACACTTTTTAAAAATTTATCGGACAATCCAACTGTACAAAAGACAAACGAAGATATGGTACAGTGAGCAACTCGCGCTTATTACTAATTTATTTGATCAACTCAGTACCCCGTCTGGACGATGTTATAACGCTAATGAAAGTATAATTAACTATTAGTGTTTTATTCCTCTTTTTCTTCGTCTTCTTATTCTTCCTCTTCTTCTTCTTTTTCTTCTTCTTCTTCTTCTTCTTCTTCTTTTTCCTCTTCTTCTTCTTCTTCTTCTTCTTCTTTTTCTTTTTCTTCTTCTTCTTCTTCTTCTTCTTCTTCTTTATTTATCATAATCCTAGATGGGTCTTCTTTGCCTGTTTGGCTATGTCCTTCCATTTAGATCTCTCTTGTGCCCTTCTTCTCCATTGTTTTATGTTCATGGTTTTCAGGTCATCTTGTCCAACCATCTCGTTCTGTGTCTTCCTATTTTCGGCTTCCTGTCGGTTTCCATTGTAATATTTTCTTTGTTGTTTATGCATCATCTTGTTTCTGCATATGTCCCAGTCATGACAGTCTTTGTCTTTTCATAAATCGTACAATATAATAAATAACTAGACTTAGGCAAATATGCAAATAAAAAGGTAAGAAATATGCGCGTATATGCAGTATTTTATCCAAAAATATTTACCCAAAATAAGTTTATCTAGAAAATATACATGTAATAAAAAATATTTAATTTAAAAAATATTTATTTTTTAATTTACAAAAATATTTAAACTTGCTGCTACTTGCTGCTACACTTCCACCATGTGAACATCTCAAATCACAGCTCAGATGTTACCTGCGGCATATTAGAAAATATTTCAAACATCCACGCTTAAGTCAGTATTTTCAATCGATGTTTCCTTGGCGGATTACTTTTACAGGGCTTTGACCCTAATATTTTTGTAAATTATATCTTGGTGGTTAGCATGTAAACTTCACGTAAGGACTGATGATAACTGGTAAACCAGTCGAAAACTAGTTATGTGATTGTGATGTAGCACTTTTTAGGGATTTTAAATATACTTTTTATAAAGGATTTTACTATTTTTTTTTATTTTTTTTTTTCATTTAAAATATCTTCACATGTTGTATTAATTAACATGTGTATGTATTTTATAAACTAAGCTTATGGAATTAAATATTTAAGTATTTTAACAAATAAATGATATTATTTCGAATTATTGTGGTATCAACAAAATTATCAAATGCTGTTTTTTTTTCTAACAGAAACATATATTTTCAAATGATATCAACTGATGTAACTGGAGCATTTTTCAAATTCACCATAATAGTTGGCTCTAAATTAAGTGGTTCGTAAGATGTCCAAGCTACTACTTGAGCCACTTCAGAAAGAACCTGGTAGATAACCATTTTTTTCCAAGGTTGTTGGAAAATGTTTGAAAAGTTTTCTTTCCAATATGTATCACTTTTAACGTTTTGAAAAAATGATTCAAATTCTTTTATTAAAAATGTACTAACAATGATAATTTAGAGAAATCCAATTGGGTAATAGTTTTCTGAACGAAACTATAGTTTGATTTTATGAGTGACACTGAACACAGGAATTCACGGCTTATTTTACAACAAAAGTGAAAAGGACCGTCAAACTAAAAATGTTTACCTAGTGATATAAACTTTCAGATTTTGGAACCCTTGTATCAAGGAGAAAACGTGACAAAATTATGTATAAGCAGCTATCTTTTATTAGTTCCGATACCAAAAATTTGAATACCGAGGGATTATAAAACAAAATTAAATATTGAGATTTAAAAGCTATTTGTTACATGAATATAAAAATATATACAACCAAAATTGCAAATTATATGCACTTTATGCGCATTTATACAAAAATATGCAAAATTGGATATTTTTGCATATTTTATGCATAATATACAAAATATGCAATTTACATATTTGTGTAAGTCTAATAATAACCTTCATTCAATTCATTAACCTCGTTTTTTCTGCTAATTTTCCATTTACTGTCTTCCTCTTGCACCGGGCCATATACTTTTCTCAGTATTTTTGAGGTCAACTGAGGTCATTTACCTCGAATGGCCTCAGTTGGGCTTCATCGCTCAGTTCAGTTGAGTTTCGCCATTACCCAGGTTTCACAATCATAGATTACTACCGGTCTAATCAATGTTCTTTAGATGGCCATTTTGGTTCTTTTGTCTAATAATTTCGATGTTATCACGCTTTTATTAGCATAGTATGTACGACTCCCGCTGCAAATACGTGCCGTAATTTCGCTACTTACTTCTGATTGATTTCTGTGCACAGATGTGTGAAGGCATCCACACGTCCAATAGTATATGTAGTTGCCTATTGTGATATAATTTTTATTGTTGCTGCTGTTTCACATTATAAGAATTTAAACGTGCGAGCGTTAGAACGCACGACGAAATTCCAATGGTGGCTCATGTAATCATATGGAGCCTTTCTCACTAGACGGTGGTTGGAACGTTCGGTAAAGCCGCCGTGTTTATGCCGTCCCTCGCTTACAACAACAGACGGCAGACGGTCTTTATGCACACAGTAGCATAGGTAGGGTTACCATAATTTATTAAGGCCAAATCCGGACAGGGGTAGTCCAAGGGGTTGTAGAAAATGTAAAATGTGAATTTGACTGTGTTTCTACCTCTACATTGTACATATATGCGAAATGCTTATGGCTGGTTCGCTACAATATGCAACTAACATCGAAAATCTCTGTCAGTTTAAAATACATATACACCTATGTTTTAACATACTTTAGACCTAAGGGATGCTGCGCAGAATGAAATTTCCCACCTTTGGGCCTAGTATTTTCCATTTTTTTTTTAGTAAAGAAAAAAATCAGGACATTTCTCATATCCGGACGCCAATCCGGATATGTCTTTCAAATCCGGACTGTCCGGATGAAATCCGGAAGTATGGTAACCCTAAGCATAGGGGACTTAATGCATCCTTTCATATGATGCTGTCGTTCAGTCGCACGAAGGTAGTTTCTTTGGTTGTTTGGTACATTATTTTCATTTAGACTTTGTGGCTGTTTAAAGTAGGTGAATATATTTTATATTATGATGTCTCAGATTGATAGTGAAATATTAATAACATTAATTGAAGCGAGACCTGTTCATTGGGACAAAACCATAGATATAACAGAATAGATTAGGCCAGTTCGAAAAATAGCGTAACGCGGAACAGTTCGGGTCGGTGGTCTATCTATCTCTCTCTACAGGCGCTTAGCTTTCTCTCTCTAGCATATGATGGCCGCCGCCTGTGTGTCACTGTCGTTCCGTTATTCCCACCTCTTGGTAGATACGCTCACACTCGCACGACAGACAAAGATAGCTGGACCACCGTACTTGATATCGGCGTTACACCCCGATACATGGAGTGGCATATGACTAGCCTGATCTATTCTGTTATATCTATGGACAAAACAATAGAAATATATTATAAAGATAGAAACTTGACGAGAAATGCTTAAAATGGTGTATGCTGTGCACTTAACAGTGCACGAATTAATTTGAATTAATTAATGTGACGAATTAGGTGATAAAGAAAAAACCGGTTCCTCTTATTTCTCTTTCTTCGACGATAAAGTAAACACAACGCTATAATTTGATTTCGCTCCATATAAAATATACCTTTCATTCTACGAAATTATATTTAGTTTTATAGGGTAAACAACTCGGTGAAAACTGGAGTAGGGCTGCGGTCACGTCTTGTGTGAAATTATCTAAAAACAACATTTAAAACGAGGGAAACAATATTTAAAAATGAATGGATGACAGAGGGTCTTTTAAATTCTGTACATGAAAAACATAGATCGTAATGTTGTTCCGAAGCTGTTTTCTTGTGGAATTTTTGTAATAAACTAGTCTAAATGGGAAATAAGCCACAATTTAACTAAAAAAATAATTTTATTAACGTTTCGCCCAAATCGGATGTCGAAACGTTAATTTAATCATTTTTTAGTTCAATTGTGGCTTATTTTCCATTTAAAATAGTTTATTACATAGATTGTATGAGCTAATTAGATGAGCTAAGAGCTAATCCAAGTTCTTACAAATAACTTAGTAGAACAACGATTATAAAACCAAATTAAGGCTTTTAATTAAAAACATAAGAAATAATAACTGACAAAATAGAAATTGCAAATGAATTAAATACGCATTAAAGTACATTAGGACAAAAGTATGGACAAAAAATACCCATGTGTAATTATACATCGTAATGATACATATCAGACATCGTATCATGTACCTACCTCAGCCACAAAGTGTAAATAAAAATAATATACCAAACAACACAGCAAAATATCTTCGTGCGACTCAATCCTTATTGTGTTAAATGAATAGGTGCGTCAAAACTATCGCACGAGAAAACCCTCGCAGGTTCAAAATTCTTTTAATGTGAAACAGCACTTAGGTGTTCTGTTGACGTTTGATTAGTGTTTCATTATTAACTTTTTAATGCATTGCTTGTTAAGATGTCAGGACTTTTCCGTAAAGTGAAACATGCAGGTTACAATCCCACCATGATGAAAAATTTGAAATTATATTTTTTTAAGATTTCCGAATGGACAAAAATTCCGAATCCACTAATACCAATAATGCAAAAAATCTTGTTTTGGCTGTACATGTTCCTTTCAATCATTAAAGACTAGTTTTGTTATCTTTACTGTTATTTTTAAGTAAATTAACTTGGAATAAATTTAATTTCAGATTTGTACAACTTTCTCAAATTATTTGATCCATTACAACTAACAATTCGATTACAATTCCAAAATCCAAAACACAGCTGTGGTTATTCCCACTAATTTAAACCCTCGAGTATGTTACTAAATAACAACAAATAGTGATTTATTATACCACTTACATTACACCAAATTCTGCGCCAACATTAAATATATTTGTAATTTATTTCAAATTGAATATAAATACGCAATAATTTATATTTATTTTCACCCTGTACTAATTTCTAATAAACCAATGTCAATAGCGTAGTTTACTATCAAAAATTATCAGCAGTAAATACACACATAAATTTATCTGCCCGACCATATGGATCAAAAATATAATTACGTTGTGTCAATATGCATAACTCATCCCATAATTTAAAACCATAATAAAAGCTATTTAATGCCGACCAACTCAAGAAAGGAAACAACGAATTTATGGAGTTTACTGTATTTATTAGGAATGAGCTATAATTTTACTTTAAAATGAGTTTATCTTGAAGTTTCGATTTCCACCTAAGAAATAATTCTCAAAGTATACAAAATAGGTCTGGATCCCGCGTATGAAAAAAAGTTGATTAATAGCAAGCTGAAAATTTGTTAATAGCCTGACGGTGTCCAGTCGGACAAACTTTGATGTATGGGAACACTGGAACAGGGAAAGTTTTAATTGTGGAAAAGGTTAAAAATTTGGAACGGTCAGACCACGGAAATGTTACATGTATTTTGTCCGACAGAACTTCCAATTGATTTGTTACCCTTTCACTAAACTCTCATGCAAAAATCAGGCTGCTATTTATCACCAAATGGGAATTATATTGAGTGGAACACGTAGAATATGTCAAATGACAGGAATTATGACAGGTGATAAATAGCAGTCTAATTTTTGCATGAGAGTTTAATGAAAGGGTAACAAATCAATTGGAAGTTATGTCGGATAAAATACATGTGACGTTTGTGTGGTCTGACCGCTCCAAATTTTTAACCTGTTCCACAATTAAAACTTTCCCTGTTCCAGTGTTCCCATATATCAAAGTTTGGCCGACTAGACATCCTAAAGCTATTAACAAATTTTCAGCTTGCTATTAATCAACTTTTTTTTCATACGGGGGATCCAGACCTAAAACATTATATTAATGTTTTGTATAAATCCAATGCGGTGGTACTGGCAGAAGTGAAATTGGGAAAAGAAAATACCATCATCTATCGCCCAACCCCTCACGCGTAACAAAGGTTACTGAAAATTCAAGCAATTCTAAACAACAGGCCACGTGATACAGCAAGGGCACAAAAGTATTTAGGGTGGAATACAGACACCATCCTGATACTCAATTTAATCAGGATCAATCTCATTATCCATAATCTGGAACAAGGAGTGGGATTCCTGTCGGAAGTCAGAATCAACTTGTAACGTTATAAATTTCATAATATATTTCTTACTTTTATGTATATAATAATTTTATTCCAATTTGTTTTGTTTTGTTTTACTATTTTTCTAAAAATAATTAGAGCTCAACTCTCCTATCAACTATATATTATGTTTGCTATTTATTCTTCGATCTCAATTTTCATTAGTTTTATTATTATTTATTCTTTGTATATACCAGATGTCGCTCATCAGGTCTATATGTGTTTTATTGGGTTTGAGAAGGCCTTTGATAGAGTGAAAATGGTAAAACTTATTGAAATGATTGCCATTCTTTAGCAGGTGGATATTGCTGATAAAGACCTACGAATTATTAAAAATCTTTACTGGCATCAACGTGTAAACAGCAGGATTGGCCTGAACACTTCTGAAGAGCTTCGAATACGAAGAGGAGTAAGTCAGGGCTGCATTTTGTCCGAAATAATATTTAACATAATGAAGAGTACAGGGGAAAAACAAGGAATGTCACTTTTTCATGAATTTTGGCTTTTCTCACCATGTGGTAGCAAAAACTGAGTACTATCGACTAGAATATCGATTCAGAACAATAACCAGAAAGATCAGTCAATATAAATTTTCTAAAAATTTGTATCCAGGAGAAGGACCAGGATTGACCGCACGCCATTGAACAAAAATGTGGATGTCAGCAGTTTTTTGGTGCATTATTAAATTAATAAATTAATATAGATTAATACTATATGAAGATTATAGCATAAGAATTGCTAGAATTCTGCTAAGAATCTCCTAAGTGGTTGTTAGATATCATAAGAATTAAACCTTTATTGGTCACAAAGTAGGAAAACTCAAAGAGGTACCACAAAGTTTTTTATTTAATAAAAAGTCTTATAAGGACGCGTTTCGACTCTGCAAGAGCCATCATCAGCTTAAGTTCAGGAACATAGAAAACGAAGGACTGACCTACAATGTAATAATATCAAACATTAAAAATGAGAATTTTAAACACGTGGACACACCGCCCACTTCAGTACAGGAACTTATCAGAAACAGGAAGGAGAAAAAATCAACTAGTTAACATTGTATGTAAAAAGATGCACACACTTCATTATTATTGGATGAGTTATTTATAGCATTTTGTTCTTATTAAACTATAAAATATATTGTAGAACTTCTGCATGTAGAAGAACCATCATGTGAACGAGGTGTAAGGAGCTTTCGGTGAAAAGTCAAATTACTGTCAATGATGACATATGGCGTAATGTGGCGTAATTGTCTTTTTACGTGGTTGACTCTACTATTTTATTGTTTATGTTTTTAGGCACTAAGTTTAATTTAATTGACTTTATTTATTTTTAATAACTTACACTTAAAGAAATAAAGAACACTGAATTTATATCCTTTAATAACACTAATTTACAAACTTAACATTAAAATACTACATTATTTTTATTCGTTAGAAAATAACCACGGCTTTATTAAAGATTACACTAAAACAACAATTTATCTACATGTCTAATATGTACCATTTACATTTACATTTATTTCGCGTCCGAACATCGAAAAATGTTACTCGACCGACGACTACAAATTTATAACTAACTCTAATTTCAAAAATGTCTCTTTATATAGTTATAAAAATTAATCTACTGATTTCCAGAAAAAATCGAAAGATATGTATTATTTACAAAGCAACAAAAGAAAGGTGTATTAGGTGACCATCTAGATATGCCGATACGTTCGTAAACAGCTGTCTCGCCGACGAACAGGGTTTCAGACACTTCGGCGCCAGAAAGTTCTGGCGTTGACAGGGCCGGCCTGGGACCGTGACATTGCCCCCTCCTCAAAAGATGGTTCCTCCTGGAACCTTGTCGGGACTGGAACTGGATGCTGGTATCTGCAACTGGACCCTCTTTTACAACTCCCAGTTGTATAAAAGTGACAGGGGACGGTCTTCTCTCCGCACCAGTAACTATGCGGATTGCAACAGACTAACACCTGGACCTCGGTGTCTTGGAAAATTTCTTCTACCATATTTCGGATAACTCTCCAGTCTAATTGGCTGCATTCTAACTTTGGCATGGCTAACTTTTGCACGTCGGACTCCAACACGTGCTCTCTCAATTGAATTAATGCATCCCATACATCTTGGTAGGTAGGTTGGTCATGGACAGTGTCTTTTGTTACCAGATAGAATAGTTAACGTGATGCATCTTGGAGTTTCAATGCTTTGCCAGGAGCTGGCAGTTGGCATTGAAGTTCTGCAACTCGACCAAACTTCATTCGGAAGGCGGATGCCAACCCTCGTGCGTCTTTGATACTGGCCGGGATGGTATGGGCCAGTGAATAGTCATCGGGAAGTGCGAGTAAATCTCGCTTTTCTTCAGTAGTAACACCATGTCTTGCTTTACCGGTACCTCCATAGGCCCCCATGAACTTCTCAAACGTGAGGTCAGGTATTTCTCGAACTTGGTTGACTTCCACTTCTTCATCTACGTCGTGGTCTCCCTCGTACGGCGCCAACCGGTTATGGTGAACTATCATCGGCTTTCCCCTAGGAATCTTGCTTATTCGGTAGATAACGTCATTGATTTTCTTGACAATGAGGTAGGGACCTTCCCAGAACTGCTGCAACTTGGGAGAGCAGCCTGTTCGCTTCTTTGGATTATAAAGCCAGACTTTGTCGTTCTCCTTGAAACATCCCTTTTCAGCTTGGGTATCGTATCGTTTCTTCATTCGGTCGCTAGCGATCTGAAGATTAGAACGGACCAACTCATGTATATCGTCCATTCTTCTTCGTAATTCATTCACGTAATCCTCACCAGCAACATCTTCTCCAGGTCGACATCCAAACTCTAGATCACAGGGTAGACGCATCTCACGTCCAAATAGGACTTTTGCTGGTGTTTGGCCAGTTGATTCATTAACAGCAGATCTATAGGCCATTGCGAAGAACGGAAGGTACTGGTCCCAGTCTCGTTGATGATTGGACACCATCTTTGTCAAATACTTGCCGACTGTCCTATTCATACGCTCCACCATTCCATCCGATTGCGGGTGATAGGCCGTGGTTCTTGTCTTTTTCATGCCTAGTTTATCACAGATTCCTTGAAATAGATCGCTCTCAAAGTTCCTTCCTTGGTCACTATGGATCTCCAGAGGTACTCCAAATCGGCTGATGCAGTCTTTGATTAACACATCTGCAATAGTGGCGGCCTTCTGATCTGGAATTGCGTAGATCTCCACCCACTTCGTGAAGTAATCCATTATCACCAACATGTATTTGCATCCATTGTCACTTTCTGGAAATGGCCCGGCAATATCCAAAGCTATTCTTTCAAACGGACTTCCAACATTGTACTGTCTCATAGGAGCCTTTCTTTTCCGGTAGGGCCCGTTACTTGTAGCACAGGTAGTACATTTCTTACACCAGTCCTTCACATCGTCGGAACTATTCATCCAATAAAATCGTTCCCTAATTCTCTGAAGGGTCTTCTTTACACCAAAATGCCCTCCTGATGGACTGTCGTGTAACTGACGAAGTACTTCGGCTACTCTGCTCTTTGGAATCACCAACTGTGTTCTCCTCACCGAACCATCATCATTTTCTATTACTCGTTTAAGCAAGCTGTCTTCCAAGATAAATGAGTCCCACTGGGCCCAATACGTCTTAACTACTGAGCCTAGGCTTGATATTTCTTGCCAAGATGGTCGACGATTTTCTTCTTTCCATTGTCGAATCTTCTGTAAAACTGGATCTTTTTCTTGTTCTTCCTTGATCTTGGTAGGCGTCCACTCGTCGTTGACCACTGTTGTTCTTAGTACTGCTGCTTCCTTTGACTCTGTTTTGTTGCAATGGGAACATTCTGCTGGACACGGTCTTCTAGATAGAGAATCAGCGTTCCTGTGGCTAACTCCGGCCCGATGCTCGATCTTGAAATCATATTCTTGAAGTCGTTCAATCCATCTGGCTATCTGACCCTCTGGATTCTTAAACTGCATTAACCATTTAAGGGCGGCATGGTCGGTTCGGATTAGAAACTTCCTTCCGTAGAGGTATTGATAGAAGTGTTCCACTGATTTTACTACTGCTAGAAGTTCTCTTCTCGTGACGCAATAATTTTGTTCAGGTTTTGAAAGCACTTTACTAAAATATCCAAGGACTCGTTCCTGTCCTCCTTGGATCTGCGACAGCACTCCTCCAATTCCCACATTGCTTGCATCCGTATCTAAGATGAACTCTCCTTCTGGCAGTGGATACCCTAATATTGGCGCTGTAATTAAATGCCTCTTCAAAGTTTCAAAGGCCGTTTGGCAGTCTCCATTCCAGCAATAATCCCTTGCTTCCTCTGTAAGTCGCGTTAATGGCTTAGCGATATCTGCAAACTTCTTAATGAATCTCCGGTAGTAAGTACATAGTCCCAGGAAACTTCTCACTTGATGTTTATCAGTTGGTTCCGGCCATTCCTTAATGGAATCGATTTTTCCTTTGTCCACGGCCACTCCTTCTTTGCTGACTATATGGCCTAGATAATTGACTTTACTTTGAAATAGCTGGCATTTCTTGGGGTTTAACATTAACTGGGCAGCTTTAAGTCGATTAAAAACGTCTTCTAAATTCTTCAGGTGGTCTTCAAACGTCTCCCCCAAAACGATTATGTCGTCTAAATACACCAGGCACGTCTTCCAAGATAACCCTCTCAACACATTTTCCATAAGCCTCTCAAATGTCGCAGGTGCGTTACAGAGTCCAAACGGCATAACGTTGAATTCCCATAATCCAGATCCTGTCGTAAAGGCCGTCTTCTCTTTGTCCACTGGATCCATCTCTACCTGCCAATATCCAGACTTCAAGTCCAACGTAGAAAACAATTTACTTCCAGCCAATGTGTCCAACGTGTCGTCGATCCGAGGCAGAGGATAACTATCTTTCTTGGTAACATTGTTCAACAAACGGTAGTCCACACAGAACCTCGTAGTTCCATCTTTCTTCTTGACCAGGACCACCGGAGAGACCCATGGGCTCGTAGAAGTTTCTATCACCCCGTCTTTCTTCATTTCTTGAACAATCCTTTCAGCTTCCTCTCTCTTCGCCTGTGGTAATCGTCGAGCTGTTTGACGAATTGGCCTAGCGGTACCAGTGTCAATTTTATGTTTGACAACTGTCGTTCTTCCTGTCTTTCCTCCTTTCGGTACGAATATGTCACGATATTGCCTAAGAAATTCCCTTAATTTCCTTTTTTCCATTTGATTTAGAGACTGGCCTGCAACTGCAACCATTTGGTCGAACTTGTCGTTGGAATTATCTGATGTTGTCGTCTGACGGATTATGGACGTCACGGGTACACAAGTTCCTACTTTTGTCTCCTTCTTGATGGTCACTGGGTAGTCATTGACATTAATCAATCTCACGGGAATTTCTTTAGCAGAAGTAACCAATTGCTTTCCAATTATGATTCCTCGGCCAACCTCCTCGTCGTGGTTCCATGGCTCCATCATAACAGGCGTTCCTTCTTCTACAGTTCCCTGTAGCCGCGCTACGATGATCGTTTCACTCCTCGCAGGCACAACTGTATCTTCTTTAATGGCTGCTAGCACAGTTCTGTCATCATGTGGATGAAGAAATACCTCCTCGTTGCCAACTTTGATTACCCTATTCTTAAAATCCAATTGAAATCCATGCAAATTCATTACGTCCATTCCTAATATAACATCTTCTTCGATGTCTGCAACTATGACAGTATGGACGAACTTTTCTGCTCCAATCCTTAATTGTATCTGGATTTCTCCATGGGTGTTGGCGTTTTCACCTGTGGCAGTCCGCAGTCGCAACCTCGTTGGTAAGAGTTTCTTACGGCTGTTTAAAACTGACGGTCGTATAATGGTCCTGGTGGCTCCGGTATCCACCAACAATGTATACTTTTTACCATTTATTTCTCCATCCACATATACACTATCTTCACGACATTTCAAAGAAGCTATTAGTATGAGAGGGTCTTTGGAAAAGTTGCGGGTCGAAGCTGCCCCCCTAAGGCCGACCCGTTCTAGTTTTCCTGCTGGTGAGTCTCTTGATTGTTATTGTACCTAGGGTACTTACATGAACCTCGTACATGTCCCATTTCACCACAGTTCCAGCACCTTATGGTCTTCGTTTTCTTGAATGCAATGTCTTTCATCATATTAACAAGCTGGTCAAGTTTGTCCTCATCCTGTTCCTCTTTCACAGTCCTCACTTTACTGTACCCACCAGAGGCCTGGGTAGCTGATTCGTATTCGAGGGCGGCAGACAAGACATCGACCAGCGTCTTGTGACGAGCTAATCGCAGTGTTCTTTGCATTTCATGATCACGAAGGCCATCAATAAATGTTTGAACAGCCAACTTATCCATCATGTCTTCGGGAGCTGTTGGATATGCATATCGTACCAACCTGGCAATATCGACCTCGTATTCTTGAAGAGCTTCATCTTTCTTTTGTCTTCGATTTTTAAACTGCGACTGATAGACATGCTCTAAATGTTCGTGCCCGTATCGCATATTCAGTCTCTTCTTCAGCTGCTCGAAGTCATCTGTCTCCTCTACGGCTATGGTCTGGAGGACATCCAAAGCGTCGCCTCGAAGAGCAATAGTGAGGTTTACAGCTTTTTCTTTTTCGGACCATCCGTTCGCTCTGGCCGCAGATTCGAACTGTTTCATGTAGTTGTTCCATGATGACTTTCCGTCGAAATTTGGCACCTTAACACGAGCATGACCTACACTCCCTTCAACTATCGACCGTGGCTCCAATTTGTATTTGGTTTCATCATCTTTAATATCTGTTAAGATGGGTTCCACCACTTTGTCCACTTTTTCAGTTTCCTCCAGTTTCTTTTCTATTTCCTTGATCTTTTCTTCAAAAGTAGATTTTATGGACGATATCTTGTCGTCAAAATCCGAAGTGACCTTAGAGATGTTAGCAGAAATCTCGTTAGTCATTTTGCTTTCAAGGGATGAAATATCACCCGAAACTTTCTTCTCTAACGATGCAATGTCTGTCGAAACTTTCAAAACATCCGAGAAAACTTGGGAGATTTCACTAGAAACTTTGTTCTCTAAAGATGTAATGTCTGTCGAAACCTTCGAAATCGACGAGATCACAGCAGCATGCTTGTCTTCAAACAAAAATAGGTTTCTGGATCTTGGCCCTCTTCTTGAAGAGCGTTCTTTAGACGTTCGACTAGATCAGCCTTTTTTCCAGTAGAACTCAGATCCCTTTCTTCCAATTCAAGTCTCAGGTCTGCAATTTTTAGCTTACACAAGGTAGACATGATCACACACTTTATTTAATACGATTTATATTTTATTTATTTTTAAAGGTTCCACACTCTATTTAAACCGAAAATTTACGTTGAATTGATTTATTTCAAGTATCCCACTTCTGACACCATTTGTGGCGTAATTGTCTTTTTACGTGGTTGACTCTACTATTTTATTGTTTATGTTTTTAGGCACTAAGTTTAATTTAATTGACTTTATTTATTTTTAATAACTTACACTTAAAGAAATAAAGAACACTGAATTTATATCCTTTAATAACACTAATTTACAAACTTAACATTAAAATACTACATTATTTTTATTCGTTACAAAATAACCACGGCTTTATTAAAGATTACACTAAAACAACAATTTATCTACATGTCTAATATGTACCATTTACATTTACATTTATTTCGCGTCCGAACATCGAAAAATGTTACTCGACCGACGACTACAAATTTATAACTAACTCTAATTTCAAAAATGTCTCTTTATATAGTTATAAAAATTAATCTACTGATTTCCAGAAAAAATCGAAAGATATGTATTATTTACAAAGCAACAAAAGAAAGGTGTATTAGGTGACCTTCTAGATATGCCGATACGTTCGTAAACAGCTGTCTCGCCGACGAACAGGGTTTCAGACACTTCGGCGCCAGAAAGTTCTGGCGTTGACAGGGCCGGCCTGGGACCGTGACAATACCTAAGAATGAAGTGTCATTAATGGTGGTAAACTTTGTAACTAGAGGACCGTTTAGACAAGGAAAGAAAAAAGAAGAAGATAAATGTAAATTATTTTTGACCGGATTTGAAGTGGATTGAACTTGAACTGAGTAGAAGATAAAACTGAGACTATATTAAAAAGCGAAGGAGATGTAAACGACGAGGAAATGTCTAAAAAATAATGAAGAATAGCAATAACCGTTATTATTCGATAAGAAATTACTGAGGCGGACGAGACCAAGCAAGGTTAAGTAGAAGTAGGACAGTTTAACAAATATAACAAACAGTTCTACTATATACTTTATAGTTTAATAAGAACAACATGCTATAAATAACTCATCCAATAATGATGAAGTGTTACATCTTTTTACATACAATGTTAACTAGTTGATTCTTTCTCCTTCCTGTTTCTGGTAAGTTCCTGTACTGAGGTGGGCGGTGTGTCCACGTGTTTAAAATTTTCATTTTTAATGTTTGATATTATTTCATTGTAGGTCAGTCCTTTGTTTTCTATGTTCCTGTACTTAAGCTGATGATGGCTCGGGCAGAGCCGAAACGAGTCCTTATATGACTTTTTATTAAATAAAAAACTTTGTGGTACCTCTTCGAGTTTTCCTACTTTGTTACCTCGAGACCACATTTGATAAATATGGATACAGTGGAACCCCGTTAACTCGGATTAATCGGGACCGCGGCCGATCCGGGTTATCGAAAATTCGGGTTAGCCGGAGAAAATGGTAAAAATTATTAAAATATGGTATGCTTACAGATAAACTCCGTTATAATTGGCACACAGACACTTGTAAACCATGTTCGCCTTCCACACATACAAAGCGTCGTCGAGAGTCTCATTTTTAGCTTTCTTAGCTTTGCACCGATTGTCCAAACTGTCTTTTGTTATCATTTTGAAACAAAAACAACATTTTAAGTTTTATTGCCATTACGTAGACAAAAAATCACGCAAACACAACAAAATCTGAATATATTTACGCGGAACGAACAATGAGACTTTACTACACACACACAATACCGTCTCGCAACGAGAACGAACTTATGTTATTTAATAAGAGTGAAGACTAAGACCATTGTTTGAAAAATAATTTTTTAATAGTCTTTTCTAAACAATGCTAGACAGTTTCAAGTAAATAAAGGATACTACAGATGCCTATTGGTTTCGATAACACGAGAATGAGCGTTGTCTGCCATGCCAGTTATTTTTACTAAGGTATATTATGTATCAAATTACACAAATACGCATTATCTCTCATTGTATAATGTGTTTGACATTGAAAATTGAAACGAATGAACTACATAGGAATTCGCTAAAACGACAAATTTTTACGAAGAAAGTTTATTATGATAAATAAAATTAGCCTGAAAAATATAAGATATTATAGTATTCGAACAATATGTTTATAAGGAAAGATGAAAGAAAATATTTTAAGATGTTGAAAAGAAATTGGAAAATCCAGCATAAAGGACATAAATTTTTATTGTTGTAATGTTTGTCTGATAAAAATCGGTCCGGGTTAGCCGGACTTCCGGGTTATCGGGGGCCGACTTATCGGGGTTCCACTGTACTTCTGTTCATGTTCTTTATTGGTCTTTATGGCTGTAAAGCAGTGGATAATGTTCAATGTGGTATCAAAATGAATGGCGTCAATATTAATAATTTGAGGTCTATATTTTTTTCAAATAGCAGCTTTATTAATGTTCACTGTATAGCCTCCTTTATAGATTATAAAATAAATATTTCAGTGTGTGAATTTAATTACCATTTTGTCAACCCAAATTGTTGACTTAAGAAAGATGAATTATTTTCATGTGAATTTTGCACGAAATTCGCAACCGAATTATCGATACCAGCTCTAAGAATATGTTTGGAATAATTATGTATTCCATATACGAAATATGTTGTTGTTGCTATATTGTTCAAGCAGGTCAGTGGGTAAAACAACGTGTAACAAAACATAAGACTAACACATTTTTTTATTTGTAAACGTTTTTTATTTCTCTCTACTTATCCAAATTATTATTTTTTTGTTGTCACAGAACGATTCACTTGAGCTCAGATTATTAATAAGGTTTTGTTCAGAGTAGTAGAAAGTCGAAGTACAATATTCAGTTCTTGGATTTTGCTTAATAGCTTATCTTACAAACCGACGTTTTTAAATATTTACAAACGCCACAAACATTTCTTTCATCATTTACAGACAAAACAATGGATTCACTATTTTATTTGTTCTGTTAACAGAAATTAAAGTACTTAAAATTCTCTACAAATATCAGTATTTACTTTTTTTTTGCAGATGAACCGTTCGGTCTAAAGTGCAAGTTGAAAATTGACAATTTTTAACGGTCTCTGCCAAACCCACTTTTTACATTCCAAAACTTTGTTTTTTATTAGAATGCTGTCATTTGACAAATTTCTCCTAGTTTTCTGCACAAATAATAAATGTTAGTTCATATGGTATGTCTCTTGTGACAGCTTCCATGAATCAATTCCATGTTAAGAGGCCGGGAATATCTCTGCTATTCCCTTAGAGCCACAGAAGATCAGGCACAGATGGAGTCATAGTTTCAGTTAGTGTGAACATTTCCTTCGGATCTGTTATCTTGATTTCTGATAAACCTTGAGGTTTTGTCCTTTTAAAATGAAGTATTTGAACAGCTCCCCGACTTCCATAAACCTCAGGCGCGGGTTTCGTTTTTAACCGAGAAAAGGATTGGTTAGAGCTACTGCATGTTTTGGTGCAATACAAGAATTGCCATACTGCATGTTTTGGTGCTATACAAGAAATGCCACCTATGACGTGAAAAGTGTGGTATCCGTCGATTATATGTACGTTAAAATCAGCGTTATCTTACACCTGCTCTGTAAAGCACGGCAGGTCAATTTTCTGCGGATAGCCTGCGAATGCGGACACTTCCAGGCGAACAGCTTCTGGATAGAATGAATAAAACTCCAAAGAGGAAACTATATCAACCTATTTTCTTGAGCCGTAGTTTTTGTAGAGAAAACGGCCAACTCTGCAAGGAATGGTGAGACGAATTATCTGAGCCTTACTGCCGCTACAAGATTTTGAGCAAGCGCGTTGCTTGTCTGGAAGTGTCAGCAATCGCAGGCGATCCCCAGAAAATTGACCAGCCGTGCTTTACACAATACGTGTATGATAACACTGATTTTAACGTACATACAATCGACGAATACCACACTTTTCACGTCATGGGTGGCAATTCTTGTATTGCACCAAAACATGCAGTGGCTCCTAACCAATCCATTCCTCGGTTAAAAACTAAACCCTCGCCTGAGGTTTATGGAAGTCAGGGAGCTGTTCAACTAATATATTTTGAAAGGACAAAACCTCAAGGTTTATCAGAAATCAAGATAACAGATCCGAAGGGAATGTTCACACCAACTGAAACTGTGACTCCATCTGTGCCTGATCTTCTGTGGCTCTAAAAGCAGAGACATTCTCGGTATTTTAGGATGGAATGGATTCACGGAAGCTGTGACAAGAGACATATCATATTCATATTATGAACTAACATTTATTTTGTTCAGAAAACTAGGAAAAATTTATCAAATGACAGCATTCTAATAAAAAATAAAGTTTTAGAATGTAAAAGGGTTTTGCCTAGACTGTTAAAAATTGGCAATTTTCAACGTAAACTTTAGACCGAATGGTTTGTCTGAAAAAAAAAAGTAAATAGTGATATTTGGAAAGAATTTTAAGTACTTTAATTTCGATTATAAGAACATTTACTAAAAGTTAATAGTTTTCGAGATTTAAGCAAAAAAGTGGGAAAAAGCAGAATTTTTTCGCTTTTTTCGCGACTTACTCAATGTTGCAATGTTTACTCATATGGAAGAAATCAGAACTACCCCAAAACCTTCCCACTAGGGAGCTGGTAGAGTAGAAATTGACTGAATTGCCACCTATGTTTCCAGGGAAAGAACCAGAAATGTTTTTCAGCTATTTATATATTTCTAATCTCTTGGTATTGCTGGTAATTAATTTTCTATATAGAGTAAAAATAGATATGATGATATCCAACCTCCGATTGGGAGACAGTATTTAAAGAAGACGTAATTTTATCTATTTAGGGCTTTTTTTAATTTTTCATTGCATTTTTTTATATTTCTTGTGCCCTTAAAGCTAAAGCAATTGCATATTTAACTTGCGTTGACGTTTATTTCCTTCTTATTTTAATTGACTGAAAAAGCTAAAGGTCTTTTACCGTTTTTAAGGCTGACAGAATTGACATCTAATTGGCGTACTTTGATTTACTTCTGATTTATTTAGATTTGATAGCTCGATTTTTACCTAATTCGGTTTATTCTTTTGTATTAGCTTAACAGTCACCAATTGCTATAAGACATTAGGTATGATACAAATTTTCACCTTTACTCAGTTTTAGTAACAAATCCTGTTTTAATAAACTACTACCTACAGCTTATGTTTTAATAATTGAGCAGTAAGTATATTATTGTGTCACATTTGTATTTTTTTTTTAACTTTTCAAACCCTTTTTTAAACCCTTTTGTGTGATCAAATTTTAAAGTAAAGTCAATTTTTAGAAGTGTGATTCATTTTATTATAATAACCAAATATAGTGATGAGCGCGCTAATAACCGGCAAAATAGCACAAAAGATAAAAAACGTATTAAGTTGTGAGATAAAAAAATGAATCTAGTCGAGCTGGGAAATTTAGCGATATTGACCTAAAGATTTACATTATATTGATTGTTTCCCATCTTTAGACATATTGGACGAGTTTAGCAACTGCCACTGTCACAGTGACAGTTTTAGTTGACATACTCCTCTGATACGCGTAAAGGTGGTAAACAATCAATATAATGTAAATTTATATGTTAATATAGTTACCAACACATGGTTCCAACTCCACCCCCGTCGCCTTTATACTTGAAAATCTCCAGCCGATAGAGCTCAGAACATAATAAGAAATCAGATAGACTTCATTCTCATCAACGGTAGATTCAGCACAACTGTCAAAAGAGCTTGCACATATCCTGGAGCAGATGTGCCTTCTGACCATGTACTATAAGTGGCCGTCATAAAGATCTCTCTTTCATGCAAAAACAAGCCTGAAACTCAACAACAGATCGCATTGGATAAACTGAAAGATCCAATGATACAAGCAGAAATAAGTAATGAAATAAACACACAAATTCAAATATTGACGACAAACATTACCGAAGATCTAACACCAACATGGAATACGATTACAAGTGCTGTAACAGACATCATGAAAAGCAACTTGGGGTACAAACCAAAGAACAAGAAGCAAAAATGGATGACAGAAGAAATACTATTACTAATGGATGAACGACGACGACACAAGAATGACCCAGATGGCAGCAATATGTATAAAAACATTAACAGGCAAATAAAAGCAAAGATAATAATAGCAAAAAATGAATGGCTTAAGCAACAATGTATCGATCTAGAACATTTACAACGACAGCACGACGCACAGTGGTTCCAAATGCTGAAAACGTGGTCAAGAGGCGAAAAAAGGAGTCCCTATTTAGGGAGTTTCATGTTTACATTTGTTTTCTCATACTATCGTAGAGTACTAATACGCAGGTATGAGGATCAGACTGGATGTATGCTGGTTCATAACTCAGGAATAAGTGGGCCATGTCCGGGGTTATTTTGGCCGGCAGAGAAAGTGAAAAAGAATGTGTATATTGAAAACGCTGTAAAACGTTTTGTAGTTTATCAATTTTATCGCTGTAAAGCAGATTCTTCTTTTTTATGTATGTAGTAATGTAAGATGTAACTTAAATCAACATTTATTGACAATAAATGCCTTAAATTTGTTAATGCATAAATAGTGAAAATATACTTGAAATAATAAAATTTTTGTAAAGATGCATTCAAAAAGTACAAAATTCTGCATAATTCTGCGACTAATGTTTATTAATCTTAAAATATATAGTAAGGAGGTACATAATCACTTTGGTTTAGCTGCCTATGCATTGCTGGCAGTTGTTTGAACACAAAAGTGGAAAATGACGCATATTACATGATTCTGGCGATTGTTGAGTATGTATGGGCAGTTGTACATAAGTAATAGGTTCTGAATATTGTACTTCATAAAGAAAATGTATTGGTAATCAGCAGTTTCAAAAGTCCCTTATAATATAAAATTTTAAACAAAAATGTGGCTAAAATAAAATTTTCGAATTTCTTTTGTCCATATTGGATTCGCCAATTTTGTTAAAAAAAAAGTAATGTAAGATTTGTAATCAGCGACTTTAACCTACCAAATTTGACAAAAAATTTTCCTTTTTGATTGATATTTTCAATTTCTTTCCGTCATGTTGGGTCCGCCATTTTGTTTTTCAGAAAAAATAATGCCAGATTCGTAATCAGCGATGCCAAATACCCTTAAGAACGAAAGTAATTCCAAAATGTATAAACAATATACGCTTTTAAAGGTTCATGACCACGTTTTCGGCATTTGGAACCACTGTGCGACGATCTGAATTTACATAAAAAGCTTAAGGAGACTGCTGGAATATACAGAAAACGAAGACCAACTATTATAGTTAATCAGGATAACCAGGTAGTGCTAGGTGAAAAAGAGAAAATTCATATACGGGAAAACTATATTCAGGAGCTCTTTCATGACGAAAGACCCATGAATGAAGTTTATACAGACGACCAGCTGACTGGCCCTTCAATTACTAAAGAGGAAATAGAAAAGGTAATATTATATTCAAAAAACAATAAGGCACCTGGACCTGATGAAATCCCTTCAGAAATACTCAAACTACTAGATGAAAGGGGAATTTCAGCACTACATAAAATATTTAATTTTATTTATGAAACTGGTTGCTATCCTCAGCAGTGGTTGCTCTCTACATTTATTCCCCTACCCAAAAAAGTCAATGCAAAAAGATGTGAGGATCACAGACTTATTAGCCTGATGAGTCACACTTTAAAAGTATTCTTTAAAATACTACATCAAAGATTATACAAAAAATGTGAATGGGACATCAGTGATTCTCAGTTTGGGTTTAGGCAAGGTTTGGGAACAAGAGAAGCAATAGTAGCAACACAGGTGTTGGTCCAAAATTGTTACGATCAGAGGAAGGACGTATTCCTGTGCTTTCTAGACTACGAGAAAACGTTTGATCGTGTCCAACATCACAAGTTAATGCAGATCCTCAAGAAGCTTGATATAGACCAAAAAGACATAAGATGCATTGAAAACTTGTACTGGTATCAGGCAGCACAATTAAAAATAGACAATTCTATATCCAAATCCATACATATAAGAAGGGGTGTTCGGCAGGGATATGTGCTTTCCCCTCTTTTATTTAACATTTATTCGGAAGCCATATTTCAAGAGTCTTTGGAAGATGCAGAGATGGGAATCAAAGTGAATGGAGTATTAATGAACAACATACGATATGCTGATGATGCTGTCTTAATTTGCGACAACATAGCAGATCTTCAATAACTTGTCACTATAATCGGAGAATACAGTAAGCGAATGGGATTAGAGATTAATACCAAAAAGACCAAATTCATGATAATCTCCAGAAACTTGGATGCATTTGAAAACTCCACCATAACACTGAATACTAAGTCCATTGAGAGAGTGAGCAAATTCAAATACCTAGGAACGTGGCTTTTTGAAGACAGGGCATCGGACAGGGAAGTAAAATGTCGCATTGCGCAAGCTCGACAAGCTTTCGTAAAATTCAGTAAGGTACTGAGCTGCTCAGAGTTCGACCTTACACTGAGACTAAGGTTTACTAAATGCTACGTGTGGTCGGTGCTGCTATATGGCATAGAGGGCTGGACACTCAAAACGAGGGATATAAACAGATTAGAAGCCTTCGAAATGTGGCTTTATCGCCGTATTCTAAAGATACCATGGACGGCGAAAGTCACAAATGTGGATGTCCTTAAAAGAATCAACCAAGAACGTCAGCTTTTCGAAAACATCAAGAAAAGAAAAACGGCGTATTTGGGTCAGATCATGCGAAACGAAAAATACCAGTTCCTTCAACTTATAATCCAGGGTAAAATTGAAGGCAAGAGAGGAATAGGACGCAAGAAAATGTCCTGGCTCCGAAACATAAGGCAATGGACAGGGATTACCGACATACAATCACTGATCCACATTGCAAGAAACAGAGAGTTAATGGAAAATGTGATCGCCAACATCCATTAGTGGATTTGCATTTGAAGAAGAAGAAGATGTTAATATCGCTAAATTTACCAGCTCGACTACTTTCATTTCTTTTTATCTCACAACTTAATACGTTTTCCATCTTTTGCGCTATTTTTCCGGTTATTAGCACGCTCATCACTGTATTATAGCAATAACACCATAATAAAAAGAACTTTTATTTCCAAAAAGATCATTGAACTGGATGGATATTAAAAATAAGACGATCTCCTAGACGAAGTTACTAACCATTTTTGTGCTGATGATATTTGAATAAGAATGCCTCCGTTGTAGGATAAAGACTTTCGAATTCATATCACGAACGATAAAATAAAGAGATTTGGCATCATGATGAAAGACAGAAATTTTTATGGATTCTGTAAGGGCTCCGGGTCTCCACTTCAGTCTATAAGGTAACCGAAATAAACTATGCCGACAAAGTAAATAATAAGGTAATAGTATTGGAATAAACATATTCGAGTTTTAACATTTTATTATTTTAAATGTTCTAAAAGAAACGATTCTTATTGCTTAAATATAGGCCAGCAAATGAATATTTTGGCTCGCAATTTTTTCGTGCAGCATGTATTTACTTCCAAGGACTTCCATTTACTATAATCCAAGGATCATTTTCTATATCATGCCGCTGTACGCTAAAACCTTGGAGGTGGTTGCCTCCCCATCTCGAGGGTGGGAATTTTTTATTACATTTTAGCCATGTAAATCGACGTAAACGGTGATTCTAAGACAAAAATGTTTTGACATTTTTTTCGTAAAACTAATATTTTTCGAGTTATTCGCGCTTGAAAGTAATAGTTTTTCGACAAAAAAATCCACCTTTTTGAGGGTTTTTTGAGAATAACTCGAAAAATATGCATTTAATAAAAAAAAAACTGTAGATATCAAAATTTTATCTTTTAGTACCACAAACCAAATTATCTTCTATAATATTCTTACGACCAGTACGAACCAAGATACGGCACGTTAAAGGTTAGATTTTTTCATCAAATGCATAATTTGAAATATTCAACGCCAAATAACGGGGAAACTTTACATTTTTTGAGGAAAACCTTGATAATATTTTTTCAAGCATGCAATCAGACCGTCCAAAAAAATAATAAAAAGTTTCTAGCATAAAGATTGAGAGACTTATTATCAAAAGAAAGTCGGTACCTGCTTTTCTCTACGAAAAAATCAGTGAAAACCACCCCCTAACTACGCTCCTAATTAAAAATTGGTCTTCACCTTTCTGTAATTCCATTTAAATTTGCATTATAAATACACCCAAGAAGTTTGACCTATTTAAAAGGCCTAATTCTAGAAATATTGGAGTTTAAAGAAAAATATATTTTCTGCAATTTCGTATTTTTCACCTTTTTCTTCAAAGAATCTCCGAAAATACTGGAGATACGATATTTAATTGTAGCTTTTTTAATAGCTCAAATTTTCTTGTGCATAGATGTTCACTACAGTGAATAGTTAGCAAGATAAGCTGTTTAAAACCTCTATTTACGAGCAAACACCCCCTTATTCGAGTCCTTGAAACCCACCCCAAATAAAAACTAAGGGTTCTTAGTAGTACTTAAGATACAAAAAAGTACACGTTTAAGGCACGCATGTGAAAGTTTGCAGAATGAGCAATAGCGAGTTCTGCAATTCACATGAGTACCTTAAAAATGTACTTTTTAACACGCATATCATACAATATTTTTTCTACAAACGTAATTACAGGACAATATCTACAAAAACTTTTACTTGAACTTGACTGACGTTCCATTTTTATATTTTTTTGACATTAAATCAAAATTTCCTATACGGTAAATACGAACTGCAGTGCCATAAAAATTTTAAAGCACTAGTGCCTTAAAGTAGCATTTTTAACGCTCGTATGGAGTGCTAAAAATTGCATTTTTATACGACCGTTTAATAACATGCTCATTATTCGCTATTTTTTCATATATAATAGCACCCATTACTGTACCCGTGAGTAATAATTCATTACTCACGGGCTGAAGTTACTCACGGGTCATTACTCACGGGCTGAATTTAGATTCAAGTGACGCATGTCACTTTTAATATTAATCGTATATAAACTGCAAATAAAATTACTTAAAGTTGTTTATTTAATACAATAATTATTGTAATTTATATCAATAATTAACTTCGAAAAATTTTTAAAGGAATTTTATCTGTAACAATGTCAGTATATTTTTTACGTTTATATCTTGTTTACTAAAAATTTTGACGTTTACCATTTATTTTAGTGACAGCTCATTTTGTTTATGTTAATTGGAATTTATAACTAATATTGTGTTTATTTTTCAAGTTATATTGTGTTAAATATGTTATATAACATATTATGTATAGCTAGATATATTATTATATTATATATTATAGTTAAATATAAATATACATTATAATAACTATTGAAATACGTCCACCGACAACAGCCACTTCCTAAAGGAGGAAATACATATCCGCGCCGCGAACTCCGCGCCGTGTGTGCGCCGCGCGTTCGTGGCGCGGTTATTGTTCGTTAAAATTTTTCATTTTGATGATCCAGAGGAAACTTACGAACGTTTAGTAATTGTAGATAATCATGTCTCTGTCCTGTACTTCTACTACATCTTTTTTGGTATTGTTCTGAAACTATTTTCTTGTGTCATCTTATGCAATTTACTGTTTTATGTGGAATAAGCCACAGTTTGGGAACATTTCGGGAACTACCTTTTTCGCTTCCTGGCAACACAAATATAATGGTAGGGGAGCCCAAGCGGGGATTTTTGCAGTTACTCGAGCGCGTCAGATTATCATATGGGGAGAAACGTGGTACCCTGCAGATGTACCTCCACCATATATTGGCTCTTAACACAGGGGAGTTCGTTCAGGGGGGCCCGAAAAAAAATCTATCCTTAAAATATTCGAAATTGTCAGATTAAGATAAGGTAAGGTAAGTACATGCAAAAGAGTCTATATTTCAAAAATATGACGATTTGAGCGGGGCGTACGGAAATGGGAGAGTCAAAAAGTTTCACAAAAAAAAAAGCGAATATTTCGCGAAATGAACGTCAGATTGAAAAACTAACAACTACGTGTTCAATATTTTTCAAAAATCTATCGAAAAATACCAAACTTGACCCCCCACGGAGAGGGGTGGGGGGTAAATTTAAAATTTTAAATACAAATCCCGCCATCTTTCGCAAAATAAACATCATATCGAAAAACTGCAAAATACACTTTATCAATGTTTTTGAAAAATCTATCGAACGGTTCCAAACACGGCCCTCCACGGAGGTGAGGTGGGGGGTTACTTTAAAATCTTAAATGGTAGACCCCGTTTCTTATTGCAGATTTGGATTGTTTGTATAAAAATAAACAACTTTTATTCGAAACATTTGTTTGAATTATGGATAGATGGCGCTATAATCGGAAAAAAGATTGTTGGAAATGGAAAATTAAATTAAAAAATGGAAGTCCCCACTAAAATGGAAAATTTTACTTAACTTTTTTGGTTTTAGGACCTAATAATCACAACCCAATAGGTCGCCAAAGCGCTCGAGAACATTTAACATACTTTGCTTCCCTACCATAATATATCTGCTTGTTCCTACAACCAGAAACAAAATTAGAGAACTATAGGTACTTCCAAGTAATGCGATAACTTTTTCGTTTTCCGGTGACACAATTGTAATGTATCTGCTTGTTTCAACTGCGTAGCTTCACTAGAAACGAAATTAGAGAACTATAGGTTCTTCCAAGCCCTGTGTTAACTTTTTCGCTTTCCGGTGACCCAATTATAATATATCTGCTTGTACCAACTCAGTTGCTTCACCAGAAGCGAAGTTAGGAAACTATAGGCTCTTCCAAGATGTGCGTTACCTTTTTCGCTTTCCGACGACACAATTATAACATATCTACTTGTTCCAACTCCGTTGCTTCACCAGAAGCGAAGTTAGGAAACTATAGGCTCTTCCAAGTTGTGCGTTACCTTTTTCGTTTTCCGGTGACCCAATTATAATATATATGCTTGTTCCAACTACGTTGCTTCACCAGAAGCGAAGTTAGAAAACTATTGGGTCTTCCAAGTTGTGCGTTACCTTTTTGGCTTTCCGGTGACCCAATTATAATATATCTGCTTGTTCCAACTCCGTTGCTTCACCAGAAGCGAAGTTAGAAAACTATTGGGTCATCCAAGTTGTGCGTTACCTTTTTGGCTTTCTGGTGACCCAATTATAATATATCTGCTTGTTCCAACTCTGTTGCTTCACCAGAACCGAAGTTAGGAAACTATAGGCTCTTCCAAGATGTACGTTACCTTTTTCGCTTTCCGACGACATAATTGTAACATATCTACTTGTTCCAACTCCGTTGCTTCACCAGAAGCGAAGTTAGGAAACTATAGGCTCTTCCAAGTTGTGCGTTACCTTTTTCGTTTTCCGGTGACCCAATTATAATATATATGCTTGTTCCAACTACGTTGCTTCACCAGAAGCGAAGTTAGAAAACTATTGGGTCTTCCAAGTTGTGCGTTACCTTTTTGGCTTTCCGGTGACCCAATTATAATATATCTGCTTGTTCCAACTCCGTTGCTTCACCAGAAGCGAAGTTAGAAAACTACTGGGTCTTCCAAGTTGTGCGTTAGCTTTTTGGCTTTCCGGTGACCCAATTATAATATATCTGCTTGTTCCAACTCAGTTGCTTCACCAGAAGCGAAGTTAGGAAACTATAAGCTCTTCCAAGATGTGCGTTACCTTTTTCGCTTTCCGACGACACAATTATAACATATCTACTTGTTCCAACTCCGTTGCTTCACCAGAAGCGAAGTTAGGAAACTATAGGCTCTTCCAAGTTGTGCGTGACCTTTTTCGTTTTCCGGTGACCCAATTATAATATATATGCTTGTTCCAACTCCGTTGCTTCACCAGAAGCGAAGTTAGAAAACTATTGGGTCTTCCAAGTTGTGCGTTACTTTTTTGGCTTTCCGGTGACCCAATTATAATATATCTGCTTGTTCCAACTACGTTGCTTCACCAGAAGCGAAGTTAGAAAACTATTGGGTCTTCCAAGTTGTGCGTTACCTTTTTGGCTTTCCGGTGACCCAATTATAATATATATGCTTGTTCCAACTACGTTGCTTCACCAGAAGCGAAGTTAGAAAACTATTGGGTCTTCCAAGTTGTGCGTTACCTTTTTGGCTTTCCGGTGACCCAATTATAATATATATGCTTGTTCCAACTCCGTTGCTTCACCAGAAGCGAAGTTAGAAAACTATTGGGTCTTCCAAGTTGTGCGTTACTTTTTTGGCTTTCCGGTGACCCAATTATAATATATATGCTTGTTCCAACTACGTTGCTTCACCAGAAGCGAAGTTAGAAAACTATTGGGTCTTCCAAGTTGTGCGTTACCTTTTTGGCTTTCCGGTGACCCAATTATAATATATCTGCTTGTTCCAACTCCGTTGCTTCACCAGAAGCGAAGTTAGAAAACTATTGGGTCATCCAAGTTGTGCGTTACCTTTTTGGCTTTCCGGTGACCCAATTATAATATATCCAACTCTGTTGCTTCACCAGAACCGAAGTTAGGAAACTATAGGCTCTTCCAAGACGTTACCTTTTTCGCTTTCCGACGACATAATTGTAACATATCTACTTGTTCCAACTCCGTTGCTTCACCAGAAGCGAAGTTAGGAAACTATAGGCTCTTCCAAGTTGTGCGTTACCTTTTTCGTTTTCCGGTGACCCAATTATAATATATATGCTTGTTCCAACTACGTTGCTTCACCAGAAGCGAAGTTAGAAAACTATTGGGTCTTCCAAGTTGTGCGTTACCTTTTTGGCTTTCCGGTGACCCAATTATAATATATCTGCTTGTTCCAACTCCGTTGCTTCACCAGAAGCGAAGTTAGAAAACTACTGGGTCTTCCAAGTTGTGCGTTAGCTTTTTGGCTTTCCGGTGACCCAATTATAATATATCTGCTTGTTCCAACTCAGTTGCTTCACCAGAAGCGAAGTTAGGAAACTATAAGCTCTTCCAAGATGTGCGTTACCTTTTTCGCTTTCCGACGACACAATTATAACATATCTACTTGTTCCAACTCCGTTGCTTCACCAGAAGCGAAGTTAGGAAACTATAGGCTCTTCCAAGTTGTGCGTGACCTTTTTCGTTTTCCGGTGACCCAATTATAATATATATGCTTGTTCCAACTCCGTTGCTTTACCAGAAGCGAAGTTAGAAAACTATTGGGTCTTCCAAGTTGTGCCTTACCTTTTTCGCTTTCCGGTGACACAATTATAATATATCCGCTTGTTTCAACTGCGTTGCTTCTTCAGACACGAAGTTAGAAAACTATAGGTTCTCCAAGTCGTGCGTTACCTATTTCGCTTTCCGGTGACATATAATATATATCTGCTTATGAATGTTTTTTTGATATTGATAACTATTTCCGAAGTGAAAGTCGAAAGGTCAAGTAAACTTGATTTCAAACTCGAATTGTGGCTTCTGCTCATGTTATTTTTAGTACAACAATGAACTAACATTTTTTAAAAAGGTCCGCATTTACATTTTTTTATTTCAGCTTCTATTTCCGTTCAGATCGGATTTAAATCAGTTGTTTCTTTAAATTAAATGGTTCTTTATTGAGGATCCCACAATAATGATTTTCCACGGTAAACATCAATTTCCTTCTGACAGTTCCGACCATTCCATTACTAACAAATATTCAACTCATGCGCGCCAAAACCAACAAACCACTCGCAAACCCGTCCAAATACGTATTGCGAACCATCAAAGCGTTTGTTGAAAAACCGACAGAATTTAGATCGTGGTGCGCCGTGTGCGTGCCGTTTGTGCGTCACTTGAAAACACGTACTAATCTGACGAATACGCTGCGCGCGAGCGGCTCGCACACCGAGCAGAGCGCATATGTATCTCCGCCTTTATAATTAGATTAATTGACAGTAGGTACAAATTTAAGCTTATAATTTTTCGGAAACGAATAGAACTTATATTGACTATTTCTAGTTGTACTTCTTCTTCCTTTTTTTTTGGGTTTCGATTTTTTTTATTCATTTACCCAGTACATGATATTGGTTATGCGCGTCTTGCTCAAGGCAATGCACAACCCGGTGTCCTGTCAACTTCAGATCTATTTTTTTATCTTTGGTCCTGTGTGGTCCTTGTCCTTCTTCTTGTTTTTCTGTAGATAGAGGGGGAAAAGTGTTACAACATTTAAGGTTAACTTAAGACTTTTCTCGTTTGGGGGTAGCTTCCAAACATTTTCACATAGGTTTAGGGCTGGCTACCTTCGGTTAGGATTAAGGATTTTAAGGATACAAATATAATTTTTGACATTTTAGGAGATTCCCTGTATTTTCTGAAGTATTTATTTATTGTTATTATTATTATTATTATTTTTTGAAAATTCTATAGATCTACTTGAAAAAATTTGATAAATTTATTGATTATCTTAATAACTTTATTCGAGGGTTTATATAAAATGCTCTGTAAAGATATTGGACTGTCTATTCCAGCTTTTATTAGTTCTAGATACAAATTCATATCTTTATGTTTATTTATGGGGCACTCAAAGATGATGTGTACCAATGTTCCCATAGTACCGCATTCGCATATCAATGTTTCCGTTTTGCCTATTTTGTGGAGATAACAAGGAGTTTTGCAATGTCCACTTCGTAAACGATTAAGGTTAGTAATATTGTTCCTACCCAAATATCCACAGTTGTTATACCAAGGTTTTATAGGGAAACTATTCTGCAGTCCATAATAGCCCGGATATTTACCTTTAATTTGGGAATACCAGTTATTGTAAAATTGAGTCAAGATGTTCTTTTTTCTAACACAAAAGATATCTGAGCTGATGTTTTTTACATCATATGGTACTCTTAATTCTCTCCCAATATTGGTCAAGCTATTTGCCACCTCGTTGCCTTTAATCCCCTGATGTCCCGGTACCCATTCTAATCCTATTGAAAATCCCATATTATTTGCATCTACCAATAGTTTTTTGGTCATTATAGTTATATAATCCATTTGGTCCCATTTGTGACTAGATATTTTGGATAAGGCACTTTTTGAATCTACAAAGATCACTGCTTTCATGATTTCCTTTTCAATACATACCGACATGGCTTTGTATACCGCTATTATTTCAGTTGTGCAGATTTGTGTGTAGTTATGGAGTCGTGACGAATATTTATAATTGATGCTTGGGATGTAAATTCCAAATCCCGATTGATTTGTTTGTGGGTCTATTGATCCATCTGTATATACGTGGGTATGATTATTATAATATATTCCACCATATTTAGCTATGAACCTTTCGTTCGATTCAATTTCATATTTTTCAAATTCTAGACTTTTAATTGTAATGGGATATAGAAGAGTTTTTCTTTCTACCTCATATATAGGATTGATTTTATATCTAATTGTGTTTTTTGTTTTTTTTTAGTATATTTGTATATGCTAGTGAGTAATCTGGTATGACCTTGTTCCTCCAGAATCTATTGTTTGCATTTATTGCTTCGTTTAGCTTATTTAGACTCTTTACTATGATATTGTTTTTTTCAGGCATTTGTTTGAGTATATATTTATGTGCTAGTATCTCTCTTCTAACTTATAACGTTGTTACTGAACATTCTGCTTGCAATATTAAGGTGGGTGTAGAACGTAGACAACCCGTTACGATTCTCAAGGCAACATTCTGTACTTGTTCCAACCTCATCATCAAACTTTTACTGCAGGGGTTTAAAAGATTGGCTGCGTAATCTAAATGATATCTAACTATTCCTTTGTATAAACTCAAAAGAATGTTCGGGTCAGCTCCCCATTTTGTACCACAAATTGCTCTCATGACATTTATTCCTTTGTTTGCTTTAGTTATCATGTCGTTAATTTGAATTGTCATATTCAAATTGCACTGTAAATGAAATCCCAGATACTTTATTTCATTTTTCCATGGAATTTCCATATTTTGATATATCAAATGTGGGAAGTTATAAGCCTGACTTCTTTTTCTAAATATTATTGCTTTTGATTTGTGTGCTGAAATTTTAAAGTTGTGTTTCTCAAACCACTCCTGTAAATTTATTATATGGGTATTTAAGGAATTAATTAGCTTGTATATATCAGATCCTTGCACCAAAATTACAAAATCATCTGCATATTGAAAACACTCCATCTCATGGTTTATTAAATCATGTAGGGATCTAGTATAGAGATTGAATAATATTGGACTGAGTGGAGACCCTTGAGGCAATCCAGTGGATGCTTGCATTGGACCTAATAAATTATTTGATTTGTCTTTAACGTAGATATTTCTGTTGAGAAAAAATTGCAAGATCAAGTTTGCATAAGTTATTGGGATGTCATACTTTAATAAGTATTTATATAGCAAATATATATTGACTGTATCATATGCCCTACTGATATCCAAAAAAATTCCAATTGTATTTAAATTTTTACTAAATCCAGTTCTAATATAATTAATTGTTAAAGCTAAATTATCGTTGCACCCTTTGTTTCTTCTGAAACCTAACTTCTTAGGGCTTAGTATCGATTTTTTCCGTTATTTGTTCTATTCTTAATTTAATTATATTTTGCAAAATTTTGCCTACACATGACTCTAGAGCTATGTTTCTATAATTATCCTCACATAAAGGGTCTCTATTGGGTTTTAAAAAGGGAATGACAAGGGTGTTTTTCCATTCTTGTGGAAAACCTGTGTTTCTTTTAACTATTTGATTAAATATTTTTGACAATGCATCTAGCGCCACCAGGGGAAGTCTGTTTATCATGCTATATGTTACAAGATCTAAGCCAGTAGCCTTATCCTTTTTATTTATGACACTTATTATTTCTTGCCTTGAAATGTCCTCCACATCCTCGTTAGTTAGGGTAACCGTGAACTCAGGATCTGTTATGTAAATTGCCAAATTATTTAATATGTTCTGAGCTATGTTTTTGTTGGGAAGTTTAGCAGGGATTACAGCATTTTGATATGTGGAGAATAACTTAACTGTTCGCCATATTTCAGATAGAGGAGTGTCCCTTGTCAATCCATTGCAAAAGCTTTTGAAGCTATTTCTTTTTTTTTTTGTTTTAAATATTTTTTTTACTGTATGCAAATATTTTTTTGATTTCAATATAATTTTCATTGCTTGCTTCTTCCTTATATTTTTTAATTTTTTCTTTTCTTGTTTTTATTAAATTAGAGCATTCCTTATCCCACCAGGGAGGGCTTTTTTTTTTCTTATAGATTTTTCTGTTTTCAAGAGAGGTATTTCCTAATCACTCACCATTTCCATAATTTGTGTAAATGAATTATAGTCTTCACACCCATTCTTCATCAAGTCTTCTATTTTTGAAGCATAATTCTCCCAATTGACATTCTTTGTATTTCTTTTATGACTTTTTTGTGTTACTATATTTTCATTTACAATTGCGATTTTGCAAGAAGTTGGAAAATGATCACTGCCTCCAGAATCCTCTAACACATCCCATTGGCACATATTTGCAATTTCCGAGGAAATTCGTGTTAGGTCTACCGCTGAGGCATTCTGTCCAGGTAGGGTAATCCGCGTGGGTCTCCCATCATTGCAGCAAACTAGATCCAAATCCTCTAAGGATTCAGCAATTATTCTTCCATTAACATTAGCAGACACTTGACTTCCCCAAAGTGCATTATGTGCATTCATATCCCCCATTAAAATTTTATTTCCCCTGATTTTATTTATGCGTCCAACCCAACTATTTAAATTTATTTTTGCCCTAGGATGGATATAAATGTTAATAACTGTAATGTCCCAATCTATTATTTTTGTTGCTAAAATTTGAATTTTACTAACATTATTATTATACCTATATACTATTTTGTGATCCAGACTATTATGAACCACAGTAGCTAGGCCACCATAACCATCCCCTCGATCCAACCTATGTATTTCATATCCTTTTAGATAGAAGTGATGATCATTTTTTAGCCAAGTTTCATTTAATAGAATTAATTTGGGTCTATGTTCGCTCATGAAATATTTTAGACTGTTATAGTTACTGCTTAAACTTTTTATGTTCCATTGGATAATAAGTGGATTCTTGATATCCATCTAAATCTAGCAACTTTTGGTTCGATGAGCTTTCATGTATAAATAGCTGGTTCAAGTAATTGATTATATGTTCCTTATGTTTCCAATCTAGTTTTTTTAATATCGCATTCAGTGTTTTTTCCGTGTCCCTCTCTAGTTGCTCTGTACGGGAACATCCAGGAGTCTCATTGTTTACTGCACGAGCTCTCTCTTCGCTTCTCCCATTTGGAGATAATAAATATTGATTGTGTACTTCTTTATTGTATGTCTTATTTGTTTCATTAGCCTTTCTTTTATTTTTGTTTGAGTTATTCTCAATTTTTCTACTAAACAGGTGTTCAGGGTTACTCTTTACATTTTCTATCCATCGCATATTGATGGGAATTGTCTCTAAATTATTTGTTTGAGTTTTATGTAATGTTGGGAATTCCTCCTGGCTCATTCTGAATATATTATTCTCTTGCGATTTTCTAGTAGAAACATAAGGAAATCTCTTGCATGCCTCGTAGTATGAAAGATTGTCCAGAGACATGACAGCCTTAATATTCCGCTGTCTCACATACTCTGGACACTCCTCATAGGTACTTATATGAAAGCTGCTATTACAATGTAAACATTTCATCGAACAATCCCCTTCATGTATTTTGTCCGCGCAGTTTTTACATTTTTCTCCCCCTCTACAAAGATTTTTTGTGTGTCCAAAAAGAAAACACCGATAACATTGAACCACTGGTATCATGTATGGTTTTACCCTAAAAGGGATCCCATATATATTCACTTCCTTCGGGATTACTTTTCCCGAAAAGGTAAATGCGACTGTTTCTGTATCAATATATTTCTCCGTGTCATATTTAGACTTCCGTTTAAATCGTCTTATTTCTAGTACTTTAATGTTGACCGAAGCCAATCCCAAAAATTTGATTAGATCTGCATCCGATATACTAGTATCTACATTATTAACGACTCCCCTACATGTTACGTCATTTGCCGGAATAAACAATTCATATCCATCATTTCTGACCACGTCATTTAAAACAAATTTATTAGCATCCTCCCATTTCTTGAAAGCAACGCTAATTCGGTTTTTTCCTTTTTTGCTAAGTTTAAGTACATTCTCGATTTTTTTGTCATTTATGTATTTTGCTAATTTCAAAAAAATTAATTACCAACGTTATCGCCTTTTGATTCCATATATACCTCAAAGGGACCGGTATCAGTGTACTGATAAAAGAAATGTTTTTTTCCTTTTTTATTTCATTGTTATTAGTAGTATTTGAATTATCATTGCTATCAAGTAATGGTGTATTATTTAAACTACTATTATTTTCAGTGTTTTCTATATTATCTAACATCTCCTCATCACCGGGGGGGTTAGACCCCCCGTGGTATCCCCCATAATTAACCGTGTAATGCAAAGCTGTCTATTTTTTACCTAACTAGATAATGTATAATTTATTTTATTCAAAGAAAGTACAGGAAATTTAGGAATTCAACAGATAGGAAATTTGTTAGTTACCTCTATTATGCAGTTCCTATTTTGTTTTTGCCGCCTGCGTTTTTTTGAATTATCACTTCCACACTGAACTGTCACACAACCGAACGTTACGAAAACTCATACAGAAGTACCTATTTCTAGTTGTATTTTTACAATAAGTAATAATTTGGTAATAGTAGGCAACTAATTATTCAGCCACGTACTAGGGGTAAATAGCATTTAGGCATTCGTGTAAATTATTATAATTTAAATCTCGAGTAGTTGATAATTAAATTTTTTATTAATTAAAATTAAAAAAGGTCGTAGAAAAAGTAGAGTATTCTACTCGCATGTAATGGCTATTACTCACTCTGATGAATTACGACACTCGCCTACCGCTCGTGTCGCAAACTTCATCATTGTGAGTAATAGCCATCATTACAATCTCGCTGAATAATATACTATTTTACTCACAATCGGTTAGTAATTTATGGACTTCTAACCTTTGAAGCAATCAGGAAGCGACTTATTACTTACTTTACTGTCCCAGCTAGCCGGGAAAGTACTTTCCCGGCTAGCATCTCTCACTTTTCTACCTGCAAATGTCAATGTCATGTTTGATTAAAAGATGGTTTAGAAAGAATAGAGTCCACTCAACATTTATTTAATTAAGAATCAACAACAACAATAACAAAAAGAAAACTATTTGGAATTATAAATATTAATAGTTACATTGGAATTATGATTACTATTAACGGTTAAAGTAAGACTGTGTTGCTCAAAATTATGAGTTTCAGAAATAGATGATGACCATCAGACATTTTTGTAAAATAAACACAATTTGATTATATGTACAATTAATGGCGTCGTGTATCGCCTAAATGTCAGATTCAATAAACTTGTTTTGTTACCTAGCAACGATCTCACAGGTTACTTAAAATAATTCATCTTATCACATAATGAAAATGGATACAGATATTTGAAATGAAATTATTATTGGTAGATTGTGAGTATTAGAAATCCATAAACTACTAACCGATTGTGAGTAAAATAGTATACAAACCTCGCGGGAACTCATTCTAGCTTCGCGTCTGTAGTTTGTGCTTCGCACCTCGGTAAACTACCTTGCCGCTCGGCTGAAATAGAGTACTTTCCCGCTAGGTATGCAATATACTATTAACACGGTTGTAGAAAAAATACATTGTTACTTCACGCACACTTTAAACCCTTTACGCACTGCTATCTATAATGACAGTTTTCACAAACTAAAAACTTATTCATCATATGACATAGAGTAGATAAATGTAGGTTTTTAGTTTGTGAAAACTGTCATTATAGATATCAGTGCGTGAAGTGTTTAAAGTGTGCGTGAAATAACAATGTATTTTAAATAGAACTTACTTTTTCGCACTGTTTTAACACACTTTCAAATAATCAAATATCCTTAACTTTCGCGTTGTGATGGAGATGACATAGTAAGCAATAAATTACGACAAAAGTTTTGACAGTTTTGTAGTTTGAAAGAAGTTAGAATTTTTAAATGTGAAAGTTCTAAAAATTGTATAATAAAAATAAATTCCAGTGACGAAGTTTTTTTCTTTGTTTATGGAAGAGTAGATAAAATATTGTATGAAACTGTGCGTGAACTACTTTTTGCGAACTTACGCGATGGACAGCACTCACTCCGCTGTCGCTCGTGCTCTAAATATCGCGTGCATTTGCTAAAAGCATACTTCACGATCTGTTTCATAATAGTTTTTTATGAAACAGTTCGTGAGGCATGCTTTTTGCGAACGCACACGACATTTAGAGCACGAGCGACAACGGAGCGAGTGCTATAAATCGCGTAAGTTCGTAAAAAGTACTTCACGCACAGTTTCATACAATATTTTATCTACGATAAAGAAATAAAAAAACTGTAACTCTTCGTCACTGGTATTCATTTCTATTCTAAAATTTTTAGAACTTTGACATTTAAAAATCCTAACTACTTTCAAACCACAAAATTGGCAAAAATTTTGACAACGTGAAAGTTAAGGATATTTGATTATATGAAGTGTGCCAAAAAACCCATTGAACGTGTGCGAAAAAGTAAATCTCATTTAAAATACATTGTTACTTCACGCACACTTTAAATGCATCTATAATGACAGTTTTCACAAACTAAAATCTTACACATAATATGACATAGAGCAGATAAATAACTATTTCAACACCAATAATTGAAATTCAATCTCATATAAACATCATACTTAAATTAAATATGCCATAAGAAATCAACATCAGTTCATGTTTATTATTTGGTTTACAATGTCTTCGTCATATCAGAAGGAATTTTAGTGTTGACGATCTGAGAGTAGTGTTCATGAAAAAAATGTAAAACTTAAAGAGAATTTTACTCCCTCTAACAATCCTTTAAGAGCAAGAAAAATATTCGTCTTATGTACAAAAACAGAATATATACAGTAAAGCTTAATTTTTTGCAACATATGTAATTTACATAAAGTTGCATAAAATCCTAACTTTAGTCATATCGTCCGTAAAATAATAGTGTTGACAATCTGAGAAGAGTTTTCTTGATAAACGTAGATCTAAAAGAGAATTTTACTCTCTCTAAAAATCGTTAAAGAGCAAGAAAAGCACATTTTCATGTTTTGCATTTTAGTCTAGTCAGGTTAGACGAAAAAAGGCCAAACTTTGAATGGCGAGTTTTTCCAAAATTAGGGTATGCAGTATGCAGCCAAATAAACAGTATACACAGTATACAGTTTACAGTGCAAAATAAGAAGAACGAAAGTAAATTGCAAATTACCTTGTTGTTTGTTTATTAGAATAATTATTAGAGCCATTTACTTTGGTAAAATGTTGGAGAGACTAAAATATTCATTGTCGCGACAATCCAAAACAGTCGTATATTCGTGGAATGGCCCATACTGCAATAAGCGTATTGTAACAGTACCAAAGTTATTTGTCATATCATAATCGTTGAGTTATTTGTTTTCAGAGATTGTTGAGTCTCGCAAATATATCGCTTTGAAGTGTGTAGGTATGATGTAGTTTGTTTCTCACAGTATTGAATCGATAAATTCTTATTTCCTCGATTCTCATGCGTGTTCGTATCTCTATTTTTTTAATTTATCTAACAACCTAAAAAGGAATTGTGGTCATAATTCTTTGGTAAGTAGTCTTAAAGTCGGGGTTTTATTTATGTTGGAGCTTGAATGTTGATATAATAAATTCCATAGGATGTGAGTGTGTTTATTTAATCCAACAAGTGTTCTTAGAGCTGACTTAAGCATTTTTGATGGGAACAGGCCTGAGTTGTGAATGCAGCTGATTTGACACTTTCCATGGGATGAATGGGTGGAGTGAAATATTGAGGTTTCTTTGTGTATTCTTTTCATTGATTGGTCGAGCTGTTTTGGTATACGCCAGAGGGTTCAACTTAAAGCGTCAATTGCAACTTCTTATTGGCAAAGATTTAATTGATTGAGTGTTTTGAATCTGTAATTGGTCGTTGGATTGTCGATGGGAAAGATCGTGTGATGATTTTGGATAGGGCGTTTTGGTTAGAATCTGAGGAGAGAAGAGGAAGTTCCATCTGGGCCGTTTTCAAGTTAAGTTCTGTTATAGTCGTCATGAAGTGAAGTTCCAGTTAGTTTCCAGTGAAGTAAAATGTGCACATGGCGGACAGCGACGTGAACTCCGGCAATTATTTTAGCTGTTGTTAGGCTATTGTCGATATTTTTTTACCACTTCTGGTATCATTTTTTTACATGCAGTCAGATCCAGGAGTTATGCAGAAGAAGTTTTCGTTTTGTGTTTCTAGATTCAACACCCTAGATAAAGCATGAAGTTTGCTTCCATTTTAATATTTTTTGATTCCGTTTAATGAACAAATCACTTTTAATATTTTTGTTCGAGTAGTACTAATTTGCTTTTGAGAATGCAGAATGCATACAATATTGAATTTTTCTATAAAGATTTCTTTATGAACTATGGTTTAATCAAATTATGTACTGTTGCTGTATCAATCACTTATGAAGTTACTAGTGAAGTGAAATCGCGCCTTGGACTTAACAACCCACAGGAAGATTCAAGGACAATGACTACAAGGTATTTTTTTATGTAAAACTTTTCTTTCATTCATTTTTTTGGTAATCGCGATCTCAATTTGTAACACCGTGAGATCACAGATTCGTAAATTCATTTTTTGTTTGAATAAATAATGTTTTATTTGCTAATTACCATCTTATTATGTCTCTTTTCCTTCTCTCTTTTATCGTAAGAACAGTAACGAATTGGCTGAGTACAGTATACAGCAAGGTAAGGTAAGTTACGTTATAAGTATTTTGTATATTTTTTATTTGACTATGTTTTTGTTTTATTTTGATTTATCTATCTTTCCTTTATTTCTATTTTTTGTATAATTTTTGGTTCCCTTTAGGTAACCAGTGGCGCCCAATATTTTATTTTTTAATTTGACATCCTTATTTTGATTTTTCTAATTTTTAACATCTATTAAAGATCCACCCCCACACCTCTTCCGATTCTGAGCTTACCGTGGACATGTCCTTTACTGTGTAACATCCCCTAATAAGACATATCAAAATCTTGTCAAAATTATATTCCCTTTTCATGTGATACAAATGTCACCCTCTTTTGGGTCATGTTATAGTATGCCTCAAACTTGTATATGTCATGCGCCGAAACGAACTGAGTGGTTTCCAAACAGCGTTATCACGTATGTATGTGAATGTCCTGCTAATGTTGGTGCTTCAGGATGGTTCTCAGTTTTGCAGAATTTTTTTTTACCGTGAAGTACCTACTCTTTTCGATCGTGAAAAAGTTTGCCAAAATGGCCCAAGCTTAAAATCAACAATAGTTTCAGTAGCACGGGGAACCTGTTACACGGCCAGTCGGCCAGGGAACCTCTTCGAATGTTGCGCGTGTGCGATCATTTTGGGGGTCGCCTTATTTCGCGTAGCAGTGATTTTCCATACCCATCGCAATCGCCACCGGATGCGTACAAATGGGAAATCCTGAAGGAGGCAGATCTATCTACCATCTGACATTCCGGAATTGCGGACTAGAATTAAAGATATTTTTCGTGACAGAGGACACCTTTAACATCTATTTTATCGCGAACGTCGTCGTGAATAATGTTCCCAAAGCTATATCATGTATACTAAATATATAATAATAATAAATATTTCAATATTGTTGAAAATGGCGGAAATATTGAGCAATAACGGTTCTCCTTTAAAATCAAGATTGCGGCTAAGGGAACGGCGCAATTCAGTCGCGATTTTAAATTTACACTACTATTGACCCCCCCCTCCTCAAATTAGAAAATAAAATTTAGGATAGCTCGTTATGTGAGGTCAAATGCTTTGTCGACTGGACTATTTCCTTTCAACATAATATTGTAAGGCTATTTTACTTAAATTATTTTCACATTTACATTTCTCGTAGTTAGTTTTTAGTACACACACGAACGAAACAATTCAATACCGGTTGAAATCGATTGAATTTGAAATATTCTTTTCATTTCTGTTACGTTTTCAGATGGTTTTGACAGTAACATTTCGGGTGGACAAGCTTTCAGTTATCAAGATCGAAATTCTCGATTTAAACCGAACGATAACTTTGACCTTTCTCGCGGAAATAAATGCGTTTTTTGTATTTTTTTATTAGAAGGGCGATATGATTTTCGAGAGATGAGAATTTTTCTGGTCTATTTGGAAATAAAAAGATTTTTTTAAATAAATTTCGCTTATCTTATTATCTATGTTTTGACAGAGAGAAATCTATATTTTATCTGATAAGAATGAGATAAATCTGATTGATTTATGAAAATAAAAAAATCTAACAAGGGATAATTTTAACTTGGATTTATATTTCTATTTTTATTTAGTTTGGATAGACTATTACACTGGGTGGTACATTTTTAAATTACGAGCACGACAAGGTCTTTAAACCTCTGAAAAGGTGTCACAATATTATGTCTGTACCGATGGCCAATCTTCGGGCTCAGTGGAGCCCGATAACAAATAATTGCAATTTGCTGACTTTAATGCTAATTTAACTGGATATTATGTAAAGAGTTTGTACACTAACAGTTTATTTCAATATATCACCGAGATTCACAATTTATAACTTATATTAAACTTTGTGAATATTAAAAATATTATTAGCCCACACTGAATACAACATTATAGTTATCAATGCAGGACCGGTCTCCGCAATATTTAGTGGTTGTCCCATTTGAATTCGGTATGGAAAGCCGCCAATAGATTTGAAAATTTGACGGGTATATGTTTCACTTATATTCAGTTTACGTGCTGTTTGTAAAATACTTCTTTGCGGATAGTGGATTATTTGGTTAAACACTCGTCCTTTATTAGCATTTTTACAAAATGTTCTTCGACGACCTGAAGAGCCTTTACGTTGAGATAATACACAACCAGTGCGATGAAATTTCTCAACAACCGCAAGAATTACAGCTTTGCTAGGGGACGCCTAGTTAAAATGTTGTTGATATCTTTCTGACACTTGTTTTAAACATGGGCCATTATTCCGTCCCACTCCGTATGAGCTGTTCTATTAAAAATAATGTTCTACTAAAAAACTTTTTCTTCGGTAGAAAGAACCATAACGACAAAGATTTTAACCGTAACGTAATGTTGGTCACAACTACGTAATAACAAGTATACCTAATATGATAAATGCAACTTACGTGCGCAATTTCACAGCCTTCTTAATTTCGGTACTGTTTATTTTGGCGGATGCCGTACTTTATGTATGTTTTATTACGACTCAAATTAAGAAATAGTTCTGAATATAAACTTGTTGTCAAAGTAAGTGTTCTATATGTCCACCATTCTCTTCGAAGCATTTATCAATACATTTCATTAAATATCGTCTCATGTTAAATGGGAAATGTTTTTTTGCAAAGTCGGTTGCGAGTGTTAATGGGATTCTTGCAGACAAGTTGTTTCATTGCATCCCATATACCAAAATTGAGCGGATTAATTTATGAGCTATCTGGTGGCAAAGGAGAATGGATACCAAGACCAATCCAGCGTTCAGGAAAGTTAGTTTTTAAGTATGTTCTCAATGCCTTTATACAGGGTGTAACAAAAATGCAGGTCATAAATTAAATCACATATTCTGGGACCAAAAATTGTTCGATTGAACCCAACTTACCTTAATACAAATGTGCACAAAAAAAAGTTACAGCCCTTTGAAATTACAAAATGAAAATTTATTTTTTCCAATATATCGAAAACTATTAGAGATTTTTTATTGAAAATGAACGTTTGGTATTCTTATGGTAGGGACATCTCAAAAAAATAATAACACTGAAATTTGTACACCACATAAAAATTTTATGGGGGTTTTGTTCGCTTAAACCCCCCAAAGTTTTGTGTACGTTCCAATTAAATTAATACTGTGGTACCAGTAGTTAAAGACATGTTTTTAAAACTTTTTTGTCTCTTAGGATTTTTTTGATAAACCAATTTTTATCGAGTTGCTGCTTCTTTTTAATAGTTATTTATGATATAAGAGTTAAAAGTACACGTTTAAGTGAAAGTTTGCAGAATGAGCGATAGCGAGTTCTGCAATTCACATGAGTGCCTTAAAAATGTACTTTTTACATATCATACAATATTTTTTCTACAAACGTAATTACAGGACAATATCTACAAAAACTTTTACTTGAACTTGGCTGACATCCCATTTTTATATTTTTTTGACATTAAATCAAAATTTCCTATACGGTCAATACGAACTGCAGTGCCTTAAAAATTTTTTAAAGCACTAGTGCCTTAAAGTAGCATTTTTAACGCTCGTATGGAGTGCTAAAAATTGCATTTTTAACACGGTTATAGAAAAATATGTTTACATAAAAATTTTATAGGGGTTTTGTTCCCTTAAATGCCCCAAATGTTTGTGTACGTTCCAATTAAATTATTATTGTGGTACCATTAGTTAAACACAATGTTTTAAAAACTTTTTGCCTCTTATTATTTTTACGATAAACGATTTTTTATCGAGATATTAGTGATATTAATATGTTTCAAAATATACCTAAAAAATGTAAATTCACAATAAATTTTCATATTATTATTACGAGGTCTCTATACTAATCTTACTTACCATGTATTTTGTGTTGGATTTTTCAAATGTTCAAAATATCTCGATAAAAACTGACTAATCGAAAAATTACAAAGAAACCAAAAAGTTTTAAAAATACTTGGTTCAACTAATGGATCACAATAAAAATTTAATGGGAACGTACACAAATATTTTGGGGGGTTTAAGGGAACAAAACTCCCATAAAATTTTAATAGGGTGCACAAATTTCACTTCTATTTTTTTCAAAGATGTTCCTGACATAGTAATGCCACATGTCCCTCTTCAATAAAAAATCTCTGATAGTTTTCAATATATTGGAAAAAATCGATCTTTATTTTGTAACTTTAAGGGGCTATAACTTTTTTTGTGTGCACATTTGTACTAAGGTAAGTTAGGTTCAATCGAACTATTTTTGGTCACAGAATATGCGATTTAATTTATGACCTGTATTTTTGTTACGCCCTGTATAATGTGGGATATTAAATTAATTATTTATTATTAAATTTATTTTTAAATTTTCGACAATTCAAATTATCAGATAACCAGCATGGCCCTAAAAGAATTATCTATGATTCCACACCATACGTTTATTTTAAATTCATGTTGAAAATTCCTTTCTCTGTTAACATGAAGATTTTCAGTATCCCAGAAATGATTGTTTTTTACAACGGCGTGGAAATATAGCTTGTTCCGTGAATAGTATTGTATCGACGGAATGATAAAGAATTTGCCTGTTTTGGATAAATATCATTTCCAAATCTGAGTCTTAATGGTAAACCTGCTGGCGATAGATTTTGCAGAGGTGTAAAATGGTAAGAGTGAAAATGCCAAGGGTGTAGGATTTTAAAACTGAAGTTTTACTGATTCCTAACGCTGAAGATAAACGTCGAGTACTCACTTGAGAATCAGCGTCAACGCAAACTATTACTTTATCTTCTTGATCAGAGAATCATCAAAATCTTGAAGAATCGGAGAATCTTGATTAATTGAATCACTTTCGCATTTCACATTAATTCAATAAATTTCCAAAGATGTATTTAAAGAAGTGATGCATTCGACCGTTACTTGATGGAACTTAATTTTAGCTAACAATAAGTTTGTTCTAGCATCAGTTTCAAACGGTTTGAAACCATAAGTGAATAGTGGACCAGCGCGAGTAGAGGGGATACCACTGGTGACTCTATTATGTTCTCTTACTGACCAATTGTTTGCTGACGGTTTCTGACTAGTTTGACTGTTTGCTAGGACAAACCTAACATCACACTGATAAACTTTTGTTTTCAACACTTCCACAAGATTTATTACAAATTAATATCACTTCGATTATTTCGCAGAGTGCCTTTCGTAAGTGATGTATTTTTCTGTGCGTCTGCATTTTCAAGTATTCAACTGCATAGGATGAGGAGTGGGGATCTATTTGTTTCAAGTTGGTCACACAGAATTATATCTGCATTTTAACTTACTAATTTATATGCTTTCTAATAAAGATATCTTAAGACCTTTATTTTGAATACAAAGAATTTGAAACTGTTCATAAAAAGAATTATTATGATCTAGCTAGAAGATAGAGTGTGTACGTGGAATCTGTTTTTGTATTATTGAAACCCCTTTTGTGTTCTTCTATACGTTTCTTAAATGTTCTGTCAGTCTGACCGATGTAAGTTTTTGTACAGTCACAAGTAAGTTCAGTCACTACTCTGTAATTACTTTTTCTTTTGTCTGTTGTTGTTTTTAATGTATTTGCTTAAGTTGTTGTTTGTTCTGAAAGCAGCTGTCCTTTCTTTTTTACGTATATGAGCCAAACATATAAAGTATTATATTAACGTAAATTTAAAAAAGAATGACAACCTATTATAGTAGGGGAGCAAAGTATGCTAAATGTGCAGTCACTCGAGCGCTTTGGGGACCTATTGGGTTGTGAATAGTAGGTCCTAAAACCAAAAAAAGTTAAGTAAAGTTTTCCATTTTAGTGGGGACTTATCCATTTTTAATTTAATTTTCCATTTCCAACAATGGTTTATTTAGATTATAGCGCCATCTATCCATAATTCGAAAAAATATCTCGAATAAAACTTATTTATTTTTACGTAAGGAGTCCAAATCTGCAATAAAAAATGGGGGCTCCCATTTAAGAATTTAAAGTAACCCCCCACCCCACCTCCATGGGGGTAGTGTTTGGTGCTATTAAATAGATTTTTCAAAAATATTGAATAATTGTATTTTTCAGTTTTTTGATCTGATGTTCATTTCGCGAAATATCGCGGGATTCGTATTTAAAATATTAAATTTACCCCCCACCTATCTCCGTGGGAAGTCGTGTTTGGTATCTTTCGATAGAATTTTGAAAAATATTGAGTACAGTATTTCTCATGATCATCTTTCAGTGCGTCACAGTTTTTCGATTTCTTTCTAACGCATTAAATTGTATGTGACAGAAAAAAAACGCACGTCGGTGATTACATTTCGTCGGTGACATTTTTATAACATTTATTCTAGTTATTCTAGTTGTCGATAGATGGCGCCATAATAAAAAAATTTTTTTTTTAATTAGATAATAATATTACAAATATAATCTGTATAATTTATAAGACTATACAAATCAAAGAAAATACCATTTTATAAATGCAAGAAACACATTTGATTTGTTTTTATTCCAAATTGAAAATAAAATGTGACAACTGTCAGTCAGATTTAACTAAAATGTCATGTTAGAATAAATGTCATAAATGTGTATTATCACGGACTTACCCTTTTTCCTATCATTTGTTACGCACTGATGTAACGTTTCAATCAGCCGATTGAACGCTACACCAAGCTCCGCTTGGTATTTGTCCCTTGGACTATATATTTCTAGAAGCGACTTAAAGCTGAGTAAATTTTTACCTTTTTAATTTTTGTACCGATTACCAGCGGGGTCTCGGTCACGGGCTTAGAAAATTAACTTGATTATCAGTATACAATAAAAATGATTTTTGTTAAGTTTTTTTTTTATATTTCAATAAATAGCGTATTTAAAAATGATTAGGTAGACTTTTTATTTCCTGTACCTTTTCTGGGATGGGTGTGAAGGAAGAATGAACAGGAAACGAACCCAGGGCTGAGCAGTCGGGCAGAGCACCATTCTGATGGATGGAACGGTGACGTTTTTCTTTTGAATATCCTAAGGGATGTTCGAGGAATTCCTCCCATCGTTTCTCCCAACAGTGTGGTGTTGCTTGATGCCCTGGTCTTGTTATGATCAGGATGCTACACTGAAAAATGATCATGAAAAGGACAATACGTATTTTTTAGTTTTTCGATCTGTCATTCGTTACGCGAAATATTCGCTTTTCTCTTGTGAAATTTTGGGACTCACCCATTTCCTTACCTCCAAATGGTCAGATTTTTGAAATATACACTGTTTTGCATGTGCTTCACTTACCTTATCTTAATCTGATGATTTCGAGTTTTTCTAAGGATAGATTTTTTTTTCGTTCGCCCCCCCCCCCCTTAACGAACTCCCCTGCATTAAGAGCCAATATATGGTAGAGGTACATTTTCAGGGTACAATGTTTCTCCCTATGTAATAATCTGACGCGCTCGAGTAACTGCAAAAATCGCCGCTTGGGCGATTTGATGCCGACATCCTGATGAATTTTGGAAAATGTCTAAAAAATATTAATTTAAATACCTTTTTTTAAGTTTAGGCCTTTTAACCAACATAATTTTGGCTGTTAGTATGCGGCTTCCAAATGCATAAATTAGTTTATGAATATTACAATAACCCCGAAACAAAGTCAGAATAATTCAAAATTAAATATTAATAAAACCCATTTCATAACATACGTTGCCATTACCTTTTGTTTGCCTTGTTATAAAACTGACCGAAAGAGACTGCCTAATGGAGGTATAATTTTATTAGGCAATCATCGTGTGGTCTCAAAGGTTTACGCTTCCATTATTACGAGTTTTCGGGGTGTTTGCATAAAACATAATCAGTAGCTCTTAAATAAAATTTCGGGCCCAATAAATAGCGTTTCTATTTAACATTTTAGGATTTATATAACATAGTAACCGATGTTTATATTTGGTCCATTAATAGCAAAGCATAATGGAACACATCATCATCATCATTCAACCCGGATCTATCCACTGCTGGATATAGGTCTTCCTCAATCTTTTCCATGCGTTTCTGTTTTGTGCTGTTTGCGTCTAGTTTTTGTCGATCCGTTTTATGTCATAAGACCATCTGGTTGGCGGACGACCTCTACTTCTATATGCTTCTTGTCTTGGTCTCCAGTGTATTATTCGCTGTGTCCATCTGTTATCCGACATTCTAGCTATGTGTCCAGCCCAGTTCCACTTTAGGGTCATATTTCTTTCTATGGCATCAGTCACTCCTGTTCTCCGTCTTATCTCCCTGTTCGTAATTCGATCCCGACGAGAAATGCCTAGCATTGAGCGTTCCATGGCTCTCTGAGTAACAAAATTTTTTTCTTACTTTCTTGGTTATTGATAAAGTTTCGGCACCACAGGTAAGTACTGACAACACACACTGATCAAATACTTTTCTTTTGAGACACATAAGCAGTTCTAACTTAAGACATAGCTCAGCTTGCCGAACTATGCGGCGGCTTAGTTCGCACGTTTGATTATCTATTTCTATGCGTATCTCATGCCCTAAGTACTTATAAGAGGTGGTTTCTTCAATGGGCATGCCATTCACTGAAATCTTTTCGATTAACTTAAGATTTGTCATGATTTGCGTTTTTGTATGGTTGATTTTTAATTCAACTTGTAAGGAGGCTAGGTATAGTTTCTTCAGTTGCGATACTGCATCATCGATTCTGTCAGCAAAAAGAACAATAGCGTCAGGGAATCTCAAAAGACTAAGTATCTCTCCGTTGATGGAACATAACAGAATAAAAAAAAGAGATCCAACATCCTAATATCTCTCTTCAAAAGCGGAGACAAATCGGAGCCGGAGAATTACGGAGGAATTAATTTATTACACAAAAACACTAAAATTAACAACCAAATGATAACAAAAAAAAAATAGAATGAAATTATAATACTAACAGAAGAACAACAAGGTTTTAAGTCGGAGAGATCATGTACGAACGCTATATTTATAATGAGGCAAGTGCAAGTGAAAAACAAATCTACATATTTATTTTTCGTGGAACTTAAGAAGGCATTTGAAATAGTCAAATTATTGGATGTTATCTACTTCTTGTATGCAAGAGATATGCCTCTAGGAATAATCAAAACAAATCGAAAATATCTACCGAAACAACACAATATAAGTAAAAGTAGAAGAAGAAATAACTGACCCAATTGAAGCTGGATAAAACAGAAGGAATCTCTGAGTCCTCTATTGTTTGACTTAATTAAGGGTGAAATTATAAAAAGAGTAAGAACTAAAAAATTATCCCAAATGGGAGCAAAACAGCTTCTGCTATGCTGCAACATATAGTTCAGAGAAATAAGAAAAAAAATATTCTGCTGGTGACACAATTCCCTTCAGGCCGAATTCAAATTTTTTGAGTAGTATGGACCTCTATAATAATAACCTATATGTTTCCTGTAGCCGATTTTGATGATATACATAGTTATAAACAAATGAAGATCAAAAATCGGTAAATTTTAGCTTTTTTCGTATATTACCAATAGTGTAGGAAACAGAGGTTGAACCTTGCAAAATGGACACAAGTCCGGTTTTATTTTTTTTTCTGGTAGATCAAGAGGTGCTTATTATAAGACTAACTTTTTCTGAAAAAATTTCGCCCCGGAACCCCCTTTTTCACCCCTTTAAAGGGGGTAATTTGTGGTTTTTGTGGAACGTAGCCCTTCCTGTACCTTTTACAAAAAAATTTTTTTATAGAAATATGAAGCGGACTATATTTTCTATGATTTATTTCCCGACAGCATATGTCTATCATCCACCGTTTAGCGGGGGTGGCGCCCCAAAGTTGACAAGTTTTTAAAAAAGATGTTTTTAAAAAATATATATTTTTCCCTAACAGTAACGGAAATTAGGAAGAAATCCTGCGACAAGTATTCACAAATAAGTGACTGATTTTTTGGTATAGATTTCACTTAAGGGTAATTAGCCTATTTTTAATTACAGGGTGTTACATTTTAAAAAACTCCTTTTTATACCATCTGAACCGTTTATGGTAGAGTAAAAAGACTTTCAGCGATTACCCACGTATTGGTGCTATTTACAAATTTGTATAATTTACCCCCATTTTTTCCTCGGAACCACCCCAAAAAAAGAAGAATTAATAAATAAAGTGATTTTCTTGAAATCCTTCACACACAATGCCCTTTATTAATATGCTTCATATATCATTTTGTGCATGTTATTATTATTCATGCATGGACACCAAAAGCGATTTCCTAGTGCAACCCCTGTAGCCAAAAATAAATAAATAAAATGGGGGTTGAAACTTCTTTTTTGTTTTTTGCTTTTTGATCCATACGGGCATATGCTTCATCAATAGTGCTTTTTAAAAATATATATGGTTATTGCAACATTCCTGCGGAAACCACCCCTATCCTTGAAAATATACTGCAGAAACTACCCCTATCCCTTGGCGAGCATGTTTTTACGATTTCCTCATTACTTATGCATTCTTTTTAAACAAAACTTATACAAGGTTAAAGACCACTATTTACTCTAAAAATTAGGTTCTATTCATTTTTTTCGTATAAGCAACCGTTACGGCACAGTGGCACCGTAAACTTCGTGATATGCTTTGGCGGGCTCCAGTTTTTGTTTTTTATTTCGTCACTTGTTTATTTTATTGATAAAGTACTTATGTAAAATAAAACAACACAGTGTAAGCTACAAATTATGACCTATACACATTTTACATTCTTTGCCCTCCAAAGCCACAGTGGTGGCCCAAAATCAATTTTTGCATATTTTCGCCACCTACACGCATTTTATTTCATTAATGCTACCCTAATAGCACAATATTTACCCTTAAGTGGTCGCTAAGCAGTGGTGTATCCAGGGAGGGGTGATGGGGGCGATCATCCCCCCTCAAACCAAAAGTGATATTATATTTAAAGATTATAAAAATATTCGTTTATTTTTATAGAAATACTTCTATTATTATTTTTATAATGATGGCGTACTTTTTATGTTTTAGCAACAGTGGCGGATCCAGCATCGTTAAGGGGGGAGCCAATTGGCTAAATTTCTATAAAAATAAATGAATATTTTTATAATCTTTAAATATAATATCACTTTGGGTGTAAGACGGGGGGTGATCGCCCCATCACCCCTCCCTGGATCCGCCACTGCTTAGCGACCACTTAAGGGTGAATATTGTGCTATTAAGGTAGCATTAATGAAATAAAATGCGTGTAGGTGGCGAAAATATGCAAAAATTGATTTTGGGCCACCACTGTGGCTTTGGGGGGCAAAGAATGTAAAATGTGTATAGGTCATAATTTGTAGCTTACACTGTGTTGTTTTATTTTACATAAGTACTTTATCAATAAAACAAACAAGTGACGAAATAAAAAACAAAAACTGGAGCCCGCCAAAGCATATCACGAAGTTTACGGCGCCACTGTGCCGTAACGGTTGCTTATACGAAAAAAATGAATAGAACCTAATTTTTAGAGTTAATAGTGGCCTTTAATCTTGTATAAGTTTTGTTTAAAAATAATGCATAGGTAATGAGAAAATCGTAAAAACATGCTCGCCAAGGGATGGGGGTAGTTTCTGCAGTATATTTTCAAGGATAGGGGTGGTTTCCGCAGGAATGTTGCAATAACCGTATATATTTTTGAAAAGCAGAATTGATGAAGCATATGCCCATATGGATCAAAAAGCAAAAAACAAAAAAAAATTCAACCCCCATTTTATTTATTTTTTTTTTTTTGGCTACAGGGGTTGCACTAGGAAATCTCTTTTGGTGTCCATGCATGGGTAATAATAACGTGCACAAAATGATATATGAAGCATATTAATAAAGGGCATTGTGTGTGAAGGATTTCAAGAAAATCACTTTATTTATTAATTATTCTTTTTTTTGGGGTGGTCCCGAGGAAAAAATGGGGGTAAATTATAAAAATTTGTAAATAGCACCAGTACGTGGGTAATCTCTGAAAGTCTTTTTACTCTAGCATAAACGGTTCAGATGGTATAATAAGGGGTTTTTTAAAATGTAACACCCTGTAATTAAAAATAGGGCAATTACCCTTAAGTGAAACCTATACCAAAAAATCAGTCACTTATTTGTGAAAAATTGTCGCAGGTCTTTTTCTTAATTTCCGTTACAGTTAGGGAAAAATATATTTTTTTTAAAAACATCTTTTTTAAAAACTTGTCAATTTTGGGGCGCCACCCCCGCTAAACGGTGGATGATAGACATATGCTGTCGGGTAATAAATCATAGAAAATATAGTCATCTTCATATTTCTATAAAAAAAAATTTTTGTAAAAGGTACAGGAATGGCTACGTTCCGCAAAAACCACAAATTACCCCCTTTAAAGGGGTGAAAAAGGGGGTTCCGGGGCGAAATTTTTTCAGAAAAAGTTAGTCTTATAATAAGCACCCCTTGATCTACTAGAAAAAAAATAAAACCGGACTTGTGTCCATTTTGCAAGGTTCAACCTCTGTTTCCTACACTACAAAAAGTTAAGCATTTTAAACAAATTTTAGAGTGAGAAACTCATAAATCGTATAATAAACTTCAATATAACGTTCGCTGAATATGTTTATCCTTATTGGGTGCTTCGAAAATTGCAAAATAAGTAATAAATTTTGAGTTTTTATAAATATTTATAAACTTTTGTTAAAATTAACTTGGAACCCTTTTATTACACGGAGTGCTAAGACGTCTGGTGCTTGAATCATACCCTAAATTTCAAAGAAATTGGTCAATAGTTTAAAAGTTATTTAATTTGTTTTTCCCAAATTAATTTTTTTTTTGGAACACTATAAGTCAGAAAATGATGAAGTTGCAGTAATACTTTGGATAGTTTATGAAAGAAGAAGATTTACACTATTAATTTAATTAAAAAAAATGACAGAAAATAATTCTAAACATTGCAAAATTATTTTGCAAGAACATGTGAATTAAAAAAACGGGGAAGCTAACTTCGTCCCTAATTGTCCTAGGCAGGCTCGCATTTAGGTCAATTGACGCCCTAGGCAATTCTCTTGTAGCCGGCCTTTACATATACCATTTTTGCGAAAAATATTTTTTTGTACAGTATTTTGGCCGCACTCTCATAATTTGCAGCCTTAGCAACTGCCTATATTGCCTAATGGATAAAGCGGCCCTGGTCCTAGGACAATTGTTTTTCTTTCTAAATGTGTATAAAGATTCAGTCTTTCTAAATATGAAAAAATATTTTTCTACGGGTAACGCTTAAAAAGTTATTTTAATTGTTTATAAGTAAGCAAAAAATCGACATGTTTTTGCAAATTAATTGTACACTGTTTAAAATTACTTTTTTCATTTTTTTTATTAAATTAACAGTATGAATGAGCTTCTTTCATACACTGTCCGAAGTATTATTGTAACCTCATAATTTTCGGACTATAGTGTTGCAAAATAAAAATGAATTTGGGATAAACAGATTAAATAACTTTTTTGCAAAAAAAAATTTTGCAAACCGCATTCTTGGGAATTAAACAAGCTACAATTTCATATTTAAACATTTTTTGTATCTCTGATGCTAATCTTTCTATTCTGAAGAAAAGGCCATTTTTTCCAAACTACAAAAATTCGTTATTCGCTTTAAATTCCATTTTTTTTAAACTAATCATTCTAAGCCGGTCAAACTTCAAGAACCTATTAATAATACATAAATAAAGAAGACCAAATAAGGTCAATGACGTATTTTAATTAGGGTGGTGATTAGGAGGTTGCTTCCTATCACTTTTCGCTGAAAAAATAGGGACTGACATTTTCTTTATTATAAGTCACCTAATTTTTGAGCTAGAGATTTTTTATTTCTGGAGATAGATATTTTTAAATACTTTAAATTAGTTTTAACAAAATATCCTCTAAAAATGCATAGTTTTCCCGTTTTTTGACTTTGAAACTACAATATTTAGCATTTGACGCAGAAGATCTAACATATAATAAAGTATAGCTCGATTACTATTGGTCTTAAAGAAAATTAAAAACGGTTTTGTTTATTTTTTTAAAAGGTACATTTTTGTTTGGTAAAGTTGTTTTGATAAAACAAAACTTTTGGAGTTATTAGCAGAAAACTTATTAAAAACATTGATTTTTTCGATATAAAACTAACACTTTAGATAGCAAATAAATCTAAAACTATTAATTTTATCAAAAAAATGTCTAGAACGTTTTTTGCTTACAATGAATGATTTTACCAACTTTTGCGGTCAAAATATAATAAAAAATTTCCAGCCACAAGATGGGGTGGCAACCACCCCCATGGTAATAACGCCTTTCGGCATCATATAGATTTTGATCCTTGCACTATCCACTACTTATTCTCAAATTTTCAAGGAAATCGTTTTATTCTGTAAAAATTCAGAGGTTTTGTTTTATTTGAAGCTTCATTACTTGGACTATAGGTCGATTTTTAAAATAATCATAGTAGTATATTCCTAAATAAAGTCCAGAAATGGACTAAGAAATGGAAGATAAAACTTAACGAATCCAAATCAAGCCACATAGTATTCACTAAATGTCATAGCGATTCTCCTCAAATATCACTCAACAATGCTCCCCTTCCAACGGTAGATACTGTAAAGTACTTAGGCCTACATATGGACAAGAGACTCACTTGGAAAACTCATATATGGAAAAAAAGAAAACATCTTGACACCATATATAGAAAATACTATTGGTTGCTCGGAAGAAAATCCCAGTTGTCGTTGAGAAATAAATTACTAGCATACAATGCCATACTCAAGCCAATTTGGACCTACGGAATACAGTTGTGGGGCACTGCTTCAAAATCCAATCTAGCAATCATGGACCGGTTTCAAAACAAGGTGTTACGAGCAATAACTGATGCGCCGTGGTTTGTAAGCAACAAAGACATCCTACAAGACCTTCAAGTGCCAACTGTGAGTGAAGTGATAGTGTCACACAGTGATAAATATTTACAGCGACTAGAAAACCACCCAAATGTGTTAGCGCTAAATTTATTAGACAATAGTCAACAAATTAGACGCCTTAAGCAAAAATTTCCATTAGATTTACCATTCTTAACTTAAGAAACACAAATTGTAAACGTAATTGTAATACTCATGTAGAGTAAATATTTATTGAAATATTTCTCTTCGGGCCATTGTAAATTTCAACAAATGTGTTTATGGTCTGTTTTTTTTTTTAGACTGATTGCACAGTAAACAAACAATAAAAAAAATAGTAGTATATTATAGCATCAATGTTTCGCGATGCAACTTTACGCGATCCCTCTTCAGGTGACAGGCACAACTTTAATGTTTTTAAATACATTATGTGACACCTCATTTAATAGCTTTTGAAATACTGATTACAAAAATGTATAATACTTTAATCCTTTTTAAGAGCATAGGCGCAAAATTTCGTTCGAATTATTTTTAAACGCATTTTTTTTTTCGAATCCTGAGAAAACTAATAAGTATTTTTGAAATATTTAAACGCAGAATGAAGTATTACCGTGTTATCGAGAGTGGAAAATCCCTGAGAACTTTTATAATGATTATTTTAATGAGTCACAGGGGTGAAAAAAGAGAAAATTAAGTCTGATTTTTAATTGCAAATATATCATTCAAAAGAAAGTTTTTGCTTATTCTAAGGACTTTCAGCTCTCGGTAATAATGTACTCTTTCATTCTGCGTTTAAATTTTTCAATAATCTTTATTAGTTTTCTCAGGATTCGAAAAAAATAAATGTGTTTAAAAATAATTCGAACAAAATTTTGCGCCTACGCTCTTAAAAATAATTAAAGTATTATACATTTTTGTAATCAGTATTTCAAAAACTTTTAGATGAGGTGGCACATGATGTACTTTCCCATTTAAAAAAAATCAAAGTTGTGCCTGTCACCTGAAGAGTTTTTGTTTACAAAAATAAAAATAAAAAAATGTTAGTTAACCATAGTGATGTGGATGGTCCACAAAGAATTAAGTCAAAACTTTTGTATTAAATATAATCACCAGGATTTCGCGTGTGAAATGTATAGTAGAATTTGAAGCGCATAAACTATCATCCATTTTGTGTTTTGAGTTAACCATGTCACCTTACGGATTTTGGATATGAATTGAAGCAGAAAGATTATGATTTGCGAAAAAGTGCACACCGAGTTAAACCAATCTAATTAATTGGTTAAGATCAAACGTAGGTACTGGGATTGGAAAAATGAAGTATCTATGAGACATCTATAAATGGTATAATTGAATATGAATATAAAGATATATACGTATATGAAGATGAATTAGGTTGAAATATACTCTTTAGGAGAAAGTACTAAAGTATAGAAAAATGTAGAAATATGTATTTGTGGAATCACAGACAAAGAGAGGCAAAAAGAAGAAAATTTTAAGAGAAGAATATGGGAAAAATTTAAGAATATACATAAAAATTTGTCATAAATGTGAAATAATTATTCGAAATCGGAATTTTGTTCGATTTAAAAACTAAAATTAGAGCTTTAAGTCTTCTTCATTTTTTTGTAAATGATTTCTTACTCTCAGTGGCGCACCGAAAATTTTCCTCTGGGAGCGGTTGGCTTGGACACCGAATTTTTTTAGTATTGTTTGTGAAAAACAAGTTACATTTTCCTGTAGCCGAGGATATAAAGCATTACGTTATGAAACTATTTGCGTTCGATTCGAGAGAGCATTAGGAAAATTCTTGAATGCTCGGCTTGAGGTACAAATAAAAATTGCATTTTTGTAAACAGAATAGTTGTTTATGAAACAGTTGGTGAAGTATGCTTTTTGAGAACGCACGCGATGTTTAGAGCACGAGCGACATCGGAGCGGGTGCTATACATCGCGTAAGTTCGCAAAAAGTACTTCACGCACAGTTTCATACAATATTTTATCTACTATAAACAAATAAAAAAACTGTAACTCTTCGTCACTGAAAATCATTTCTATTCTACAGTTTTTAGAACTTTGACATTTAAAAATTCTAACTTCTTTCAAACCACAAAACTGTCAAAACTTTTGTTGTAATTTATTGCTCATTATGTCATCACCATGACAACGCGAAAGTTAAGGATATTTGATTATATGAAAGTGTGCCAAAAAACAGTGCGAAAAAGTAAATACCATTTAAAATACAATACATTGTTACTTCACGCACACTTCACGTACTGCTATCTATAATGACGGTTTTCACAAACTAAAAACTTATACATAATATGACACAGTTTGTGAAAACTGTCATTATAGATAGCAGTGCGTGAATGATTTAAAGTGTGCGTGAAGTAACAATGTATTTTAAATGGGATTTACTATTTCGCACTGGTTTTTGCACACTTTCATATAATCAAATATCCTTAACTTTCGCGTTGTCATGGTGATGGTATGTGGGCAATACATTACATCAAAAGTGTTGACAGTTGTGTGGTTGGAAAGTAGTTAGGATTTTTAAATGTCTAGAAATCTAGAAAAATATCTAAAAATTGTAGAATAGAAATGAATTCCAGTGACGAAGAGTTACAGTTTTTTTATTTGTTTATCGTAAATAAAAAATTGTATGAAATTGTGCGTAAAGTACTTTTTGCTAACTTACGCGATGTGCACTCGCTCCCCTGTCGCTCGTGCTCTAAACATCGCGTGCGTTCGCAAAAAGCATACTTCACGAACTGTTTCATAAATAAATATTTCCAAAGTGCTTTTTAAAGTGTCAGAAAATACAATTTTACAACTCAGAAAATAATCATGGAAATGAGTTATATTTTTATTCTCGGGGGTTTTAAGGTCGCTAAACAGGAATATGGGTTCGGCGAAGCTGTAAGAGGTACCTGGCGCCCGGTATCCCAGTAGGCACGTCGCCGTCGTCTCCTGGAGTTTTATGGAAATTCATTATGAAAATCATTGAAACTTATTCCGACGTTTTTGATGTCGCTGAATCCGAATCCGAATATTGCTTCGACGATGCTGTAGAGGTACCTGCTGCCCGGTATCTGTATTATCTCCTGGAGTTTTTCAATAAATATTGCATGGAAGATGCTGTATGAGTATGAGTTACCTGGTGCCCGGACTCTACTTCGTGTTCTGGAGTTTTATAGAAATTCGTTATAAAATTCAACGGTAAGTAACATTAATAGTAAGTTATTTTAGATCAAAGCGAAAATTATGAAAAAAAATAATTCGAAATAATTTTTTCACTATTAGTAATATTTTTTTTTAAATATGGGATGTCAGAACCTCGAGTACATGATTAAAACTCTTAGTTACCTTAAAAACCCCGGAATAACAAGTTGCAACAAATTTTATTACGAATTTTCATACAATTCCCAGAGACGATGTAGATACAGGGCACCAGGTATCTCGTACAGCATCTTCGTTGCAATACTCTTGTTCAGAGCGATCTTAAAACCCGAGATAATAAATTATTTTCAATAACGAATTTCTATAAAACTCGTAGAGATGACGTAGATTCCTGGCACCAGACACCTCTTACAGCTTCGCCAACCCTATATTCCTGTTTAGCGACCTCAAAATCCTCCGAATATGAAAATTAAACTCATTCTCATGATTATTTTGCAAGTTGTAAATTTTTATTGTAAACACTTTGAGATGCACTTTGGAAAATGGATTTTCCGCTTACAAGAATGCAATTCTCATTTGTAATTATTCATGCCAATTATTCAAGAATTTTCCTGAAGCTCTCCCGAATCGAATGCAAAAGGTTTCATAATCCGTCTTACTTTAAAAAAGCTAGAGGTTTAAGCGATTTTAGTGCTTTACTACTATTCTTTATATATCTTTGTTATATGCCCTGGGAGGGGTTTTAACCCCCAAACCCCCCTGGGTGCGCCACTGCTTACTCTCTATCTCATTAGAATAAATCAATTTTATAAAGAAGTTGCGAAATTTTCCTTTCCAGTTTACAATTCTTTCTGTTGTACCAATTTAGGACATCGTATTACTTTTTTCCGTCTATTTTTGAAGTCGGTGTCGCAAAATAAAGTTCATATTTTACGAACGCGACCCTTATAATCCAGTCAGCTTTACGTAAAGAAGCAATTTACCCAAATTGAGTAAAAAAATACGTGCCTTGTTTGTAAACTTAAAAAAAAAAAGGTTCGACGCATGACTTTTATTAATATCGAGTATCGAAAAAACCGTGTACCGCAACACAAGTATGAAATTTAATGGATTTTAATTTAAATGTAAATATCAAGGCAAGGTGATATATTCTGATGTCGCATTTTTGGATTTGATTTTCGGTAAGGTAGTAAAATACAAAATAAAAGTAGCTCCATTTTAGAATACAGAAATAATAGGACAGGGTAATAAGACAAAAATATACCCTGTTCGTGACACTTCAACAGCCAGGGTACTGAAGCGTTTTTTCGGTAGGAAATACCTATAAGAACAAATTGAAACTATTTCCTGCGTAGGATCGGGCGATCATTTTTTTTTTATAAACAATAAACAATATAATGTCAAAAAACGGATTTTTCCCTTTTTTTCAAATTAATGAAAAACAGTAAAACATGGTTTTTTAGTACAGACATCTTGGAGAGAATGAAAAAAAAATGGCGTATTATAAAGATTAATACACTCATTTATTATTAATATAAATGCCAAAAGAGGTCGAAATTTCAAAAAAATTAATTTCGCAATAACTATTTTAAAAATATCTATAGAGCTTTGAATTTTTTGTTAAATGAGGGTTCTTTAGTGCTTAAAATATGACAAAAATTTCAAAGCGATTCATTCAATTATTTAAATTTTATGCAAATTGTTTATTCCAGGGAGCTTTTTTTGCAATAACATAAGTCAGAAAAAAATAATGTTAGAACCATTCTACAGGTGTCAAATGAAAGAGCATGAACTAAACTTTCAAATTGGTTTAAAAAAAGTGAATAAAAAATACATTTATTAGTAATAAATAATTATGAAAAAGTATCGTCAATTTTTCTTTTTGTGAATCTTTAAAACTTTTTGAATAACTTTTAAAAAAATCTATTTTTTACCGTTTTTTAGGTGCATAACTACCAAGTACTGTTATTTATCTGATAATTAATGAAAAATTGTAATCAATATTTATTATATAAAAAAATTAAAAGTTTATAAGGAACAATTGAACATACTTTTGCATAATTATTTAATACTAATAAATGCATTTTTTTAACTTTTTTTAAACCAATTTGAAAGTTTAGCTTATGCTCTTTCATTTGATACATGTAAAATGGTTCTAACATTAATTTTTTCTGACTTATGTTATTGCAGAATAAAGCTCTCTGGGATAAACTATTTGAATAAAATTTAAACAATTGAATGAATCGCTTTGAAATTTTTGTCTCATAGTAAGCACCAAGGAACCCTCATTTGACAAAAATTTCAAAGCTCTATACTATTTTTTACAATATTGCGAAATTGCGAAATTAATTTTTGAAGTTATACTTCTTTACGATCGAGAGTGAAATTTTATAATGCCGGGCGCATGCGCACACAGACAGTATGTATTTCGTTGCTAATCTTTCAAGATATATATGTATCAGCGCAGTCAGCGCAAATAAGTCATATTATATCATATAAAAGGATATATTAGTATTCTTAGTAAATGTATTATTTATTATAATTTTTGTGTCTTTGGATTTGTCTTTCTCGGGAATAAGATATTTTATAACAATAGTAAGTATATTTAAAGTATTTTTGTATACCACTTGGTCTATTAAATTTGTCAGCATGTACGAGAAATCTTGTAACCTGTCGAAGCAAAAGGCAGTCGAAGACACGAAAATATCTACCCTTCATTATCGAAAATGGCCAAGGATTTTCTCGGAACGCCAGCAACATCTGTACCTGCGGAAAGGCTATTAATTTTCGAGAGCAACTTTAACAATAACAAAACCAAGAAATCAGCTAGGCGTTGACTCCATAAGAAGTGTTATTTGCCTTAATTCATGGCTTACCAATTCCGATTTAAAAATGTGCTAAATTTGTTATTTAAAATAAAATCTAGTTTTTATTATTACGTAGTCAAGATATTTCAAGATTTCTTGTTTTCTTCATTACTTCTTGTCTTGATCTTGTCTTGAAATCAAGACAAGATCAAGAGAAGATCTTGAAATTTTCAAGAAGTTGGCGACCCCTATTTTAAACTAGACATTATAAACATCAGTAGAAAATACAGTTACGTGACGTCACAAGTGTTTTTGATCGTTTGAACTATTCATATAAAACTTGTACTTTTACAAAATGGTTTTATTTTACATAGTAAACCTTCTTATATATATCAATCGGTTTTAAAACGTCTTGCGACGTTGTCCGATGCCTAATTTCCATGACACTCTATCATCCCATTGGCCCTCTCTAAGATCTCTTGCGCTCATCGCCGTCGTTATTCCCTCTCTCCAAGATTTCTTGGGTCTTTCTCTCTTTCTGCGGTTTGGTGGTACCCATTGCATAATTATTTTAGGGAGTCTTGAGTTATCCATCCTCTGGACGTGTCCGTACCATATCAGCTGTTTTCTTTCTATGTCTGTTGTTAGAGAGCCGTCAACCCCCATTCGCTGTCTTATCTCATCATTACGTATTCTCTCTCTGCGTGACACTCCTACTGATCTTCTAAAAGCGTCCATTTCTACTGCCTCCAGTTTTCTTCTGTTGTTTTCGGTTATCCGCCAAGTTTCTACTCCGTACAATAGACTGCTTTTAATAAGAGATTCGTAGATATTGTGTTTTCTTCTTTTTCCTATTTCATGACTCCATAGTACGCTGTTTAGACAACCTATTGTTTTTCTGGATTGTGTTATTCTTCTCTTTATTTCTTCATCATCTTTCCCCGTTGTGTCAAAAACGATTCCTAGATATGTGTAATGGTCGCAGGGCATGATGATTTCATTATTTTCTAATGTGATGTTCGATAGTTCGGTACCTATTGGCAGGTATTTTGTTTTTTCTGTATTAATTTCTAATCCCCACTTTCTATATTCTTCTTGTAATTTCCTTGCCATGTACTCTAGATCATCTTTATCGTTTGCTATAACAACCTGGTCATCAGCAAACTGCAATGTATATAAGCAAATCTCTCCAAGGTCTACGCCCATGCCTCTGCATTTTCGTTTCCACTCTTTCAATGCTTTTGCAACATATATTTTAAATAAGGTCGGTGATACACAACACCCCTGACGTAGACCTTTATTAACCAGGAAGCTTTGCGATAATCTGTTTCCAGTTTTTATTTGTGATGTTGACCCTTCATACAAATTTCTTAAGGCTTTTATTAAGGTGACACTAATATTCGTCTGTCGTAACACGTTCCAGAGTTTGTTTACAGGAACTGTATCGTACGCCTTCTGCAAGTCAATATACATGAGGTGGGTTTCTTGATTTGTGCTTAATTGAGCTAATTTGTGCTTAAACATGAGGTGGGTTTCTTGATTTGTGCTTAAGTAAACCTTCTTTCCTTTCCTTAAAAACCTGTAATCAAACTCCAATCTCAACAAACTGATATATATTATTACAATGATATACGACAAATTTCATTAGAATATAAATATTTTTCCCTTATTCCGCGACGATGAGCTGGCCAAATGCCCAAGTCGGTGGAGGCCAATAAACTAAAGAATGAGAGGAAGAATATCCCTAGATATAACCAAAAATATATAACCATATAGTAAAATTATGTGACGTCACGGGTCGTTTGAACTATTTCAATATCGCAGAAGATTTCATTATCGCAGAAGATTTTAAATTTGTAGCGTAATGTAGTGTAATTTTGAAGCGTAAAATTTTGGAAATCTCATTTTTAAATAAAACTGGATTTCATCATGTTCTTGATTTGACATGTTCTTCGTGTTCCACTCATTAAAATTCCCAGTTGGTGATAAACACCAATATAATTTTTGCATGAGAGTTTAATGAATGGGTAACAAATCAATTGGAAGTTCTGTCCGACAAAATACATTGGACGTTTTCGTAGTCTGACATTCCAAATTTTTAACCTGTTCCACAATTAAAACTTCCCCTGTTCCAGTGTTCCCATACATCAAAGTTTGTCCGACTAGACACCGTTAAGCCATTAAAAAATTTTCGGCTTGCTAATGATCAACTTTTTTTTGGTACGCGGGATGCAGGTCTATTAGGCGAGATTGACCAAAATACACTTAAGCGCTGGTAGTCTGATTCAGACTTTTACCAGAATGAACCATCCATTCTAGTTTCAGGTACCTGACGTCGATGAGTATTCGATTCTACACTGATTGATCAACACTCCACACTGTCTGCGAGAAAAATCAGCGTTCATAATGACCATAATACTACCAGTTAGGATCTAAATATGACTACCATAGTTCATTTTGAACACAATATACATTTTGAACATGATACAATTAAAATGTCACACAAATTAGAAAAATAAGATCTAGTAGGTACAAAATTGGTAAATACAATAACAAACAATAATAAAGAATAAAATTACTTGCTCTCATTTAACAATTGAGAGCTAGAACATTTTGAAATTGACAAATACAACTTATCCTAGGACAAAGACAATAACAGTAGTTGACAAATCAGTCTTGAAATTAGAACATTAAGTTAAGTATAAATGTAATTGTGTGGAAAACGCAGTAAAGTCGTTCACAAAGAAATCAACTTGCGGAGATAAGGTGTTTGCTAATTTAATAGTTTTAGAGAGATAGGAACTTGAACCATAATTTGTGCGGTTAATGACCTCGTGGAAGGTGGTCACAGAACGGGTGGTTCTTGAAGGTACATGTAGACCAATTTTATTTAAAAGTGGGATACAGAATTTATGACCATGAATTAAGTTATATAAGAAGCAAAGATCTTTATGTTGACGACGACTCTGTAATGAGTCAAGTCGAATAATTTGTAGTAAAGACTCATAACTTTGACCAGTGAGATGCATCTGATAAGCATAATAACGTAAGAATTTACGCTGAACTTGTTCGATTTTATTAATATGACAGTTATATTGAGGTGACCAAACACATGATGCATAATCTAAATGTGGTCTAACCAAAGAACAATAAAGAAATTTTAAAGAACGACCAGTCGTAAAGTCATAGCTGCATCTTTTAACAAAGTCAAGCATCTTTAATGACTTAGAAACCATGCTATTAATGTGTAGGTTGAAATTCAAGTTAGTATCAAGAATAACACCCAGATCTATAACTGAGTCAACTAATTGTAACCTAGTGTCCCGTATAAAGTAAGAATTATTCTCAAAGTGTCTTAGTCGAGTAAATTTATAGCATGGCATTTGTTTGCATTTAAGTCCATACCATTAAGTGAGCACCATTCCACAAGACCATTAAGATCTGATTGCAAATTGTAGTGATCCAAATCAGAGGTAATTATGTGAAATAATTTAAGGTCATCAGCAAATAGAAGAAATTGGGCAAAATTGAAGCTTTTATTTATGTCATTTATAAATAAATTAAAAAGGATAGGTCCTAAGTGGGAGCCTTGAGGTACACCCGATGTAACTATAATTTCATTAGAGAAATAATTCTTAATACGAACTATCTGCCTTCTATCTAATAGATAATTTTGAATCCAACTAAGGCCGATGCCACATTATGCGTTTTGACCGGATGCGTTTCCGACGCATCCGGTGAAAACGCATAGTGTGACAGATCGGTCCGGTTGCGTTGGAAGCGGATGCGTTTTGAGTCATCGGTACGCGCTTACTACCTGCACCAGACTAAACGCATAGTGTGACAGGTCGGTCCGGTTGCGTTGGAAACGGATGCGTTTTCACCGCATCCGTTCAAAACGCATAATGTGGCATCGGCCTAAGCAGAGGATCAGAGAAACCCAACTGTTCGATCTTATGTAACAATAACGTATGGTTGACTCTATCGAATGCCTTGGAAAAATCTGTATAAATCGCATCTACCTGTTGTTTATTTTCCAATGCTTCATTTAAGAAGGAGGTATAATTTAACAAGTTCATTTCAGTTGATCTCCCCATAACAAAACCATACTGTTGTTCAATGATTACATTTTGTATAGTAGGCTTAATTTTGTCACATATTAAACTCTCGAACAGTTTAGGTATAGTATTAAGGATACTAATAGGTCTGCAGCTCTGTACCCTGCTTCTATTTCCATTCTTGAATATCGGTGATATAAAACTAACTTTCCAAACGGGAGGGAATTCACTCGTTGTAATGATTTTTGAAAAATAAAGAATTATATTTAATAGTTTAATTGTCCTTTTCGTCCTATTTGGATAAACCAGGTTTTTCTATAAGAACGGTTGTCTTTTAATTAGAATACCAACTTTCAAGCAAAATAATAATTTTTTGGTTGAAATTCAGTTACTACTGAAAAGACCATGTACAAAAATTCGTTACAAACTTCAGATGCTATTGATAACCTGTTGTTTATACCTGTCTGTGTGTAATAGTTATTTATGAAACAAATCACTTCTATATTTGGTGAGAACTGACTGGTTGTTTGGTTTTTTAATAATTAATAATACTTTGATAATTTGATTATTTTCACATTTAACTTTACTTTAAACTTAAAAATTGTCATTTAAATTTAACTTTAGTTTTTCATATTAACTTTAACTTCATACCAATTAGTAACCTACATATGACAACTTAGTCATTTTCAAAAATTTTAAATAATTTTAATAACACAGATGTCGCTAGGAACTATTGTTTCCGTCAGCAGCCTGTCGTTTTTGAATATTGTCAGTAACAGCTGTTGTTTGTAAGAATGGTAGCCATTTTATAAAAACACATTAAATGTGATTTTTTAAACATTTAAGGGTTTTTACCCTAACCAGTGGTTATATCCCTGGGTTTATTTTAAACTATAGAATGTGTTTGTTCGAAGTTTTCTCTTCTTTTGAGGTTTTTACACCTATAAGAAGTAAGTTTCACTTTATAATTTTTTATGAATAAGATTTTTCAACTTAGACTTTTTATAGGATAGCTCTGATGATGGCATTAATATGCTGAAAGTACTTAGCTGATTTAATAAATTTATTTACACACTATCAGTCTTTTGAAAACATACACCAGTTCCTGTTTAGATTTATACAGGGTGTTTCATTAATATTTGTCCATATAGTAACTGGAGAAACCTTAGCACAAAATACGAAGATTTAACCTAAAACTCTTAAATAAAATGTGATTCCTTACTAAGTTACAGGGTGTTTTATCTAAAAATTTAAAAACTAGTTTTGCTCAGCATTCTAAAACTATTCGACATATCCTTTTCATACTTGGCAGGAAGTATAGGTACTATACAAGCTACTAAATTATGTTAAAGAGACGTTTCTGTCTATTACCAGAGGCGTACAACGGGGGAAAGTAAATGGTTGGCCCTTTCCAAATTCTACGCCACTGGCTAAATTGCTATTTTAGTTCAATTTTTGGATTCTCCAATACTTTCCATGAAAATAATATACTCTTCATTCGTAGCGATAAAGTCATTAGTTTTCGAGATCTTTGAAGTTAAAAATGAAACGACACGGTTATTTTGATTAATGTATTGTGTCACTTCAATTTTCATTTCAAATATCTCGAAAACTAATCATTTTATCGTTACGAATCGGAGTATATTATTTACGTAAAAAGTATTGAAAAATAAAAAAAATAGACTAAAATAGCAATTTCGTCAGTGGCGTAGAATTTGGGAAGGGTCAACCTGCCACTATCCCCTGTCGTACGCCTCTGGTAGTATCTAGAAACGTTTATTTATCTTAATTTAGTAGGGTGTACAGTACCTACATTTTCTGCCAAGTATGATAAGGATACGCCAAATAGTTTTAAAGTACTGGGTACAAATAATTTTTAAATTTTAATCATATGAATCATACCATAAATTAATCAAGATAACTGTGCCGTTTCATATTTAACTTCAAATATCTCGAAAACTAATGACTTTATCGTTACGAATGAGGAGCATATTATTTACGTAAAAAGTATTGGAGAATCTAAAAACGGCACTAAAATAGTAATTCCTCCAGTGGCGTAGAATTTGAGAAGGTTCAATCATTTACTATCCCCTGCCGTACGCCTCTGGTAGTAGCTAGAAACGTTTGTTTATCATAATTTAGTAGGGTGTATAGTAGTCGCACTTTCTGCTAAGTATGAAAAAGATACGTCGAATAGTTTTAAAATACTGGGCAAAAATAGTTTTTAAATTTTTAGATAAAACACCCTGTAACTCAGTAAGGAACCACATTTTATTTGAGTGTTTTAGGTTAAATATTCGTATTTTGTGCAGAGGTTTCTCCAGTTACTATATGGACAATTATTAATAAAACACCCTGTATAGAAGTGTGTACAAGTCAGTCTTTTTCTATTTATGAAACAGTTCGTGAAGTATGCTTTTTGCGAACGCACGCGATGTTTACATCGCGTAAGTTCGCAAAAAGTAGTTCACGCAGAGTTTCATACAATATTTTATCTACGATAAACAAATAAAAAAACTGTAACTTTTCGTCACAGGAATTCATTTCTATTCTATAATTTTTAGAACTTTGACATTTAAAAATTCTAACTTCTTTCAAACCACAAAACTGTCAAAACTTTTGTTGTAATTTATTGCTCATTATGTCATCACCATGACAACGCGAAAGTTAAGGATATCTGATTATATGAAAGTGTGCCAAAAAACAGTGCGAAAAAGTAAATTTTATTTAAAATACATTGTTACTTCACGCACACTTTAAACCCTTCACGGACTGCTATCTATAATGACAGTTTTCACAAACTAAAAACTTATACATAATATGACATAGAGTAGATAAAATTATTTATAATTTGATAAAATCTCGTACACAAATTTAATAACGGCCCCACTCACCACTGACATTCATGTAGAGAGATTTACCGTGCACGATCGAATAGCGTGCTGACATTAAATTTGTATGACTCACTGAAGGAAGGGAAAACTGCAGCGAAATCATTTACTATACTCGTGGAAATCTAAAAATAAACTAAAAAGAGCATTATTTCCTTTGTACATCCGCCGAGTTATGAAGGTTTTACCTTCAAATTGGAATGTAAATATCAAAGATAGTAGAAAGATCAATAGATAGTCGGTTTAGATAGTAATCAAAGCTGGGTTGTGTATAAATAGATAAAAATCGTCTTAAGTTTTCTAAATTTTTATGGAAAATAACAGACATGGCAAAAAATTAAATTTAAAATCGTACATTATGGAGGTTCCTGAAAATTAGCGTGACAAAAATTATTTTAAACAATAAGTTGAAAAGAAATTATTATCAACGTTCTTATCCCGTAACTGTTGCTGACAGGGTCAGCGTGACCCAGCAATAGTTTTAATACGCCCTACTCATTTAAGTTTAATAGTAAGGGAGCTGTATATCCACCTATTCTCTGGCCAATCAATGTTTCGTACAAAGGCAAGGTGAGTAGTTTTGCACAAGTTGTATAAAAAATGTTTTTCTTTATTTCAGAATTTTAAAGCTGGGTTACAGGGATCTGACAATACCAGCTGCAAGATAAATTTTTTTAGTAGCAATTGCGAGTTATACAAGTAAGCTTAGTTATATTTCTCTATCTTGTGTCTTACCTAGATAGATAGACTTAAAGAGGTGGCATTTTGGCCTATTCCACTGCGACCATTTCAAATCTATTGTGGTCCTATAGTCCTAGATTACATTCTCTAGCCTAATCCTTTTTAAAAAGTCTAATAGCTTCAAGACTGATGTAGCTATTACTCGGTGGAATCTCTTCCCCTAATGCAAAAAACCGCACATTTGCCAGACTCTCACACTGACATAGAATGTGCTCTGCTGTATCTTCTTTCCGGTGACAGAAACTGTACAGGTCATCATAACAATCTCACCAGCTTCAATTACCTATTCAGCCTACAGTGCCCTGTTAGCTTGACTGTTGTTACTATGGCTTTGACTGTTTCACGTCTTTGCTTATTAGGTCTGCAGTAAATTTTGGCGAATGTTCTGTAATGAACTGTTTCGCCTGTCTTTGTCCTGGTGAATTCCTCCACCACTTACTTGTAGCCGTTATTGTTACTGCTTTTGCAACGCCGCAGAAGTGTTCTGGTCTAACGAATGGCATTGATAAGCCTTGTTTGGCCACTTCATCTGCTTTCGGATTGCCCTTATGAACCTCGTGCCCCGGTACCCAGGCTACCGTAACATTGCTTCGGTCTCCTAGTTTATTTAGGGCTCACACACAATCCCATATTAGCTTATAATTGACCTCTACAGAATGAGTGCCTGGCTATCTGTGAAGATGACAACTGAACGGAACGTTCTTTCCTGCTGTGTCTTACATATACAGGGTGAGTGGGGAGGAACGCACCAAACTTTAAGACTGTATAATATACGTAAAAATAATCAAAAATAACTCATATGTTGTTATTCGATTTTCATTTGTTTCCGAGATACGGGGTGTTAAAATTTTTCTTACAAACTGACGCTTTATTTATTCCTCTAAAACCGGTTAAGGTGTGCAAATGAAATTTTTTTGAGTTTTAAGACATAGTTATTGCGCATGTTTTGACATACAATTAAGAATTTTATATTCACCATTGGCACGCGTACGGGTAATAGTCTGAATTTTTTTAAAGATAAAAATGGTACGCCACTAAATTATTTCAAATTAAAAATATTTTTTGAATTCCTCGTTCAATTTGTAATACAAAATCTATCTTCCCTTTTTTCCATGCGATGCTTCGTTTTCATGCAAAAAATAAAACATCTTAACTCTTACAAAGTTTTGGACGAAGTTTCTATATGAATGTGTAGAAACTTACTTCGAATACTTTGTAAGCGTTAAGATATTTTATTTTTTGCATAAATATATAATATATTATATATTATATATAAAACATATAAATTCATATATAAAAAATAATTTTTAATTTGAAATATCTCAGTGGCGTACTATTATTTTCTTGTTTCAAACATGTTAGACTATTACCCGTACGCGCGCCAATGGTGAATATAAAATTCTGAGTTGTGAATATAAAATCTCAACTGGTTTTAGAGCAATAAATAAGTCGTCAGTTTGTAAGAAAAATTTTAACACCACGTATCTCTGAAACAAATGAAAATCGAATAACAACATATGAGTTATTTTTGATTATTTTTACGTATATTATACAGTCTTAAAGTTTGGTGCGTTCCTCCCCACTCACCCTGTATATTAATCTCCTTTATTTATTTATTTATAAGTAGTAGTTCAAACTTTTTCTTACTAAACATATTCATACTCTTTACAGCTCTACTTTCTTTAATAATATTTATGAATTTGGTGAAAATTGAAGGAAAGCAATTATTACTTCAATGCTACCCCTTTAATTAAGCTCCAAAAATTAATTATCCGTTTTATTTTCGGATAAGTTGCGAGAACTTCTATTAAAATCTTAGTAAGGAAATACATTGTTACGTAAACCATTGGCGGATTCTTCATAAATATTACAAAGGAAAATAAATTTTCTCTAAATAAATGGAATACGACTTCTATGAATTCCGGAAAGAAATACAGTCAATGATCAAAAGCTAATACAAATAAACAAAGTATTAAGTTTGTCTCAAATATTTTGTTTGAAATAAATTATAAAAATTATAATTTTAGATGTAATTAGAACGAAATATTTAGTAAAAGCTGTAATGCTACATAGAAACACTCAGAAAAACAAAAAAAAATAAAGGTAAAGTTGCACTGAATAAAAATGGAAAAAAAGAGAAAATAGTTCTATGAAATAAAGATTGCGTAAAATATACCATTTTTGCGAAACAAAATACTTTTGACCCTTGCACGAGGGTCATTCGAAAAATAAGATTGCCTATACCTCTGAGAAAAAATGCGACCTGCTGGGAGAAATCTGGCAACACTGCATTACACATAAACTCTCCCTCTTTCTTACCCCATCAGTTTAGCCTGGCTGCATTGCTCAGTCTCGGTCTAGCAGTCGTCGATGGTGGAGGTAGGTAGACGGTTTTCGCCCCACGCTTTTCTTTAACGAATGTGTGAGATTTTTGTATATTTAATCTGTCTAACAGTTTTTTTCGCATAATCCTTTGAGTCTGAATTTTTTTTTATTTTTTGCTTTTTAGTTGATTTTTTTATAATATTTTTAATTTTAGTCATTCGTAACTAAAAAAAAGCGTTTCTAAAAAATTTTTTATTTTTTACGTTTTAGACACTTTTCAAGCATTAAAATATATCGCCATGTTTATTAAAATATATGTATAAAACATATGATCGGAATCGGCAAAAAATTTGAAACTTTATTGTTTATTGATGAAGCATAACATAAACAATTAACGTAAAAAGTGAAATTATGTATAGTTCATATAATTAGCTACAATCTATAAAAGTTTTAAGTTTCTTCACTGTAAAAAACAAGAAAATTTAAGCATTTTCCACTAAAATCGTTTTTTTTTTATTTAAACAATTATTAATAAACATAAAAAATTTTTATTAACTATTCATGTATTGTTCCCGCGAATTCATATGTCTGCAAATTTTCATTCGTTTGCATTGCAGAAAAGGCCGTCAACTTAACGTCTAAAATTTGACTAAAACGATTGAACTAAAGAAAAGCGTTTAAAAAGTATATAATTTTGAATGAATTTGGAGGTAATTATTTCATAAAATCCGTTTAAATCTTTAAAATTCGGATTTATCAATGACGATTTACTAATTCGTTGCTTAGAAAATTGTGATAATCCTAAGAATTCTTAATTTTTAATAACTGTTAATAACTACTGTGTATGTATACTGTGTCTTTTTTTAATTTAATGTCAAATTAACTTAATAAATTGTTTAAACAATTTTCGACAAAAAAAATTAAGCGATATTATTAGAACGAATTTTATTTGAAACATATTAATTCAGGTACATTTGAATTTACAATAAAATGTTGTAAATAATTTATAACATAAAATTTCATTGATTATATATATATATATATATATATATATATATATATATATATATATATATATAGACGGTTAGACGTATAGACAATAATATTTCATTGTTAATTTTACAGCATAGAGTTTTGAAGTTTATATTTCATTTTTCGATATCACCGATTTGAAAAAAGGAGCCAACTTCGACCATAATAATTGTAAGAAAACTTTTTTTAATCTTGTCAGCTCTTCGAATATTCAAAATAATTTTTCTCATTTATGTCACTATTTCTAGTTCTTATCTAGCCTAGCCTTTTCTTTTATCTCTTGGGAAGGTGTTTTGCTGTCTCAGCTATTATTGACAAATTATATAAATTTTTCATTTTTCTATTGCAGTCATTTTTTATTATTTAATCCTTATTATCAACTTTAAACACTTGTATTCTTCAATAAATACATTCTGACTACGGTTCTGAAATATAATTTGATATAAACTGTATTTAATAACAAAAACCCAAACAGAATACTGATAGATCCAATATTTATCGATTTTTTTTTTACTTAACGAGCAAAATGGGGTATTTTATTAAATATAGCTATAAAACAACAATGTCTTTATCTTATTTTCTAATTATAACTGATGGACTTTAACTAACTAACTTACTTATACATTTTGTGCAAATAATTGGCGCTACTTCCACAACAATTTCTGGTTTAGTTGAGGAGTACTTAATGACCCGTTTTATTGTTTAGATCATCAGAGACGGACCATTTATACTTTCGCATTTCTTTCTCATTGTTTTACCAATCTATTAATTCATCATCATGATTAACTCTACTCGTAGAACCTATGGTAGATATTGGCCTGTTCTAGAATCAGCTTCCTATCCTTCGCCTTAGTTTTCCATTTTCGTACACTTAATAGGGGAGTGCATTTAGATTTTCACTTCGGAAAAAATCAAACAAGATCAAACTTTTTGTAATTTCATTAAGAAATGTTTAATAAACAACATATCAAAAAGTTCCACTCGAGAAGTAGGTGCTTCATTTTTTATTAAACAAATGAACAGCGAAATTAGATGTTTTTTTAAATAACTACAAAATAGAGTTTTTAGAAAAAAACTGACTTGACCATTGAAAAATTCAGAACATTTTTCAAAAAAAACCTTATATAAAGATTTTTCTAAAATTAAATCTCTAGCTTCTGTAATTTTTTATTTATAACGCTAAAATCACCCTTCTCACACACATTGGCGCAATTAGCGTTGGAAGAATTGCACGGTTGAGTTTTTTTAACGTAATCCTTTAACTAATGGATCAAAAGAAATTTTACAAATTGGACATGAAAGAAGATGAAATAAGCTATCTTATGGTTGTAATATAAAGAAATAAAATCTATGGACATAAGTACGGTGTGGGCGGAAAATGAGCCTTACATGAATTTTGTTTAAAAATGATTTAAAAATGTGTAACTAATACAATTTTACTTATAAAACTCTCAAATTTGCACAACTTACCTCTCAATAATCTTACTAAACGATGTTTTATTAAAAAAAATCTCAAAAATATAATTCAAATAATACGATGTCTCAAAAAATGCAATTTTTGAAAACTTCGTAGTTTTACAGAATTCCCACCATTTTAAGACGGTATTACTCAAGTTTGAATAAATTTAATAAAATTTTTTTGCTATTTTTTTAAAGCTTGGGATGCAGTCTTTAAAAATCACTGAATTATTTTAGTTTAAAAATGAAATAAACAATTTCTTTTTGAGAAAACTAAGAAAGATAACAAAAATGTAATACAAAAACCGAAAAGTACAGCTGAAAAAATGTATATACAGAGTGATCAAAACTTTTTTCTGTAAAACTTACCTAAATACATTTAATAATAAGCTTTAAAAATAATAAATGTTCAACAAAAAAATTTTTCTTTAGCTCTTATACAGTATGTCTGCGTAACTTGGAACCTATTGATAACTTTTTTAATATCAGTTTTACGAAAAAAAGTTATTCTTTATAAAATACTCTGCTTCGTATATAACATAAGATAAAACCATCAAATATCAAATTTTGTTAATTTTGTACGAGGTATGTCAAAAAATATGAATTTCACTCAAGAGTAAAGTACCTTTATATTTCACAATATCGAAAATTTTTATAAAGAAAAGTTGTTTGGAATTAAAAACTATGTTCCAATATGTAATTATATCGTTCTAATCGAAAATTTGTTTTTTTTTAAATATTCTTTCTAATACATTTTAATTTTTAATATTATTGTGAAAATTATTTGTTTATCTTTTTTTTAAGAATGAAATTCCATATTTGTTTGATTTGAATCTACTTGTTTTTCATTTAAATATCCGCTATTTTGGATACGCCATTTTGAAATTTAAATTTTTAATCTTTAATTCAGATTCAACAACCTGTTAAAAATAAAGACAATAAATGTTTTAGAAAAATGTTCTTTTTTATGTTCTTTTTAGAAAATCCGCATTTTTGATCCGCCATTTTATAGTTTATAATGTTAACATTTAAGTTAGGTTTATCAAAGCTCTCAAAAATAAATATATGTAGAAAAAAATACATTTTGTAAAGAAATTATGATTTTACAACTATTTTTTCAGTTATCCGTCATTTTTTACCTGCCATTTTATAATTTAAATTATCAAAATTTGATTCAGGTTCAGAAATCTCTCAAAAATATCCACATATAGGTATGTAAACAAACACGTTTTATAAAAAAAATTCGGATTTTACAACTACTTTTTAAGGATTTTTAGAAAAAAATCCGCCATTTTTAATCCGCCATTTTGAATTTGCAAATTGTATTGTCAGATTCGGGTTCAGCATAATCAAAACTAAAATAAAAACATTTTTTATCAAAATAAAGTATTGAATTCACCCATATTCTTAACATTATTTATACAAAGCAATTGTTATTGTTTAAACAATTAATAAACAATTAGCGGCGAAATTGGTGAGTAGAACTTTTTACTTTAACATATTTATAAATTAACAAAAAAGGTTTAAGAAAAATATAACCTTGTTTGATTTTTTCCGAAACATTGTATCTTTTCATTCTAATTGCACTCCCCTATAAGGGGTCTTCTTGTAAGTCATCTTCTAGTAATTAGATCGTAAAAAGTTGTATAAGAACAGGCTTGTATAAATGCTCATTGTTATGATCGTTCTCTTCAGCATTCTCTTTGCCTTATCACTATACGGGGTCGGCTTCCCTCCACACAATTCTATCTAGGGTCATATCAATATTAATCCCCTTTACTAACATATCCTGTCTAATCGTCTCCCCCCAGGTCTTCGTTGGTCTTCCTCTCCTATTCTCAGTAGGAATCTGCACTTCAGCAATTCTTCGTATTGGGTGATTAGCGTCTCGACGTTGAACATGACCAAACCATCTCAACCTATGCTCTCTCATTTTGGCATCAATTGGTGCCACATCTACACTTCCCCTAATATACTCATTTCGAATTTTATCCTTTTTTTCACTCCTTTCATCCATCTAAGCATTCGCATTTCCGCCACATGCATTCGTTGTTCCTCTTTTTTTTTTCACTGTCCAACATTCAGTTCCGTACATCATATCCGGTTTTATGGCTATTTTATAGAATCTATAACTCATTGTAATGTCTTTTCCAATTTATTTTAATAAAATATATAAAACCATTCAATACATAACTCTTATTTCTGTAAGAATTTACCAAGACATTATCTTAGTTCCCATGGTGCTATCATAAAATTCCCTTCAGAACTCTCCGCTGCTTTGACTAATTTTGTTTTGAATTGCTTCTAAATGTACGAATTCTGTCCCATGAGACTATTCTAAAAATTGCAAAATATAGTTAAAATCAACCAAATCAGACCGACTAGCGGCCCCTTTCCTATTGCAGTAATTTTTTTGAAGTTATACTTATTTACGATCGAGAGTGAAATTTTATAATGCCGGGCGCATGCGCACACGGACAGTATGTAGTTCGTTGCTCATCTTTCAAGATATGTATGTATCAGCACTTTCAGCGCAAATAAGTCATTAAAAGGATATATTAGTGTTTTTAGTAAATTTATGATTTATTATAATTTTTGTGTCTTTGGATTTGTCTTCTTCGGGAATAAGATATTTTATAATAATAGTAAGTACATATATTTAAAGTATTTTTGTATACTTTACTTGGTCTATTAAATTTGTCAGTATGTATGAGAAATCTTGTAACCTGTCAAAGCAAAGGGAATATAGCTCAGTGGTAGAGCGTTTGACCAGAGATGGAGAGGTCCCGGGTTCAAATCCCGGATGATTCATTTTTTTTATTAATTTTTGGTATCGTTTTAATTTAATAAAAAAAAGAATGTGTGTGTACTTTGTACGCACGTAAGAAGATATTCTTCTATTATATAGGTAATTTCAACGAAGTAAATATACTTAACAGGTTATTTGTATTTTATTTAAAATTTAAACTAACTTTCTTATCTACCACTTTCAAAAATTTTTTTTTAAAACAACCAAAAATAAAAAAACATATGAATCGCCCAGGATTCGAACCCGCGTCATTTCAATCACGGAGCTAACGCCCTATCAACTACACTAGCAAGGTCCTTCTAATTGATATGTAAGTTTCGGATATAATTATACAACACGGAATAGTGTAAAAATGTTATGTCTACATAATATTTTATTATTTTACTAGAGAGAAACACAAATCCAAAAACACAAGAATTATAATAAATAATACATTTACTAAAAACACTAATATATTCTTTTAATGACTTATTTGCACGGATACAGATACATAAATACCTATCTTGAAAGATTAGCAAGGAAGTACATACTGTCTGTGTGCGCAGGCGCGCAGATTTATGTACAATTTTACCCTCAATCGAATCGCGCCTAAAGAAGAATATCTTCAAAAATTTAAAAGTGATAGGTAAGAAAGTTAGGTTAACATTTGAATAAAATACAAATAACCTGTTAAGTATATTTATTTCTTTGAAAATATATAGTAGAAGTATAACTTCTTACGTGCGTATAAAGTACACACACATTCTTATTTTTTTTTCTGTAAAAGGCATACCTTTGCAATTTGAAATTATTTCCGCTGTTTATCAAGATGTAAGGGAGTTTGACGTATGCTTCGAGATCCCTGTCAAAAGGTAAGATCATTTTTATAGCTTTTATTTTTTTATAGTTTTATCTTTTGCTTCTTCGCATATTCGACATTGTATTTTCTCCATCTAATTACTGTGTGATATTTATGATATTTGATATTTATAGGTCTAAAGTTAATAATTTTCGAAATATTTAAAATGACATATGAGAGATCTTCTGCGAAGAGTTGAGTACGAAAGCAATAAAGTTGATCTGAAAATCAATAAAGCTAAGACAAAAATAATGGTGGTCGACAGATTGGACACTACTCAACTGACTAACTGTTCGATCCTAATTTGTACAAAATATTTTAAATTGTCAATATAAATTAAAGTAAAACAAGTACGTATACTATTTCACGGGGGACGAGTAGTTTTTGGAATAGGTAACCCATAGCAACAGTCAGAAAAATTAAATATCATATCTATCAAATAATTTCAACGAGAAAAAATATATTTTTGTGGAATCTACGTTCGCTTAGTGCTGTGGAATGCGCTGAAATAAAGAACCTATCAAACCATCTTTAAACCTTGTGAATTTCCTACAGCAGAAACCATTGTGCAAAAAAGATAGGACATCACGAAAAGTGCTGAATACCCTCGTTGGCTTTTTACAGTCCTCCAACGAAGAAAAAGGGTTCAGAGCAAACATTGGTCTACTTCGTCCGGATTTTTTGACACCCGAAGAAAACATCGATCCCTTCGTCTGAATTTGGTACCTACAGCTTGCAGCATCGAGAAGTAAGGTTAGAATATTTGATTCACTTATTTTAATCTTGCTTTGAGAGTATATAATTTATTGGCATATGGTTTTGTTTTAGTTCATATTCTTTCTACTTTATCATACAAAATATTAAACATTTGGCACATTTCTTTAAAAACAAATTATAATTTTTGGATTTATATCTTAAAAAAAAAAACTTACTTCTTTAAGCTAATTAACATATCTAAATATTGAAATAAACGTTATCAGATATTATTTGTATAATAATCTACAATATTAATCATATTAATTAATACATAATATACAACAACCAGCCTACCATAGCAGCACCCATCGAAGGGAATATCGTTTAATTATAATATAATCAACGCATTTAAAATCAATTTACTTATAATAAAGACATCCTAAGCATTATTAATATTTGGCCCAACATAGCCGTATCATCCTTATACCTAATCCACATCTTCAACAATTTATTTTTTATTGCTTACTTAGCTTATCTACTTATTTTAACTTGGTACTGCAACTAATAGCTAGCAATATTCTTATTAATTAGTATATTCCACAAAACAGTAAATTTATAACCTTCTCTCAAACCTATTAGCGTTAATTAATTGATAAAAATGGCTAGTGCTGAAGACCTTAAACATCTTGTAGCTCGTCGTGGCACTGTTAAATCCACAGTGACTCGTTTTAACACTTTCCTTGAAAAATGTGTAACTCCTTTATCTGACACAATCCGTCTTGAATTACAAGCGCGTCTGGATGCCTTAAAGGAGTTAGTTGTTGAGTTTGAAAAGGTACAGTGTGACATTGAACGTATTTGTTTATTTGATACAACCTCTAACCTCGGCAATCAAGATGATGAACGAGGAGAGTTCGAAAGCAAATATTATGCCTTAGTAGCTAAAGCAACATTACTTCTCAATCCCACATCAACGGAGCAACCACCCATTCATGGGTCATCTTCATCCATGTCATCTTCGCCAATGCTCAACTCTCATCGTCTTAATTCATATTTACCACCAATCCCTTTGCCCATATATTCTGGCACATATGAAAATTGGACAAATTTCAAAGAAACCTTTGAGGCACTTATTGAGAACAATCCTACTATTCATAAAATCGAAAAATTTTATTATCTTAAATCCAGTCTAAAGGGAGAAGCCGCTCAAATTATTGGAGCACTCTCCGCAACCGAAGCAAATTATGAAGCGGCTTGGCATCTATTGTGCGACCGTTATGAAAACAAAAGGGCAATTATTCATGCTCATGTCAAATCCATCTTCGAGCTAAGTCCTACTAAAGATGAGTCGTCTCGTTCCTTGAGAAAACTTTTAGACACTTTCGTCAACCATTTCAAATCCTTGGAAAACTTAGGGGAAAGCGTTTTCGAGTGGAGTACCATTCTAATATATCTTTTAACATCCAAAATTGACATCAATTCTCGAAAAGAATGGGAAAGAGTATCAGCAGGAAAGCAATCTCCCGATGTGAAACACTTCTTAAAATTTTTATCAGAAAGGTGTAAAATTTTAGAATCTGTTGAACAAAAATGCGACCAAAAGATATCTCATAAAAGAGATTGGCATAATGTCAAGTCATCTGACAAATCTTCAACCCTTACCGCATTAGCTCAAGTGCCACCAAGGTGCAGTTTATGCTCAGATAACCATTTTATCTACTCTTGTTCTAAGTTTCATGCCATGCCGATACCGGACCGTTTTGCAAAAGCAAAGGAGCTTCATCTGTGCACCAATTGCTTAAGGTCCGGACATAAAACTTTGGATTGTAAATCTAGCTACTTTTGTAAGACTTGTCAAAATAAACACCATAGCCTTTTACATAGAACTCAATCCGAGTCGCAAAATCATAATAAAAACCATATATCTTCCACATCTAATCTTCCCCAATCTCATCAAAATAATCCTAGCACTTCTAGACAACCAGAGACATCCTGTAACTTATATTCATTTAATCAAAATCCCAATTCATTCATACTGTTAGCTACTGCTGTAGTAAAAACATTTGACAAAAATCGGCAACCCACACTGGCCAGAGCCATCTTAGATAGTGGAAGCCAATCCAATTTTATTACTCAAGAACTATTTGAGAAACTAAATCTTCCATATGAACATGTTAACCTACCTATAACAGGTATAAATCACGTTACAACTTCACTTACTAAACGTGTAAAATTAGAAGTAAAATCTTTAAACGGAGATTTCACTTTCAAAATGCCTGCTCTCGTAATTAATCAAATAACCGATCTAACACCACAGCATTCAATCAACCCTTCTTATATTAATATACCCAATAATATCACATTAGCTGACCCTCAGTTCTACGATCCTTCTGAAGTACACCTACTCATTGGTGCAGGTTTATTTTTTAATCTCATGGGTTCTGGACAAATAAAGGGTAATAAAGGTCAACCATTTTTACAACAAACGAAATTGGGGTGGGTAGTTAGTGGCCCAGTTCCTTCACAAGCTTATTGCTACCATTCTGGTCCCAGTTCTTGCTTTCTTTTATCGGCCGATCCTCTTCAGGCCTGTATCGAAAAATTCTGGAAAATTGAAGAGAATTATATTACGATTCCTTCTAAATACACTAAGGAAGAAGAAGAATGTGAAGTCCATTTTCAATGTACCACAATTCGCGACGACACTGGACGTTTTCAAGTGAGTCTTCCTCTTAAACCTCAAATTGCACAACTAGGCAAATCTTATGACATAGCTTTTAAACGATTTCTATCAATCGAAAGGAAGCTTCAGAAAAATCCCATTCTAAAACAAGCCTATTGCGAATTTATGTCACAGTACATCGAGCTTGGACACATGTCTAAAATTTCGGATCTTGAACCTGATTCTTCTCCTTTGTATTATTTGCCTCATCATGCTGTCGAAAAGAATGATAGTCTTACCACTAAAACTCGTATCGTTTTTGATGCCTCGTGTCCCACTTCTACCGGCATATCACTAAATCATACACTCAAGGTGGGCCCTGTTGTTCAAAGCGATCTTTTTTCCATATTGCTACGATTTAGACAGCACAACTTCGTATTTACCGGTGACATTGCCAAAATGTATCGACAAGTACTGGTCGAACCAGCACAGCGTAACCTTCAACGCGTGATATGGCGAAATGATCCTTCCCAAGAAATTACCATCTATCAGTTAAACACCGTGACATACGGCTTGGCAAGCTCATCATATTTAGCTACTAGATGCTTAAAGGAAATTTCTATACATTCTTCGGCTACATTTCCTGAAGAAAGTCGTAAGCTCAACCTAGATACGTATGTCGATGATGTGGTCACAGGTGCTTCAACTGAACAAGGCTTGATTTCTCTTCGTCGAAACTTAACTTCAATATTAAGTTCCTATGGCTTCAATCTAAGACAATTTTCATCAAACAGTACGGCCCTGCTATCAGATATAAATGTAGACGATCACAAAGAAGAATATATAATAACAGATTCACCAAACAGTAAAACTCTTGGCATATCGTGGAATTCTTTAACTGACTCATTTATCTACAATACAAGGATAACAGCAAATCCATCCATTATTACAAAAAGGACAATCCTATCAACCATAGCTTCTATTTTTGATCCTCTAGGTTGCCTTGGGCCCATGATCGTTCAAGCAAAAGTTTTAATGCAAAAATTATGGATTCAGCGACTTAACTGGGATGATCCTATTCCTGTCGAACTCTATAAGATCTGGAAATCGTTTATAGACAACTTTACTCTCGTTAATTCTTTTAATATACCTCGTCAAGTCACCACGAAAGATACTATTTACATTGAGCTACATGGCTTTTCCGATAGTTCAATAAATGCATATGGAGCTTGCATATATGTACGATCTATTGATATACACGGTCGTATACTTAGCAATTTACTGTGCGCTAAATCACGTGTTGCTCCGTTAAAGGCTATTTCACTACCTAGACTGGAATTGTGTGGAGCACTTACTCTTGCTCGCCTAACTAAAAACGTAATCGAATCTTTAGAACTTACTTTCTCAAAAATTTATTTCTATACCGACTCCACAATTGTTCTATGCTGGTTGGGTCTTGAACCTCGCACTTTAAAAACATTCGTATGCAATCGTGTATCCGAAATCCAGCAATTGACAAAAATAGATGAGTGGCATCATATACCCTCCAATGTAAATCCTGCCGACATAATATCTAGAGGAGCTAGTCCGTCCGAATTGCATGAATGTGATTTATGGTGGCATGGACCTTCATTTTTGTTGCAATCTCAGGATACTTGGCCCTCAAACAATCATATATCGAACTTCACAGCTCATACTCCTGATCTCGATTTAATGGAACTTAATCCAAAATCTATTGTTCTATCATCTCAAGTATCTCATTCAATCTTAATATCTTCACTAGTTAATAGATATTCTAGTTATACTAAACTTCGGAACGTTCTGGCCTATTGTTTTCGATTTATCTACAACGCCAAGACTTCAAGGGAATTCCGGATAATTGGAGATCTCACCTTAACGGAGATGGTCCAAAGCACACATCATCTTGTTAGACACGTTCAGAGAGAAAGCTTTCCTGAGGATATTCACCAATTAAAGTCTCATGGTAAAGTCAAACCTTCCAGCAAATTAAGCTCTCTGAACGTATTCCTTGACGACCTAAACATAATCAGGGTGGGAGGTCGCTTAAGACACGCTTCTATCCAATTCTCAGCTAAACATCCGGTTTTACTTCCACATAAGCATCCTCTGACAGAATTAATTATATTTTATGAGCATAAGCGAAACCTTCATCCTGGAGCCCAGGCGACGCTATCCTTCGTCAGACAATCCTTTTGGCCATTAAACGGTAGAAATGTGGTCAGAAATGTTCTTCGTAAATGTATTCCATGTTTTAGAAGCAATGCTCAACCCATGGACAATTTAATGGGGGATTTACCACCCTCTCGAGTCAATATCTCTCATCCCTTTGCGCGCTCTGGCGTCGACTACGCTGGACCATTCAAACTTAAGGAATCGAAATTTCGAAATCGTCGGTTTACTAAGGCATATATTTGCGTATTCGTTTGTTTAACTACTAAAGCGATTCACATTGAATTAGCTAGTGAATTAACTTCGGAATGCTTCTTGAGCATCTTAAGACGTTTTGTTGCGAGACGAGGTCTATGCACCGATTTGTATTCAGATAATGGTACAAATTTCACTGGAGCTAACAACGAGCTGCAAGGTATATATAATGTATTAAAAACAAATGCCATCCGAGATTTTTCTCAAGAAAATAAAATAACATGGCATTTCATTCCTGCCAGATCTCCACACTTTGGGGGGCTATGGGAGAGTGCCATAAAATCAATAAAAACTCACTTGTACCGTATTATAAACAATTCCAATCCTTTATACTATGAGGAATTATATACTCTTTTAGTTCAGATTGAAGGTGTATTAAATTCTCGACCCCTGTTTCCTATGAGCAACGATCCCAATGATATGGAAGTGCTGACTCCAGGCCATTTTCTCATTGGTCATCCGCTTAACATGGTTCCTGCTATAGACTATGAGGATTTTCCGATCAACCGGCTCACCCGATTTGAGCTCTTGCAGCGTATGATGCAGCACTTTTGGTCGAGGTGGAAAAATGAATACTTGCATACTCTGCAGCAACGAGAAAAGTGGAGATATAGCAAAGACACGGCCAAATTACAAGGACAGATGGTGCTCCTGAAGGATGATGGTCTTCCTCCGTATCAATGGTCCCGTGGACGTATAAGTGCTCTTCATCCTGGCAAAGACGGACTTGTGCGCGTCGTGAGCGTCGCTACCCCAAATGGAACTATCAAACGTAGCATTACTAAACTGTGCCCGTTACCCCATGAACAATAAACATTCGGTTTTTATTTTTTTTTTACTTTAACCGAAACAACTACTTTTAAATTTTCTTTCATTTATGTAGTATTTAGGTATGTATGTATAAGTATTGTATAATAAGTCATTGTAATTCTGCAAGCCACAGCCTAAGCGAGCCGATTTTTAAGTAATTAGTCACTACCTTTCTTTATTGAAGTGTATCCCTATATAACTTCAAGGGCGGCGGTATGTTCGATCCTAATTTGTACAAAATATTTTAAATTGTCAATATAAATTAAAGTAAAACAAGTACGTATACTATTTCACGGGGGACGAGTAGTTTTTGGAATAGGTAACCCATAGCAACAGTCAGAAAAATTAAATATCATATCTATCAAATAATTTCAACGAGAAAAAATATATTTTTGTGGAATCTACGTTCGCTTAGTGCTGTGGAATGCGCTGAAATAAAGAACCTATCAAACCATCTTTAAACCTTGTGAATTTCCTACAGCAGAAACCATTGTGCAAAAAAGATAGGACATCACGAAAAGTGCTGAATACCCTCGTTGGCTTTTTACAGTCCTCCAACGAAGAAAAAGGGTTCAGAGCAAACACTAACATATTACAGGAATACCAGGTAGCAAACACCTTTGTCTATCTCGGGTCTAGTATAACTAACGATGATAACTGTGAATCAGAAGTTCGAAGACGTATTGGTATGGCAAAAAATGCGATGAGTCGCCTAACTAAAGTTTGGAAAGACAGATCTATCTCTCAAAATATTAAGATGAGACTGGTGAATGCCCTTGTATTCTCAATATTTCTATACGGAGCAGAGACTTGGACTCTTCGCGCATGCGAGCGCCAAAAAATTGATGCCTTTGAGATGTGGTGCTGGAGAAGAATGTTGCGCATACCTTGGACAGCTCATAGGACAAACGTTTCCATTCTAAACCAACTCAGCATTAAAAAAAGGCTGTCCATAATATGTCTGCAACGAATTCTGCAATTCTTTGGTCACGTGGTTCGCAGAGGTGACGACAGTTTGGAGAGATTAATTGTTTCTGGAATCGTTCCGGGGAGAAAATCAAGAGGACGATCACCAACTAGATGGTCTGACCAAATCAAGCATTCAGCTGGAAACTCATTCTGCGAAGCTCTCAGAGCAGCTGAAGATAGAGACCAATGGAGAAACATTGTTAGGAATATTGGAAGAAATAACGATCCTCAGTAATGGGGAAACGACAGGAGAGAGAGAGAGAGAGAGAGAGAGAGAGAGAGAGAGAGAGAGAGAGAGAGAGAGATGAGAGTTTTACCAGTATAGTGTCAATTTTAAATATTTTAATATCGTTGAAATAGGTATATCAATATATACAATGTGATCACTATTTGCAAGTACATTTTTTTTTCATTTTTTTAAATGGTACATCCTGTATATTAGTACTGCATTTTGTAGTAAATATTACAGAATTTCTTTTGATATCAGGTTAGCATGATTCGTTTTGCAGATATTTAAAAAAGAACTATAAATATATTTTACGTTTTTTCGGGTTTCTTATTATTAACAGATACATTAAAATATCATATTTTACTATATATCATACTAATAAATGTAGTTAAAATGCAAAAATTAATTATTAAATTAAATAAACAACCAATTTTAAAGTCTACCTTAGTAATTTTTCTACCCTAGCAGGTAGTGGCATCAGCATAATCGGCAATCCGATCGCTGCTGATACAGTGGACGCAGTATGAAAAATTAATCCGATGCGTATGATGCGTCCGATGCGTACGATGCCTTTGGACGCTTCGATTTTAAGAGATGTTCTCTTCCCTATTTATTTTTTGTTGTTTTGTATCTATTACTTATTGTGTGTTTTCACTCCTATGTATACTCCTTTTCACCCCACGTATAATATAACAGGACTGTTCATCTTTGCCTTCGAGCATATTGTGTATCAGTTCTCTTAGTTTAATTCTTCATAATATAGTTCACTGGGTATGGTATGGTACAGCCTTTAACTGTAGATGATAACCTTCTCTTACACTTCAACCAAATTAGAGATAACCTTTCGTAGTCATGTCAAATGTTCCCAACCACATACGTGTTAAGTCCCACTAAAATGACATATAGTCTGAAAATAATGTATTGTTGAAAATACGACTGAAAATGTTGAAAATTCGTTTTTAATTTCAACTTGCTAAAAAAATCAATGCTGTAAGCTTTTTATACAGTGAATGACTTTTTTATAAACGATTTGAATTCAGCAAATTGACTTGCAGGATTATTACTTTCGAGTACTTTTATACATATTTGCAGCGGCATAGAACTTTTGATTTACTTTCCCTTTCCCTTTTCCTCGTTCGCCTTCTTTTTGCTCTGACGTTGTATACATATTGTTTGCAAAATTTTTAATTTTTTAATGTGTACTTAATAACTATAAAATTATATTAAGTAGTATAACTCACGCCATTTACTTGGTGTCTGTTTCTGTATTACTTTTTGTTTTTTATTGTATTTTTTTATTTTGTATAAGCTCTGTCCACAAATTGGTAAAATTTTTTGACAATAAAGCATACGTTACTAAGCGTCTACTAATTTTTGGACCCAAAAGAATCTGCCCTGTTTATTGGGTATTTTATTAAATACTCAAATAAAAGATATTAAAATTTAAAAACACCACAAAAACCTTAAAAAATAAACTTAAAAAATTTAAGGGTAAACTAAATCTCTCACCATGGAGTCAGATCTTTCATTATTAGCCCAGTAAATGAACGGGAAATTCGGCGATACCGTGTAATTTTCAGGGGCAATTCCGAATTGCATAAAAATTTGGATTTAGGTTCTACTTACTCTCCACTTTAAAGTTGAATTTGTGCCGTTGACTGCTTTCACTTGCGGGGTGACAGTCACCCCTTCTCGGGGGGTGAAAAAACATACGTTCAAGATAAGACCGTAAATGGATAAATTGACTGATTTTTACGTAAGTCAATACTTTTCGAGTTATTTGCCATTGAAAATGTTGATTTTTCGACAAAAAAAACTACGTTTTCAGACGGTTTTTCGCAAATTACTCAAAAAGTGAATATTTTATGAAAAAAATATCTTTAGCAAAAGTGTAGCTTATAAAAAACCCCAAAAAATGGTCTATCAGTAAAGTCTATCAATCAAATAAAAACAAAGTTGTAGCTCACGAAAAATACGTTCTTATTCGTTTAATTCCAAATCGAATATTTCAAGGTGAAATCACCGAAAAATTAAGCAATTTTCGGGAAAAACCCATTTAAACTTTTTTAAAGTGTTTATAAAAAGCTTTGTTTTAATTGTTAACAAAAGTTTTAGCATTAAAAATAAGCGAGTTACGCTCAAAATAAAGTTGGCCCTCTTTTTTTTTGTAAAAAATCATGAAAATCTTGCCGTGTTTAGCTCCTCAAATGAAATTAATCGCTACCGCTTTACAAACAATTTACTTACCTATCTATTTTTTATATGATCTGTCAGTCTCACCGGTTTAAAGTGTTTATTTTTGAAAGGGTTATAATTGAGAAAGCTTGAATGGGTCACTAATCACGAGTGTATGCAAATTTTGAACAGCCATATCTTAACCAATTTTTGTCTTACAGAGAAACAAAATGAAACTAGCATATTTATAATAGGAAAACCTACATTTCTTACTCTTTAAGATTTTTCTTATCACTAATACTTTTTAAGTTATTTTGAAAAAATGAAATTTTTCAAAAATTTTTAGAAATTTTTTTTTACTATAAAACCAAATGTTTTCAAAGATAAGCACTTCAAACCAATCAAACGATTGGTAAAGATAAACGATTAATTTCATTTAGGGTGCTAAATAGAGGGAGGTTTTCACGATTTTTTTTACCAAAAAAAAGGGGCCAACTTTTTTTTTCAGTGTAACTCACTTATTTTTGAAGCTGTAAACTTTTGTAAAAAACAAATAATAAGCTTTTTTTTTGATACTTTAAAAATGTTAATAAGGTTTTCCCGAAAAACGCTTCTGTATTCGGTGATTTCGCGTTAAATTATTCGATTTGGAATTAGACGAATAAGAACGTATTTTTCATGAGCTACAACTTTGCTTCTGCTCAATTTGTAGACTTTGCTGGTACACCGTTTTTTTCGTTTTTTTTTATAGGCTACACTTTTGATAAAAATATTTATTTCGATAAAATATCTACTTTTTGAGTTATTTGCGAAAAACCTTCTGAAAACGTAGTTGTTTTTTGTCGAAAAATCAACATTTTAAATCGCGAATAACACGAAAAGTATTGACTTACGTAAAAAACTTTATAGAACAAAAGGTGCTTAAAATAAATCAATTTATCCATTTCCGGCCTTATTTTAAACACTCGTTTTTCACCCGCCGAGAAGGGGTAAATGTCACCCCCCAAGTAAAAGCAACCAACGGCACAAATTCATCTTTGAAGTGGAGGGTAAGTAGAACCTAAATCCAAATTTTCATGCAATTCGGAGTTGCCCCTGGAAATTACACTCCAAAACGGTCATTTATTGGGCTATATGTGTTTAACAATATTTTCAAACAAATTAATATACATACAGGGTGAGTTTTTAGTGCGAGATCGGTCGATAACTCCATTATGGTATAAAATATCGAGAAAAGTTATTTAAAAAAAATGTAGGCAATGATATTCTCCACGCTTGGAAAATATGTCCATTTCTACAGGGTGATCAGTAACTGCGTGGTATATCAAACATATAATTTTTTAAATGGGACACCCTATATATTGTTTCATATTTATATTCCTCTCATAATTCTTGTTCATATAATATATAGTTTTGCATTACTATACAGAGTATTTAACAAGTTATGACCATTTTTATTTCGAAATCACTATGAGATTAACACCCTGTATATAAAGAAGTAATTCGTAGACAATAATTTGTTTTATGTAATAAGATAAACAATATACTGTAGTTTTTAAATTAAGTCCAATTCACATCATTGACGAATATTTGTATACAGGGTAAACTACAAAACCAAATTACGATTCTCTCTATTTTTTTAAATGGATCACCCTGTATTTTATTTTTTAGAATTATTGTATTTAATATACTCTTTCATTTCTATATAGCATTCCCTATATCTAAACTGATTACTTTCCGAGATATTTTTAGTTTTCTTCTAATTTTGGGAATACGTTCAATTTTTCTAGTAGAAATAAGTTAGTATTAAGTGATAATTAAACAAAATTATTTTTATTAGATAAATAATTAACACAAAATATAAACCATAGCAATATGCAGTGAGTATACCAATAAATGTAATATTAAGAAATTCAATCATATTTCCCTAATATACAAGAATCGTAAAATTCCTACAAAAAAACTTTGTATTGTATATAATAATATAACAACATTATTTTTATTCAATAAATAACTTACATGAAACATAAATCAAAACAATATACAACTGATGTAACAGTTTTTAGATTGGTATATCAACAGCATTCTAAGCTAAGAATTTTTTAGTAGAACATTGATTTTTATAAGCACTTTTAAACTACAAAACAAAATTAAGATTTTCTCAATTTTTTTTAATAGATCACCCTATATTTTATTTTTTTTTTGAAATATTGTATTTATGATACTCTTTCATTTTTATATAGCATCTCCTATAGATACCAAAACTTATTAGTTTCTGAGATATTTTTAGTTTTCTTCATTTGCCGGGAATACATTCAATTCTTATAAATATAAATAACTTAACAAATAAGTATTATGTAATAATATAACAAATATTTTCATTCAATAAATAACTAACAAAAAAATAATAAACCCTAACAAAATTTAATGAATGTACCAATTAATATGATGTTAAGGATATAAGCCTAAAGTAAATGTTGAAAATGACCACTTTCAAGGTCTATGCAATTTTGTAACCGATATTCAAATGACCGAGCCACATTTCTAACATTTTTGTAAGTCAATATTATTAAAAGCTTCTTTTATTCTATTTTTCATATCATCAAGCGTTGTTGTATGCTTATGATATACAAGGTTTTTTATATAGCCCCACTTGAAAGAAATCAATTTTGGAAGAACTGGAGCACCGTCGTATTTAAAAACCTCAATCGTCAAAAAATGTGGGCCAATCACATAATCTCTAACAATATCACCTTAAACATTTATAGATCACCTAGTTGGAGTGTTAACAAAGTATGGATTTTTTTATGCATATTAATGAAATTTAATATGAAAATTATATTATTAATAACTGCGGGTCACAATCTGCAATTACGAATGTGTTACTAAAAACTTCTTGGCTTAGAATGCTGTTGATATAATAATCTAAAAACTATTAAATTAGTTGTATATTGTTTTGATTTATGTTTTGTGTGAGTTGTTTATTAACCCTGCTGTCCTGTTCGGGTCTATTTGACCCAAAAAATAATTTATTTCTTATTTTACAAATTATTACGCGGCGTAACGATTTGGTGTTTCGTGACTTTGTTACCTAATATGAGGTCTTTCAATTGCATATGAGATAAACAATTAACTTTCTGATTTTTTTGATAAAAATGAAATTGTTACCTAGGGTACGTTCGGGTCAATATGACCCGCGTATTTAAACCTTTAAAAATTGCCTGTGTATGTGTGTTTAGTTGGCAGTATTCTAATTCTATATTGGCAGTACCTGTGTGTTTGTCAGCCGGATACGTCTGTAAATAAAAACAGGTTTCTGCAAGCTAGAACTTGTAAAATAAACTGTAGTATAGCTGGACGATGTTGCAAACCAAATTATAAATATGACCAACATGGACGGACACAATGTCTTTGGAACCAACTGGAAAGACATGAATAAAGTTGGTTTCCAAGCATACATTGGTCTTTTATTTTTAGCTCGAGTTTATAAGTTCCATGGTGAATCAACTTAAAGTTTATGGAATGAAGAAACGGGTCGTAGTATATTTCAATCAAAAATGTCGCTTGATTTTTACAAAAAGTTTGCAAGTAATACGTTTTGAGAACAAAACTACTGGACAAGATAGGAGACGTTTTGATAAACTTGCTGCAATCCGTGAAATTTATGAAACATAGGTAGAAAATGTACCAAAATTTTTTAACCCTGATGAAAATGTTACCGTCAATAAGCAACTAGTTGCCTTTAGAGGCCGCTCTCCTTTCAAATGGTACATTCTAAGCAACCAACGAAATATGTCACAAAAGTTTAGGTTTTATGTAATTATGAACAGTAAAACTTCTTATGCTCTGGAATTGCAGATCTATACAGGAATGCGTGCGATGTGTGAACTGAGTAGTGATTTGGAAAGTCACCATATTACGTGTAATAACTTTTTTACATCGTAAAATTTAGGACAATTTCTTCTAAAAAAAAGTAGATACAATGCCGGGGATTATAAGTAAACTAAACCGGAGCTTTCAGCAAAAATCGCGAATGAAGGAGTTCATAGCTTATCTTTTTTGCTTCACGCAAGATACCACTGTTGTTGACAATATTCCTAAAAATAATAAAAATGTTGTTCTTCTGAGTACTTTGCATCATGAATCGATGCATCATGCGTCACTTTCATCAAATGAAAAGCCTCAAATTATTTTAGATTACAATTCTAATAAGGGAGCAGTGGATACTCTAGATTAGCTTGTTGGCACGTATACATATGAGAAGAGATAAATCGCTGGCCAATGATTGTTTTTTATAATCTGCTGGACATTTCTACCTACAACGCGTTCGTGTTATGGGCATCAATAAATATCCAATGGAATACCAATAAACGAGCAAAACGGCGAATTTTTCTTGAGGAATTAGGAAAAAACTAATGAAACCAGTCATCATTTCCATAAAAAATATACCAATAACTAAAGGCTCTCACGAACTGGTAAAAAGGACACGAGCAGAAACAAGTAGACGAGATGGAAATGCTAGTGAACCATGTATGGACAATCTAACTCCGCCTGCTAAACGAGCACGCTGTAAACTTGCCCTAAAAACAATAATAAGACTTATTATTATTATGTTGTATATATCATAAACATATTTGTAAAATCCATTCTTTTTATTACTGTCGCAGTTGTAAACTCAATTAAGTTTTTGTAGATATTTGTTACCTACAAGGCTTTTTTTAAAGAAAAAAATACCTTTTATTTTTGTTAATAAGGTTTAATTTACATTAACAACATAATTTTTCTTTAAATAACCATAATTTATTGTTAATAATGTTTTATTTATCACTATTAGCTTATTTTATTTCGATTAAGGAACGTAAACCATAGTTGGGTCATATTGACCCGAACAGTACATTTGTGTAGTTGACTCGAACGGGACAGCAGGGTTAAATAAAAATAATCTTGTAATTTTATTATACACAAGATACCTATATTTTTTTGTAAGAATTGTATGATCCTATATGATAATTCCTTAATATCATATGATAATTCCTTAATATCACATTTATTGATACATTCATTGCATATTGCTATGGTTTATATTTTGTGTTAGTTATTTATTGAATAAAAATAATTTTGTTTAATTATCATTCAATACCAACTTATTTCTACTAGAAAAATTGAATGTAATCCCGAAAGTTGAAGAAAACTACAAATATCTCCGAAAGTAATAAATTTAGATATAGGGAATGCTATATAAAAATGAAAGACTATAATAAATACAATATTTTTGAAAAATAAAATATAGGGTGATCCATTTAAAAAAATAGAGAAAATCGTAATTTGGTTTTGTATTTCACCCTGTATACAAACATTCGTCAATAATTTCAATTGGACCTAATTTAAAAACTACAGTATATTGTTTATCTTACTGGATAAAACAAATTATTGTCTATGAATTACTTCTTTATATACAGGGTGTTAATCTCATAGGGATTTCGAAATAAAAATGGTCATAACTTGTTAAATACTCTGTATAGTAATGCAAAACCCTATATTATATGAACAAGAATTATGAGGGAAATATAGATATGAAAAAATATATAGGGTGTCCCATTTAAAAAATTATATATTTGATATACCAGGCTGTTATTGATCACCCTGTAGAAATGGACATATTTTCCAAGCGTGGAGAATATCATTGCCTACATTTTTTCAAATAAATTTTTTCGATATTCTATACCGTAATGGAATTATCGACCGATCCCGCACTAAAAACTCACCTGTATATGGTCCTACTCAAAATTTTCTAGATCTCTACCAAAAATGATAATTGAATATTACTTCCAGTAGACGAAGTAAGAACACTAGCAATTGTTTGCAGTTGGACAGATCTCAAAGAAACTTGTTGCATTCGATTTGAAGATTTTATATTTTACATTGAATTCACAGCTCTTAAAATAAAATTTCGGGTAATTCTGTCGGTTAGATATATCTGCCTTTACCCTAAAAACCCTTCAAAACCCATTAACTTAAAAAAAACTACCCTTATTTTTAGAGTAAACAAAAATCGCTTCATCTATTGGTGAATTTCTTCAAGTGAATACTTCTAATCACCCGGTGTGGAATTTTGACGGGAACAAAATCGTATTTGGCGTCATTCAAAAATCGTGACGCGAGTCACGACTCCAACGCATACCATACTATACACATAATATATATACTTACTATTTATTTATTTATTTATTATTTATATTTTTAGCAATTATACATTATATTAAAATAGTGGCTACATTATATTACAATAATATTTTTAAAATTGAATTATATTATTTAAGCAAATTATGTTATATTCAAATAATAATAAATTACATTTAATATTTTTCTGAATAGTTGTTTGCGTTTGAGTTTGACAGATCCGTCAAAGTCAAACTAAATTTTAAATTACTTATATATTATTATAATAGAGGTAAATATCATTTGATAGTGAATTTAATTATTATATAAAACAAATAAGATGTTTAAAAATAAAATTTGAGTATATTTTAAATGGAATTAATTCACAACTAACGTTAAAAAAGTTATGTTTACATTTTCGTGCAACGGACTCTTCCTGTAACGGGAGAAAAATGGTCTCTTCCATAATCGTTCGAATTGAATTGAATCAAATCGAATTGAATCGAATCGAATTGACTCGAATAAATAAGAAGTATTCACTTTTTTTTTTATAACTTTTAAAAATCCATTTAAAAATTACCTATACGAAAAAATACCGACAAAATGGTGACAATTCTACTGTACCTATATGTTCCAGTAGGTATAAGAAAATACAATTATTTTTTTCCCAGAATTCCAAACTTAAATACTGAGTCCATTAGGGTATTGTGACGCCACTGTTTTCATATTATTCTCTTTGCATTCATTCAGTCATTTCAGATTTAATCCCTTTAATAATTTGAATAAAGTTTTACTTTGTTCATTAAACTGTAGGAAATACTTCTATATAAAAGTACTTTATGCCAGAAATAAACCTACAAAGCAAATCTACACATTATATTATTACAATCTGAAAGCTACAAGAAGTTTGTGTTTATGTGATTATTGGTGAAGTGGTATTTTTCATTAAACATAATTTGATGAAAAACATTTAAAAAAAAATTAGTTAAATTAAAACTGGTACGCGTACATTCGAAAAATCATTATTCTTCTTCATCAGATTTTCCCCTTTCAGGGGTCATGTTTTCTTCGTCACTCATTTTAGTCCATTGTGTTTTCTTCATTTAAATTCTCTGCCATATTCCACTTTCTTTTCGGGTTTCCTCTATTTCTCTTTCTCTCACCGTCTAACAGTCTATCCTTTGTCCCATAATATGGGACCTTATTTCTACGTCTGATATGACCAAGCCATTGTAGTCTTTGTTGTTGAAACTGTTTAGAGAATAAATGACCCTGGCTATTTCCCTAAGTACGCCGTTTCTGATTTTATCTTTCCTAGACTTACCCAACATCAACAGTAAAATTTTCATTTCAGGTACCTTCATCTTCTTTTCCTGAATCCTCATTACAGGCTACAATTCACCGTCGTAAACCAACTCAGGTGTCACTACACCGAGAGAACAATTTCTTTTCTCCTAAAACACTGATTTCTTTGAGCATCTTTTTTAAACGAGTTTTTTAAACACAACTCAATAATTTCTTACAGATTATTTCTTCAATACTAAGAAATGCATTAATGGTTACATTTTAATTTTCTTATCCTAAAGTTTTTGTTTCTTAAATTGAAAATTACAAATATTTTGCAGTATAAGAAATACATATACACACACCGGCAAAATTAGCCGAACACCTTAAAAATGGGACATATTTGATGTCACGAATTTCCTAAACCGGTGGTCCGATTTGAGTGATTCTTTTAGTATGTTATAGCCTTATTATTTAAGAATATCGTTGTAATAATATTGTTGCTAGACAGCTAAATATCATTATATACCGGGTGTAACAATAATACTGTGTTTTTTTCTTAAAGTTTGGAACACCCTGTGGACTATTCTAGCATATATAAAATATTAAAATTAAAACTTAATTATAGCCTAAGCTTTCTTAATATTTTATTTTTTGATTCATTTGCTTATGTTGGAAAATAAAAAAGTTATTGGCTTTAACAACTAGCCATGTTTTTCATCGATAAATCCTCATAGTAGGGGAGGAAAGTATGCTAAATTTGCAGTTACTCGAGCGTTATGGGGACCTATTGGATTGTGAATAGTATGTGCTAAAACCAGAAAAAGGTTAAGTTAACTTTTCTATATTTTGGGGGACTTTTCATTTTTGAATTTATTTTCCATTTGAAACAATATTTTTTTCCGATTATAGCGCCATTTATCCATAATTTAAAAAAATGTTGCGAATAAAAGTTGCTTATTTTTACGTCAAAAATCCAAATCTTCAATAAAAATTGGGGGCTCGTATTTAAGATTTTAAATTAAATTCCCCACCCCACCTCCGTGGGAGGACGTGTTTGGTGCCATTCGATAGATTTTTCAAAAATATTGAATACATGTATTTTGCAGTTTTTCGATCTGATGTTCAGCTAGTTCAGCTGAAATCCACGGGAGGTCGTCATTGTGACAAGGTGACAACGCTTATTAATTTATTTATATAGTACATCTATTGAATTACTTTATGCTTGTTTAGTAAACTAAGCAGATAATGATGGTAGGAGAGCCCAAGCGGGGATTTTTTCAGTTACGAAACCTTGTACCCTGTAAATGTACCTATCCCATATATTGGTTCTTAACACCGGGAAATTCATTAAGGGGGACCGAGAAAAAAATCTATTCTTAGAAATCTAAAAAATCTATTCCCTTGGGGGGTAAATTAAAAATTTTAAATACGATATTTCGCGAAATGAACATCAGGACGAAAAACTGCAAAATACACGTATTCAATATTTTTGAAAAATCTATCGAATGGCACCAAACACGTCCTCCCACGGAAGTGGGGTGGGAAATTTAATTTAAAATCTTAAATAGGAGCCCCCAATTTTTATTAAAGATTTGGATTTTTGACGTAAAAATAAGCAACTTTACAGTATTATTGTTAAACCCGGTATAAAATGATATTTAGCTGTCTAGCAACAATATTATTACAACGATATTCTTAAATAATAAGGCTATAACATACTAAAAGAATCACTCAAATCGGACCACTGGTTTAGGAAATTGGTGACATCAAATATGTCCCATTTTTAAGGTGTTCGGCTAATTTTTCGGGTGTGTGTATTTTAAGTTAATCCATATTTATATTTGTGAACAAGAAATTTTCTTGCAATCAAATAAATATTTTAAACCATAAGAAATATTTCTTCAGAAATACCCTGTCTAGTCTGTCTTAGTAGTAACTGTGGTTATTAAGTAAAAACTGTATCATTAATGCCGAAATGCTACTTGCAAAGAGATTTTCTTCCAAAAAAGAATTGCGCAGTAACCATTATTCACTATTTGTGATTTAATCTCAGTGTTTGTCAAGATGGCGTGCATGGCATTAGTTCATTTTCATAGATGGATTTTGGATTTGTTAGTTTTCTTTAAAATCTAAGGGATAGTTTGAAGGTACGTATATAGGTATATAAAAGTAAATTGATTATTTTAATATGTAATAATAATATTGTTGCATATCCGAATATGTAGTTCTAGAAGAAACATAATGGTATCTTTATATGCATTTTAGATATCTATAATGATGGACAACTCTGAAAGAAAGGATCTTATTCTAACTGGGAAATAAGCCACAATTTAACTTAAAAAATGATTTTATTGACGTTCTGACTTCCACCTCGGAGGGAATAATATAATATAAAGCTTCAGAACAATATTAAAAGGAGTTATTAACCAATTAGGGGTTTCCATAAATGGAAGAACTTATACAGGTAAGTTCCTTTATAAAAATGTGTATACTTATGTATAAACTATATGTTTCTTGGATGTATAGTCGTCTATATACAATCCTATAATTCAACGTTATATCAAACATGGCGTGTACTTTATTTGTCATAAAGAAATATTAGTTAGTCTAAAATAAACATCTTAACGGTTAAGAAATTTTATTGCCGAAACCGTGAATTAGTTAATATGTATTAAATGACTTAAAATGAAAACTAATAATACTTTCCTGTAATAAAATTTTAAAATAAAATAAATTGCTGTTGTGGGAACGTAAAATCCTTCGAATGATATATGGCCCTTGCAGAGACAGCGTGACAAACGAATGGAGGCGCAGATACAATAACGAGCTAGAGTCCCTATTCGGAAAAGAAAATCTAGTCAGATATATAAAGGCTAATAGACTCAGATGAGCAGGGCATGTGATACGCAGTAACGACAATGGCCTTATAAACAATGTGTTCTGGGAAAGGCCAGATGGAAGAAGGTCTGTAGGGCGGCCTAGAAAAAGGTGGAAAGATGCAGTCAAAGAAGATCTAGAGAAAATGGGAGTGCGACAATGGGAATTAGTGGCACAGGACCGACAAACATGGAAGGCAATAGTAAACGCGGCAAAGACTCACGAAGAGTTGTAGCGTCATTGATGATGATGACGTAATAAAATTTCTTAATGATTAGGTTTGCTGTATCTTTTGGATTATATAAATTAACAAAATTACAACATTATGTCTGCTTCAATGGTTTACATCGGTTGTATTTTTCTTCTTGTTTTAGCTAAACAATGTATATTGTGTGACTTAATATTATACAGATAAATAATTAATATTTCATATACAAAAAGAAAAAAATTAACAAAGGTGGTAGGATAAATAAAGCCATGTTTGAACTAAATATGATTGATTATTATTTGTTGAAATGCCAAGAAATGTTTTTGGGTTGTAGACTGTTTTACTGATCCCTACCGTTCTTATACCAAAAAATTAATAGTTTTTATGGGGGTCCGTCTATTTGTTTTTTTTGTATTTCCTTTTGTCAAAATAAGTATGTTCTTATATCCTTATTAATTTTTTTTTATTAAAATAAGTTTACTCTTGCTACATAACGGTTTTGTTTTAGGTAATTACTGATATACAAAGTGCTATTCACAAAAAAAGGAAAAATTAAGGGTTGGATTTGTCCCACCATCCTTTTATTATTGTATATAAGCCAGTGGTTTAAGAGTGGAGAAATTATTTGTATGTATTAATATCTAACGTTTTATATCCTGTTTTTATTATCCAATAAAAAATAATTTTACCTTAACATAATGATTTATTTCGCTGTATGTAATGTCACTTTATTTTTAAGAAATGTAACTTAATTCTAAATATACAATTATACCTATCTGCGAAATAAATTTCTTAACATTAAATACATTAATTAATAATGGTAAGATAACAATATTCCTTACTAAGAAATATTATTGCTTAAAAAGAAGAGTTTTGTAATGCCAAGAAAATATATTCTTATGACAAGTATAATTTCTCAATCTCCTCTTCAATCAGGGCTGCATCATCCGCATAGCACACTATACTGATTCTACTGTGGCCGAGTCTGTATCCTAGTTGAAGCGATTTCACATCTTCTATTATTTCATCCATTAGCATATTGAATAGAAATGGACTGAGGCTTCTCCCTTCCTGATTACTCCTGGTGTTGGCATGTTGGCCGTAGTAGTGTCGTTTGTTTTAATTTTTGTCATGTTGTTATTGTTCATTTTTTTATGATTTCAACAATGTTTACCGGTATTTTTTTTGCTTAATTTTCTTTATTATGCTTTCGTTAGATCTACGAAGAAAATATATGCAGGTTTGTTATATTCTATCGACTTCTCTTTCACTTATTTCATGGCAAATATTGCGTCCGTTGTCGACCTGTCTTTTTTGAATCCTTGCTGTTCTTCTCTGTTCTTTATCTGTGATTCCAATTTATCCTTGAGTATGCCTGTGAATAACTTCATTGTCGTATTTAAGAGAGTTATTCCTCTGTAGTTGTCCGGGCATGATCTTTGTCTTTTAGGGTCGTTTTCACGCTACATCTTATTGTACGTTTTGTGTGTCATGCAAAACGTACGACAAAACTTACGTTTTGTCAAGTGTATAGATACATAAAAACGTTTTTCAAACAATGTGTTCAATCTCCGCTACAAAACAATCGCGCGACTACAAATCGCAAGTGAAGTCCGGCGCTTATGCTTTTCTCATCATATCTTCGATCTGGCCTTGGATTTCATTTCGATTCGTTTCATTTTTTGTTATACACTGGACAAAACGTACGTTTTGCAGGACACACAAAACGTACAATAAGACGTAGCGTGAAAACAACGCTTTAAAAATCGGTATTGTGATACTGGTGTGCCAATCTTGTGGTATCTCTGCTCTGTCTAAAGCGTCGTTTTCACGTTACGTCTTATTGTACGTTTTGTGTGTCATGCAAAACGTACAAACGTACGTTTTGTCCAGTGCATAACAAGAAATGAAACGAATCGAAATGAAATCCAAGGTCAGATCGAAGATATGATGGCAAAAGCATAAGCGCCGGACTCCACTTGCGATTTGTAGTCCCGCGATTGTTTTGTTGCGAAGATTGATCACATTGTTTGAAAAACGTTAATATGTATCTATACACTTGACAAAACGTACGTTTTGTCGTACGTTTTGCATGACGTACAAAACGTATAATAAGACGTAACGTGAAAATGACCCTTAAGATTTTGTTAAACAATGTTGTGAGACATTTAGTGAGTTTCTGACCGCCGTAATTACAATCAGTAAATAATACAATTTATTAATACAGAGGTATCAGCTCAGTGGCGTGCGGTGACTTTTTCGAAAGGGGAAGCGATTCAATAAAGATATAAAAATATTTTCTTAAAGGTCGAGGGTCGAGCAACTTTCCACCTGATAACACTCTGATGCGCAGGGGCTCTCTATCAGCAAAGTACTTAATTATGTGAGACGTCCTGCGTACAAGGACTCACACACTAAATCCGTGACGCGTGAATGCGTGAGGCACTCTATTCCCGCTATTTCTAGTGACTAGTGACCTATCATTGATCTGTATTGCTAGCTCGGGCCTTGAGTCCTCGCGCCGGGCTTGGTTTTCTAAAGAAGAATCATATTTAAAAAAAATATACTCCGAGGCATTTTCCACAACACACAACTTTCACTAAAATGACACTTATTTATACTCGAGGTCTATTCTCCTATCAACTTCTGATAATTGTTGAATGCAGTCTTTTTTAATGGATAATAGGGCTAACTTTCAAAGTCTGTCTTCGCTTGTTGAATTTCTTTTAAACTCTTAATTTGAAACTTTTATTGCATCTTAATACTGCAAAACTTCGTTCAACTGATGCACTTGTGGCTGGGATAGTTAGTAGTACTAATTCACACAACTTGACCACTTCACACAGCGACTTGTTTAAACCAGTAGTTATAAAGAAATCCCAGATTTCTGCGTATTTCTTTATCATTCATGTCAGTTGTTTCATAAATGATACTTAACTGAGAATGCAAAGCTGGGATATCAAAAAATTTTCATTATTTAATCGTAGTGACATAAATTCCTCTGTGGGAAATTTTGATGAATTATAATTAGAAATATTAAGATTATATATAATTCTACAAATTTTAAATCGTTAAAATTTTGAAAGCTAGAATTCATTTGTTGTAGAATATTATCAAAAGGTCTCTTTGTTTCCTCTGTTTTCTCTGTCTCTCTGTCTCCGAAATTATCAATCTTCATTGTTCAAACCCCATGTGTTCAGTTTTATCCCAAATATTTTTAAACTGCTCTCGTTTTTTTAATTATCGTAATAATAAAGTCATCAATTTGTCTTATACAAAATGCAATACCATTTGATTTCTGTAAAATGTCAAATAAAAGATCAGTAAAAGGAAATATCTCTGCAAAAAATTTAAATTAAAATATTCTTTAAGCGAATGTATGTAATACCATTGATTAATAAACACATAAACACATAGATACCTCACCTTAAGGTAAAACCGAATTCAGTGTTAAACTCCGCCCACTTACACCTCTTTGCCCCTCAAGTCTAAGTACTACCTGACTGGACGGTGGCGACATTTATTGAAATTTTTGTCAAGATTGAAAAATAAATTTGAGCGGCTTGGCTGGCGTAATAGACAAAGATATAAGGGTAGTATTCAGCATTTTCACAAATAATTTTAACGCGCTTGTAATCTCTATTTTGGAATTCCGATTTTACTTCAGATAAAATGCTAAAAATTGATTAATAAAAATAGTGAAGAGGTTTCCTATAAATTATTTAATTATTAATACACTACAAAAAAAACAACAAAATAGAAAATACATAATAAAATTAGCAGTGATAATTCACATGTAAATTATTTTTTGCAATTTGTAAAAGAAATTAATTTTCAGAACTAATGCGAAATAAAATATTTGAAGTTGAAATACAGAATTTCTTTCCAGATCTTACCCATTCACTCAAGGTAAAATATTGCAAAACCTCCGAATTTTAAAGAATCCATTTTATTGGCATGAAATTTGGTATACACATAGCTAAAATATCAAAGAAAAAGTGATATTGTGCCACTGTGTGCTTTTGCACTGGGGTTAAGTATCACTCCTTCTCGGGAGTGAAAAAATATACGTTCAAGATTGGATAGTCCAGATTGGAAGTCCAGAATTGGATAAACTTATTAATACTAACAACTTTTGGTCCATAGAGTTTTTTCAATAAGTCAATACTTTTCGAGTTATTTTCGGGTAAATATGATTTTCGCAAATTACTCAATAAGTAAGTATTTAATCGAAAAAAAAGGTATATGTAGCAGAAATACCTATAGTTTTTAAAAAAGTAAAAAAGTGGTATACGTATGAAGTCTGTAGATCCAGCAGAAACAGAGTAGTAGGTAATGAAAAGTGGGTCCTTATTCGTCAAATTCCAAATCGAATATTTCAACGTGAAATAACCAAAAAATGAAGAACTTTTCGGGAAAAACTACAACTTTTTAGTGTTTAAAAAAAAGTTTATTTTTATTTTTGTTTAAGTTTCTAGCATCGAAGTAAGCAAGATATGGTCAAAATAAATTTGGCCCCTATTTTTATTTTTGGTACAAAAGTCGTGAAAATCACTCCCTAATTAGCATCCGAAATTAAATGAATCGAAACGGCCTTACAATTTACTTAACTTGTTTATTTTTTATATTGTCTGTAAGTTCCATCTATTCAATGCGCCTATTTTTGAAAAAATTGGTTTTAAAGTAAAAAAACAATTTTTTGAAATTCTTAAAAAAGCATTTTTTAGACTATAAAGGGGGTTTTGCTTTTCTGAATATTTTATATTTTTTGTTTTTTTTTAAGACAAAAATAGGTTAAAACATGGCTGTTAAAATTTTTCCAAAACTTACAGATCATATAAACACTACTTACGTAAAGTAATTTATCAAGCGTTGACGATTAATTTAATTTTAGACGCTAATTAGGGGGCGATTTTTACGATCTTTTTTCAAAAAAAAGGAACCATTTTATTCTGAGCGTAACTTACTTACTTTTGATGCTAGTAACTTAAAAAAGAACAGGGTTGGCATAGAATTTCCCCATCTTATAAAACCCAGTGGGTTTTTTCGGGCTTTTCAATTGATAAAACCCACTATTATTGGGTTTTTTCAAAAATAGCAAATTTTCAGTTAAATGAACGTCATATACATATATTTATTTCTGAATAAAAACAAAAACTAGCATAAATACCATGAAGTAAGAAGTAGGTGAATACAAAACGAGAGAAACTGAAACTAAACTAATAAAACACTTATTTTAAACATGGTACATAGACAAATAAAAAAATAAACAAGTTTCTTGTTAAACAAAGCATCAGCAAATCATATTAGTTATCAGGAAAATCAGAATCTGTATTTTTGTCACATTTCCAATTCCCATTCGTTATTCGTTAGACTCGGTCGAGGACGAGGACTCGGTTCTTAAATGATTATATATTTTTACCAAGTTTGCAGCTCTATCGGCACCTAATCTGTTGCGAAGCTTAGTCCATATTAATTCATATGAAGAAAAAATTCGCTCAATAGATGCAGATGAAGCTGGACATGAGAACAAAGATAACATATAAATACAAAATTCATCTGGTATTTTATTTGTTTTTCTATTTTTTATTGATATCAGCTTCCACCATTTCTTTGTTGAGAATTTTTTGACAAGTTCTTATTTGAAAAGTGTTGCGAAGAACATATCTGTATCCTTAATCTTGGATGATAACATCACTGCCAAAAACTCATCAGAAAGATTCGATGCAACTCACTGTTCGACTGTTTCCTCTTCTTCCCCTGTAAGTCGTCTTCCCATGTATTTGGGATCCACAGTATTTGCAAAAAGGTGAAATGGTTGAATGGCAAAGTCATATCTCTTTTTTATTTCTTGTCTGTATGACTGTAACAAATCATGGTCGAGGGCATCTTTCCATATTTCTACTGCATCAGAAATGTTTACAGAATCGCTTTGGAATCTGTCTAGAGCTTTCACAATAACGGCAAGTTGTTTTTGCAAATACAGAGCCTCTCTATATATGGCGACATTATCTAATATTTTGGAGACATTTTTATCAAATTCTTGCTCCTTCTCTGTCCTAATTTCAACATATATATATGTGATAGTTGCTTATAAATGTTGCAAGACAGGCTTCATGTGATTTCCAATGGGTTTCATTGGGTAGCTGAGGCATTAGACCCTTTTTTTCTTTAAGCCACCCATGTGGTAAATGTTTATTTCTAAAATATTTATGGACCTCAATTATGTGCTTGGTAACTGTTTTGGGTGTCACATATGTTTCTAATAAATTCATTAAATGAGAGGAACACCCATATGTTAGTAAATTTGGATAAGTTTCCTTCAAAATGTCTTTCATATTGACCATTTTTGCCTCATTATCGGTACATATAGCAAAAACATCTTTATTATAATTTTCTTTAATATATTCAATCTTTTTTTAGCTATTTCAGAACAATATAAAGCAGTTTTTTTCATCAGAAGGCTCCACAGCATCAATCAATATACTATGTTCGCCAGTATGAATACTCGTAGCAATTATAGGGTCATCCTTAATACTGGACCATCCATCCTGCATCATTGTGAAGCTAACGTCTTCAGCACTGAGTTCACTTTTCAGGGTTTCTTCTATTTCCTTATAAACTGTATCTAACAGCTCTCCTGATACTTTCTTGCGGCTAGAAGGATCATATCCAGGTCTCAATGCGCAGATCATGTCCTTGAATAATTTGTTATCAGCAATATTGAATGCTATGTTACAGCCATAAAAAAATTTGGCTATTTTAATATCCAATTTCTGCTTTTCACTTGCGGAAGTCTGCACAACAAACCTTTCAATACCTAAAACAATTTACATAAAATTAATTATGTTTGTCACTTTTCTTGAAATTTCTTCTTATTATAGTAGACCAGACACAGGGTGGGTAGAAAATATATAGATATACAAATATACATCCTGTATATCCTGTCAAAGTTTGGATTAGTTTGGGCATAGTCAGTAGCATAAACATAATACGATGTTTTCACTTCCTGCGACGCCACTGGAAGTTACATAAAAATCGGTGAAAACACTTTACAGCAATAATTGACAAACTTTGACACCCCTTTATGATTTCGATAATTCGATATATGACAAAGTATACTAATACTTATTAGTTATTTTGACATTTTCTATTGATTTTAGATATTTGAAGTTTTGCCAAATAGTTAGACCACCCTATACATATATTATAGATTGAATCCAATATCAAAATTGAAGGAAATAATAAAAATAACAATTGGTTAGCGTTGATTAAATTTTAAAATTTTAAATTACTAAATTTAAATTACGGAGAATTTATTGAATTGACGTAATTAATTCTCAAATATAGAATATAGTATAATGAATGATTTAATGATGTTACCATACCTGCCTGTCTTTTTCTTTTAATAGATACATTCGTTGATGCACTTTCTTCAAAAAAACTGCTGCTACCACCACCACTACTACAACATTCTATTTCACTCATTCTATTGATGTCCCCGTCAGCTCGTTCAGCCACTCTTTTTTTAGTTAGCACCGCACATTTCTGCAAGTGTGCTTTTATTCTTTCAATTTTGCTGCTAATTAAAATTTTACAATGTTTACATTCGGCTTTAAGCTTTCCTTCCGTTTCAATTTTGTTAACGTCTGCCCAACTGAAATCTAATTTTCTTCCACATCTACTGTTATTTGCCATAATTTCAGAATGATGTAATTTCACAACTCCAGAACGCCACGGCAAAACGCACTCATCAATGCATCGCACAGTTAAAATTGACAAAATTAAGAGGTTTGTGCTCTAAATAAATCTCCGAAGAAATATCGGTGATTCCCCATTATCCGGCTGTTGGCGTGGAGGCAAATGACGTAGTGCAGGTGTTGATGCACTGATGGCCAGTGATGCCAAATGTATTTATTTATGTCAAGTTGCTTTATTTTGTAAGCATATTTTGTTATTTTCTTATTTTTGAAATAAAATTCATAATTTTTGTAAAACTTTAAATCGAAATAAAAAACTGAAAATCCCCAAAAAACCCGAAAAAAACCTAAAAACCCAAAAAAACCCGTCGGGTTGGGCTTTTAAAAAAACCCGGGTTTTTTCCAACCCTGAAAAAGAAACAAAAATAAAGCTTTTTTTAAACATTTAAAAAAAAATACTGAGTTTTCTCCAAAAGTGCTTAATTTTTTAATTATTCCACGTTTAAATATTCGATTTGGAATTTGACGAATTAGAACCCACCCTTCCTGAACTAAAACTCTGTTTCTACTGGGTCTACAAACTTCATACATTTATTATATATAACTTCATACCATTCTGCACTTTTTTTATAAGATAGGTATATTTTTGTTAAGAATATTTATTTTTTCGATCAAATACTTACCTACATTTTGAGTTATTTGCGAAAAACCGTGTAAAAAGGTGTTTTTTTTTTGTTGAAAAGTGAATATGTTCACTTGCAAATTACTCGAAAAATCTTGACTTAGTGAAAAAAACTCTATAGAACAAAAGTTGCTTAGAATTACTCATTTTAATACCGGACTTATTTTGAACGTATATAAATTAGGGGCAAAACCCGTGAGTAAATGGAAGAATTACTCCTACATATTTTGTGATGGCTCGAAATGTCACATAAAAGTAACGTCATCGTTCAGAAAAAAGTTCAGTTATGTTAAAAAACTAAACAATACTAGAATATGTACTAGGTATATTAGAGGTATTACTCAAATACCTGTATTTTTAATTTACCGGAAATAAAAATTAGCTATATATTTTTTTCTGAGAGTACCTAACATTGTATTACAAAAAATTGACAACTTGTCTAGAAATGGTAAAATAGAAGTCAATTATATTCTGTACAAAATAAGAAATAGTATAGAGGTGAAATAAAATCGATAGGATCTACTGATCGATCGCATACTTTTTACATTTAACAGAACAGAGGTCTATTATAGGTCTGTATCCCGCGTATGAAAAAAAGTTGATTAATAGCAAGCTGAAAATTTGTTAATAGCTTAAGGGTGTCTAGTCGGATAAACTTTGATATATGGGAACACTGGAACAGGGGCAGTTTTAATTGTGGGGTTAAAAATTTGGAACGGTCAGACAACGAAAACGACACATTTATTTTGTCCGACAGAACAAACTTAAACTCTCCGAATAGAGATTAAACTCTCATGGAAAAATCAGACTGCTATTTATCACCTGTCATAATTCCTGTCATTTGACAAATTCTACAAGTTCCACTCATTAAAACGCCCATTTGGTGATAAATAGCAGTCTGATTTTTGCATGAGAGTTTAATCTCTGTTCGGAGAGTTTAAGTCTGTTCTGTCGGACAAAATACATGTGCCGTTTTCGTGGTCTGACCGTTCCAAATTTTTAACCTGTTCCACAATTAAAACTTCCCTTGTTCCAGTGTTCCCATATATCAAAGTTTGTCCGACTAGACACCCTTAAGCTATTAACAAATTTTCAGCTTGCTATTATTCAACTTTTTTTTCATACGTGGGATCCAGACCTATACAGCCGGTGAACGGCATGATCACTGGCATCATACGCCAGAGCACGCGGGTTCAAGCCCTGCAAACGACAATCAATTTTTCATTTCTAAATATGATAAGAGCCGTTTCACCGTACTTCGGAGAGCACGTTAAGCCGTCGGTCCCCCTGGGCTAGTGTACATCGACAATAGTTACTTAAAACAGGTTAAAGATGTAAATGGCGCCGGAACAATCCGAAAGGATCTCTCCGGCAAAAATGCCCTACGATATTATTATTATTTCATTTAACAATTTCTCAGGACCTTTCTGATGGAATTACTTCAAAGAGGTTATTAAAAGCAGATAGTGATGTGTACCAAATACAATGGATTATATTTTTCTTTGACAAACAACGTTTAAATGAATAATATTGATAAAATGACAGGGAATTTTTAAAATATAAATAGCCGAGGACATCTAATTCTTTCATTTTGAGTTTTAAAATATGCAGGTTTTTATCAAGAATGCATTTTTTTCCTAAACTTTATAAAAAAGTTTTCAATAATCGCTCACCCGGAAGAAAAGTAACAAAACTCAAAAAATGCATAATTCCAGATCTTGTTAAATTGACTATTTATTGTATTATATTCATGTTTGTTTAACTTTACTTTTATCGAAAATAAGACAAGTTTTTAAAAGTTTGATTTTCACCAAGAATTTTATATTATTTCTTTTATGGTCTTTACAGTTTTCAAGCCAATTTTTAGTTAATAAAATATGCTTAGCCAAATAGGTTTCAATATTGTCAAAAACTGCATTACCTACTTTAAATTAATTAAAGGCCCCGTGAAACTTTTTCTAACATTATTGTAGTAATAGTAACAAACAAATCTGATTATCTCTGAAGAATCTTTATTCATGTGCACCATATTCTCTAAGAAGTAACATTAATTCGTATTTTTGTTATAGAGTTTTAGTGTCTTGCAAATCTTCATGGCATTTAATCCACTTCAAATTCTCTATAATCTTATAGTAAATAAAACCAGTAACATGCACATGTAACAGCACACGTTTCTAAATTTTTGGTTGTTGTCTTAAATTCCGCTTTAACTTATCACAGGACAATACGCAGCTAATAGAAGGTAATACACCTATAGGGTAAGTTCGGCTCTGACGCCACTGTTAAATACTCGCAAGTCAGACAGCGACTGAGAAATCTCAATACGGTTTCCGAGTAGCGCCATCTAGTTGCCGATACGTCTTTCGGTTACCAAGAGGTGAGCTATCTATGGGTAAGTTTATAATCAATGGTAATACCTAAGCACCCCTTAGCAGCAGTAACAGTCGGAGCATCACACTTTCGGGAAGGCGATACGACGAGCGCTTCCATGGCATACCAAAATTCGCGCGACTAGTGGCTGCGGTCATTGAACCCTGACCAATTTTAAAAGGGACAACTGCATGACAAGCGGCGATTTTGAGATGCGCTTCTGCCAGGAGTGGACCAAATAGTTGAATTGTGTGCATATTGAGTTCGTTGGTACGCGATTAATTTTTAATATTTTTCAATGCCTATTTGCTAGGTAATATGTAGATTATTTGGATTAGGGAAAAAATTTTATTATTAAATATTAATTAATAATATATTTTCTTATATCGACGAATAAATAGGGAAGCGGCGCTTCCCCCGCTTCCATGGACCGCACGCCTCTGCATCAGCTACACTAACATAATCAAATCTATCTACCACATGGCAATGACTAGCGTAAGACTATCTGAACAACAAACAAATAAATTTTGTATACAGCGAACAGTACAGCAATAAGACACCATCTCGCCAAAGCTGTTTACAACTTTTAAAACACGCTTTTAAGAAGGCAGATCTGAACGAATATAATTCAACAAAATGGAAAGAAGCTCGGTCATTTGAGATTCGCAGGTGACATCGTCCTTATAGTATAGTATGGATGATGCAATAATAATGTTGAACAAATCATCGCCTTAGTAATATAACTTGATAACACCAAAATTTACGTTTTTGAAATAACTAGTTCACAAAATGTATTTTATTTGCCTCCATATTGTGTAAAAACTTGATAACTCACTCCAAACGGGTTAAGTATTTATTTATGATTGATTGACGACAGTTGATAAAACTCAAATGCCTCTAATATTCGGTGCTAAAACTTGACAAGATAAGTTATCGAGTTATTGTTTAATCGTGAATACGACATACACTGAATGCTACAACTAGCTAACTCTATTTATCTAGTTGTAGCACGTATTTTTCTGAAACCATTGAGCTAACCACGTAATTGCTATCAGTTTATTCGGTTCATATTAATGCAAAAATTCAAGAATTGTTAGCAGATCTGGCAACCCCCATGGTAGAGGGCAATTTTTACTAACATAATGCTTAAAACATTAGTTTTGTTAAAAAGTTCACTTAGAGGTAACTTGGCACGACATGCGACATTACCAAATGTTGACATTATGGTAGTGCCAAAAGTTGATACCTTTAATTTTTCATGTTATTTTCCATATTGGAAAACAAATTAGCACCGTATTCCTAAATAGATCAGTGTCCATATCAGTAGCCAAAAAGTTAAGGAACAGTATTTTACAGCTGCAGAGTAAATTCCGTAATTACCAACATCATGGTATCAGCACAAATATCTTTAAAATCTTTAAACCCGTTTATCGCAGAACTACTAATTTCTAGTTATCAAGTTATAGTATTAAGCTGACGAAATTATATCACGCTTTCTTAGAGGTCGGACTAAATATTAACATCAGCAATACGCAAATAATGACTAATCTGGTGCTAAATCGTAATATTGTTGTTGATGGAATGGATACTGAGCTGTATCTTATAAGTGCTTGAAACATGAAATTCGGTTGTGAGAGATAACCAGGTGTGCGAGCTCACACGTCGCATAGGATTAGCCTGGGCAGCGTTTGGTAAACTGAACTATGTATTTAAATCGGTCTTACCGATGAAAAGGAATATCCTTGGCTTATTGCCTGTACTCACTTATGGAATGTAAACATTAACACTCACAAGAAATGTAGTGTACAAGAATCGCGTAACTCAGAGGGCCATGGAGCGCCAGATTGTTGGGTGTCTCCCTGAGAGACCGAATCCCAAACGAAGAAATACGTCGTAGAACAAAAACAACAGACACTGTCGAGAAAATCGCGTCGATAAAGTGCAAGTGGACAGGACACGTCGGCAGAATGTCAGACAACCGATGGACAAAATGTATTGTCGAGTGGAGGCCACGAGAAGAAGCACTACGGAGCAGGAACGCCTACCAGCCAGATGGACCGACGATCTGAAGTATGCTAGCGGCACAAGCCGCACAAAACAGAGATGGAGAGAGCTGACGGAGACCTATGTCCAGGAGTGGACGCGTACGGTTTGATGACGATGATTAATACAATGCAATCAGAACCTAGACTGAATATAATAATAACTAGATATTTTAAGCTCCAATAATAGTACGGTATAGTTAGACCCAAACCTAGACATCCAAAATGAAAGTTATCCTCCAACACCAAATTGTTCTATATGGTCCACATAATGTTCAGAAAAAAGTCACACCATTTTGAGCGTCGGGTTTGGGGGGGAGAGGGGGGAGAAATCTGCAAATTCGTAGTTTTTTACGTTTTACGTCAATATTTCTAAAACTAAGCGGTTTAGCATGAACAACCTTCTACACAAAATTGTTCTACATTAAATTTTAGATAAAAAAGGCCCTATGCATAACCCTTCTAAAATGAACGGTTCCAAAGTTACGGAGGTAGTATATTATAATTGGTAAAAAAAAGGCCTAACATCCAAAGACATCCAAATAAAGACATCCAAAGTAAAAGTTTTCCTTCAACACCAAATTGTTCTATATGGTCCGCATATTGTTCAGTAAAAAGTTAGACCATTTTGAGCGTCCGGTTTGGGGGGGGGGGAGATGGGAGAGGAATCGGTAAATTAGTAGTTTTTTTACGTTTTCCGTCAATATTTCTAAAACTATGCTTTAGCGTAAGGAATGTTCTATAGAAAAATGTTCTACATAAAATTTAAAACAAAAAAGGTTCTATACCTAATTGTTATAAAATCAACGGTTCCAGAGTTACGGTGGGTGAAAAGTGGAGGTTTTCGATACTTTTTTTATTCACCGATTTCTCCCCCCTCTCCCCCCCAAACCCAATGCTCAAAATGGTGTGACTTTTTTCTCAACATTATGTGGACCATTTAGAACAATTTGGTGTTGGAGGATAACTTTCACTTTGGATGACTGGGTTTTTGGTATAGCTATATCATAAATATTGGCCAAAAAATATAAAAAGTATCGAAAACCTCGACTTTTCACCCTCCGTAACCCTGGACCCGTTGATTTTATAACAATTATGTATAGAACATTTTTTGTTTTAAATTGTATGTTGAACATTTTTGTATATAACATTGTTTACGCTACAGCATAGTTTTAGAAATATTGACGAAAACTTAAAAAAAACTACTAATTTGCCAGTTTCTCTCCCATCTCCCTCCCAAACCGGACGCTCAAAATGGTGTAACTTTTTACTGAACAATATATGAACCATATAGAACATTTTGGTGTTGAAGGAAAACTTTTACTTTTGATGTTTGGGTTAGCCCTTTTTTTTTGACCAGTTTGGTGTATATATAGAACAATTTGGTGTTGAAGGATAACTTTCACTTTGGATGTCTGGGTTATGCCATCTTTTGGATCAACTATACTATACTATAAATATTTTGTTTTAAAGGCTTTTCGACACAAGTTTTTTATTGCATATTATTTCTCACTACTTTTTGGTAAAGTGCCAAGTGTCCAATTAAAAATAACCCAATCTACTTTAATATGTATGAGCGAATGCAGCAGTAGACTCTAATAAAACTTCGTATACTTGCTAAAAGTAGTTTAGAGAAGTAATACATCGATTTATATGTATTAGACCGTTGAAACTACTTTGCTAGCGGAAAGATAATCAAACAACAAAAACAGCCTCGAGCACATCGTTTAGTAATACAAGTCTGTTCACTAAACTATATGAGTACAAGTAGAATAAATTATTTGTTATGTAACATTAACGACTAGAATAATGTTTCCAGAAAATATAACTCTAGAATATCTAATGAGCTTTGAACGTTCGAAATATATTTGGCAAAAGTATGGGAAAGGGGTTACTATTTGGGGGTAAATAATTATTTTGAAATGTTATAAACCTCACATGTTAATTCGTTTTATTGTTACTGTTTTGTTTTACTATTTTTCTTCAAAAAATAGTTGGCACTCAAATATTTGATCAACTAAATGTTCCGTTTATTTTTCACTTAATTTCTATCCCATTATCTTTTCCCCCTCTTCAAACATAACAAGAACTTAATCATAAGCATATATAAAAAATTTCTGTGGTGTCTATGCCCCCTCACAAGTTGGTACAAAATATTTATCAGTTGGTATTGACTTCCGCCTGTCAATGGGCAGACTGCAATTGCGCGCAGCGGTCAAAAAGGAGAGAGACATAACCCTTCGGTCCAAACCTAACTTACGGGTATAAGAGTGAGAGAACCGCAGGAGGTATTTGACCTCTTAGTCTAAGAGCTAGTGAACCCTCCGACTAACGGTCGGCCTGTAAGGCTAAAAATTTTTCTAGTGATAATTCATAGCACACCAAGGCTAAAAACCATGACCTGGCAGGCCTCAGCGGTGCACGTGTATCTACCAGGTGAATCGAAAAGTGCAAATTTAGGGGGTAAAATAAACTTTCTCCTGTAAGGTTTAAATTTAAGTATGCGTTTGAGTATGTCATTTAGAAGACATGTGTACAATTACAGGCGATTCTGAAGAGCATAAGACCTTGCCAGGCGAGGGGAAAGATTAGGGGTTTTTCCTAAAATTATTCTTTTTGCATCGAATAAATTTTTTTTAGGTTTTGTGAATCATTTCAAACAGAAAACGTCTTTAGTGATTTTTCTCTTAAGTTAATAGTTTTTGTTATATGAGCGATTGAAAATTTTGAAAATTGAGAAATCGGCCATTTTTAACCCTAAATCGGACATTTATCTAAAAATTTCAATGTTTCCAAGATACGTAGATATTCTTTAAACATTGATTGATGAAATCCCGAAGAGTTTTTTGCAATAAAATATCAAAAACCCCTTTGTTTTTTTAATTGCTAATCAAGCGTGTGCGACACTGTAGTATAAGTGAGGACGTTTGAGTTTGCATAAATTCATTATCTCTAGAATGGGCAAATTTCAAGAGAAATCCTCAGACAGGTCGATTTTTATTTTTGAATTAGGACTTTTTGGCGTATATATAATACTAGTGACGTCATCCATCTGGGCGTGATGACGTAATCGATGATTTTTTTAAATAAGAGTAGGGGTTGTGTGATAGCTCATTTGAAAGGTTATATAATTCTCTATTCACTAATATAAACATTAACATAATTATTTATACAGGGTGTACAAAAAAAAATTTTTCTTCTATTTGTCAAATTTAATCAAAGTTAATTTAATAAAAAAAATTTTTTGTACACCCTGTATAAATAATTATGTTAATGTTTATATTAGTGAATAGAAAATTCAATAACCTTTCAAATGAGCTATCACACAACCCCTACTCTCATTTAAAAAAATCATCGATTACGTCATCACGCTCAGATGGATGACGTCACTAGTATTATATATATGCCAAAAAGTCCTAATTTAAAAATAAAAATCGACCTGTCTGAGGATTTCTCTTGAAATTTGCCCATTCTTGAGATAATGAATTTATGAAAACTCAAACGTCCTCACTTATACTATAGTGTCGCACCTGCTTGATTAGCAATTAAAAAAACAAAGGGGTTTTCGATATTTTATTGCAAAAAACTCTTCGGGATTTCATCAGTCAATGTTTAAAGAATATCTACGTATCTTGGAAACATTGAAATTTGGAGATAAATGTCCGATTTAGGGTTAAAAATAGCCGATTTCGCAATTTTCAAAATTTGCAATCGCTTATATAACAAAAACTATTAACTTAAGAGAAAAATTACTAAAGACGTTTTCTGTTTGGAATGATTCAAAAAACCTAAAAAAAATTTGTTCGATGCAAAAAGAATAATTTTAGGAAAAACCCCTAATCTTTCCCCTCGCCTGGCAAGGTCTTATGCTCTTCAGAATCGCCTGTCATTGTACACATTTCTTCTGAATGACTTACTCAAACACATACTTAAATTTAAACCTTACAGGAGAAGGTTTATTTTACCCCCTAAATTTGCACTTTTCGATTCACCTGGTAGATACACGTGCACCACTGAGGCCTGCCAGGTCATGGTTTTTAGCCTTGGTGTGCTATGAATTATCACTAGAAAAAATTTTAGCCTTACAGGACGACCGTTAGTCGGAGGGTTCACTAGCTCTTAGACTATCTGCGCGCAATCACAACCCACCCCTGTCAATATTACTTGAAAATGATATGAAAGGAATGTTTTATTTAAGTATTCATCAATATAACGACGGTGGAAAAGCAAAACACTTGAATCGCCATTTTTTAAACTTTACAGGAGAGACAATAGTTTTAATTCGACACTTACCTATACCTAGGTTGACAGTTATCAGAAATAAAATAACGTTTAGAAAATAATATTAATATAATAAAGTATAAAAACAAAAACTCGTTCGTTATACAAGATAAATCTTGTGTACAATAAGTTTGGGTATTAAACATATACGGCTAACTGATGTGAAATGGAAACAAAAATTAAATATCTAAAACAAAGTTTTACATAATGTCGTCTATGTCCGTTTCTGCGAGGGTATCAATTCCTGTAACTGAAGGTAAATTTATATATTCCTTTTGGAACAATTTGGGGATCACCTGATCATTACAAAGTTTTTTTAAATCGTTATATTTTGTTTTAGTTATGGGCAAAGATGTTTTGTACAATTGGTCCACGACCTTTGAATTTATGCTCCCATGATGATAGGAATAATTTCTTCTTCTTCAGCGGATCTCATGCTATATTTGACTGACATCTGATTCATTTTAGACTTTTTAAAAGTAGCAACTCTGATATTGCTTATCTTTCCAGTTAAATTACCGCGAGAATATTTGTCAGCAAAGCTTCCATAACCTTGGAAATCTGTATGATCCAAATAACTGTCGTTATAAGGCTTTGGTTCTTTTCTAGCTAACTGACAAACTGTAGCCCATTGCGAAGGGGCCCATAAAATAGTATTTTTTACAGCGCCTTCTATAACAGAGCACATAGAATCAACAGACATCTCTGTATGTCCCGGGAGCAAGTAGTTCATTTGGATGCTTACAATATTTTCACAGTTTTTAAGCGCATTATGAATGGCTGACAACATGATCCTATTCTTATTCTCTCCGGGACATGAATCGGAATACAGTATGAGGTGTTTCACTGAGATGCGTGCATCCACTAGATCTATATATTTCTGGATAATAGAAGCAATTTCATTGCTCCCTCGTTTTCCTTCAGTTTCTCCCCAGATGTAACAAAAGCCTTCTCTGCTGCCATTTTCATAAAAACATAAGTTGTATACGGCATATTTCCTTGAATAATAGAGTAACTTGCTTTCGCCATGGGGAGTTTTCAATACCTTTTGAAGATCAAAAGATGTACAAATTAAATCTGTGCGTTTCTGACTCACTTCACGATGAAAACTGTACCTTTCCTTGCTAGCTTTCTTTTCCATAAGGTGGTCTTCCTTTTCTGCTTTGCTCTCTTCAGTGTTTGCTGCATCAAATTTAATACATTTGAGACATTTATCTTTCTTAGGAATATGAAAGCCTATATTAAATTCAGTATTAAATATGTTTAAAAAAACTTTTTCACTGACATAGTCTATTCCCTCGGATGTTTTCTCGCCTTTGTAAATACGGTACAAATTTTTTTGGTTCCTAAATTCTACTGGTAAGTCAAGTTTAGTAGTATCCTTTCGACAGTAGTGAGAGGGCAGTGCTGGCAACTTCTTGATGAAGTTTATAACGCTTTGTCGTGTAGTTTCCTTAGTTTTATTAGCAGGTATAATTTTACCTCTTAGATCATCTTTTGCAGATCCCTCAATGAAGTTTGTTAGTGTATAATGCACATAAGTTTGTGTAATATCTAGGGTGTTAAGTAGAAACTGGTGGCAGACTCTTCGTCTATCTTCGTTATCATTATTGTAATATTCGTACGAAAAAGAACGTTTCCCACTATCCTTTGAAAGTTTTCTCTTGATAGAATTTCGTCGGCTCATATTTACAATTCAATCGCGTTGTCTAGCACTACCCAAACTCCAAAAATCATGAAACAATGACAATCTCCGTTCTTCAGGTACATTCTGGCAGCCATTGCCGCATTTTTTTCCGATACAAGGATTAGGTTTAATTTCTCTTTTAGAACGTATTGTTCCATCTGCTCGGATATACTCTTGACCTCTATTTTTAAGATCCTTTCTATTCTTTCTATAATTTATTCGTTTTGTTCTTTTACCTTTTTCGCCAACTATGACAATATCATCTGTTTTACTGGCTAACTCCTTACTTACCTTCTGTGTTTTTTGACTATCTTTTTCTTAGGCCTCTTATTATGGGTAGATGTATCTGAAGACGTTGTACGAACTAGAACCATCAGTAAAAAACGGGTCTTCATTATCGGAGATAAATACACAACATGTATTTTTGTTAAGTCTGGGTCGTTTGGATCGTTTTGTATTTTGCTTAATATTAATAGGATCAGAAGCAGCATCTTTGGCGACTAAATTTTCCATTGTGTTTGTTATCACATTGCTATCAATTACATTGCTATCAATAGTCCGTTGAAACTCTGCAACAGTGTCAACTGAAATAAAAGAGATGATATTTTATTTATATTTCATAATAGGGCTAATATAACAAGAATGAATAATAGAAAGACTGACAATAAATTATCATGAAGTTACATACAAATGAAGCACTCAAAACGTTCGCAAGTTGAGCATTTCAGAGCCGTGTAATGATAATGTTTGCTACAGTGTATCGTCTACCCTTTTCTAAAATGATATTTAAAACTTACCTTCGAAGGATAATTTACGTTTAGCCCGTACCTGAGAGAATTCGGATATTACTTTTTTATAAAACTTCCTACGGTCCATCATCACTTAACTGTAAAAAAGTTTTTGAATTAGGCAGTTAATGAATATGACAAATTTAATAGATAAACAACTATTTTATATTTAAAATAATACCATACACTAATAATAAATCGGATACTTTTAAGATAATTAACAAACACAAGGTAATAATTTACTTACTCGGTTCTACTATCACCCTTATCGACAAGTCTCAACAAACGTGATCTCTCCCCGTGACGGCTGATCACTGACTGAAGCGACCTTTGATTGGCACTTCTATTTATAACTTCGCCACTTGCAAAAAATTCGTTTAAAAACGTTGCGACACGTTAATTAAATTATCAGAAAAATGTATATCTTAAACGACACTAAACATCATTTACAATTGAAGTCAAAACAATTTAGGCGCCATTTATAAAAATTGTAATGCTATCGGTTAATTTAAAAACATTTGTGATAATTTTTTATACGTTACATTAAGCGACACTTCGTATTTTATTAGACATCTTGCAAAACAAATTGAACGCCATTCAACCCATTCTGAAAATATGAGGAAAACACATTAAATACGCGATCTGCAATAAATGTTAGATAGGAAAAATAATTTATGTCACCTACCACTAACTAGTATGAACACAGAAAAACACTTATTGTTAGTAACATAGTTTTTTTTTCTCTGATTCTGGCTTTGGTTTAGAATTAGAACCTTTAGCCACGTAATTGTATAACTTATCACTAAGTCAGGGGAGTAATGTGTAGTGTGTGTTGAGTAAGTGTCTTGTTACTTTACAAAGTCGACGTCATTGTATTTGCAAAGAGACGCTAATTGTTTCCAAACGTCTGCGGTCCCTCCGGTGAGTACCGATCCCACAAGGACAGAAACTATTTTTCATTTATTAATTTATAATAAATGAAAAATTTCTGCCCCTGGTAGGATTCGAACTCCCGACCTTTCAGTAACATAGTTCAGGGTAAGGAAAAACAATTTCACCACCTCTTGCTAGCTAAAAAGGGAAAGCATAAACAATTGGAATGCCAAATATATCAAACGGGTGTTAACTTAAGAGCAACCTATACGGAAATTGACAAAATTTTGTGTCGGTACAATTATCGGTGATAAAAAATGATCCACAAAACTGCAATACTTTAAGCCAGCGTTTCCCAAATGGTGGGTCGCGACCCGGTACCGGGCCATGAAAGCAAAACGGCGGGTCGCCTCGCCTCGCCGTTTCACATGAACATCTTCTTTTACACTGCGAAGTGCGTAGGCTATCCAAATGGAATATTTTAAAAAAACTTTAATTCAATTATGTAATTGAATCGAAGGAATAAATTTCAATACTCTTAGAACAACATCCACCAACGGCTAGGGATGCAATATTTCAATTTAAGGACAGTTTCATGATGTCAATTGGTTAATCAAGGTAGCCTATCTTTATGACATTTTTGACTTCTTGAACAATTTAAATATGCCATTAAACAAGTTTCGAATTCCTTTTTGTTACGACCTATAAGTGTTAGGCAGGATTTTCAACACTGGCTTCCTCAAAAATAAGTATAGGAATCGTTTGAAAGTCGAACCGGACCTGAGGATAATTGTCATTTTTTCCTCCAAAAGTGAAGTTTTAACCAAAAACGATATTTCTCATTAATAAAATATTTGATTTTTATTTTTTTTTTTATTACATTTTCGCTTAAGCTAATGATTCTTTATTAAAATATAACTGTAATAAATATTTAAATTTTCTTGTACTCACACACCAGGGTATGCAAAAAAATAGTTGGTGACGAAGGATAAACACAAAAATAACCGGGCCACGGAAAAATAAGTTTGGGAACCGCTGCTTTAAGCGACATCAAAGTCCTCAGAGAGTGATGAAACTAATACCAATCGACGCAGAAAAAAATGCTGATTTCAGTGATACATAAATGTCATTTTTGACCAAAATGTCGCTTCAAGTGTTTTGCTTTTCCACGGTCGATAACATAATATTTTTGTTTAATATTCATTTATAATATTTAAATCTTGTTGAGGTAAGTTGATTTCTATACATTTAATATTTCACTAATCATAGAAGGTAATCAATAAGAATAGAGAGAGATATATAATATGCTTCTTATACCTGGAAAATGCGTTTGACAGAATAAGAAGAAAGGACGTATGGAAGACACTAAAAAAGGGGAGTTGACAGGAACGTAATAGATGTAATAAAATATACAGTAAGAAGTATCATTTTTTAAATCTTGTAAAGCTATTGGTAGGATTTGTTTGTTGATGTTAAAATCTAATGACATCCGCGGCAGAAACACGGTCTATACAGACAGGACAAAAATAATGCTAGAAACAGCAGAAAAGCAAACCCTTCGAAAGATCAATGGTAAGACACCATGGGATAGAGCTAGAGGTGCAGATATACGACAGATATGCAGGGTGGACAACATTAATAACTGGGTAACTAAACAGAAGAGTATAGAATGTAACAACCACATAAGGCCAATGGCAGCAAATAGAATCGTGAGGAAGGCGACAGACGGTTCCCCAATCGAAAGGCGATTTGTGGAAAGACTACGAAACGGATGGAATGAGAAATTCCTGGAGGCATATTGAAAATAAAAAGTCATGTATATACAAAAAGATGAAGAAGAAGATGTTAAAAAATATCATTAGAAATGTATATTTTTCAATATAAAATAAATATTATTGGTTAATTTCATGATTTATTTGTCCCTTCGAAAACTCATTGTTCACTTATCAATTAAGATAAGACCAAGTTACACCTGAGTGACTGAACTAGACGAGGCCTTAAACGATCAGTTTCCATAATTAGTTGGAGTTTTATTGGTATACATTAAGCCCTTACTCTCTGTTACCCAATTTGTGGATAGTATAGCTCTCACGGCAACTCATGGGTATATACTTTCAAACTTTATATGATATTGAGAAATAGTAATAAATCTTTATTATTTATATAGGGGAGTGCAATTAGAACGAGAAGATACAATGTTTCGGAAAAAATCAAACAAGGTTATATTTTTCTAAAACTTTTTTTGTTAGTTTATAAATATATTAAAGTAAAAAGTTCTACTCACAAATTTCGCCGCTAATTGTTTATTAATTGTTTAAACAATAACAATTGTTTTGTATAAATATAATGTTAAGAATATGGGTGAATTCAACATTTTATTTTGATAAAAAATGTTTTTATTTTAGTTTTGATTATGCTGAACCCGAATCTGACATTACAATTTGCAAATTCAAAATGGCGGATTTTTTCCTAAAATTCCTTAAAAAGCAGTTGTAAAATCCGATTTTTGTTTATAAAACGTGTTTGTTTACATATATGTGGATATTTTTAAGAGGTTGCTCAACCTGAATCAAATTTTGATAATTTAAATTATAAAATGGCAGATCCAAAATGGCGGATAACTTAAAAAATAGTTGTAAAATCATAATTTCTTTACAAAATGTATTTATTTCTACATATATTTATTTTTGAGAGCTTTGATAAACCTAACTTTAATGTTAACATTATAAACTATAAAATGGCGGATCCAAAATGCGGCTTTTTCTAAAAAGAACATAAAAAAGAACATTTTTCTAAAACATTTATTGTCTTTATTTTTAACAGGTTGTTGAATCTGAATTAAAGATTGAAAATTTAAATTTCAAAATGGCGGATCCAAAATGGCGGATATTTAAATGAAAAACAAGTAGAATCCAATCAAACAAATATGGAATTTCATTCTTAAAAAAAAAGATAAACAAATAATTTTCACAAAAATATTAAAAATTAAAATGTATTAGAAAGAAAGAACCAATTATTTAAAATCTATCTCTTCAATATTCAAAAAATTGTTGCAATGGGATCATAAATAAAAAGTTATTCTTAGTAAAAAGCTCTGCATATTCTAAAACTTTAAATGCAATCATAAAATATCAATTTTTTTCAATTTTGTACAAGATATGTCAATAAATAAAAATTTCAGTTAGGAGTAAAACACATATATTTTTCATAATACTGAAAATTGTTATTATGGAAAGTTGTTCAGAATTAAAAACGATGTGTCAATATGCAATTACACTTTTATGCAATTTTTTTACATATTAAGTGTTAGACCATGCACAGCTATTTATGACGAATAACTTTCTTCATAAAATTAATAATAAATCAATTATCATAAATAATAAGTGAAAATTTAATGATGTTTGGTATAATTAATTTGAAACAATATTAAAAAAAACAAATTTTCGATTAAAGGATATAATTACATATTGGAACATAGTTTTTAATTCCAAACAACTTTTCTTTATAAAAATTTTCGATATTGTGAAATATAAAGGTACTTTACTCTTGAGTGAAATTCATATTTTTTGACATATCTCGTACAAAATTAACAAAATTTGATATTTGATGGTTGCATCTTATGTTATATAGGATGCAGAGTATGTTATAAAGAAAAACTTTTTTTCGTAAAACTGATATTAAAAAAGTTATCAATAGGTTCCTAGTTACGCAGACATACTGTATAAGAGCTAAAATTTTTTTTTTTTTTGTTGAACATTTATTATTTTTGAAGCTTATTATTAAATTAATTTTAGGTAAGTTTTACAGAAAAAAGTTTTGATCACTCTGTATATACATTTTTTGAGCTGGTAATTTTCGGTTTTTGTATTACATTTTTGTTATCTTTCTTAGTTTTCTCAAAAAGAAATTGTTTATTTCATTTTTAATCTAAAATAATGCAGTGTTTTTTAAAGATTACATCCTAGGCTTTAAAAAAATATTAAAAAAATTGTATTAGATTTATTCAAACTTGAGTAATACCGTCTTAAAGTGGTGGAAATTCTGTAGAACTACGAAGTTTTCAAAAATTACATTTTTTGAGACAGCGTATTATTTGAATTAAATTTTTGAGATTTTTTTTTGAATGAAACATTGTTTAGTAAGATGATTTAAAGGTAAGTTGTGCAAATTTGAGAGCTTTGTAAGTAAAATTGTATTAGTTACACATTTTTAAATCATTTTTAAACAAAATTCATGTAAGTCTCACTTTCCGCCCACACCGTACTTATGTCCATACATTTTATTTCTTTTTATTACAACCATAAGATAGCTTATTTTATCTTCTTTCATGTCCAATTTTGTAAAATTTCTTTTGATCCATTAGTTAAAGAATTACATTAAAAAAACTCAACCGTGCACTTCTTCCAACGCTAGTTTACATTGCGCCAATGTGTGTGAGAAGGGTGACTTTAGCGTTATAAATAAAAAATTCCAGAAGCTAGAGATTTAATTTTAGAAAAATCTTTATATAAGATTTTTTTTGTAACATTTTCTGATTTTTTCAATGGTCAAGTCAGTTTTTTTCTAAAAGTTATATTTTCGGGGTTATTTAAAAAAACATCTAACTTCGCTGTTCATTTGTTTAATAAAAAATGAAGCACCCACTTCTCGAGTAGAACTTTTTGATATGTTGTTTATTAAACATTTCTTAATGAAATTACAAAAAGTTTTATCTTGTTTGATTTTTTCCGAAGTGAAAATCTAAATGCACTCCCCTAATACTTTATTATAAAATGTTTAATACAAAATTATGTACAAATATAGTTTAAAACCGTACTAAAACTTGAAACGGAAGTAGGACACACTCCTATATCAAGAAGGATTTATGATATTTCCTGTAGGCGCTAAAATACGTATGAATCCTTCAGGCAACGCGACAACCCTTGTTAGAGGATTCTGAAGGGCTATCTCTAATCCTGCAATCCAACGAATTGGGGTCATTGCATTGTTTACAAGTTATTAAACAGGAAAACGATGACGAGTAGTGGGTTGAAGACACGAAGGGACTCGAAATGAAATACATCCAATCATTGCAGGCGTCCTTTTTAAGCGAGGTTTAGAATAATTTTACATATATTATATATTACTTACGAAAATACATGTTTTGTTAACTAATTTACATCTTTATATTAAGCAATTTTTAACAAAAACGTAGTAAAACTTGGACCTGTACCAAAAACGTATTGTCCTATTCAACACTCGTGACAAATTGTTATATGATGTGCCGAGAGGGGTAATTATCCACTCGACGCGACGAGTGTAAATCGTCACGTCAACTATATAGTACATTCTTTCACGGTTTTTGCTCTAAATTTTAAAGAACCGCTTAGACTGACATGAAATTTGGCATACGTATAGCTTACATGTCAAAGAAAAAAAGTGATATTGTGCCGATGTGTGCTTTTGCCCCGGGGGTGACTTTCACCCCCTCTTGGGGGTGAAAAAATATATGTCCAAGATAAGTCCGGAAATGTGTAAACTGACTAATTTTAAGAAACTTTTGTTCCATAGAACTTTTTCACCAAGTCAACACTTTTCGATTTATTTGCGAGTGAATATGTTCATTTTTCAACAAAATAACCACATTTTTAGACGGTTTTTCCCAAATAACCCAAAAAGTAAGTATTTTGTCGAAAAAACGTTCTTAGCAAAAATATAGCCTATAAAAAAGTAAAAAACTGGTGTACGCGTTAGGTCTCTGGATCTCGTAGAACTAGAGTTATAGCCAATGAAAAATAGATTCTTATTCACCAAATTTGAAATAGAATATTTCGACGGGAAATATCCAGAAAATTAAGCACTTTTGGGGAAAACCCATTATAACTTTTTTAAAGTGTTTAAAAAAAGCTTTATTTCTGTTTTTACAAAAAGTTTCTAGCATTAAATTTAAGCAAGTTACGCCCAAAACAATGTTGGTCCCTTTTGTTTTGGCAAAAAAAAAATCTGGAAGACCACCCCCTAATTAGCAACTTAAATGAAATTAATCGTTACCGCTCCACAAATTATTTTACTTATGTTGTGTTTATATAATTTGTAAGTTGCATCGATTCAAAGTGCTTATTTTTGAAAAAATTTGGTTTCAAAGTAAAATTTTATAAAAACTTTAATTTTGAAAAATATGTTTTTTTTCAAAATAACTTAAAATTATTAGAGATACCAAAAATCTCGAAAAATAAAAAAGTCGGAATTGCTTTTCTGAATATCATATATTTTTTTGTTTTTCTGTTAGACAAAAATTGATTAAGATTTGGTGTTTCTAAATTTGCATATATTCGTGATCAGTGACTCGGTCAACCCCTTTTAACTACAGCCCTTTCAAGAATAAGGACTTTGAACCGATGAAACTTACAGATCATATAAACAATACAAACACGAGTCAAGAAACTTGTGAAGTCGTAACGATTAAGTTCATTTAAGATACTAATTAGGGGGTGAATTTCTAGATTTTTTTACCAAAACCAAAAGGGACTAACTTTATTTTGAGCGTAACTTGTTTAATTTTGATGCTAGAAATTTTTTTTATAAAACAAAAATGAAGATTTTTTTAAACACTTTAAATAAGTTGTAATGAGTTTTCCCCGAAATGTGCTTCATTTTTGGTTATTTCACGTTAAAGTAATCCATTTGGAATTTGACGAATATGAACCTATTTTTCATTAGCTATAACTCTGCTTCTACTAGGTGTAGAGACGTAATATATACACCATTTTTTTAAATTTTTTACAGGCTATATTTTTGCTAAGAATATTTTTTCGACAAAATACTTAATATTTGAGTTATTTGCGAAAAACCGTCTAAAAGCGTGGTTATTTTGTTGAAAAAAATTAACATATTCACTGCCAAATAACTCGAAAAGTATTGACTTAGTGAAAAAACTCTATAGAACAAAAGTTACTTAAAATTAGCCAGTTTATCCATTTCTTGACTTACTTTGGACGAATATTTTTTCACCCCCAAGAGGAGGTGAAAACCACCCCCAGGACAAAAGCACATATCGGCACAATATCACTTTTTTTCTTTGACTTGTTAGCTATGTGTATGCAACATTTCATGTCAATCCAAGCGGTTCTTTAAAATTTAGAGGTTTTGCAATATTTTACCGTTAAAGAACGGACTAATATAGCAATAAAATTATAAAAGGTAATTGTTATTACTATCAATATTGTGGCTGAATCCTATTTAAAGATAATATTGAATTTAAATATTAGGTATGTTTACGCGGGATTAAGCAACAATAATTAATGTGGTGAAATTTAAAATATTCTGGGAAGATGTATAAAATAAAATATAAAATAGAAAATATAAATAACATTCGTTATGCCGATGATAGTCATTATCGCTGAAAGTAAGAAAGACCTGCAGACGTAGTTAAAAACAATTTGTGATACTGGGGAAGAGTTTGGTTTAACAATAAACAAAAAGAAAACAAAAACCATTTTGATCAGCAGAAAATCTAAATCCGAAATCAGAAATTTGGTCAAGAATAGAACAATCCAAAGCAGGCTTTTTGAAGATAAGGAAATTTCTGAGTAACCAAAGACTCAATCTGCAAATCCGATATCGGAAGGTAAAATGTTATATCCACTCAATTCTTCTTTATGGTGACGAAGCTTGGACCGTTAATGTTAACTTAATGAGAAAGCTAGAAGATTTTGAGATGTGACTTTTCAGGAGAATTGTAAAAAATAACTTGGACAGATCATATTACGAAGGAAATGGTGTTGCACAGAACGGGAAGAGACAGATAACTTTTGACTACCATGAAAATTCCTGTTGCTCGGTACCCACATGTTTGTAAATGAAACAATAATTCTTTGTTGGTATATAAATATTCCACCACAAATCCAAGTGGATTTCAGGTTCAGCTTTAATAATATGTCACAATGTGTCTTTAAAGTAAGTGTATTTGACGTTTTAGTAATACGAAGACCATCTTATGCCTACCTACATCATCTGGAGCCAACAACGTCTAACTTCATCCTCCATACCAAGCAACAAACAATCCACAGTGCCATAAGCATCGTTTTACTGTAAAGCTATTGGCAGCATTTGCTTGTATATTATTAAATGTCATTTCATTATTTTTTATGCTAAATAAATATATGATGATTTAATTATTATCTTAATTTTTTTCTACTAAGATAAGACGAACTTGCACTGAGTGCCTGAGCTAGGGGAAGCTTTTCCAACCGCCTCCTATAGTTATTTGGTGTGTTATTCTTAAGCATTAACGGCTTAACTTTCTGTGATGGTCCTTATGTTACAATTTTTATATTTATTATTCAAAATAATATTCGTTTAAATATTAGTCATTGCAACATAATTTCTCCTAAATTTGATAATATATACTCTTTATACAAATCACATTAAACAAATAATGTAGATTAAAAAAAATACAACTTGTGCACAGATTCCCATTCAACTGAATACTGATTGTGCACAGATTCCCATTCAACTGAATACTGAAATGCTGCACATTTTTATACATTACTTAACAAGAATAATCCAGTAAACGACAAAAAAGAGGCGATATGAAACTATAGTCCGTCTAGAAAGTATCCGGAGTTTTATATTTTTCCTAATTTTAATAGATTTTCTTTTCGTAACATTTTAAGACAAAAGTAATGCATCAAGTAGGTTGTGCCGATAGTAGTTATGGACAAAATCGCATGACAACACCATCTGTCAAATATTGTTATTTGTAAACAGACCTAAGATTTGTGAAATAATGTCGCAAGTAGAAAAAAGAAAAGTGGTGGAATATTTGTATAGAAAGGGTGTCCGAAACGTTAAAAAATTAGTGCAATTGACTGAACTCGGAAAAAATGCAGTGTATGAGACAATAAAGAGGATAAAAGATGGCATAAATATGAGACATAGACCAGTTTCGAGTAGACCTCTTAAGATTCGCGGAAGCAATTTAAATGCTTTAGTGGCTTTAGGACGACAAAATCCGCGCCTAGGGTTTCGAAAATTAGCGAACAGATTTTTAAATCAACGAAGAAGAAAAGTGTGCCCTGAAACTGTCCGCATGTCACTGAAAAACAAGGCTACATATCAAGGAATCCAAAAAAATCCCTACAATGACACCTCTGCAAAGGCAATGAAGAATAGATTTTTGTCAACGTTTTCGAGAAGATAATTTTAATAATGTCTTTATATAATCTGATGAAAGTTGTTTCCAGCTTGGTGCAAATCATCTAAAAGTCCTATCAAGAGAAAATGTTACCGTTCAAATTTCCAAATTTCCCACTAAAATAATGGTTTGGGGAGCAATATCTCAGCGTGGTGCTACACCTCTCTGTATAGTTAATGGTACTGTTGATAGTGCGAAATATTGTGACATCCTAAATAGTTTTCTTCTTGAAACGGCTCATGTTTTATATCCAGAGAGGTGGCGTTTTCAGCAAGATAATGCAAGATGCCATACTTCTGCTTATACTCAGGCTTGGATGCAAGAACACGAATTGGCAACAATTCCGTGGCTAGCAGCATCTCCAGATCTTAGCCCCATTGAAAACATATGGGGACTGATGAAGATTGAAGTAAAACGAGCAGCGCAGCGCCACGAGATAAAGAAGGTTTAATTCGGTCAGTTTTACAGGCCTGGAGCACCATTACCGAAAATTATGGCCTTGACCTAATTTCGGGTGTACCTGGACGTTTAGATGTTTAGATTTAAATGGAGGTTGTATAAGTAAATAAGATGAATTATTTGTTGAAATTTTATATTTCAAGTGATATAAATAAATTCCGTAAAATTATAATTCTATTTCCTTTTTTCCGGATACTTTCTAGACGGACTATATTATTATTTAATGTGTAAATCGAAATGAAGTCGATTAAAAAACAAAAAATATCTCACTTTTAATATACAGAGAGAGTCTGTAATTTGGAATAAATTCAATATCTCAAATACTAATTGTTTTTTTGAAAAATGCTCAGACCCGTCGTTTAGTATTTCAAATTGTCCTTTTTGACATACAATAATAATGTATACAGGGTGTCCCAATTTAGAGATATTACGTCATCGTTGATTTTCTTAAATAGCAACGCTGTCATTTTGATAGCTATTTTGATAGGGTGTGTGAAGTTATCCGTAACTGCAAAATATCAAAGTTTTATTCTCTACCATTTACAAGATAATAAAAAATAACAAAGTTATGTCTGTAATTTGGAATAAATTCAAAAATTCAAATACTAATTGTATTTTTGAAACATGGTCAGACCCGTGGATTAGTATTTCCAATTGTCATTTTTGACATACAATAATAATATACACGGAGTCCTAATTTAGAGATATGAGGTCATCGTTGATTTTCTTAAATAAAACACTTTCATTTTGATAGCTATTTTAATAGAGTTTGTAAAGTTATACATAACTGCAAAATTTAAATTTTTTATTCCCTACCATTTACAAGATAATAAAAAATAACCAAGGTATGAAAAACAAGTAATCGAATAATAATTGAATTTAATTATTTCAATTAAGCAAATGCTCATAATGTTGCCCATTGACTATTTGACAATAATTAAGAGCAACATTATGAGCACTTGCTTAATTTAAATAATTAAATAATTCAATTATTATTTGATTACTTGTTCTTCATAACTTTGTTATTTTCTATTATCTTGTAAATGGTAGAAAATAAAAATTTTATATTTAGCAGTTATGTATAACTTTACACACCCTATCAAAATAGTTATTAAAATGAGAGTTTTGTCATTTAAGAAAATTAACGATGACGTCATATCTCTAAATTGGGACACCCTGTATACATTATTATTGTATGTCAAAAATGACAATTTGAAATACTTATCGACGGATCTGGGAATTTTTCAAAAAATCAACTATTATTTGAATTATTAAATTTATTCCAAATTACAGATATAACTTTGTTATTTTTTATTATCTTATAAATGGTAGAAAATACAAATTTTAAATTTAGCAGTTATGTATAACTCTACACACCCTATCAAAAGAGCTATCAAAATGACAGTGTTGCCATTTAAGAAAATCAACGATGACGTCATATCTCTAAATTGGAACACCCTGTATACATTATTATTGTATGCCAAAGAGGACAATTTGAAATACTAATCGACGGGTCTGAGCATTTTTTAAAAAAACAATTAGTATTTGAGATATTGAATTTATTCCAAATTACAGACTCTCTCTGTATTTAGCGGAGTATTCAAAGCCACTTTAATCGTGGTATTATTAAAAGATTATAGGTAATATTTACTAACTTATACTGATCGTCCATTCTTTCACGGTTTTTGCTCTATATTTTAAAGAACCGCTTGGATGGACATCAAATTTGGCATACTTATAGATTACATGTCAAAGAAAAAAAGTGATATTGTGGCGATGTGTGCTTTTGCCCTGGGGGTGACTTTCACCCCCTCTTGGGGGTGAAAAAATATAAGTCCAAAATAAGTCCGGAAATGGGTAAACTGACTAATTTTAAGTAACTTTCGTTCTATAGAGCTTTTTCGCCAAGTCAATACTTTTCGAGTTATTTGTGAGTGACAATTGTTCCTTTTTCAACAAAATAACCACATTTTTAGACGGTTTTTCGCAAATAACTCAAAAAGTAAGTATTTTGTCGAAAAAACGTTCTTAGCAAAAATATAGCCTATAAAAATGTAAAAAAATAGTATACGCGTTAGGTCTCTGGATCTCGTAAAACCAGAGTTATAGCCAATGAAAAATAGATTCATATTCACCAAATTTCAAATAGAATATTTCGACGTGAAATATCCAAAAAATTAAGCACTTTTTGGGGAAAACCCAGTATAACTTTTTTAAAGTGTTTAAAAAAGATTTATTTCTCTTTTTACAAAAAGTTTCTTGCATCAAATTTAAGCAAGTTACGCTCAATATAAAGTTGGTCCCTTTTGTTTTTGCAAAAAAAAATCGGGAAGACCTCCCCCTAATTAGCAACTTAAATGAAATTAATCGTTACCGCTCCACCAATTATTTTACTTATGTTGTGTTTATATGATCTGTAAGTTTTATCGATTCAAAGTGCTTATTTTTGAAAAAATTTGGTTTCAAAGTAAAATTTTTAAAAATTTAAATTTTGAAAAATATGCTTTTTTTCAAAATAACTTAAAAATTGTTAGAGATACCAAAAATGTTGAAACACAAAAAAAGTCAGATTTGCTTTTCTGAATATCATGTATTTTTTTGTTTTTCTCTTAGACAAAAATTGATTAAATTTGGTGTTTCTAAATTTGCGTACATTCGTGATCAGTGACTCGTTCAACCTCTTTTAACTACATTCCTTTTAAAAATAAGGACTTTGAACCGATGAAACTTACAGATCATATAAACAATATATACACGAGTCAATAAACTTGTGAAGTCGTAACGATTAAGTTCATTTAAGATAATAATTAGGGGGTGAATTTCTCGATTTTTTTACCAAAACAAAAAGGGACTAACTTTATTTTGAGCATAACTTGTTTAATTTTGAAGCTAAAAATTCTTTTCATAAAACAAAAATGAAGCTTATTTTAAACACTTTAAAGTTGAAATGAGTTTTCCCCGAAATTTGCTTCATTTTTGGTTATTTCACGTTAAAGTATTCCATTTGGAATTTGACGAATATGAACCTATTTTTCATTAGCTATAACGCTGCTTCTACTAGGTGTAGAGACGTGATATATACACCATTTTTTTTAATTTTTTACAGGCTATATGTTTGATAAGAATGTTTTTTCACAAAATACTTACTATTTGAATTATTTGCGAAAAACCGTCTAAAAGCGTGGTTATTTTGTTGAAAAAATGAACATATTCATTGCCAAATAACTCGAAAAGTATTGACTTAGTGAGAAAACTCTATAGAACAAAAGTTACTTAAAATTAGCCAGTTTATCCATTTCCTGACTTTATTTGGTCGAATATTTTTTCACCCCCAAGAAGGGGTGAAAACCACCCCCAGGGCAAAAGCACATATCGGCACAATATCACTTTTTGTCTTTGACTTGTTAGCTATGTGTATGCCAAATTTCATGTCAATCCAAGCGGTTCTTTAAAATTTAGAGGTTTTGCAATATTTTACCGTTAAAGAACGGACTAACTATCAAAACCTTCAGTTTTCGAAAATTCATAACTGCGTCTTGTTACAATATTTACTCATTCCCTTTTATTTGTATTACGAACGGTTCTAAAGTAAACCTTTACCGAAGATATTTATCTCTCACTGACCTAACCTCGAAATGTCCCTCCTCAATTTCTCACTTCCAAATAAAATAGAGCATCGCCCGATTGAGCCAAGAATGTTAAAGGGAATGTATATCGGATTGAGCTGTAAACGTCTACAGTTATCCACTTGACCTACAAAATTGCCACAAAAAATATGTTCTCCCTGGAGCATTTGACCCACATTTTCCTTAAAATATGACATAAACTTATTATAAAAAAAGATATAACGAAGGGAAGTACATAAATTAGTGGTGCAATAAAAGACGACGTGGCTGGGAAGACCGAGTTCTTGGTTTATTTTAAGGTGCTGTTTACCATAATCGTAAAAAGAAATTCCTATAAAATGTATAACAAAGTTTTATGGGATAAATAAAGATGAACTTTTATGGATTAAAGGTATTAAAAATAGCAATTTACTTAATGAAAGGCTCCATATTTTTTAAAGATTCATGGAAGAAGTTCGTAACTAAAATAAATGAATTTAAAATATTGATGTACATATTTATGTCATCCTTATATATACAAATTTGTCGCAAATAATATTCTATGAGACGATTCTTTTGTATTATTTTACTTTTTTTTCTTAATTTACAGTATGGTGCAAATGAGATGAATAAATTCGTTATTTCGTAAGCTAGCGACTTTAAGGAAAAATCCCCAAACAGGTCGATTTTTATTTTTAAATTATGATTTTTGGCATATATATCATAATAGTGACGTCATCAATCTGGGCAAAATGACGTAATCGATGATTTTTTTAAATGAGAATAGGGATCGTGTGGTAGCTCGTTTGAAAGGATATTTTAATTCTCTATTCACTAATATAAACCAGAACATAATTATTTATATAGGGTAGCCAAAAATTTTTTTGAATTAAATAAATTGACAAAAAAAGAAGAATGTATGTAATTTATTTAATTTAAAATACATTTTACTGCTGTCAGAAATCAGAAAAAAATGTTTATTTCACAAATAAATATTGCTTTCCTCTTAAATTAAATGTTCACACTTCCAAGAGACAGGTGGCTGGCGGGATCTAACTTGAACATTGAATTTAATCGAAAAACAATGTTTATTTGTGAAATAAACATTTTTTTCTGTTTTATGGCAACAGTAAAATGTACTTTGAATTAAATAAATTACATACATTCTTCTTTTTCTATATTACTGAATAGAGAATTCAATAACCTTTCAAATGAACTAGCACACGACCCCTATTCTCATTTAAAAATATCATTGATTACGTTATCACGCCCAGATGGATGACGTCACTAGTCTAATATATATATATCAAAATATCATAATTTAAAAATAAAAATCGACCTGTTTCGGGGTTTTTCCTTTAAGTCACCGGTTTACAAAAAAAAGAAATTATTCCTTTCATTTGCACAATACTGTATATTAAGGATTAACCATATTTTCGTGACCAGACATCTCGTAACACGACAATTCGTAACCGGAAAAGTGGTAACAAACAACTCGTAACGGCGACAGTTCGTAACAGCGACACTTCGTAACGGTGACAGTTCGTAACTAAACAAATTCGTAACGGACACTTCGTAACGTCAAAATTGATTAATTTTGTTTATTTTTGTTAACATTTAAACTAACTGTTAGATAGTTATAATTGAAATTATGTTTATCTATTTAACGAATTAGTACCGGGATAAACATGTTACACATTTTATATTTCGTGTTACAGAATATTTCGGTTAAGTCAGGGAGATGCTCTGGCGTGTCAACTTTTTAATGTAGCATTATAAAAAGTCGTACGAGACGCTAATATAGATAGCAGGGGAACAATATTCAATAGATCTGTCCAAATTCTAGCATATGCAGACGACGTGGACATTATAACAAGAACCAGAGTGAGAACTGCGGAAATCCTAACCGAGCTAGTAGGAGCAGCAGAACGAATGGGGTTACATATAAATCGAAATATCACAAAATTCATGGCGACTAACACAAACACAAGAGCTGTAAATGTTGACGCAGATCTAATCATCAATGACCAAAACTTCGAAGCGGTCAAAGAGTTCATATATCTAGGGACATCGGTTAACCCCAATAATAACACATCAGAGGAAATAAAAAGAAGAATAATAATTGCAAACAGGTGTTATCATAGTCTATCAAAGTACTTAGCTAACAAACGTCTGTCTCAAAAAACTCGTATAAGGCTGTATAGAACATTGATAGTCCCCGTTCTCACATATGGATGAGAGGCATGGACGCTAACTAAAACAGATGAATCCGCTCTGTCGATTTTTGAAAGAAAGGTGCTACGTAAGATATTCGGAGCGGTCTGTGAGAACGGAATATGGAGGCGTAGATATAACTTTGAACGGCAAAATATCTACAAGCATACATTAAGTGAAAAAGATATTATCACTATAATTAAGCGAAACCGCCTGCAGTGGGCAGGACATGTAGCCCGGGCCCCTGAATCGAACATGATAAAAAAGATTCTAACAGCGCAACCCGTGGGAATGAAAAGACGGGGTAGACCAAAGCTGAGGTGGATGGACGGGGTAACACAGGATGCCGAGAAGATCGGAGTCGGCAACTGGAAAATGCAAGCAAGGGACAGAACAGAATGGCGTAGAAAGCTTAAGAAGGTCGAGGCCCTCTAAAGGCTGTAGCATCAAGATGATGATGATGATGATGATGATGTTACAGAATATATTAAAAGTGTTTAAACACAAACCAATATTTAAATACATACAAACTTTTAATGATATTTTTAAAAGTTTATCCCTTTTACTGTTCCTTAAATTTGCATATACCTAGACAAAGGAATAATGAAGTAATTCGTGAAATCTTTAAGCTGAAAACCGTCTTTAGACATTCCCAACTTTCTAAGTAAAAATTTTGTAAAGGAAAGATTATAATAAACCTTGTGATTGGCTATAGCGTTGGGGTATTCAATCAATATAATTTCATTTATAACTGTAAGTTATATGTTAGTTTCCACGTTAACAAAAATAAATAGAATAATTCAATTTGGATATTACGAATTGTACGTTACAAATTTGTATAGTTACGAACTGTCGCCGTTACGAAGTGTCGCTGTTACGAATTGTCCGTTACCATTTGTCCGGTTACGATCTGTCGCGTTACGAGATGTCATGGAACCCCATATTTTATAGTCCAGGTTGTGATGTCGCTTCCGTCGGAAAATCGTTTCTGATTCAGTTTCTTTGCGGATCCCTGTTCAAAAGTGTCCCCTTTAAATAAAATTGACGGATGCCTGAAGGGAGAAATTTATAGACAGAAATTGTTTAAACAATTTATTTGAACCACACCTACGATACAGTCCCAATAACTAATTAATTATTTTAATAATTTTGCATATTATGTAGGTACCTACCTACATGTCTTAATGGTAACTCTTCTTTATTCTATTTCAGAGTAGGTTTTTTAAAGATGTCAGAGAATTTGTGTGAACCCAACTCGTTACCTTATTTTCTAAGACGAGGGTGGTAAATCTCCTAAAGACCGTACTAAGACCGAGTCCCGTTGAGGATGACCTAGCGTGTGTTGGATTCAGGGTGGAAAATGGAAAGAACATCCAACAACCAAAATCCAACAGGTTGTTAAAAATTTTACCACATTTCACATTCAGACGTACCTGTACTTTTTGTCGTTCCATTATTACTAAAAAGCATTTGAATAGTCGATTATAAAAAAGTTGTATTGCGTTGGAATTTGCATACTTGAAAGCCATGAAAGAGATTGTAATTTTATTCCCCTTTTTTGCCCTTTAGCTTGGTATAAGTATCTAGGGAACTAGAGTGCTGAAAGCTATCAAAAATATAAACAGCAGAGGGCAAAAGTAAAAGACATGGTGATGGAAGCGAAAAAGAAGAGTTAGGAGGACTTTGGCAATAAAATGTAGAAAGACTCCCACACTAATCAAAAATTATTTTACAAAACCCTGAGAAGTCTAAGAGCACAAAAGATACAACAAACACCAAAATAAATTAAAAATAAAAATAAGCACATCGTCTGAGAAAACGAAAGTACTATAAACATATGAAGAGAATATTTTAAAAATCTTCTGACCCAAGAGGACTTCGATAATGAATTATAAAATGCACTTTCACCCTTATTTACTGACGTGAAGGTTTCAGGACGTAGACTCTGACATGCTTTATGTCATACCGTTGCCTATTGTTTTGTGTCTATAGTCCGTCCCACCTTGACTTTACAGTATAGGGAACACAGGCAATGCAGTCCTTATGAGAGTTTTTAGCGCGGTGATGCCGATTTTATCAAAAAGAATTTTTATTCGACATTAGAGAGATTAAATTAAAACTGTTTTAGGAAGGCAATCTGCAATTTTAGGATTCATATGCATAATTACTATAATATATCAAAAACACTTAAATGCATGCGAATCCTAAAATTTGTAGATTTTCTTTCTAAAACAGTTTTAATTTAATTTCTCTAATGTTCGATTACAAATTCTTTTTGATAAAATCGGAATCACCGCTCAAAAAACTCTCATGAGGACTGCATTGCCTATGTTCCCTATACTGTAAAGTCAAGATGAGACATACTATATTATGAATTATTTTAGGCCAGGGTAATAAGCCAAAAATATACCCTGTTCGTGACACTTCAGCAGCGAGGGTACTGAAGCGTTTTTTCGACAGGTTATACCTATAAGAACAAATTGTAACTATTTCCTGCGCAAGATATGGCGGCCATTTTTATTTATAAACAATTTAGTGTCAAAAACTGCCTTTTTTCCTTTTTTCCAAGTTAATGGAAACTAGTAAGTCTTATGGTTTTCTTAGTACAGACATCTTCGATAGAATGGAAAAAGCTTTAAAATGGCGTATTACAAAGTTTAATACACTCATTTGTTGTTAATATAATTGCGAAAAAAGGTCGAAATTTCAAAAAAAAAATAATTTCGCAAGAACTATTGTTAAAATAAGTGTACAGCTTTGAAATTTTTGTCAAATGAGGGTTCTTTAGTGCTTAATATGTGACAAATATTTCAAAGCGATTCATTCAATTGTTTAAATTTTATTCAAATTGTTTATCCCAGAGAGCTTTTTTTGCAATAACGTAAGCCAGAAAAAAATAATGTTAGAACCATTCTGCAGGTTTCAAATGAAAGAGCATGAACTAAACTTTCAAATTGTTTTAAAAAAGTTTAAAAAAATGCATTTATCAGTAATAAATAATTGTGCAAAAGCATCGTCAATTTTTAAACGCTTTTATTTAGTTCAATAGTTTGCGTCAAATTTTTAGACGTTAATTTGAGTGCCTTTTCTCCAATGAAAATAAATGAAATTTTGCAGACATATGCATTCGCGGGAACAATACACGAATAATCAATAATTTTTTTATGTTTATTAATTGTTTAAATAAAAAAAACGATTTTAATGAAAAATGCTTAAATTCTCTTGTTTTTTACAATGTAAAAACTTGAAACGTTTACGTGTTGTAGCTAATGATATGAACTATACATAATTTTACTTTTTACGTTAATTGTTTACGTTATGCTTCATACATAAACAACGAAGTTTCAAATTTTTTGCCGATTCCGACTACTTTTAATGTTAGTACATCATATATTTTATACATATTTTAATAAACATGACGATATATTTTAATGTTTGAAAAGTGTAAGACTAAAAAGTAAAAATAAAAAAATATGAAAAAAAATTTTTTTAAAAACGCTTTTCTTTTGTTACGAGTGACTAAAATTAAAAATATTATAAAAAAAAATCAACTAAAAAGCAAAATATAAAAAAAATTGAAAAAATCCAACACATTCGTTAAAGAAAAGCGTGGGGCGAAAACCGTTTATTCGATGAAGCCGCGCCACGCTTTTCTTTGACGAATGTGTTAGATTTTTTCAATTTTTTTTATATTTTGCTTTTTAGTTGATTTTTTATAATATTTTTAATTTTAGTCACTCGTAACAAAAGAAAAGCGTTTCTTAAAAATTTTTTTTTCATATTCTTTTATTGCTTATAAACTTTTTGAATTACTTTTTTCAAAAAAATCTTTTTTTTACCGTTTTTTAGGTGCACAACTACCAAGTAATGTTATGTATATGATAATTGATAAAAAAGTGTAATAAATATATATGTTACAGTTCAAGTTGATTCTCAGTTAGAGTTGACTTTTCCTAATTCGAGTCAACTCCAACTGAAACGAGCAGTAAAACTTGATTTGAAAAATTTAAATCAACTTTTACTAGTTGAAGTTGACTCTTCCTAACTTTTGTTAGTAAAAGAAGATTATACAATTATTTATACAAGTATAATCTCACGTGCATTTTTGATGAGTGTGCGTCTCTTTGTTTTGACCGTTTCAACTACTTATTAGTTCAGGCTGCAACGTCGCCCCCGTAAGGTAAATTATTCTGATTCGATTTTTTTGCACAAACTCACTCAAACAAATACATCCTTATAACAAATACACAGTGTCAGCCTGTATCGCGGTCGAAAAATTGTTTAACCGATTTTTGTTAACCAAATTCACAAAAATAATTCTTATCTACTCTACTTCATATTATGTATAAGTTTTTATTGTGTGAAAATTGTAAATATAGATAGCAGTACATGAAGGGTTTAAAGTGTGCCTGAAGTAATAATGTATTTTAAATGGGATTTACTTTTTCGCACTGTTTTTTAGCACACTTTCATATAATCAAATATCCTTAACTTTCGCCTTGTCATGGTGATGACATGTGAGCAATAAATTACAAAAAAAGTTTTGACAGTTTTGTGGTTTGACAGAAGTTTGAATTTTTAAATGTCAAAGTTCTAAAAATTGTAAAATAGGAATGTATTCCAATGACGAAGAGTTGCAGTTTTTTTATTTGTTTTTTGGTAGATAAAATATTGTATGAGACTGTGCGTGAAGTACTTTTTGCGCACTTAGGCGATGTATAGCACTCGGCCCGCTCGTGCTCTAAACATCGCGTGCGTGCGCAAAAAGCACACTTCACGAACTGTTTTATAAATAACTAAGTATTTCACTCCGGACAAATTTTTTTAGATTACTTTTGGTCATTCGGAGAAAAAAAGGCCTCTTGTGATTTTTCTCTAAAATTGATAGTTTTCGAGTTATACGCGATTTAAAGTTTGAAAAATGCGAAATGACCATTTTTAAGGCTTAATAACTCGATTAAAAACTATTATTGGAAGTCAGAAAGTCACCTAATCAAAGTTTAAAGACCCCCTATACGATCCTGAAGAGATTTTTGTCAGTATTTTATTACTAAGCTGTTATTTTTAATTATCAACAATGAGCGCCAAAAGCGTATTGAGGCGGCCGTCAATGTGAGTGCGAGTAAGATCCTCCATTCCGACTGTCCAATGGTGCATCTCAGTCGCACTCACATTGACAGCCGCCTCAATACGCTCCTAGCGCTCATTGTTAATAATTAAAAATAAGAGCTTAGTAATACAATAATGACAAATATTTCTACAGTACCTTGTAGGGGGGTCGTTAAAATTTGATTTGGTGACTTTCTGAATTTCATAATAATAATTTTTAACTGAGTTATTAAGCCTTGAAAATGGTCATTTTCGCATTTTTCAAATTTTAAATCGCGTATAACTCGAGAACAATAAATTTTACACAAAAAACACAAAAGACCTCTTTTGCTCCGAATGACCCAAATTAATGATGTAAAAAAATGTCCGAAGTAAATTTTTTTTGTGAATTTGTTTAGAAAAAAATGTTTAAACAATTTTTCGATTACGGTACCACCTGAAACCCTGTGGATTCGTTATAAGGACCTCTTTTTGAGTAAGTTTGTGCAAAAAAATCGAACTGGAATAATTTACCCAACGGGGGCGACGATACAGATTGGACTATAAATATCACGATTTGAACATAATATACAGTAACATTTAATTTCTAGAATCGGTTGTTTGTGTGAATCAACTTTTACTAAATGGCATTGGGAAGAGTATACTTTAACTAGTTGGAGTCTACTTTTACTAGTAAATGTTGAATAAAAATCTTCATTTTATATTTATAATCAACTTTTACTAAAACCAGCCGTTTGAGTCGACTAGAACTAGGAAAAGTCAACTCCAACTGGATAATCAACTTAAACTGTAACATATATAATTTATTGTATAAAAAAATAAAAAGTTTATAAGGAGAAATTTAACATACTTTTGCATAACTATTTATTACTAATAAAGGCAATTTCTATTCATTTTTTTAAACCAATTTGAAAGTTGGATGGTTAGTCCTTCTAAGACGACAGACTCAGTAAAACACAGGTTAAAACAAAATAAATCTATTCAGTCTAATTATTTACAAAATAAATAAAAAAAATATATCTCATTCTATTCGTCGCAGCGAATTCCTCCTCCGGATAGGCGTCTGGAAAAGAAGAACAAAATTAAAAATGTTATTCAAATATATACGTTTATCGGGGGCCCGCTCACTACGCATGCCTCCGTTTATTTATGAGCCGCAAATCACTTCACTACGGTGCACCTTGCGGCTCGCGTTGGCCTGCCTAAGTTTGCGAATCACGTCAGTACGGTGCACCTCGCTACTCAGGTCGGCCTGCCTAGCTCACCCCACTTGGCTGGTATTTGGAGCCCAGAACTGTCGTTTCAGGACCGTCGGATCTCTGCTTGCGGCCTCCTTAAATATCCGTGTGCCGGTGTTGTTTCGGAGAGGTGGAACTGTGTGGGGGCATCTGCGCGATTTGAGAGAATCGCACGGCTCCAAGTGTCGATGTGTGTTCCGCATATCAGCGTATCATTACAATCATGCTCTTTCATTTGGCACCTGTAGACTGGTTCTAACATTATTTTTTCTGACTTATGTTATTGCAAAAAAAAGCTCTCTGGGATAAAAAATTAAATAAAATTTTAACAATTGAATGGATCGCTTTGAAAATATTGTCTCATATTGAGCACCATTGAACCCTCATTTGACAAAAACTTCAAAGCTGTACACTTATTTTTATAATAGTTATAGCGAAATTAATTTTTTTGAAATTTCGACGTTGTTCCGCAATTATATTTACGACGTAGACGACTTTAGATACTGAAATATAGTTCATTAGATTATATGCAATCAACCCCAACTCAAGAATATCCGCCACAAAAAATCATAGCATGTGATCTCTCTTTAAAAAGACAACCAAATGCAACGACGACAGTAAAATTCTCGCGTTTAGAGATTCCATAGTAAATCACGAGGGAAAACCAGGAAAAACTTCGTGATACTATCTCAACGTCTTTGGGATGGATATGCATTTGGTTGTCTTTTTAAAGGCAGATCACATGCTATGATTTTATTGTGGCGGATATTCTTGAGTTGGGTTGATTTCATGTAATCGAATGAACTATCTTTCAGTATAGTCGTCCCAGGAATGCTAATAAAATCATAGCATGTGATCTGTCTTTAAAAAGACAACCAAATGCAATGGTATATCCCAAAGACGTTGGGATAGTATCACGAGGTTTTTTCCTGGTTTTTTCTCGTGATTTACTATGGAATCTCTAAACGCGAGAATTTTACTGTCGTCGTTGCATTTGGTTGTCTTTTTAAAGACAGATCACATGCTATAATTTTTTGTGGCGGATATTCTTGAGTTGGGGTTGATTTCATATAATCGAATGAACTATATTTCAGTATCTAAAGTCGTCCCAGGAACGTAACTCATAAATATTGGCAATATCATTTTAAACTCTTCTACTTTAAAATGTATAAGAGAATATGCCTAAATTGCCGATATAAATGAGTCAGATCAAATAAATTATTAGAAGAATTTTTTACTAAGCAACAACTGTTTAATTTAGAAGTACATATTTTGTATTTTGAAAACGACACCCGATTTGAGCGTCAAAACATTAATAAAATTATTTTTTTCAATTTAATTGTGGCTTATTTCCCATCTAAATAGTTAATTATTATAAAAATGCCACAAGTAAATAGCTTCAGAACAACAAAAAGCTACCGGTATGATAGGTCTCTCCATTTCGTGTTACGGGTAATTCATAAATGGTCCTTTTAAACGATTGTTATTGAAATTATTCCTGCCCATAATGCTAAATTTTCATTGAAAATTTGTCCTACGTAAAATTAGGGTTCGCAACACTCCGTGTGTGGCAAATTATGAAAATTCTACACACTATTTCTCGTGAAACATACTTCATCCGCAAATAACATTTTAGATGGAAATTCATTCAATTCAAATATTCCAAACTATTTCGTAGTGATTAAAAGGAGTACCTACCTTTTACAAAATAACGGATATAATATTTGTTCAATACCCAAAGTACCTACCGATTTCTAGTCCTAATTGTTAGAAATACTCGCTCTTTTGGTACAGAATAGTGAATAGAACTAATCAATTACGCGAAATATCCGGATGGCGATAATATCAAACAAAACAAGAATTTGTTTTGATCTTGAGGTGTAATGTAAACAATAAAGACGCGTGCCGAAATGGATGTCGGTTTCGTTAATATTGACAATTTATCACTTTACTACATACTATTTTTTAATTGTGATTTTTTACCTTTAGATTTTTGTATTGAACGTAGCTGCCAGATTTTAATTTGCATACCAAACTGCATTTCCGTTTTTTGGTTAAACGGTTGAATTTAGAAAAAAATGTTTTTTGCCTTTTTTGCTCTACATAATGCCTTCTACCTTTACCTTAAAGGAACGCATTATTTTCAAAATCACCCTGTATATTCTTACAAAGAATTCTAATATTTAAATTTTCATTTTTTTACTTTCGTTATTTTTAATGTTCCTTATTATTTTATGTAACCTGCTTTCGTAATTTTATTGCCTTTTTTGGTATATAATTTCGAATTAGGCCATCTTGATATTTTTAAGTAGATTATGTTACACATCAATCTCTTTATCTTTATGTCGATACGTTATTCTCGGAAAAACCCTTCAAAGTAATCTTGACGTCAACGTAAGTGATCCTTAAGTACAGCAACAAGATTTTATTCCCTTGCCACTCATTCCAATAACCTAAGCTGTTAATGGGTGATGGGAATGAAGAATGTCGGTTGCAGGTTATATAATTTACAAATATTGGGAAAGGGTCATTACATTTCAAATCACTCAATTTTGGAGCAAAAAAAATTTTGGACCTCCGATTTGTCTGAAAATTGCGTATTTGCGATTTGTCTGCGGGACGTAAAAATAAGATATTTAAGGTCAAAAAATGTTCTTCTTCTTTTTTTCTCAAAATGTTATTTTATGCGATTTTAGAGTGATTTGGTGTTTATTTATACAAATTTGCATTTTCTATCGTAAAGTATCAATGGAAAACATAATATTTTAATAGTAGGGACTCAAAAATTTCATTATATGGCATTATAACAAGTTACTTTGATTCAAAACAAGCTTTTGATCAAATTTTATAGTGTAGAAAACGTTAAAATACCGTTTTTTACATTTTTCTCCATTCCCAAAATACATCATAATCGATTTGGCTGAAAATTTGCCCACAGATAGACAAAACATAGGACTTTAAGTGGTTTTGAATTATATTACAATACCAAAAAAGTTACATGCAATAGTATAGTCAAAAATATAGGCGTCTACTGCAAGTATAATTAACTCGAAAATATCGACCTCACGACAAAAATTGTTAAAAAGAAATTGTAATAATTGTAAATACGATTTATTTGGAACAATTTCAGTTCCTACCATTTTTGTCGAAAAGTTAAAAATGGCGGAGATATTGAGCAAAACAGGTTCTCCTTTAAAATCAAGATGGCGGCTAACGTAACGGAGAAATTCATTCATGATTTTAAATTTAGGCTACTATTGACTCCCCTAAAGATCAGAAAAATAAAATTTTGGGCAGCTCGGCATTCAAGGTCAAATGCTATCCCGACTGGACTAATATATACTTTTGAGTCTGATATTACTGCATGTAACTTTTTTGGTATTGTAATATAATTCAAATCCTTCTAACCACATAAAGTCCTATCTTTTGGCTATATGTGAGCAAATTTTCAGCCAAATCTATGATGATCTATTTTGGGAATGGAGGAAAATGTAAAAACAGTATTTTAACGTTTTTCACACTATAAAATTTGATCAAAAACTTGTTTTGATTCAAAATAACTTGTTATAATGCCATATAATGACATTTTTGAGTCCTTTCTATTAAAATATTATGTTTTTCATTGATACTTTATGACAGAAAATGCAAATTTGTTTAAATAAACACCAAATCACTGTAAAATCGCATAAAATAACATTTTGAGAAAAAAAGAAGAAGAAGATTTTTAGACCTTAAATATCTTATTTTTACGTCCCGCAGAAGCTATATACCAATTTTGAGACAAATCGGAGATCCAAAATTTTTTGCCTGAGTGATTTGACATGGAATGTACCGAAAATATTATTAGTCTGTGCAGATTATCGGAGGATATGATATTTTTGGGAAAAGTTATTTACCAGTAATTTCAATGCTGGAATCGAATCTTATGATTGTATATATTAATAATATAGGTATGCAAAGTCCGCAGATAGTGTGCTACTTTTTTATAAACAAAATGGTGCCCGAAAATCCTGTTTTTTTTCAATTTTTGCTCTATAACTCCAAAGATTTTAACTTTACATACAAAACACCCAAATAAAAATTCACCGCAACTAAATTTTGCATAAAGACGTGTTTTTCACGATTTACTTCGACGAAGATTTCGCCGGAAAATGCGGGTTTTCCTAACAATATCTTTAATTTTCAACTAAAATTTTATGTAAGTAATTGTTTATCGATAATTAAATAACTTGGTAATATAAAAGCTGTTTTCGTATAGATTATAATTCGAGAAGCCGATGGAAATTGAATGTACAGTTTAGCAACAATTGAATTGTTAATTAAAAATTTACGGTCGCTATAATAACCACAATAATGATGATACATCAGAATAACTGTGATTTTTGTATAAAAAGACACTGTATAATTAATCTATTATAACAAAACAAAAGCAAGTTTGACATTTAATAATACGTTAGTTAGATGGCTCTGCTCCAGTTACTTGGGAATAAAAAAATAATGAAGCAAATGTTTATTTTGTGTATTTTATTAAAAGCTATATTTCTATTTTTTCAGATTTTCCCTAAGGAGCACCACCTTCAAAAATCGAAAAACTGGTTTTTAGGGAGCTTTGAGGATTTTCGCCTTTTTATAGCCTTCAAAATAAATTAAATCAATGGTTTTATATAGCTTATATACAATTTGAAGTAACTGCGTTTTTAAGGACATTTAAAAATCGGAGAGATATACATTCAAACCTCCAAAAAACGTAAGGGGTTTTTTGGGGGGAGGGTCTTTATTACATCGAATCTTTTTACCTAGATAAATTTACGAGTTGTGGAATGACTTAATTCAAAAATAAGATTCACACACATAGTTGAGGCTTTTACAGAACATGTCTATTTTTTATAGACCCGTAGGTTGAATTTACTAACATAACCTTAAAATGCATTTTTATTATTTTTTTTTTGAAAAAAACGTGCCTACTATATATATGGACCGTTCACTCTTGTTAGAGTATAGGTCGCTCAAATACTATGAGCTCTTTTAATCCACTTCACGCGGTGGATTAGTCCGCAGCTTCCTTTAGGTCGTCGTTCATAGGTTGTGATGTTTTTTGCCTTCTGTACTATCTTCTTCCACTCACTCCGGTCCTGAATCTTTTCTTCTCTCCAGTTTGCAATTTCCATCTTTGATATATCGTCTAGCAGTTGGTCCTTCCATTTTATTTTTGGTCTTCCTCTTGGTCTATTTGCTACTGGTCTCCAGTTCATTATTTTCCTGATCAGTTCTTCTACCCGTCTTCTTTGTGTGTGCCCAAACCATCTGAGCCTTTGTGCTTTAATAAATTTTACTATATCTTCTCCTTCAGTTATATTTATTATTTCATGGTTTATCAGCTTTCTATATTCCCCTGTTTCTGTCTTCACTGGGCCGTGTATTCTTCTCAAAATTTGTCTCTTAATTATTCTTAATTTTTCTTCGTCTTTTTTCATAAGGCACATTACTTCTCCTCCATAGGCTATCACTGGTCTAATTGCTGCTGTATATATTTTTGATTTTGTTTTTTTGCTCAGGTTTTTGTCCTTGAGTAGTCGGTGATATTTCCAATATACTCTATTACCTGCTTTAATTCTTTCGTTTATCTCTATACTCCTTCCGTTTTTGCCATCCACCATCACCCCCAGGTATTTGAAGCAATCTACTCTCTGGAATGTATTTTCACCTATCTTTATTTCTGTTATTCTGTTTACATTGTCTCTTGTGCTTATAAGGTATTTTGTTTTATTCTGATTGATTATTAATCCTCTCGTCTTTGCTTTTCTTACCAGGGTTAAAAGTGCCTCTTCTAGTCTTTTTTTATCTCGTGCTACCAGTCCTAGGTCATCCGCATATCCTATGATCTGTGTTGAGCTTTGAATAATTGTCTTTTTTAGGCCTGTGTCCCTAATTACTCCTTCTAGAGCGATATTAAATAGTGTCGTTGACAGACTGTCTTCTTGTCTTACCCCAAGTTCTATTTTGATGTCGTTTGTATCTCCCTCATTTGGTTTAACTTTTGCTGTTGAGTCTTTCATTGTCATTCTAGTTAGTCTTATTAATTTTGCCGGTATCTCTATTTTTTTCATTTCCTTTAATAATTGTTGTCTGTATATGCTGTCGAAGGCCTGTTGGAAGCCGATGAATAGTATGTGCAATTATATGTCATGTACATAGCTTTTTTCAATTGTTTGTGTTAGTACGTGTATTGCATCTATTGTTGATCTTCCTTTTCTAAAGCCCTGTGTTGGTATGGTCCTAAAATTTTTTCTGTGAATTGATTTTTTTATTATTATTACTTTTTTTTTAAACGGCTGTACGTCTAATGTACGTCTAACTTTTGTTTATTTTTTGTAATTAATCAAAAACTACGTATTTAATTTTTTTCAGATTTTTCCACATGGTGCACCAGCTTTGAAAATCCAAAAATTAAGTTTTGGGGGTTTTTTGGTAGGGCTTACAATACCGGGATTCTACATTAGTTGATAAAAATTGAATTATGCACGATATAAATTTAATTTAAAATAATATTAATTAATTACAAGAAGTTTTTTTTAACAATTTTGTTGTATTTAAATATATATCAGGCATATTATTTATTACATATACCGAGGCGAGTATGGCACCATCGAGAAGCGACAGTGTCGGCAATATAAAACGATTGTTTATGTTTTACGTCTACTACCCAATGCCACATTTTGTTGCGAAATGCCACATTTCGCAAGAAAAAAATAACCCGATAGAATTTTGGAAAGAATATAAATCCACTTCACCTGAGCTTTATTATTTGGCAAAAAATATCTGTCAATACCTGCCACATCAGTACCTTCCGAAAGAGTATTTTTAAAGTCTGGGCAGTTAACAAACCTAAGAAGAAATCGTTTATCGCCTAAAAATATCTAGTAAATTTTTTATAAATAATACCGGTTTTAATACCGGTATCCCGATATTTCAAATTTCAAATATCAAATACCGGTATTCAGATTTTGTTCGGTACAGCCCTAGTTTTTGGAGATTTCCCCATTTTTTAGAATTCATAGAAAAACTAATATTTTAAGGGGTTTTTTGGGAGTTTGCCCATTTTCTAGTCTTCAAAATAGATCAATTTATTTTTTTTACGTTTTTATGTGATTAAAATTAAGCGTAATCTTAACCCTCCAACCCCGCTCCTTCATCACCCCACCGGCCAAAACGTCCTAATTTTTCCTAAGAAAAAATTAGGAAATCGAAAAACTGGTTTTCAGGGAGCTTTTGGGGATTTTCTCCTTTTTATAGCCTTCAAAATAAATTAAATCAATGGTTTTATATAGCTTATATACAATTTCAAGTAACTGAGTCTTTAAGGACATCTAAAAATCGGAGAGACATACATTCAAACCTCCCAAAAACGTAAGGGGGTTTTTGGGGGGAGGGTTGTTATTACATCGAATCTTTTTTCCTGGATAAATTGACCAGTTGTGGAATGAAATCTTAGATTCCCTCTAGTCTACTTGATTTATCGTTCGTTTACCTTGCACATTTTAAAATGCATGGATTTAGGTTGTCACCAGAATCTTGGTTCCAACGATATAAGTTTTAGATTTTCAGATCTAAGACCCATTGTATTAAGTAGATGTAAGACTTCGCGTTGTAACGTAGTGGGAAATTTTGGATTAGGTGATAGAAATCAAAGAGGAGATAAGTTGATACAATTCTGCCAAGATAATAATATGATTGTTACAAACACCTTCTTTGAATTACCTAATAGACGTTTGTACACGTGGAAATCGTCAAGAGATAATGAACATCAGATAATGAGAAATCAAATAGATTACGTAATGATCAAAGGAAGATATCGGAATAGTATTACAGCAGTCAAAACACAACCTGGAGCAGATATATCATCTAATCATAATCTCTTAGTAGCTCACATGAAAATTAAAATGAAAAGAATAGAGAAAACAGCAAAAGAAGAAAGAACTGATATAAGTGCACTAAGAAATCCAGAAATCAGAGGCAATATCAAAGAAAGAATTAACGAACGTCGAAACACTGTACAGATTGAAGGGAAATACAATGAAGAAAATATCAACAAAAACTGGGAAAAAATAAAAGACTGATTTGATAGAACCTTCAAAAAAGTATCTACGCAAATCCAAAGAAAAGAAAAAAGATTGGATGACAGACGAAATACTAAACTTAATCAACAAAAGAAGAGTATATAAAGACAAAAATAAATCGTTATACCAGCAAACACAAAACGAAATACGGCGACAAATTGGCATAGCAAAAGAAAATTGGTTAAAAGAAAAATGTGATGAAATAGAAACGCTACAACATAAACATGACAGCTTTAATGTACACAGGAAAATAAAACAATTAAATAGAAAACCAGAATACAAACAAAATATTCTAGTTGATGAAAAGGGAGATATAGTAATGGATACAGAAAACAAATTGATGGTATGGACAAACTATATAGAACAGCTGTTTAACGACAACCGATACACAATAGATAACGAATATTTCGTTGAAGAGACTGGACCAGAAATAACAGAAAGTGAAGTAAAACACACCATTAAAGAAGTGAAAACTGGGAAAGCTGTAGGACCGGACGAAATACCGACAGAAATATTGCAACTTATAGCAGACTGCAATATACGTGTAATTGTCGAATTATTTAATATCATATTACAGAATAGGTATATTACCTAAAGAATGGCTTCTATCAATATTCGTGACTATACCGAAAAATAGAAACGCCAGACAATGTTGCGAACACCGTACCATCAGTCTAATGTGCCACATACTCAAAGTATTGCTAAAGATTATTCATCGTAGAATATATAAAAACTTGGAACAAGACATTGGACAAACTCAGTTCGGATTTAGAAATGCTCAAGGAACCAGAGAAGCATTATTTGCACTAAATGTGCTAATACAGAGATGTTTATATGTAAACCAGGACATCTATATCTGCTTCCTAGATTATAAGAAGGCATTCGATACGGTGAAACATAATCCGTTAATAAAACTACTGAGAACAAAGTAACAAAGAACATCGACACACGGGATATAAGAATGATAAATAATCTGTATTATGAACAAGAAACTGTCATAAGAATAAATAATTTAAATATAAATAAAATAAAAATCAAAAGATTCGTTAGACAGGGCTCGGTCTTGTCGCCATCACTGTTTAATGCATACTCAGAAAAAATATTCAAAAAAGCATTAGAAGATGAAGTAGCAGGCATAAAAATAAATAAAAAGAAAAATATTAGAAACATCAATTTACACGTAAATAATAAGATGATAGAACGAGTTCAGAATTATAACTATTTAGGGACAAACATTTGTGAAACAAACGATTACACCAAAGAAATCCGAATTAGAATAGAAAAGGCTAGAAGTGAATTCACGAATATGAAACAAATATTATGTAGTAGAGACCTCAGCCTAAATTTTAGAAAGCGGGTAGAAAATGTTATGTATTTTCTGTTCTTTTGTATGGTGGGGAGACATGGACTCTCAAGAAACAATGCCTCAATAGATTGGAAGCATTTGAGATGTGGACGTATCGAAGAATGCTGAGAATCTCCTGGACAGACAGAATAACCAATGAGGAAGTACTAAGGAGAATACAGAACAGCAGGGAGATACTGGATTCCATCAAAATAAGAAAACTTCAATACTTGGGTCATATAACACGTAGTGACAGATATAAACTCCTAAAATTAATTATGCAGGAAAATATTCAAGGAAGGCGAAAATATTCATAGGTAGGAGAAAAATGTCCGGGCGAAAAAATCTCAGAGAATGGTTTGGATGCAGCTCAACTGAACTCTTTCAGGCTGTAGTGTCAAAAGTGAGAATAGCAATGATGATTGCCAACCTTCAACGCGGAGATGGCACGTAAAGAAGAAAGAAGACTTCGCATTGTGCTTTGTTTAGTAAGACTGTTGGATTTCTTTTTGATTCTGAGAAGACCACAGGCCTCTGAAGATTCCAAAAGGGTAAAACGTAAGTAAGAAAATAATTGTTGCTTCTGCAATATAATGAAATATGGACTGTATTTCATGTTCAAATATTTTATATTTTTTTAAATTTCACTCACAATATTATTAGCCAGGGAGGTAGTGTCAAATTTGACCGGAGCATTTTAGCATGGCTCGTTTCTTATTATTTAGGTAGGTGTTCCAAAGCTTATTAACAAATGATGTGTCAGCTGGCCCAAAACCGGGGATTTTAGGCAAGAAAAGCTAAAATGTGAAAGTTGATGGACCAACGCTACAGCTTAAATGTCAAATATTTATATACGTTACTCAGAACATTTAATGGACTTGCTTACTTGGCACCTACCTTTCACTCAGAAGATCGGGGTTCAAATCCTGGCGCGGAAAATTCTTTTTGTTTTTTAAATTGACATTTTATTTTGAAAAATATTTATTTTTATAATACCACGTTTTTATTATTTATACGAGACAATATAAAAAAAATCTGTATGTCTTTTATAGGATTATGCATAGAAATTATGAAATAGCATATATACATTTGATCATAAATATTATGATTGACCTTAATAAGCAAAATTGTTGTACATGAACCCCTGAAGCTTCCTGAGTTAGTACGACCAATCTAAGTGAAAAAGGGGGTTGGCCTCCCCACCCCACTCCCAACATTTTTTTATCTTTTTAGACAAACTGTTTTTTGCATAATTTTATGTGATGTAAAACCAAAAGATACATACAACCCTAATTTTTCACTTTTCTATCACCAACCCCCATTTTTTAAATAGCAATCTAATTATTTCCCTGTTCTCTATAACATATAAAAATGAATTTTTGTCTGTATGTCCCTTATAGAATCGTAAACTATGCATTTAATCATATTATGATGACCTCAAGCAAAGTTTTTGTACTTACATGAACCCAGGAAGGAGTTAATACTTAATAATATACACTTAATATACTTAATAATTAATAGAGTTAAAAGAGTTAATACTTTTTTATTATTAACTAGCTGACCCGGCAAACTTCGTACCGCCTTAAAACTAAATAATGTTTGAATGTTTAATACCTAAAATTACCAGAAAGCCAAAAAATACTAAAAAATATTGCGTACCCATACTTTTTTCTACCAAATGCATAGTTTACGATTCTATAAGGGACATAGGTACAGACAAACATTCATTTTTATATATTATAGAGAATAGGGAAATATTTAGATTGCTATTAAAACATGGGGGTTGGTCATAAAAAAGTGAAAATTTAGGGTTGTATCTTTCGGTTCTACAACACATAAAATTAAGAAAAACAGTTTGTCCAAAAAAATAACAAATAATATCTCCCTTTTCACTTAGATTGTTGGTCTTACCAACTCAGGAACCTTCATGGGTTCATGTACAACAAATTTGCTTATTAAGATCAATCATAATATTATGACCAAAAATGCATAGTTTGCGATTCTATAAAAGACATACAGATTTTTTTATATTGTCTCGTATAAATAATAAAAACGTGGTATTATAAAAATAAATATTTTTCAAAATAAAATGTCAATTTAAAAAACAAAAAGAATTCTCCGCGCCAGGATTTGAACCCCGATCTCCTGAGTGAAACGTAGGAGCCAAGTAAGCAAGTCCATTGAACGTTCTGAGTAACGTATATAAATATTTGACATTTAAGCTGTAGCGTTGGTCCATCAACTTTCATATTTTAGCTTTTCTTGCCTAAAATCCCCGGTTTTGGGCCAGCTGACACATCATTTGTTAATAAGCTTTGGAACACCTACCTAAATAATAAGAAACCAGCCATGCTAAAATGCTCCGGTCTTTGACACTACCTCCCTGGCTATATGTTTAGATTAACATAAGTAACCAAACTGAGGAAACATTGTTATTTTATTTAAGTATGCAAAAATAAATGTTTAAAATAAACCGTGTATTCAAATTTGTGTGGGTGCCTAACTTAAAATAAAACCACAGTCCTAAACTTAAAATAAAAGATTCCGCTAACTCTTTTAAAGTTCTAGTAAAGCGTGAGTTATTACAGAATTATTCTTTGAAGTAATACTTAAATTAAAGCGTAAAGTAGTAAAAGTAGATTTAAACTTATTAATAGGATTTTAATTTCTCGAATATAATTTCCAACATAATTCAATTTGCGAAAATAGAACCAATCTCTTGTAACGCCGTCTGACACAATCTTAAATTAATTACGGAGTTTTCTTTACGTTTTCCTTTCGCTAGAATACTTTAAAACAAATTTTAAATTAACTTTTTCCTTTGCGTGTCGAGAGGTTAACGAGATCGAGTATTTGATCAAATCCGTCTATAGAACTCTTTTGCCAGATTCTTATTCAGCTCACTTTTTTGTATTAAAGAATTAGTTTGAAAAGATTATAAAGCGTTTTTTAAATTAGAAAGTTTTGGAGATATGTATATCGTTATTTATAAAAATTCTCAGACTAAAATATTAAGATTATTTTTTAATGATTTTACGGAATCGTCTAGTAATATATCACATGTTTAATTCTATCCAATCAGATTATTTTACTAGGAATAATGTACTTTACATGATTATACTCAGTACCTATAAAATTTATAGTACGTTATTTGAAGGTAAAATATTGCAAAACCTCTAAATTTTAAAGAACCGCATGGATTGACATGAAATTTGGCACACACATAGCTAACAAGCCAAAGAAAAAAAGTGATATTGTGCCGATGTGTGCTTTTGCCCTAGGGGTAAGTTTCACCCCCTTTTGGGGGTGAACAATATATGTTCGAAATAGGCGTGGAAATGGATAAAATGACTAATTCTAAGCAAATTTTGTTCTATAAAGTTTTTTCACCAAGTTAATACTTTTCGAGTTATTTGCGAGTGAATATGTTAATTTTTCTACAAAATAACCACGTTTTCAGACGGTTCTTCGCAAATAACTCAAAAAGTAAGTATTTGGTCGAAAAAAATTCTCATGAAAAATATAGCACGTGAAGAAGTGAAAAACATGGTATATATATTAGGTCACTATACCTAGTAGAAGCAGAGTTACAGCTAATGAAAAATAGGTTCATATTCGTCAAATTCCAAATCGAATATTTTAACGTGCCATAACCAAAAAACGAAGCACTTTTTTGGGGAAAAACCATTTCAACTTTTTTAAAGTTTCAACTTAAAAAATGCTTATTTTTGTTTTTTAATAAAATTTTTTAGCATCAAAAGTAAACAAGTTACGCTCAAAATAAAGGTGGTCCCTTTTTTTTGGTAAGAAATCGGGAAAATCACCCCCTAATTAGCATTTCAAATGAACTTAATGGTTACCACCTCGCAAGTTTTTTACTCGCGTATGTATTGATCATATGATCTGTAAGTTTCATCTGTTCAAAGTCCTTATTTTTGAAACAGCTGTAGTTAAAAGGGCTTGAACGAGTCAGTTATCACGAGTGTATGCAAATTTAGAAACACCGAATCTTAACCATTTTTTGTCTTAAAGAAAAACAAAAAAATACAAAATATTCAGAAAAGTAAAGTCGACTTTTTTGTTGTTTAAGATTTTTGGTATCTCTAACAATTTTTAAGTTATTTTAAAAAAAAATCATTTTTTTCAAAATAATTTTTTTTTAAATTTTACTTTAAAACTAAATTTTTCCAAAAATAAGCACTTTCAATCGATGAAACTTACAGATCATATAAACACAACATAAGTCAAGTAACTTGTGAAGCGGTAACGATTAATTTCATTTAAGTTGCTAATTGGGGGTGATCTTCCTGATTTTTTTTTTTTTTTTGACCAAACAAAAGGGACCAACTTTATTTTGAGCGTAACTTGTTTATATTTGATGCTAGAATTTTTTTTATAAAAACAAAAATAAAGCTTTTTTAAACACTTTAAAAAAGTTGTAATGTGTTTTCCCCAAAAATGCTTTATTATTTGGATATTTCACATTGAATTATTCTATTTGGAATTTTTCGAATATGAACCTATTTTTCATTAGCTATAACTCTGCTTTTGCTAGGTATATATACCTAATATGTACACCGTTTTCACTTTTTTATAGGCTAGAGTTTTACCAAGGATAATTTTTTTGACAAAATGCTTACGTTTTGAGTTATTTGCGAAAACCCGTCTAAAAACGTAGTTATTTTGTTGAAAAATGAACATATTCACTTGCAAATTACTTGAAAAGTATTGATTTGGTGACAAAACTCTATAGAAGAAAAGTTGCTGAAAATTAGACAGTTTATCTATTTCGGGACTTATCTTGGACATATATTTTTTCACCCCCGAGATGGGGTGAAACTCACCCCCAGGGCAAAAGCACACATCGGCACCATATTACTTTTTTTCTTTGACATGTTAGCTATGAGTATGCCAAATTTCATGTCAATCGATACGGTTCTTTAAAATTTACGGCAAAAACCATGAAAGAATGTACTATTAAGTATAATTGTGGTAGGGGAGCCCAAGCGGGGATTTTTGCAGTAACTCGAGCGAGTCAGATTATCATATGGGGAGAAACCTGGTGCCCTGTAGCTGTAGATGTACCTCGGCTATATATTGGCTCTAAACACAGAGGAGTTCGTTAAGGGGGGCCGGAAAAAAATATATCCTTAGAAAAACTAGAAATTGTCAAATTAAGATAAGGTAAGTTAAGTACGGATAAAATAATAAAGACACAAAGAGCCATGGAGAGAGCAATGTTAGGAGCAAAATTGACAGACAAAAAGCAAAACAACTGGGTCAGAAATAGAACAAAAGTCAAAGACGCAGGTCAACATATAACCAGGCTAAAATGGAGCTTCGCAGGTCATAACGCTAGACAAACGGACAATAGGTGGAATAGCACGATACAACAATGGAGACCATGGACAGGAAAAAGAGCAAGAGGACGACCCCAGATGAGATGGGGAGACGACATTAAAAAGATAGGAGGAACGCACTGGAAACAGAAAGCACTAAACAGAAGCGAATGGAGGAAACTGGGGGAAGCCTATGTTCAGAATTGGACGAATTAAAGGGCAAAAGAAGAACAAGAAGAAGTTAAGTACATGCAAAACAGTGTATATTTCAAAAATCTGACAGTTTGGGCGGGGCGTAAGGAAATGGCCGAGTCACAAAGTTTCACAAGAAAAAAGCGAATATTTCGCGAAATGAACAATAGATCTAAAAACTAAAAAATATGTGCTCAATATTTGTCAAAAATTTATTGAATAATACCAAACACGACTCCCCGCGGAGAGGGGTGGGGGGTTAATTTAAAATTTTAAATACGAATCCCGCGATATTTCTCGAAATGAATATCAGATCGAAAAACTCAAAAATACGCTTATTCAATGTGTGTAAAAAATCTGTCGAATGGCACCAAAGAGGGAGGTGGGGTGGAGGGTTACTTTAAAATTTTAAATAGGAGCCCCCATTTTTTATTGCAGATTCGGATTTCTTGCGTAAAAATAAGTAACTTTTATTTGAAACATTTTTTCGAATTATGGATAAATGGCACTATAATCGGTAAAGGCGATTGTTGGAAATGGAAAATTAAATTAGAAATGAAAAGTCTCCACTAAAATGGAAAACTTTCCTTAACTTGTTTTGGTTTTAGGACCTACTATTCACAACCTAATAGGTCCCAAATCGCTCGAATGACTGCACATTTAGCATACTTTCCTCCCCTACTATTAAAAAATTACCAGTTTTCTATGAGTTTGACAACAAACTGTCAAATTTAAGAACATGAACCGAAATAAACTTATAGTTCTGCATCGAATATCAAATTGTCATGAGGACGATACAAATCGGCAATTTTAAGCGCACGAGTGTAATTCGGTAGGATTATTTCATGAATAAAACTGTATTTATAAATCATTTTAACTAATATTTTATTGATATCTTCGTCTGCATATTGTGATAAATGTCACTGAATGTTTATTTACAAAGACTTTAATTTTGTAGGTGCGTACTACAAAAAATTATCAATAGTTATTGTACGAGAGTTCTAAAGTTATCGATTTGTTGCACGAGCGACACTTTGACGTCGATAATAATTTTAGAGATCGAGGGTAATTCGCTGAGATTCTTTCATAAATAAAACTGTCTTTTTAAATCATTTTAACTAATATTTTATTGATATTTTCACCTAAATATTTGATAAACGGGTTTCTTCGTGTTCTCTGTGACAAGTTGTAAAACATTAATTGTAATTAATGCCACTGAATGTTCATTTTTGCATAGTAACGAAGGGCATCTAAAGTAATGCTTGACGGCGGGATATTATCAAAAATTATTACTTTAATTTTTATTTCTGCAGCTTTCTATTGGTCAGAATCTCCTATCAATGAAATATTATTTTGAATATTACACGGTTGTAAGAATAAATAACAAGAAATGAAATGCTCCTCTTTTTTCACAAACTTGTTGCTATTCGGCAATACTCACTCGAGCCCTGCGTGATCTCGTGTTTATTAGTCCATTCTTTCACGGTTTTTGCTCTAAATTTTAAAGAACCGCTTGGATTGACATGAAATTTGGCATGCGTATAGCTTACATGTCAAAGAAAAAAAGTGATATTGTGCCGATGTGTGCTTTTGCCCTGGGGGTGACTTTCACCCCCTCTTGTGGGTGAAAAAATATATGTCCAAAGTAAGTCCGGAAATGGGTAAACTGACTAATTTTAAGTAACTTTTGTTCTATAGAGCTTTTTCGCCAAGTCAACACTTTTCGAGTTATTTGCGAGTGAATATGTTCATTTTTCAACAAAATAACCACATTTTTAGACGGCTTTTCGCAAATATCTCAAAAAGTAAGTATTCTGTCGAAAAAAAAGTTCTTAGCAAAAATATAGCCTATAAAAAAGTAAAAAAAATGGTGTACGCGTTAGGTCTTTGGATCTCGTAGAACCAGAGTTATAGCCAATGAAAAATAGATTCATATTCACCAAATTTCAAATAGAATATTTCGACGTGAAATATCCAAAAAATTAAGCACTTTTTGGGGAAAACCCATTATAACTTTTTTAAAGTGTTTAAAAACAGCTTTATTTCTGTTTTTACAAAAAGCTCCTAGCATTAAATTTAAGCAAGTTACGCTCAAAATAAAGTTGGTTCCTTTTGTTTTTGCAAAAAAAAATCGGGAAGACCAACCCCTAATTAGCAACTTAAATGAAATTAATCGTTACCGCTTCACAAATTATTTTAGACAAATATGATCTGAAAGTTTCATCGATTCAAAGTGCTTATTTTTGAAAAAATTTGGTTTCAAAGTAAAATTTTTAAATATTTAGATTTTGAAAAATATGCTTTTTTTCAAAATAACTTAAAAATTGTTAGATATACCAAAAATCTCGAAAAACAAAAAAAAAAAGATTGGCTTTTCTGAATATCATGTATTCTTTTGTTTTTCTGTTAGACAAAAATTTATTAAGATTTGGTGTTTCTAAATTTGCATACATTCGTGATCAGTGACTCGTTCAACCCCTTTTAACTACAGCCCTTTCAATAATAAGGACTTTGAACCGATGAAACTTACAGATCGTATAAACAATATATACACGAGTCAAGAAACTTGTGAAGTCGTAACGATTATGTTCATTTAAGATACTAATTAGGGGGTGATTTTCTAGATTTTTTACCAAAACCAAAAGGGACTATCTTATTTTGAGCGTAACTTGTTTAATTTTGATGCTAGAAATTTTTTTTATAAACCAAAAATGAAGCTTTTTTAAACACTTTAAATAAGTTGTAATGAGTTTTCCCCGAAATGTGCTTCATTTTTGGTTATTTCACGTTAAAGTATTCCATTTGGAATTTGACGAATATGAACCTATTTTTCATTAGCTATAACTCTGCTTCTACTAGGTGTACAGACGTGATGTATACACCATTTTTTTTAAATTGTTTACAGGCTACATTTTTGCTAAGAATGTTTTTTCGACAAAATACTTACTATTTGAGTTATTTGCAAAAAACCGTCTAAAAGCGTGGTTATTTTGTTGAAAAAATGAACATATTCACTGCCAAATAACTCGAAAAGTATTGACTTAATGAAAAACTCTATAGGTCAAAAGTTACTTAAAATTAGCCAGTTTATCCATTTCCTGACTTTCTTTGGACGAATATTTTTTCACCCCCAAGAGGGGGTGAAAATCACCCCCAGGCCAAAAGCACATATCGCCACAATATCACTTTTTTTCTTTGACTTGTTAGCTATGTGTATGCCAAATTTCATGTCAATCCAAGCGGTTCTTTAAAATTTAGAGGTTTTGCAATATTTTATCGTTAAAGAACTGACTATATTGCTAAACAAGATTTCGAAAAACTTTCGTAATATTTTTAATTTATTCTTACTCTCGTGTGATATTAATGTTGAAAATTTATTTTATAGAATTTTTAAGGCACTAATTTTTAACTGCATTAAATTACACACATAATTGAAAGTCCATTAGATACTTACTTTACTTTATCGTGTCCGGACATGTCATTCATAAAATTTCGGCCCAGTATCGGGATACGTCGGTTCCATGATCGTTGGCGAGCCACAAATAATCTTCGAGGGTACACCGATAAGGACAGTTTCTGCATGTAAAAATATGTTCCATGTTTGATGTCACTGGAGCGACCCCCGTTCTTATCCTATTCATAGTTTTCCATTACTATCCTGCATGTTTCATTTAGCGCAGTATTAACTTGTTTAGCGTGGGCAGATCTGCTCCAAACTGGGCACGCATATCCAGCTGTTGAAAAACACAGTGCCTGTGCCATTGTTCTTAAGACGCCAGGACATGCACCCCATTTACTTCCCGTTAGCTTCCTGAGTATGCTGTTCCTAGTTGTTACTTTCCCTCTCGATTTTATGAAGTGTTGTCTGTAGGTGAGGGACAGGTCCAGATTACTTCAAGATATATAGGTTGGTCTGTGTACTCTAGTATATTACCATTCCACACAATTTGGAGTTTTCGCTTGGCTTCCTTTGCGCGAAGGTGGGTCTCATGGAATTCTGCAAATAATACTCTGTCATTGTTTTTAAGGTAGTTCAAATTTCTCCTCCACTTCTTCAAAGCCATTTCCTTGAGAACATATTGCGAGAACGTCAGCGTAGAGGAAATGCTTGGTGCTAAAACACTTCCCTGTGGGAGGCCGTTCTTTTGGACTCTCCACCTACTTACTTTTCCCTCCAGCACAACGAAAAAAACGTCTGTTTTGCAGTAAGGAATATACGACCTTACCCAGATGGTGGTCATTGAGAGTGTCGTATAATTTGCTGAACAATGTTTTGTGCCTTACTGTGTCATAGGCTGCTGTCAAATCTACGAAAGCAGCCCTTGTTATAAGTTTTTCTTCAAAGACCTTTTCAATGTGTTCTGTTTGTGCGAGGACTTGACCGGTGCAAGATTTTCCGGGTCTGAATCCTCCTTGTTGTGGAATGAGGTACTTGTCGACATTTTTTTTTTCTGGCGAAGATGAACCTCTCATATAGTTTGAAAAAGTGACACAGCAGCGAAATAGGTCTGTAGCTACTGGGATTTATTTATGCATTAGATGAAAGGGGGTCGTCTTGCTAGACATGACCGTAACTTTTATTGAAATTCGGCATAAAGAGCATAAACTACATGTTAACTTTTTTTAATACCATACTAGTATTTATTTCTTCTTCTTTCTTTGTTTAAGGAATTTTGCTTGTTTGGCAGCTGGTTGCTCTCATGGAAGATTGCCACTCCATCTCGTGCGTGATAGTAGGTATACTTCTTATATCACTTGGTAATTGTTCCGTGCTATTTTAACGACACTTTGTGTCTGCCATTCTACTAATGTATTTGTTTCATTATTTTTTATCATTAGTATCCACTCGTTTTGACCATATACATTACATTTTGTTGTGATCTCGACACTTCTGATTCGGTCTCTTAGCGTATTTCCTGTAATTCTTCTGTTGTTTCCAACATTCTTTATATTTTAACTGTAATCGGGTCTTGTTCCTGATTTGTACGTCATTATTGGTTTTCAGATGCTACATTTAGTATTCTCAGTTCCATATCGTAGTTTTCGGGTTTTGCTATGAAAGACGAGTGTAATTTTGTATAGTAATCTTCAACAGTATTAATTATTATCTTGCATGTGTCGGTTATAGTATTCGATATTAGTCTTTTAGCATGTTGCTTATGTATTTGTGGTCACTGTTTGCTTAGAGTTTATGACCCTTTCGTGCTCTTGGTTTTCGCTATAATACTTTATATTTTTCGGTATTATTTTTCATGATGCTTATTCTTTTTCTTATTGCTTTATTAAATTCCTTATATTCTAGAGAATTTCGATACATGCAGCATCGATCTTTATTCATCTGTTGTGTTTCTTTTTTTAATTATTTTTCAATCTCATTAAATCCTATAATAGCTTCAGATATATCATATTTGACCTTAAGTGCATTAAACACTACTTGTCAATACCTTCCGAATACGTGTTAGTGATCAAAATCAGTTATCACCTTGCCACTCACAATAGTTTAGTACTCGACGTGTAATGCTCAACGCGTAGTTAAGAAACACTACGTCCAAGTTCATACATTTAATTAAAAAAAAAACTTTAAAAATCTCCTGATACAAGAATAAAAATCCACTAAACAGGGGTAAAATGTGAGTATCGTCCACAATATTTCAGCTAGAAAAGAGATGCTATGAATATTATGTGGCACAAAAAAGTATTTTAATCTGATGGAAAATATTGTTTTGGAAGTTTTTTCCATAATATTTGCTAATATTTTGTAACGTTACAAACGTCACATCTTTGATATTTTATTTTTAAATAATTATTTTACATTTTTTTCTTTAATATTTCATTAGTAATTATTTTCTCTATTTGTTTTACCAGTTTTCTTCGTTAAAAACTCGTTGGCGCCCTCTTTGATTATTCTCTTTTATTATCCTCTTTTAATATCCTCTTTTATTATCTTCTTGTATTATCATCTATGTTATCATCGATTGAACATACTGAACGTACCCCGTACATTCTTACTCTGTAAGTATGTTTTTCCATACGGAATATGCCTGCCATTGCCTATGTCGCACTGTCATGAAAGTGACACTTCATCCCTACTCGCTGTTATTTCAATTCTCCAAATGGCGGTGGTAATCTTATAAAAGGCATGTAATGTGAAAAATAGATCAATTTTATTCAAATCATCTTTCGCTTGGGGTAAGAAATCAATATTATTTTTGTCCTTCAATTACATTTCTTCATCTAACAGTCTTTCTAATGTTTTTTTTTTATATCTAACCTAACCTCCAATGTCAGACCATGTGTTCTGATATTTTAGTTTTAAATATTTCTTTCTAATTTACATGTATGCACGTTTAGTAATAAAATTTTAACTATTCTCCTCATCTAAATTTCGTTTAATTTACCCTTGCCATCTACTATTTTTGGATACTATTTGGCAAAGGTACAATTTGGTTATTAACTTCTTGATTGTTGATATGTGTGTTTCTATCTTATAGTTTTTTGGATAAGATCAACCTTTTCTCCCTTCGGGAGCTTCAAGCCAACCTTACCGGTGATGGAACTACTGCGAAATTAAAACGTGAGACCATGACATCCAGACTACAGCATCCAACATCTGCAGCTGCACTGACCTAGGGCCACAACATCTGCCCAGGTCAAGAGAAGTCCACAGTAGTACTATTCAATATCAAGAAGTTACCATCAATACCAAAAGCCATAAGTATAATCCAGAATTGTTAGTTTTTGGCAAGAATTTGAATAGATTTGTTAATGCAATTTACTAAGTCATATTTTTATTATATCTTTATGAACAATAAATATGATTAGTTAAAAATAATGTTTTTCTATGGATGCTATACAATGTGTAACTTCTCTCATTGCTTATATACATTCAAAACGAACAATTTCTCAGGATGTGAGAAAAGTCGGCCATTGCAGGGAGAAATATTTTGTCTCACGGGTTCTATACGTAGAATCGCAGTTTTCATGGTAAAATGCACAATACAAACACAAATATTTTTGTCAAATAAAATGTGTCAAATCAAATCTTACCAAGAATTATCTTTCAAAATTGTTCAAATATAACTGGTAACTATAATTTTAAATAAATAAAAGTATATAAATATTAAGGATATTAAATACCTACATATGTGTAGTTAAAATATGTATTTTATTTCAATTTTGGCATATATAATCTACATAAAAGCACCTAAATTATTTAATTTTTCAGTTTGAACTCTTGACAAAAACGTATCCATAGAAAAAGTACAGTGTAGAACACGTGAGAAAACGACATATTTCTGCCTCGCTTGATTTGCGGCCCTCGCCTCGTACCTCGGCTCGTGCCAACAAACTTCTGCGCTCGTGAGAAATATGTCTTTTTTCTCTCTTGTTGTACAATATACTATTTGTTTGCTTCCATTCTAAATTTTCACAGTTCATTTCTAAGATTAGGACAAGACGAACACACACCTGAGTGACTAAGCTAATAGGGGAGTGCATTTAGATTTTCACTTCGGAAAAAATCAAAGAAGATAAAACTTTTTGTAATTTCATGAAGAAATGTTTAATAAACAACATATCAAAAAGTTCTACTCGAGAAGTAGGTGCTTCATTTTTTATTAAACAAATGAACAGCGAAGTTAGATGTTTTTTTAAATAATTCCGAAAATAGAATTTTTAGAAAAAAACTGACTTAACCATTGAAAAATTCAGAAAATTTTACAAAAGAAAACCTTATATAAAGATTTTTCTAAAATTAAATTTCTAGCTTCTGTAATTTTTTACAGCTAAAGTCACCCTTCTCACACACATTGGCGCACTGTAAACTAGCGTTGGAAGCAGTGCACGGTTGAGTTTTTTTAATGTAATTCTTTAAGTAATGGTTCAAAAGAAATTTTACAAACTGGACATGAAAGAAGATCAAATAAGCTATCTTATGGTTGTAATAAAAAGAAATAAAATGTATGGAGATAAGTACGGTATGCGCGGAAAGTGAGCCTTACATGAATTTTGTTTAAAAATGATTTAAAAATGTGTAACTAATACAATTTTACTTACAAAACTCTCAGATTTGCACAACTTGCCTCTAAATCATCTTACTAAACGATGTTTTATTCAAAAAAAATCTCAAAAATTTATTTCAAATAATACGATGTCTCAAAAAATGTAATTTTTGAAAACTTCGTAGTTTTACATAATTCCCACCATTTTAAGACGGTATTACTCAAGTTTAAATAAATCGTAATACAATTTTTTGATACTTTTTTAAAGCTTAGGATGTAGTCTTTAAAAAACACTGAATTATTTTAGTTTAGAAATGAAATAAACAATTTCTTTTTGAGAAAACTTAGAAAGATAACAAAAATGTTATACAAAAACCGAAAATTACTAGCTGAAAAAATGTATATACAGAGTGATCAAAACTTTTTTCTGTAAAACTTACATAAAATACATTTAATAATAAGCTTCAACAATAATAAATGTTCAACAAAAAAAAATTTTTTTAGCTCTTATAGAGTATGTCTGCGTAACTTGGAACCTATTGATAACTTTTTTAATATCAGTTTTACGAAATAAAGTTATTCTTTATAAAATACTCTGCATCTTATATAACATAAGATGCAACCATAAAATATCAAATTTTGTTAATTTTGTACGAGGTATGTCCAAAAATATGAATTTCACTCAAGAGTAAAGTACCTTTATATTTCACAATATCGAAAATTTTTATAAAGGAAAGTTGTCTGAAATTAAAAACTATGTTCCAATATGTAATTAGGTATATCCTTCTAATCGAAAATTTGTTTTTTTTAATATTGCTTCAAATTAATTATTCCCATCATTAAATTTTCACTTATGATTTATGATAACTGTTTTATTATTAATTTTATGAAGAAAGTTCTTCGTCATAAATAGCTGTGCATAGTCTAACACTTAATAGGCAAATATAAAATATTATATTTTATCAATATTATACGAGGTACGTAAAAAAATTATATTTCGCGCAATAAATATGTACCTTTATAGTTCACAATATTTCGATTAGAAGAGTGTAATTGCAATTGCATATTGACACATCGTTTTTAATTGTGAATAACTTTCCATAATAACAATTTTCAGTATTATGAAAAATATAGGTATTTTACTCCTAACTGAAATTTTTATTTATTGACATATCTTGTACAAAATTAATAAAAATTGATATTTTATGATTGCATTTAAAGTTTTAGAATATGCAGAGCTTTTTACTAAGAATAACTTTTTTATTTATGATCCCATTGCAACATTTTCTTGAAAAGGTAGAAGCACAATTTTCACATCATTACAAGTAAGGCCGAATTTAATTAAGAGCGAACGAAACGATTCATATTAAGAGCAAAAAAATACATATTTTGTTCGTCAATAGAAAAATTATTAAGATAACAATTGGTTAACGTTTTAGAGGGGTCGTTTTTAAATATATATATTATATGGGTTTATAAAAGCTCTCAAAAATAAATATATGTAGATATAAATACATTTTGTAAAGAAATTATGATTTTACAACTATTTTTTAAGTTATCCGCCATTTTGGATCTGCCATTTTATAATTTAAATTATCAAAATTTGATTCAGGTTCAGGAACCTCTCAAAAATATCCACATATATGTAAACAAACGTTTTATAAAAGACATTCGGATTTTACAACTACTTTTTAAGGCTTTTTAGGAAAAAATCCGCCATTTTTAATCCGCCATTTTGAATTTGCAAATTGTAATGTCAGATTCGGGTTCAGCATAATCAAAACTAAAATAAAATTATTTTTTATCAAAATAAAATGTTGAATTCACCCGTATTCTTAACATTATTTATACAAAACAATTGTTATTGTTTAAACAATTAATAAACAATTAGCGGCGAAATTTGTGAGTACAACTTTTTAGTTTAACATATTTATATACTAACAAAAAAAGTTTTAGAAAAATATAACCTTGTTTGATTTTTTCCGAAACATTGTATCTTTTCGTCTAATTGCACTCCCCTATAAGCTAATGGTGTAGGGATGGCTATCTTGGATGATGGGAATAATATTTTCGAGTATTGTTTCAATTAGCTGGGGTGGTCCATAGCTTGCTTATTTCGTTTTAATTTGAAGTAAAACGCACCATCAAAGAGCTTCAAACTGCAAACTTGATCAACGGTACCCTTTTGTGGCAAGTTTTATTTCAAATTTAGCAAATATAACGGAAAAATCTTTTAAAATAAGATGGACAGTAATTTTATATTCCTCCGAAATAAAAATACATTTTTGCGCCACATATTCATACCAGCTCTTTTCTAGCTGGAATATTGTGTGCACCACTCACATTTTTACTCTTTTTATTCTTGTATACTTTTTTTATTCTTGTATACTTTTGACACGGTTTTTTGTAAATAATTAGATGAAAAATAAGAATAATCTTTTAGTATATCCAACCTTAAGAAACACCTAAACTACATAGTTAAAAAGCTTTTACTTTACAGCAGCAATCTACGAAAGTAATTTATTCAGAAAATGGAAAAACTCACCTTTGTGCGCTCATTCCATCCGGTATTTGAGTCGCTGCTTTTTCGTCTTTTTCCTCTTTCTCGGCACCAGCCTCCAACTCCAACTTTTCATGTTGGCACTTTGTTCTGGAAAATATAAAGGGACGTCCGGTTATTAAGACTTCTTGTTAAGCATCTAACAAGTTAATTTATTTAGCTAAGCGTAAATGATTTTTACATTTTTAAATCAAACAACTACCAGGTACTCTGTTTGAAGTGAGAAAAACCTGTTTGGTTTATAGTCTAGTAAAATAAAATTTCACTACATGTAAAACAAAATGTAAATTCGTACAGGTTGAAACAAATTTTATATCAAAGTTTAGGTGGGTACAAAAGATATTTTCAAGAAAGTATCCAAATCACACAAGGGGATCATTCTTTAAATAATTAAAAAGGGGTCATTTTTGCAAAAAATTTACTTTTTTAACTGCTGAGGTCATTCAATTACTAATGAAGGTCCATAGGATTATTTTCTGCAAAGTTGAAGGGTTAATCTTTCACATATAACTTACTAAATTAAATTTTACCCCCTATTTATTTAAATAATTATACATGAAACTTTAAAAACAAATTTGCAAAAAATTATTTTTAGCGTTTTAAATAAGCACTATAAAATATCTTATTTTACAGAAGAAGTTGCACTATGTTATCAATATTAATCAAAAAAAAATTAGTCCGAAAATATTTAATATTTTTTGAGATATTGAATTTGTTTATTAAATGTTACTCTATTTTCAATTGCAAAAACGCGGTTGTTGCCAAAGAAATATTCACCTGTATTAAATCTTATTAGTTCTATTTTTGTGTATATTTTCGATAAATGTATTGATAAATTCAAATTTCAATTAAACTTCCCCCTAAAATGACATTTGAAAATTATTCAAATTTGTTTATAATTTGTTTTTTAATAACGTCGCGGGGATTAAATATTTTGAAATGCCGTTTTAGACAAGGCGGAAACGGCGGGTTCATTGGGAAAAATATTCCCATGAGATATTTTGGCATAATCACATTCGTGAGACATCCCAGAATAAGATTCAAGAAGTCGCCCACGAGAAAAGTGGGCCAATTTTTTTTTAACAATTTTTTTTTTAATCAAATTGCAAAAAATCAATATTTTGGCCCGGACTAATTTTTTTTAGGGTTTTTGGACCATTCTGGACAAAAAAGGTCTCTTATAATTTTTCTCTAAAGTTGATCTTTTTGGAGTTATATGCAAGTTAAAATTTGAAAAACGCGAAAATGGCCATTTTTAAGGCTTAATAACTCGGTCAAAAATTATTATTTTGAAAGTCAGAAAGTGACTAAATCAAAGTTTAAAGTCGCCGTTACATGATCCTGAAGAAATCTGTGTGCTTAATTTACTACTAAGCTGTTATTTTTAATTAATAACAATGAGTGGTTGTATCGTATTGACGCTGCTGTAAATGTGAGTGCGAGTAAGATGCACAATTGGACTTCTGGAATAGCTTCTCTCTCGCACTCAGCATTTACAGCCCCGCACACGTGCATGGCGCTTATTATTATTACTTAAAAATAACAGCTTAGTAATAAAATAATGACAAAAATTTCTTCAGGATCTTGTAGGGGGGACTTCAAACTTTGATTTAGTCATATATTGACTTTCATAATAATAACTTTTAATCGAGTTATTAAGCCTTGAAAATCGCCATTTTTCGTTTTTTTCAATTTTAAATTGCTTATAAGTCGAAAACGATCAACTTTAGAGAAAAATTATAAGAGATCTTTTTTATCCAGAATGGTCCAAAAAATTAAAGAAAAAATTGGTCGGGCCAAAAATATTGATTCTTGCAATTTGATTAAAAAAAAATTGTTAAAAAAAAATTGGCCCACTTTTCACTTGGGCGACTTCTTGAACCTTATTCTGGGATGTCTCACGAATGTGATTATGCAAAAAAATCTCATGGGAATATTTTTCCCTTCGAACCCGCCGTTTTCGCCTTGTCTATTTCGATAATTGGGTTTCTGGGAATTTTTCACTAATTAACAAATCTTTTTGTCTTTTTTTCCTCTTCTTTTTTTTTTCTTGGAGTTATATTACTACGGGCCCTTTTAGGGTTAAGTTTCATTAAGAATGTCGAATCTCTAAGTTATAGATTCTAGACCTAAAAATATTAAGATTAGTCTAAAATCACTTAAATAAAATGTGGCCGGTTACTGAGTTACAGGGTGTTTAATTTAAAAATTAAAAATTATTTTTACCAAGTACTTTCAAACTATTTGACGCATCCTTATCATATTTGTCAGAAAGTGTGGATACTATACAGTCTACTAAATTGTGACAAATAAAAGTTTCTAGCTACTACCAGAGGCGTACGACAGGGGATAGTTAATGGTTGACCATTTCCAAATTCTACGCCACTGAGGGAATTACTATTTTAGCGAAATTTTTCGATTCTTCAATACTTTATATGTAAATAATATACTCTTTACTGGTAACGATTAAGTCATTAGTTTTCGAGATATTGGACGTTAAAAATGAAACGGCATAGTTATTTTGATTCAGTCATTCATTCATTTTAAACTTCCAATATCTCTCAAACTGATGACTTTATCGATACCAATAAAGTTATTTACATACAAAGTATTGGATAATCGAAAAATTTCGTTAAAATAGTAATTCACTCAGTGGCGTAGAATTTGGGAAGGGTCAATCATTCACTATCCCCTGTCGTACGCCTTTGGCACTAGCTAGAAACGTTTATTAATCACAATTTAGTAGGGTGTATAATAGCCACACTTTCTGCCAAGTATGATAAGGATACGTTAAATAGTTTTAAAGTACTTGGTAACATTCATTTTTAAATTTTTAAATAAAACACCCCGTAACTCAGTAAGTAGCCACATTTTATTTAAGAGATTTTAGTTAAATCTTAATATTTTTAGGTCTACAATCTAGATCTCATAGACTCGACATTCTTAATAAAATTTAACCCTAAAAGGGCCCGTAGTAATATAACTCCAAGGAAAAAAAGAAGAAGAAAAAACGACAAAAAAATTGTGTTAATTAGTAAAAAATTCCCAGGAACCCAATTATCGAAACGGCATTTTAAAATACTTAATCCCCGCGACGTTATTAAAAAAATAAATTATAAACAAATTTGTATGATTTTCAAATGCCATTTTAGGGGGGAGTTTAATTGAAATTTGAATGTATCCATACAATTATCGACAATATACATAAAAATAAAAATAATGAGATCTTAAGCAGGTGAGTATTTCTTTGGCAACAACCGCGTTTTTGCAATTGAAAATATAGTAACATTTAAAAAACAACTTCAATATCTCAAAAAATATTAAATATTTTTTGACCAATTTTTTTTGCTTAATACTGGTAACATAGCGCAACTTAGTCTGTAAAATAAGATATTTTATAGTGCTTATTTAAAACGCTAAAAATAATTAATTGCGAATTTGTTTTTAAGTTTTATATACAATTATTTAAATAAATAGGGGGTCAAATTTAATTTAGTAAGTCTTATCTGAAAGATTTACCCTTCAGCTTTGTAGAAAAAAATCTCATAGACCTTCATTGATAAGTGAATTACCTCAGTAGTTAAAAAAGTATTTTTTTGCAAAAATGACCCCTTTTTAATTATTTAAACAATGATCCCCTTATTTGATTTGGATACTTTCTTGAAAATATCTTTTGTACCCACCTAAACTTTGATATAAAATTTGTTTTAACCTGTACGAATTTACATTTTGACTTTTTTTTATTTTATTAGGCTATTAGAGGAAAAAAGCTAAGTGCTTTAAATGTACATGACTTTAAAAGCTCTGAGGCAATTTTCATCTAAAAATTTAATTAAACATTATTGTATCTATATACAGGGTGATTCATTAAGAATGTCCAATCTCTGAGTTGTAGGTCTTAGACCTCAAAATATTAAGATTTAACCCAAATCACTTATATAAAATGTGCCGCCTCGTTACTGAGTTACAGGGTGTTCTATTTAAAAATTTAATAACCATTTTCACCCAGTACTTTAAAACTATTTGACATATCCTTGTCATACTTTGCAGAAAGTCTAGTTGCCGTACACCCTACTAAATTATGATAAACAAACGTTTCTGGATACTACCAGAGGCGTACGACAGGGGGAAGTGCATGGTTTACTCTTCCCAAATTCTACGCCACTGGCGAAATTGCTATTTTAGCACAATATTTCGAGTTTCCAATACTTTCTATATAAGTAATATACTCTTCATTCGTAACGTTAAGGTCATTAGTTTTCGAGATATTTGAAGTTGAAAATGAAACTTTACAGTTATTTTGATTAATGTATTGTGCCCCTTCATTTTTAACTTCAAATATCTCGAAAACTAATGATTTTATCGATACGAATGAAGAGTATATTATTTGCATAGAAAGTATTGGAGATTCTAAAAATTATGCTGAAATGACAATTACATCAGTGGCGTAGAATTTGGGAAAGTTCAGCCATTCATTTTCTCCTGTACGCCTCTGGTAATAGCCAGAAACGTTTATTTAACATAAATTAGTAAGGTGTGCAGTACCTACACTTTTTGGCAAGTATTATACGGCAATTTCAAATACTTTTAAAGTACTGGGTACAAATAACTTTTAAATTTATATCAAACATCCCTATTACATAAATTTTAACTATTTGTATTCAGTATTTTTAAAGTATTTGACATATCCTTATCATATATAGCAGATAGTGTAGATACTGTACAACCTACTAAAAGATGTTAAATAAAACTTTCTGGCTATTACCAGAAGCGTACGACAGGGGAAAGTGAATGGGTGACCCTACCCACATTCTACGCCACTGGCGGAATTACTATTTTATTGCAATTTTTCAATTTCTCCAATACTTTCTATACAAATAATATACTCTTCATACCGATAAAATCATTAGTTTTCGAGATATTTAAAGTTAAAAATGAAGGAGCACAATACATTAATCAAAATAGCTATGCCGTTTCATTTTCAACTTCAAGTATCTCGAAAACTAATGACTTTAACGTTACGAATGAAGAGTATATTACTTACATAGAAAGTATTGGAAAATCGAAATATTGTGCTTAAATAGCAATTTCGCCAGTGGCGTAGAATTTGGGAAGAGTCAACCATTCACTTTCCCCTGTCGTACGCCTCTGGTAGTAGCCAGAATAGTTTATTTATCATAATTTAGTAGAATATACAGTACCTATATTTTCTGCCAAGTATGATAAGGATATGTCAAATAGTTTTTAAGCCCTGGGCAAAAATAATTATTAAATTTTTAAATAAAACACCCTGTACCTCAATAACGAGCCACATTTTATTTAAATGATTTGGGTTAAATCTTAATATTTTTAGGTCTAGAATCTACATCTCAAAGATTGGACATTCTTAATGAACCACCCTGTATATAATAATCATCTAAACTCTGACTCCTCTTTAGCCAGAGTAATTTTAGTCATTTCCTTATTTTTTTCCTAAAACTTTCTTGCACACCGCCGATTGAAGCTGACTGAGATAGCTAAAAAGATAGTCCGTTCTTTAACGGTAAAATATTGCAAAACCTCTAAATTTTAAAGAACCGCTTGGATTGACATGAAATTTGGCGTACACATAGCTAACAAGTCAAAGAAAAAAGTGATATTGTGCCGATATGTGCTTTTGCCCCGGGGGTGCTTTTCACCCCCTCTGGGAGTGAAAAAGTATTCGTCCAAAGTAAGTCCGGAAATTGATAAACTGACTAATTTTAAGTAACTTTTGTTCTATAGAGTTTTTTTACTAAGTCAATACTTTTCGAGTTATTTGCCAGTGAATATGTTAATTTTTTCAACAAAATAACCACACTTTTAGACGGTTTTTTGCAAATTACTCAAATAGTACGTATTTTGTCGAAAAAACATTCTTAGCAAAAATATAGCCTGTAAAAAATTTAAAAAAATGCTGTATATATCACGTTTCAATACCTAGGAGAAGCAGAGTTATAGCTAATTAAAAATAGGTTCATATTCGTCAAATTCCAAATGGAATACTTTAACGTGAAATAACAAAAAATGAAGCACATTTCGGGGAAAACTCATCACAACTCATTTAAAGTGTTTAAAAAAAGCTTCATTTTTGTTTTATAAAAAAAATTTCTAGCATCAAAAGTAAACAAGTTACGCTCAAAATAAAGTTAGTCTCTTTTTTTTTGGTAAAAAAATCGGGAAAATCACCCCCTAATTAGTATCTCAAATGAACTTAATCGTTACGACTTTACAAGTTTCTTGACCCGTGTATGTATTGTTTATATGATCTGTAAGTTTCATCCGTTCAAAGTCCTTATTTTTGAAAGGGCTGTACTTAAAAGGGGTTGAACGAGTCACTCATCACGAATGTATGCAAAGTTAGAAACACCAAATCTCAATCAATTTTTGTCTAACAGAAAAACAAAAAAGTACATGATATTCATAAAAGCAATGCTGACTTTTTTTGTTTTTCGATATTTTTGGTCTCTCTAACAATTTTTAAATTATTTTGAAAAAAAAGGATATTTTTCAAAATTAAAATTTTTAAAAATTTTACTTTAGAACCAAATTTTTTCCAAATAAAGCAGTTTGAATCGATAAAACTTACAGATCATATAAACACGACATAAGTAAAATAATTTGTGGAGCGGTAACGATTAATTTCATTTAAGTTGCTAATTAGGGGGTGGTCTTCCCGATTTTTTTTGCCAAAACAAAAGCGACCAACTTTGTTTTGAGCGTAACTGGCTTAAATTTAATACTAGAAACTTTTTGTAAAAACAGAAATAAAGCTTTTTTTAAACACTTTAAAAAACTTATAATGAGTTTTCCCCAAAAAGTGCTTAATTTTTTGGATATTTCACTTCGAAGTATTCTATTTGAAATTTGGTGAATATGAATCTATTTGTCATTGGCCATAACTCTGGTTTTACGAGGTCCAGAGACCTAACTCCTACACCATTTTTTTAAATTTTTTACAGGCTATATTTTTGTTGAGAACGTTTTTTTCGACAAAATACTTACTTTTTGAGTTATTTGCGAAAATCCGTCTAAAAAGGTAGTTATTTTGTTGAAAAATGAACATATTCACTCGCAAATAACTCGTACAGTGTTGACTTGGCGAAAAAGCTCTATAGAATAAAAGTTACTTAAAATTAGTCAGTTAATCCATTTCCGGACTTATTTTAGACTTATATTTTTTCACCCACAAGAGGGGGTGAAAGTCACCCCCAGGGCAAAAGCACACATCGGCACAATATCACTTTTTTCTTTGACATGTAAGCTATGCGTATGCCAAATTTCATGTCAATCCAAGCGGTTCTTTAAAATTTAGAGCAAAAACCGTGAAAGAATGGACTAAGATAGACATCTCAAAAGACTACATACGTAAGTTATATTTTTTATGAAATTGTGGACATGAGAAACCTGTCGACTCCATCGGTGCGGCATTATCTCACTCCTGAAAACAAGTGTAAACGTGAGACCACTTTATAGCAGTGTTTAGCGTTGTGTAAGCGAAATCCGAAGGAGTTTCTGTATCGCTTCGTGACTAACGATGAAACATAGATCTACTTGTACCCATCAGAGACCAAGAAACAGTCAAAATAAGAAACAGTGGACTTCAAACGTGCTCCGAAGAAGGCGATTGCTGTACTATCGGCAGGAAAGTTGAGGGCCACCATTTTTTTGGATTCACAAGCTGTGATTTACATCTACTTCCTGGAAAAGAGCAAAGCTGCCACAGAGCTCTACTATGCTGAATTATTGGATGGATCAAATTGCAGAAAGAATCTCCTCATTTAACAAAGGAAAAGTGTACTTTTACTACGACAACGCATCGGCTCGCACAACTGCCCTCGTTATACGTCCCGGTTTTTTTGAATTGGTCTAGGAACTGCTGCCCCATCCACATTATTCTCCAGATTTGGCCCCATGCAACTTTTTTTGTTTCCCAACTTGAAAAAGTCACTCGCCGTGTAGAAATTTGAGTTAAATGACGAGGTCATCGCCGCCATGGAGGTCTACTTTGCAGACCTTGAGAAAACGTATTGTTTAGATGGATTAAAAAGGTGGATAGTAACTAACTCAAGTGTATCCAGCTAAAAGGAGACTACGTTAAGAAATCAATAGCCACTTTTTCAAAAATTTTGTTTTTCTTTTGTAGGCTAAGTACTTATCGGACCACCGTAAATATTGATGGCAGAAGAATACAGATGTGGTTTCCTATTTCCTTGTGACATTTTTATAATCAACTATTTTCGATGGGGAAAAAGCCTAAATTTTACCAAAAAATTATTTTATTAACGTTTCGACGCCCAAGTCGGGTGTAGTTGTCAAAATACAAAATAATACTAAATTAAACAAAAATGTTGTTGCTTAGTAAAAAATTCTTCTAATAATTTAATTAATCTGACTCATTTATATCGGCAATTCAGACATGTATTATACATTTTAAAGTAGAAGACTTTAAAATGATATTGCCAATATTGATGAGTTGCATTCCTGAGACAACTTTACTAAAATATAGTTCATTTGATTACATGAAATCAACCCAACTCAAGAATATGCGCCACAAAAAATCATAGCATGTGATATGTCTTTAAAAAGACAAAAAGAGTCTCTAGCGCGAGAATTTTACTGCCACCGTTCCATTACATACTATGATTTTTGTGGAGGATATTCTTGAATTGGGTTGATTTCATGTAATCAAATGAACTATCTTTCAGTAAAGTCGTCACAGGAACGCAACCCATCAATATTAGCATTATTATTTTAAAGTCTTCTACTTTAAAATATATAATACATGTCTGAATTGCCGATATAAATGAGTCAGATTAAATAAATTATTAGAAGAATTTTTTACTAAGCAACAACATTTTTGTTTAATTTAGTATTATTTTATATTTTGACAACGACACCCGACTTTTGCGTCGAAACGTTAATAAAATCATTTTTTTGGTAAAATTGCGGCTTATTTCCCATTGAAAATAGTTGATTTTAAACGGAGGTGCTGTCCGAGATAAATATTAGCTTATAAACAAGAGTACAGTTTATTTATTAAACGAATCTCTCTAATCCAGTCCCTTTATCTCTATGATTTTCATGGCTGACTTTCCCTAATGCCTTTATGAAGTCAAGGAAAAATTCAAATGTCTTAGAGTTAATGTGTAGTGGCTTCTTGATAATAATTTGGTTACTAAACATTTATTTGGGTACCAAATTCTCTTTTACAATTATTTGGTAAAACAATTTTTTTTTGTTGCCAAATTTTGTTTTACAAATATTTTGTTCAAATTTTTCAAAGTATAATAATTATAATTTTACACACTCACCAAAAATTTAAACAAAATATTTGTAAAACAAAATTTGGTACCAAAAAAAATTTCTTTTACAAAATATTTACAAAAGAAAATTTGGTACCCAAAAAAATGTTTAGTAACCAAATTATTATCAAGAAGCCACTACACATTAACTCTAAGATATATCAATTTTTCCTTGACTTATTTCCTTGATTATAATTAAGCAAAATCTTAAAAATATACTACACAAAATAAATATATATTTTCTAAACAACTGTTCTCATATTTATTAACTGTAACAGCAACTCCATTGTAAGTTTAATAGATATTATCCCCTGAGATACATATAGGATTATGTTATTCATGAACTCGACAGTGTTCTAAATTAGGCCACCTTAGTGCATTTCAACCAAGAACGTCTATATGGACGCCTTTAATTCTTTAATTATATATTATGCTGTTTTCCTAACTAGGGACGTGATGAGTAGGTATTAGAATATAATGAACGTTCAAAAATACAATGCCTTCATTATTCTAACAGTCTCTAACAAATGATGGTAAAGTATATGACAATAATCCCCCTTTATAAATATTTTATTGATGAAATTAGTTCCTATTTAAATAATTCTGCAAATTTTTAAGCTTCTAAATTCTAAAGCCGACCTCTCACGATACTGCGGCGTCGTTCAATTTTGTCGAATTCGAATAATTGGCAAAAATTTTGATCGTGCGTGACCGTGCATCCAACGAAATCTCAGACAGACTGGCCTGTCTACTGCTGTTTGTTTACTAGCAGGTATTGAACGGAACAAGTAGTAAAATCAAAAACAAACAATAAACTAATTACAACACATGCTACGAATTTTATCCCTTCTGATAGCTCTAATATGGAAAGAAAGTGGAATTTCTCAATAGGCGCAATAAAATACACAAATTTAAATTGGTTTGTTGTCAAATAATTCAAAACAATAACAAAGGAAATATATTAAAGGAAAAATAATATAGGTAATTAAATTCAGGTTAAGCTTACCCCATTTGGCTGGGTACACAACGATCGAAAAAACAAAATGAACGAATTCACGTGTATACACTTGAGTGGTCGGGATGCATCTCATCTGTTTTTTGTTATACCATAGGGGTAGAATCATGCATTTCAAGTGTGGTACCCGCTCGACCGATCTCACATTCCTTAACTGCGGTATCGATAAGGGGAACATATGGATAGCAAGGAACACGGGCGTCGAGAAGGGTAAAAATGGGATATGCTCTGGAACTATTTACACAACCAAACCAATTTATAGGAATTTCAACATTCTCCCCTCTTTAAAGACCACAAGGCATTTAACAATGACCAATACTACATATCACTACTTGAGCAACAAGCAATGACAATACAAACAAATCCAATATATATTATTCTTAAACAAAAAAAAATATTAAGCACAGGTTTATTGCTTGTTTTGATTTTATTACTTGTTTCGTTCAATACCTGCTAGTAAACAAACAACTGCAGTACTGCAGAATTAATATCGTCGACGATCTTGTCGAATGACATCGCAGTACCGTGCGTGGCTGTCTTGCTTTTTAAACTAACTCTTCACTACCTTGTTAATATAGGGTTAATTTTGGGGTTTTCATGGAATTAGCGTTTGAAGATCTGTAAGTTTAGCATATCATAAAAATTCATTAATTCGTCTGACTCGTTGACACCGACCCTTACAATTGATATAACATTTTCATTATCTCATCCAATTTACACGCATTTTTTTCTATTTTTACTATATGGGCTTAATTTTTGGAATGCATGTGATCCATATTGGTTTGTACTAAGCGTAGTCGCGAATTTGAAATATAGTCTGAGCAGATTATCGGAGAATAGGCCATTTTTGGGAAAAGTTATGTCATTAGAAGGATGTAATTAAGTAAGTGTTAATGTTTTTTATGATTCGCGATAAAATTTTGTATGCACCACGTCAGTAAAGACTCTTTATCGAACTCTGTTACTCGCCTCGCTCGCTTCGCTCCCTCTGCTCGTAATATCAGACTCGTTCGATAAAGAGTCACTTTACTGACTTGATACATAAATAACTATTTTTAACGTATACCGATTTTGAACTTTGAGATTACATTTTCTTCAACCTAATTTTTAATTGGAATTTTGCTGTTTTTGGCAATTTTCACTCGACAGTTTTTATTATAATAATGTATGTTATGAGTACTTTAAAGACTTGAAAATTAATGTGGAGAAAGAGGCCAGAAATAAAAAGGTGATGGTTCAAAAAGTATGATCCTATTATAATATCTTTGCCATAAATGCCGGTAAACTTTGACCGGTTGTATCTTAGGAACCACTCATCTCAATTACACGTTCTTTTTTAAGAAGCGGCCTTTGGTTTTTTTTCGAATACCGTCTTCATGATTTGTTTTAATTTAATATTTCCCGAGTTATTCTATTTGTTTATAAGCCAAAAAACTGTTTATAATTTTAAAATGTTCCTGAGGCTACTTAAATAGTCTAATTTCAATTCTGTAAAGTGCATTAGATAGGTACAGTGTCTTTTTATACCAAAATCATAGTTACTCTTATGTATCATAATTATTGCGTTATTATAGCGACCGTAAATTTTTAATTAACAATTTAATTCTTGCTAAACTCTTCATTTAATTTCCATCGGCTTCTGGAATTATATTGTATACAAAAAGAGGTTTGATATTACCAAGTTATTTAATTATTGATAAACAATTACTTATCAAAAATTTTAGTTGAAAATTAAAGATTTTGTTGGAAAAACACGCATTTTCCGGGGAAAATGTTCTTCAAAGTAAATCGGGTAAAACACGTGTCTGTGCAGAATTTAATTTCGGTGAATTTTTATTTGAGTGTTTTTGGTGTAAAGTTAAAATCTTTGGAGTTATAGAGCAAAAATTGAAAAAACACGATTTTAGGGCGCCATTTTGTTTATAAAAAAAGTAGCACACTATCTGCGGACTTTGCATACCTATATTATTAATGTATACAATCATAAGATTCGATTTCAGCAATAAAATTGCTGGTAAATAACTTTTCCTTGTATTTTGCTAATTAGCCCAGAGTAATATTACGTTTGTCCAGGCCACATTTCACCTCATTTGAGCTTAATACTTGAATTGGATTTAACTCGTAATAATAAAGTTATCTCAAAACAATAATAACATGAAGTCTAGCCATTGACTCAACATGATACAGACGATATCTAACACAATGTTTCTTGATAATTATCATTAGGTTTTCTTTCGCCTTATCCTCTATAACTGAAATGCATTTTTCTCGTTTGTTTAACGGATTTTCAATCAGTTATTGTTGGAATGAGTTCAACAAAGCTGCTATGCTCACATGAATTATCCAAATTATGACATAGTTGCCAAGCCAGAGAGACTTGCCAAGCATTTGTTACTTGTTTATATTGCTAAGCTTTGCTAACTTTATGTCTGGCATTAACCCAACTTTCGTCACGATCATAAATCTTGCTTTTTACACGATGTGGCTAAATTGACTATAAATAATTACATCGCCATGATATTATGAGCCCCTTTTTGGCGCAATGTTAGATTAAAAAGAAATTTTTTTAATTTTTCAACAGAATGAATTGTAGGACAAAGAATGGCCTTGATTTACTGATTTTTTTCTTAAATAACGATATTTTTTTAATAAATATTAATAAAAGCATGTAGATTATGATTTGTTATGGTAATCACAAAATCCATAGGTGTGCCAACTGACATAGGAAGGGTCTCGTATTTGCTCCTTATGTGTTAAAATGGAATTTCCGCACAGTTCTGTATATCAAAGGTCAAGATCATCTAATGTATTTTGTAACGATTTACGCCTATTTTCAGTAAAATTATGAATTTCACCAATTTTATTGCATACATATTTGGGAGCCTTCTTTTCTAGGAAAACCGTCAGTAAAATAAAGTTTTGCAGAAGATCTTTTTGGGGTTTCATCCAAAGTTAATATTCGTTTACAGTTATTTTAAGCGTTGCTAAACATATGTCTAAAAAGTAGTTTTATATATTTTTTCACAAAGCAAAGTCTTAAGGCTATACGTTAAGTTGATACGATGAACTGTTCACACCATTAGCTGTTCCTCTGTTAAACAATCGGCTTCTGATATAAATGCAATGGCAACTTATACAGGGTGTTTGGTAAAGAATCGGCCATAGCTTAACCTTAGATTTCTGCGCTTAAAATAGGTCAATTTAAGCTAACTTACCTTAGTACGAAAGTTTAAAATAACCGAAATACAGGGTGTCAAAATTAAAATTTTAGTTTATTTATTCTTGAATATTTCGTGACATAACAACATGAAATTTGATAAGCGGGGGTTTTTTGGGATGAGAAATCTAAATTCGCCACCAAAAATAATGTATTACCAGCGCTCATTTAATAAGTTCAATTTTTTTTATCCCTTACTCTATATATTTTTGAATCAAAACTTGTATTCTCTTAATATTTCTACTTAAAAAAGGTATACTACATTCATCTCGCTAAACTCGACTTTTTGAGTTAAACGAGATAAACGCATTTTAAATCTGCAATACAACATAATTTTTACATAATATCATTGTAGTTACTCCCGAAAAATAAACTTGAAACTATAATAATTGTATCAGTTCTCATATTTATGTCATTGCATCGTAAATTACATTTGAAGAAATTTTCGATACATTTTTGGAGATTTTTATGGTTTTAAGTTATTTTTCGGCTGTAACTGCAATGATATTACGCAAAAAACTATGTTGCTTCGCAGACTTAAAATGAGTTTATCTCGAAAACGTCTGAGTTTAGCGAAATAAATTTAGTATACCTTTTTTAAATAATAATATTAAGAGAATAAAAATTTTGATTCAAAAAGTATGTATAGTGAGTAGTAAAAAAAATTGAAACTATTAAATAAGCGCTGAAAGGTGTATGTGGCGCCCTCTGAATAGTACATCATTTTTGGTGGCAAATTTTGATTTCTTGTCCCAAAAAACCCCTGCTTACCAAATTTCGTGCTATTATCCCATGATCTAACAGGGCAAAAAAACTTACTTAGCAAATATTCAAGAATAAATAAAATAAAAGTTTAGCTTTGACACCCTGTATTTCGGTTATTATCAACTTTTATACTAAGGTAAGTTATGGTAAGTACGAAAGTAAATGGCTCTAATAATTATTCCAATAAACAACAATGTAATTTGCAATTTACTTTCGTTCTTCATATTTTGCACAATAAAATATTCGTTGTCAAAATAATTCAACATAGTCGTATGTTCGTGGAATATAGCTCAGTAAATGAACGGGAAATTCGGCGATACCGTGTAATTTTCAGGGGCAACTCCGAATTGCATGAAAATTTGGATGTAGGTTCTACTTACCCTCCACTTCAAAGTTGAAATTGTACCGTTGGTTGCTTTTACTTGGGGGGTGACATTTACCCCTTCTCGGGGGGTGAGAAACGCGTGTTTAAATTAAAGCCGGAAATTGATAAATTGACTTATTTTAAGCAACTTTTGATCTATAGAGTTTTTTACGTAAGTCAATGCTTTTCGAGTTATTTGCCATTGAAAATGTTGATTTTTCGACAAGAAAACTACGTTTTCAGACGGTTTTTCGCAAATAACTTAAAAAGTAAATATTTTATCGAAAAAAATATCCTCAGCAAAATTGTAGCTTATAAAAACCCAAAAAAAATGTGTATAAGTAAAGTATATCAATCAAATAAAAACACAGTTGTAGCTAATGAAAAAGACGTTCTTATTCGTCTAATTCCAAATCGAATATTTCAAGGTGAAATCACCGAAAAATTAAGCACTTTTCGGGAAAAACTCGTTTAAACTTTTTTTAAACTGTTTATAAAAAGCTTTGATTTAATTGTTAACAAAAGTTTTAGCATTAAAAATAAGCGAGTTACGCTCAAAATAAAGTTGGCCCTCTTTTTTTTTGTAGAAAATCATGAAAATCTCACTTTGTCCAGCTCCCCAAATGAAATTAATCGCTACCGCTTTACAAACAATTTACTTACCTATCTATTTTTTATATGATCTGTCAGTCTTACCGGTTTAAAGTGTTTATTTTTGAAAGGGTTATAATTGAGAAAGTTTGAATGGGTCACTAATCACGAGTGTATGCAAATGTTGAACAGCCATATCTTAACCAATTTTTGTCTTACGGAGAAACAAAATAAACTAGCATATTTTTAATAGCAAAATCTACATTTTTTTACTCTTTAAGATTTTTCTTATCACTAATACTTTTTAAGTTATTTTGAAAAATGGAATTTTTAAAAAAATTTTAGAAATTTTTTTTTATTATAAAACCAAATGTTTTTAAAAATAAGCACCTCAAACCAATCAAACTTACATATCATATAAAAAATATACATACAGTTAAAATAGATGGTAAAGCCAAGCGATTAATTTCATTTAGGGTGCTAAATAGAGGGAGGTTTTCACGATTGTTTTTACCAAAAAAAAGGGGCCAACGTTTTTTTCAGTGTAACTCGTTTATTTTTGATGCTGTAAGCTTTTGTAAAAAACAAATAATAATCTTTTGTCGATACTTTAAAAATATTAATAAGGTTCTCGCGAAAAACGCTTCTTTCTTTGGTGATTTCGCGTTGAATTATTCGATTTGGAATTAGATGAATAAGAACGTATTTTTCATGAGCTACAACTTTGCTTCTACTCAATTTGTAGACTTAACTGGTACACCTTTTTTTTTTTTGTTTTTTTATAGGCTACACATTTGCTAAAAATATTCTTTTCGATAAAATATTTACTTTTTGAGTTATTTAGGAAAAAGGGTCTGAAAACGTAGTTTTTTTGTCGAAAAATCAACATTTTAAACCGCGAATAACTCGAAAACTATTGACTTACGTAAAAAACTTTATAGAACAAAAGGTGCTTAAAATAAGTCAATTTATCCATTTCCGGCCTTATTTTAAACACGCGTTTTTCACCCCCCGAGAAGGGGTAAATGTCACCCCCCAAGTAAAAGCAACCAACGGCACAAATTCAACTTTGAAGTGGAGGGCAAGTAGAACCTAAATCCAAATTTTCATGCAATTCGGAGTTGCCCCTGGAAATTACACTCCAAAACGGTCATTTACTGGGCTAATAGGATATAGCTTAAATCGATCTATTATAAGTTCAGGAATCTAAGGTTAAGCTATGGCCCATTCTTTACCAAACACCCTGTATAGGTACTGTTTTCTTTTTATTAATTGATATTAAGAAAAAAATAGTAAAGCGAAAAGTATGTATATTTATTAAGGTTATTACCATTGTTGTGGTAATCGTTGAATTTAAAAAAAAAAACTTACTTTCATTTAAACCGTTTCAATTAAAACTCTATACATTTAACTGTTTTCAGTGTAACATCATAATGCTGCAGGTACAATTTCCAATTTTAGTTTGAAAATGTTCAGTTTTTTGTTAGGTGCAGGTTGTAGAAACTTTTTTATTGTCGGACGATACACAAAAATTTGTGTATCGTCCGTTATTTTCGGAACCCATTTTTCAGTTACATTTCAATTTGTAGGCATTTATTTATTTTGATTTGTTTTGGGTTTGAAAATTATTTCTCGTTGCTTGCTACTTAACGAAAAATAAAGAATTCAAAATTAAACAGCCACCATACACATGGAATGATAAATAGTGACAGATGAAAGTTAATACTTTTCAAACAAATACATAATTGACGTCACCTCAACTGTAATCCGATAAAATGAACAGAGTAATGTGAGTTTACTCTTAATAAAAAACCTAATTAATCCTTATAATCCAGGCGCTATTTTTTTGCTTTCATCATTTCGAAATATTATTAGAAATGATAATTTCACTATGCTGAAATTATTTGGTGGGCTAAAATTTATATTAAACAAATTTTGAAAAAAAAAATTTAAAAATTATTATTTTTTTTTTCTTTGCTATATCTCGAAAACTATGCATTTTAGAAAAAAATTGCAAACTGAAAACAGTTTTGCAATTAAATTTCCTTTAAGATAGAATTGACCACAAGTTGAAAAAAAAAATATTTTCATTGCAATATTAGCAAAAACCATTAAACATGTCAAAACTCAAAGTTTTTTCACTAATATTTTTGATAGGTATTTAAAAGCCACAAAAAAATTTTGAACATCCACTGAAAAAAGCAACTCTTGGACATTTATTTAGAAAATCTTTTTAACATAAAAAATGCTACAAAAAATTTCAGCAAACTCGATAAGTAACTTATAATTAGAAAATAAGTTAATTTTCAAAATTATGTAGAGCCAACAAAAAAGTTTTAAATAGTGACTTGAAAATTTTTAAATATAAAAACTATTCACGCTTTCAAAAGTAAAATTCAAATCATTGAAATATGTTGAATAGTAGAGACTATGGAATTTTTTAAAGAACTGTACAATTTTGAAGCTAATAAACAAATTGAATAATTTCACACAACGTCAGCTTTTCATCAACATGGTACAAAGAAAATTACAAAATTACTGTGCAATAATTCTGACTAGCTGAAATAATCCTAAATTTTCAATGAGCCAAATATTTCGCATGAACAAATTCAAAGGAGGATGTGAAATTGTACATAACGATATATTATATATTAGTGTGAAAATTATTAATAGGGATTTAAATTATGTACGATATGTATGTTTTAAAAAAGGTTGTAAAGATAAAAATTTCCGAAGAAAATAGGAAACACTCAGTTACAGAATACATTATTAAAAATAATACATACACACTAAAATTTATCTGTTAACAACCTAAATCTCTGCCTTCCACAATTTACAAGGCATAGAGACGACGAATATAGAAAACGCTAAGGACTCTACAATATGCAATCCCATTCCGTTTTCATTCGTCTAGGAAAGGTGCAAGAAACAGTTCTTAGTACTTACAATCTGAGTAAAGATAGAAGTGGAATTAAAAGACAATTTATGTTTCATTTCGATTCAGGGGAAATGCATAATCTACAGACAGCGCTGTTTCTGTTAGAAGCACTGATGAAGTTTAAAACAGAAACAGCGCTCCCTGTAGATTATGCCTTGCCTTTGAATCGAAATTAAACATAAATTGTCTTTTAATTCACTTCTATCTTTACTCAGATTGTCAGTACTAAGAACCTTTTCTCGTACCTTTTCCTACACGAATGAAAACGGAATATGATTGCATATTGTAGAATCCTTTCCGTTCTCTCTATTCGTCATCTCTATGCCTTGTAAATTCTGGAAGGAAGAGATTTAGGATGTTAACAGAGAATGGTTCTAATAAGGAAAGTTTAAGATTTAAATAAGTGTATATTATTTTTAGTAATGTATTCTGTAACTTAGACTTTCCTATTTTCTTTAATAGGTGTCGCGGTAGCGTCCTCATACTGGATTTCAATCTATTTTTGAAATTCCCCTTAAAAAGACAATTTTGTTTCGTTTTGATTTAGAGGCGACAAAGATGTACATATGGCGTTTATAGACCTTAGGAAGGCATACGACACCGTGCCAAGGAAAGAACTGTACAAAGCAATGACTAAAATAGGGATACAACCTAACCTAACACAAGCAATCAAAAACATGTACAGTGGAAATGAAGTAAATATAAAAATCGGAAACAAGGTAGTTGCTAACTTCAAAACAACAAAAGGATTACTACAGGGATGCCCAACGTCACCGACTCTATTTAAAATATTTTTAGAACACGCACTAACAACTTGGAAGACAAAGTGTAGGGGTATGGGAATACCGATAAGGGACGATTATCTACACATTGTGTTTCGCAGACGATCAGGTGGTGATGGCTCAAGATGAAGAGGATATCAGTTACATGGTAAGAAAACTAAAAGGGGAATACAAAAAGGTGGGCCTGGAAATAAATATGAAGAAAACGGAATACTTAGTAATATCGGAAGAAGACGTAAAAAACTTAGAAGTAGAAGAACAAGTTGAAATAAAAGGAACGAAGAATTTTAAATATTTGGGCTTTATAATGTCGAAAAGCGGAACAACAGAAGCAGAAATAAAAAGTAGATTGGGACAAACAAGATCTTGCATCAGACAACTCCATAATGTAATCTGGAATAAAAACATCAAGGGAAAAACAAAAAGAATGATATACCAAACAATAGTAAGAAGCATCATGACATATGCCGCAGAAATTTGGGTCATAAACAAAAAAACCCAAAAAAGCATTCTGGCAACCGAAATGGAATACTGGAGAAGATGCTGTGGTCTCACCAGAAGAGACAGAATAACAAATGAGGAGATAAGGAGAAGAATGCAAGTGGAAAAAGATGCCCTGCAATATATAGACGAGAGAAGACTGAAATGGTACGGCCACGTACGCAGAGCAGAAAACACTTGAATAAACAAGGTTGCAGAATGGAGCCCAAGAGGAACGAGAAGAAGAGGACGACCTAGAAGATCTTGGAAAAATGAAGTCGACGAAGCCATGTCTAAGAAAGGATTGGAAGACGGAGACTGGGAAGATCGAAAAAAATGGAAGTCCTGGCTGACGGAAGGGAAACGGCATTAGCTGTAGACAACCCTTATATATATATATATATATATATATATATATATATATATATATATATATAAACATATATATATATATATATATATATATATATATATATATATAGTAGTTTTTAGAAATTAGTTGTTCTTAGAAATGCCCATTTTGCCGAGTGAATTTGAATAGTGTAGAAGCTTTTGTGGTAACTTTTAATACTTTTTTATTAATTTGCAACTTTAAACTTTTACAATCATTTTAATAATGTTACCCAAAGTCAAAATCAAACTAAATTAATATGATTTTGTTGGAAGGTTGATCTTGGTGATCTTACTAGTTCTCGGCGAATACAAGTTTTTTACATAAAATTTTTTTTATACATGTATGATAACCACATACTTCTTTTGCTGTTCTAAGTCTTTGTTAAATTGTAAACTGTACTTAGTATTATTGATTGTTTCTACACCTAACGATTCAATGGTTCATTGTTTCAAGCTTTTGTTACTTTTTATACCTTTGACTGCTACATGTCTTTTTGAGGTAACACTGTTATATTAACTTCTCTATGGATGTTTGGTTTTTTTCATATTGTTCTTTTTAGATGAACTGATGATGCTCTTTGATCAGAGAGCGAAACGTCTTCGAATAAATAGATGAAGTAGCCACCTTCTTTGTCTTATTTCTCCACCTATTGACCGAAAAACCCTCCACTCTTCGAGTGATCCTTAATTTATATATATATATATATATATATATATATATATATATATATATATATTTAGAGGCGGCAAGCATTTGCACTGATGAAGTTTATAACGGAAACGGCACTGTCTGTAGATTATGCCTTGCGTCTGAATCGAAACAAAACATAAATTGTCTTTTAATTCAATAAGGGCCGGTTGTTCAAACGCTAATCAAAAAGTTGATAATAATCAAGTCCCCTTAACAGCCATCAAATATCAAAATCCGTTGTTCGTACGCTAATCAGTTGATTGTAATCAATTATGTTAATTATGGTTATGATAATTAACATAATTGATTGATTAATTAATTATTAATTATTAATTAACATAACAATTATTAACATAACTAATCGATTAATCTCATAATTCCAACCAATTATGTTTTCAGCAACCCAATCAAAGTTGACATTGACAGTTGGTGACAGTAATTAAATATTTGATAATGATCAGTTGATTCTATTTTTGATTAGCGTTCGAACAACCGGCCCTTAATTCAATAAAAATGTTCATTTGTTAATGCTACCACCTACTCGATCTGCAGCGATACAGCATTGCTAACCCATCAGACTAGGGTTGGGAGCTTGAAAAAAATGGATGAAATTTTATGTTTAAATCTTTAAAAAAAAGCAAAAAGGAAAAAGGAAAAAGGATACTGACTACAAACGGTCTTTATTCAATTGAGGATTAAACTGAATATTTCTTGGAACAATATAAAACATTAGTACATAAGTTTCATTAAAATCCATTGAAAATACTCACCAATGTAGTGTACATAATAGGTACTATGTATTATTTACATCGGTCAAACTGGTCGAACGTTTAAAAAACATATCTGGACCTCGGAGGTAAACTACACTATGTCGACATGGCGATGTTTTGTTTTTATTCTTTTAACTCACTCAGCTTTCCAAGAGCTTTCTAGAGGTTCATTACACTTGGTACTAATGACCACGAAAACGAAATTACCAAAAAAATAGAACACTATGTTCAAATAATTTGAGAGGTAAAAAGCGCCATGTAAACTTGGGTGTTTTAGCTCACAGTTACTAACTGAGTGTTGATCGCAAACAACACTCTGTTGACTTAGTGCACTGAGCACCTAGCGGCAAACGGGTCATAGGTAACTATTCTTCTGAACAGAAATAAATCTCTTTGTTTTCATCTATTCTTTTTCTATAGTTACCTAGTTGTTTTTATAAAAATCATGGTTATTAATACATTGTAATAAACAAGCAACAAATATTGTGTACCTTCTCTTAAAAATTGGTGTTTCTATTTCCAATGGTATTATTCTAATTATACATATAGTTTCAAAAGTTATGCATCACTTAAAATTATGCTAAATTAAAAAAAAATATATAAAAGAAACAGAAATAACAACAAGTATTATTAAATATTATTATTTTGTTGAGCCACAATATGTCAGCAACAAATTGCCAACATTGTTGTTATTTCTGTTTTCTTTCAAGAGTCAATAAATACATATTGGTTCATTAATAATAATGTTCTATTTGTGATAAAATATATAAAATTAAATGGACAACCAAACAATATACCTTGTGTCTGGTACATACATAAAACCTATTTAGTATTACAATGGTATTACCTCATAATAACCATTTTTTTAATCTTTTATAGTGCGTCTAATAATTTGGCCAGAGACTGTATACTACGGAAAAAAATAGAATCTGTTCAGATTGTTACCAAATGTTAGCGTTTATTGAAGCGTTTTAAAGAATTCTTCAACTCACTTTTATTTTTTTTTATAATACAGCTTCATAATTTTACAACACTATATTTTTCGGCAAACTTTTGTAAATTTAAACCAGACTTTTCACTTTCTCAGCTATTATAATATGTTTATTATGTTTCTTAGCGACAAAGGTTTCTTATTTTACGACATCCTTTCTTCGTGTTCGCCGACACCAACCCTTATGTAGGTTATTTTTAATCTCATTTTAGATAAGTATGAAGTAATAAAATAGTATTGGGTATTTCGCAATACTGGGTATTATCAACAAGTACCCATAGAAAAATATTTTGGCCGATAGTAACTGGTAAATTTCTATAAAATGGGTTTTAAAAATAATGAGATTATTTGGCCCCGTCCGTATTATATAAATGGCCGTTAGTACAGGTTGCCGATTTTGACAGGTAGCCGTTAACACAGGATTTATTATAATAACATTTAAATAAAATAAAAATTTGTTTCATGAGAAGTACCTAGCTATTTTTTGCGCTTAAATACCTTTAAATTCAATAAATATTTTATAAGTTTAGATCACACCTATCAGAGGTAAACTGCACTATGTCACTGTGAATTACCAATAATTACAGTAATTAGGGCAAATTTTAACGTTTCATTAGTTGGATTGTACAAATTAGTTATATGTTATGATTAAAATACGATCGCATTGTCTTTCAGAGCAAAAGATACCTAGTTATGGGATATATAAGATTTTTAAAACATTCAGAGGTAAACTACACTATGTCACTGTAAATTACCATTAATTACAGTAATTAGGGCAAATTTTACCGTTTTATTAGTTGGATTGTATAAAGTAGTTATCTGTTATAACTAAAATATGATCACATTGTCTTTCAGAGCGAAAGATAGCTAATTATGGGAAATATAATATTTTTAAAATATTCAAACGGCCCTACTGAAAAGTTGCTTAAATGACATAATATAGTTTACCTCCGAGGTCCAGATATAGCAGAACACAAAAGGGCTTTTATTTATAGAAAAACAGATTCTTTTAATGACCAACTTCCAATAATTGGAATGGAATAAAACAATTATTGTTCCTATCCAAAACAAAGGCTTTAAGATATCTTCATTACAATCTGTGTAAATTAATAAATTAAAACATAGATACTTCTGGATGAACAACTTAGACAAGCAGCTCCCCTTAACTTATTCAGTTAAAGACTATAAAGTGTAGAAGCATAATAGTAAAAATGCTTCACTTGAGAATGGCACTCTATCGAAATAGGTGTAGTGATAAAAATATAATAAATTTTGTGGACGTATAGAAAACAAAAGTTGTCAGTACTTTATTCTTAGATAAAATCAACTTCCATCAAGTAAATTTGATCTCTGATGAAATATAAAACAAATACGAATTTACTATTGAATCGAGCAGAACATATAAATATGTACTTTTACCTGAATAATATCAGTTTTTAATGCATATATGTATGTGTTTGCAGAACAATTTACAGTTAATTGTAACATCGCAATGGAAGTTTTGAAACGGGTAGTTTTTCAGTACGTTGAACATGTTGATTGCTCGTCATATTTTTCACATAAAAGGGGTATCAAATGTTCCACCGGGACCCGGTGTTTTATTAGAGATAACTGGAATTACTAGAACATAAACATTTCCGTTTCATGTAGGGGAAAATTAGAATTTAATTTAAGTGCAGAAGTTAAAACTACTCTTCATGTTGCTGTAATAAAGTTAAAAACCGTTTTTTTAACTTCACACTTTTTTACGATTTGTAATAGTAGTAGGGAGGGGGGCAAGCGAGCTAAATTTGCAGTTACTCAAGCCTTATAGGGACTTAGTGGGTTGAGAAGATTAGGGCTTAAAACCAAAAGAAATGAAGTTTTCCATTTTAGTGGGGACTTTACATTTTTTAATTTAATTTTCCATTTCCAACAATCGTTTTTTCCGATTATAGCGCCATCTATCCATAATTTGAAAAAATGTCTGGAATAAAATTACTTTTATCCAAATCTGCAATCTGCATCTGGAATCCAAATCTGCAATAAAAAATTGGGCTACTATTTAAAATTTTAAAGTTACCCCCACCAATTTTCGAGGGTGGTAGTGTTTGATTACAATCGATAGATTTTTAAAAAATATTGAACAATTTTTTCAGTTTTTGATGTGATGTTTATTTCGCGAAATATGGCTGGGTTTCTTTTTGAAATTTTTAATTTATCCGCCACCCCTCTCTGTGGTGGGTCGTGTTTGGTATCATTCGATACCACCAAGTTGTCGTTACCTCTCACCTGAGCACTTAGTACCAACTACATAATAGTATACTTTCTATCCTATCGGGCATAAAATGCACTTTATAGCCAGCACACGCATAAAGAAAAAAAATTTGGAATAACTTTTTAAAAACACAAACATTTATTATTGAAGTTACATCATTAAATTACATACAACATTATTATAATTACATAAAATTATTAAGTCGAATTCATAATATAAAATGTAAATTCTAGAAAGATCCGGTGATATATATGTTACGGTCAATGTGATAAATCCGGTCTGTATTAATAATAACCGATAAATATTAATAGTAACCTTAGCAGTTAGTCAATGTGATTAATTATGCCGCTATAATTAGATTAACCGGTTATTATTAATACTATCTTAACAGCTCTGGTAAATGTAATAAAAACGCATTTTGGGCTTCGCTACTGTTTATTTATGAAACTTGGTAATAAATTTAAACACTTAATAGTTCAGAGAAATAAGGAAAAAAAATATCGTGTTGGTGACACATCCCCCTCCAGGCTGAAACCAAATTTTTCGAGTAATATGGTCATCTATAATAATAACCTATATGTTTTCTGCAGCCGATTTTGATGATATACATAGTTATAAACAAATGAAGATCAGAAAACGGCAAATTTTCGCTTTTTTCGTCTCTTACTAAAAAATTGGGCATTTTAAACAAATTTGAGAGTAACAAACTCATAAACCGTATAAAAACTTCAATATGGCGTTCGCTGAATATGTCTATCCTTATTGGTTACTTAGAAAATTGCCAAATAAATCATAAATTTTGAGTTTTTATAAATATTCATAACTTATGTAAAAAGTAACTTAGAACCTTCTTATTACATGGAATGCTGAGACTTATGGTGCTTAAATTTTATACCCTAAATTCCAAAGCAATTTGTCAAATAGTTTAAAAGTTATTTAATTTGTTTATCCAAAATTAATTTTTTTGCAACACTGTAAGTCAGAAAATTATGAAGTTACAGTAATATTTTGGATAGTTTATGAAAGAAGAAAATTTACAATATTAATTTAATTTAAAAAAAATGACAAAAAATAGTTATAGATATTGCAAAATAATTTTGCAAAAAACATGTGAATTAAAAAAATGGGGGGGCTAACTTTGTCCCTAAATGTCCTAGAACAGTTGTTTTTCTTTCTAAATGTGTATAAAAATTCAGTCTTTCTAAATATGAAAAAATAATTTTTCTACGGGTAACGGTTAAAAAGTTATTCTAATTGTTTTTAAGTAAGCAAAAAATGGACATGTTTTTGCAAAATAATTTTACACTGTTTAAAATTATTTTTTGTCATTTATTTTTAATTAAGGTAATATTATAAATGTTCTTCTTTCATAAACTGTCCGAAGTATTATTGTAACCTCATAATTTTCTGACTTATAGTGTTGCAAAAAAAATGAATTTGGGAAAAATAAATTAAATATCTTTTAAACTATTTGACCAATTGCTTTGAAATTTAAAATATAATTTAAGTACAAGAAGTCTCGGCATTCCGTGTAATAAGAAGATTCTAAGTTAATTTTTACCTAAGTTACGAATATTTATAAAAACTCAATATTTATGATTTATTTTGCAATTTTCTAAGCAACCAATAAGGTTGGACATATTCAGCGAATGTCATATTGAAGTTTTTTATACGATTTATGAGTTTCTTACTCTCAAATTTGTTTAAAGTGCTTAACTTTTTGGTAATAGACGAAAAAAGCGGTAATTTACCGTTTTTCGATCTTCATTTGTTTATAACTATGTATATCATCAAAATCGGCTGCAGGAAACATATAGGTTAATAATATAGATGTCCATACTACTCAAAAAATTTGGTTTCGGCCTGGAGGGGGATGTGTCACGAGAAAAACCTTATTTCTCTGGACTATAAACAGAACTTATTAATCGAAAAACCTAACTAGACATGTAATAAGTAAAAACAGACTCGAATTTGGTAATAAAGTTAAACACCTAAACATAATTTATCAATCAAAAAAACCTAACTAGACTTGTATTTCGTAACAAACAAGTAAAAATAGACTTGTATTTGGTAACAAAGTTAAAACACATAAGCAACATTTATGAACCAAAAAAATCTATTTAACACGACTTGTATTTAGTAACAAAGTTAAAACACTTAAACAACATTTATCAATAAAAAAACCTAACTAGACATGTAATAAGTAAAAACAGTAGTTAAAACACTTAAGGGAAAAGGCGCAAAATGTCTCCTGTCAAAATTTTCAATGTGTTTTAAATGTATTCATTTGTTTGGAATCCTGAGAAAACTATTAAGTATTTTTTTAAATTTAAACGCAGAACGAAAGACTACTTTATTACTGAGAGCTTCAAGTTCATCAGAATAAATAAAAATTTCTTTTGAATGAAATATTTGCCATTAAAAGTAACTGTAACTTATTAACCCTTTCACTGTTTTTGTACATTACCATGTACATTGAATTGTATTGCCTTTTATGAAATTCAGAATTATTTACCTCCTAATCTACATTTGTGCCTCAGAAAGTACAACCTATTTTAAAGTTTTTAGGTTGGTAGTAAATGCAATAAAGTTTGACAATAGACGTTAGGCAACATTTTAAAACGTGACTGGAGTGTTGTGCAAACAGGTGCATTTTAGGTTATGTCATACATTTTACGTTTTCTTGTAAATCTATTAAAATTAGAAGTTTTATGATTGGCTATTAGTAAGTACATGTTTCTACGTTGGAGTTCTATAATAATTTATAATGCTTTATATAATACAAAGTCCACAGATGTAGTTTGAATTAGTATGTACTGATGTGATCTTGATTATTGATATGAGATAATATTCTTATATGTCATTTAATTTAATCAATGCATTTATAATAATCTAATTAATTTACCAGATCACATATCAATATGTTTTCAATCTCAGGGCTTTTTATAAAATTAATTACTTACTTACGTGGCTTCTAAGTATTTCTCAATGGTTCCTAATCGGGATAGGAAAGAAAAGAGTAAAATAATACACACATATGGGTTACAATTATAATCAACATTGTTTATTTTATTTAAATGGCAATCACTGCTTAATATTTGCTATATCTTATTATTCTTAAACATAACATTTACACATGGGAATCTTATTTCCTTTTGGTTTCCAATTGAAAGTTTTTATTAACATTTAACTATTAGGATTTATTAGCAACAATTCTATTTAAGTTTGATGAAGCTTTTCTGATATTATTGATTATGTTCTTCAATTTTAAATGTGGTATTTAATACGAAAAACCCATACATTCCTGTCCAAACAAATGAGACTGACCTTTTTCTGGTGAACTGAGAATGTCTTCACACAAGACCCGTTTCCTGCTATCCTTGGCTGCGATCAAAACCTCGTCCTGGCTTCCAGTAATGTTCTCCTTTGAAAACTAGCTCGTATAGCTCCCGTTCCTGCTTCTGTCGTGATGCCGTGTTTCTACCTTTTTCGAAACTTCAATCAGCTACCGGGACACTCTTGGCTCAAGGAGGTTCTTTACTCTCGACCTGGCCTACCTCTCGTTCCACGATAGATACTCCACACTCACGGAACTACACCGGCTTTCTCACTCTCCGTACACTACCGTCTACTACTGGACTTCACTTCTCCACCGCTCAAAACATTGTGGTCTATCTTTTTCATTCATTCCCCTACTTTTTAAATATCCCTTCCAGATTCACAAATCAACCTTCCACCACCAACTCTCATTCGCAGTATTCCTCAAAACCAATTTTTAATCTTTCTAAATATGCTTAATGGATTTCCAAAAAAAATAGTTAATTCCCATTCTAAAATTACTTTCTACTATTTACAAAATTTAATGACCTATTATCTACTTCAACTGAGTCTTATTTAGCATAGACTAATGATCGAACCTTCCGCGAACAACGATAATGAACTATTATCTATTTCAACTGAGTCTTATTTAGCATAGGCTAATGATCGAACCTTCCGCGAACAACGATAATGGTATGCGCCATTCACTTTGTTTATTCTAAGCGCATTGTCCCGAGTTTCATATGCTTCTTCTAATCACTTCTTAAAATTAAATATAACAATTTGTTGTATACAGGTTGTTCTAAATTTATATGCCCGTGGTTGAGAAAATTGAAAATATTTTATATTAAATTGAATTCTGCTTTTAATTATCAAAATTTAATCTTCATATCAAATAGAAATATAACAGTACATTAGCATGGATAAACGCAGTTTGTGGACAATATATTAGACCATGTTTTTGCAAAAGTTATAAGCTTGAGTATCGCACTCAAGCTGTTCTTTTGGGAGTAAACAAGAAATAAATCCTTGATTTGTTAGCTTTTCTCCAAGAAGTGGCCGAAAATCTAATCTGCAGTAGACGTGCTCCTAAAAGAGACAAGTCTTCAAAAAGCTTCGCGGTTCCAGGTCCCTCCAAAAAGAAGAAAACTGAAATAAGGCCTATAAAAGGCCTTTGATGAATACATTATCTTCCACAGTATAAAGACAAAAAGGAATCCTCAATATGCAAAAATGAGGGGTGTAAGAGCAGGACACATAATTTTGTCAAACATGCAAAGTTCATTTTGTGTATTTTAAAGAAAAGGAATTGTTTTTCCATATTTCATTCAAAGTAAATTTTAATATTTATATTACTTTTGACAATAATCTGATTTATAAGAGTTTCTAATAAAAAATTAACACTCAATGGTTTTTTTTTACTTCCATAAACTTTTTTTGTCCATTGTGATGGACATCCTGTACTGGAAGGGTGGGGGTAGTTAAATTTTTTTATGTAAAAAAATAATCTATAGTACAACAATACTTTCTATACCAAAAATTAGAATTTTTTAATCACTCTAAAGGGAAGTGATAGTGAAAGGGTTAAAATAAACATTATAGAAGTTTTCATGGACTTTCGGCCCTCGGTCGTCATGTATTCTTTCATTTTGCCTTTAAATTTTTCAAAAATATTTATTAGTTTTCTTGTATGATTCTGTGGTAGTACGCGCGCCTTATTTTAATACTGGTATGTCGCAGTGACTAATACACTTACTTCCCTCCACCCCGCAAGCTTCTACAAACTTATTGGTACATATTCAACATTTATCACGTTTACCTATTGAATACGGGATTTATTAATAATAACCGGTCAATGTGATTATTTCTGGTATATTTATTACTTTTACCTAGCTATTCGATTGATGATTATTTCTGGTATATTTATTACTTTTACCTAGCTATTCGGGTTGTATTAATAGTAACGGGTAATTATTAATAATTCCCATTTAATCATATTTACCGTAACATATACATTGTCAGCAGCAAATAGTGTTGATTCATGTTTCATTATCTCCGTATTAAGTTTGTATAAGGAATAGCCAGATCTAGAAAGTATGCCTCCAGCATCCCTGAAACCTCATTTTTTGAAGATATACTACCGTATAATATATATGTTACGGTAAGAGTAGATAATCTGGTAATTGTACACAATTACCGGCAATGGTATACAGTTACCAAAGTCGACGGTAAATGTAGGAAATAATCTTTAAAAACCCTTTATTTCCTACTTTTACCGGTAATTGTATACATTTCCCAGAGGATCTTGGTAAAAGTAAGAAATTCAAATTATAACGAGCGACACGCAAGCGCCTTTGTTTACCTCGTGCTTAATCAGTCTTCAGTCTGCAGTGTTGATTGAGACAACAAAAGTCTTTCAATGTTGTGATACCTACTAATCTTTGAAGTGTTGCAACAGAAATTAACAGAAGTTAAATTGCAATTGAATTACAAGAACATAACTGTAGAAATCATAACTATGTATTTGGAGCTGTGAGAAACTTACCAGAAAAAAATCTAAAAATGTCAATCATTATTTCAAATTCATTTTTGTCTGCCAAGATCACTTAACAAAATTTGTACAATTACGGCCGTTGAAAACTAATCGGCAGAAGATCTTGCATTAATTCTACTTGACATATTTGCGCCTTTGCTCCCATTCTTCAAAGCGACAATTGACGAGAATTCTCCAAGAGAGTTATAGAAGAACTGTGCTCCATCTAGAAAGATTTGAAGATAGTACACGGTAAGCCAAGACACAGTCAGTTACAAGGATCTGTTGAACGTGATAATCCTAAAGAATCAAAACATCGAAAATATGCCGAGTTCTTGGTTGGAAAATATCCACACAAACATCTGGTCAGAGGATCTTCGATTTGTACAATTCGCCAATAACCGAGCTTACGATTCTGGCATCAAGTGCATACGTATGAAACTATGTTTGAGGTTTCTCCCAAAATTAGTATGGAAACTTCATTACTGCCAGAAGATGATCTAGAAATTATTTTGACTGAAGAATATTTGGAACCTGGTTGGAAAGCAACCAAGCACACAACTGGTCAGAAGGTCTTCGATTTGTACAATTCGCCAAGAGCCGAGATTACCATTCTGGCATCAAGTGAATTCCGTAAGAAGCTATGTTTAGGGTTCCTGCCAAAATTGGTTTGAAAACTTCATCACTGCCAGAAGACATTACTTCAACTGAAGAAGATTTGGAACCGCTGGTGGAACAAGTAGAAAAAAACCCAGTGAGGTCCTGATTCTGAAGAACGTGAAGAAGCAGAAATGGATGAACCAAATGAGCTTCTAATAGAACAAGAACCAGAAAAACCTTAGAAACTATCAGTTAATGAATCTAATTCGATTCTGGAAAAACTTCTTCTAATCAAATGTCAGACAAGATTCTATTGCAATTAAACGGACCCCAAAGGAAGGTTTTGAAAAGCAAGTCAAGAAAATGATTAAAACATCAAACTTGAAATTTCCCCCTGGCTTTGCAGGTGATACGTTAAAATTAAGAGTGTTGATATGGCACGAAGTGATTCTAGAAATGTTTTGGCTGTTATTATGAGCGTTCAAAATAAATTATACGAATTGAGTACTAAAGAAGGGCGGCGACTGTCACAGTTGTATAGCAAAAATCAATTTACCATCGGCAAAGAATCATTCATTTCTCTAGACATAGTTCCAAAACTAAACATTTCATTGCGCGAGTATGTTACAAAAACGTCTTTGTCGGGTGGTAAAGGCTATCAGCGGTGTGCGTGGAAAAGTAAATATGTATGTAAAACAGATAAATGTAAATGTAAAAAAAAAATGGAAAGTTATATAATTCCAATTGCCATGAGAGTTTTCCATGTCCCAACAAATAGTAAATAAATAAAGTAGTAGTATTAATTCAGGGGACAAAATAACTAATACAGAACTATCGGAAAGGACAAAGCAAACTAACTTATCTACTACAGTCAAGGAAAAAAAATGGAAATGGATCGGCCACACTTTAAGGAAAGACCAAAGCAGCATAACAAGACAAGCACTTGAATACCAACCAGAGGGGAAAAGAAAGAGAGGCAGACCAGACAACAGCTGGAAAAGAACAACAACGAGAGAACACGAAAAAATTGGACTAAGATGGGGCGAAGTCAAAAAGAGAGCAAAAGATAGAAGAGAGTGGAGGGAATTAGTTCACAATTTATAAAGAGAATAAGACCAAATAGTGGAGTCAATGAAGGTTCTCACCTCCGATTTCGTTGAACCTCCATCGATTTTCATGAAAATTGATAAGTATGTAGAGGATACCTCAAGCATCAAAGGTGACATGGTGCCAACTTGCGCTTTTACCCTGGGGGGGGGGGGATGCCACCCCTTCTCGGGGGCGGAAATTATTTTATTAAAAATAATATCACTAATCGACAGAGGGACAAATTATAAGTAAAATTTGTTATATAAAGTTATTCCAATAAATCAATAATTTTTGAGTTATTAAAGATCAAAAGTTTTGATTTTTCCTGAAAATAATCCATGTTTTAAAGCAGTTTTTCATAAATAACTCAAAAACCATAAGTTTCTTTAAAAAAGTTGTAATTACCAAAATCGAAGACAATATAAAAATAAATAAGCTCCTTATTCGAATAATCCTTTATTTCATATACGAAGTGAGTTATATGCAATTGAATGTATATTTTTTTCCGCGAGTACTCAAATCTTAGTATTCAAGCTTAAATAACAGGAAAACGATGCACTTTGTTAAATATAGATACTAAACATTTTAATAAAGTACTTAAAGGTAACTATCAAAAAGCTATATAAGAAGTCGATAGCATCAAAATTAAGCAAATTATGATGGAAATAAGAGGACCCTTTCAGATTTTTTAGGGAAGAATAAAAAATGAAACATACGTCATTTGCACAAAAATTAAAATTTATAGTAACCCATTTGAAACTTTATTTATTTTAACATGAGTAATAACTTCAACAATTTTGACCGGTTTAGAATGCATATTTTTGAAAAAAAATACGATTAAAAAAAATTAGAATTTTTCAAATTTTCGTGAATTTCATTTTCTTTTGATAGTAACTCCAAAAATACTCGATATACTTAAAAAATGGTAGAGAATAAAATTTTAGTTTTAACTTTATTTAAGCTTTTTATTTTTTTAATATTTTTTTAAGAAAAAAATAACCGAGATAGAAAAATTTAAATCCTAAATTTTACTGCGAGAACCATGTAACCGGGGCCCTTTCACCTTGTATTTAAAAAAAAAATGAAGGATTTAGAAAATTATGTTTAATACAGTGTTATAGACCTTTTACTTAGCTCTGTAATGTTTTTTGGATAAATCTCATATTTCAAAAATTAACTGAGTTATTTTAAAAAAACCAGTAACATTTCCTTTGAAAAAATTTTATAGCGGAGATTTTGTATGAATACAGGTTGTGGGAAGTCCAATTAGTTGTTTGTTGTAGGAGATACGAAAAAAGTTTATTTAGGTGAGATTGGGGCATAGATAATATCAGAATTTAAATACATTTCGAAATATACAGGGCCACCCATATTGACAGGGTGAAACAAAATTATCTTTTGTTTAATGGAACACCCTGTATATTTTTACATTTTTTGATTCTCCTCTATGTTTTATTTCTTAAAATATCAGGTTTTGTGATGTTATATGAAGTAGTTTAAAAGATAATTACGTTTTTTTTTCAAATTTCATAGCAATATTCACCCCTGTATTGTAGTGATTTGACATCAGAAAATCAATTTATGTTCAAGTGATTTTTAATATAGTCTATTATTGTTAAAAATTATTAATCTAGCAAAACGTTTAATTTTAGCTAATACAGGGTTGGTCCAAACTGAATGAGTGTTTTCTCAAAGTTTGAGAGTATGAGTTTTCTCAAACGGAGCAGCCTGTAATGCCTGTAATGAGCATTATAATGAAATGCTATTGTATGGCACTTTATTATTTCCCACCCTGCCAGTGAGAACTGAATTTATTTTTGAAATCCCTAACTTTATGTCTTTAATTATTTTAAATATTGTAAACGATTAAAAAACAATCAAATTAAATTGAAATGAATAACCAGTGTATATCTTCCACATTTACTTCATATTTAACGTAGCCTGTACCATAAAATTGCACAGATTATTATCCCTGTATAGCAACGATATACCATGAATGTGAATTCATACTTGAGAAATGTCCTATATCCAGTCTCACAAAAAAAAAAGGGAGTCTTCAAACATAATATATATGCAGACAAAATCAGCCAAAGTGATTTGCGATATCTAATTAAAGGCCGTACGAAGTTGGTTTTGTTGAATATAGCATGAAAGCACGACGATACTTTAGTATTACCTATATTAAATTAGTTTTAGTATGTTTCGTTTATCTAAAAAAATATAAAACAAACAAAAATTTTGTTTTTCTTGTAGTTGTTTTTTCGTATAGATATTGTTTTATACTGTAGTAAATTGAATTTAGTTTTAGTATGTTCCGTTTGTTTGTAGAATTATATTTAATTAGATTTGCTTTAATTACTAAAATAAATAAATTTTCAATTATATTTTATGTATTTGTGGAAAAGGAAACCTAGCATTAGCGGCCACATTTCTATAACGGCCAATTGTTTTCTATTTTAGTGGCCGTTATTGGCAGGTTTTACTGTACCAATAATATTTTATTAAATTATGAAATATTATTTAAATAAAAAATTTATAAACTTGATAAAAGAAAGTTTGCTTAGAATTTACTCCTCTATCTAATTATGGGGTTATTTTTAATAAAATAGTGTTCACCAATGAGAAGGGGTAACATCCACCCCCAGGATAAAAGCGCAAGTTGGTACCACATCATTTTTGTTTCTTGAGGTATCCTCTAACTACTTACCAATTTTCATGAAAATTGATGGAGGTTCAACGAAATCAGGGGTGAAAACCTTCAGTGACTGCCTTTTTGGAAATATAAAAGGATAATTTTTTTCGTGATTGTCGATTTGCTAATTTTCTGATTTTTGGTTGCTATAAGGTTTGAAAAATTAATAAAAATTATAAATCATGCACATAAATGTAAAAAAATATTTATTTTACTTAATTAAACGAGATTGCTTGAGCCAGAATGCTGAAATCTGCATTTTTATCATTAAAAAAGAAAGGTCGATTTCACCCCTAAAATGCAGAAAGCGCAACTTGGTGCCATATCACTTTTGTTTTTTGAGGTATCCTCTAACTAATCAACAATTTTCATGAAAATCGATGAAGGTTCAAAGAAATCGTGGGTGATAACATTCAGTGACTACACTTTCAGAAATATAGAAGAATAAGGTTTTCGTGATTTTCGACTTGTTAATTTTCGGATTTTTGGTTACTATAAGGTTTGAAAAATTTAAAAAAATGTAATTCATGCACATAAATATAAAACAAATATTTATTTTTCTTAATTAAAGACTACTTGCGCCATAATGCGGAAATCTGCATTTTTTACAATTTAAAAAGTAGGGGTGTATTGCACCCCTAAAATGCAAAAGCGCAAGTTGTTGCTATATAACTTTTATTGCTTGAGGTATCCTCTAACTATTTACCGATATTTTCATGAAAATCGATGAAGGTTCAACGAAATAGGAAGTGAAAACTTACAGTGACTGCACTTTCAGAAATCTAAAAAATAATTTTTAAAAAAGGGGTGTATTTCACCCCTAAAATGCAAAAAGCGCAAGTTGGCACTATGTCACCTTTGTTCCTTGAGGTATCCTTTAACCACTCACCAATTTTTATGAAAATCGATGCAGGTTCAACGAAATCTGAGGTAATAACTCATATCCACCTTCATTGACTCCACTAAAAAGAAGATGCGCTGTCCCGGCCAGACAGCAATCTTACACTTTTGGCCAAAAAACGCATAAGCGCCCAATACTGCACAAGGAGGGATGGAACGAGAGAGAGAGAGAGAGATTAATTCAGGCAAATAAACTCAATTCAGGATATACAAAATGTTTCTTCTTTTTAATTCCGTTCAATAAAAAATCAGGCTTCTTGAATAGCTGTTGAAATTTATTTCAATATTTTATACTTTTACCGTTGGTCCTCGGTAATTATATACAATCACCGGTAAACGTAGATAATCGAAAAGAATTTCCTACATTTACCGTCGGCTCTGGTAATTGTATACAGTTACCAGTAATTGTATACAATTACCAATTATCTACTCTTACCGTAACATATATACTTCAGCAACTGACGTACTCTTCTATCCACCATACCACTTCAACGTTGTCGTATAGTCCATTCTTTCACGGTTATTGCTCTAAATTTTAAAGAACCGCTTGGATTGACATGAAATTTGGCATACGTATAGCTTACATGTCAAAGAAAAAAAAGTGATATTGTGCCGATGTGTGCTTTTGCCCTGGGGGTGACTTTCACCCCCAAGAGGGGGTGAAAAAATATATGTCCAAAATAAGTCCGGAAATGGGTAAACTGACTAATTTTAAGTAACTTTTGTTCTATAGAGCTTTTTCGCTAAGTCAACACTTTTCGAGTTATTTGCGAGTGAATATGTTCATTTTTCAACAAAATAACCACATTTTTAGACGGTTTTTTGCAAATAACTCAAAAAGTAAGCATTTTGTCGAAAAAAATGTTCTTAGCAAAAATATAGCCTATAAAAAAGTAAAAAAAATGGTGTACGTATTAGGTCTCTGAATCTCGTAGAACAGAGTTATAGCCAATGAAAAATAGATTCATATTCACCAAATTTCAAATAGAATATTTCGACGTGAAATATCCAAAAAATTAAGCATTTTTTGGGGAAAACCCATTAAAACTTTCTTAAAGTGTTTAAAAAAAGCTTTATTTCTGTTTTTACAAAAAGTTTCTAGCATTAAATTTAAACGAGTTACGCTCAAAATAAAGTTGGTCCCTTTTGTTTTTGCAAAAAAAAATCGGGAAGACCACCCGCTAATTAGCAACTTAAATGAAATTAATCGTTACCGCTCCACAAATTATTTTACTTATCTTGTGTTTATATGATCTGTAAGTTTCATCGATTCAAAGTGATTATTTTTGAAAAAATTTGGTTTCAAAGTAAAATTTTTAAAAACTTAAATTTTGAAAAATATGCTTTTTTCAAAATAACTTAAAAATTGTTAGATACCAAAAATCTCGAAAAAGAAAAAAAGTCAGATTTGCTTTTCTGAATATCATGTATTTTTTGTTTTTCTGTTAGACAAAAATTGATTAAGATTTGGTGTTTCTAAATTTGCATAAATTCGTGATCAGTGATTCGTTCAACCCTTTTTAACTAAAACCCTTTCAATAATAAGGACTTTGAACCGATGAAACTTACAGATCATATAAACAATATATACATGAGTAAAGAAACTTGTGAAGTAACGATTAAGTTCATTTAAGATACAAATTAGAGGGTTACTTTCTCGATTTTTTTACCAAAACCAAAAGGGACTATCTTTATTTTGAGCGTAACTTGTTTAATTTTGATGCTAGAAATTTTTTTATAAAACAAAAATGAAGCTTTTTTTAAACACTTTAAATAAGTTGTAACGAGTTTTCCCCGAAATGTGCTTCATTTTTGGTTATTTCACGTTAAATTATTCCATTTGGAATTTGACGAACATGAACCTATTTTTTATTAGCTATAACTCTGCTTCCACTAGGTGTAGAGACGTGATATATACACCATTTTTTTAAATATTTTACAGGCTATATTTTTGTTAAGAATGTTTTTTTGACAAAATTCTTAGTATTTGAGTTATTTGCGAAAAACCGTCTAAAAGCGTGGTTATTTTGTTGAAAAAATGAACATATTCACCGCCAAATAACTCGAAAAGTATTGACTTAGTGAAAAAACTCTATAGAATAAAAGTTACTTAAAATTAGCCAATTTATCGATTTTCTGACTTTCTTTGGACGAATATTTTTTCACCCCCAAAAGGGGGTGAAAACCACCCCCAGGGCAAAAGCACATATCGGCACAATATCACTTTTTTTCTTTGACTTGTTAGCTATATGTTTGCCAAATTTCATGTCAATCCAAGCGGTTCTTTAAAATTTAGAGGTTTTGCAATATTTTACCGTTAAAGAACGGACTAGTACTGCCTCCAGCGTTTGTCAGAAGATTTGCTGATGTTCGACACAGACAATCGCCTGTGGGTAGACTTGTCAGGATCGTTCAAACCCAGAAATCTTACAATGATGAAGGAAATTTTTTCAAATTTATTTTTTCCAACTGGTTGTTCAGTACAGTGACTTTGTCTATAGGTCAGAAAAAATCCGTTTTTCTTTTCTAAATAACCACGTGGCCGTAAAGACATGTAATCTCATATTAGCTTCAAACTATTCATTTTGTCCGTCAAAAATGGCAAAAACGTTCCTTTTGCCTGTTTTCGTGTACGGAACGTTTACCATAAAAACTGATTTTCTATCTTGTACGTGAGTAATTAGCACATTATCACTAAAATCTGCTGGATATCAACCAAATATTAATGATTAACTTTGTTCATTAAAAACACTGTCTCTTTCAATGTCTCATAGATAAATTTTAAAACATCTTATCTAAACAGTAGACTTTTTGGCTGGTAACCTTTTGACCCTTGCTTCAAATACTCGCTTAACTTGTGGTAATTAGCAATGTTAATATTATTATTAACCACTAAAGTCTTCTTTACAGTTGAATATTTGGACCATAATGATTTTGGAAAACTTTTAAGAAACAAACAAATATTTATTTATTAATATGCTAATACAGAAACTAATAGTGTTTTTGGAATTTTTGAAGTTATACTTCTTTACGGGCGTAATGACGGTGAAATTTTATATGGTAAAACCTAGCGACCGGGCGCATGCGCATTATAACTTTGTTCTGATTGGATGTTCAAATGACCAGCTGTGGCACAGCTGTGGGACTGTGGTTTGGGTATAATGTATGCTTGTTGCGTTTTAAAATTTGTAGGAAGAGAAACAACAAACAAAAAGTTAGTTAATGGTTATACTGCCTTTTTAAATAGTTTTCATATTATATTTTTGGACTTATTTACATAGAAGAGATGATTGTTGCATGCCAATGTGAAAGCTCATCAAACTGTGACTAGTATATATGAGTGCCGCAGATCTCGCTTATTCAAAGCTAAAGAATCTTTCACTGGTAAGTGTTTTATAAATAGTTTATCAAATTTTGTTGTGATATTTGAACATAGCCACTTTGTACGACGCAAGTGAATGCGAAATTTATTAGTCGTTATACGGGCTCCGGCTCCGATACCTACCTTGAACCTACCAAAATACATAAGTAGTATGTAATACTTTTATTTACATAATTTGATTACCATCAAAATTTCTATTAATATTCACCTAATATATTGTTTTCTTACTCTATGTTTTGTTGTATTTTTTCAATTCTAAATCATTTCAATTCAAAATCAAAATAATTTGATTTACATAAATTAAAAATGTCAAAAGGTTAATCTGTTTAGTTAGACGATCTTCGCACGTAATGACAAGCTGTCTCTGTGGCGAAGTTTTAATGCGAGTGAATCCCAATACAACGCAAATACCAGCCGCGTGGTAAGTTGGTTCGAATCCCAATAGAAACTTCTATTTTTTTTATACATTTTATGATTGTAAGTATATTTTAATTAAATTTTAAATAAAAAATTAATTGTGGCTTATTTCCCATATAAATAATTAATCATAAAAATGCCACAAGGAAATAGCTTCAGAACAACAGTAAGTATATTTATTATATAATTTTATTTTCAGAAAATACGTATTTAGTTAAAAATTTTTCCGACAATTAATGTTCAGAAATCATTTGTGGCATTTTTAATGTGTTTGTGTGTGTTTTATTTTTTTATTATTTTAATTTTTGGCACTGTTTTAATAGAAATGTTTGAGAAGTAGTAAGTATAAATTAATTTAATATTTAAATAAAATATAAATAAAAAGTATAATAATTTCGTTTATAATCATATAATCATATAATAGAAGTATAACTTCTTACGTGCGTACAAAGTACACACACATTCTTTTTTCATGACATACGTATAACACATACAGTGCGCTGGAATAAGTGTTACTCCACCCCCCTTATTAACTTATTTATTTTTAGCACATAAGCAAAACGCTCGGACAGGTCGATTTTTAAAATAATCATAGTATATTATAGCATCAATGTTTCGAACTTTACGCGATCCCTCTTCAGGTGACAGGCACAACTTTCATTTTTTTAAATGAGAAATTACATCATGTGACACCTCATTTAAAAGTCTTTGAAGTACTGATTACAAAAATGTATAATACTTTTATCCTTTTTAAGGGCGTAGGCGCCAAATTTCGTTCGAATTATTTTTAAACGCATTTATTTTTTTCGAATCCTGAGAAAATTAATAAATATTTTTGAAAAATTTAAACCCAGAATGAAAGATTACATTCCCAAGTAGCAATTTTACGACCTGCAACCAATTTTGTCCTAATGGGACGTTAAATTTAAGGACAAAATTGGTTCACAATAAGCCTTAACCAAGGACAACGTCTGTTTTTCCTATGGACCAACGTTGCTGCTAATAAGTAATATAATCTGATGACCAACCGCCATCGGGAATAACGACGTCAATTATTAGGATAAGGTTTGACGTTAAGCTGACGTCGGTCTTAACCTATCTGTAGTATAAGTGTAATTAAGTGGCATACATCAACGACTACTCAACGTCGGGAATTACAACGTATTTTTTAGGATAGATGCCAACGTTCAGAGGACGTTGGTGTTTTATCTAGTATGGTAGACGTATTTTTCGGGAAGACGACAACGACAATACAACGTTGAGAATACCAACGTTAATTATTAGGTTAAGGTTTAACATTAAGCTGACGTCGGGTATAACCTCTATACTACAATGCAATTTACTGGAAGACATTTAACGACTGCTCAACGTCGGGGATTACAGAGTATTTATTAGTATCGAACCCAACGTTCAGGAGACGTCGGGTGTTTTCTCAGTAGGTATATGGTAGATTGCTGCGTGTACTTGCGGGAAGGTGAGAACGACAATACACGTAGGTAATAACAACGTATTACTTAAGTAAAGTTGTATACGTTAACCTGACGTCAAAGTTTTTTATAAGATACCTGTAATTTACTAAAAAACGTCGACGACTATTCAACGTCGTAAAGTAAATCTGTCCGCCAGATTAAGGCGTGTTCACGACGACGACCGGTCGTCGGGAGTCTGTCGTCAAGACCAGGTTGTTTGCGCTCACGGTTATTAGACTTTATTACGGTTGTCTTGTCCGACGGTGGTGGGGAGACTTATATTTTTGACCTTACGTCACAAGAGTTTACATTCCCATATTTTTAAATTATTTTCGATCATTGAATGTGTGTTATTGTGTATATATGTGTATTATTTGTGTTATTATGAAATAATAAGACAAATAGTACACATTTTATCTTATACCGGGTGGTGAATCGTAAAAAGGGCCATAGGAAACTCAATGTAAAATTCTGAATTGTTGAATTCCTGCTTCCCTAATTATTCTACATCAAAAGTCATGAGATAATACTTGTAGAGAATTAAAATCTGTATTCAAATCAAAAGTTAAAATTGTTCTACGATTTAAATGCATTCCAAAATTTTCAAAAATATGATACATTTGCCACAATAGGTATGCGTGTAAAAGTAAGGCCACACGTTACTATTTAACTGACAGTGCTCACACCATTGACTGAATAAAAAAATCTTTATTATTAATCCTTTCTCCGCAACTGAGGGTATCTTATCAACTGTATTGTTTTTAAACAATAGATGATAAAATAAAAATATTGACAGTTCAAAAATGTGAAGATTATTGCATTGTGTGTGGCCTAAGTTTGGGCTGAAAACTAAAATGTATTACATTTTTACAAAATTTTGGAATATGTTTAATTACGTAGACCAATTTTAACAGTTATTTCCAATACAGATTTCAATCCTCTTCAAATAGTTTCTAATGTCTTTTGATGTAAAATAATTATTAGGGAAGCTGGAATTCAACAGTTCAGAATTTTACATTGAGTTAATGCAAAACCTTGACGCATGTCAAAATTCCCAATGTGTTTTAATTGTATTCATTTTTTTCGAATCCTGAGAAAACTAATAAATATTTTTGAAAAATTTAAACTCAGAATGAAAGACTACATTATTACCGAGGGCTGAAAGTCCCTGAAAACTTCTATAATGTTTATTTTAATAAGTTACAGGGCTGAAAATAAAAGAGAAGTGTGATATTTAATTTCAAATATTTCATTCAATAGAATCTGCTTGTTTATTCTAAGGGGCTTTCCGCCCTCGGTAATAATATAATCTTGCATCCTGCGTTTAAATTTTTCTAAAATACTTGGTTTCCTCAGGATTCGAAAAAAATCATATTACGATTCAAATGACAGTAAACTCTCGTGACGTAATCTCACCCTTAATGTTCATTGGTTAGTCGATTTAGGCTACCGTAGTAATGTCTAAGAACCGTGGTTTGCGCTTACTTTAAGGCGTATTAGGTATACCAATAGGTAAATTCGTGGTGTGCAAGGTAAAAATAGGTTATCCTAAAGGTTGGCAGGGGGTGTCCTTGTCCAAATCCGTTAAAATGTAGTGCAATTTAGGTTGCGAGTCAAATCTGCCATTAATGAAAGATCGCCATGGTTCAGCCATTTTTTGAAATATTATAATGTTTGGCAATTTTTTTGCTAGATTTTAATGAATATTTCATTTTAATTAACGAATTTTGTTTATATATAAATCAAGGATAATTTCGTATGGGTCTAGACATAATAATATGTTTTTTAATTACGATGGTTATTTCTATTTTTACCGTTTTGTTCGATTTAACCTGTAAATTTCTGAGGCGCTTTTAGTTTTTAATAATTTTTATACCTAGTTTAACAGTACACTTCCTTGGGTTTGTAAATTTTCGACCGCATTATGCAATGAGGCAGATGTTTAATAAAATAATTATACAAGTCACTTAGGTTATATTCTGTATAGAGTAGGAACCTACTTAAATAAGTATCAACAGGCCGTCATGCATCTTAGTTTCTGATGATTTAATATCCTCCAAGATTATTAACATATTTGGTAAAAATGAAGTGTGTCGGCCGTACTTCTGTGGTAGAGAATTTTATACTATTACTTTACAAGACCAAAGTCCTAAAAACTAACGTAGTTTGACGATAAAATATCTCGAGCTGAGAAGTCGAGAGGGGGACGTCGAGGCAACCCGTATTTCTATTCCCCAGTTAGGTGCAAATAACGGTTTTCTGGCCGTCGTCGCAACGTCACGTATTAACGTTGGGGCATTTAATCCAACGTTAAGACGTCGTAATATTACGTCCAATTGCTTCTTGGGTTATTACCGAGAGCTGAAAGTCCCTTATAATAAAAAAAAGTTTCTTTTGAATGATATATTTGAAATTAAAAATCAGACCCAATTTTCTCTTTTTTTCGCCCCTGTGACTTATTAAAATAGTGTGACTTCACGCATGTTACTAAAAGTGATTAAAATAATCATTATAGAAGTTCTCAGGGACTTTCGACCCTCGATAATACTGTAGCTGCGTTTAATTTTTTCAAAAATATCTATTATTTTTTTAGGGTTCGAAAAAAATAAATGAATTTAAAAATAATGCGAAAGAAATTTTGCGCCTACGGTCTTAAAAAGGATTAAAGTATTATACATTTTTGTAATCAGTATTTCAAAAGCTTTTAAATGGGGTGTCATATGATGTACTTTCCTATTTAAAAAAATCAAAGTTGTGCCTGTTACCTGAAGAGGGATCACGGAAAGTTCGAAACATTGATGCTATAATATACTATCATAATTTTAAAAATCGACCTGTCCGAGGGTTTTGCTTATGTGCTAAATATAAATACGTTAATAAGGGGGGGGGATAACACTTATTCCAGCGCACTGTATAACAATAAGCCTTATATTAACCCTAACCCTTATATTTTATAGATTAACAACGACGATTATCACAAATATTAAAAAATTGTTTTACCGTCTATTAGCCTAACATTTTTGTTAGAAAATTATTTTTTTTATTTTGGAATATAATTAATTTTAATCTTCTACTTTTGTCGAAACATGGGTGTATGTGAATAAAGATAAATATTAGGGTATCACGAAACCCCTAACTTTGGTTCGTCGGACTGCAAATTTTCCGACATCGACAGGGAAACCACAGTATTTAACAGAAGTTTTTTATGATAAATTAAAACCAGCCGTGAGGTAATAAACTTTTTGTTTGCATAACTTTCGTAGGTATTTATCGCGTATCCGACGTGTCAAACGACAAAATTTTTTCCGTTTTTTATTTGTTAAAAACTATCGATTGAGATGAAAATTGCCCTTGTGGTTACAAATTTTTATACTTTATATGTAGTCGCATAAAATCCATGACTTTTTGATAGCTTGGGAGACAAACCCGCCACTACTATACTTGGCTAAATTCGAAATTTGACAGACTCCCAAATAACAAATATACGAAGTTTCGACAGTTTTGTCATAAAAAAACCCGTTTAAATTGTAACAGTATTTATTTTATAATAAATAACATGTCTATTTTATTGCAATTTTTGAAGTTATACTACTTTAGGCGCGTTAGGAGTAAATTTATATGTGCGCGAATTCATCAAAAGTCTTGGTCCTGGGCGCAGCTGAAACGTTAAACGTGCTCTGATTGGCTAATTACAATGACAATGACCTGTCAATAATAGTTCAATATGTCGGTTATGGGTAACCAAATGTTATGTATATTAGTTTTTATTGTTGTGAGGGCAGAGGATAAAGCAAGATTATAATTGTAATGACTTTTTAAATAGTTTTTAAAAGCAACAGGTAAATACGTAATTATAAATGTTTCAGTATCGTATTAAAAATTACATAGGTACCTACCTATTTGGAAAATGTAAAATAAACCTACCTAGTATGTAATGCTTTGATTTACATAATTTGTTTACCAACAAAATTTCTACCAATATTCATCTATTATGATTTTCTCACTCTATGTTTTGTTGAATTTTAATATTTCAATTCCACCAAAATCAAACTAATTTGGTTAAATTCAGAACTGTTAAAAGTTTAAAACGTTCAGTTGGTCTATCTTTCAACATGGTGCATATATGTATCCATAGCCAAAATCTAAAGATGATTGAATTTCAGTATTAACCGCGCCAATATACGTGGGTTCAATCCCCAATACAAACTTATTTTTTTATTTTTTTTATACATTTTATGATTGTAAGTATCTTATTATATTTTTTTTCAGAAAATACGTATTTAGTTAAAATTTATCCAACAATTATTGTTCAGAAATCATTTTTGTGGCATTTTTAAATGTGTTTGTGTGTGTTTTATTTTTTTATTTTTTTTATTTTTGGTATTGTTTTAATAAAAATTTTTGAAAAGTATTAAGTATTAAAATGAGTTTAATATTTAAATAAATTTAAATAAACTGTTTAGGGCTGATTGTTCGAACGCTAATCAACATTGATCATTATCAAATACTTAATTACTGTCATAACTGTCAATGTCAACTTTGATTGGGTTGCCGAAAACATAATTATTGATGACAATTATGAAATTAGTTAATCAATTATGTTAATAATTGTTATGTTAATTGACTAACTAATCTCATAATTATAATTAACTATGTTTTCAGCAACCCAACCAAAGTTGACATTGACAGTTGTGACAGTAATTAAATATTTGATAGTGATCAATGTTGATTAGCGTTCGAACAACCGGCCCTTAAAGTACAGAGAGAGTCTGTAAAGTGGAATAAATTCAATATCTCAAATACTAATTGTTTTTTTGGAAAATGCTCAGACCCGTCGATTAGTATTTCAAATTGTCCTTTTTGACATTTAATAAAAATGTATACAGGGGGTCCCAATTTAGAGATATGACGTCATCGTCGATTTTCTTAAATGGCAACACTGTCATTTTGATAGCTAATTTGATAGGGTTTGTAAAGTTATACATAACTGCAAAATATCAAATTTTTATTCTCTACCATTTACAAGATAATAGAAAATAACAAAGTTATATCTGTAATTTGGAATATATTCAATAATTAAAATACTAACTGTTTTTTTGGAAAATGCTCAGACCCGTCGATTAGTATATCAAATTGTCATTTTTGACATATAATATTAATGTATACAGGGTGTCCCAATTTAGAGATATGACGTCATCGTTGATTTTCTTAAATGGCAACACTGTCATTTTGATAGCTATTTTGATAGCGTGTGTAAAGTTATACACATCTGAAAAATTTCAAAATTTTATTCCCTACCATTTACAAGAACCGGCAACGGTGTAGAGCCAAGAGAAGGTTATTGAAATACCACCTACTATTTTACCGAATTTTGGATATAGTAGTGGAAATTAAATAACAGTTTCCAATATAAAGTGAATATAAAAGTGCATACTGACGATACAAGTGAAAAAATAAACAAAAATTACTAATTAAGTGTGAATTAAGAGTGTATAAACAAACACAAAAAACGGACATAGGAAAGTGAACGAGTTTCAACAGCCAGCTGGTAGACGGGTCACGCTCCACGTCACGGCGACGTTGCCAGACCGTAGTAAAAGTCGCGGAAAAAGGGAAAACTCTAAAAATTAAAATACTTAGCGAAGAAAAATAAAATAAACTACTTAGTTTGAGGACTCAAAGAGGAACCTAGCTTTTGAAGAGTCGATCTGGGCGAAGTTCCTATCGTTGAGATACCAACTAAGATACCGTGAAATAAACAAGAACATGGCGGGAGGTGATAATAAAATAATACAAAGCGAAACAAACAAGAACATGGAGGACAGCGACGACTGTTCGGACGACAGCAAAAGGAAAAGAGATCCCGATGATGCGACTCAAAGATCAAAAAATAGAAAACTCTCACAAATACCATCTAAAACAAATAGTAAAGAACAAAAACTAGATCTATTAATAGAGATGGTGTCGGAGCTCAAAAAGCAGAGTGACAAAACCAGTGAAGATATAAAAATGATAAGAGAAGAAAATAAGATATTGAGACAAGAAAATCAAAAACTAAAAGAAGAAAATAAAGATATAAAAGAGAAGCTAGAGGAAACAAATGATAGAATTGAATGGCTAGAGAGAGAGAAAAGGAAAAATAATATAGTGATGTCAGGAATTGAAATTGAGACAGAAAATAAAACAGAACTTAAACAATTCGTGGAGAATATAATAAAAAACACTCTACAGATAAATATTAATGTAAAAACAGCTCATAAAATAGGAAGAAAAGTATGTTTAATTGAAATAAATAATGAAGACGAAAAAGAACAAATCATGAAAAACAATTACAAATTAAAAGAACTGCAGCAGGAAAAGGTATACATAAATCATGACATGACAACAAAGGAGCGTGAGAAGAACAAGCAAATAAGAAAAATGGCAAAAGAAGAAGAATTAAAAGGAAATAAGGTGAAAATTGGATACAATAAAATAACTATAAATGGCGAGATATGGAAATGGAATAAGACTATGAAAAAACTAGAAGTAATAAATCCAAAAAACGAATAGCAGAAATTGAAAGCGACATGAAAACAAACACAACGAACCTGGCAAATAAAATGGACACGAATAAAAATATATATGAAGCTACAAATATAGCGAGGAACAAAAATGGTGAGATATATAAAAATACGGAACATAAGGAAAATGAAAAGGAAATCATAAAAATGGCTACATGGAACGTGCGAGGTATTAACGGTAAAGAAGAGGAAATAATTGAAGAGATGAAACTACAAAATATAGACTACTTGGGAGTAACTGAAATAAAAAAGAAAGGTAGAGGAATAGTAGATCTAAATGATGATTACCGCTTATATTGGTCAGGAGTTGACTTAAAAGAATGGGGCGCGGGAGGTGTAGGCCTAATAGTAAAAACAGAAAAGACAAATAACATAATAGGTGAAAGATATATAAACGAAAGATTATTGGTAGTGGAAGTAAAACTAGATAATACAAATATAACCAGCATAATCGTAGCATATGGGCCAAATGATAATGCCAAAGAAGAGGAAAAAGATGAATTCTTTGAAATATTACAAGCAGAGATGGACAACGAAGGAGAAAACATTATATTAATGGGAGACCTAAATGGTAGGGTGGGAAGAGACAATAAAGGGATTGAACGATACTTAGGACAACATGGAGAAGAAATGAAAAATGATAACGGAAACAGAATCATAGATCTATGTATAGCAAATGATATGGTTATAACGAATTCAAAATTTATGCACAAAGACATACACAAATATACTAGAGAAATCTCATCGAGAAAAGAAAAATCCATAATAGACTATTTCCTAATAAAAAGAAAAGACCTAAAGATGATAAAAGACGTAAAGGTAAAAAGAGAGGCTGAAATAAGCAGTGACCATTACTTGCTTATAATGGAACTAAGGGTGTACACACATAACACAACAGAAAAAAGAAAGAAGATAACTAAAGAAAAAATAAAAAGCTACAAATTAAGAGAAATAGATAGTAAAGAGGAATACCAGAAGAAGTTAACCAAACAGTTCGAGACTATAAAGGCAATTAACACAGGAATAGAAAATAAATGGAAGCAATTTAAGGAAATCATATTGAAAACAGCAAAAGAAGTATGCGGAACAACTAAAATCACAAACATATATTCGAAGAAAAGTAAATGGTGGACAGCGGAAATACAACGTAAAGTGAAAGAAAAGAAAAAAGTATGGAAAATGTATCTAAAAACCAAATCGGAGGACGATTTCGAAAAATATAAAATGGCCAGAAACGACATTAAACAAGAAATTAAAACGGCAAAAAAGAAGTCTTTGGAAGATTTTGGACACAAAATGAATGAAAACTATTTTAATAACCAAAAATTGTTCTATGGTACATTGAAACAGCTAAGACAAAAGAAAACACATAGATTAAGAAACATAAGAGATAAAGAAGGAAATATATTAACTACAGAAAGAGAAATAATGCAAAGATGGAAGCAGTACTTTGAAGAACTAACAGAATGGAAACAATATCAACATGAAAGAGAGGAAGACATGATCGAAAATACAGAGGAAATGCAGCAAATAACAAAAGAGGAAATTGCAGAAGCCATTGACAAATTAAAATTGGGAAAATCTCCAGGCCAAGATGAAATCACAGCTAAAATGTTAAAGTACATGAGTGAAAATTCAAAAGAAAAATTCCGAGAACTACTAAATGAAATAATCACAGCAAAGGAAATACCATCTGATTGGAAAACAGATATAATAGTACCACTGTTTAAGAAACGAGACGCAAGAAATTGCGAAAATTATAGGGGTATTACATTGACAAGCGTTCCTGCCAAAATATTCAATAGAATAATTGAAAAAAGGCTAAGGGAAAAACTAGAAATAAAACTAGAAGAATCCCAGCATGGCTTCAGAAAAGGAAGGAGTACCCAAGATCTCATATTCATATTGAGACAAATAGGAGAAAAACTATTGATGAAAGGCAAAGAGATACACATATGCTTTATTGATCTGAAAAAAGCTTTTGATAGAATAAGAAGGGAAGATATATGGAAATGTTTAAAGAAAAATGGAATAGAAAAGGATATGATAGAAATAATTAAAGCCTTATATAAAAATAATAAAATAAAAATAAGGACTCACAATCAAGAATCTGATGAATTCCAGGCAAAGATAGGACTAAAACAAGGCTGTGTACTAAGTCCATTACTTTTCTCAATGGTACTAGATGACGCAATAAAGCAATGCAAGGAGAAATCTAAAGACATGATATTGGGAAAATGGAAAATGAACAATGTACAAATACAAGAATTACTATTTGCAGATGATATGGTATTGTTAGCTGACACGGAAGAGAAACTGCAACAAATAATAAACACTTATATAAAAGAACTAAGAAAAATGAACATGGAAATAAACACAGATAAAAGTAAAACAATGGTTATGGCAACTACAAAAAAAGTGATAAAAATTAAGGTAGAAGGACAAGTTTTGGAACAAGTAAACAGCTACAACTACTTAGGTACAATTATTGAAGAAGACGGTAAAATAGACAAAGAAATAAACAATAAAATAGGAAAAGCAGGGACAATTTATAATACATTAAGAAATACGTTCTTTGGAAAGAAAGAGGTACCCAAAGAAGTCAAAACACAAGTGTACCAAAAAGTGGTTCGACCATCAATCGTCTATGGGAGTGAGTCGTGGACGCTAACAAAGAACAACAAAAGGAAAATCAAAGCTACAGAGATGAGATTCTTGAGAAAAATAGAAGGGGTCACACGAAGAGACAAAATAAGAAACGACACAATAACTCAAGCTCTAAAGATAAAACCCATAGAGACAATTATAGGGTAACGACAGTTAGGATGGTTACGCCACATACACAGACTAAACGACACAAGAATAACGAAAAAAGTATATGAAGTCAGAGTACAAGGGAAAAATAAAGTAGGTCGCCCAAGAATGAGATGGGAAGAACAAGTTAGACAAGAAGCAGAGAAGAGAGGACTGCAATGGATTATGGTAAAACAATTGGCTCAAAATAGAACAGCATGGAAAAGAAGTATCAAAGAAGCACCACAAGATTAAAACATATGGACAGAAAAATGGGTCAAATAAGTAATTTATATTTATTAAAATTGTATTGTTAAAATAAAAGTTTTGTATAATTATTAAAATGTATTGAAATGTAGATATTGAACTAGTTGTAAACAGCCCAACACCGAAAGGTACGAATGGGCTTAACTGATTAAATAAAAAATAAAAAATACCATTTACAAGATAATAAAAAATAACAAAGTTATGAAGAACAAGAAGTAATCAAATAATAATTGAATTTATTTATTTCAATTAAGCAAATGCTCATAACGTTGCCCATTGACAATTTGACAATAATTGAGGGCAACATTATGAGTTTTTGCTTAATTTATTGAAATAATTAAATTCAATTATTAGTTGATTACTTCTTTTTCATAACTTTGTTATTTTTTATTATCATCTAAATGGTAGAGAATACAAATTTGAAATTTTGCAGTTGTGTATAACTTTACACACCCTATCAAAATAGCTATCAAAATGACAGTGTTGCCATTTAAGAAAATCAACGATGACGTCATATCTCTAAATTGGGACACCCTGTATACATTATTATTATATGTCAAAAAGGACAATTTGATATACTAATCGACGGGTCTGAGCATTTTTCAAAAAAACAGTTAGTATTTTAATTATTGAATATATTCCAAATTACAGATATAACTTTGTTATTTTCTATTATCTTGTAAATGGTAGAGAATAAAAATTTGATATTTTGCACTTATGTATAACTTTACAAACCCTATCAAATTAGCTATCAAAATGACAGTGTTGCCATTTAAGAAAATCGACGATGACGTCATATCTCTAAATTGGGACACCCTGTATACATTTTTATTGAATGTCAAAAAGGACAATTTGAAATACTAATCGACAGGTCTGAGCATTTTCCAAAAAAACAATTAGTATTTGAGATATTGAATTTATTCCACTTTACAGACTCTCTCTGTATATTAATTTCGTTGAAATAATAATAATACTTATTACGTGCGTACAAAGTATACACACATTTTTTTTATTTTACTTATTTGTTATCTTCCCGTTTTTTTTTTTATTTTCTCCTAAAAAAGTTGGCGTTCAACTCTGCTATTAACTGAATATTCTGTTTAGTCTTAATTCATCAATCTCAATCGTCACGCATTTCAGTTCTACTCTCGTTTATTCTTTGTATATCCCCCGTATTCAAACCCAATAACAAGCTTCACCAAAAGCGATTCTATCCTTCGTCGGATGTAAGCCTTCCTTTAGGTGTGTTCATTCATCCCTGTTCGTGTTTTTTGCATCCATTCGTGACCAGCCATTCGCTTGATGTTACTAGTTCATCATGTTTGATGCCTGCCTCTACTTCTCTTATTTGGTCTTTGTCTTCATTCAACAATTCGCTTTATCCAACAACGGTTGTCTTACATTTTTTATATGTGGCCTGCCCAGTTTCATTTTAACATGGTAATCTATTGGATTGCATCTATTCTTCATTAGACTTGGGATCACTGAGCTTAATAACTGAGCTTAAAACAAAAACATGGTTAAAAATAAACAAACTCACATTAAACTATGAAAAAACTAAATATATACCTTTTGCAATATATAAAAATTCTCTGCCAACTTTTAATTCATTAAAAATAAATAAAAAGCAAAAAATATCTAAAGCAGAGTACATAAAATATTTCATCATCATCAGGGCTTTTCATTCCAGGTGGAATGTTTTCCGCTCTTACTTAGAGCTCTCAGATTCGCTTATTGCGGTGAATCACTCCGCATTCCACTTATATGTTGTCAAAGTTTGTTGTATGACTTGGCTTTCGTTACTATTTTCTTCCACTCATTTCGATATGTGCATAGTTCCCTCCAGTTTCTCACTTCCAGAATTTTGATATCTCTCATGACCTGGTCCTCCCATCTCTCTCTGGGTCTTCCTCTTGGTCTTTCAGTTGCCGGTTTCCATTTGGTGATCTTCTTAATCAGTCGGTCGTTTTTCCTTCTTTCTATGTGTCCCAGCCATCTCAGCCTCTGTGATTTAATAAATCTAACTATATCTTCTCCCTTTATTATGTCTCTTAGTTCATGGTTCATTCTTCTTCTCATTTCTCCGTAGTCCATTCTTATCGGGCCCATAATGCGTCTGAGGATTTTCCTTTCGAATATTCTCAATTTTTCTTCATCTTTTTCCGTGAGGCACGTAACTACTGTTTTTCCAGTACGTAACTACTGGTCTGATTGGAACTCTGTATATTTTCAGTTTTGTATTTCTGGATAAGTTCTTGTCCTTCATAAGCCTATGATATCTCCAGTATGTTTTGTTGCCTGTTAGTATTCGTTCCGTTACTTCTTCACTTCTCTTGTTTTGGCCATTCACTATTACTCCCAAATATTTAAATTGTTGGACTCTTTCAAAAGTGTAGTTTTCTATTTTGATTTCTCTCATCCTGTCATCTTCTCTTCTAGAGCAGAGTAGATATTTTGTTTTTCCTTCGTTAATTTCTAGACCTCTTTTCCGTGCTTCTTTTGCCAGGATTGTTACTGCTTCTTTTAATCTTTCCTTGTCTCTTCCCATAAGAACTAAATCATCTGCATATGCAACTATTTGTGTTGAGGAGTGGGCTATAGTTCCTTTAATTTTGCTGGCCTTGACTGTTCCTTCTAGTGCTATGTTGAATAATGTGGTTGACAGGGAGTCGCCTTGTCGCACTCCTGTTTCTATTGCAATTGATTTTGTGCTACCTTCTTCTGTTGTTACTTTGGCTCGAGCTCCATCCATGGTCATTTTTGTTAATCTGATTAATTTTGCTGGTATATCTTGATTTTTCATTTCAATAAATAATTTATTTCTTCCAATACAGTCAAAGGCTTGTCTGAAGTCTACGAAGAGGATGTGGAGTTCTATGTTGTGTTCGTGGCATTTTTCGATTGTTTGTGTGTAACTATGTGGATCGCATCTGTAGTGGATCTGCCTTCTCTGAATCTTTGCTGGTAGTCCCCAATTTTTTTCTCTGTGAATTGATTAAGTTTTTGTTTGATGAGGGCTGTTAGAATTTTATATGTTGTACTCAGTAGAGATATTGCTCTATAATTGTTACAGTTTGTTACTTCTCCTTTCTTAAATATTGGTATAATTCTGCCTTCTTTCCAATCCTCGGGCATTTCTTCTGCTTCCCATATTCTAACTATTAGGTTATAGATGCTTGTTAATAACTTTTCCCCTCCGTTTTTAATTAGCTCATTGGGAATTTCATCTGGGCCTGGTGTTCTTTTCTGTTTCATTTTTTGAATGATGGCTAAATATTCATCATGTGTTGGCATACCTATTTCATTATCTCTAATGTCTTCCATTGCGCCTACCTCCTCTTCCGGGCTTTCTTTGCATCTATATAGTTCTGTGAAGTGTGTTTCCCATGATCTATTGTCAATTTTAACTACTGGTCTGCCTTTTCTTTGTTGAGCTTTTAGGTATCCAAATAGTTTGGCGCTGTCTTTACTATTCATTTCGAGTTCCTTTAACAGCTCTTCGATCCACAGTTTTTTTTTGTTCTTGCAACAATTATCGGCTGCTTTCTTTTTTTCTTTATATTCGTTTCGATGATGCACTTCTTTAGTTGATATCCATTTATCTCTTGCTTGGTTTTTCTGTTTGATTTTTTTTCGCATTCTGCATCAAACCACTCTTTCCTTCTTTTTATTTCCCTCTGTCCTAGCACCTCTTCAGCTGAATTCAAAATGGATTCTTTTATATTTTTCCATATGTCCTCTGTGTTATTTGCTTGTGTTCGGTTTTCCTTTAGGGTTTTCTCATATTGTTCTCTTAGTTCCTATACTTTTAACTTCTCCAGATTCCATCTTCTTTTGTTTTGTCTTGTTCTCTCTGCTTTAATTATCTTCATTTTGATTTCTCCTATTACTAGAAAATGGTCTGTGTCCGCGTTTGCTCCTCTATATGATCTGACATCGTGCATTATTGCTTTCCATTTTTTGGATATTAGTATGTGATCTATCTGATTGCCATCTGTTGTGCCAGGTATCAACCATGTTATTTTATGCTCTGTTCTGTGCATGAAGTTTGTACTTATAATGTAACTGTTTGTTATTGCTGCTAGTTGGCATAATTTTCTTCCGTTATCGTTTGTCTCGTCATGAATAGTTTCTTTCCCTGCTACTTCCTTATACTGGTTTTCTTTGCCTACTTTTGCATTGAAGTCACCAACCATTAGTACTATATCTTTTCTGGGTAATCTTTCATATAATTCTTCCAGTTGTTCATACAATTCAATTTTATCATTTTCTGGTGCATTTTCTGTGGGTGCATATATGTTTATGATTGTCATATTGGCTTGTTTGTTTTCTACTTTTATATACGACATTCGTCCATTTATCGCTTTAAATTCTATAACTTTGTCCCTAATCTTACTGTTAACCATGAATGCTGTACCGTTTTTTCCTTGCTTGTTTTCTCCCGAGTAGTATATTGTGTAGTTTTTCTTTTTGATATTTCCTTCTCCCTTCCATCGTACTTCTTGTAGTGCTAGTATGTCTATTCTGTATCTTTGCATTTCTCTTGCTACCTCTTCCATTTTTCCTGGTCTCAATAATGTTTGAACGTTCCAGGTTCCTACTTTTACTCTATTTTTCTTCTTGGTTTTTCTTTTTCTATCTCTTTTTCTTATGTTTGATTCGTTGTTCTTTTTCCGTGCTAGTTTCGTTTTCAGGTTTTCATTCATTTTCTTTACAGTCTCTTTACATAGCGTTTTCCATATTCGTTTGCCGGTATGTTTTAGTGATACTAGTCGTTTGTTCTTTACTATGTGCTACTTTTACATACAATCTCAGTTTTTTGGCTTTGTGCCGGACTTATGTACAGTCTTGGTTATTTTCGCCATATTTTCTGATTCATTTTCGTCATATTCTGGTGATCTTTCCGTATATGTTCTTCCTCTGGGTTTTCCTTGAGGTGTTTTAGTATTCATCATTTCGCTTTGTGTCCTCTTGTATCCTAAGCTTTCCACAGTATATATTTTGTCGTTTATTTTTAGCTTATTATAATTTAGCGATGCCTTCTGACCCCTTTCTCTTGCTTCCTTTAAGTGTTGTTTCAGTATTTTTCTCTGGTCTTGTATCTCCTTGGAATAATCTTCACTTAGGTAAATGTCTGTTCCTTTTAGTCTTTTCGATTGGTTCAATATTTCAGTTCTTTTGGAACCGCTTTTAAGTTCCAGTAGTATAGGTCTCGGTAACTGTCTTAGGGGATCTCTTTGTATACCAACGTGTTTTATGTCTATTATGTCTGTGTGTTCATTTAGTGGAACTTGGATTTTAATTGCCATATTTTGTATACTTTTTATCATATCATTTTCTTGTTCACCTTCTTTCTCTGTTATACCGTATACTATAATATTTTTCTTTCTTACCTCTCTTTCTAGATCTTCTATTCTTTTTTCGTGTACTTTATTTTCTGATTTTAATGCTATATTTTCAGCTTTTAATTCTGCGATTTCCAGTTTCATGAGCTGTAAATCATTTTGCACTTCATTTAGTTTTTGTTCTATTCTTATGCCTCTATTATCCATACAATCTAATTTTTCACTCATCTTTTTCATCATTTCCTCCATCTTTTTTTCGACTATGGATTATTTTTCTAAATCTCTAGGCTAGCGTTAGAATCTTTCTCACTTCGACGGTTAGTAAGATTTTGCTTTTATCCAATCTCAGAAATTAGAATTTTACTATTTTGTTACGTAGCGTAAAATGTAACATAGCGTAACATAAAATATTTAGGAGTCTTAATTGACAGGCACCTTAAATGGGACTTACAAATAAAAAATATTATAAGAAAAATACGAGGACTGCTACCAAAATTCCGCTATTTAAAAGAGTTTTTGGATGTTGAACAGCTTAAAATGCTTTACCTGTCTCTAGTAATACAATCTCATCTTGTATATGGGATTTTAGGATGGGGTGGAGTAGCTGATTGCCATCTGGTGACCCTCCAAAATACTCAGAAATTATATGGAAAACGAAAAACATATCCCTCAGACCAACTTTTTCATGAAACTCAGGTTCTTGATGTTCGGCAATTGTACTGCTTAGAGTTACTTAAAAATATTTATAAAGATAAAATTCCTCTTAAAGTAAAAGTGTCAAATTATGAAACAAGAAGAAAATTTAATGTCGAATGTCTTCACACTTTAAAAACAATCACACAACGGTCAATGAAATATTTTGCTCCAAGAATATACAATCAATTGCCCATAAATTTTAAAAATATCAAAAACTTTTGTTTGTATAAAAAATTAGTTACTGCTTGGGTAAAAGAAAACAGGGAGTTTTGTAACAATTTAATAAATTTAAATTATACTAGATAAAAAAAAACATAGAAATTAGATTAGAAACTGTAAAATAATGATTTGTAAAAAAACAATAAACATAAACTTGCCAATATTAGACAGATTAAGTCAACAAGCATGTTTATGCTTCTCAGACTTTTTTTACGTTTATTTTAGTGTAAATAAACCGAAATTGTAAATTATTGTACTAACTACTAATTTTTGAATAAACGTATATTATTATTATCCAGATGTAGCCATACGGCTCACACTCCCTCTAAGGGGAAAATTGACTCATCCCAGATACCTACGGTATCAAAAGGATTGAGCTCTGGTGGGACTCTTTCCGTGTTATCGAGCCCTAGGTGACTTGGAATGCAGGTGTATCTCCCAGAAATTTTCGTACGCATCTGGCCGTCGCGAGTAGTACATTATTATTATTATTATCCAGATTTAGCCATACGGCTCACACTCCCTCTAAGGGGAAAATTGACTCATCCCAGATACCTACGGTATCAAAAGGATTGAGCTCTGGTGGGACTCTTTCCGTGTTATCAAGCCCTAGGTGACTTGGTATGCAGGTGTATCTCCCAAAAATTTTCGTACACATCTGGCCGTTGCGAGTAGTACTGCTTTCTGCATGGTCTTATAAAGATGTTCATTAAGACCCAGCTTTTTTATGCTTTCGAGGAGGGTCTTCGGAATGACTCCAGTAGTAGACATAATAATCGGTATCGTCTGGGTACTTTGCATTCTCCATTGTCTCCGTATTTGAATTTCCAGATCTCTGTACTTGGCGATCTTTTCAGTAAATTTAGTACGTAGATTATTGTTGTTAGGAATCGCCACATCAATGAGGGTTGTTTGTCTCGTTAATTTATTGACTAATACGAGATCTGGTCTATTATGCGCCACTGTTTGGTCTGTGAGCACAGTGCAGTCCCAGTATAGCTTGTAGTTGCCATCCTCAAGCATACTCTCAGGGACGTATTGATAATATGGGAGAAGGTCGGTTTGGAGAAGTCCCAGCTTGATAGCTATCTCCTGATGAAGGATTTTTCCCACTGCGTCATGCCGTTCCTTGTACTCAGTTGCAGCAAATGCCTGGCAGCCCCCTGTAAGATGTTGGATGGTTTCTTGGGCTTGACATCCATATCGGCATCTGTCGTTTTGAACATGAGGGTCTTTGATGATATATTTCAGGTAATTTCTCGTTGGTATAACCTGATCCTGAATGGCCAGTAATGAACCCTCCGTTTCAGGGAACATCTTTCCTGATGTCAACCAGTAGTTCGACGCTATATTGTCGACATAATCTTGGCTGACCTCATTGGGATGTCGCCCGTGCAGAGGTTTACCCATCCAGGCGCGCACTTTCTCGTCCTTAGTAAGGTGGTTTATGCGAAGTTCTGCTTCCCTCAGTTTTATCGGTGTTGTATCATCTACTGCGCAGATAGCGCGATGTAGAGTAGATGTTTTAGCCTGCATCTGAAAATAAGATCTTAAATTAGCAATTTGTTTGTCTAATTGCTCACCTATATCCATAAGTCCTCTTCCTCCTAAATTCCGTGGTAATGTCGTTCTTTCTACTGCACTTTTTGGATGGTGTTTTTGTGCCTTTGTGAGGTGCGTTCTTACTTTTCGCTGAAGATTTTCTATGTCCGTTTTTGTCCACTTAACAATGCCAAATGAATAGCTAAGCGCGGAACATGCGTAGGTGTTTAGTGCTTTAAACAAATTTCTACTATTAAGGCGTGAGCGAAGCAGCTGTTTTACCCTTCGTATAAACTCAGTAGTTATCTCTGTTTTCATTTGTTTATGGTCAATTCTCCGCGCTTGCTTTACTCCAAGATATTTATACATATCGTTTTCACCCATGGCCTCGATGTTCTGGCCATTTTGCATATCGAATCCTCCGGCTGTACTTTTCCTCTGACTATATTTAAAATACGGCACTTGTCTAGTCCGAAGTGCATGTTAATATCATTGGAAAAAGTTTCTACAGTTTTTAGCATCTCATCGAGTTGGTTTCGAGTGGAAGCCATTAATTTCAAATCATCCATATACAGTAAATGATTAAGCTTCGCCACCACATTGTTGTTATTTTTGATGCTAAAACCTGCGTCTGTGGAGTTCAATAGCTGAGATAATGGGTTCATAGCTAGACAGAACCACAGTGGACTCAACGAATCTCCTTGAAAAAGGCCCCGGCTGATTGCGATATTTTCAGTTTCAATGTTATTTTCACCAGGTATTTGAAGGTGAATTCTAGTCTTCCACTCCGTAATTATATCAGTGTTGCCAATCAGCGGATAATTATCCGATTTGCGTACCTTTTTGAGAGTTGTCGTACCTTCTGCGTACCTTTAAATAAATCGGATATTTGCGGATATTTTTCAGTGTATCTACTATCATCGACTAAAACTTTCTCATCCATATATTCCCAGCACCAACAACACATTAATTTTGTTTGCTTCCACCAAAATTTTTATAAATAGCCTATACTGGATGAATGTTAGTGACATCCGATACTTTTCATCTTTTGACAAAAGGGACATGTGCCGATTCTTTTGTTTAGAATTTAAATGCACAAGTGCATCCACTTAAGGCGTACTAATCCAATTCAAATTTCAAAATCTGTCTGCCCTCGGATGTTATTTATGAGTTTTTCGATTTTAGTCTGTAAACTTATGAAAGCTAATTCACGCACGATTTAGTTTTATTTTCATTGTATGTAGTGCAGTGCTTAAGTAAACGTCTCGTCTGTTGAAATAAGTTTTGGTTTGTGAAAATACTTTTTTATAATGGATAAATGGTTAATAAAAAGTGTTAAGGTGGGTAAAAAAGTTTACTAACGTGTGGATATTGAAATATAATAATGAATTTGTTTTAGACCAAATCAAATAATGAAAAAAATATTGCTGAAAAGCAGCCGTCAACTTCACGTCATGCTTCTGAACAACAGGTAATTAGTAAAATAATTAAGACTTCACTATATAATATACGGATGTTTTATTACTAATTGGACATGTTTTAACTATATTATAATGATGAGCTTATACAGTGCGAAAGGCACTTATGGAATAAAATTATTTGTGTCCTTGTTTTAAAGAATTATAAAAAGCGCTGGGACCCGTCGATTTTAATATATAAATGTGCACTTTTTAAATATAAATTTAAATCTACAGGGTGATTGACGCAAGCCTGGCAGAGCCCATATGTTTTATTTTTATTGGAACACCCTATATATTTTTATATTTTTAAAAGCTGCTTAACAACCAATTTTAACGAAATATAATTAACAATAATACAGGGTGAAATTTTGAAATTAGAAAGTATGGAAAATACTTATGGAATAAAATTGTTTGTGTACTTATTTTAGAAAATTATTAAAAAATGCTGTGGCCCGTTAACTTTTAAATTCAAATGGGCGCTTTATAAACATAGATTTAAACATACAGGGTGCGTCACGAAAGTCTAGTATAGTCCATGATCTTTAGTTTTAATGAATCATTCAGTATATTTTTGTGTAATTAGAAGCTACATAGTAACATCAACTCAAAAAAGTGTATTATGTAGGTTCTATTTTGAATAATACAAGGTGAATTTTGCAATTTTTTAAAAAGTTCGGCAAGACATTAAATACAAAACCCAATATATATTAGTAGTTTCTAAATAAAGTAGTTTCTAAGAACATCAAATTTCTAAAAAATACAGGGTGTTTCACTAAAATGGACAAGATAATGGACTATGCTAGACTTGCGTGAATCACCCTATATATTCAAATTTATATTTAAACAGTGCATATTTAAATTTTAAAGTTGGGGTAGGTATCCTAGGGTATTTATAATTTTTTTAAATAAGGACACAAACTACATTATTTCATAAGTGGTTCCATACATTATAATTTCAAAAATATCACCCTGTATTATTAATAATCATCATACATTATATAATTCATTGAAATCAGGTTGCTAAGCAGTTTTTAAAAATATACAGGATGTTCCATTGAAAATAAAGTTTATGGACTATGCTAGGCTTGCGTGAATCACCTTGTACATTTAAATTTGTGTTTAAAAAGCGCACAATTACATCTAAAAATCGACTGGTCTCGGCGATTTTAAAAATTTTTCTAAAAAGGGCAAAAATAATTTTATTCCATAAGTGCCTTCCTCCCTATATATTTAACTCAACTAAATAAAAGTACGACAGTCAATGTAGATCGAAAACTTACGTTGTTTCGGAAAAAATCAAAAAACTTATATTTTTCTAAAATATATGTTAATTTTTGTTAATTTAAGTTAACTAATTGTTTAAAAACGACAAAAGCTGTTTTGTAGAAACGATTTTAACAATATCGGTGAATTAATATTTCTACCTTGATCAAAAATGTTTTTATTTTGTTTTTAATTATGCTGAATCCGATTCTGACGCAACAAATGGAAGATTAAAAAAGCTCAATATAACAAAATATAACAATCAACCATCATAATATATCAAATTGTATCAATGTTATACGAGATATGTTAAAAAATATGAATTTCGCTCAAAAGTAAAGTAGGTACTTTTCTAGTTCACAATATTTCAAGCAGAATGATATAATTATTGTATATTAAAACATAGTTCTTATTTAAGAACAACTAAAAATTATAGCATTATAACAATTTTCGATATTGTGAAATATTAAGGTACTTTATTCTTGAACAAAATTCATATTTTTGACGTACCTTGTAGAAAATTGATAATATTGGAAATCTGATGGTTGCATCTTAGATTTTATACCTTACAGAGTATTGTATGAAGAATAACATTTTTTCATAAAATTGATAACAAAAAAGTTTCCGATAGGTTCCAATCCAAGTTACGCAGACAGAGGTACTGTATCAGAGCTAAAATTTTTTTTTTGACATTTATTATATTTACGCTTGTGATTAAATGTATTTTGGGTAAAAACGTTCTGATGACTTTGTATAAACATTTTTTTAACTGATATTTTTCGGTGGTTTCATTACATTTTTTATCTTTCTTAATTTTCTCAAAAAGAAGTTGTTTATTTTATTTTTAAAGTAAAATAATTTAGTGCATTTTAAAAATTACATTGGATAAGCTTTAAAAAACACCTATAAAATTGTAATATATCCGTTTACACTTAGTAATATCCCAGTGGTATTTATTCTGTAAAACTACAAAGTATTCCAAATTACATTTCTTAAGACGTCGTAATGTTTCATTTAGTACGATGTTTGAAAAGTATGTTGTGCAAATTTAAGAGTTTTATAGGTAAAATCGTAATAGTACCATATATTTCTAAATCAATTTTTAAACAAAACTCTTGTAAGTCCCACTTTCCGCCCACATTGTACTTATGCCAATGTTTGTGAGAGGGATGACTTAGCGTTATAAATAAAAAGTTATAGAAGCTGTAGATTTAATTTTCGAAAAATCTTTATATAAGTTTTTTTTGTGTAAAATTTTCTAATTTTTCAATGGTCAAGTCAGTTTTTTCCAAAATTTATATTTTCGTAGGTATTTAAAAAACAACTAATTTCGCAGGTAATTTGTTTAATGAAAAATTAAGCACCCACTTTTGAAATAGAACTTTTTAATATGTTGTTTATTATACATTTCTTAATGAATCTATAAAAAGTTCTATCTTGTCTAATTTTTTCCGTAAGTAAAAACTCCTATGACTCCACTAACGGTGGAGTTTATCGGAAAAATAAAGTGGGACACATTTTTTAAGGTAAAATTAGATATTTATGTAGTTTCAGAATTTTCTATTGTTGACTGGGTCCGGGGTAGTATTAACCATATAAGTGTTGATTAAATTTAATTAAAATTAAATAAATCTGAATAAAATTAAACAAAATTAAATAAAATCAAATAAAAAATATATAATTAAAGAAAATTAAATAAAATCATTAAAATTAAATAAAATTTACATAGAATTATATAAAATGAAGTAAAATTAAATAAATTTCAATAAAATTAAATATTAAAATCAATTTTAAATGTTAAATCTTCATAATGTATTAAGCTAAGGATTATTTAGTTAAAATATGTCCAATTGTCCAATTATTGATCAAACACCCAGTATATCGAGAAATTATTTTAGCCTGAATCTAGTAATCAGCAAAATGTTACTGAAGAGCAGCCATCTACTTCTCATACTCCTAAGGGAGGAGTAATTATTAGTCAAAATGTTGACGTTGGCCGTGTTAGTAAAAAGATTAACACTTCTCAGAGTAATATTATTGTTGACACTAATGATGCCGAGCCCAATGATGCCGAGCCCAATGATGCCGAGTCCGCACCAATTGTTGACAAATTTCTATTGAGTTTGAAAAGGAAAGCTGATTTTGTAGATACACCTTCAAAAAGAATATGCAAGTTTATTCCAGCGTGGCTAACCGATAACGAGTTTCGCGGGTGGCTTAATAAATCAAATAAGCCAGATGATAAACACGGCAATGAATACGCATTTTGTAAAGTTTGTAAATCAAATTTGGTGGCTCATAAGGCTGTGTTACTTAGACATATGAGAACGGAAAAACACAAAGAGAATTTTAGTGCGGTATCCAGTAATATAAAAATAAAGGACATGTGTGTAAAACAAACCTGTGAAAATAATTTAGTTAAAAGAGCAGAACTAAAATTATGTAGTCTTTTGGCTACAAAGGACTTACCGTTCTTATTAATGGACACTGTATGTCCACTACTTAAAGATATTTTTCCAGATTCTAAGATAGCTCAACAATTAACCGTTAAAAGGACTAAAGCAACTCAAATAGTCGTTGAATGTTTGGGTGACAATTTTCTGAAAGAATTATATGAAAAGTTAAGAGTACCTGGAATGTTTTTTTCATTGATTATGGATGAAACTACAGATATATCGGTAAAAAAACAGTGTGCATTTACTGCAATATTTTTTGATGAAAATTCCAACTCATTACAAACAACATTTTTTGACATTTTAGAAAATACTGGGGGCACTGCAGTTGAATTATATTCAACTTTAAAAGACATAATATTTTCCAAAGGTATTCCTATATCTAATTTTGTTGGATTTTCGTCGGACACACCTAATGTAATGGTAGGGCCACACAATTCAGTTTTTTCCCATCTAAAACAAGAATTTCCTGATATAGTTTGTGTTAAATGCTCTTGTCACATGGCACATTTAGCAACTTCAAAGGCATGCTTGAAACTTCCCAAGCACATTGAGGACTTACTAAGAAATATAGGAAGCCATTTCAATAGAAGTGCTTGTCGAAGAGCCAAATTTCGGGAATTTCAGGAATTTTTTAAGGTTGACATTCACAAAATTCTATCACCTGCTAAGACCAGGTGGCTTTCACTAAAAGCAGTTGTGGACAGGGTTCTAGAGCAGTACGAACCATTACGTGCATATTTCAAGGAGAGTGTTTCTGAAGATCCTTCACATGTAACGGAAACTATGTTGGAAACTCTTAATCACCCTCTTACTGAAGTGTATTTAAAGTTTATGTCTTATGTTCTAGAGCTCATGACGGATTTCAATATTTTATTCCAATCCGAAAAACCACTTTTATATAGGGTTAAGCCCGAAACTGAAAATTTATTGAAGATTTTATGTTCCAATTATATGAATATTGTTCATATAAAAAAATGTGCAGAAATCCTGAAAATTGTTCACGACAATCCAGACAATTTTCTTCCATTAGAGCAAATTTATATAGGAATTTCTGCTTTCGACAGTTTGCAACATTTGCGATCGGATAAAGACACAAATTTAGAACAAGCAGACTTTGATAATTTTTTTAAATCAATATTATCCTTTTATATTGAACTAGTTGCTAATATCAAAGATCGGTTTAAATTTGAGGACCCGGTTTTTACTACCTTAGAGCTGTTAGATCCGAAGGTGGCCCAATCATTCCAAACAAAATCTTTAAAAAACATATTAGATAGGTTTCCAGTTCTAAATAACTTTGTCAATGCACAATCTTTGGATAACGAGTGGAGAAAACATGCACTCTTAGATTTTGATAGTTTAGACATTAATTCCAATACCGAGTGTGATATATACTGGTCTCAGATTTTTAAATTAAAAAATGAAGCCAACATATCTTTGTTTCCAAATTTAAAAAAAGTATTTTCATTGTTATTCGTTCTACCATTTTCAAACGCTGCGGTAGAAAGGGTTTTTAGTAATTTATTCAATATAAAAACAGATAAGAGAAATCTTTTAGATACATCTACAATTAGGGCTTTATTGGCGACAAAAGATGGTATCGGTAATACAGGCTGTGTAAAATTTACACCTTCAAAAAAAATGTTAGGATGTAACATATGGCAAAATAGTAAATGAGAATTTTGTACTTTATTAAATTATGTTTTTTGTATGTGTTGGATTACGTACTTACATGTTTAGGTTTTTAATGTTTTAATGTCCCACTGGCATATTATTTGATAAATAATGAAATGATTTAAAAGTCAGTTAAATATGATTTATTTCTGTTATTAGTTAGTAACAACCAAAAAAGTTAAGTTTTCCATAAAGTGGGGGACTTTTTATTTTTTACTTTAATTTTCCATTTCCAACAATTGTTTTTTCCGATTATAGTGCTAGCTGACAACTCTGCCATGTAAGGTCATACCTACAAATTTTCCAACCAATATGGTTGATGTCATGTAATGCCAGGGGTTAATCTGGAAATATTTTTAACATCCTTTAAAATCGCATAATATAATGTAACCTTAACTGTTTAAAAACAACTCAAGGGTTTTTACCCGTATATTTTTGTGGCTTAAAGCATGTTAATCTGTGAATACACTGATGATGGAATATTGATTCCGAAAACGTTTTGTTGTGATATACCCCTTTTTAGGGATTTTAAATATACCTCTGATTTTTTAATCAACTTAAATTCCCCAAACCTAAACTAATTACCTACACAGAAATCAGTTAAAAAATTAATGCACTGCCTTAATTGTAGTTATAGTAGTTATATATATATTTTTAAACAATTTTGAATAAAAATTCTAGGAGAGTTGGTCACGGATTTCCACCATACTTCATTCGACGTATCTTGATGAGATTGCTAAATCCTTATTGGTTAATTGATGTTTATTAAGAATAAAATTGTAAAATAAAACAATTAATAATTTAATAAATAATAAATAATTTAATTTCTATTCGATAGATAGTTAAGAATAATATCACCTGTCTTACAGGTTATATATGTGTCTACACTTTAACCACAGATGTACACAAAATATATGTATAACGTTACTCAGAATAAGGTAATCATTTGTAGAATACCAAATGTAAAGTTCAAAAGATTTTCCAGATTTCTCGGACATGAGATGTAGTTAAATCGGTTCTTTTTTTGTAAAGTTCTATCAAATCTAATATCTTAAACAAAACCATTTCATCAAAACATGTTATACCTAATTATATTTATGATTTTTTTGAGGAATGTAATGGTATGTACTATGCATAAAAGAACTTTCCGGCACAGAAACGTCACTTTTCTGCACACTACTGTCAGTTATTCTGTGAGAAAATGTTAAGTTTGTTTACATAAAATTGTGCAGAAAAATGCATTTGGAATATTGGTTGTAGAAAAATCTACTTACTTGAAACTAGTAATATCTAGATATCTACTAATTAACTCAAAAATCCTTCAAATTTTTTGCCTATAACAATTATATAGTCGGGCATTAACGTTGAACGCACCACGTGTATTATGGATAATAACTTTGATACCTTAATAACTACAAGACTGTCAAATACATTTCTATTGTTTTAGTTGTAATAAATCTTTAGTTGTTAAAAGAGCGTAAGCGCAAAATTTCGGACCAATAATCTTTAAACGTATTCATTTTTTTAGAATCCTGTGAAAACTAATAAGTATTTTTGAAAAATTTGAACGCAGAATTAAAGATTACATTATTACCGAGGGCTTAGAGTCCCTTAGAATAAACAAAATGTTTCTTTTGAATGAGATATTTGAAATTAAAAATCACACTCAATATTCTCTTTTCCTTTTACCCATGTAACATATTAGAATAAAAATTATAGAAGTCTTCAGGGACTTTAGGCCCTCGGTAATAATGTAATCTTTCATTCTGCGTTTAAATTTTTAAATAATACTTATTAGCTTTCTCAGGACTCGAAAAAAATAATGCATTTTAAAAGCATTGACCAGAAATTTTGCGCCTATGCTATTAATGTAGCTGTAGTTTATTTTGTATTGATTTATTTATTATTTATTTTTCCAGTACCTAGTTTTAGGTAGTTATTACGTTTTAATAAAATAATATTTAAAAGTGTTTTTTTTTAATTAAATAATTATAATAAATTAATATAACGATCCAAATAATGAAATATTTAGATTTATTTATTAATTTAGAATTTAACACTTACGATAATGCAAAGTACGAATAATATAATAATAGTAAGTAAATAATATTTACATACATGAATTAGGTAATAATCAGCTAGGATACGAGATTTTCATCTATAAACGAAAATTTTTAAACGGTGAAATAGAGAATTCAGTAGATTAAAGGGCCGGTTGTTCGAACGCTAATCAGAAATGGAATCAACTGATCATTATCAAATATTTAATTACTGTCAATGTCAACTTTGATTGGGTTGCTGAAAACATAATTGATTACAATTATGAGATTAATTGATTAATCAATCAATTATGTTAATAATTGTTACGTTAATTGATAATTAATAATTAATTAATATATTAATTATGTTAATTATCATAATGATAACTGATTGGCGTACGAACAACGGATTTTGTTATTTGATGGTTGTTAAGGCTACTAAAAGAATAACATTGGCAACATTGATTTTAATAACAGAATAATTTTTGACCTTGTGTACCTTTTCGTGACAAATCGGATGTTTTTCGAGCGATCATCGGATAATCTAGAGAAATGCGATTGGCAACACTGAATTATATGCTCTAAAAAGGTCACTATATTCTCATCGACTTTATATATTCTCAATATATCTATAAGCCATTCATGCGGCACTGAATCAAAGGCCTTCTTGTAATCAATGAAGGCAGTAAAAAGATTCCTCTTTTTGGAATATGCCTGGTTAGAAATGACTGAGTCGATGATGAGTTGTTCTTTGCAACCCATGGAACCCTTAGCGCATCCTTTCTGTTGAGGCTCTATGATATTGTTCAGAGCACAGTGTTGGTAGATACGCCGGGCTACACTCCATTATTATTATTATTATTATTATTATTAATATTGAGCATTCTCCGTTCCGTAGCTCACTGAGTTACTTGGAGTTTGTAAGCTATGTTGTTGTTAAAAGCCCATATTTCAGTTCCATTTGTTCCATGTCCAATTCCCACACGGACTACGTCCACAAGAACCTGATCTTCGGCGTTTCTGAAGCCCAGGCTGTACCGGGTTATCACGTCTGTCAGAATGAGCAGGGGCTGTATATCTTAGCTCCTCCTACTGCACCAAACGTTTAATCGTTCAGCAACCTTATGGCCTGACAGAAATCCACAAGTCTTTTTAAGGGCAACTCTCTTACCAGGCTCGGCTGCATAAAGGCCGAACCCAGGATCTGCCACCTCTGATAGGTATTCTATACTGAATACTTCCAGAGGACATGTAAGGAGATTTCCTTCTCCTTATCACATAGGCGGCACCGTGGGCCATCTGCCCATCCAAGCCGACGAAGGTGCCGCCGAAGTCTAAAGCGGCTGGTGAGCATACTGACCACCAGGGAGCATCTTCTACGGTCTAAAAACGTAATTTGGGCTGTGAGACTTTTGGATGGCTCACTCTGCTTAGCCTTTCTCATGCCTCCACAACTGGCCCAGGAATCCTGGAACCTTCGCAGAAGATGCTCCTTGAGATTCTACGACCAGTACTGAAGGGCACCCAATTACCGGTTCTAGTCCCACAAGCAGAGTGCCTGTGGGACTGTGTAAGACTTGTACTGAAAACAAATCTTCTCTGGTACCAACAGCATTTTTGGGGAACAATCACAAATAATTATGGCACATGTTCAGCAATATATTTTACAAGAAATTGTTTTAATTTTCAAGTAATAATTAAAACCAAACGTGGCAACAATCAATATAATTATCTAATAATAATAAAAGTGCATGTTTCAATATTCTCCATCGAATGCTACCAGCCTTATGGGCAAATTGTCTTCATGCATTCTCTTCATAGCCAATTTCAAAAGGTCAGTTTTATGACACGTGATCAATATTCATCTCCTCCATAAGGTTATATAATTAAAATCTCTAGTGACTACACATGGAATTAATGAAATTGAATTAAAGAGAATGTCATGTGCCATGAAAACAATACCAACTGCAATGGATTGGCTCACTGGCATCACCCCTCTAGACATATATATCAAATCTGGATGTAGGAATGGGACAATTAAGATGTCGTTTCTGGCGTGGTGAACTTAGAGCGCTACCCCTGCTACATGCAGGCCGTATGGGCGACTCAATTAAACCTATGATTGTTTTCCACCAACCCTACAAAATCGAAAGAAGACAACATAGTAAGTCAAACGTGGCAAATGCGTATTGCATATACACCGATGGCCCCATGGAGTGAATATACTCCAGATCAATGAGACTTAGTATAAAATGGGGTATGGACGAAAATGCCAGCGTAGTTCAGACTGAATTGGCAGAAGCGCTACTAACCCTGAATACACATCAAGGCTAGTAATGGAGTGTCATGAGTTACTAGCCTAAGCTTCAGATGGTAAAAAGTATCATCCTGAGGTTTGATAAAGAACACAATGGAAATCAAGGCAACCGCATTGCTGGCCAGCTAGCTAGGGAGGCAACAGATCTGACTCTTAGGATCTGGTGCTTTTCTTGGCTGGCCAACTACAATAATCGCGGAAATTTCCAAATGTCGGAATGCCCAATGCTGGCCAACTGCCCATTGTCAACCAAGCAAACATACACTGAAATCACGTAATCACGTACACGTAATCTCGTGTGAACGAGATTACGAAACTGTCGAGCATGTCCTATGTGAATGTCCTAAGTTATCGTCAATACGAGAGTATGCGTTCGGCGAGCATCTTCCTGGAAATAGCAGGTTGGACAATTACCTAAGGATGACAGCTCCCAGGGAGGATGCAGAATGGGTCAATTGTGGTTTAAATGCTGTGGGACTTGACTCGCCCTCTCTACTTTACAGATACTCGACCAAAGGTTTTTACACGAGCGGGACACCCTCAAAAAAGTGCTTAGTTTTCGAGATACTGACCACGGAGGGGTGAATGGCTAATTTTATTCATACTTTATATTTTCGAAGGTACTGAAAACGAAAATGAAGTTTATTTTGAATTTTATGTGGGGGAACATTGTCAAAATCGCCATTTTAACCTAAAAATAAAAAAAAATCAAATCACGTTTGTTTGCGTTTACCTCGCTACAACGCTGTTCTATTTTAATATTTTTTAATAATATATTTAATAAGTAATATATTTTTATAGTATATAGCTCTAACATTTCTGAAGACAACTGTACCTGTTTCAAGCTTTTATTCTTATCCTGATAAAGTTTATGAATTTTTTAAAGGAAAAGGTGCGGATTTGTGCATTGCAAAGTTTAATCGCAAAACTTGTGTGACGAAGTTTAAAATTTAGCTTCTTAATCACGTTTATGTTAAAATCAGTGTTGCCAATCAGCGGATAATTATCCGATTTGCGTACCTTTTTGAGAGTTGTCGTACCTTCTGCGTACCTTTAAATAAATCGGATATTTGCGGATATTTTTCAGTGTATCTACTATCATCGACTAAAACTTTCTCATCCATATATTCCCAGCACCAACAACACATTAATTTTGTTTGCTTCCACCAAAATTTTTATAAATAGCCTATACTGGATGAATGTTAGTGACATCCGATACTTTTCATCTTTTGACAAAAGGGACATGTGCCGATTCTTTTGTTTAGAATTTAAATGCACAAGTGCATCCACTTAAGGCGTACTAATCCAATTCAAATTTCAAAATCTGTCTGCCCTCGGATGTTATTTATGAGTTTTTCGATTTTAGTCTGTAAACTTATGAAAGCTAATTCACGCACGATTTAGTTTTATTTTCATTGTATGTAGTGCAGTGCTTAAGTAAACGTCTCGTCTGTTGAAATAAGTTTTGGTTTGTGAAAATACTTTTTTATAATGGATAAATGGTTAATAAAAAGTGTTAAGGTGGGTAAAAAAGTTTACTAACGTGTGGATATTGAAATATAATAATGAATTTGTTTTAGACCAAATCAAATAATGAAAAAAATATTGCTGAAAAGCAGCCGTCAACTTCACGTCATGCTTCTGAACAACAGGTAATTAGTAAAATAATTAAGACTTCACTATATAATATACGGATGTTTTATTACTAATTGGACATGTTTTAACTATATTATAATGATGAGCTTATACAGTGCGAAAGGCACTTATGGAATAAAATTATTTGTGTCCTTGTTTTAAAGAATTATAAAAAGCGCTGGGACCCGTCGATTTTAATATATAAATGTGCACTTTTTAAATATAAATTTAAATCTACAGGGTGATTGACGCAAGCCTGGCAGAGCCCATATGTTTTATTTTTATTGGAACACCCTATATATTTTTATATTTTTAAAAGCTGCTTAACAACCAATTTTAACGAAATATAATTAACAATAATACAGGGTGAAATTTTGAAATTAGAAAGTATGGAAAATACTTATGGAATAAAATTGTTTGTGTACTTATTTTAGAAAATTATTAAAAAATGCTGTGGCCCGTTAACTTTTAAATTCAAATGGGCGCTTTATAAACATAGATTTAAACATACAGGGTGCGTCACGAAAGTCTAGTATAGTCCATGATCTTTAGTTTTAATGAATCATTCAGTATATTTTTGTGTAATTAGAAGCTACATAGTAACATCAACTCAAAAAAGTGTATTATGTAGGTTCTATTTTGAATAATACAAGGTGAATTTTGCAATTTTTTAAAAAGTTCGGCAAGACATTAAATACAAAACCCAATATATATTAGTAGTTTCTAAATAAAGTAGTTTCTAAGAACATCAAATTTCTAAAAAATACAGGGTGTTTCACTAAAATGGACAAGATAATGGACTATGCTAGACTTGCGTGAATCACCCTATATATTCAAATTTATATTTAAACAGTGCATATTTAAATTTTAAAGTTGGGGTAGGTATCCTAGGGTATTTATAATTTTTTTAAATAAGGACACAAACTACATTATTTCATAAGTGGTTCCATACATTATAATTTCAAAAATATCACCCTGTATTATTAATAATCATCATACATTATATAATTCATTGAAATCAGGTTGCTAAGCAGTTTTTAAAAATATACAGGATGTTCCATTGAAAATAAAGTTTATGGACTATGCTAGGCTTGCGTGAATCACCTTGTACATTTAAATTTGTGTTTAAAAAGCGCACAATTACATCTAAAAATCGACTGGTCTCGGCGATTTTAAAAATTTTTCTAAAAAGGGCAAAAATAATTTTATTCCATAAGTGCCTTCCTCCCTATATATTTAACTCAACTAAATAAAAGTACGACAGTCAATGTAGATCGAAAACTTACGTTGTTTCGGAAAAAATCAAAAAACTTATATTTTTCTAAAATATATGTTAATTTTTGTTAATTTAAGTTAACTAATTGTTTAAAAACGACAAAAGCTGTTTTGTAGAAACGATTTTAACAATATCGGTGAATTAATATTTCTACCTTGATCAAAAATGTTTTTATTTTGTTTTTAATTATGCTGAATCCGATTCTGACGCAACAAATGGAAGATTAAAAAAGCTCAATATAACAAAATATAACAATCAACCATCATAATATATCAAATTGTATCAATGTTATACGAGATATGTTAAAAAATATGAATTTCGCTCAAAAGTAAAGTAGGTACTTTTCTAGTTCACAATATTTCAAGCAGAATGATATAATTATTGTATATTAAAACATAGTTCTTATTTAAGAACAACTAAAAATTATAGCATTATAACAATTTTCGATATTGTGAAATATTAAGGTACTTTATTCTTGAACAAAATTCATATTTTTGACGTACCTTGTAGAAAATTGATAATATTGGAAATCTGATGGTTGCATCTTAGATTTTATACCTTACAGAGTATTGTATGAAGAATAACATTTTTTCATAAAATTGATAACAAAAAAGTTTCCGATAGGTTCCAATCCAAGTTACGCAGACAGAGGTACTGTATCAGAGCTAAAATTTTTTTTTTGACATTTATTATATTTACGCTTGTGATTAAATGTATTTTGGGTAAAAACGTTCTGATGACTTTGTATAAACATTTTTTTAACTGATATTTTTCGGTGGTTTCATTACATTTTTTATCTTTCTTAATTTTCTCAAAAAGAAGTTGTTTATTTTATTTTTAAAGTAAAATAATTTAGTGCATTTTAAAAATTACATTGGATAAGCTTTAAAAAACACCTATAAAATTGTAATATATCCGTTTACACTTAGTAATATCCCAGTGGTATTTATTCTGTAAAACTACAAAGTATTCCAAATTACATTTCTTAAGACGTCGTAATGTTTCATTTAGTACGATGTTTGAAAAGTATGTTGTGCAAATTTAAGAGTTTTATAGGTAAAATCGTAATAGTACCATATATTTCTAAATCAATTTTTAAACAAAACTCTTGTAAGTCCCACTTTCCGCCCACATTGTACTTATGCCAATGTTTGTGAGAGGGATGACTTAGCGTTATAAATAAAAAGTTATAGAAGCTGTAGATTTAATTTTCGAAAAATCTTTATATAAGTTTTTTTTGTGTAAAATTTTCTAATTTTTCAATGGTCAAGTCAGTTTTTTCCAAAATTTATATTTTCGTAGGTATTTAAAAAACAACTAATTTCGCAGGTAATTTGTTTAATGAAAAATTAAGCACCCACTTTTGAAATAGAACTTTTTAATATGTTGTTTATTATACATTTCTTAATGAATCTATAAAAAGTTCTATCTTGTCTAATTTTTTCCGTAAGTAAAAACTCCTATGACTCCACTAACGGTGGAGTTTATCGGAAAAATAAAGTGGGACACATTTTTTAAGGTAAAATTAGATATTTATGTAGTTTCAGAATTTTCTATTGTTGACTGGGTCCGGGGTAGTATTAACCATATAAGTGTTGATTAAATTTAATTAAAATTAAATAAATCTGAATAAAATTAAACAAAATTAAATAAAATCAAATAAAAAATATATAATTAAAGAAAATTAAATAAAATCATTAAAATTAAATAAAATTTACATAGAATTATATAAAATGAAGTAAAATTAAATAAATTTCAATAAAATTAAATATTAAAATCAATTTTAAATGTTAAATCTTCATAATGTATTAAGCTAAGGATTATTTAGTTAAAATATGTCCAATTGTCCAATTATTGATCAAACACCCAGTATATCGAGAAATTATTTTAGCCTGAATCTAGTAATCAGCAAAATGTTACTGAAGAGCAGCCATCTACTTCTCATACTCCTAAGGGAGGAGTAATTATTAGTCAAAATGTTGACGTTGGCCGTGTTAGTAAAAAGATTAACACTTCTCAGAGTAATATTATTGTTGACACTAATGATGCCGAGCCCAATGATGCCGAGCCCAATGATGCCGAGTCCGCACCAATTGTTGACAAATTTCTATTGAGTTTGAAAAGGAAAGCTGATTTTGTAGATACACCTTCAAAAAGAATATGCAAGTTTATTCCAGCGTGGCTAACCGATAACGAGTTTCGCGGGTGGCTTAATAAATCAAATAAGCCAGATGATAAACACGGCAATGAATACGCATTTTGTAAAGTTTGTAAATCAAATTTGGTGGCTCATAAGGCTGTGTTACTTAGACATATGAGAACGGAAAAACACAAAGAGAATTTTAGTGCGGTATCCAGTAATATAAAAATAAAGGACATGTGTGTAAAACAAACCTGTGAAAATAATTTAGTTAAAAGAGCAGAACTAAAATTATGTAGTCTTTTGGCTACAAAGGACTTACCGTTCTTATTAATGGACACTGTATGTCCACTACTTAAAGATATTTTTCCAGATTCTAAGATAGCTCAACAATTAACCGTTAAAAGGACTAAAGCAACTCAAATAGTCGTTGAATGTTTGGGTGACAATTTTCTGAAAGAATTATATGAAAAGTTAAGAGTACCTGGAATGTTTTTTTCATTGATTATGGATGAAACTACAGATATATCGGTAAAAAAACAGTGTGCATTTACTGCAATATTTTTTGATGAAAATTCCAACTCATTACAAACAACATTTTTTGACATTTTAGAAAATACTGGGGGCACTGCAGTTGAATTATATTCAACTTTAAAAGACATAATATTTTCCAAAGGTATTCCTATATCTAATTTTGTTGGATTTTCGTCGGACACACCTAATGTAATGGTAGGGCCACACAATTCAGTTTTTTCCCATCTAAAACAAGAATTTCCTGATATAGTTTGTGTTAAATGCTCTTGTCACATGGCACATTTAGCAACTTCAAAGGCATGCTTGAAACTTCCCAAGCACATTGAGGACTTACTAAGAAATATAGGAAGCCATTTCAATAGAAGTGCTTGTCGAAGAGCCAAATTTCGGGAATTTCAGGAATTTTTTAAGGTTGACATTCACAAAATTCTATCACCTGCTAAGACCAGGTGGCTTTCACTAAAAGCAGTTGTGGACAGGGTTCTAGAGCAGTACGAACCATTACGTGCATATTTCAAGGAGAGTGTTTCTGAAGATCCTTCACATGTAACGGAAACTATGTTGGAAACTCTTAATCACCCTCTTACTGAAGTGTATTTAAAGTTTATGTCTTATGTTCTAGAGCTCATGACGGATTTCAATATTTTATTCCAATCCGAAAAACCACTTTTATATAGGGTTAAGCCCGAAACTGAAAATTTATTGAAGATTTTATGTTCCAATTATATGAATATTGTTCATATAAAAAAATGTGCAGAAATCCTGAAAATTGTTCACGACAATCCAGACAATTTTCTTCCATTAGAGCAAATTTATATAGGAATTTCTGCTTTCGACAGTTTGCAACATTTGCGATCGGATAAAGACACAAATTTAGAACAAGCAGACTTTGATAATTTTTTTAAATCAATATTATCCTTTTATATTGAACTAGTTGCTAATATCAAAGATCGGTTTAAATTTGAGGACCCGGTTTTTACTACCTTAGAGCTGTTAGATCCGAAGGTGGCCCAATCATTCCAAACAAAATCTTTAAAAAACATATTAGATAGGTTTCCAGTTCTAAATAACTTTGTCAATGCACAATCTTTGGATAACGAGTGGAGAAAACATGCACTCTTAGATTTTGATAGTTTAGACATTAATTCCAATACCGAGTGTGATATATACTGGTCTCAGATTTTTAAATTAAAAAATGAAGCCAACATATCTTTGTTTCCAAATTTAAAAAAAGTATTTTCATTGTTATTCGTTCTACCATTTTCAAACGCTGCGGTAGAAAGGGTTTTTAGTAATTTATTCAATATAAAAACAGATAAGAGAAATCTTTTAGATACATCTACAATTAGGGCTTTATTGGCGACAAAAGATGGTATCGGTAATACAGGCTGTGTAAAATTTACACCTTCAAAAAAAATGTTAGGATGTAACATATGGCAAAATAGTAAATGAGAATTTTGTACTTTATTAAATTATGTTTTTTGTATGTGTTGGATTACGTACTTACATGTTTAGGTTTTTAATGTTTTAATGTCCCACTGGCATATTATTTGATAAATAATGAAATGATTTAAAAGTCAGTTAAATATGATTTATTTCTGTTATTAGTTAGTAACAACCAAAAAAGTTAAGTTTTCCATAAAGTGGGGGACTTTTTATTTTTTACTTTAATTTTCCATTTCCAACAATTGTTTTTTCCGATTATAGTGCTAGCTGACAACTCTGCCATGTAAGGTCATACCTACAAATTTTCCAACCAATATGGTTGATGTCATGTAATGCCAGGGGTTAATCTGGAAATATTTTTAACATCCTTTAAAATCGCATAATATAATGTAACCTTAACTGTTTAAAAACAACTCAAGGGTTTTTACCCGTATATTTTTGTGGCTTAAAGCATGTTAATCTGTGAATACACTGATGATGGAATATTGATTCCGAAAACGTTTTGTTGTGATATACCCCTTTTTAGGGATTTTAAATATACCTCTGATTTTTTAATCAACTTAAATTCCCCAAACCTAAACTAATTACCTACACAGAAATCAGTTAAAAAATTAATGCACTGCCTTAATTGTAGTTATAGTAGTTATATATATATTTTTAAACAATTTTGAATAAAAATTCTAGGAGAGTTGGTCACGGATTTCCACCATACTTCATTCGACGTATCTTGATGAGATTGCTAAATCCTTATTGGTTAATTGATGTTTATTAAGAATAAAATTGTAAAATAAAACAATTAATAATTTAATAAATAATAAATAATTTAATTTCTATTCGATAGATAGTTAAGAATAATATCACCTGTCTTACAGGTTATATATGTGTCTACACTTTAACCACAGATGTACACAAAATATATGTATAACGTTACTCAGAATAAGGTAATCATTTGTAGAATACCAAATGTAAAGTTCAAAAGATTTTCCAGATTTCTCGGACATGAGATGTAGTTAAATCGGTTCTTTTTTTGTAAAGTTCTATCAAATCTAATATCTTAAACAAAACCATTTCATCAAAACATGTTATACCTAATTATATTTATGATTTTTTTGAGGAATGTAATGGTATGTACTATGCATAAAAGAACTTTCCGGCACAGAAACGTCACTTTTCTGCACACTACTGTCAGTTATTCTGTGAGAAAATGTTAAGTTTGTTTACATAAAATTGTGCAGAAAAATGCATTTGGAATATTGGTTGTAGAAAAATCTACTTACTTGAAACTAGTAATATCTAGATATCTACTAATTAACTCAAAAATCCTTCAAATTTTTTGCCTATAACAATTATATAGTCGGGCATTAACGTTGAACGCACCACGTGTATTATGGATAATAACTTTGATACCTTAATAACTACAAGACTGTCAAATACATTTCTATTGTTTTAGTTGTAATAAATCTTTAGTTGTTAAAAGAGCGTAAGCGCAAAATTTCGGACCAATAATCTTTAAACGTATTCATTTTTTTAGAATCCTGTGAAAACTAATAAGTATTTTTGAAAAATTTGAACGCAGAATTAAAGATTACATTATTACCGAGGGCTTAGAGTCCCTTAGAATAAACAAAATGTTTCTTTTGAATGAGATATTTGAAATTAAAAATCACACTCAATATTCTCTTTTCCTTTTACCCATGTAACATATTAGAATAAAAATTATAGAAGTCTTCAGGGACTTTAGGCCCTCGGTAATAATGTAATCTTTCATTCTGCGTTTAAATTTTTAAATAATACTTATTAGCTTTCTCAGGACTCGAAAAAAATAATGCATTTTAAAAGCATTGACCAGAAATTTTGCGCCTATGCTATTAATGTAGCTGTAGTTTATTTTGTATTGATTTATTTATTATTTATTTTTCCAGTACCTAGTTTTAGGTAGTTATTACGTTTTAATAAAATAATATTTAAAAGTGTTTTTTTTTAATTAAATAATTATAATAAATTAATATAACGATCCAAATAATGAAATATTTAGATTTATTTATTAATTTAGAATTTAACACTTACGATAATGCAAAGTACGAATAATATAATAATAGTAAGTAAATAATATTTACATACATGAATTAGGTAATAATCAGCTAGGATACGAGATTTTCATCTATAAACGAAAATTTTTAAACGGTGAAATAGAGAATTCAGTAGATTAAAGGGCCGGTTGTTCGAACGCTAATCAGAAATGGAATCAACTGATCATTATCAAATATTTAATTACTGTCAATGTCAACTTTGATTGGGTTGCTGAAAACATAATTGATTACAATTATGAGATTAATTGATTAATCAATCAATTATGTTAATAATTGTTACGTTAATTGATAATTAATAATTAATTAATATATTAATTATGTTAATTATCATAATGATAACTGATTGGCGTACGAACAACGGATTTTGTTATTTGATGGTTGTTAAGGCTACTAAAAGAATAACATTGGCAACATTGATTTTAATAACAGAATAATTTTTGACCTTGTGTACCTTTTCGTGACAAATCGGATGTTTTTCGAGCGATCATCGGATAATCTAGAGAAATGCGATTGGCAACACTGGTTAAAATAGAGAGTACAAAGAAGTTTTCTGGAAAGTTTTAGATCAAAATGTTTTATAGAAAAAAAAAATAGTGCAACTTTTAATGTCGACATTAGAAATGCCCAATATAATGCTTATTTTTCGAGATATTGACTATGGGTGGAGAATGGCTAATTTTGGTCTTAGATTATGTTTTTGACCGTGATGAAAATGAAAATGAAATTTATTTTAAATTTTAGGTGAGGGAATATTGTCAAAATTGCAATTGTATCCTAAAAATAAAAAAAAATTAAATTGCGTTTTTTGCGTTTAGCTCGCTACAACTTAGCTCGTTTAGCTCGCTTTTTTTCTAAAGTTTGTACACTATATTATATCGCTCACTTTTTTGAAGACAATGGTTTCTGCTTTAAGCTTTTAGTCTTATTCTAGTAAAAGTTATGAATCTTTTAAAGTACAAGGTGCAGATTCGTGAATTGCAAAGTTTAATCGCAAAATTTGACTGACAAAATTTGAAATATAGATTTTAAATCAAATTTAAAAATAAAACATGAGTACAAAGAAGTTTTCTGGAAAGTTTTGGATCAAAATGTTTTATAGAAAACAAATGGTGCAACGTTTAACATCTACGTTATAAATTCCCAAAATAACGCCAATTTTTCGAGATACTGATCATTGGTGGTGAATGGCTAATTTTGGTCTTACTTTACGTTTTTGATGGTGCTGAAAACGAAAATCAAGTTTATTTTGAATTTAAGGTGGGAGAAAATTGTCAAAATCGCAATTTTGCCCTAAAAATAAAAAAAGTTAAAACACGTTTTTCTTAAAATTAAAAGTTGCACCATATTTTTTCTATAACACACCTAGACATAAAACTCCACATAACGTTTCTTTGAACTCTATGGTTTAACATAAACGTAATCAAATAGATACATTTTAAATTTTGTCACTTATTTTTTGTGATTAAACTCGGCAATTCACGAATCTGCACCTTTTATTTTTTAAAATTCATAACTTTTATAAAAAAAAAAGACTGAAAGACTACAGTTACTTTCATAGTCTTTACAAAGGTAAGAAATAATATGCCGTAGAAATTTTAGAAAAAAAATATTAAAACGTAACAGAGTTGTAGCGAGTTAAACGTAAAAACTCGTGACTTCACTTTTTTTTTCATTTTTAGGTTAAAATTGCGGTTTTGACAATGTTCCGTCACATAAAATTCAAAATAAACCTCTTTTTCATTGTCAGCACCATCGAAAACATAAAATAAGACAAAAATTAGCCATTCACCGCCTATGGTCAGTATCTCGAAAATTTAGCGTTATTTTGGGGATGTATAACGTCTATACTAAAAGTTGCGCCATTTTTTTTATTAAACATTTGTAACTAAAACTTTCCAGAAAACTTCTTTGTACTCTATGTTTTAACATAAACGTGATTAATAAGATAAATTTTAAATTTTGCCTCTTAACTTTTGCGATTAAACTTTACAATTGACGAGTCTGCACCTTGTACTTAAAAATATTCATAAGTTTTACTAGAATAAGACTAAAACCTTAAAACAGAGACCGTTGCTTCAAAAAAGTGAGCAACATAATAGTGTACAAACCTTAGACAAAAATATTAAAATCGACCAGAGTTAAACGCAAAAAAAGTAATTTCACTTTTTTTATTTTAATGGTAAAATTGCGATTTTGATAATATTCCCCCACATAAAATTTAAAATAAATTTCATTTTCGTTTTCAGCACCGTCAAAAACATAATATAAGACCAAAATTAACCACTTACCACCCATGGTCAGTATCTCGAAAAATAACCGTTATATTGGGGATTTCTAATGTCGATAATAAAAGTTGCACAAGTTTTTTTCTATAAAACATTTTGATCTAAAATTTTCCAGAAAACTGCTTTGTACTCTCTGTTTTAACATAAACGTGATTAAAAGGCTAAGTTTTAAATTTCGTCACGCAACTTTTGCGATTAATCTTTGCAATGCCCAAATCCGCACCTTTTCCTTTGAAAAATTCATTTTATCAGAACAAGAATTAAAGCTTAAAAGAGGTACCGTTGTCTTCAGAAATGTTATAGCTATAAAGAGTTATATACTATAAAAATTTCAGAAAAAAATATTAAAATTGAACAGAGTTGTAGTGGGGTAAACGCAAAAAAACCTGATTTCTTTTTTTATTTTTAGGTTAAAATTGCGATTTTGACAGTGTTCCGCTACATAAAATTCAATATAAACCTCATTTTCGTTTTCAGCACCTTCAAAAATATAAAGTATGACTAAAATTAGCCATTCACCTCTCCGTGGTCAGTACCTGGTCATTTTAGGGGTATCTCCCGCTCGCCTATTTGTCATACTCAACCAGACATGCGTATAGTCGCATCTGATGTCTTTGCATCTTTGAAATAAGGCTCGTACTGAAAACATAGCCTCTTTTGTCCCAACAGCATTTTTGGGGAATAATTATAAACAATTCCAGCACACCTTCTGAAATATGGAAAAAACAACAATAAATTGTTTTAATTTTCAAGTAATGATTAAAACACACGTGGCTACCATCAATATAATTATCTAATAATAATAAAAGTGCATGTTTCAATATTATCCATCAAATGCTACGAGCCTTAAGGGCAAATTGTCTTCATGCATTTTCTTCATAGCCAATTTCAATTCAAAAGCTCAATTTTATGACACGTGATCAATATTCATCTCCTCTATAAGGTTATATAATACAAATCTCTAGTGACTGCACATGGAATTAGTAAAATTGATTTAAAGAGAAAGTCTTGAAAAGTAATTTGAGTAAGTGTTCCAGATCGTCACGAGAGCTTCCTTAGGAATAAAATTTGTGTTTATGTGGCAGATGTTCGGCGTCGAAATAAGTGCTTGGATGAATTAAATTTAGTGTTTATGTGATATTGGTGTTACGACTAGCATATCTGAAAACAAATCTTTGTTTTTTTATTGATTCCCCAAAAGCAGATATATTTATTGACGATTTATCTAATTTTAGTAAATTTTATTTGGTATTTGTAGGGGAGTGCAATTAGAACGAAAACATGCATTGTTTCGGAGTAATTCAAACAAGCTTATATTTTTCTATAATTTTTTTTGTTAGTTTATATACATGTTAAAGTTAAAAGTTCTACTCGCAGATTTGGCCGCTAATTGTTTATTAATTGTTTAATAAACAATAACAACTATTTTGCATAAATAATTTTAAAAATATCCTGGAATACATCATTTTACTTTGATCAGATATGTTTCTAGTTTGTTTTTGATTATGCTGAATCCGAATATGGCATTGCAATTTGAAAATTCTTATACAGAACCTCTTATACAGTACCTATGTCTACGTAGCTAGGAACCACATGGAACACTTTGTTATTGTCAATTTTACAAAAAAAGTTATTCTTCATAAAATGCTCTGGATAGTCAAAAATGTAAAACTCAAACGTCAGATCGCAAGTTTTATCAATTTTATACGAGTTATGTCAAAAATATGAATTTCGTTAAAGAATAAAGTACCTTTTTATTCCAGAATATCAAAAATGCTATTATGAAAAGTTGTTTGAAATTAAAAACCATGCTTTAATATACAATTACATCATTCTAATCGAAAAAAAAATTAATTTTTTCTCAAATTACGGATACCATCATCATTTTATTACAATTATGATAACTATTTTATTATCAATTTTACGAAAAAAAGTTATTCTCCATAAAATGCTCTATCTGGTCTAAAATCTAAGATACAATCATCAGCTATCAAACTTTTTCAATTTTATACGAGGTACGTAAAAAATATGAATTTTTCTTAAAGTGCCTTTATTATTCACAATATTTTAATTAGAAGGATATAATTGAACGCTGAAATATATTTTTTAATTCCAAACAACTTTTCTTAATAAAAATTTTCGATATTGTGAAATATAAAGGTACTTTACTCTTGAGTGAAATTCATATCTTTTGACATACCTCGTATAAAATTAATAAAATTTGATATTTGATGGTTGCATCTTAGATTATATACGATGCAGAGTATTTTGTTAAGAACTTTTTTTGTAAAACTGATAATAAAAAAGTTATCAATAGCTTCCAAGTTACGCAGACATACTGTATAAGAGCTAAAAAGAAATTTTTGTTGAACATTTATTATTGTTGAAGCTTATTAATAAATATATTTTAGGTAAGTTTTACACAAAAAAGTATTGATCACTTTGTATAAACATTTTTTTAGCTGGTAATTTTTGGTTATTATATTACAATTTTGTTATCTTTCTTAATTTTGTCAAAAAGAAATAGTTTATTTCATTTCTAAAGTAAAATAATTCAGTGCATTTTAAATATTACATCCAAAGGTTTAAAAAAGCACTTATAAAACTGTAATAAATCTGTTGAAACTTGAGTAATACCGTCTAAAGTGGTGGCAATTCTGTAAAACTACGAAGTTTTCAAAAATTACATTATTTGAGACGTCGTATCATTTGAATTAAATTTTTGAGATTTTTTTTTTAATAAATCATCATTAAGTAAGATGTTTGAAAGGTAAGTTGTGCAAAATTGAGAGTTTTAGATGAAAATTGTATTAGTTACACATTTTTAAATCATTTTTAAACAAAATTCATGTAAGTCTCATTTTCCGCCCACACCGTACTTATCCCCATACATTTTATTTCTTTTTATTATAACCATAAGATAGCTTAATTGTTTTTCTTTCATGCCCGATTTGTAAAATTTCAGTTGATCCATTAATTAAAGAATTACATTAAAATATCTCAACCGTGCACTTCTTCCAACACTAGTTTACAGTGCGCCAATGTTTGTGAAAAGGGTGACTTTAGCGTTATAAATAAAAAATTATAAAAGCTACAGATTTAATTTTAGAAGAATCTTTAGATAAGGTTTTTTTGTAAAATTTTCTAAATTTTTCAATGATCAAGTCATTTTTCTAGAATTTATATTTTCGGAGTTATTTAAAAAAACATCTAATTTCGTAGTTCATTTGTTTAATAAAAAATGAAGCACCCACTTCTCGAGTAGAACTTATTGATATGTTGTTTATTAAACATGTCTTAATGAAATTACAAAAAGTTCTATCGTGTTTGATTTTTTCCGAAGTGAAAATCTATATGCACTCCCCTATTGTTATTGATATTATTTTTTTTTTGACTGTATATAAGCCTTGTCCATAAAATTGTAAAAATTTTCAGTGACCAAAAAACATATTTCTGTTCTATTCTATTCTGTTCTAAATACAAAGCGGCTACCGTATCTTTGGGAAAATTAATAATTATTCAAAATAGATTCATATAGATTCAATAGATATTGAACATCAAGTGACATAAATATACAAGATAAAAATATTATTCAATGTGATCAAGATATTTTGTAAGATATCTATAAGTACTTAGTTTAAATACTTAACTATCTACTAATTGATAGATGAGACCCTTCTTCTTCTTCTTTTTGTATAGACATGACTCTGTCTGTTTTTTCAATGTGCCTATAGTAAATTGTCGTTCAATGGTTTTCGTGTTCTTCCCATCGTCTTCCTATTGGAGGACGGTGTCTCGCTGTCCTTTACTACTTACTATGACTTGTTGTAATTCGGATTATGTGGTCATTTCATTCTATTTTTTTCTGTTTCTTACCCAGTTATTAATGTTATCCACCATGCATCTCCGTCGTATATCTGTAGTTCTAGCTCTGTCCTATAGAGAGAGTCTTACCATCTATTTTTCGAGGAGTTTTCATCTCCGCTGTTTCAAACAATTTTTGTCCTCTCTGTGCCGGGTGATGTTTCTGCCGCTTATTGGTCTGATGACTGTTTTGTAAATTCTGCCTTTCATTTCTTTTCCGATATTTTTATTTGTCCGTATTGTGTCATTCAGGCAACCTGCGGCTCTATTTGTTCTATTCACTTGATCTTCCACTTCTGTTTAGAGCCTTCCGTAGCTAGATAGTGTGATGCATAGATATTTAAACTCTATCCTAGATGTACCTCTAGGTTTTAATTATTCCTAGAAGTACCTCTCTTGAGCGTAACATTTCTCTTGCCTCATTATAAATAGAACGTCAGTGCATGACCTTCCAGACCTAAAACCTTGATCCATAGATGAGACCCCTAAACCAAAATAAAAATCAAAGTAGAACAAGTCAGAAGTGCTGTTTTGAAACTTCACAAATCTCTTTAGTTGGTTTTGAACCTGAAAGATGCTATAGCGTGAAGTTTGTTCTGCTGTATGGAATGGAATCATGGACGTTAAAGGATCCATTTAAGGATCCAAGTTTAAGGTATTGAAATATGGTGCCTGCCCCGAATGCTTAGAGTATCATGGAAGGATAGGGTCGAAAATAAAGGAGTATTAAGAAGGGCGGGCTTCCAAGTAGGCATCTTTTTATTATGTAAAAAGTAAGAAGACTGCATATTTCTTCTTCTTCTTCTTCTTATACTTGTAGATCTGTCGATCTGTTAATTCCGACGTTGAAGAATTCCTTGAGAGGTAGACTGCCAGCTATCTCTCCATCTTTTTGGTGGTCTCTCCGGTGGACGCTTGCCTGCTGGTTTTCCTTCTAGAGCAATTCTTGGTAGTCTGTGCTCCTCCATTCTTTTTACATAAATGAACCATTCTCTTCGTCTTTGCCTGCCCCATCTGACTACATCTTGCACGCCACATTGTTCCCTGATGATGTTGTTTCGTATTCTATCTCTTCTTGTCTTCCCTGATATTGCTCTTAGTTTCTTCATTTTGGATATTCGTAGCATGCTTTTGGTTTTATTGACATCTTCTCTTGATTCAATGCCATAGATCATAACAGGTCTGATGTAAATTCTAACTTTGCTGTCCATTCTCATATATGGGTTATTCCAGACCACATCTCTCAAACATCCGGACAAGATAGCGGCCTTACTAATTTGTCCTCTTAGGTCTCTGGCTGGGTCAGGATAACTTGATAATTCTATATCTAGATATTTGAACTGGTTTAGCTGTTCTATGGGTTTCCTCTCTACCACGAGCTTGCATCTAATTGGGTCTTTCGCAATGGTAATGCATTTTGTTTTCTGCGTAGATATGTTCTTATTGAGTCGTCAACATGCTTCATAGAATCGATAAAGTCTTTGTAGATCATACTCGTTCTCTGAAATGAGGGCTCCATCATCCGCATAGCACACTATACTGATTCTACTATGGCCGAGTCTGTATCCTAGTTGTAGCGATTCCACATCTTCTATTATTTCATCCATTAGCATATTGAATAGAAATGGACTGAGGCTGTCCCCTTGCCTGATTCTTCCTGGTGTTGGTGTGTTGTTAACAATGTTTGCCGGTATCCTTTTTTGCTTAATTTTCTTTATTATATCGCTAAGTCTGACTCTGTCAAATGCTTTCGTTAGGTCTACGAAGCAAATATATGCAGGTTTGTTATATTCTATCGACTTCTCTTTCACTTGTTTCATGACAAATATTGCGTCCGTCGTCGACCTGTATTTTCTGAATCCTTGCTGTTCTTCTCTGTTTTTATCTGTGATTCCAATTTATCCTTGAGGATATTTAAGGTATATATTTAAGGATGTACATAACTGCATATTTAAGGTACATGTTTCGCGGAAAACAACATACTTACCAGCAACTAGTACTAGAAGGAACGATAGAAGGTAAGAGAGGTCTAGGAGGTAATAATATGTCATGACTGGGTAATATTATATAAAAACAGCATAATTTAATCCTGTCTAACATCTCACCTGAGAAGACAATGTATAGTACATTCTTTCACGGTTTTTGCTGTAAATTTTAAAGAACCGCTTGGATTGACATGAAATTTGGCATACGCATAGCTAACATGTCAAAGAAAAAAAGTGATATGGTGCAGATGTGTACTTTTGCCCTGGGGGTGAGTTCACCCTATCTCGCGGGTGAAAAAATATATGTCCAAGATAAGTCCCGAAATTGATAAACTGACTAATTTTAAGTAACTTTTGTTCTATAAAGTTTTTTCACCAAATAAATACTTTTCGAGTTATTTGCTAGTGAATATGTTCATTTTTCAACAAAATAACCACGTTTTTAGACGGTTTTTCGCAAATAACTCAAAACGTAAGCATTTTGTCGAAAAAAATATTCTTATATATTAGCCTTATACTATAGCCTATAAAAAAGTGAAAAAAAAACGATGTATATATTAGGTCTCTATACTTAGCAAAAGCAGAGTTATAGCTAATGAAAAATATTAAATATAGCTAATGAAGAATATGAAATATCCAAATAATGAAGCAATCTTGGGGAAAACACATTACAACTTTTTTAAAGTGTTTAAAAAATCTTTATTTCTGTTTTTATAAAAACAATTTCTAACTTCAAATGTAAGCTAGTTACGCTCAAAATAAAGGTGGTCCCTTTTATTTTGGCAAAAAAAAAATCAGGAAGATCACCCGACAATTAGCAACTTAAATAAAATTAATCGTTACCGCTTCACAAGTTACTTTACTTATGTTGTGTTTATATGATCTGTAAGTTTCATCGATTCAAAGAGCTTATTTTTGAAAAAATTTGGTTTTAAAGTAAAATTTTTAAAAATCTTAATTTTGAAAAAAATGCTTTTTTTCAAAATAACTTAAAAATTGTTAGAGATACCAAAAATCTTACACGATAAAAAAAGTCGGCTTTACTTTTTCTGAATATTTTGTATTTTTTAGTTTTCCTGTAAGACAAAAATTGGTTAAGATTCGGTGTTCCTAAATTTGCATATACTCGTGATACGTGACTCGTTCAAGCCTTTTCAGCAACTACAGCTCTTTCAAAAATAAGGACTTTGAAACGATGACACTTACAGATCATATGATCAAAACCTACGCGAGTAAAAAACTTGTGAAGTGGTAACAATTAACTTCATTTGAAATGCTAATAGGGTGTGATTTTCCCGATTCGATTTGGAATTTGACGAATGTGAACCTATTTTTCATTAGCTATAATTCTGCTTTTACTAGGTATAGTGCCCTATATACACCATATTTTTCATTTTTTTACGTGCTATATTTTGATAAAAAAATTTTTCGACCAAATACTTACTTTTTGAGTTATTTGCGAAAAACCGTCTGAAAACGTGGTTATTTTGTATAAAAATTAACATATTCACTCGCAAATAACTCGAAAAGTATTAACTTGGTGAAAAAACTTTATAGAACAAAAGTTGCTTAAAATTGGTGATTTTATCCATTTCCGGACTTATTTCAAACATTAATTTTTCCCCCCAAAAGGGGGTGAAACTCACCCCTAGGGCAAAAGCACACATCGGCACAATATCACTTTTTCTTTGACTTGTTAGCTATGTGTATGCCAAATTTCATGTCAATCCAAGCGGTTCTTTAAAATTTAGAGGTTTTGCAATATTTTACCGTTAAAGAACGTACTAGTATGGTAAATCCCTACGAAGAAATGCACGGTAACTTGAGAAGGAGAAGAATAATTTTGTAATTGTTTTGAGTGCTAAATACAATACAAATTCTCTTTATCATTGTTGCAAAAATTTATTATTTACACTTCTCATCTGAAACTTCTACAATTTCGTTGTAATAAAGTTCCCTCATAATTTTTACGATATAAAAGGGGTTTCAATGATCTCATAATTTAATTTGGGGAAGAAAGCTTCGGAGGCGGTATGAACGTGGATAAATGTTCTTATTTTATCACCATGTTTCTGGAGCTGAGAAAATCACATTCCTTAATTATAAGAAAATTACTGATGGAGTCATCAACACTTACGAGATTACTTTTGGTGGTAGTTTAATGGCGTTAAAACGAATTTATGTCAGTCTGTAGGAGTGGAATGGATAGGTTTTATAAGATTAATTTTTATTTAACTTTTAGTCTTTTCTTAAAGAAGATTGCAAAAATAGAAACTTTAAGATTGTATTTATTTACCTAAAGATTCATTTAGACTTTTTATGTTTACAGGCTGAAAGTACTTGCGGCCACTAAACTTGCCATATGAAAACAACAGGAAAGTGCTAGCAAGTTCACATTTCTTTTGTTTACAAATGACAAGTTTAGTTACCTTAAATATATATTAAATTATAACTAAAACAAATCCGGGTTGTTCGTTTTTGCGCTTTTAACAAGTCTGCTGTCCTCCATTCTCTTTATATGTTTGTTCAAATATCTTCATCTCTGTCTGACCCACCTTCCTATGTCCTATATTCCACAGTTTTGTCTGATGTCTTCCCTTCTTATTCTGTCTCATAGAGCCTTGTATACTTCTTAGTCTTCTCATTTCAACTGTTCTCATCATTTGTAACGTTTCTATTTGTGTCTGATCTTGTTTGTGTCGCATATGTTATAATAGGTCTTATTGTTGTTTTATATACACTGAGTCCGTAAAGTATGGAACAAATTCTTTTTTAGCTAAACAGAGCATTTTAAGAAATAATCCTGAAACATGTCGATTTTTGATTTTAATTTGCCGTATTTTAAAATAATATTCTAATATACAGGGTGAATTACTTTCGAGTAATGACGTCACCGTCATTTCTTTTAAATGGAACACCCCCTTCTTCTTCTTCATGTGCCATGCTCGATTATCGAACGTTGGCTATCAAATTGGCTATAGCAATTTTGTTAACGGCAGCTCGGAAAAGGGATGCAGAGGATCTGTTATACCATTCTCTCAGGTTTTTAAGCCATGACGTTCTTCTTCGATCTGGCCCTCTTCTTCCGTCTACCTTGCCTTGTATTATTAAATGGAGTATATTATATCTCTCTGGGTGTCGCATAACATGGCCAAAATATTCAAGTTTTCGATTTTTAACTGTTCTGATGACTTCTGTGACTTTTCCCATCCGGTGCAAAACAACTTCGTTACGAACTCTATCCACCCAACTTATTCGTAGGATTCTTCGGTATACCCAAATTTCAAAGGCTTCCAATTTCTTGAGAAGAGTATCTGTTAAAGTCCAACCTTCGACACCGTACAAAAGAGTAGAGAACACATAACATCTCACTAATCTAATTTTAAGATTCAAAGTAATGTTGTTTCACATAAAAGGAATGGGGGAACACCCCCATTTTGTCTCAATTTTCGGATTACTCTAGCTGAGCTGATTCCAAAAATGTATCACATGTTGATTCCAATTGGTACAGGGTGGACAAAAATACAATAGTTTTGTGTGCGTTCATAAAGTAACGCGTTAGTTAAATTAACAATATTATCAAAAATACTTTTATTGTCTAGCGGACGAATATGATGAAATACATGACATTATAAATGTTCGAGCTGCAGCCCTTGCTGTATTTGACAGTAACCCAAACGTTGTACAAATTCTTGTTGAACCTTGTTTATTGTGTCTTGAGAAATATTGTTTATTGCTCTCCGAATTCTCTGTTTTAATTCTTGAATATTTGCTGGTTTCGTTTGATACACAACATTCTTTAGATGGCCCCACATAAAATAATCCAAAGGATCGAAATCTGGTGACCTAGCTGGCAATTCAATAGGTCCACGTCTACCAATCCACCTGTTCGGAAAAATTTCATCTAGGTACCTTCTAACATCTGCAGCATAATACAGTGCATCATCCAGTTGAAACCATAAACTTTCATCAAAACCTCCAGGATTACGTCTGCTGGGAAAACAAATTACGTAAAGTAGGTACGAGATATCCCCTTAAAAACCCAAGGTACGTTGCTCCGTTTAAATTACCTTCGATAAAGTAGGGTCCGATTATTCGATTTCTTACAATTCCAGCCCATACATTTACATTTTGCGAGTACTGTGTATGATGCTCACGCATCCAGTGGGGGTTTTCTTTTGCCCAGTATCTACAATTCTGACGGTTAACCTCGCCATTTAACGTGAAAGTGGCCTCATCAGAAAAAATAATGTTTTGTACCAAGAGAGGGTCTCGGTGGTAATTATCCATCATTGCTTCGCAAAATTGAATTCTTCTATCGGGATCACCTTCCTTTAATTCCTGCACAAGTTTGATTTTATAAGGATGCCATTTTTCAAGCTCTAATAGTTTGTATACCGTTGTTTTGCTAACACCGATATCGCGACTAACTTTACGCACAGAAGTGTGCGCATCTTCTTCAAAACTAAGTTAAACATCTAATGCTGTATCAGAATTTGCAGAGGGACGACCTGGGCCTAGATTCCGTGCACTGTAGATATCTACAGGTCGCTTTCTATCGATATTTGAATATCAAAATATTTGAATTTTTAGCTTTAATTGAATTATTTTCTAGTTTTGCTAGGTTATACTCTAATTGATAAACTAGAGCAAAACTAGAAAATAATTCAATTAAAGCTAAAAATTCATATATTTTGATATTCAAATATCGATAGAAAGCGACATGTAGATATCTACAGTGCACGGGATCTAGGCCCTGATTTCCGTGCATTTTCAACCGTATCAGTTTCTCGAAATTTCTTTCCAATCTTACTGACTGTTGAACGCGTTATAGGTCTTTCTGGATATTTAATTTATCATTAAACAAATTGCACACTTCCCTCTGAGTTCGCGATCTGTCTCCATACCCAACCATCGTAAGTATTTCAATTCTTTTCTTTACACTTTTTTTGTAGTACACTACAACTCCATTTCTACTTCAAATTAAATCTAAGCAATAATTAAAACATTCACAAATACCAAAAATATTGTAGTACTAATAAACTGTCACTGAACATTAATAAATTACTAAACAAATAATGACATTTAACAAAACATAGCCTAATATGTTTCTTTTAAATTGATAAGAAATAATTTCTTTCATATTTTATCCGCTAGACAATAAGTATTTTTCTTTTTGATATTGTTAATTTAACTAACGCGTTACTTTATGAGCACACACAAAACTATTGTATTTTTGTCCACCCTGTACCAATTTGAATCAACATGTGATACATTTTTGGAATCAGCTTAGCTAGAGTAATCTGAAAATTGAGACAAAATGGGGGTGTTTCATTTAAAAAAATGACGGTGACGTCATTACTCGAAAGTAATTCACCCTGTATATTAGAATATTATTTTAAAATACGGTAAATTAAAATCAAAAATCGACGTGTTTCAGGATTATTTCTTAAAATGCTCTGTTTAGCTAAAAAAGAATTTGTTCCATACTTTACGGACGCAGTGTATATTGACTTTGCTTTCAGTATTTAGATATTTGTTCTTCCATACGATTTCTTTCAGACATCACGAGATTCTAGCTGCTTTCATTGTTTGTTCTCAGACCTCTTTTGGGAGATTTCCATAGCTTGATATTTCCGCACCGATATATTTGAAGTTATTGTCCTGTTTCACAGTTTTGGAGTAAATTTCCAATTTGCATCTTATCTGTTCTTTGGCAATTACTAGGCACTTAGTTTTCTCGGTGTTGATGAATATATTTAGTTCTTTAGCTTTAGTATTAAATGCATGCAGTAGCCTTTGGAGATTGTCTTTAGAATCGGCGATAAGGACAGCATCGTCAGCGTAGCAAACAACTCTAAAGAATGTGTTACTCATCTTAAATTCAGCTGTTCTGTGAAGGTTTTATATTATTTTGTCCATTATTAAATTAAATATGAAAGGGCTCAGTGAATCGCCTTGACAGTTGTCTCTGTGTTTAAAACTATGTCTTCTATTGTCAAATGCCCTACTCTTATTTTTGTCTTACATTGTTTATTAATATCGTGTACTAGATTAATTGGCCTGTGATTTAGCCCTTTTTCTCCCATTATTGAAGTTATACTTCTTTAGGCGAGATTGAGAGTAAAATTTCATAATACTGCGCGCATGCGCACACAGACAGTATGCCGTTTAGTTGCTGAATCTCTCAAGTTATGTATAAATATATCAGTGCAAGAAAAAGTGTGAAAAGAATATATTAGTGTTTTTAGTAAATGTATTATTTATTATAATTTTTGTGTCTTTGGATTTGTCTTCCTCGGGAATAAGATATTTTATAATAATAGTAAGTATATTTAAAGTATTTTTGTATTAAATTTGTCAGTATGTATGAGAAATCTTGTAACCTGTCAAAGCAAAAGGGATATAGCTCGGTGGAAGAGCGTGTGACCGGAGATCAAAAGGTCCCGGGTTCAAATCCCGGACGATTCATATTTTTTGTATATTTTTGGTATCGTTTTAATAAAAAAATTTTAAAAGTGGTATAGGTAAAGAAAATTAGTTTAATATTTAAATAAAATACAAATAACCTGTTAAGTATATTAATTTCGTTGAAATCATATTAATAGAAGTATTCACATTCTTTTTTCCAACACGTTCTTTAATCGCACTCTGTCAAAAGCCTTGGTCATATCGACGAAACACATATACAGGGTGTCCAGAAACTCTACCGACAAAAAAGACAGGAGATTCTTCAGATAATTTTAAGACAATTTAGCTCAATTCTCCTAGTCCGAAAATGCTTCCTTAAGGAGCTAGAGCTCTTTGAAGATGGCTTCTTTTAATTAGTTTTTCTTAAATACCTCCAGAACGCTTCAATTTAGAAAAACGAAAATCGGTACGTATATTTATCTTCCACAGATAAATCGATTCCATCCATTGCCAATTTCTAGTACCGATCATACGCGTCCGTTTTGGGTAGGGCAACGGTTATTTTATCACATAACTTTTTTGTCTTTAACTTTTAAGCATTTTTGACACTGGATTATTAAATTGTAAGGAATTATAGTACTAAAATGTACTCTTGGTTTAAGTCCGTAGGACACACGGTTTTCTAGAAAAATCGAATTGAAAATTTTTCGTTTTTTTAATTTGAATAAATAGTAAAAAAATTTTCAAAAAAAAACGGTGTATTTTATCAACTTAAAGCAAGAGTAACTTTTAGTACTAGAATACCTCATAACTTAATAATCTAGAGTCAAAATGCTTAAAAATGAAAGACAAAAATGTTATGCGATAAAATAACCGTTGACCTACCCAAAACGGATGCATATGACCCGTACTAGAAATTCGCAGTTAATGAAATCGATTCACCTCTGAAATATAAATAAACGTACCAGTTTTTAGATTTCTAAATAGTTTTTTTTTTGGAAATTGAAAAAAAGAAAAATTTTCATATCGATTTTTCTAGAAAACGGTGTATCCTATCGACCTAAAACAAGAGTACCTTTTAGTTGTGAAAAATTTCACAATTTAATAATCCAGAGTCAAAAATGCTTAAAAATTAAAGATAAAAAAGTTATGCGATAGAATAATTGTTGCCCTACCCAAAACGGACGCCTATGACCGGTACTAGAAATTTGCAATACATGGAATCGGTTTATCTCTGGAAGATAAATGTGTGTACCAATTTTCGTTTTTCTCAATAGTAGCGTTTTGGAGTTATTTAAGAAAAACTACTTACAAGACGCCATCTTCAAAGAGCTCTAGCTCCTTTAGGAAGCATTTTCGGATTAGGTGAATTGGGTTAAAATATCTTAAAATTATCTGAGGAATCTCCTGTCTTCGTTTGTCGGTAGAGTTTCTTGACACCCTGTATAATGGTACATCTATTTTTCCGAAAACTTTGTTGTTCTTCCCGTATGGTTACAGAGATTTGGCGATTTCTTTCAGTATAGTTTTTGTAAATGCTTTGAAATTGCTATTAAGCAGTGTTATTATATGATTTTTTTTATTAAGTTTATTATTTTAAATACGTGAATATTTATGTTTTTAAATAAATATAGATATTAACAAATATACCAATACTAAATATACCTAATGAAACTCAAAGCAGTAATAATATACATATATAAATTGTTTTGTTAATAATCTATTTATACAATTGTTCCGCAATAAAATTATTTTGTAATAATTTATAATAAATTTTACACATTTTTAAACATATTATAAGTATCGTAAATTAAATTTTCATGTTATTCAGGAATATTCATTTGAATGGAATATAAACAGAAAGTGCTAAAAAACAAATATAGAGTAGGAAACAGAGGTTGAATCTTGCAAAATGGACACAAGTCCGGTTTTATTTTTTTTCTGCCGGTTTTATTTTTTTCTGTTATATCAAAAGGTGCTTATTATAAGACTAATTTTTTTTGAAAAATTTCGCCCCGGAACCCCCTTTTTCACCCCTTTAAAGGGGGTAGTTTGTGGTTTTTGCGGAACGTAGCCCTTCCTGTACCTTTTACAAAAAAATTTTTTATAGAAATATAAACTATATTTTCTACGATTTATTTCCCGATAGCATATGTATATCGTCCACCGTTTAGCGGGGGTGGCGCCCCAAAGTTGACAAGTTTTTAAGAAAGATGTTTTTAAAAAATATATATTTTTCCCTAACTGTAACGGAAATTAAGAAGAAATCCTGCGTTAATTATTTACAAATGAGTGACTGATTTTTTGGTATAGGTTTCACTTAGGGGGAATTGCCCTATTTTTAATTACAGGGTGTTACATTTTAAAAAACCCCTTTTTATACCATCTGAACCGTTTATGGTAAAGTAAAAAGACTTTCAGAGATTACCCATGTACTGGTAATATTTACAAATTTTGTATAATGCACCCACCTCCATTTTTTCCCCGGAACCACCCCAAAAAAAAAGAAGAATTAATAAATAAAGTGGTTCTCTTGGAATCCTTCACACACAATGCCCTTTATTAATATGCTTTATATATCATTTTGTGCACGTTATTATTACCCATGCATGGACATCAAAAGCGATTTCCTAGTGCAACCCCTGTAGCCAAAAAAAATAAATAAAATGTGGGTTGATTTTTTTTTGTTTTTTGCTTTTTAATCCATATGGGCATATGCTTCATCAATAGTGCTTTTCAAAAATATATATGGTTATTGCAACATCTCTGCGGAAACTACCCCTATCCTTAAAAATATACTGCAGAAACTACCCCTATCCCTTGGCGAGAATGTTTTTACGATTTTCTCATTACCTATGCATTCTTTTTAAACAAAACTTATACAAGGTTAAAGACCACTATTTACTCTAAAAATTAGGTTCTATTCATTTTTTTCGTATAAGCAACCATTACGGCACAGTGGCGCCGTAAACCTCATATATGCTTTGGCGGGCTCCAGTTTTTGTTTTTTTTTTTTCGTCATCTGTTCGTTTTATTGATAAAGTAATTATGTATAATAAAACAACTCAGTGTAACCTACAAATTATGACCTATGCACATTTTACAATATTTGCGCCCCAAACCCAGAGTGGTGGACCAAAATCAATTTTTGCATATTTTCGCCACCTACACGCATTTTATTGCATTGATGCTACAATAATACTGCTTATAGTACTGTGCAATAGTACCTAATAGCACAACATTTACCCTTAAGTGGTCGCTAAGCAGTGGCGGATCCAGGGAGGGGTGATGGGGGGTAATCACTCCCCCCTGTCAAACCAAGTTATATTATATTTAAAGATTATAAAAATATTTATTTATTTTTATAGAAATACTTATATTATTATTTTTATAACAATGGCGTACTTTTTATGCTTTAGCAACAGTGGTGGATCCAGGATCGTTAAGAGGGGGGTGCCAATTGGCTAAATTTATATAAAATAAATGAATATTTTATAATCTTTAAATATAATATCACTTGGTTTGAGAGGACCCGCCACTGCATAGCGACCACTTAAGGGTGAATATTGTGCTATTAAGGTAGCATTAATGCAATAAAATACGTGTAGGTGGCGAAAATATGCAAAAATTGACTTTGGGCCACCACTGTGGCTTTGGGGCGCAAAGATTGTAAAATGTGCATAAGTCATAATTTGTAGGTTACACTGTGTTGTTTTATTTTACATAAGTACTTTATCAATAAAACGAACAGATGACGAAAAAAAGAACAAAAACTGGAGACCGCCAAAGCATACATGAGGTTTACGGCGCCACTGTGCCGTAACGGTTGCTTATACGAAAAAAATGAATAGAACCTAATTTTTAGAGTAAATAGTGGTCTTCAACCTTGTATAAGTTTTGTTTAAAAATAATGCATAGGTAATGAGAAAATCGTAAAAACATGCTTGCCAAGGGATAGGGGTAGTTTCTGCAGTAAATTTTCAAGGATAGGGGTGGTTTTCGCAGGGATGTTGCAATAACCATATATATTTTTGCAAAGCACTATTTATGAAGCATATGCCCATATGGATCAAAAAGCAAAAAACAAAAAAAAAATTCAACCCCCCATTTTATTTATTTTTTTTTGGCTACAGGGGTTGCACTAGGAAATCACTTTTCGTGTCCATGCATGGGTAATAATAACCTGCACAAAATGATATATGAAGCATATTAATAAAGGGCATTGTGTGGGAAGGATTCCAAGAAAATCACTTTATTTATTAATTCTTCTTTTTTTTTTGGTGGTTCCGGGGAAAAATGGTGGTAAATTATACAAATTTGTAAATAGCACCAGTACATGGGTCATCGCTGAAAGTGTTTTTACTCTAACATAAACGGTTCAGATGGTATAAAAAGGGGTCTTTTAAAATATAACACCCTGTAATTAAAAAAAGGGCAATTACCATTAAGTGAGGCCTATACCAAAAAATCAATCAATTATTTGTGAATAATTGCCGCAGGATTTCTTCTTAATTTCCGTTACAGTTAGGGAAAAATATATATTTTTTAAAAACATATTTTTTAAAAACTTGTCAACTTTGGGACGCCACCCCTGCTAAACGGTGGATGATAGACAGATGCTGTCGGAAATAGATCGTAGAAAATATAGTCCTCTTCATATTTCTATTAAAAAAAATTTTTGTAAAAGGTACGGGAAGTGCTACGTTCCGCAAAAACCACAAATTACCCCCTTTAAAGGGGTGAAAAGAGGGGTTAAGGGGCGAAATTTTTTCAGAAAAAGTTAGTCTTATAATAAGTACCCCTTGATATACCAGAAAAAAAATGAAACCGGACTTGTGTCCATTTTGCAAGGTTCAACATTTCGTTTCCTACACTAATACACATATTGCCTTTTTGGTATTTTGCATTTCGCAGCAAAATCATCAACACATTTTCAAAATTAACGGTAATAGCTTGTGTCAATATATCAACACCAATGAATCTATTATAATATATCCAGTAATCTCATCCGGAATGTCCTTTGATGTGCCGTTTAATTTAGGTAAATTGATAATTAAATGTGTATCACTAAATGTAATCAAATGGCTTAGTTTCCAAATTACTATGATATCTTAAATCTACATAAGCTTATACCGGGTGGACCAAAAGTCAGTTAACGCTATCAAAAAAAGTCACGCGCAAGTTTGCGGCATTTCCAAGAAAATATATCATGCTCTGTGAAGGGCCTTATACACAAATAATTCACAGTTACAAGTTATTCGATATTTTCAGCAAGACAGTGCACCACCTCATTACAAATTGCAAGTTTGTGAGTTTCTAAATGATCAGTTTAGTGATTGGATAGGGAGAAGAGACACAATTGAATGCCAGATTTGACGCCCTGTGATTTTGCCTTGTGGGGAGTACTTAAAAATAAAGTTTTTGACTTGGTTTTTTTTTCAACTTGGAAGTCTGTAGAAAGACTTGTTTCAGTGTGTATAAGCGTTGCCAAAAAGGTATTGATGAAAGTGGTTTACATTTTGAACATTAAATGTAAAGCATGCACTTCTTTGTACCTACTTATTTACAATAAACAATAAACGTTTTTTTACTTCAGTTATTTTTGCTTTGATTAATATACAAAACGCGTAACTGACTTTTGGTCCCGGTATATCAGCTTTTATTTTTATTTTACTACAGAATGAGCTGTTATGTCTAATAATCAAATATTTTTTGATACAAAATTAAGAAGATGATGATATACAAACATCTACATTGTGTTAATATTAATGAGAATTACAATTACAATTTGTATTTGTTTTCCTGATGTATCTTCTCATTATTGTACGTCAAGTGTGACAAAAAAGCTACTTACCAGATGAACTAGAAGAAACCCTGTTCAATTTACTAGTTCTGGTCCAAAAGTTTTACGACCGACAGAAAAATGTATGCTTCATGAACTTCGAAATGGCATTTGATAGAATAAGACACGACCTACTATTAGAAGAGGATTTGGATGAGAAAGACATCAAACTACTAAACAACTTGTACTGGAAACAAAACTTCAGAGTTAGGATTGAAGGTTCCACGTCCGCAGGAGTAGGAATTAGTACGGGAGTAGGACAATGATGTGTTTTGTCATAACTGCTACTTAATCTATATTACAAGTTTCTATTTAAAGAGGCATTGGAGAACTCCATGAATGGAGTCAAGGTGACAGATATGCCGATGATACGGTGTTGATTGTGGATTCCGACTTGGGTCTACAAGGGCTCATAGATAGGACCAACTCGATCTGTGAGCAATCTGGTATGAAAATAAACATTAAGATAACCAAAATGATGGCAATCCGAAAAAGCCAAAATGTACCGCAACCTTGCACAATAAACGGGCACATTTTAGATCAGATCAATAAATTTAAGTACCTGAAATGTTGGATCGGTAGCAGCCTAAATCCTGATCTAGAATTAAGCTAAGGAGAATAGAGCAGACCAGAAAATGTTGTTCTGAAGCTATTTTCTTGTGGCATTTTTGCAACTAACTAGTTTTGATGGGAAATAAGCCACAATTTTACTAAAAAAAAATGATTTTATTAACGTTTCGACGCCCAAATCGGGTGTAAATGAAAATGTTTTGAAGAAATCAAAAGACTGCCATGTGATTCTCGAATAAAACTCGAAATTCGACTACGTTTATCAAATTGCTACGTCTAGTCGACTCGTCAAACCGTAAATAAATTGGAGGCACTTGAAATATGGATCTACCGGAGAATTCTCAAAATGTCATGGACATCGCATACCTCAAACGAAGAAGTGATGCATAGAATAGGCAAGAAAAGAGAACTATTCAACACAGTGAACGTAAGAATATCGTCATACCTAGGCTATACACTGAGAAATAATAAGTAGCCACATGCTCAACAACTAATAGTGAAAGGAAAGATCAAGGGAAAGAGATGGACTGGGCTAAATATTGAACAGCTAATAAGAACAGCTGAAGGCAGAGAAGAGTTTGCAATAATTGTAGTAGCCAACCTCCTCTGAGAAGAGGGCACTTTAGCGTTGGTGAGCTTGGTCCAATGCTATTTAAAAGCATTAATTTTTTTTCGAATCCCAAGAAAACTAATAAATATTTTTGAAAAATTTAAACGCAGAATGAAAAACTACACTATTACCTTCTTCTTCTTCTTCTTCCTGCTTCCTTAATAGGCTCGCGTCTGTTCCACCTTCGGATGCCTCCTGATCAGATATCCAGGTTGTCACTCCACCTCTTCTTTCTTCTTCTTAAAGTTCCCTCTTCTATCGGAGGTTGGATATCATAATGGCTATGGCCACTTTGTTTGCTGCTGCTCTGAACAGTTGTAATGAACTACAGTTAAACCATTCTCTAAGGTTTCTTAGCCAGGAGATGCGTCTTCTTCCTATGCTTCTTCTTCCTTGGATCCTTCCTTGCATAATAATTCTCAGCAACTCGTATTTTTCTCCTCTGGTAATGTGACCCAAATATTCCAATTTTCTAGTTTTTATACCCTTTATAATTTCTAACTCCTTATTTAAACGTCGTAGCACTTTACCCTTTGAACTTTATCCTTTGAACCCACTGAATTTTCAATATTCTTCTGTAACACCACATTTTGAACGCTTCTATTCTTCTTACGTGTTGTCTCTTCAATGTCCAAGCTTCCATTCCGTATAGCAATATAGAAAATATGTAGCATCTTAGAGCCCTCAATCTGAGAGGCAACTGAAAGTCTTTGTTTGTAAGTAGTGTCTTCATTTTTATAAATGCTTGCGTTGCAGTTTCAATTCGGACTTTAATTTCTTTGCTTTGGTCATTTTTGTCATCGACCCAGGTTCCCAGATATTTGTATGTCTTTACTTTTTCTATTTGGGTTTGCTCTATCATTAACCTTTCATTTCCATGTTCTGTTTTTGAGACGATCATAAATTTAGTCCGTATCGAATGCAATAATCGTTAATTCGATTTAGCAATTCTTATAGCGATTCCAGGGTGTCTGCCATTATAACGGGGTCATCAGCGAATCGTTATTTACTATTCTTTCATTTATAGAGATTCCATCACTTAGCTCCGCTATCGCTTCCTGAAATATGGCTTCACTGTATAGTAAGTTAAACAGTAGCGGCGACAGAACACAACCCTGTCTTACCCCTCTCTTTATATCAATATTCTCTGATTCTTGTTGTTCTATCTTTATATTGGCCTTTTGATTCCAATACAGATTTATGATAATTCGTAAATCTCGTCTGTCTGTATCTCTGTTTTTCAATAATTCTATTAGTTTTTCATGTCGGACCCTGTCGAATGCTTTTTCGAAGTCGATGAAACAGTAATGAATATCCAGGTTCATATCTAAGCATCTTTGAGAGAGGAAATTAAACGCAAACAATGCCTCTCTTGTTCCAAGTCCTTTGCGGAACCCAAATTGGGTATCATCCATATCATATTCTAGCTTTTTGTATAATCTTCCATGAATCATCTTTAGAAATATTTTGAGAGTATGGCTTATTAATGATATTGTCCTATAGTCCGAACAATCTTTGGCATATATTGTTTTTGGTATTGTTACAAAGGTGGACACCAACCATTCCTGAGGGATTTTTCCGGTTTTATATACTTCATTAAACAGATCCAGTAGTACAGGTAGAGTTTCATCGTCTAGACATTTCAGTAATTCCTAGGTATTTCGTCTAAACCTACAGTTTTTCCGTTTTTTGCGTTTCGTATTGCTTGTTCGATTTCCTCCATTATGATCTCTGGTCCCGTTTCGCTGTCGATTTCTTTCGGTTCTTGTCTATTATCCTCAAACAGATCTGTTATGTATGTCTTCCACTTTTTTAATTTCTCCGTGACTTCTATAATAATTTTTCCATTTATGTCTTTAAGAAGGCCATCTTTCTTTTTTCGCTGTGTATTTGTGATTTCCTTTATTTTCTTGTGCATGTTAAAGCTATCATACTTTTTAGAATATTCTTTTATTTCACTACATTGATTTGCCAGCCAGGTGGATTTGGCCTCTTTTATTTTCCTTCCTATTAATCTCTGTATTTCGTTGTATTTTGCCTTATTCCTACCTTTATGTCTCCTTTCCTCCATTAGCTCTAGGATTTCTGAAGTCATCCATCTGTGTTTTTTTATTATTTTTGTGGGTAATATCTTCTTTCCTGCCTCTACTAACGTTTCTTGTATCATGTTCCATTTGTCATTAACATCTGTTGTTTTGATCACGTCTTGTTTGATTTTCTTTAAGTTATCATTTATTTCTTGTTTTAACCTCTGACGTACAGGATCTTCTGGTATATTTCAGACATCAAATCGTGGTATATTTGTTTGTTTTTGGATCTTTTTCAGTTTTATTTTCATTACGCCTACTAATGGATTATGATCTGATTTTATGTCAGCTCCGGGGTATGTTCTCACAGACTTTATAGTCTTTTTATATCTGGATTTAATTAAAATGTAATATCTGGTTTCTTACAATGTGATCTTCCGAATCCGCCGGTGATATCCAGGTATAAAGTCTTCTTTTAGGTAATTTAAATAATGTATTCATTACTACTAGCTCCACGCTTTGGCAGAATTCGACAAGTCTGTCCTTCCTTTCATTTCTTTCTCCCAAGCCAAATTCTCCCACACATCGATCTTATCTCACACACCTCTTCCTTGGCCTTCCTATACTCCTTCGGCCGTTTGGTGATCTATCTCGTGCTATCTTTACCAGTCTTCCTTCTCCCATTCTGCTTTTATGGATATGTCATTCTTTTTGCTTTTTAGTATCGAGTCATTTGTATTCTCTATATTACAGCTTTGGCTGGGGTCTATTTTCATTTCACGCGTTTCCATCTGTCTTTTTGTCCTTGTGGTGCCAGGTCTTGTTTCCGCAGTGTAAGTCATAATTGGCCTAACTACTGTTCTAAAGATCTTGGCCTTTGTTTCTGTCCGTAGATGTGTGTTGCGCCTGATATTCTGCCGACCGTTAGCTAAAACATCGCTAAGCCACCATAGGCCGATTTTGAGTTATAGATGCCACACTATATAAAAAAAAAATTCTCTATCGATCTGTCCTGGATTCGTATTTCTAGGTTTTGTAGTTTCAAAGATAGCATAAACAAAAACATCGTTACATACAACAGAATTTTAACTTTACACAGCTTAAACTACGTTTATCCACATTACTCAACTAAAACATCAGGAACCGCCTTCAATGATAGTATTTTGTTTAAATTTTCATTTAAGCTACCTAGCTAAAACCACGTTGCCCAAAGTTATACAGCTATAGGACCGTTACCATACTTTAACTTTTTTTTAGTCAAGGTTTATTTCACTACATCGCGAAACAATACTTTACTAAAAACCCGTTATACACAATTACTACACTAAAATATGGATAAAATTTCTTAACGATATTAAAGGTAAGGAACATTTAAAATATTGTTGTACGATGTAAAACTTAAACATCACTAATCGTTCTTAGCGTGTTTTGCGACAAATAATCTCCAAGAAGTTCCATAACTAAAACACCTTTAAGTAACAATACTACGCTAAAACATCACTAGGCGACCTCCCACTCACCGTATCACCTGTCCTACACTGCGGTCATATGTCATATCGTATATCCTCGGTATTGTTCTATTAATTGTTGATCGGAGAAAGTACGTCACGCGCTTTTGGTGAACAGGATATTTCACGCCAAATCATTAATATGGCTAAGAAAATTCCTTTGGTAAGTTCCTCCTTGTTATTATTACTAAAATTTTTAAGAAATGCGCTTTAAAAGTTAATGGAATTAATTACGACTTTTACTCTACATACATGCACAAGATGATGAAAGATTGTATATTTTGTATGTTTCCATGATAGTGTGTTTGTGTGTATGACAGTTTATGTTGTTTAAGAAATATTTACTTGTTTTCTAATCCTACTCCAATAATACCTATTATTATTCCTAGTAAATGTAATTTTTCGTTTTTTGCAGTTCTAAAATTTCCCGGCGATCTCAACTCATATTAGATATGGTAACGTCAAAAATACCAAGTTCGGATTACTTTAAGATGCGAACAGGAAACAGAATTTGTAAACAATTTGTATGCTCGACCATATTCCATGACGTTGGCAGTTTTCAACAAATTTAGTGAGACTCAAAATAGTTTAACATCTTACCAATCCCGAAATTTGATAAATGAAATTACTATGCTAAACAAAGCCTTTCCCAGCATATCATTAGAAAACACTGATATGTTTTGTAATGAAGAAATGCCAGCAGATGATTTTCCTTCTGATAATGTACCTGATTCTATCCAACATAATTCTTTTCACCCTGATAATAATACAAAACCATCATTATGCCCTAATATATTAGATTTTAATTCAGAGGACTCACTTCTTGACGAAGATTATATTCCGGATTCAAGCGAAGATTCAGACGATTTAAATTTGCCAGAAAACGTTCCTTCGCACAGAAAATTGCCAAAGAAAAGTCAATTACGAACTTTTCCTACAAATTTAACCGAGCCTTCTACTTATACAGCTACTCTCACCAAATCTTCACCATCTCATACATTCCGTAATTCACTGCTGTCGTCAAATAAGATGCGTTGAAAATGGGAAAAAGAGAGCCAAGAAAACACACTCTAGATTGGACAAATAAAAACAAAAATACTAACACTATGCAAACGAAAAGCACTGGTACTGGGAAAAGTGAACTTGATGTCCAACCACAGAAACGAAAGAAGTATGACACTGGCCTAGGTGAACGGATTAAAGAGAAGAGAGCTAAAAAGCAATTAGAATACTGAGCAATTTACTGGGCAAGATAGAGCACAGTTAAACTCTGATTTTTGGAGTTTGTCTTTTGAATAGCGAAGAGTTTTTGTTATGTCTCAAGTGGCTGTAGCAGTTCCGAAAAGAAAATACACAAGTGAACCTAAAAGAAACCGAAAAGATGTTTTGCGTTTAAGAAGAAAAGAAGTAGATCTGTTATTGACGTGTGTAAAATATTTTTTTGACTACCTTGGGTTATAAAAAAAATAACGACGCGATATTGAGGTCACTTGATGCTACAAATCCCATTCATTCAGACATGCGTGGAAAACACCAGAAAAAGTATCATATAGATCGCCAGTTAATTAATAACCACATACAATCATTCAATTCTGCAGAGCGCACTACAGACGCGAGCACGCGTCATTGAGACGATATTTACCGAGCGATATCAATATAACTTCTATGTACAAAGATTTCTGTTCAAAATATCTAGAAGAAAATAAAATATGCCCTATGAGGTTTATCGAAAACAACTCAAAACTTTGAATATTTCACTCACTCGACTTGGTAATGAGGAGTGCGAAATGTGTGAGTCTTTTAATTTACATAAACAGCAAACATCACATGATTGTAATACTGTAGTAGATTGCAATCCTTGTGTCTAATTTCGAAAACATCGCCTTAAGTATACACAAGCCAGGGAGTTGTATACTAACCATAAAAATCTGGCTCAAAGTGACAATGTAATTTATATATCTTCAGATTTAAAAAATATCATAATGCTACCAAGATTAGAAACCTTTAAAAGTATAATCTTTTGCCCACGTTTAATTGCTTACAATCAAACTTTTGCTCCCCTGGGAACAAAACATCTAATCAAAAACCGTTAACCGTTTTGTGCCATGATGGCATAGCTGGACGGAAACAAGAAGATATAATGAGCGCCTTCTATGTATGTTTAATGCAAAATCGCGATATCGCGATATTAAAACACGCTCCTTTCGAAATAACATACATACTTCTACGGTAAATAGTTTTAAAGTAGCAATGTCTTGAAAATTTCCCCGTCTTTTTTGCTCATATCTCAAAATCGGTCGCTGTGGCTTAGCTATGTTTTAGCTAACGGACGGCAGTATTGTGTTTAAGACATCCTGCTATTCTGTTGGCTTTGTTTACTTGTTGGGCAACTTCCGCTTCTCTGTCTCCATAAATGTGCATTAGCACTCCCAGGTAGATGATACTTCTTTCTTGCAAGATTATTTTGCTGTCCACTTCCAGCTTGCACCTTATTGGATCTTTAGATATAACCATAGTTTTTGTTTCATTTTGTGATATTATCATGTTGACCTTTCCTGCTGTTATATTACATTGATATAAAAGTCTCTGAAGGTCATCTTAACTCTCTGAAATAAGTATGGCATCATCTACATAACATACTATAGAGATAATTTTTTCATCCATTGTGTACCCTATACTGACTATGTTTTTAACTTTATAAATAATTTCACCCATGATGAGGTTAAACAGCAGCGGGCTCCAATGAGCCTCCTTGATGTATGCCTCTTTCCACTGGTATCGGCCGTGTTATTTGTTATTAATTCTGGCCTGTACGTTATTCCTGCTGTATATGTTTTCGATAGTCTTGGTAATATCTGACGGTATGTTTCGTTTATATAACAGGTAAATTTCGTCATTCAGCTATACACAGTCGAATGCCTTTTGTAGATCTCCATGACTTGCCTGACGACAAAAACTGCATTGTTACAAAATCGTCCGCATCTAAAGCCTTGTTTTTCATCTGCTAGATCTATTTCGTTGGTGATTTTGGTGGTTATGACTTTTGTGGTCAATTTCAGAGCGGTACTAAGTAGGTTTATTCCTCTGTAGTTTTCGGGTACCGTTTTATCACCCTTTTTAGATGGTTGAGCTAGTACGCCAGCTGGGACAGCTTGGATATTAGTGCGCCCTAATATGTCTGTGTAGATTTTGGCATTGGATTCAAGCATGATATGTAACACCGTTGCCGTATCCTCTATTTTTTCATATTATTCATATTATCATATTACAATTTTTTGTGATATTATATTTGTATGTGAAATGTATCATTTGTGTATTTTAGGTATGTTCTAATATGTTATGTATAGATAGGTTTTTATTTGATTATTTTAAATCATTATGAAGTTTAACTTGCTAGAAACCTTGTAATATTGTGTAATGACTTTGTAAAAAATAAGTAGTTTTGAAACACGAATTAATAATAATAATATCGTATGGCATTTTTGCCGGGGAGATCCTTTCGGATAGTTCCAGCGCCAATTACATCTTTAACCCTGTTTCAAGTAACTAGTGTCGATGTACACTAGCCCAGGGGGACCGACGGCTTAACGTACTCTCCGAGGCACGGTGAGACGGCTCGTGTCATTATTGGAAATGAAAATGGTTTGTCTTTGGCAGGGATCGAACCCACGTCTACTGGCGTATGAGGCCAGCGTTTATGCCGTTACCCACGGCCGCTCACCGCACACGAATTAAGTAAAGTTTATTATGTTGTTGTTTTCACCAATTTTGAAAAAATGTGAAAACGTTGAATTATCCACTTCGTTATCCATGTTTGTAAACTCAACTCCTCCATCATTATACCAGGTAGAATGACAAATGAGGTGTCAAATGAAAGCTTATAAATCAAGGTTGGTACTAAAGGTGAGAAATTTGACCTAGGCTGTCTGTCCGTCCGACCGCGAATATAACTCCTCCGTCACTATACGAGGTAGAATGCCAAAAGATGAGAAATTTGACATCGGACTTCCGGTTTTAGATTTGCAACCGTAAGTACTGTTTTAAAGTCACCGAAATAGTATAAGCGATATACCATTCGACGTTCCTTACTAAGATGAGAACAAATGTAGAATTTTGGTTTTTATATCATTTCCGTTTAAAAGGTTCTAACCGGAAGTGCCATATTATAGTCGCAGAAATACATGTAACACATCAATCGAAGCGTATTGAAAAGTCGAGTTTGAATCTTTAATTTCGATTTTGAAGTAATTTCTGTTTATACAATTATGCCCCACAGTTTAGTTAATATGACTCAAAATTAGTAAAATCGTATATCAATCGACGCAAAGTTACAGGAAGGGTTCAAATATCAACTTCCAGTTCTACTTTCGATTACTTTGGGTGAAATCCTTGGACTTATTTGTCCAATTACGACTTCGTCTAATAGGACGAATTCCAATTACTTGTTTTTTACAAACAGCTCAAAAGAGGGATGTTGATTATAAAAAAGTAGATAAATGATTATAATAAATTAACAAATAGTTTTGAAACACCAATAAAGTAAAGTTTTTTTAATACAAAAAGCTCAAAAATGCATTTCAAATCAAAGTTACTTTAAAATTGTTATAAAAAAGAAGATCAACTGATAAATAAAAGAGGTCAATGAAGATAAACTGTAAAATTGTTTTTAAACCGAAGTTATTTAAATCGTTATAAAAAGGTAGATAAATTGATAAATTAAACAGATGAATGATTACAATAAATTAAAAAACAAATTGAAACACCAATAAAGTAATTTTTTTTTTCATTTGACTCCTCATTTGTCATTCTACCTGGTATAATGACGGAGAAGTAAACGTTCTTATAAAATTATTCTATTGTTCTTGTAGGTATAGTACCCTCGGAGATCCGTGGAAAAAATTTACACCCAAAATAACAAAATTCAGTTTGGCAACACTGTGCGAATGTTGATAGTAACATATCCTTTTTAAGATAAGCACAACTGTAATTTAGTCCAAACAAATTAATATATTTTTTTGCCAACAAAAATGAGATTTTTCAGCCAAATAATGTTTCAAATATGATGTGCAAACTAATTTTTAATTGGGTTCTGCTAATGGGCTTGCTTTTTTTGTCATTAAAGTAAACAAAAACTAAATTTTACTCATTAAATCAATGTTGTCCGGTTATTGTCTTAATTATTTTAACTGTACTAATATCCGTTGAGTAATTCTGAATGATGAATAGGTCGTTAAAACATTTTATCTATAGCGGCTTCTGGAATATCTTAAAAATATCGAATTTCATTGATAAAATGCGCATATTCCACCGATCTTCGCTTCGACAATACATTTAACATTGATTGAAATTATGAAACAAATAAAGAAAACAGTATGGCAACACTGTGACGTACAAGCATAAGATTCAGCTGTGGGTTAAATAGGGTGCACTAATACCCAAGCTGTCCAGCGGTTCAGCTATCGAAATCTATTTTGTTGGTTTCTCTTAATTCGCTTATTTCGTTTCTCTGCGTTCTAATAAATCTCCATATTTGCCTTTGCAGTCCGTAGTAGTCGGCTTCCATTCTTGATGAGAAAACCCGCCAGTATTCGTCTTTGGTCTTCTTTACTAATGCTTTAGTCTCGTTTCTTATTCTTTCGTAGTTATTGTAAGCTTCTGGTGTTTGTTGTGATCTGTACTTTAAGTGGGCTTCTCCTTTTTACTTTACACTTTGTTTTGATTTCTTGTCGGAACCAGGGCGTGAGGTTTTGGTTTACTATTCTGGTTCCCAACGCTTCACATGCTGCCGAATTCAGATTATCTTCTAGTTTTTTCCATGCTGTTTCTATGTTATCTTCCTCCAAGATTGTATTTGCTTCTATTTTGGAAGTTAGTCTTTTCTGATATACACTAAGCATCAAAATTAACGCACCACTTTAAAAATGGGACATTTTTATGTCTCGTATTTCCTAAACCTGTTGTCCGATTTGAGTGATTTTTTTAATATGTTATAGCTTTATTAGTCAAGAATATCTTTGTAATAATATTGTTGCTAAACAGAAAAGTGTCATTGTATACCTGGTATAAAAATGTTAGTGTGTTTTTTCCTCAAAGTTCGGAACACTCTGTGGAATATTCCAGCGTGTATAAAATATTGAAATTAAAACTTAACTGTAGCCCTAGGCTTTCTTAACATTTTGCTTTTTGATTCATTCGCTGATGCTGGATAATAAAAAAGTTAGGTACTTTAACAAGTAGCAACGTTCTTCATCACTACAGGGTGTTTCTAAATAAGTGCGACAAACTTTAAAGGGTAACTCTGCATGAAAAATAATGACCGTTTGCTTTATAAACATAATATGTCCGCAAATGCTTCGTTTTAGAGATACCGGATATTGAATTTTTTCTTACAAACTGATTATCTATTTATTGCTCTAAAACCGTTGAGGTATGCAAATGATATTTAAAAGGTTTTAAGATGTAGTTATTGCGCATTTCTTGACGTACAACTAAGAATTTTATACTTACCATTGGCGTGCATACTGGTAATATTACCCGGTCATATTACCCGTATGCACGCCAATGGTGAATAAAAAATTCTTAGTTGTAAGTCAAAAAATGCGCAATACCTACCTCTTAAAACCTACCAAGTTTCATTTGCATATCTCAACCGGTTTTAGAGCAATAAATAATTCGTCAGTTTGTAAGAAAAAATTCAGCATCCCGTATCTCGGAAACGAAGCATTTGCGGACATATGTTTACAAAGAAAACGGTCATTATTTTTTATGCACAATTACCCCTTAAAGTTTGTCGCACTTATTTAGAAACACCCTGTATTGATGAAGAACATTGCTAGTTGTTAAAGTACCTAACTTTTTTATTATCCAACATAAGCGAATGAATCAGAAAGCAAAACATTAATAAAGCCTAAGGCTACAGTTGAGTTTTAATTTAGATATTTTATATGCAATGCAGTGGCGGCACGTGAGGTAGTGCCATAGAGCCATGGCACTACCTTGCTAACTATCCATAAACATATTTTTTATCTTCAAAACTTTTTAATTCCTATTCATTTTTTTGTGTATATTTCTTTTGATCTTCATAAATTATATAAAATATGGCAACTATGGGCGCAATACAATCCCTGCCGACAGCGGAGAGTATTCGACAGGAGAATCTCCTTCGCGCCGAAGTCAGTACTGGCACGAGTAAAGAGAGAAAGATTTTATGAGCATTATATGTAAGTGACAGAGAAACAGCTATATTGGACTATTAGTATACCTTAACATTAGAATCTCTGTGCCAGGCACGAGGGTATGAAGCCAGGTCTATTTACTTTGAGTTTCTTTACGTGCTGGTTTGTCGCATTTTTATGTATATTTTCTGTTAAAAAGTTTTTGTATTTATAATTAAACTTTTAGTGCATCATGATCGTGGGTATTTTGATAATATTTTGATTATTTATTAAGTTTAATTTATTAATTGACAATAAATATTGGTATTTTAAAAATTTTTTTGGTGGTTTTTCGCTAGAAAAAAAAACTACAAATGTTATAAGGTGTTGTGGAGCTTTCGAGTTAGCTTTAAGAAGTCACGACGAAAAAGAAAATTCAGAAAATAGAGGTATATTTAAGGAGCTGGTCAATTTTAGCGCCGAATTAGACAACGACTTAAAGGTTCATATTATTCAAAGTACCAGATCTTTCAAAGGTCTACCTTCTCCGAACATTTAGTTGCTTCTAATTTATTTATGTCGGAGAAGTTTTCTGCTTATAAGCTTCAGTTCTCCGAATCATTTCTTAATGAACAATTTTAATTTTTAAGCAAAACTCGGTTTAAAACTGAATTAGAAGTGGGTACTGTATTAGCGAGACGAATTAAGTACTAACCTCTGGGGCTGTTTCGCTATCGGTTTTATTGTAGAGGGAAGGTTTAAAAAGCACATTTGCAGAAACTATTAAACTTTTAAGTATTTTAGTTACCATTCCTATATCAACATCTAAAGCAGAACGCTGTTTTTCGATGTTTACATCGAAACCTAGTGCTTTAGGTATACTATCTGCAGAAAAGCATTTTGTAAATTGTATCGATAATTTTAATTATAAAGTCATTGAAAACTTTGCAACCAAAAAATAGAAGAATGAGCTTCATATATCGTAAACTTTAAAAGTGACATTACAAAAATTTGTGCATGTGTGTGAATAATGAAATAGTATTATTTTTATAAATTGGTAAATAGAGACTAAATCGTAATAACAATTTTCAAGCACTATCAGCAGTAAATGCTGGTGGTAGGTTAAGAGGTTTTTATTATTAATTAATTTACGGAACTGTTTTGATCAATGTTGGACAATTGCTTGGCACCTCAGATCAATAAACTTAAGATATGTACATAAGATTAAAGTATCCGCGCATATTTTTTTTTAGTTTTTGTTGTCAGTATACCTTTTTTTGACAATATCGTGAATCCGTCACTAAAAATTTTGGCGGCTGCCCGAGTTGTGGCACTACCTTCTTAAAGTGGTACGAGCCGCCACTGATGCAATGGAATATTCCACGGGGTGTTCCGAACTTTGAGTAAGAAACACACTATCATTGTTACACCCGGTATACAATGACACTTACCTGTTTAGCAACAGTATTATTACACCGATATTCTTGAATAATAAAGCTATAACATATTAAAAAAAATACTCAAATCAGACAACAGGTTTAGGAAATACGACATATCAAAAATGTCCCACTTTTAATTTGGTGCGTTAATTTTGACGCTTAGTGTAGATATCTGATTGATGGTTGCCACATGCTTTCGATGTTTATTCTTTGTATTTTCTGAGCTGTTTGCGATCTTCTTGTTTTCCAACGAACTTCCATTCGTATTTTGCAGATAAGCAGACTATGGTCACTTCCCACATTCGCTGAATTCGAGGTTACCACATCTAATATATGGGAAGAATGCATGTTCTTATTTGTTGTTATGTAGTCTATAGTTGACTTCTGACCCCTCGTATTGTGAAATGTGTATTTATGTTGTGTCTTGTGAAGGAAGGAGGTGTTATTGATGCGCAATTCATTGTGTGTGCAGAAATTGATTATTTACTCCCCTTTATCATTTAACGCGTCTTTATTATATCTCTGTTTAATGTCTGGTATGATGTTCTTCCCAATTCGGGTATTAAAATCTCCCATCAACAAGAGACTGTCATTTTTTGGGATGTTGTCTAGGGTTTCTTGCAGTTTCTCATAGAATGCCTCTTTTTCCACCTTTGGCTTACAGTCTTCTGGACTATACACTACACATGCTATATGTAATTATTTATGTTCCGTTGTTAGTTTTAAGTGTAATATTCTTTCTGAGACATAATGACGATCCTCAATGTTCATCCATCAATTATTGTATCAGCTTCAACTAAAATGTACATAGACAAGATTTACAAAGTACCATATAGGTTACATACCTAATTTATTAAAAGAATGTTAAATTACAGTAGTTTTTTTTTTCCTAAATTTATATTTTTTATTTATTGATTAATCATAATTTAAAAAATTTATTATATTAGCCAAAAAGTTGATAGAAGAAAAGTCGTCTCCTGAAAAATGTGCATTTTGTCGATTAAGATGGTTTGTCAAAAAGCCGTCGATACACTACTCGAAACATTTCCATATTTTTGACTAAAGTTGGATTTATAGTTTGACGTAGCGTAGACGTAGACGTAACGTAGACGCACTGGAAAAGTTCAACACCGAGTTTTGTGTACTCTTGATTATAAATGAACGCAAGCGCCTGACGGAACGTAAGAGAAACGTAACGTAACGGAAGAGTTCACCAACTTTCATCTTTTACAGTACGTTTCTTATGTCTGGCCAATCAAAATCAAGAATTTTGTTCTATCACCCAAAGCCCAAAGTGGACAAGCCCTCATCCATTTTGTAAGGTTAAGGTGTTTATTAACATATTTGAACTTTGTTAATTAATTGTTACAATTAAGTTATCAATTTAATAAAAATATATCATGGTGTAGTTTCAATATTTCAGATAAATATGAGTTGTTTATTAGTCTAATTCTGGGTTATCCACACATATACGATAGGTAAATCCAATAAACATTAAACATTTTGAAGACTGGGAAATGAAACAAAATAGTTGGAAATACCACGGCACTTAGGAGCATACCTTCGTGTATTTCCTAATCCATGTAACACCAAAACGGATACCTATATATTATAATAAATAATAGTATAAATAAATTAACACAAAGTTTGTTTACGGTTCGTATAATTTATAATTTATAGCATAGGCTATGTTGTTGAATTAAGTCATTCTTTCTACTCATGCGCAAAAATTCCGCTACGTCGAATTATAAATTGGCATATTATTTTCTTACGCTTCCAGTCCGTTTCTTCCGTCTCCATTGCGTCTACGTCTACGCTACGTCAAACTATAAATCCAACTTAACATTTAAAAATATTTATCTTTTTCAGTGAGCCATGCTAAAGTAGCCTACATCATTACTGGATACAAAGAGGATTTATACAACTTCTCTTCGTTTTGCACCATGTATAAAAACATGAATATGAAAGAAGGCTATTATTGGATGATTCAAAATAAATATACTACAACCTTCCATTGATAAAATACTCTTATTTCAAGATCAAATCTTGACAAGTACAAATATTGACCAAACCTAACACTGTCCATTGATTTGGATCAAATTTCCAACAATGTAAAGAGTCACTTGGGATTTATAAGCGTCGATAACGTAATTAATTGAATCCCCATCAAAGTCGTCTTGATTAAAAAGAATAATCGGCTTGATATAATATATTTATTTGATAAATTTTGCGTGTTTTCGTTGTTTCTGTTCGGTCAGAAATTGATTTGATGTGTTCCCTTGATATATTACTATGTTTATTATTTCATAAACTTACTCTTTCTAATTAAAAGTTGTAATTAAAACTAGATTGGGTTCTAAAACTGTTTTCTTGTGGCATTTCTAACTTAAATAGGTATTGTGTTTATACAGGACTGGCCCCAGTTTATTGTAATGACAATAACACTGTTATCTATAAAATCTGATGTTTCCAGTAATATTACGAAATAGTGTTGAATGGGTGTATAAATTCTGAGATATTAAGGAGTTTATGCATTATCAGAATCAAAATTAAGGTTGACATATTTGGCCTTGGTGTTCTAGGCAACAGCTACGTTTTCTGCATTATTTATATGTGCTTTATGCGACTATGTGTAAGGGAATTGTGTTTGTGTATTGTGTGTTGCATATTTATTGTGTATGATTCAACACGTGGAGGTTTTTCCGTTAAAAGTTGGAGAATGAAAGACAGGAAATCAGGTACTTCATCACTTATGTGAGGATATTTCATGTACTAATCGATACACATTATCAGTTTATCAAAAATAAGTAAACTGAGAACAAAATTGCGTGGTTTACCTTACAAAAAATATTCAGCAAAATAAAATAGAACTGAAGAAATAGCTTAAACTTAACTTATGAATAATATATAGATTATATACGAAAACTTTAAGTATTTAGGTAAGAAAGACAGAACTAAGTCTGCTTTTATGTATAAATTTTACAAAGAATGGAGTAATAAAAATTAAAGTGTAAGAAATATGTAAATTTCCAATATGGAGGACCAATAGGATTCCAAGACAGCACTGATCCTATTTAACAACTACCATTATTAGGTACTATATTTGACTTTAGGTAGCATTATTCAGAAAAGTTATTACAAAGTGCAAATGAGAATTTGATCTTGTATTACCAACGAGACACCATGCGAAAACTTCAACAGTTGGTTGGAAAAGAGGTTTGTCAAGAGTTAAATTATTTGAAACTGTGTATTAGCAATTTACGAATGCAGCCGGTCAAGAATGACTAAAGCTCCAACAAAGGCCGCTTACAGACGAACCACTTGTTGAAGTCAAAGTCGGCAGCAAAAAGTCGGGGGTTCGTGGTTGTCTGTCGCTACTTGAAGTCGTCATTTAACAACACTGCAAAATGCATTTCCTTTTCACACGCTGACTGACTTAATAATTGTAGCGATTCTCTTTTCACACGAAACCACTTTGAAACGCCGCGCGTCGGTAGCTGCCACAAAAGTACAAGCGTGTTTGTTTATTTGAAAGCAGTGTTAACCAACATGGACTACATTTTATTTTATCGCCGCTGTTAACTACAAAAATAATTCGACCAGAACCACAGCAAACGCCGTTACTAGCGACAAGTCGGCGACTTCTTGCGGTTGGATTCGACTTCAAAAAGTGGTTCTATCTGTAAACAGCCTAACAGAGCGGAAATTTAAAAACGTTAACATAACGGAGTGTTATTAATTGTGTCGTCACATATGATTATAACGAAATTTTAGGTACATTCCATGTCAAATCACTCAGGCAAAAAATTTTGGATCTCTGATTTGTCTGAAAATTGGTATATAGCTTCTGCGGGACGTAAAAATAAGATATTTAAGGTCAATAAATCTTCTTCTTCTTTTTTCTCAAAATGTTATTTTATGCGATTTTACAGTGATTTTGTGTTTATTTAAACAAATTTGCATTTTCTGTCGTAAAGTATCAATGAAAAACATAATATTTTAATAGAAAGGACTCAAAAATGTCATTATATGGCATTATAACAAGTTATTTTGAATCAAGACAAGTTTTTGATTAAATTGTATAGTGTAAAAAACGTTAAAATACCGTTTTTTACATTTTCCTCCATTTCCAAAATACATCATTATCGATTTGGCTGAAAATTTGCCCACAGATAGCCAAAAGATAGGACTTTAAGTGGTTAGAAGGATTTGAATTATATTACAATACCAAAAAAATTACATGCAGTAATATCAGACTCAAATGTATATATTAGTCCAGTCGGGATAGCATTTGACCTTGAATGCCGAGCTGCCCAAAATTTTATTTTTCTGATCTTTAGGGGAGTCAATAGTAGCCTAGATTTAAAATCACGAATGAATTGCTCCGTTACGTTAGCCGCCATCTTGATTTTAAAGGAGAACCAGTTTTGCTCAATATCTCCGCCATTTTTAACTTTTCGACAAAAATGGTAGGAACTGAAATTGTTCCAAATAAATCGTATTTACAATTATTACAATTTCTTTTTAACAATTTTTGTCGTGAGGTCGATATTTTTGAGTTAATTGTACTTACAGTAGACGCCTATATTTTTGACTATAATATTGCATGTAACAAATAATAAATAGTAATATAATAAGTAATAAATTCCTATGTTTTGTCTATCTGTGGGCAAATTTTCAGCCAAATCGATTATGATGTATTTTGGGAATGAAGAAAAATGTAAAAAAACGACGGTATTTTAACGTTTTCTACACTATAAAATTTGATCAAAAGCTTGTTTTGAATCAAAGCAACTTGTTATAATGCCATATAATGACATTTTTGAGCCCCTTCTATTAAAACATTATGTTTTCCATTGATACTTTACGATAGAAAATGCAAATTTGTATAAATAAACACCAAATCACTGTAAAATCGCATAAAATAACATTTTGAGAAAAAAAGAAGAAGATTTTTTGACCTTAAATATCTTATTTTTACGTCCCTCAGAAGCTATATACCAATTTTCAGACAAATCGGAGGTCCAAAATTTTTTTTGCTCCAAAATTGAGTGATTTGAAATGGAATGACCCTTTAACATTTTCCTGTATGTAAGTGGGTCCACTTAACTACCAAGGCTTTAGTAGTGAATTTGTTTATTATTTATATGTATTTTATTAATTTTTACCATATTCTCCGGCTAACCCGCATTTTCGATAACCCGGATCGGCCGCGGTCCCGATTAATCCGATTTATCGAGGTTTCACTGTACTTTCGTGTTACTGTTAAAGTTAATTATGACTACAATTGTACAATTCAATATTTGGAATATTGTTCTAAAGCTACAACAAACTTGTACGTTCTTGTAATACCTAACTTTTGTAACTATGACATAGTGGGAATTAACCACAATAATAAAATTGTAACTCGCTTATTTGACACGTCATTTCAAGCTTGAAAGCCGTTTAAAATTAAACAAACTACACTAGTAAAAAATAAAGTAAGAAGAATCAATTAAATACGATTTAAAAAAAAATGTTAAACAAAAAATGCTGGGAATCTGACTAACGAAATAAAAGACAAAATTTTATACATAACAATAGAAAAATTAAATTTAAATAATGGAACAAACGATATAAAGATATGAAAAATTAATGTTTTGGTATATGAGAAGGAGAAAAACCGCTATTGGGAATCCTGTATGCTAAACTCCAGAAATATTACGGAATCCCCAAAAACATAAAAATTATGCTTTTCAGAACAATTCCCATTAGACCAGGGCAGATATGTGAAAAAACGGCTCCATTTGCATGTGAGAGGTGACATTCGGAGTTTTGCAGAAAATGTTGTGTGATAACTTCAATCATAATAATTGTATTTCACTCGCTCCCTCTAAAATATGTCGGAAATATTAATAAAAAGATTAAAATGATTAAAAACTCCGTTTTGTTTTCTACTGTCCTTGATTATAACTACAGTAAAACAATTCATTTTGAAGCAAAGTCGGTACAAAGAAAAGTTTTCTTATTCAATATTTGCCAACCACTTAGATTACACTTAGGACCTTTAATCTTTGCCAAGAAAATCTTTATAATGTAGTCAAATAGTACACCAAACTTCACTAAAATGGATTTAACAGATGTCGCATATAGACGAAGCAACGAAGCACTAAAAAGCCCAAAACCTAGGAATTTTGTGCAGTAAGATAAATCGTCATGCAACTTTTTGCATTCAATTCGAGAGAGTGTCAGGCAGTTATGTGAACTAAATTGATCTCCGGCTAAAAATTTTGTGCATGGAAAAATGCATTTTCAAAGTGCATCTCGAAGAGATGGAAAATGAAAAATTTAGAACTCAGGAAATATTGACGGAAATGAGTTCAATTTTTATATTTGGGGGTTTTGTGAACAGGGTGAGGAGAGGTCAGTGAACACAAATTTCATGACGGCGATGGTCTCCGAGGTACCTGGTGCCCAGGGTGGAGCTCGTCGCCTGGGACGATCGAATAATTCGCGGGACGATCGAATAATTCGCGAAATAAAGATTGGATCAAAAAACTGAAAAATACGCGTTTAATATTTTTCAAAAATCTATCGAATGACACTACACACGACCTCCCACTCGATCCTCTGGAGGTGGGATGGGGGTAACTTTAAAATATTAAACGGAAACGCCCATTTGTTATTACAGATTTGGTTTGCTCACGTAAAAATAAGCAACTTTTAATCGAGAAAATTTTTTGAATTGTGGATAGATGGCGCTATAATCGGAAAAAACCATTTATCGTGATACCATAGGTAAATTAGAGAAACGGTCTAATATCTCGAGAAATACGCTTCCAAATAAAAGACGTATTTAATATTTTTCAAGAACCTATTGAATAACATCAAACACGACTCTCCACTCCACCCCCTAGAGGTGCGGTGGGGGGTTAACTTTAAAATCTTAAATGGGAATCTCCATGTTTTATTGCAGATTTGGATTCCTTATGAAAAAATAAGTAATATTTATTCTAATAATTTTTTAGAACTGTTAATAGATGGCGCTAATAAATAGTGTTTTTACTCTTGGCGCTAGTCTCGAATAAAAGTTACCTATTTTTACGTAAGAAATCCAAATCTGAAATAAAAAAGGGGGCTCCTATTTAAGATTTTAAAGTTACATCCCACCCCACTTTCAGGGGGTGGAGTGGAGTGGAGTGGAGTGGAGGGTGGTATTTTATGTTATTCTATAGGTTTCAAAAAATATAAAAGACGTATTTTTTGGTTTTTTATTTGGAAGTGTATTTCTTGAGATATTAGACCGTTTCTATAATTATTTACCCATGGTATCACGAAAAAATCGTTTTTTTCCGATTGTAGTGCCATCTATCCATAATTCTAAAAAATGTTTCGAATAAGAGTTGCTACTTTTACGTAATAAATCCAAATCTGTAATAACAAATGCGGTTTATATTTAAGATTTTAAAGTTACCCCCACCCCACCTCCAGGGGGTGGAGTGGGGTGGTCGTGTTTAGTGTCATTCGATAGATTGTTAAAAAATATTGAACACGTATTTTTCAATGTTTCGATCCAATCTTCATTTCGGGAATTATTCGATCGTCCCGCGAATTATTCGGTCGTCCCAGGCGACGAGTTCTACCCTGGGCACCAGGTCCCTCTGAGACCATCGCCGTCATGAAATTCCTGTTCAGTGACCTCCTAAACACCCAAGTATAAAAACTGAACTCATTTCCGTCAATACTTCCTGAGTCCTAAATTTTTAATTTTTCATCCCTTCGAGATGCACTTTAAAGATGCTTTTTCTCATGCACAAAAATTTTTGTCGGAGATCAATTTAGTTCACAAAATTGCCTGACACTCTCACGAATCGAGTGCAAAAAGTTGCATGATGATTCATCTTACTGCACAAAATTCCTAGGTTTAATGCTTCGTTGCCTCGTCTAATAATAATTCGGTAATAACTGTTTTCACTGATTTTGAAAAAATGTGAAAACCTTGAATTTATCCATGTCTGTCCGCATATCTGTCTGTACACACAACTTCGTCATTAAAGCAGATAAAATGACAAGTAAGGTGTCCATTGAAAACATATAACCAAGGGATGATGGTAAAGGTGAATCTGAAAGTACTGTTTTAACAGCACGCCGTTTTAACTGCGTTGCGTAAATGCACGCCGGGGTTTGTCCTGGTTGGGTTTCCTCCTGATTAGAGACTTATAAGTTTCTAAACCGGTAGAGGTGCTTGCTGCACTCTCTGATTGAACTAGAATATAATGCAGCTGTAGTTTCGTGTTGCAACTAAATTGAAAATATTTATTCATTTTTGATTTACATGTTTACTCTGATGGGAGTACGAAGGGAACCATTCTCGGTTGAAATTACGTGAACGTAATTTCAGTAAAAATCATACGCTGAGCAGATGGGACGTGAATGATAAATTGTAAAATTCCTTCATCTTCTTTAGTCTCAGCATCCGTTATGGTTTGCAAATTTTAGAAGCCTCGGAGGTGTAACCAGAGAAGGTTCCCATTTTTTTCGATCTGGTGGGATGTAGAGTAATATTTTTGGACGGTTTTTTTATGTGCTGTTAGATTGAAAACTTTGTTATTTGCTAGCAGTTGCCGCTAGGGCATCCCTGCCATTTCGTTCGTTGCAATCCGTAACTGCACGCCGGGTTTTGTCCTGGTTGGGTCAGAGAGAGCAGCATATGTTCCTCCTGATAAGAGACTAACTAAAGAGACACTCTTTTTTTTGCATTACAGTTTACTTTATTGGTTTATTAAAACACATCCAATAAATGGCAAACAGTTTTTCTAATATGACATTTTTTCTCCAGTGTGTGTGTGTATTTTTTAGTTAGATATACCTTTAGATTACTCAGCAACAACATCAAATGAAATCTGAGGCATTCTGAAATATTTAAAAAACCATTTCCAACAAGAAAACTTGTTTCCTTCGTCCATCAATTCTTTACATAGAGTAAAGAATTTACCTTTTATTGCTCTCTTCTTTCAAGCTCGATAAATCCACAAGCGATTAATTTGTAGTGTCTATTTCCTTTTTCTATTGTTTTTCTTCATCTAAGATCAAAGCAATCATCAACAGTTCGCTGTCGAAAAATACCTCCATTCTGGTAACCTTCAAGTCACGGCACTGTGCCGTGCGAACACGAAGTGAAACAGTCGAAATCACATTCCGGCGAAGCACTGCTACGACACTGTCCCATTACGATCCCGTCACGGATGTGTGACGACCTTTAAACAACATTATTTGTTTTTCGATCTTAAAAATAAAAGGCCTAATAAAATACGGAACTTACGTATGAGTGGTAATTCAGTCAGACTATGACGAAGATATATGAAAAATCTGTTTTAGTCTTTTTCTAAAAACTTTTTTAATCAACATTTTCAAAATATATTTTGAGGAAGGTTTTTTCCGATCTTAAAAATAAAAGGCCTAATAAAATCAGGAACTTACGTATCAGCAGTGGTAATTCCGTCAGCAGCTGGCGAGTCGTCCGATGTCATGTTGGCAAATAAGGGCATCAGAGAGATACTCGAGCAATCATCATCAAGGGCTTCACTGGAAATCGTCTGCAATATGCAACCCACAGTTTCTAATTTACCAATCCGTGTTGGAGTAAAACTTTCTTTAACGACTAAAAGCGAAAATTTCACTCGTTTTGGTCAGAGTATCCTGAAAAAGGAAAAAAGAATATTGGATTAAATTCAACATAAAATGTTAAGCTTTAATCTGATGTAAATTACTTTTAAGGGCTATTTATTACGGTTCTTTAACCTTTTAAAAGTTACCTCTTTAAAGATTATAGATTTTTTAAAACTATATTTTGCTCTATTTAATGGTTCTAAAGAATGTTTTTCCAGAGGATTAAAAACAGGGTAGCACTTTGAACTGATGGCACGTCAGATGATGAAACACAACTCTTAATCAAGTCAAAGTTCTCAATCTAATAAAATATAAAATAATATTAAATTAAAAACCTTATTCGGACCATTTTTCTGGTAACACCTCCGTGCTTCTAAAAATGCAAGCCAAACGGATGAGGGGGCAAAAGAAGATGAGGGAATTCTAATATTTGCAATTCACATCTCACCTGTCCAGCGCGGAAAAAATTCAACGAAAAATGGACCCCTATATACTCATATAGGAGTATAAGCTAATAGAAATAAAAATGAATAAATATTTTCATTTCGTTGCAAAACGAAACTAAAACTGCATAGAGAAGAGTGGAATAGACGTAGCATTTTATTCGAGAATCACAAAAGTTTTTTTATTTTTTCGAAAGATTTTCTGGCCTGTTTTCTCGATCTTATTTCTAGATCAGGATTTTAGCTATCGATCCAACATCCCTTAAATCTATTGACCTGTTCTAAAATGTGCCCATTTATTGTGCAAGGTTGAGGTACGTTTTGGTTTTCTCGGATTGACATCACTTTGGTTTTTTTAATGTTAATGTAGACCCAAGTTGGAATCCACAATCGACACTGTATCATCGGTGTATCTGATGCTGTTGATATTTACACCATTCACCTTGACTCCTTGGACATCATTGGAATCGTCCAGTGTCTCTTTAAATAGAAACTCGGAGTAAGGATTGAACAGCAGGAGCGACAGAACACATCATTATCTAACACCTCTCCTAGTTTCTACTTCTGTGGAAATTCTACTCTTTTGAATGAAATATTTGCAATTAAAAATCACACTAAATTTTCTCTTTTATTTTCACCCCTGTAACTTATTAAAATAAAACATTATAGAAGTTTTCAGGGACTTTCGGTCCTCGGTAATAATGTAATCTTTCATTCTGCAATTAAATTTTTCAAAAATATTTATTATTTTTCTCAAAATTCGAAAAAAAAAATAATAAATTTAAAACACATTGAAAATGTTGACTTGCGTCAAAATTTTGCATTTTGCTCCGTTCCCCCTTAGTAAATACTTGGAACTAAGGCAGATCTGTTTGTTATAAATTCTCTAGCCAACACTTTTTGTGGAAGCTGAAGGTTCGCCTGTAGGTCCTTGATTAAGATTATCGAGGCTTCCAGTGAGCAAAGACAGAATCAGACACCGATACCGCCTCACCTCTCGATACTTCTGCTAGGCAAGCTATTAGTGCCCATATCGTGACACCGCTGGAACTGTCTTTATCCATTAGACTCCATGGCTGTATATTCTCTGTCTTGCTTGTCTAGGGAATTCTCAAATTCTCAGTGTGCGTCAATACGTTCACATTTTAAGGTTTACTGTAAAAAGACCGAAATCATTAGACCAAAAGCAGTAGACCGAACTCATTAGACTTAAAAGCACTTTACCGAAACCTCACTAGACCGAACAGTAGGAGACCGAAAAGCATTAGGTACATAATACAGGGTGCTCAAACAGGATTCTAATCTGAGCAAGGGTAACATCAACCTACCATCACTCTTAATCTAGGCTTAGGACTGGCAGCACAAAGTACTGGCGAGTTTAGAGGTTGTTTTTTTTGCTTTTTTTACCTTCACTAATTTGTTTAACGGATGAAAATTATTTCATATCAGACTGTACAGAGTAATAATTTATACAGTGTATGTATAAAATAATACAAAAAGAATGCAATAAATAAAAAGAGAGGTATACAAAATCTTAGCATAATTTACTGCAATCTTTTTTAATTTATGTACCATTTCGGTCTAATGATTTCGGTCTAATTGTCGTGTACCCATTTTAAACTCTCTAACTTTTTCATTCAGTTGTTACTTTTAATATCCATCCTTCTACTCACAAACGAGCATAGAGATTACATAACATTTTGTGGTTCGCCCTCGGATGCTAACGTTTAGGTTGTGGGTTTATTAAGAGTTATTATTATTGTTATCTTATTTTTATTATTACTTATTTTTATGATCTTTCTATTTGAACTCAGATTTTTATCTCCATATCACATTTTCTAGATACAAAGTGATTCAGTAAAACGGTTCGATTTGTTAACGTTGCTGACGATAAAATCGAGGAGCCGCGGGCTTGCGACGTAAACGCTGTGAATCTAGTGAGTGGGAAGTTTACTTATAGACGTGGTCGGGTGAACAACGTGCATTTGCTGTGAAAGCTTATTAAAAAAAATGGTGAAAGTTTTATGCGTGTACAACGAGCTGTCAGTTTAATCTAACATGGCTATTAAAGCTTAACAAGGGTTAGAAACTTTTAAAGTAGTGGTTTAACATCACACGAAAGAGGTGGCAGTATCAGAACTGTTCGCACACTACAGAATATTGAAGCATTGCGAAATTCCTTACGCACGAGACATTGTAGTGACCTTTAAGGATTTGCATGTAATGAATTTCTCACCGCTTCAATATTCTGTCGTGTGCGAGCAGTTCTGACACGGCCACCTCTTTTCTGTGATGTTAAACGACTTCTTTCAAAGTTCCTAACCTAAGTCTTGTAGCTATGTAAGACGGAACTGGTAGTCTAAATGAACAGCTAGTTGTACACGCACAAAATTTTTAAATTTTTTGTAATAAACTTTCACAGCAAATGCGTGTTGTTCACCCGACCACGTCTCCATGATAAGTTTACTTGCCACTGATTAGATTCACAACGTTTATGTTGCAAGCCCGCGGCACCTCTATTTTATCGTCAGCAGCGTTGCCAAATCGTACCGTTTCACTGAATCGCCCGTTATTATAAAGTATATAATAGAGGAACTGCTCCATACTCTTCTTCATATACCATATCCCTTCAGAACGTTGGTTACCATCATAGCTATCCTAATTTTATTCACTACCACCCTAAATAGCATGCTTGTATCAACACCATACCAAGTTCTTCAACCATGAGGTTCTTCTTCGTCCTGGACCGCGTTTGCCTGCTATTTTTCCTTGCATAATATTTTGTAGCAACCTATATTTGGGACCTCTCATTACATGTCCGAAGTACTCCAGCTTTCTCTGCTTGATGCTTTTTATGATCTCAGTAGTCTCGCTGATACGTTCTAGTATTGTGGACTTTCGAATCTTCTTCACCCAGGAAACTTTTAAAATTCTTCTACAGCACCACATTTCGAAAGCCTCAAGGCGATTTAGATCGATTTTATTTACATTGCAGGACTCGACACCATAAAGTAAGACCGAGAACACGTAGCAGCCAAGTAGGCTGATCCTCAATGCCAATTTTAGGTGTTACATAACACCTTGGACATCCTTCTAAAAGCGGCTCTAGCCTGCTCTGACCTAGAACAAATTTCGCCGTGACTTTCTGCGTTAAAATTTAGTTGCTGTCCAAGGTAAAGGATTTTATCAACTTGCTCAAGTTTGGTATTATTTACATATATAGACGGTTTTATATGCTGCTGTGTACTTATTACGAGTATTTTGGTTTTCTGTATGTTCAGATCCAGACCTGCCTCCCTACAACTCTTAACGACACTATCAAGTAGTGGCTGCAAATCTTCTTGACTAGAAGCTAGGAGTACTGTATCGTCCGCATATCGCAAATGATTGATGACTTCACCGTTCACAAGTATTCCTTCATGTTTTTCAGAAAAAGCTTTTCTGAAAATTCATTCGGAGTAAACGTTGAAAAGAAGTGGTGACAATAGGCACCCCTGCCGTACTCCTCTTTTAATATTAAGAGCCTGTGATTCCAGACCATCTACTAAAACTGATGTTGTTTGACTCCAATATAAATTTGCAATAATTCGAACATCTCTGCCGCCCAAGCCTATGTCTTTTAGAGCTTCGATTAATATAGAGTGCTTAACACGATCCAATGCCTTTTGGAAGTCAATAAAACAACAGTATATGTCTACAGATATATCTCGACATATTTGAGCAAGTACGTTCATTCAAAACAATGCCTCTCTCGTTCCAAACCCGTTACGGAAACCAAACTGTGTGTCATCCAGGTATTGCTCGCATTTATTGTAGATACGACCATGTATTATCTTCAGAAAAATTTTCAATAAATGGTTTAACAAACTGATGTTTCTATAATCAGCACAGGTTTTTGCTGTTGTCTTCTTAGGTAGAGCTATAAACAGTGAATTAGACCAGCCATTAGGAAGTTGTCCGCTGCTCCATATTGGTAGGTTCAAATTGAGAACTGTGATAGGAATTTTGAAGGGGCATCCACCAGTAAAAAAATTCCTGACTATAGGCATTTAAAATGGACTTACTGGGTGAAAAACAGAAGAGTAAAATGGAAAGACCACATAAGCTGAATGACAACAAATAGAGTAGTAAGGACGGCTAGAGACGGTTTCCTAATAGAAAAACGATCAGTGGGGAGACCACGAAAACGATGGAATGATAACTTACTGGAGGCACTTTAAAAAACAGACATAGTCACGTCTACACAAAAAGACGAAATGGGCTATGAAACGGAAGATATAGATCAATCAAGCAAAATCAGCTGTCGTTAGTAAATGTCACAAAGAAACACAGAATATCCTAATGCATAACAAAGAACATTTTGGAGTATCCGGAGTATTTGGATAGAAGAATGGCTTCGAAAAGTATCGTAGAACTAGTTACGTACTTCATTATAAGATCTTCTATCGCTGTAGCTCTCATCATTAAAATAGTAATTTACTGTTTTTCGTTAAAAACCATCTGTATTGTATAGATTTAACACACATAATGTAACTGTCCGCTTTAGTTAAATAGTCCTGTCGCCAGGGGGGGTACAACGGCCTCGTTAATTCAGATGGACTTACTCAAGTTTTTTTTATGTATTTTGACCCGTAGAACACGAATTTTTTGGGTAACAGTTGATCCGGATGTCGATAAGATTGTTATAGACCAAGAACTTGAGGAATCAAATAACAGCGATTTTTGGCAAAACAAAACAATATTTTGTATTTTTTGGGCCATTTTAAGTAAAAAATATTTCTACAAGTTTTTTCGTAGGATGCACAGTTTTCGAGATAAACGCGGTTGAACTTTAAAAAAATCGAAAAATTGCAATTTTTGAACCCGAATAACTTTTGATTAAAAAATAAAATAGCAAGTCTGCTTACCGCATTTGAAAGTCTGAGTCAAATTATATCGGTTTTGATTATTTGCATTGGTAAAAATTTATTTTTTTATTGTTTAACAAAGCTATAAACACGTAGGGTTTCCCGTGCTTTTACATGCGTTTTAACGCATGTAACGTAGAAATAGTCTTGATTGCACTAGTACCTATTCTACCTACTCGTTCGATTTTAAATGAGAAATCATAGAAACATCACTCACGCACTAGTTGTTTGTAGCTTTGTTTAACAATAACACAATAAATTCGTAGCAATGCAAATAATCAAAACCGACATAATTTGACTTGAACTTTCAAAGGCGCTAAGCAGAATTGCTATTTTATTTTTTAATCAAAAGTTATTCGGGTTTAAAAATTGCAGTTTTTCGATTTTTTGAAAGTTCAACCGCGTTTATCTCGAAAACTGTGCATCCTACTAAAAAACTTGTAGAAATATTTTTTGCTTAAAATGACCCAAAAAATACAAAATATTGTTTTGTTTTGCCAAAAATCGCTGTTATTTGATTCCTCAAGTTCTTGGTCTATAACAATCTTATCGACATCCGGATCAACTGTTACCCAAAAAATTCGTGTTCTACGGGTCAAAATACATAAAAAAAACTTGGGTAAGTCCATCTGAATTAATGAGGCCGTTGTACCCCCCCTGGCGACAGGACTAAAATAATTCCTGTTTATAGAGATACCTATTAGTATGTTAAACTTTATTAAAGTATGCTTTAACAAAAGCGGTTTTTATTTAAAGGTTTCAATAACTCTCTAATATGTCAAATAAAGGTATTTTTATTTTATTTTGTAAGTTGTGGTTAATGTTAGATGTAATAAAATTTCACATAACTATTTTAACTTTTCACATTATTCAAATATAGTGCCGTAAATGTGAGAGCAACAGCAAATTTTCCATTCTACTTTATGTCCTATTAAAGCTTAGACGAACTTAAACAACCTTGAACTATTGTTTACATAAAGCTTGACTGGCGGCATAATGACCCCAGGTCTTCATAATTTATAGAAACCGTAAATATAAAGCAAGCTGGACAAAGTCATTAAGCTGCGCCGTTTTATTTGTCTTCAACTTGGACGAAGGAGAAAGCAAGCGCATTAAAATGGGCTTTTAGTGTCCAGGTTATTCAGTGGCGGGTTGTGAGCTTTGCGGTATAAATTTCTTGGCTTTGGAAGGGAATTTAGATCGAAATGTGACCAATTAAATTATTAGGTACTTACTGAAGTGAAGTAACTAACAGATACAGTTGAGTCCACGAGACTTTACCCGTGCGTCATCATATAAAGCATACGAAGTAAGTCGATAATAAGTCGGAAATTGAAATTTACTAAACGCAACAGCAAGTGACAGTAAGTAGGTACTACTACTATTACGGGTTAAAATTTTTGAGGTATCAAATATGTGTTTTAGCTCGCCAGGTATCCGCTCCGAGCTTCGCTGGTATCGCCACCTACCTACAGGATTACTAGTATAACTTTTACCGGAAATTTTCTGGAAAGAAAAAAGTGTTGCCTATACTCTGTGAGTTTCGCTGGTATGGCTGCTATCGCCATCTAACGGTTGACTAGTGTTCCTATTTCGGCCGGAATTTTAAAGAGGACAGTAGAAAAGCAAATAATAGTTGTTTCAAACTTATTATTTAATTCTGATCGTATAATATTTACAACGTAAAGAAGTAATTGGATTGTAATCGATAATTAACAGCAGTAACTACAGAATTTATCATTCATTATGATTATTTTTAAGATTTTGCTTATCGTTTTGAGGTTTATGTTGACAACTAATATTAGAAAAAATTTATTCTGCAAAAAAGTATATTAATTTAATATAATTATAGTATAATACTTCTTAAATATTAACTTATGAATGACAGTTCACGGCATCCTACGTTTGCTGTGATTAGTCGTTATCTTCACGCATTCAAATTTTGTTTCAGGATTTAATTGTAAAATTAAAACCGTCAAAATTCGAGAGTGTGCTAACTGATCCTTTAGCTCAAATTTTTCTACCGTTTTAAAATTAAAATTGTGTTTACTTCTTTTTTCTAATTGCTTCAATCAATTTTTGTCGTTGAATTATGCTTAGCGACAGGAAAGTTGTAGAATACACAGTTACTATTGTAACCAGTATTTCGACACTCTAATACAACAACTTTCGTGAGACATTTAAAAGCTATAATATGCAACTCTTAATGCAGAACGTCAAAAAGCAAATTTCCAGTAAAGGTTTATAAACTTGTCACTACTGGCGCTCGCGAATTTTTAATTATCCCCTCTATCTACGAGCTAACAGCGTATAAATGATGCACGGGTGAAGACTCGTGGACTCAACTGTAACTACTAAGTTATCAAATATTTTTTATACAATGCTATAATACACGGAAAATTGGAGGTAAATAGATGAGAAAGTAGAAAACTCAAAGAGGTACCACAAAAATGTATATTATAAAAATGTCATACAAGGACGCGTTTCGGCTCTTACCGAGCCATCATCAGCTTGAAATACAGGAGCAAAGTCTAAAACTGTCCAGACCAGGAAGGAGGAAGAATCTAATAGCTTACATTGTATTGGGTTCTTTAGGTTTCATTCTAAGTTATAAGTAGTGTATTAGACATTAAGGGTATAAAAATTCATTTTAAGATTTAAATGACTTCCTCTTTGAGAGAAACCATCTTGCGAAACCTGTTCTGAAAGGTTTGCATATTCTCCGACCACCATTCTTGATTTTTTGTTTCATATTTGTCTTTAAACCCCAACGCTTCACTTGCAGCCTCATGAATGTATTTTTTAAGTTGCTGGTATTATAATTCTTCCGCTGTTATATTTTCTCGTCCCACATTTTGTAATTTTGTGGCCACTCGTAATTTGTAAAGAAATTTCGTTGAATCTCCTTTTAAGCTTTTTATGTTATATTTAGGAGATCTTACTTCTTGTCCCTTTTCTACATTCTGTACCTGAGTGTTATTATTTTTGCGATAGTTAACAGTTATTGAGTTATGCAGTCAATGAAATGAAATATAACCAATATGTAACAACAACGATGACAATCTTCGTTTCTCTTGGACACAAAAAACTGATTGCAAAAACAGGTTTGCTGAACAAACATACGAGGTAATTGAGATTGTTTCTTATTATTAGGCTGCGTAATAATATATATTTATATTTTGGTTTTATGAGTTTTCGTTATCTATCGAAGAAAAGACAAATTAATGAACAAACAGAAGTTGACTTACTATCAAAACGCGAAAATTATAGTACCTGGGACATGTTACACGCTGAAATATCAATTACATGTACAAGATTTATAAGTACAATTACAAGATAACTGTTACAAGTCATTATACAGGGAAAAAATTGGAATTAAGCGCAGCATAGAATCCTAGTAGAGAAACGTTAGGAAATGGTTCGCTTGTATCTATAGCCCAATAAATGACCGTTTTGGAGTGTAATTTTCAGGGGCAACTCCGAATTATATGAAAATTTGGATTTAGATTCTACTTGCCCTCCACTTAAAAGTTGAATTTGTGCCGTTGGTTGCTTTTACTTGGGGGGTGACAGTCACCCCTTCTCAGAGGGTGAAAAACGCGTGTCTAAAATAAGCCCGGAAATGGATAAACTGACAGATTATAAGCAACTTTTGTTCTATAAAATTTTTTAAGTAAGTCAATACTTTTCGAGTTATTCGCGATTGAAAATGTTGATTTTTCGACAAAAAAACTACGTTTTCAGACGGTTTTTCGCAAATAACTCAAAAAGTAAATATTTTGTCGAAAACAATATCCTTAGTAAAAGTGTAGATCATAAAAAAACGAAAAAGGTAGTTTATCAGTAAAGTCTATAAATTGGGTAAAAGCAAAGTTGTAGCTCATGAAAAATACGTTCTTGTTCGTCTAATTCCAAATCGAATAATTCAACGCGAAATCACCAAAAAATTAAGCACTTTTCGGGAAAAGCTTATTAACATTTTTAAAGCATCCAAAAAAAGCTTTATATTTGTTTTTTACAAAAGTTTCTAGCATCAAAAATAAACGAGTTACACTGAAAAATAGTTGGCCCCTTTTTTGGGTAAAAAAAAATCCTGAAAACCTCCCTCTATTTAGCACCCTAAATATAATTACTCGTTACCGCTTTACCATTTATTTTAACTGTATATGTATTGTTTATATGTTCTGTAAGTTTTATTGGTTTGAAGTGCTTATTTTTGAAAAAATTTGGTTTTATAGTAAAAAAATTTCTAAAAGTTTTTTAAAAATTTCCTTTTTTCAAAATAACTTAAAAAGTATAAGTGATAAGAAAAATTTTAAACAGTAAAAAAATGTAGGTTTGCTATTATTATAAATAAAAGGCTAGTTTCATTTTGTTTTTCCGTAAGATAAACATATATCTGTTCAAAATTTGCATACACTCGTGATGTACACTCGTGATTAGTGACCCGTTCGAGTTTTTTCAACTATAACCCTTTCAAAAATAGGCACTTTAAACCGGCAAGACTGACAGATCATATAAAAAATAGATAAGTAAGTAAATTGTTTGTAAAGCGGTAGCGATTAATTTTATTTTGGGAGCTAAACACTGGGATATTTTCATAATTTTTTACCAAAAAAAAAAGAGGGCCAACATTATTTTGAGCGTAACTCGCTTATTTTTCATGCTAGAAACTTTTAAAAACAATTAAAATAAAGCCTTTTATAAACACTTTAAAAAAGGTTTGAATGGATTTTTCCCGAAAAGTGCTTAATTTTTCGGTGATTTCACGTTGAAATATTCGATTTGGAATTAGACGAATAGGAACGTATTTTTCATGAGCTACAACTTTGTTTTTACTCGATTGATAGACTTTACTGATACACATTTTTTTTTTCAGTTTTTTATGAGCTACACTTTTGCTAAGAATATTTTTTTCGATAAAATATTTACTTTTTAAGTTATTTGCAAAAAACCGTCTGAAAACGTAGTTTTTTTGTCGAAAAATAAACATTTTCAATCTCAAATAACTCGAAAAGTATTGACTATCCTAAAATACTCTATGGAACAAAAGTTGCTTAAAATCAGTAAATTTATCAATTTCCGGTCTTATCTTAAACATATGTTTTTTCAACCCCGAGAAGGGGTGACTGCCACCCCCCAAGTAAAAGTAACCAACGGCACAATTTCAACTTTGAAGTGGAGGGTACGTACAATCTAAAATTTTCATTCAATTCTGAGTTGCCCCTGAAAATTACACGGTATCGCCGTATTTCCCGTTCATTTACTGTGCTACTAGTTCGATTCAACTATTCCAAGCAGCAGCTTCCATGGTCAAAATTGTCACCCAAATAGCGGAGATAGCTTGTAAAGAAATAGAAGAAAGATATTTTCATAGACGATTTACTCAAACTTTCATGATGCCTCAGAATTGTCTGTCAGTTTATTTTCTGCCTCTTCTGCCTCGTTTTTTAAAATGGTGTAGCTCAAATGAAAAAACTATTATATGCATGCTAAAGTTGGTTCCAATAAATTGACAGATAGTGAGAAGACAATTATTGGAGTCAATTTTAGACTGCGTTAAAATATAAAAATTGTATGTACCGGGTGTCCCAATAAGAATGGCCCTCGGCCATATCTCAGGAACCGTTTATAGTAGACCTTTGAAATAAAAAATTTTATAACAAAAGTTGCCTCAGGAAAAGCCTGGAAATTATTTTCATAATTGTGGGTCCACCGCTAGAGGGCGTAATTGAATATCAAAAATAAAAAAATCTGAATTTTACAAAATTTTCCTAATGAAGGGGCACTGGAAATCCGATTATTGTATTCTTCATCAAATTCTGCGCATATTTGATTTAACAAGTTTAACTCTACCTTTGCAAATAAGATGTGTGGGTGAGTGGGAACCTTGTTATGAAAAAATGGCTGTAAGTCCGGTTCTGCTAAATCAAATTTTGAAAACTGGGTCTTGTTGAAGACAGATCTTTTTCTTCAATGTAAGCGTGATAATTTTGAACCATCCTAATAAGTAATAAGCCATCTGGGACGCGTTATTTAATTTTTTTCAGAAATCTAGTTTTCTTTGGAAAATATTAAATACAAGTATGCATTTTTAATCATACCTTATAAAATTAGATTAAATTAGCAATAGAATAGCGAAAACCGCATGTCGATAACTTTTGTCTATCTCAAGATATCTCGAGAAATGTGTAAATTTTATACATAACTGTTACTATCACCGGTACCTAAACTAAGTTAATGAAAAGTCGTGTGCTGTGGAAAAAAACAAAATAACATTTTCCAGATGTCAACGTATAAAAATATAATTAATTAAAACAACAATCTAAAGAGAAACAATACTATTAAAATTAAATATAACACAGAACAAAAAGAACTACTTAGTGACGACCTAAATATTCAAATTGTTGCCCATCATTCACTACTCTAGAATACATTATCCAGAGAATACTAAACGCCATTCAAAGCATATCGAGAGCAGAAATTGAGACTGCTGTTCAATCTACTCTTGAAAGAGTAAATGTTTGCAACGAAAGTGATGGGCAAAAATTTGAACGTTTATGTCGTCACTAAATAGTTGTTTTTATTTCTTTGTAATAGGGCTTTTCAACGCTTCTCATTTGTTTCGAGCCTCTGTCATATGCCGTATAATCCGTGTATAATATTAATATACGAGATATGAACGAGGCTCGAAACAAATGAGAAGCGTTGAAAAGACCTAATATACGTTGACAGCTGGAAAATGTTTTTTTATTGTCTCCATAGCACACTACTTTTAATGAATTGTTTTGTTTACCGGTGACAGTAACAGTTATGTTTTTAAATTTACACGTTTTGTAAGATATCTCGAGATAGAAAAAAGGTATTAACATGCGGTTTTCGCTATTCTGTTGCTAATTTTGTCTAATTTTGTAATATGGTATTAAAAATACATGTTTGTATTTAATATTTTCCAAGGAACACTAGATTTCTGAAAAAAATTAAATAACGCCTTCTAGCTGGCATATTACTCAGTAAGTTGGTTCGAAATCATAACTTTTACATTGACGAAAAAGATCTGTCTTCAACAAGACCAAGTTTGCAAAATTTGATTAAGCAGAACCGGACTCACAGCCAGTTTTTCATAACAAGGTTCCCACTCACCCCCACCTCTTATTTCCAAAGGTAGACCTAAACTTGCCAAATCAAATATGCGTAGAATTTTATGAAGAATACGACGATCGGATTTCCAGTGCCCCTTCATTAGGAAAATTTTGTAAAATTTAGATTTTTTAATTTTTGATATTCAATTACGCCCTCTAGCGGTGGTCCCACAATTATGAAAATAATTTCCAGGCTTTTCCTGAGGCAACATTTGTTATCAAAATTTTCATTTCAAAGCTCTACTATAAACGGTTCCTGAGATATGGCCGAGAGCCATTCTTATTGGGACACCCGGTACATATTTAAATTTAAATATTTAATGTTACAACTTTACCATTGATATATAAAATAACAGTACCTACTAAATCATAAAATATATTTTTATTTTGTCATCCACTTCTCAGAGTTAATAAAAAAATCAATCAATATTTAAACATAAAAAAAGAACTCCAAGGTAATAAGAAAGAACGTTACTCGATGGAAACCTTTCCTGCGTCCCGTTGAGAAATCAGGAACCTATTTTCCCCTTGACTTTTCATTGCGGTGCGGTCGAAGATACATTAGCGGAAAGCACTTTAACTTTCAGACCAAGGCAGCAGCCATGTTATTCGGGTACAAAAGATTATAAGAATTTCTAAGGAAAGAGTATACATGAGAAGGAAAGAAATTTTTAGCAAAGGCCATATTTGCATTTGAAGGTAATGTATTATCATGGAATGGTTTTTATATGTAAGCATTAGAAAAAGTTATTTTAGATTGTAAGCCGAGACTGTGTATTTGTGATTTTCCAATCGTTACTTTGCTGTTTTCGAAACATTTGTGGAGTGTTTTGTTTAGTTGGAAATTAATTGACTAAAGTATTAGTTGACTATTAGTAGTCTAAGGATATGAGTGGTGTTGTATAAATTTTACTTTTTAGGTGTCCCCACAAAAAAATTCAGAGGGACAAATCGAGTGACGAAGGAGACCATTTGACGCTGCCTCTCCTCCCAATCCAATGCCATGGAAAATTTTGGTCTAAATATTGACGAAAAAGTAAAGCATAATGCGTGGGAGCACCATGCTGTTGAAAAATCAAACGATCTTCATCATATTCTTGATTATGTGCAATATTATCTATCAGTCAAGCAAGGTCCATATTATTCGGGTACAAAAGATTATAAGAACTTCTAAGAAAAGAGAAGGAAAGAAATTTTTAGCAGAAGCCATATTTGCATGCGAAGATAATGTATTATCATGGAATGGTGTTTATAATGTAAGCATTAGAAAAAGTTATTTTAGATTGTAAGCCGAGACTGTGTATTTGTGATTTACCTATCCTTACTTTACTTTTTTCGAAAAATTTGGGAAGTATTTTGTAAGCATTCATTGGTAATTCGTTGACGTAAATTTTCTAAAGATACCGGTGGTGTTCTATAAATTTTACTTCTTAGGTGTCCCCACAAAAAAATCCAAAGGAAACAAATCGAGTGACCGAGAGGGCCATTCAATGCTGTCTCTCCTCCCCATCCAATTCCGTGGAAAATGTTGGTCTAAATATTGACGAGCAAGTGAAGTATAATGCGGAGAAGCACCGTCCTGTTGAAAAATAAAATAATCTTCATCACGTTGTTGATCATTTGCAATATTAGTGCAGTCACTGAAGGTGGATATGAGCTATTACCTCCGATTTCGTTGAACCTCCATCGATTTGAATGAAAATTGGTGAGTGGTTAGAAAATATCTCAAGGAACAAAGGTAACATGGTGCCAACTTGCGCTTTTACCCTGGGGGTGGATGCCACCCCTCCTCGGAGGTGAAAATGATTTTATTAAAAATAACCCCACAATTCGATAGAGGGACAAATTATTAGCAAAATTTGTTATATAAAGTTATTAAAATAAATCAAAACTTTTTGAATTATTAAATATCAAAGATTTTAATTTTTCGTGAGAAAAATGCATGTTTTTAACCGATTTTTCATAAATAATTGAAAAACTATAAATTTGTACAAAAAAGTTATTATTATCAAAATTGAGGCTAATAAAAAATCAAATAAATTCCTTACTAGAAAAACCTTTTAATGTTAACCAAAAGTGAGTTATAGGTAATTGAATGTATATTTCTTTCGTCGAGTACCCAAATCTAAGTATTCAAGCTTAAATACCGGGAAAATGATGCATTTTATAACATAAACTTATTAAACATTTGTCAAAGCTCATAAAAATATCTATCAAATAAGCGCTCGAACAAGTTGATAGCATTAAAGTTTATGCACCAAAAATGTTTCAAAATGTATCTTTTAAAAATTTTTCTAAAAAAGGTTATTGTTTTTTTTTTGTAAATAACTCCGTTAATTTTTAACGTAGCAAGTTCATCTAAAAACTGGTTAAAATTTGATTCCAAGAGCTATTAAAAACGTCAAAATAGTCATTTAAACCTCTTACTTTTTAAAAAATAAAAGGTTAAATGTCCCCGGTTACATGGTTCTCGCAGCAAAATTGAAATTAAACGTTTCTATCTCGGTGATTTCTTACTCTACGGAAATAGTAAAATGAGTAAAGTATTTATAATAGAAAAAACTAAAATTTAGTTATATATCATTTTTTACTTATATTGAGTATTTTTGGAGTTATTTTCAAAAGAAAATGAAAAGTAAGATAATTTTAAAAATTCTGATTTTTTTAATTATACCTTTTTTCAAAAATATGCATTCTATACCGGTCAAAATTGTTGAAATCATTAACTATGTTAACCTAAAGAAATTCTTGTGAGTATTACTACAAATTTTTATTTTTGTGGAAATGGCTATGTTTTATTTTTCACTTTTTCCTAAAAAATCGAAAGAGTTCTCTTATTTTCATCATAACTTGTCTAATTTTGATGCTATTAACTTCTACTGAAGCTCATTTGATAGGAATTCCGAAGTACTTTGACAAGTGCTTAACAAGTATATTCTATAAAACGCATTGTTTTCCCGTTATGTAAGCTTGAATATTTAGATTTGAGTACTCGTCGAAAAAAATATACATTCAATTACCCATAACTCACTTTGAAATAATATTAGTTTAATTATTTAAGTAGGGAGTGTATTAAATTTTTTATTATCTTTAATTTTGTTAATAACAGCTTTTTTACAAAAGCTTATAGTTTTTGAGTAATACGTGAAAAACAGCTTTAAAACATGCATTTTTTTAAGAAAAAATAAAATTTTTGATATTTAATAACTCAAAAAGTATTGATTTATGTTAATAACTTTATATAACAAATTTTGCTTAGAAGTTGCCCCTCTGTCAATTTCTGGTATTATTTTTAATAAAAAAAATTTCACCCTCGGGAAGGGGTGGCATCCACCCCTAGGGTAAAAGCGCAAGTTGGCATCATGTCACCTTTGTTCCTTGAAGTATCTTCTAACTACTCACCAATTTTCATGAAAATCGATGGAGGCTCAACGAAATCGGAGGTAATAGCTCATATCCACCTTCAGTGACTGCACTAATATGGCAAATGATCAACAACGTGATGAAGATTATTTTATTTTTCAACAGGACGGAGCTTCTCAGCATTATACTCCACTTGTTCGTCAATATTTAGACCAAGGTTTAACGAAATCGGAGGTGAAAACCTTCAGTGACTCCACTATATTATCAGTCAAGGCAGGATTAATCACGTCTTCCAGTAATTTTAAACACATTTCTCCAGTCAAATTGCCAGGTAAAATAAAAAATATTAGACTGTTCAGCTTCTCGTTTTTTATTACCTACATTTCCAGCTACAATTTTTTATCTAAACATACACAAAACATGACATGTCGTGTTTATCTTGATGCCGTTCATTAAATTTCTGAGCTATCATATCAACACATTTACTATTCATAAAATACAATGAAACTATATCTACCCTTTTTGGATTGGAATAACCCATGGTAATCAATTTTCAAAAACTATATAAATTAGAAGGTCTTGGGCCCACACTAGGTATAGCATATGTAAAAACTATGGCCTCAAGATCAACATTTTGAAAACGAAATATATGGTCATTAGAAGAAACCCTCCAGATTACCAGATATTATACATAGGTGACGATCGTATAAAATGCGTGAAAACTTTTAAATACCTTGGCAATACAATCAATGACCAATGGGATGAAATAAAACACCACCACAACATGAAATAAAAACCCGAATACAAATGGCAAGACAAGATTTTATGAAATTCAGACCGCTCCTATGTAATGAAAACCTAAATTTCGAAATAAGCTGCAGAATGGTCAAGTGCTACATAATATGGTACATCTTGCTTTATAACATGGAAACGTCGACTTTGAATAGAACATCAATCAACAAACTTGAAGCATTTGAAATGTGGTCATTGAGAAGAATGATGCGCATACCTTGGATGGATAGAGTTCGAAACGATTAATTAAGAAGAGAAGCAAAATATGAAATACCACAGTTAATTCTATAAGGGAAAATCGAAAGTAGGAGAGGAGTCGACCGCAAACAACTATTCTCGTTAAGGAATATTAATAGTCGAGAAAATGAAGCATGTTGGCTCGCAATTTTTTCGTCCAGCATGGATTTACTTGAAATTTTCACAGAAGGTAGAGAACAATCCAAAGATCATTTTCTATATCATACCGCTGTACGCTAAAACCTTGTGGGTGGTTGCCACCCCATCTCGGGGGTGGGAATTTTTTATTACAATTTAACCATGTAAATCGATGTAGAAAGTAATTCTAAGAAAAAAATATTTTTTACATTTTCTTCGTGAAACTAATATTTTTCGAGTTATTCGCGCTTGAACGTAACAGTTTTTCGACGAAAAAATCAACTTCTTTAGAGGGTTTTTTGAGAATACCTTGAAAACTGTGCATTTATTAAAAAAAACTGTAAATATCGAAATTGTACCTTTTAGTAACACAAATCAAATTCTTTTCCTACAATATCTTTAAGACCAACAAAAAACAAGATACGGCATGTTAAATGTTAGCTTTTTTTGCCAAATGCATAATATTTAATGTTCAAAGCCAAATAACGGGAAAACTTTCATTTTTTAAAGAAACTTTAAATAATTTTTTTAAGTATGCAATTCAGTCTTTTAAAAAATAATAATAAAAAGCTTCTGGCATGAAAATTTAGCGACTTATGATCAAAAAAAGGTCGGTACCTGCTTTTATCTACGAAAAAATCAGTGAAAACAACCCCCTAACTACCCTCCTAATTAAAAATTGGTGTTCACCTTTCTGTAATCCTTTTAAATTTGTATTTTGTACGTAGATTTTAATTATAGTAAATAGTTAGCGAGATATAGCTGTTTAAATCCTCTATTTACGAACAAACAACCCCTTACTCGAGCTCTTTAAACCCACCCCAATTAAAATCTAAGGGATCTTACGAAATTTAATTTACACAGTCTTATATCTCTTTAAAAATCCTACAAAATCTTATTTGGAAAGACTTTTTATCGCCAAAAATGAAGGACCTATGTTTATAAAACAATTTTTTTTTTCGAAAAATTCGAATAGTCCGCTTATAGAGCGTTTTCAATATATGTATAATAATACCACAGAACCGGTTCGCATAATGGAAGAGGATTAAAAAACTATTTGTATTTGTATTTGTGCATATTTGTAAATTCGTAATTTTGTGTAAATAAATGTTTTTGTATTTATGTAATTCTACTTTTTTTCTATATAGATCTATTAAATTATCTACTTATAAAAATTGTAATGTTATCAAGGGTACTTTCTAAGGGTTGAAATATTATGATATTATATCCTAAAGCATAAAACAATCATTATTTAACCAATCAAAGCCAAATTTTACACATATTAAAGTTTACAATGTTTTTATATAATTTTTGATAATAAGGGGTAGTTTACACCCCTAAAAATAATCAACGCCTTTGAGCATGATATAGAATATAAAGTACCGAAATTTTTATGTAAATCGATGCAAGCCGAAATTATTCTTTTAGGATAAGTAAATTTTTTATATATAGCTCCAACAAGGGTGGTTTTAAGGATTGAAATATTATGGCAGTATATCTGAAAGCATACAACAATCATTATGTAACTAATAAAAACCAAATGTTGACAATATTAAAGTTTAAAATATTATTTTATAATTTTTTACAAGTAGGGGTAGTTTTCACCCTTAAAAAACCAAAAGCGTGCAACGGCTCAATATAGAAAATGAACTAGAGGGTGAAATGAGCCTAATCCCAAATTTTTGTACAAATCGATGCTGGACGAAAAAATTGTGAGGTTTTGCCATTTTTTCAGTTTCATTTCTCCGACTATAAGGAATGCACAGGAATACACAACACAGGCGAGCTGTATCACCCTGCCAAGAACAGAACCTTAGTAATGAGATAGTGGCCTACGCACTTTGGTGTATGGCATGTTAAGAAGAAGAAGGGCCCACACTTGAAAAAAATCGTGATTACCTTCCTCATGATCATTACTCGGGGGCTTTGGGGGTCGCTGAGCACGAATTTCATGACGGCGACGGTCTCCGAGGTACCTGGTGCCTAGGGTGGAGCTCATCGTCTGGAGTTTTATATTATAATCATTCAAAATCAGTCAACAACTATTACCCGGGGGGTTTTGGAAGTTGCTGAATGAGAATTTTTCATTAGCAATCTTTCTCAAAATACTTTTATAGTAGGTATATCTAAAAAAATATATCCAAAAATTATTTTTAAGTTTTGGCTTTTAAAACAGTTCGTAGCAGGGATGAAATGTCAGGTGGCGTATATGTTACGGACAATAATGTAAATTGGACATTGGCGTTAAAGACCCATTGTCCTGAATATCCATTTTCCCTGGTTATTAACGACAATAACCTTAGCTATTGGCCAATGTAAAAAAATAACTTAAAATTAGAGTTTTCATCAATAACAAGTCAATAACGACCGTGGCCAGAAGCAAATGACTAATGTTAATAAATAATGATAAATACCTAAATAAAATTATCCATGATGTATTATTTTTTATTTAAAACAACTTTTCAATTCAATATACATATTTAGATCCATAGTAAATAATGTAATATCATGATACCATAGTAAATAATGTAAGTACCTAAAAAAATTTGAGGCGACGAATTCCACCCTGGGAATCAGGTACCTTGGAGACTATCGCCGTATGGAGACCCCCAAAACCCCCCAGTAACGATTATTGACTGATTTTAAATAATTATAACATAAACCCTAACAACACAAAACATTCCAGGAATGTACTATCAAATTTCTATTAATGTTTGAATGTCCTGAACATTCAAGGAACATTCGGTGAACATCTGATTAAATTATTGGTGGAATGTTACCACCAGACATTCTATGAACATACTACCAGTGTCCTATACTTTAAGTGAGGCCAGTGACTATTCAATTTGCGTTAATTTTCAAATTTACCGCGCGTGTTCTATGTAAGTAGAGTCGCGTGCCGCGTGGTCATCACGTTTTCACATTTCATGATAACCTAAAAATTTATGATTGAATGGAAAATGAAAATTAGAATTATATTTATAGTGGCTTTTTTTGCTGTTCTGTATGTTAGTTTTGCTCTGGCTGGATCTCTTTTGTTTAAACAATTATGTAAGTATTATAAAATCCGTTCTCAATTTTCTTTATTCTTTATGAAACGAATTATTTATGCATATAGTATACCTTTAAATAGTACCTATTTTTTTATGTTTAATTGTAAAGAATAGAAAAATTACCATCAATTTTAATTTTTTTTTTAGAATCAGCTGAAAGTGGTCTACAAAAAAACCAGGAAGGAAACGTATAGCCTTGTGGCTATGAAAGGCAAAAGAAAGATATATGTAGAAAGTGTATTGGCTAGTTGGAAGAAACTCCACATTGTCGATGCATAATAAGTTATTAATTTATAAACAAATATTAAGACCTGTATGGACTTATAAATGCCCACTAGGGGGGTGTACTTACTAGACCAATTAATAAAAAAATTATACAAAGATTCCAGAACAAAATACTGGGAAATATTGCAGATGCTCCTTGGTATGTGACAAAGAGTGATCTCCATGAGGACCTAGAAATGGAACCTGGATATAATCATCAAGAAAATGGCAGGAAGTCACGAGCAACAACTTCATAAGTACGAGAATATTGAGGAAATCCAGCTCCCGATACTACTGGGCAAACTAGAAGATTGAAGAGGACAAAGCCTTTTGAACTAGTTTGAGTGATAGGTGATAGTGAAAAGCAGAGCACAGTGCTTGTGTGTCTGTGTATGTTAAAATAGTGCCCGATCTTGTTAGATTAGATAGGAGACGCTATGGGGTAAGCTCTTCATTCTAAGGAACAGTAGTAATTTAGGTTAAATTAAAATTGCTTATTGGTCAGTTATGACCAGATTGTAATTGTAATGGACAATTCAATATAATGAATCATTATCGTAGTGATGATTATGGAAAAAAATATATGACAAGATTTTGGTATGGCAACATATACTTCTGGTATATCGTCGGTGATGTGACAATACCTCCTATCTGCTTTTTCATGAATTTTGTAGGAGACCAAAAACCATTTTTAGGATCATATCCTGTTTTCACATGTAAATGAAAACAGGAGGTGACTGTAAAAACGTTTTTAGTTTCTCTTACAAAACTCATGAAAAAACAAATCGGAGGTATTATGTCACATCAGCGACTATAGCGTACATTCATGGAATCTTCCAACAAGACATTCAAGGAATGTTTAAAATGCTGACACAGGACTTTCCTGGGACATTTAGGGGACGTTCTTGTGCTTTTGAGGATATTCCAGGAATGTTTGGTGTTATTAGGAAAACTCCAGGCGGCGAGTTCCACTAGGTACCTTGGACTCCTTGGAGACCATCGCCGACATGAAATTCGTGTTCAGCGACCCCAAACCTCCGAATAAAAAATCGAACTTATTTTCGTCAATATTTCCCGGGTTCTAAATTTTTCATTATCCATCTCTTCGAGATTCACTTTGAAAATGCATTTTTCTTATGCCCAAAATGATATTTTCATCTCTCGGAGAACAATTTAGTTCACAAAATTTTCTGATACTCTCCCGAATCGAATGCAAAAAGTTGCATGACGATTCATTTTACTGCACAACATTCCTATAGGTTTATTGCTTCGTTGCCTCGCCTATTCCTAAAAATAGAATGTAGATAGATTTTCAAAAATACGTATTTGCGTTACGTTTATTTAATGACACGTGAAATGTACCGAAAATATTGTAAAGCAAACAACAAAGAACCGAAATGAAAACATGGAACTAAATATTACGTTTTCCGATGTGATTTGGTATAAAACAACATATATTTTGTTGATATAAACTAGTTGCTATGTGATTCATCCATTTAATTAAAAAACCGATGTGTAAAAGAATTAAACTGATACATTCAGTACACATTTTTTTATTTTTGCTTTTATTTTATTTGGTGAGGCATCAGGTAATGTTACATATTAGATAGATAGTGTTAGAGGGATAGAGAAAATAATTAGTGTTGAAGTTGAATCGATTTATATGTATATTAAGAGTATTTTTATTGAAAGTGGAAAAGGAATGCCAAACGTATAAAATATTTAAAACAAGTAGTGAAAAATAATGCCAGTGAAAAGTAAAGTATGGGAAAACAATCCTACGGTACGTACAGGCAAATTAGAGTAGGAGAACATTAACTTGGGAAAAGGATCACTATAGGAGCAATGCGACCAATTTGCGGTGTGATGATAGTATACTTTTATCGTCTAGCTAGAGTACGCCTATGTAGTCCACAAAGCGTGATCTTATACCGTCTCTGACAGTATGAAAGACCGGACAGAAATCCATAGGTCATTCTTTGTGTGTTGAACGGAGAATAACTAACCAGGAATAGGTACGCCGAACGTATACCGGAACATAGCTATGTGCGTTGAACATGGTCATCATTAATTTTTCCATCTGGTGCGTTGAGCCAGACACCTGCTTCCTTACCTATACATTTATTTTGAGTTGTTGAAATAAATGCGACTCCAAATAAATTCTCTTGAACGTCATGGTTTATTATTCACACAGATGTGATCAAGATATCCTATTGACAGTATATAAAAGCCTTATTAGATCTAAAGTCGATTGTGGCTCAATAGTGTATGGATCTTCCAGTCAATCACTTTTAAAAGAGTTGCAAACAGTCAAAAATGCTGCTGTAAGAATAGCCTTAGGAGCTTTTTGTACTACACCCACAGATAGCTTACTATGTTTAGCAGGAGAAATGCCTATGGAATTAAGAAGACAATAACTGAGCCTAGCATACGCCGCAAATGTGTCAGCAAATAGTGAAAATCTCGTCAGAGATAATGTCTTTGCTTCTCGTTTTCACACAACGTACCTTCAAAAGAAAACATCAAAACCCCCTTTTTATGAAAGACTTAACAGCTACATGACGAGTAATAATATTGTCTTCCCTACGTTATACCAAACCAACCTCTTTACCACTCCCCCTTGGATTGTCAGAAAACCCTTTCTAAACATAAGTTTAACAAAGACTAGTAATCAACTGAATGTGTCCTCTATGGGTAAACAATTTTATAGTAATATTGATAAGTATCAGAATTATCAACATACAGGGTGTAACGAAAATACAGGTCATAAATTAAATCACATATTCTGAGACCAAAAATAGTTCGAATGAACCTAATTTACCTTAGTACAAATATGCACATAAAAAAAGTTACAGCCCTTTGAAGTTATAAAATGAAAATAGATTTTTTCAAATATATCGAAAACTATTAAAGATTTTTTATTGAAAATGGACATGTGGCATTCTTATGGCAGGAAAATCTTAAAAAAGAATTATAGTGAAATTTGTGCACCCCATAAAAATTTTATGGGGGTTTTGTTCCCTTAAACCCCCCTAAACTTTTGTGGACGTTCCAATTAAATTATTATTGTGGTACCATTAGTTAAATTCAATATTTCTAAAACTTTTTTTCCTCTTAGTATTTTTTCGATAAGGCAGTTTTTATCGAGTTGCGGCTTCTCTTTTAATATGTTTACATAAAAATTTTATGGGGGTTTTGTTCTTTAAACCCCCCAAATGTTTGTGTATGTTCCAATTAAACTGTTACTGCGGTACCATTAGTTAAACACAGTGTTTTTAAAACTTTTTTGCCTCTTTGTATTTTTTCGAGAAGGCACTTTTTATCGAGATGTGACTTCTTTTTTAATATGGTTCAAAATATACCTAAAAATGTAAATCATAAATAAATTTTCATATTATTACCAAGTCTCCATAATCGTACTTAGCCATATACAAATATGTGGTGGATTTGACAAATATTCAAAATATCTCGATAAAAACTGTCTTTTAGAAAAAGTACTAAGAGGCAAAAAAGTTTTTAAAATAGTGTATTTAATTAATGGTACTACAATAATAATTAAATTGGAACGTACACAAAAGTTTGGGGGGGTTTAAAGGAACAAAACCCCCATAAAATTTTTATGGGGTGTCTAAATTTCACTATAATTTTTTCTTAAGATACTACTACCATAAGAATGCCACATGTCTATTTTCAATAAAAGATCTCTGATAGTTTTCGATATATTGGAAAAAATCGATTTTCATTTTGTAACTTCAAAGGGCTGTAACTTTTTTTATGTGCACATTTGTACTAAGGTAAGTTAGGTTCAATCGAACTATTTTTAATCCCAGAATATGTGATTAAATTTATGACCTGTATTTTTGATACACCCTGTATATATACCGATGCATCCAAATCAGAAAAAGGAGTTGGATATGCTTTTGTACACAATGGCTATACTGCTTCATACAAAATCTCGAATTTTAGCACAGTATACACAGGAGAACTATTCGCAATCTACAAAGCATTAGAATATACCATAAATGTTAACATAGACAGATGCCTAATAATAACAGATTTTTTAAGTTCTATTAGCCTCTTAGGCACCATTTACCCAACCATCCTTTGTTGCGATTGATAAAGAACCGTTTATACCAACTTCAGCAAAAGAATGCCATAGTAAAGGTTATGTGGATTCCGTCGCATATAGGTATACATGGTAATGAAAGAGTAGATGCTGTAGCCAAATCTTTAGTTAACAACGAAGAGTTAACAGAAACTACATACAAAAAAGATTTTCATCACTGGATGAACTCCGCACTAAGTGAACGGTGGCTTCAATACTGGGACCAGTCTCAAGAAAAGTTGCGGGACATAAAAACAACAGTTACAAGATGGAAAAGTAAGTGTACCAACAGGAAAGAGCAGACTATATTAAACAGACTGAGATTAGGACATACACGCCTAACACATGAGTACCATATTACTGGAAGTGTTCATCCAATGTGCGGTAAGTGCGGTAACAGCTTAAGTGTAAAACATATATTCCTTGAATGCCCGGCTTATGCAAATAACCGGAAAAAGTGTAAACTACCGATAACGCTACGCGAGTGTTTAGAAGAGGACTGTTCGTCAGTTTTAAGTTTTGTGAAATCAATAGGGATCTACAACCAAATATAAACATCAGCACTGTAAAAATCAATGTTATGTATTAATGTTATTTACTTACCAACAATGGTAAACAAAAAATTTGTAATACCGAGCGGCCCTAATAACCACATAGGTTGATGCGCCTTAAATTAAAAAAAAAAATATCGAATATCTTCACACTAATCTTCGGAGGTTTACTAAAGCTCTATATGTAGAACATAATTTATTTAACCTTCGGATGACCAAGCGGGGGAAATTGTGACCCCTGCGTATGCTTTTCTTTAATAAATTCAAAAGTATTTTTAATTTTTAACTCATTATTTTTTTATTTGACTTTAATATCATTCTACATATCCTCATATTTTGAAATAAAAAAAATTCCCTGTAATTTACGAATAAAAAATATATTCTGAAGTTGATGTTTAGTAAAATAGTGTCTGCTATGTGTAATTACAAGTAGTTTTACGCTAATGACGTCGACTTTGCAAAGTGACAAGACACTTACTTAACATACACACTACACATGACACTAATACTCATGTTGTGACTGGCTGAATGACATAAAGTTCATGCCAAAAAAAATTAAAATTAAAAAAAAAAAAAATTTTTGTTAATTTTCATTTTTGACATTTTTGGCCTGGGGTCATTTTTCCCCCCTTGATCATCCGTGTAACAAAAAAAGATTGGTCATCGGAAGGTTAAATGACGAAATTAATAAGTAATTAACGATTATTATCTTTTCCTTTGTATGTTTAGTTCAAAATAAATATCTTAACAAAACCAAATCTTGTCTCTGACTGAATTTACTATCCGAGGTTATCATAGTGGCAATAGTGTTGTAGTATTCCAGGCCAATAATTGTTGCCCTGAAGACTCATGGTCTTCTAACACTATTGCCACAAATTCTTTGCATTTCTCCTGAGTGTTTTGCCACAAATTCTTTGCATTCCTCCTGTAGTGTTCCTTTTCCCAAGTTAATATTCTCCTTTTCTCACTTGGCTACACCGTACTGATAAATTCGTATTTACGGTGACCTTCCATCATATTATGATTATATTATTCCGTTACTCTCACATTATCTTTCACTACTTGTTTTGAACATCTTTTACGTTTGACATTCCTTTACTCAGGTAGCTGTAGCCTCCGCGGATATTATTACTTTATGCTGAAAACTCAGGGTCATCTAACACTATTGCCAAAAATTGGCCGCATGCTCATGATCCTTGTGAAACTTCGTAAAACAAAAGTAGAAGATAAAACTAAAAAACCAAAATTCGGTTATTTGAATTTTTTGTATACATTTTGAGGTTATGTAGTAAAAAAAGTGTAAATACGAAAGTTGTAGATCTTTTTATTGTCTACAACTTTGCCGTTAAAATTTTTCCATCGGACTTGTAATTTTCCTGAAATTATGTTAAACCGTTTTTTACCCAGTTTTTTACCTCAGACCACCTTCCTTTTCCAATGGATTCCATTCTGTTACTTTCTTTTCACTTTTTATCATTTTGAATTCTTTGGCCCTGGTCTATACGGTGGATTAATATTTTTGAAAACCACATTGATCTGATATAAACTTTTTTTATACTAACTACCACAAGACTCTGACTGAGCACTGACTTTTAGTACTCTCTTTACTGGAACAAGTAGCTTCAATCACCAATAATTCTCCCACGCAATACTCGACTGTGTGGCGCACTACTGCACTAGCCTCATAGAGACCGGTTAAAAGCTTCTAGTAGCTTGTACCAGTGATTAGTTGAATTCTAGTCTCTGATAGCGGGTCTACGCATTAAAAACGATTTTAGCGTGTAGACGCCACTATCCCTATGAAATACTCGCCTCCAGTACTTGCCCCAGTAACTTGTACGAGTTAGTGGCGTCTACACGCTAAAATCGTTTTTAATGTGTAGACCCGGCTTCGAGGACTTCTTAGCACCTCAACTAATCACTGGTACCAACAACTAGAAGCTTATAACCCGTCTCTACGGTGCTAGTGCAGCATACAGTCGAGTATTGCACAGGAGAAGTAATGGTGGGGGAACCTACTCGTTCCAGTAAACATGTTTGCTTTCTATTTACTCGACTGGCATGAACACTCGCAGCGAATACTCTATTGGAATATAAAATACCAATTTACGCAAGGCGAGTAATTTACGCAAGGAGAGTACTAATGGCTTGATTACACGTACGAGTACAGTGGCGAGACAGCAAACTGTTACTAGGCCGAGACAGTGGTGAGGGTTACACGTAACGAGTATTGTAGCGAGACAGTGTTCTCGGCCGAGTGCTCGTTTGGTATAAACATAATAACGAGTACTTGGCCGAGCACTCGACCCAGTCATATGGCGAGACAGTCACTCGGATCTTGTTCTATTTACTAGGCCGGGTCCTCGACCTCCCACCCTTCAATTGTATACTCGCCAATCCACTCGGTATGTGTAAACAACACTTGCTGTGTCACTGTGCATATTACCACTTCATCAAAAGAGACGACTTATGTTAATCAATGTGATTTGTGATTCTTAAAAAAAGCTAATAAATGGAACTTAGATAGGACAATAAAGTTTGGTTCAATTGTATAGATAAGTTACACCCGTGCTTATGAAATTTCAAATTTTTGGAGTATAAAAATAAACAAAAACGTAATGGAGCATATGTATCGATTATAGAAAAAATAAATATTGTTGGTTTTAAAACTCAAGAAGTCAAATAAAATAAAAAATTTAAATTCGACATATAGACAAGAAATAAAAAAATCAATGAATCGAAGAAATCCGAGATTTGGTCTTCTTAAATACATTGTCTATAGCCCAAAGACGCTTATCTCCTTCTCATAATATATCGGTCACCTCTTGTATAAGCAGTGGTATAAGCCGTTTGATATATTTTTAGTGTTAGCTTTACGATCCATATGTAGATACACTACTCCTTGTTTTTGTGAATCGAAACTGAACTGACTGTCCTCCAAATTAAAAAATTGCCAAATACGTATAAACCATCTCTCGCCCTCATCACTATCTCGGCCTAGTATCAGTTTGCTGTCTCGCCACTGTACTCGTTACAGAGATGATTTATGCGTATTTGACAATTTTTGAATTTGGAGGTGAATCAGTTCAGTTTCGATTCACAAAGACAAGGAGTAGTGTACTTATGAATCGTAAAGCTAATATTAAATATATATCAAACGGCTTATACCACTGGTTATACACGAGTTGACGGATATATTAGGAGAAGGAGATAAGCGTCTTTGGACTATAGACAATGGATTTTAAGAAGACCAAATCTCGCTGCTCCCGATTTCTTCGATTCATTTATTTTTTTATTTATTTTCTATATGTCAAATTTAATTTTTTTATTTTATTTGACTTCTTGAGTTTTAAAACCAACAATATTTATTTCTTCTACAATCGATACATATGCTGCATCACGTTTTTGTTTATTTTTATACTCCAAAGACTTGAAATTTCATAAGCACAGGAGTGACTTATCTATAGAATTGAACTAAACTTTATTGTCCTTTCCAAGTTTGTTAGCTATTTTTGAGAATCACAAATCACATTGATTAACACAAGTCGTCTCCTCTGATGAAGTGGTAATATGCACAGTTACACAGCGAGTGTCATGCCCCGGAATCTCATATGGAAAAATTGGGGAATTTCCCCCACCACTTCCACACCGCTCAGCTAAATAAAGAGAAACGACAGCCTTTCTCGCTCACGAAGACTTTAACCAATCATTTATGTTAAAACACCATACCTGAATGTCACAAATAAAATAATCAAACGAGGCTTAACTCGATTGTCAATTCTTCAAAAGTAATGACAACTCTAGAGTTAGTGCAAGTACAAATAATTTTCTATTAGTTTACAGTTTTTATTGTATTATCTGTAACGATTTATTCTTAGTAATTTCAATTTAAGTTGGTTCCTTATCCTTCGTTTATAAAGTGTAGTGTGTAGTTTTGTTTTAGTTGCGAAAGAACTTTGGTGTTGTGTTAATAAAAAAAATAAACATGGTTTATTATTGTTGTGTACAAATCATAGAAAAGTTAGAAAATGCATAGGTAAATGGTAAATAGTAATTAGTTTATAACTGTTTTATCTGAAACAACGAATAAATACACGTACATACTTATATTTAGAAAAAAAATTGTCTAACTTTTTTATATCCCTTTTCCTTACTAAATTTGACAGCAAAAATAACATATTTTGCAACTTGAGAATTCCGAATAATTTATGAGTATTACTTAGATATTATTTAAACAAAATACTTTAACAAGCTTAGTAAGTTTTGGTATTTTATTTTAATAATATAGGTGAGATTATTTCTTGTAAAATATCAAGATATTTTAATTAGTAACGAAATTGCCCGCAAGAGGCGCTAAACGGATAAAATTAATGCTTGTCCATTTGAATTTCCCGCCAATTTGTGATTAGTTAACACATCGCTCGCAAATGGCGTAAGGAACCAAATTTTTACAGTGAGTTGCCTATCTATCTGGTAATACTATATATTATTTATCTATGGCGAGTGTTTTTTACACATACCGAGTGGATTGGTAAGTATACTATTAAAGGGTGGGAGGTCGAAGACTCGGGCTAGTAAGTAGAACAAGATCTGAGTAACTGTCTCGCCATATGACTGGGTCGAGTGCTCGGCCAAGTACTCGTTAATATGTTTATACCAAACGAGCACTCGGCCGAGAACAGTGTCTCGCTACAATACTCGTTACGTGTAATCAAGGTTTTAAAGTCAGTACTCGGTTTTAGCGACTCGTACGAGTTACTAGCGTCGTGTAACTAAGCCATTATGTGACATCGGTCTGTATCATTGAGAGTCTGATTTTGGTTTACGTGGACTCGGAATTGGTACTAGGATTGAATTCTTCCCTGACCTTAGGAAATTGATTTTTGGATGAACTGTCTTATAAATTTGGCAAAATATCCTTTGGATCAAAATTCATATGCTTTTTTTATAAAGTCAGGAGAAATATTACTTGGAATAGGGGAGAAGTTCTTATAGTTATGTGGTACATTTTCTGTTTCGACCATCGTTAGTGATGTATTTATTGCATTTTGTCGTTTTGATCATATTCTATAGACTGTTATCCTTCTATGTTTTAACTATTCTGTTTTAGCTTTAACTAAATCAAGATTCACATGTTTTTTTTTTATAGAGGCAAGGCAATAGAAATATTATTTGGAGTAAAGGAGGTGTTCCTATATATTCCTGTCGCCAGGGGGGTACAACGGCCTCCTTAATTCAGATGGACTTAGCCAAGTTTTTTTATGTATTTTGACCCTTAAAACATGAAATTTTTTAGGCAACAGTCGATCCGGATGTCGATAAAATTGTTATAAACAAAGAACTTGAGGAATCACATAACAGCGATTTTTCGGAAAACAAAACATTGTTTTGTACTTTTTGGGTCATTCTAAGCAAGAAATGATTTTACGAGTTCTTTAGTAGGATGCATAGTTTTCGACATAAACGCGGTTGAACTTTCAAAAAATCGAAAAATTGCAATTTTTGAACCCGAATAACTTTTGATTGAAAAATAAAATAGCAATTTTGCTTACCCCATTTGAAAGTTCAAGTCAAATTCTATCGGTTTTGATTACTTTCATTGCTAAAAATTTTATTTTTTGCTTGTTAAACAAAGCTATAAACACATAGTGATTGAATGATGTTTGAAATCGAACGAGTAGGCGCATACAGACAATTTCTACGTAGATTACGTACATTAAAACGCATGCATTATCACGGAAACACTGTGTTTATGGCTTTGTTTAACAAATAAAAACTTAATTTTTAGCAATGCAAATAATCAAGACCAATAGAATTTGAGTTGAACTTCCAAATGCAGTAAGCAGAATTGCTATTTTATTTTTTAATCAAAAGATTTTGGGGTTCAAAAATTGCACTTTTTCGATTTTTTGAAAGTTCAACCGCGTTTACCTCTAAAACTATGCACCCTACGAAAAAACTTGTAAAACCATTTTTTGCTGAGAATCACCCAAAAAATATAAAAAAAATGTTTTGTTTTGCGAAAAATCGCTGTTATGTAATTCCTCAAGTTCTATGTTTATAATAAACTTATCGACATCCGGATCAACTGTTACCCAAAAAATTCGTGTTCTAAGGGTCAAAATACATAAAAAAAACTTTGGTAAGTCCATCTGAATTAAGGAGGCCGTTATACCCCCCTTGGCGACAGGACTAATATTTCTGTGGTACATTTTCTATTCCGTCTCTCGTTAGTGGTGTATTTAATGCATTTGTCGTTTTGATCAAATTCTATAAGTTGTTTTCCTTCTATGTTTTAACTATTCTATGTTTTAACTTAGGAAGGCAAAGTTTAATTCAAATTTCTTGACATTTTCTAATAAACAGAACCTAATAGACTAATAATAGGCTAATAGAGGTTAATAGGTATTTCTTCTGTACTTTTACAAATGGTAATGTTCTGTTCTAAAAAATTTATTAGCTTAAAGATAATATTACTTTAGCTTTTAGCTCTTTATATTTAATGAATCAAATAAAAAAATAGTTGTACTTAATTTGAATTTGTTACAAAATCGACTAATTCTGAAACATTTCTCAATTAACTCTAAATTACTGTAATAACGGAGTGAGTGGTTGTGACGGAGGTCGAGCTAAGTTTTGACAGCTCTATATTAGTTATAATAATGAATTAATTTAACTTAAATTACAACCGTTGGAAAACAAAACAAGCTTTATATTAATGTTAATATTACTTAAATTGTATTGTCTAACAATATTGGACTTGGCAATTACAAATTACAATAATAAGTTCTTACTTAACATTAGTTTTTGGCGTCGATCGTACGTCATACAACTTAAAGGTTTTCACTGACAAAGGTAGTTAAAATAGTATATTAAGAATGGAGAACGGTAAGGGTTTTATACCGATCGAAGACAATTGTTTGGAGGAGGAGCGGAGCGACGACTCCAATTATTGTCTGAGATCGGTTACCCTTAACGTTCGACATGCTTATAACGTTTTTTACACGATTGATACCATTATAAATTATAAAATTAAACATTTTCGTCATATTGACTAGTTTCATTCATTTTATCAAGATAGATACTTTGGTTGTTAGGTAGTAACTAGGGTGCATAGCAACAATGGAGAATTGAGTTTTTATTTAGTTGTCAATAATTTTAAGTACAATTTTGATTATTATAAATTAGAATATGAGCGAAAGTGAATTTGAAGAAATTGAACGGGCTTGGGAAGAAGGGTGTTCCGCAATTATTCCCGAAAAATCCAAAATCCGTTATCAAAATACCTACCAAAGTTTTAAAAAATGGTGCGAAGGCCAGAATTTAAGAATCGAAGAAAAGACTCTATTGGCATATTTCGTTCAAAGACATATGCAGTTGAAAGCTACTGGAAGCCTCTGGGCAGAATATTCAATGATTATATCCACCGTTTTTCTTTATGATGGCATTGATATTTCCAAGTTTTCAACTTTGATCGCGTATTTGAAGAGAAAAACTGTTGGCTATAGGCCTAAGAAAGCAAGCATTTTTACACGGGAGCAATTTGAAAAATTTCTGATGGAAGCACCGGATGAAGAATTTCTAGTTCACAAGGTAATATAAGCTAGTTTAGGTAAAAGAAATATTCTAATGAAGATTTTTTCATAATTTGTAGGTCGCAATGATATTGGGAATATCTGGTGCCTGTAGAAGAGAAGAATTATATAATATTACTATGAATGACATCCAACAAACCGATGGTTTAATGATATTAAAAGTACCCAATACAAAAACGAACATCCAGCGTACTTTTACAGACGTTAATAAACCAGAAGATAAAATTCCATATTTAGAAATTCTGCAAAAGTATATAAAACTTCGTCCATTACAAGTAAAATCAAATCATTTGTTCTTAAGATACGCCAAAGGAAAATGTTGTGCTCAAGTAATAGGGAAAGGGACCATCGGGGGCTGGCCTTCTCAAATTGCCAAATTCTTAAATTTGCCTAATCTCGAGAACTATACTGGCCATTCGTTCAGGAGGACATCAGCAACGCTTTTGGCTAATAAAGGTGTTGATGTCATCGGATTAAAGCGTCATGGAGGTTGGCGTTCATCGACAGTGGAAGAAAGCTATGTAGAAGATTCTCTTCAAAATAAAATAGATTTTGCCGAAAAAATATTGTTCAATACTAGTAATACTACTAATGTATGCGATTCTGCAGGAGTTTCTGTTAGAAGTGAAACCACAGCCCAAACAAGTGGGATTTCATTAAATATTTTAACAAATTGTACCATAAGTTTCAATATTAATAAATAATTCGTTAGTTTTCTTTATTCTTTCAAAAAATAAATTAAAATTAAGAGATTTTTTAACTCGACGGTAAGTGAATTACTTACCGTCGAGTTGGAGTACTTACCGTCGAGTTGGATTACTTACCGTCGAGTTGCTAGTAAATGTCACCTACTGACGTAAAATCTCAAAAAGTCACGGTAAACAGTCAAATATGATCAATCGTGCAAAAAAAACATTTATTAACTGTTACAACTATACTCCACTGCTTTATTAATTGAAAATAATTGAAATTAATTACAATATAATTACTTTTATATTAAATCTATATTCTGAATATAAAACTAAAACTGCTGTTAGGGATCGCTGGCCTCCGGGGTTATTGCACCATAATTTATAGCCATACAAAAAATGAAAAAAAAAATAAAACTGCAACAACTAATATTTTGAATAAATTCTGAAAAAATATTTACTAACAAATCTACTAATTAATTTTATCATTTTCATCTCAAATTGTAAGCATTTGAGATGTAGAAGTATTGGAGAATACTTAAAATGCCGTGGACTGACTAAGTCATAAATGAGAAGATCCTCACAGAAGAATGTAGAGGAACTGACAGGTACTGGCCACCATCAAATCTGAAAAGTTACAATACTTCGGACACATTATAGATTAAGAGGCAGAGCTGAAAAATCTCTTTGAATTTACTAAAGCTAGATTTTTCACAGTTGATTAATGTGCTTTCCTACGAAGGTAATTAAATCCATTTACTAAGGCTGAAAATCAGTACACACATTCTAAATTAAATATAAATAAAAGTTATTATAGTCGGTCAGCTGTATGACGGGACAGAGCCGGTCGGTCTAATGTTGATTGAGGAAATGAAGCATGTTGGCTCGAAATTTTTTCGTCTAGCATGGATTTACTTGAAATTTTCACAGAAGGTAGCCAATAGTCTAAGGATAATTTTCTATATCATGGCGCTATCATACGCTAAAACCTTGGGGACTGGTTGCCTCCCCATCTGGGGGTGGGAATTTTTTATTACATTTTAACCATGTAATTCGATGTAAAAAGTGATTCTAAAATCACTAATTTCTAAAAAGAAAAAAATGTTTTTTACATTTTCTTCGTAAAACTAATATTTTTCGAGTTATTCGTGCTTGAAAATAACTGTTTTTCGACGAAAAAATCGACTTTTTTAGAGGGATTTCCGAGAATACCTCGAAAAATATTCTATATATTTTTGGCGATAAAAAGTTTCTTCAAAATTGATTTTGTAGGATTTTTAAAGAGCTATAAGACTGTGTAAATTATAATCCGTAAGATCTCTTAGTTTTTAATTGGGGCGGGTTTAAAGGGCTCGAATAAGGGGGTGTTTGCTGGTAAATAGAGGTTTTAAACAGCTATATCTGGCTAATTATTCACTGTAATAAAAATCTATGCATAATATAATTTTAGTTATTATAAAAGCTACAATTTAGTTGTTTATAATTTTTTTCGTATCTTCAGTATTTTCGGAGATATTTTGAAGTAAAAGGTGAAAAATACCAAATTGCAAAAAATCAATTTCTTTAAACTCCAATTTTCCATAGTTATGCATTTTACATAGGTCAAACTACTTAAGTGTATTGATAATATAAATATAAAAGGAACTACAGAAGGGTTAAGAACAATTTTGAATTAAGAAGGTAGTTAGAGGTTTATTTTCACTGATTTTTTCGTAGAGAAAAGCAGGTACCGACATTTTTTTGATTATAAGTCGCTTAATTTTCATGCTAGAAACTTATTATTATTATTTTATTTTTTTTGAAAGGTCTAATTGTATACTTGAAAAAAGATTTTTTCCTCGAAAAATGCAAATTTTTCTCATTATTTGGCTTTGAATATTTCAAATTATGCATTTGACGAAAAAAGTTAACTTTTAACATGCTGTATCTCGGTTTTTATTGGTCTTAAATACATTATTGGAAAAAAATTTGGTTTGTGTTACTAAAAGATACAATTTTGATATCTACAGTTTTTTTGATTAAATGCATATTTTTCGAGGTATTCTCAAAAAACCCTCTAAGAAAGTCGATTTCTTCGTCGAAAAACTGTTATTTTCAAGCGCGAATAACTTGAAAAATATTAGTTTTACGAAAAAAGTGTAAAAACATTTTATTCTTAGAATCACTTTTTCCATCAAATTACATGGTTAATATGCAATAAAAAATTCCCACCCCTTAGATGGGGTGGCAACCACCCCCAAGGTTTTAGCGTATGATAGCGGCATGATATAGAAAATGATCCTTGGACTATTCCCTACCTTTTATGAAAATTTCAGGTAAATCCATGCTGGACGAAGAAATTGCGAGCCAAAATGCTTCACTTCCTCAATCGACTATTGGGGCCGACCGACCGGCTCTGTCCCGTCATACAGCTGACCGACTATAATAACTTTTATTTATATTTAATTTAGAATGTGTGCACTGATTTTCAGCCTTAGTAAAAGGATTTATTTACCTTTGTAGGAAAGCAAATTTGATACCCTCTCAGTAACCCCTGTTCTACGTTTCGCTTGACCGACCGTAGTATGTTTCTCTACACAATCACAGTAATCAACTGTGAAAAATCTAGCTTTAGTAAATTCAAAGAGATTTTTCAGCGCTGCCTCTCCGTCTATTATGCGAAATGAATCCAGATATGCTTTGAACAGGTTTATTCATAAAATAATATTATCGAGTTACACTCAACCTCTTAAAATTACCGATTTGTATTGCCCTCGTGACAGTTTCTTTCTCCTTCGGGTCGGGGAATTGAAATTGTCAAAGTGTCACTTGGGATGCAAATCGGTAATTTTAGAGCTCTTTAGAGATTAAAGTTAAAGCACCGAAGATCTTCTCTTCTTCTTCTTTTTATATAGACATGATTCTGTCTGTTTTTTCAATGTGCCTAGTAAGTTGTCGTTCCATCGTTTTCGTGGTCTTCCCACTAATCGTCTTCCTATTGGGGAACCATCTCTCGCTGTCCTGACTACTCTCTTTGTTGTCATTCGGCTTATGTGGTCATTCCATTCTATTCTTCTGTTTCTTACCCAGTTACTAATGTTATCCACCTTGCATCTCCGTCGTATATCTGTACTTCTGGCTCTCTCCCATAGAGTCTTACCATCGATTTTTCAAAGGGTTTTCATCTCCGCTGTTTCGAGCAATCTTTTTTCCTCTCTGTGTCGGGTCGTGTTTCTGCCGCGTATGTCATTATTGGTCTGATGACTTTTTTGTAAATTCTGCCTTTCATTTCTTTTCCGATATTTTTATTTCTCCGTATTGTGTAATTCAGGCAACCTGCTGTTTTCTCTATTCACTTGATCTTCAACTTCTGTTTCGAGTCTTCCGTAGCTAGATAGTGTGATGCCTAGGTATTTAAACTCCATCACTTGTTCTATTATCCGACCTTCCAGCTCCAATTTACATCTTATTGGATCTGCTGTTATAACCATAAATTTTGTGTTTTTTGAGGAAATTAACATGTTAAATTTTCTGGCAATTATGTTGAATTGGTGCAGCATACGTTGTAAATCATCTTCACTTTGAGAGATTAGTACTGCATCGTCCGCATAGCAGATTATTTTAAGTTGTGTCTCTCCTATTTGGTATCCTTTTTTAGTTCTTACTTTTTTTATTATTTGCCCATGATCAGGTTGAACAATAAAGGACTCAAGGAATCCCCCTGTCTTATCTCATTGATGGCTTCAATTGGGTCAGTTAGTTCATCTTCCACTTTTACTTTTATTGTGTTGTTCTGGTAGATGTTTTCTATCGTTTTAATTATTCCCAGAGGTACCTCTCTCGAGTATAACAAGTGGATAACGTCCTTTAACCTTCGGAGTACGAAGACTGGGTCAAGCGTGACCCGAAATTCAGGTATTTCTTAATATTTTATGAAATAATTTTTTTACAAATCCGATTGATCGTAAGTTCTCCTTATTTGTTTCAATCTATTTTTTCGTATATAATTCGTGAACATGCAAATTGCAGTTTTTCCTCTACGTAACATCTATGATGCCGGGTCAGTCCTGACCCGGTCTTCGGATTTCGAAGAATATTTTCAATGTGTTTGTAGGTACACGTAAATCGCAGCCGTCTCTGTTTACGGGTAGACGTACAGTGGAACCCCGATAAGTCGGCCTCCGATAACCGGAAGTCCGGCTAACCCGAACCGATTTTCATCAGACAAAACAAAAATTTTTTCACTTTGAATAAGTTTTTTACCAAGAAATAAACAATACTGTATACAATTGTACGTAATTTAGATGTATTGTGCATATTTTATGTACTTCATGTTTTTGCAATTATAATGGAGTTTATCTGTAAGTATACCGTGTTTTATTAATTTTTACTATATTCTCCGGTTAACTCGGATTTTCGATAACTCGGAGTCTCGATTAATCCGACTTATCGAGGTTCCACTGTATTCAAATATATGGCCGGAGCAAATTTACCTATGCCCGTTTTCTGTAAGGTATTAAAATCTGGCCGCCGGAGCGAACTAGTATATGCCCATGAGTAAACATCTTAAAAAATTTAAATACAATAATTTAGGATTTTCTTTGTTTTTTGTTGAATTAAAGATACTGTTTAATAATACCGACTATTTAAAACATCCTTATAAATAAAATGAGAATGGGTCACGCTTGACCCATCTTCGTAATCTAAGTAAGTCAAATAATCTCCGTACTCCGAAGGTTAATGTGACCCTGTCAAATGATTTCTTAAAGTCCACGAAACATGAATATGCCGGTTTGTTGTATTCCAACGATTTCTCTTGAACTTGCCTCATTATAAATATAGCGTCAGTGCATGACCTTCCCGACCTAAAATCTTCTGCTAATGTTATAATTTCATTCAATTTGTTTGTTATCACTTTTGTTGTTAATTTTAATGTTGTGTTTTAAAACCGAAGATTCAAATTAAAATTACTATAGAATTGACTCATCCGTCGTTGTATACAGGGTGGGTCAAAGAAAACAGCTCACCTCGATATTTGGCAGTATTTTTTAGATTTTAAGAAAATAAAGAAACAGGTCGATTTTTGACCTAAGGAGGACACATTTTTACGGTACATATATCTGTCATTTATTGTCAATCCCCTCCCTCCCACTTCCCCCAGCCCTTATTTTTAAATTAGGAATAGGAGTCGTGTGCTAGCTCATTTGAAAAATTATTTAATTCTCTATTCAGTAATATAAACATTAACATAATTATTTATGCAGGGGGTCCAAGGAAAAAATATTTTAATTAAATTAATTCACACAAAAAGAAGAATGTATGTAATTTATTTAACTCACAATACATTCTACTGCTGACAGAAAACAGAAAAAAATGTTAATTTGATAAAAATATACTTGTTTGTTGCTTAAATTCAATATTCAACCTACCAATAGGCAGATGGGTGGTGGTAGCTTAAACATTGAAATTATTGAAATTAAACGAAAAGCAATGTTTATTTATCAAAAAACATTTTTTTCTGTTTTGTGATAGCAGTAGAATGTATTTTGAATTAAATAAATTACATACATTCTTCTTTTTATGTCAATTAATTTAATTAAAATATTCTTTTATTGAACCCCCTGTATAAATGATAATGTATATGTTTATATTACTAAATATATAATTAAATAATATTTTAAATGAGCTAGCACACGACCCCTATTCCCAATTTAAAAATAAGGGCTGGTGGAAGTGGGAGGGAGAGGTTTGACAAATGACAGATGCATTTACCATAAAAATGTGTCCCCCGTAGGTCAAAAATCGACATGTTTCGGCATTTTCTTAAAATCTAATAACTATTGCCAAATATTGAGTTGGACGCTTTTTTTGGCCCACCCTGTATAATTAAATATTGAAGTTGTCAGTTCAAGATACACAATTAAAGTAAATCTTTAGAATTTGTTTTATTTCCAGCGACGGCACCCTAAAAGATAAATAATTTGTATAAATACAACCTACTGTTTAACTTTTATGATTCATCCAGTTTTGTTTAAACAAAAACTTTTATAGGTTTAATATTTTTTGATGATTTGTTCCCAGTTTTTAGAAGTTATCAATGAATTTAGTTAACTAAAAAATGTTATTTATCCATAAGCAGATAAGCCTGTCATATATGGAATTTTATTTTATTGAATTTACGAGGATAGTCTCTGCGGATTAGGTCCGGTTTGGGTTCAAGGATGCGATCCGTGAAATCTAATCCTTTGGAAATTCGTTGGAGTAGAGTCCTAATTTTTAAAACCATTCATGGGCTTATTCACTGCAAGGGTCGGAAATTGGCTTAAAATCTAAGCTATACCTTTTACGTACCCCTATCAATTGGCTGTTTTAAAAAAAAATGTAAGTTGAAGCAACGACTAATTTAATTATAAGATGAAAGCTTTGTAAAATTCGCTATATTTGTAATCGCTAGCAAATGGAGTATCCAATAAACGAAAACACCGAAATTCTTTAGCTTACTGGATAATCGTTTGTTACATTTTGTTAAACCCACCACGCTTTTTAGTCCTGTCGCCAGGGGGGGTACAACGGCCTCTTTAATTCAGATGGACTTACCCAAGGTTTTTTATGTATTTTGACCCGTAGAACACGAATTTTTTGGGTATCAGTTGATTCGGATATCGATAAGTTTGTTATAAACAAAGAACTTGAGGAATTACATAACAGCGATTTTTCTCAAAACAAAACATTTTTTTTGTATTTTTTGAGTGATTCTCAGCAAAAAATGGTTTTACAAGTTTTTTCGTAGGATGCATAGTTTTAGAGATAAACGCGATTGAACTTCTAAAAATTCGAAAAAGTGCAATTTTTGAACCCGAATAACTTTTGATTAAAAAATAAAATAGCAATTCTGCTTACTGCATTTGAAAGTTCAAGTCAAATTCTATCGGTTTTGATTATTTGTATTGCTAAAAATTAAGTTTTTATTTGTTAAACAAAGCCATAAACACATAGTGTTTCCCGTGCCCAATGCATGCGTTTTAATGTACGTAATTTACGTAGAAATTTTCTGTATGCGCGCCTACTTCGTTCGATTTCAAATAGGAAATGCATTGAAAACATCATTCAATCACTATGTGTTTATAGCTTTGTTTGACAATAAAAAAATTAATTCTTAGCAATGAAAGTAATCAAAACCGATAGGATTTGACTTGAACTTTCAAATGCGGTAAGCAGAATTGCTATTTTATTTCTCAATCAAAAGTTATTCGGGTTCAAAAATTGCAATTTTTCGATTTTTTGAAAGTTCAACCGCGTTTATGTCGAAAACTATGCATCCAACGAAAAAACTTGTAGAAACATTTTTTGCTTAGAATGACCCAAAAAATACGAAACAATGTTTTGTTTTGCGAAAAATCGCTGTTATGTGATTCCTCAAGTTCTTTGTTTATAACATCTTATCGACATCCGGATCGACTGTTACCCAAAAAATTCGTGTTTTACGGGTCAAAATACATAAAAAAAACTTGGGTAAGTCCATCTGAATTAAAGAGGCCGTTATACCCCCACTGGCGACAGGACTATTTTAACCACAATGGCAATATTCACTATTATTCATATCTGTAATAAAATTCTAAACTGAAAGTATAAGTTTTGTATTAATAGATAAAAAAGAAGAAGAGATAAACTTCAACAACTATGGCGCTTTACGTCTAAGAGGAAGAGAATTTAAAGTACATGTCGCACCTCGGCAACAACACTGTCATAAGTCAAAAATAGCCATTTTGAGTAAATCCGGTATGAAGATCATCCTTACTATACAGGGTGTTTCATTAATAATTGTCCATATAGTAACTGGAGAAAGCTTAGCACAAAATACAAAGATTTAACCTAAAACACTTAAATAAAATGTGGTTCCTTACTTAGCTACAGGGTGTTTTATCTAAAAATTTGAAAACTATTTTTGCTCAGCATTTTAAAATTATTCGACGTATCCTTTTCACACTTGGCAAAAAGTGCGACTACTAGACACCCTACTAAATTATGATAAACAAATGTTTCTAGCTATTACCAGAGGCGTACGACAGGGGATGGTGAATGGTGGACCCTTCTCAAATTCTACGCCACTGGAGGAATTACTATTTTGGTGCCATTTTTAGATTCTCCAATACTTTCTACGTAAATAATATGCTCTTAATTGGTAATGATAAAGTCATTAGTTTTCGAGATATTTGAAGTTAAATATGAAACGGCACAGTTATTTTCATTAATTTATGATACGATTCATATGATTAAAAATGTAAAAATTATTTGTACCCAGTACTTTAAAACTATTTGGCGTATCCTAATCATACTTGGCAGAAAGTGTAGGTACTGTACACCCTACTAAATTAAGATAAATAAACGTTTCTAGCTACTACCAAAGGCGTACGACAGGGGATAGTGGCTGGTTGACCCTTCCCAAATTCTACGCCACTGACGAAATTGCTATTTTAGTGTAATTTTTTGATTTTGCAATACGTTTTATGTAAATAATATACTCTTCATTCGTAACGATAAAATGATAAGTTTTCGAGATATTTGAAATTAAAAATGAAGCGACACAATACATTAATCAAAATAACCGTGTCGTTTCATTTTTAACTTCAAAGATCTCGAAAACTAATGACTTTATAGTTACGAATGAAGGGTATATTATTTTCATAGAAGGTATTAAAGAATCCAAAAATTGAACTAAAATAGCAATTTCGCCAGTGGCGTAGAATTTGGAAAGGGTTAACCATTCACTTTCCCCCGTCGTACGCCTCTGGTAATAGCGAGAAACGTTTGTTTAACATAATTTAGTAGTTTGTACAGTACCTATATTACCTGCCAAGTATGAAAAGTATACGTGGAATAGTTTTAAAATGCTGAGCAAAAATAGTTTTTAAATTGTTAGATAAAACACCCTATAACTCAGTAAGGAACCACATTTTATTTAAGTGTTTTAGGTTAAATCTTCGTATTTTGTGCTAAGATTTCCCCAGTTACTATATGGACAATTATTAATGAAACACCCTGTATAACATTCGATTATTTCTATAAATTAAACAATAATTTTGTTATTTTTTCTTCATAAGATTAAGTTATTTTATTAATTAGTACTCTTTATTGTAGAAATTTGAAACTAACTTATTAATTATTAACAAATGTGTCTGTGTTGCTGAAAACCCAAAGATGGATTATAACAATGTGCCACTGTTGCTGATCATAGTGGTTGGAAATTGCACAGAAATTGAGGTTCAACGTGAAATTTATGATAGGTTATAATGATTTTTAAGATTTTTTAATAGAGTGGAACCTCGATAAGTCGGATTAATCGGGACAGCGGCCGATCCGGGTTATCGAAAATCCGGGTTAGCCGGAGAATATGGTAAAAATTATTAAAATACGGTATACTTAGAGATAAACTCCCATATGCACAGTACATCTAAATTACATACAGTTGTATAGAGTATTGTTTATTTCTTGGTAAAAAACTCAGTTGAAATGAAAAAATTTTTGTTTTGTCTGATGAAAATCGGTCTGGGTTAGCCGGACTTCCGAGTTATCGGGGTCGACTTATCGGAGGTCCACTGTACATTTATTTAAAGAATACAACACAAACGTAATTACATAAGAACATAAAATAAATCCGCTTATTGCCTATTACAAAATACTCGTTAGAAACATGTACCTATTTAGATTTTTAACATTAATTTTAAAGTAACTACTGGTTTTTGACGCCTTTCTTTGATGACTGGAGGAGGATCTGAGAGAAGGGTCTATTTTGCATCCTAAGATCAATAAAAATTATGATACATATTATTTTAAAATGATGTGATTTTTGTTGGATAAAAAGTTCAAGGCATCTATTTTATTTTGGAAAAGTTTCAGTGGTGCGTTATAGAGCTGTTTTAATTCAATATTATCAGGTGTTAAGCCAATGGAATTTCTACTGTTTGTTTTCCGAATTAAAATTTTATTTTGAAGTTGCTATCACTGTAAGAAGTTTTATAATAAACGGTAAACAGTTCATCTCTAAGTAGGTACTTGTAATGTTGCAATATCGGACCACAAAACTTTTTCTCCGTCAGAATTTAAAACAAAATTCTTTCCCATTTTCTCCTGCAATTGTTTTACATCAAAAAAATCTGTAAAGTTCATTTATGTAATTTTGTATGAATTTGTTGCCCAGATATTCCTCCTTGTCCACTTTTAAAATAAACAGCTTTTGTAGTAGCAAGTTTTAATATATTTATATTTTGAACAATCAGTCATTTTCAACGAAAAATTCACAAAAAAACACGTTTATAACTAACTGAAATCACACCACAAACGTGGTTCTCAGAATAATGTGACAGTGTTGTCACTCATTATAGCGCACCTAATTTAAAAAAAAATGTATCTAAATATATCTGCATCACTGTCATAAGTGAGTTGTTACTGTGTTGCTGAATAGAGTTGTACAAAAATAGTTATTGCCATAACAGACATAAGTCGCCATCTAGCGCTTATAACACAAAATATCTTTTCGACAGTGATGCAGACGAAAGTTTAACAAAATACCCATTTAATGCACCAAACATAAAAAAACACTGAATTTCGACTTATGACAGTGTTGTTGCCGAGGTGCGATGTATACATGTGTTATAGTGAAACCCCGAAGTTCCGGCGCTCCTAAGTTTTGCTAGTCAATCCACAGATCTGACTAACGGATTTAGTCAAACCCCGAAATAAATTTCATTTTCGGCGTTTGACTGAAGACTTTTTAGTCAAAGCTAGGAGTGTGTAACTTTTCAGTCAAACGTCGAAAGAAAAATAATCTGTTTCGGGCTTTGACTAGGACTAGGCGATCCTAGAAAATACTGACAGACTCGGTCAAACTTCGATCTTTACTGTGCACTGTGCAGTACATTGCAAGATTTTATAAAAAAGGTTATTCAGACCGAGGAAGAGTTAGAAAACTTTATCAATTCATCTGGAGAAAAGCAAAATGATACTGATGATACTATTAAGTGGCAACTTTATTATTAAGTGCTGGAATTTTAGATTTACTTAACTGTTAACTTCAATAATTATTCTTTTATAACTTTCAGACTATATCAATTATTTTACTATACAGTGTACTACACGTAGGACATCACCATCGATGAATTTAACTTTGAGCGCGTTAGAGAATTTAAGTATCTTGGAACAACAATAACTGAATGACGGATCACAAGAAATAAACAATAGAATACAGGTCAGCAACAGATGTCTTTTTGCCCTCCAAAACCTTATAAAATCGAAACAGCTAACAAGACGAACGAAAATACAAGTGTATAAAGCAATCATACGACCCGTTGTGATGTATGGAAGCGAAACGTGGACGATAACAAAGGCAAACGAAGAGAGACTACTTGTTTGGGAAAGAAAAATCCTAAGGAAGATATTTGGGCCTATGCTGGATGAAACATCAGGACAATATAGAATAAAAACTAACATAGAGCTCGAAGAACTTTACCCAGACGCAAACATCATAAAATATATAATAAAGTCCAGAAGACTCCAATGGGCAGGATACCTCAGAAGACATTCTGACCAAAGGACAGTAAGGCTGGTGTGGGAGGAAGCCCCAACTGGAATAAGGCCAAACGGACGCCCTCATCTTCGATGGCAAGATAATATAGCAGGAGACCTGAAAGCTATGGACGTGGAGAATTGGATGGAGGTAGCTCAAGACAGAGAACAGTGGAGGTATGTTGTCGAGTCGGCTAAAACCCACGAAGAGTTGTAATGCCACCGAGTAGTACTAGTAGCACTACACGTGTACGTGCCTTGCTCTGTTTTTACCTAGAATCTTAAAAAATTTCACAAAAAAAACGTTTCAACTTAAAATAAAGATTTTATTTTAGCTAAAACATATGAAATGGGAATGTCAACGTCAAGTGTGAAATTAGATACTTCAATAGGAGAAAAAAATTAAAGGCAATCGTGGGAGTGCCGACAGAAGTGAAAACTTCTTATAGTATATAAATTACGAGCTCAATGCTTTTACCCCATCATAAAAGAAGTGCTATACCTATATCATATACGATATACGCGATGCGTATGCCCAATGCTATTTATGTATACATACACATAATTTATATATGTACAAAATTTATTTCAGCGAAGTGATGACGGTCGCAAATTCAATACATTTTCCCCATCCAAGAAGTGCACAACGTCCCTAAAGAAATTTTCAATCCAAATATTTATTTCGTCGAAGCGATGATGGTCGCTAATTTAATACTTTTTTACATCGCAAAAGTGCACAACGTCCCTAAATAAGTTTCACTTCAAATATTTATTTCGTCGAAGCGATTACGGCCCTAATTCAATACTTTTCTTCCATACAAAAAGTGCACAACGTCCCTATAAAAGTTTTCACTTAAAAAATTTATTTCGTCGAAGCGATGACGGTCGCTAATTTAATAATTTTTCCTTATTCAAAAAGTGCACAACGTCCCTCAAGAAGTTTTCACTTCAAAAATTTATTTCGTCGAAGCGATGAAGGTTCGCTAATATATATTTTCCCCATCCAAAAAGTGCACAACGTCCCTCAAGAAGTTTCCACTTCAAAAATTGATTTCATCGAAGAGATTACGGTCGCTAATTTAATACTTTTTTACATCGAAAAAGTGCACAACGTCCCTAAATAAGTTTCACTTCAAATATTTATTTCGTCGAAGCGATGACGGTCCCTAATTCAATACTTTTCCCCCATCCAAAAAGTACACAACGTTCCTAAAGAAGTTTTCACTTCAAAAATATATTTCGTCGAAGCGATGACGGTAGCTAATTTAATAATTTTTCCATCGAAGCGATGAAATCAATCCCACAGAGATAAAAGAGCCATGTGCAATAACGCCAAATCAGATAGCCCACCAACTGCTTCTGAATGGCAAAGCAAACCATCGTTGCAAAACGCCAAAGATCATAAGAACTCAAGACCAGGAAACAAATCTCTTGCGAAACCCATTTACCATCGAAGAGCTCAAAAATGGTATTGACTGTATGAAAAATGGAAAATCACCTGGGGTGGAAGAAATCCTAACAGAGCAGATAAAACACTTCGGGGAAAAAGCGAGACAATGGGTGCTCGATCTATTTAACATCTGTCGCTCTACCTACCAGATTCCAAAACAGTGGCGTAAATCAAAAGTCCTAGCCCTTCTGAAACCTGGGAGAGACCCTGAACTACCGGGTAGCTACCGTCCGATATCTCTGCTATGCCATTTATAACCGCATCCAGGAAAAATTAGATGCAAAACTAATCCCACAACAAGCAGGCTTCAGACCAGGTAAATCATGCACAGGCGAAGTGCTGAACCTAACAGAGTACATATAGGAGGGATTTGAATAGAAAGAGATAGTGGGAGTAGCCTTGATAGATCTCACAGCGGCCTATGATACGATAAACCACAGAATCTTGCTAACTAAGATCTATAACACTGTGCTTGATTATGACCTGGTAAATATCATTAGATCACTATTGTGTAATAGACGCTTCTACGTTGTGCTAAATGGAAAGAAGAGCAGATGGAGAACCGAAAAAAATGACCTACCTCAAGGAAGTGTTCTGGCGCCGTCCCTATTTAACATCTACACCAACGACCAACCAATGCACCCTCAGACGGAGAGTTTTGTTTACGCTGACGACCTTGGTATCGCCGTAGGGAAAAACACTCACACAAGTGGAGTCGACAATGGAAGAGGCTTTAAACATGATGTCAACTTACTACAATCAAATCTCATTAAAACCAAACCCTACAAAAACCCAGGTATGTGCATTCCATCTCAACAACCATCTGGCGCATGTAAAACTGAATGTTTCTTGGGAGGGACAACGCTTGGAACATACTGATAGGCCCAAATATCTTGGAGTGATACTAGACCGGTCACTAACGTATAAATTCCACTGTGAGAACACAAGATAAAAGGTTTCTACGAGAAACAACCTTCTCCGGAAACTTGTAGGGAGCAAGAGGGGTGCAAACCCCCAGGTCTTAAAGTCAACAGCTGAGGCCTTATGTTTCTCAACAGGGGAATATGCTTGTCCCGTTTGGGGTAGATCTAGACAACAAGTCACCACGGCGGTAAATGAAACATGTAGAATAATGACCGCTTGCATGAAGCCTACCCCTCTACCCCTACTGTACCGGGCAGCTGGATTCGCATCACCAGACGACCGTAGATGCGCCTCACAATATGTGAAGAAGTTCAGGCAAACTTTCGATGAAAGGCACCAATTATACGGGTTTGACGAACCGCCAGGAACCAGCCGACTTAAATCAAGGAAAACGTTTATGAAAAAAGTCAGCGTCGAACCACCCGAACTGTTCCCCCTACATCCAGAACGACCTAATGGAATGAACCTGGACTGAAGAACCTGGCGGACATTCAACCGCATACGCACAGGTGTTGCCCCTGTAAAACAGAACCTCATTAAATGGGGCATCAAGACAGATAACGACGCACTTTATGAATGTTTGGAAATACAGAACGTAGACGACCTGAGAGTCTGCAGACTTTGCCGATCACAGTGGCTTCTCGATTATTTATGGCTCGCAAATACAAAGGGTGTAGACGTGGCCCGATATTGGGCAGAAAAACGGTAGTCGGATCCAGACACGAAAAAGTAAAAGTATCGAAGCGATGACGGTCGCCAATTTAATGCTTTTTTTCATCGAAAAAGTGCACAACGTCCCTAAAAAAAATATAAAGGAAAAGATTCCTCTCATTGGCTGTATACCATAATAAACACTTACTAATGAAGTAAAAACTTCACATGTAGGTAGGTGGTATATAATTTATTAAAAAATTTTTTCTCTAAAAATGATCCAAGATGGATAAAATCACAAACGTTTTCGGACCAATCAGTCCATCATCAGGTGGTAGAAACCTAAAATAAGCAAACCACTGTATTAAAAAAGCCAAGATGAAATTTGACTGTCTGAAAGTTAGGAAAATTACAACATGTGGTTACTTACTTCAGATCCAAAGTAGTTGGAACTAGCTACATATTTAGGTCAAAAGACCTTAATGTAATAATAATTATGCCATTTAGGCTACAAAAATGTCGACAATAAGTCGATGTCGAAGTTGTGTACCTATTGTACCTGGTTTTGTCTAGAATTTCACGTAGTATCTTAAAATGCAATAATATACAGGATATTTTATTTAAAATAACAAAGTTTTTTAAAATATCAATGTTTTTTACTTCCAATATAACCAGAAGTGACATGTATGTTAAAATATTTTCTTTATCTTCGATATAACTTTTAATCCCCACAAACGAATTTTCATAAATATCGTGTAAATTGTTTCCGATATACATATAAATCGTGTAAGCTCGTTGTGAAACACCCTGTACATTATTTTATTTCAACAATATCGGTTCTATGTGCAACCAGCTAAAGAATCCATTTAAATGTTTTACGATGATGTTCGAGATAAAGCTAACACCTGTTTAGGAAGGTGTACAAAGAAGATGAAGTTAATACTTTTTAGAGCCACTTTGAGCGTGAGCTCAGACGGTAATGGCATTAAATTTTTTACCTCATTATTTCACATAAATTGGTTCACGAACCGTTTTTTTCCGACTTTATTGGATTCTTTGTGTGGGTGATTATTAGATCGGTGTACCAGGATCTTAAAAACGTAAGTTTAATCAAGATGTAGAATAAACCAGAAAGGAATAAGCTAGGTGTGTCAGAAAATGTTTACAACAGGTTTTTTTTTCAAATATTAATATACTTTTATAGTTAAGATTTTTAGAATTAATTTTTTCATAAAATTTCTATTTTTTAGAAGAACACAAGTATGTATAATATAAAAATATTCTTTTTATACTCTATTGTGTATTATTAACTCATTCCTGAGTTATAAAAATAACACGATTTATTTTAAATCTTCTCCAAGTCACCCTGTGGAATATTCCAGCATTTATAAAATAGATACTCAAATTAAAACACAACTATAGATTCATGTTTTCTCAACATTCTGTTTTTTGATTCATTCGCTTATGTTGGACCATAAAAAAATTACGTTGTGATACACTGGCCGCAAAGTTAAACTCAGTAACATTTTTGTTTCTAAATTTAAAACAAGTATTAACGGAGAAACAATTAATAATGCTTTATTGTGCCCAAGCCGAATCTCGTTTGAGATACGGGATTTGTTTTTGGGGATCAAGTTGCCAGATCAATGAAGTCTTTTTTGCACAAAAAAGAATAATACGGACTATTGCTGGTATCCCTCATAAAACAAGTTGTAGGCAATACTTTCAAAATTTCAAAATATTGCCATTGGCCTGTATTTATATTCTGGAGACTTGTATATATATTTAATAACCTCGAAAATTTTAAAACCAATGGGCAAATACATAACATGAATACTAGATATAAAGATACCTGGCGTGCCCCAATGTGTAGGGGAAATATATATTGCAGGTCCCCGAGTATAATGGGACATGGGACAAAGACTCTATAATAGATTACCAACGCATATAAAATTGTGTAAGAGCCTGACAAGCTTTAAACACTAAATTTAAAGGAATTTCTGATGACACACATTTTTTATTCGGTTGAAGAATTTCTTCAATTTTAAATGTATTTTCATTGTTAGTTTGTGTAGTGAAATTGTTTATTTGTTTGTTATATTTACTTAATGTGTTACTTTTTACTAATTCTATACAGACTCTGTCTGTCTAAAAGAAAATAAAGTATTTATTTATTTATTTGTTTACGTATTTTAACAATTAGCCATGTTTTTTTATCAATACAGGGTGATTTTTTTAAATAAGCATGGCAAACGTCAAGAGGTAATTCTACATGAAAAAATAATGACAATTTGTTTGATAAACCTATGTCCGCAAATGCTTCGTTCCTGAGATAGAGGGTGTTGAAATTTTTCTTACAAACTGACGATTTATTTATTGTTTTAAAACCGGTTGAGATATCGAAATGAAATTTGGTGGGTTTTAAGATGTAGTTATTGGACATTTTTTGACATACAAGTAAGAATTTAATAAAAAATCAATGGGAAAATCCCAATAGTTGGCTGTATACCATAGTTTAAAAACCAATACAGAAGTAAAAACTTCGAGATGTATTCTGGTATAAAATGGTTTATTTAAAAACTATAAAATGTCATCGATTGCAGAACGTTTTCGTTCTAAACAGAACATCTTCAGTGCCTAGAATGAAGTATTTCCACGTTAGATTAAAGCAAAAGGTTAAAAATGTGACTGTTAAAATGAAAAAAGTGTGGGAATACTTACATCCTGCCGAGTATTTTGAAACTAGCACACCGTAAATAGTGTTAACATCATCATATATGGTTTACATAATGTAATATGTTAAAATGTTATGACTACAAGTCGATGTTAATGGATAAAGTGGAACACATGCTAAAAGGGTGCCATGGTTCCCTGCTCGAAGATACTAGGTACTTGCCAATTCAATGGGCACAGACCAACTGAGAAATTATGAAGTGGATTTACAATTTGACAAGGGTGACATGACATGACAAGATAAAGCCAATTTTTGGTTAAAGTTTCATTTGATTTTGGATTTTTTAATAAAATGCGGAGGTTTGTCTGCAAAAATAATTTAAATTATTTGAATAATAAACTCTACTGTAAAGTTTAAATTAGCAACTCTCTATTCCAGAATAACTTATAGATTCATTAAATTTAATGCAGATATATTACGTGGTTTAAGTTGTGACGTCATCGGATGTGAAATGACGAGTTGAAAGTTAAGTTTGTGGAAACAAAGAAATACACTACATAGTAAGATAATTAGACTTGCATGGAAAAACAAAGCTAAACAAGCCGAGAAAACCAGAATTTAAGAGTGTTTTTATGTGATGAAATGTTGGTTGCCTAACAAGGCAAGCAGACAACAGGTTGAAGGTAAACGGTAGAATATTGCGAGAAAACAGTATATATACAAAAGGTGGCTATATGTTGTGTTAAATTTATTATTATACTATTGTAATGAATAATTATGTCTGTTAAAAGTTGGAAAATAGTTGTTAACAAAATTAAATAACTAAAGATTACTGTTAGTGAGGTAGATATATGTGTGAAGGATATGATTGTATATAGTATTGTGAAATGAATGAGAGTATGTAATAATATAATAAAATTAAACTATGTGACATAAAGTCTGATTCATCTTTATGTAGTTTTGAAAGGACTGAATGAATTGGAAGTAATGTATCTTGATAGTCTACCAACGTGGAATAGTGAATAAAATAATTAGAATGAGAGCTACCAATATAGGTCAAATTGTGGGTTGGTGTCAGTATGTAAAGAAGAATCTAAATTGAATGAGTATATGAAATAGAAAAGTATGAGATTGATTTCTATTGGTGATAGTGGAGTAAATAGACTGAACTAAATGATATATATTTAAGTGCACAAACTTTATGAACGTATGTGATTGTAACTGAAATCAAACAAATGCAAAATGTGAAAAAATTTTTATTTTAAATTGGGATAAATGGATATTGGAAGTTGCCTGATATGAATGGAAATGAAAAGATAGATGAAAAAGGAAGAATAGTGAATGCAATAAAACTTATGAAAGAAGTTTGACTGAATGGGTCGTAATGGATATAGGTGTGCAGTATCCTATTGTTAAGTAAAGTCTAAGAATCTAAAAAGAAAGCAGTGACAGAATGTTACTAAGTAAGGAAAGTGATATATATGACAGACCAGAGTGATTGGATGTATGGTGTTTTTTATTATTGTAAGCGGAGATGAGAGAAAATGAGTAAGTAACATAACAGGCAACAGGATAAGTGAGTGTGAAGAACATTCCAAAGAGACAATAAACCAGACCGATTTAAGGATTAATAATAATAAGAGGCATTTAAATAAATTATGAAAGAAATGGTGAGATGAGATATAGAGGACCTGAAAAAGAGACAGAGACACAAGGTCAAACCAGAAATGACTAGGAGTGGAGAAAAATATGAAGGATAGGAAAATAGAAGAATCAAAACTGTGTGAGGGATGGGATAGTGGGGGAGGCAGCAATGAAGTTGAAAAGAAAAACAAGTTGAGATATGTGTTAATGGGTGATTAGTATGGAAAGAGAAGACTGTTATAAACTAGTGGGGTAGTGGAAAAAGAGGGGGAGGGGGAAATGGAGAATAGGAGTATAGGGGAAGGGGGGTGAGAGGAAAAATGAGAGAAAACTAGGGTTGGATTAAGGGAATAGTTGTCGATGGATAGGAGTGAAAGGACGATTTAAAGTTGTTTGACGATTAACGCAATTGGGGCTGGTCCTCATGTCTCTGGAAATCTCAAGGTCCTCGTACAAATCCAGGCGTAGATTGTTTCTGTCTTGTATGTTATGAATTAATTTAACACCATCAGGGATGTCGAGATGATGATTATTAACTTTCAAATGATGGGAAAAGGCTGATGTAGTGTCTCTTTTAGAATGTTCAGCAGATCTGGTTGAGAGTGATCTGTAAGTCCTGCCGATGTAAGAGGCATCACAATCAGAACAAGTCAGTCTATAAACACCACTACGATTCATATAGTGTATTGTATCCTTAGTATTTGTCAAAAAGTGGCCAAGGGTATTTCCAACTTTGAAAGAAATATGTATATTCTCAGAAGAGTTAGATACAATACGTTTAATCTTTTCAGATAGATGTGGGTTATGATATGGTAGTGACCTGTAAATAGCAGAAGAGGAAGATGACTGATGGAAAGCAGAATTTTGAAGCAATTTAGATTCTCTTTTACGGATGAGTTTATCTATTATAGAGGGATCGTAACCATTGTTGACAGCTATTTGTTTTATAATGTTGAGTTCTTTGTTGAAAGAATCTGTTGACATAGGTATAGAGAAAAGTCTGTGTATGAAGCTTCTGAAAGCTGCTAGTTTGTGTGATAGAGGATGATTAGAAGAAAAATGAATTACATGGTCAGTTTGGGTGGGTTTACGAAAGATACCAAAGTTGAATTGGTTGTTAAGTCTGGTAATAGATAAATCAAGGAAATTAATGGCTTGAGAAGATTCTAGTTCCATGGTAAATTTGATATTAGGGTGAATTGAGTTAATTTTAAGAAGTAGTTGTTGAGCTGAGTCATGATGTCCAGCGATGAAGACCAAACAGTCATCTACGTAACGAAACCAATGTAAAATTTCTGGATTTTTCATAATGTGATTGGACTCTAAATGATCCATAAAGACATCAGCTAGGAATGGGGATAAGCAACTGCCCATTGCTAAACCATCTGGTTGTTTATAGAATTTGTTGTTGAATTGAAAGAAATCTTGAGATAGACATAATTCAAGGATATCTAGTATCGGTGAAATGACATTGGGCTGAAAAGACTTGTTGACTAAGAGTGATTTTACCAGACTTAAAGTTTCGATTTTGGGCACTGAAGTAAATAGGTTGCTTACATCAAAAGAAAGCATAGTTATGTCTGGATTGAGATTGATGAGTTGAAGTTTATCAACTAATTGGTATGAATTTGATACAGTAAAACGGGGTGTGAAGTTGATTAAATTTTTTAAGGTGTTGAGTATGAATTTTGATAAAATAGAAACTGGAGTGTTAATGAAACTGACGACAGGACGTATAGGAATTCCAACTTTATGTATCTTGGGTAAACCGTACAACCTCGGAATAAGAGGGTTGCCAGGCAGTTTGTTGTAAGGGGCCTCATAATTGGATAAAAATTCAGAGTGTTTTTTGATGTTATCTTTCAATTTACTTATGAATCTCTTGGAAGGATCAGTTGGTAAAATAATGAAGTGGTTGTCATCTAGAAAAGATGAAACTTTATTGTTGTAAGTACCACGGCCTAGAATAACCAAACAATTACCTTTATCAGCTTTAGAAAAAATTAGGTTGTGATTAACAATTTTATGTTTAATTGATTTAAGAGTTTTGAGATGAGATTGAGCTTGTTTAAATGATAGATTATCAATAAAAGAAGAGTTCTGAGAAGAAGAAGAATTTGAAGATGAAGAAATCTTATTTTTATATTTATTTATGTAACGGTAACAGGAATTTCTAGTTGACGTTCTTTGTGAAAGAGATAATGAAAGGTTTTGGATTACTACATCTGTCTCAATAGATAGACTCTCAAGATCGTGTAAAGATAAATCTTTAGGGACGGAGTATTTGAGACCATAGTTTAATAATTTAATTTCATCTGTTGAAAAGCTGATATCGGTAAGGTTCTTTATTCTAGGGTGGAATTGAAAATCTGAAAACTTTTTATTGTTATTTCTATCCTGAGAGGCTTGATCATATACAGTTTTGTCTCTAATGAGATTAATAAGCTTGTTATGTACTCTATTGAATTTAATTGTGTTAGAAGCATCTACCTTGTCATGCACATCTGTCAAAAAATTATTGAAGTTAATGAATCCTATAATATCGAGCAAAGAATCATACATTACCTTAAGCTTACAATTGATGTAATTAAGTTTACTATAATGTGAACATATCTCTTTTTTCATAAGTTTTATCTGTAGTGAAGTCCTGATGTTGGGTGGTACATTTTTTGATGTCCTGAATATACTAAAAGTTGGAAAAACTTTGAATTTGAGACACTGTTGAATAAACCATATATCGTTCATTCAGTCCTTTCAAAACTACATAAAGATGAATTAGACTTTATGTCACATAGTTTAATTTTATTATATTATTACATACTCTCATTCATTTCACAATACTATATACAATCATATCCTTCACACATATATCTACCTCACTAACAGTAATCTTTAGTTATTTAATTTTGTTAACAACTATTTTCCAACTTTTAACAGACATAATTATTCATTACAATAGTATAATAATAAATTTAACACAACATATAGCCACCTTTTGTATATATACTGTTTTCTCGCAATATTCTACCGTTTACCTTCAACCTGTTGTCTGCTTGCCTTGTTAGGCAACCAACATTTCATCACATAAAAACACTCTTAAATTCTGGTTTTCTCGGCTTGTTTAGCTTTGTTTTTCCATGCAAGTCTAATTATCTTACTATGTAGTGTATTTCCTTGTTTCCACAAACTTAACTTTCAACTCGTCATTTCACATCCGATGACGTCACAACTTAAACCACGTAATATATCTGCATTAAATTTAATGAATCTATAAGTTATTCTGGAATAGAGAGTTGCTAATTTAAACTTTACAGTAGAGTTTATTATTCAAATAATTTAAATTATTTTTGCAGACAAACCTCCGCATTTTATTAAAAAATCCAAAATCAAATAAAACTTTAACCAAAAATTGGCTTTATCTTGTCATGTCATGTCACCCTTGTCAAATTGTAAATCCACTTCATAATTTCTCAGTTGGTCTGTGCCCATTGAATCGGCAAGTACCTAGTATCTTCGAGCAGGGAACCATGGCACCCTTTTAGCATGTGTTCCACTTTATCCATTAACATCGACTTGTAGTCATAACATTTTAACATATTACATTATGTAAACCATATATGATGATGTTAACACTATTTACGGTGTGCTAGTTTCAAAATACTCGGCAGGATGTAAGTATTCCCACACTTTTTTCATTTTAACAGTCACATTTTTAACCTTTTGCTTTAATCTAACGTGGAAATACTTCATTCTAGGCACTGAAGATGTTCTGTTTAGAACGAAAACGTTCTGCAATCGATGACATTTTATAGTTTTTAAATAAACGATTTTATACCAGAATACATCTCGAAGTTTTTACTTCTGTATTGGTTTTTAAACTATGGTATACAGCAAACTATTGGGATTTTCCCATTGATTTTTTATTAATGACAGTATGGTCAATTTGGCTCTTCAGTATTTGCGACTAGCAACACGACGAAACAACTTGAAACTCGATATATGGTTTATTCAACAGTGTCTCAAATTCAAAGTTTTTCCAACTTTTAGTATAGTCAGGACATCAAAAAATGTACCACCCAACATCAGGACTTCACTACAGATAAAACTTATGAAAAAAGAGATATGTTCACATTATAGTAAACTTAATTACATCAATTGTAAGCTTAAGGTAATGTATGATTCTTTGCTCGATATTATAGGATTCATTAACTTCAATAATTTTTTGACAGATGTGCATGACAAGGTAGATGCTTCTAACACAATTAAATTCAATAGAGTACATAACAAGCTTATTAATCTCATTAGAGACAAAACTGTATATGATCAAGCCTATCAGGATAGAAATAACAATAAAAAGTTTTCAGATTTTCAATTCCACCCTAGAATAAAGAACCTTACCGATATCAGCTTTTCAACAGATGAAATTAAATTATTAAACTATGGTCTCAAATACTCCGTCCCTAAAGATTTATCTTTACACGATCTTGAGAGTCTATCTATTGAGACAGATGTAGTAATCCAAAACCTTTCATTATCTCTTTCACAAAGAACGTCAACTAGAAATTCCTGTTACCGTTACATAAATAAATATAAAAATAAGATTTCTTCATCTTCAAATTCTTCTTCTTCTCAGAACTCTTCTTTTATTGATAATCTATCATTTAAACAAGCTCAATCTCATCTCAAAACTCTTAAATCAATTAAACATAAAATTGCTAATCACAACCTAATTTTTTCTAAAGCTGATAAAGGTAATTGTTTGGTTATTCTAGACCGTGGTACTTACAACAATAAAGTTTCATCTTTTCTAGATGACAACCGCTTCATTATTTTACCAACTGATCCTTCCAAGAGATTCATAAGTAAATTGAAAGATAACATCAAAAAACACTCTGAATTTTTATCCAATTATGAGGCCCCTTACAACAAACTGCCTGGCAACCCTCTTATTCCGAGGTTGTACGGTTTACCCAAGATACATAAAGTTGGAATTCCTATACGTCCTGTCGTCAGTTTCATTAACACTCCAGTTTCTATTTTATCAAAATTCATACTCAACACCTTAAAAAATTTAATCAACTTCACACCCCGTTTTACTGTATCAAATTCATACCAATTAGTTGATAAACTTCAACTCATCAATCTCAATCCAGACATAACTATGCTTTCTTTTGATGTAAGCAACCTATTTACTTCAGTGCCCAAAATCGAAACTTTAAGTCTGGTAAAATCACTCTTAGTCAACAAGTCTTTTCAGCCCAATGTCATTTCACCGATACTAGATATCCTTGAATTATGTCTATCTCAAGATTTCTTTCAATTCAACAACAAATTCTATAAACAACCAGATGGTTTAGCAATGGGCAGTTGCTTATCCCCATTCCTAGCTGATGTCTTTATGGATCATTTAGAGTCCAATCACATTATGAAAAATCCAGAAATTTTACATTGGTTTCGTTACGTAGATGACTGTTTGGTCTTCATCGCTGGACATCATGACTCAGCTCAACAACTACTTCTTAAAATTAACTCAATTCACCCTAATATCAAATTTACCATGGAACTAGAATCTTCTCAGGCCATTAATTTCCTTGATTTATCTATTACCAGACTTAACAACCAATTCAACTTTGGTATCTTTCGTAAACCCACCCAAACTGACCATGTAATTCATTTTTCTTCTAATCATCCTCTATCACACAAACTAGCAGCTTTCAGAAGCTTCATACACAGACTTTTCTCTATACCTATGTCAACAGATTCTTTCAACAAAGAACTCAACATTATAAAACAAATAGCTGTCAACAATGGTTACGATCCCTCTATAATAGATAAACTCATCCGTAAAAGAGAATCTAAATTGCTTCAAAATTCTGCTTTCCATCAGTCATCTTCCTCTTCTGCTATTTACAGGTCACTACCATATCATAACCCACATCTATCTGAAAAGATTAAACGTATTGTATCTAACTCTTCTGAGAATATACATATTTCTTTCAAAGTTGGAAATACCCTTGGCCACTTTTTGACAAATACTAAGGATACAATACACTATATGAATCGTAGTGGTGTTTATAGACTGACTTGTTCTGATTGTGATGCCTCTTACATCGGCAGGACTTACAGATCACTCTCAACCAGATCTGCTGAACATTCTAAAAGAGACACTACATCAGCCTTTTCCCATCATTTGAAAGTTAATAATCATCATCTCGACATCCCTGATGGTGTTAAATTAATTCATAACATACAAGACAGAAACAATCTACGCCTGGATTTGTACGAGGACCTTGAGATTTCCAGAGACATGAGGACCAGCCCCAATTGCGTTAATCGTCAAACAACTTTAAATCGTCCTTTCACTCCTATCCATCGACAACTATTCCCTTAATCCAACCCTAGTTTTCTCTCATTTTTCCTCTCACCCCCCTTCCCCTATACTCCTATTCTCCATTTCCCCCTCCCCCTCTTTTTCCACTACCCCACTAGTTTATAACAGTCTTCTCTTTCCATACTAATCACCCATTAACACATATCTCAACTTGTTTTTCTTTTCAACTTCATTGCTGCCTCCCCCACTATCCCATCCCTCACACAGTTTTGATTCTTCTATTTTCCTATCCTTCATATTTTTCTCCACTCCTAGTCATTTCTGGTTTGACCTTGTGTCTCTGTCTCTTTTTCAGGTCCTCTATATCTCATCTCACCATTTCTTTCATAATTTATTTAAATGCCTCTTATTATTATTAATCCTTAAATCGGTCTGGTTTATTGTCTCTTTGGAATGTTCTTCACACTCACTTATCCTGTTGCCTGTTATGTTACTTACTCATTTTCTCTCATCTCCGCTTACAATAATAAAAAACACCATACATCCAATCACTCTGGTCTGTCATATATATCACTTTCCTTACTTAGTAACATTCTGTCACTGCTTTCTTTTTAGATTCTTAGACTTTACTTAACAATAGGATACTGCACACCTATATCCATTACGACCCATTCAGTCAAACTTCTTTCATAAGTTTTATTGCATTCACTATTCTTCCTTTTTCATCTATCTTTTCATTTCCATTCATATCAGGCAACTTCCAATATCCATTTATCCCAATTTAAAATAAAAATTTTTTCACATTTTGCATTTGTTTGATTTCAGTTACAATCACATACGTTCATAAAGTTTGTGCACTTAAATATATATCATTTAGTTCAGTCTATTTACTCCACTATCACCAATAGAAATCAATCTCATACTTTTCTATTTCATATACTCATTCAATTTAGATTCTTCTTTACATACTGACACCAACCCACAATTTGACCTATATTGGTAGCTCTCATTCTAATTATTTTATTCACTATTCCACGTTGGTAGACTATCAAGATACATTACTTCCAATTCATTCAGTCCTTTCAAAACTACATAAAGATGAATTAGACTTTATGTCACATAGTTTAATTTTATTATATTATTACATACTCTCATTCATTTCACAATACTATATACAATCATATCCTTCACACATATATCTACCTCACTAACAGTAATCTTTAGTTATTTAATTTTGTTAACAACTATTTTCCAACTTTTAACAGACATAATTATTCATTACAATAGTATAATAATAAATTTAACACAACATATAGCCACCTTTTGTATATATACTGTTTTCTCGCAATATTCTACCGTTTACCTTCAACCTGTTGTCTGCTTGCCTTGTTAGGCAACCAACATTTCATCACATAAAAACACTCTTAAATTCTGGTTTTCTCGGCTTGTTTAGCTTTGTTTTTCCATGCAAGTCTAATTATCTTACTATGTAGTGTATTTCCTTGTTTCCACAAACTTAACTTTCAACTCGTCATTTCACATCCGATGACGTCACAACTTAAACCACGTAATATATCTGCATTAAATTTAATGAATCTATAAGTTATTCTGGAATAGAGAGTTGCTAATTTAAACTTTACAGTAGAGTTTATTATTCAAATAATTTAAATTATTTTTGCAGACAAACCTCCGCATTTTATTAAAAAATCCAAAATCAAATGAAACTTTAACCAAAAATTGGCTTTATCTTGTCATGTCATGTCACCCTTGTCAAATTGTAAATCCACTTCATAATTTCTCAGTTGGTCTGTGCCCATTGAATTGGCAAGTACCTAGTATCTTCGAGCAGGGAACCATGGCACCCTTTTAGCATGTGTTCCACTTTATCCATTAACATCGACTTGTAGTCATAACATTTTAACATATTACATTATGTAAACCATATATGATGATGTTAACACTATTTACGGTGTGCTAGTTTCAAAATACTCGGCAGGATGTAAGTATTCCCACACTTTTTTCATTTTAACAGTCACATTTTTAACCTTTTGCTTTAATCTAACGTGGAAATACTTCATTCTAGGCACTGAAGATGTTCTGTTTAGAACGAAAACGTTCTGCAATCGATGACATTTTATAGTTTTTAAATAAACGATTTTATACCAGAATACATCTCGAAGTTTTTACTTCTGTATTGGTTTTTAAGAATTTAATATTCACCATTGGCTTACATGCGGGTAATATGACCCGTAAAAACATGGCTAGTTGTTAAAGTATCTAACTTTTTTATGGTCTAATGTAAGAATATGAGTCAAAACACAAAATATTGACAAAACATGACGCTATAGTTGTATTTTAATTTCAGTATTTTATAAATGCTAGAATATTCCACAGGGTGATGCGAACTTTGAGAAAAAAAGACAGTTTGATTGGTACACCCAATATACAATGAAAATTCAACTGTTTAGCAACAATGCTAAAATTACAGCGATATTGCTAACGAATAAGGCTATAATATATTAAAAAGATCACTTAAATCGGACAACAGGTTTAGAAAATTAGAGATATCAAAAATGACCCATTTTTAAGGTGTCCGGTTAATTTTGCTCCCCAGTGTACTACGAATATTTCTGATTAATTTTTACAATAGCTACTTTCTTTTTGTAGTAGTAGTAGACACTGCTCATTATTTACAGATTTAAATTCTCACTTAAGAGTTTCTATTTCAGTTGTGTTTGACCACATAAGGCATTTTTAATTTAGGTTTTTAGATTTGCTCCGTTGTGATAATGAGTTTTCGTTTTTTTCTCTTGTAGGAAAAACGCCAATTAGGTTGGGGTTGGGGCGCAGGCCCATGATTTTGGAGATCTTACCTGATTCTGGTATTTTTTTTTAATTTGAGGTTTAAAATTCTTTTCTGAGGTTTATTCTGGATTAATGGTTTCATCCTGGCGTTCCTGTGTCGAGAACTTATCATTTGGTTGGGTTTGGGACGGATCTGGATTTTTTTGGTTTAGTTCGGTTTGATAACATTTCCTATGGTTGGCTGAGTCTACGGGTCACCTGGTTTTATGATTGGAATGTGGAAATATCAATAAGTTAAGTACATGTTTGTCGTTGTAATAAGTCTGCCATTTTGATTTGTGATCTTCCCAGTAAGAATTCTCAATCTGTAGTGAGGCAAGTAGGTACGTCGTATAATGGGGTTACCTGGTATTCTCTATGATTTTTCTCTCTTAGTTGGTATGTTTCAGGCAGTTTGTATGTACTTTCAATAATGTAAACAGTTGAAGTGTTTAAGTTAATTTGATTCTATGTACATGCGGATATAATTTTAATTGTTTGGTTTATATTCTATTGTCTTCTTCTTCTTCTTCTTCTTCTCCCTAAGTCAGGCGAGACACATTAGTCTCGGGTATTTGGTTATAAGACCTTTGTACCATACTTTGTTTTTTCCTTAAACTCTAATAAGTTCTGTGGCTTCAACGAATACCAACAGTGTTCTTATTGGTAGTTTAGGATCTCTTCTGGTTCAAAACTCAGCTGAACAGTAAATTTCTGCCTTACATCACCTAGCACACTGCAATGGCGTAGTATGTGTATGGTGGTCTCTTCTTCCATTTCGCACTTTCTGCACCATGGTTCATTCACCTTACCTAGTTTGTAACAGGTGATTTCTTAAACGGCAATGTCCAGTCATAATTTCAGTAACCGTTTTGATCTCTCGTTTATTGAGGATCGTCAAACTGTTAGAGAGTTTTTTATCAATATTCTTGATATTTTTTTTAGTCTGGATTTGTCCTTTAGTGGCTCTCCATTTCCTTTGATTATTCTTTATCAGCCATTTCTGAACCTCGCTTTTCGCAGCATCTTTAGTAATGTTACAGAAAGGTTCTGGGTATTCAAAAGTTCCTCTCGAGCTCAAGTTTCGCTAACCGATCTGCTCGTGCGTTCTCATGCGCCCCTCCATGATCCGGCACCCATATTAAAGACACTTTATTGTCTTTTGCCAGGTTGTTGAGGAGATCTTTTCAGTTTCTCACCAGTTTTTATTTGGTGAGTTGGTTCTTTACAGCCAGAATAGCCGATTGGCTATCTTTGTAAATGTTTATTCTCTTAGTTTTAGGGTATTCATCAATGATTTCATCAATGCAGGCCACCAAAGCAAAAACTTTAGCCTTGAACACAGTTGTATGTTCACCTAGGCTGTAAGATAGTTATAGTTACATGTTTGCCCAAAGACTCCTGATCCAGTACCATGGGTAGTTTTAGATCCACCAGTGAACCATATTCAGTCCCCATTGATAATTGGGACTTTTTGTTCTCTAGATGGTATAATTGTGTTAATCTTCTCAGTGAAGATTAGTTCTTGTGTCATCATATTTGAGTTCATCATAGAGATGGATTTCTCAAGTATAGTCCCAATAGTGTCTGTGTGGCTATTCAATACATAATTCGGCCTCCAAGTATTGTTTGCTTTGAGTCTTAGGATGGTCATAAAGGCTACCGACGAAATATATAATTCCAGCTGAGGGAAACCTGTGATAGCCTTTATTAAAGCCGTTTCTGTACTATTCAAGGCTCCTGTTATATATAGAAGCGCTTGTCTTTGTAGGGTGGTGAGAGGGGAGTAGTATCCGATATACTAAATTATATATGTATACTAAGTATATTACATTTTCACAGATGTTATCAATTTGGCAATAAAATTTACGTTCCTACATTCTTCTTTTAGTTTGTATTTATATTTAATAAACGTTTGTTTATAATTATTGACTCAAGGTATAAAAAGATTTAACAGGGACGAGGTGAGTTCACTCCCAAAATATGAATATTACCTGACTCCGTAAAAGGTAATGTTTGAATTCACTCCCGGCGATTTTAAGTCGTCATTAGTAAAAGTAATTATTATATGTACCTTAAAATCTGGACACGGTTTAGTGCGGCAGATTCGTGCAAATATAAGAATTGTGCATTTAATGATAGAAGCGTATAATTTGGACGACATATACTACACATATAAACGTTCAAAATTAGATATGAGGCCATCTCAGATTTTACCTTTTAAAAAATGGCGGGCATTCAAAATGGCAACGATACATATGTGACTAATAGCACGATGACTTTTAAACGAAAAGTCCGACTTCAATAAAATTTGGTATATGGGTTTAAATTTTTTGCATAATATAAAGAATATTTTAGTCGGACATTAAACGTTGAAGGCACCACGGGTATTGATAATAACGCTTTCGGTCAACGTATACCCTCGGACCAAAGACCTCGGTATATACACCATTGACCTCAATCGTTATTATCCTTATAATACCCTTGGTACCTTAATAACTATTATTTTCAGAAATTCTGAAAAAAAAACATTGTGATTTGTATCGTATTATATTGTTAATTAGATTTATATGTTAAGATTTATATTGTGTATTGTCGTACATTTGTGTTTTTTGTCCAGAAATTAGGTAAGTATATTCATACAGATATTGGTCAAACAATTATTGTGGATAGAATCAGCATAAATATGTATGCTTTTTCTCATGAGGATCTTTCAGTGCGTCACAGTTTTTCGATTTCTTTCTAACGCATTAAATTGTATGTGACAGAAAAAAACGCACGTCGATGATTACAATTCGTCGGTGACATTTATAACATTTACTCTAGTTGTCAATAGATGGCGCCATAATCGAAAATAAAATAATTTGCGAATTATATAATATAACTACGAATATAATCTGTTCAATTTATAAGGCTATACAAATAAAACAAAATAGCATTTTATAAATGCAATAAACACAATTGATTTGTTTTTTTGCCAAGTTGCAAATAAAATGTGACAACTGTCAGATTTAACTAAAATGTCATGTCACTAAAATGTATATTATCACGGACTTACCTTTTTTTCTATCATTTGTGACGCACTGAAAAATGCTCATGAAAAGAAGCATAGGAATATGTATTTCGAAACGGAACGGTTGAAATTATTTTATAAGAAAGAATATATTAAAAAAACAAGTTAGTCTAGGCGTAAAAATAATTTGTAAAATAAATATCTATATAACATATTTTAGATATGGATATGTAGAAATGTGTAGGTTGCAGGTTATTAAAATATATTTATTTGTATTTAGTTATTTTTATAGATAAAAGTACTATTTGGCAACAATGTTTAAATTTCAGAAAAATAATATCCTTTAATCATCCTTTATTGCAAAATCACTCGGAAGTGAATTCGAATAGTGTCGGGAGTGAACTCGACCAATAAAATAACTACCTGCTCAAGACGGGAGTGAATTCAAAGGTGCCCATTTAACATTGTAAAATCAATCCCATTGTTTGCTTTACTATTAACCTCATAAAATCCTTTTCTAAAACAATTTATTTTAAAACGAAAAGAACGTTCCAGACAATGAAGTTTGGGGCCATTGAAAAGGTAAATGACATCTAGTGCATCTCTTACAACTTCCTAAGCTGGCAAATGCCATTAAGCCGTTTACTTATGATAAGGCCATTACTTTTTTGTGGTGGCCGTAAAAAGTTTGGCGAATAGTGGGAACCGTAAGATGGCGAAAATAAAAGGACAGTTAATGACCCATACTCAAATAAAACGAAGTGAAATAAAGAACAACAGATCGAATACTACATAAGCTTAAATTCGTTAAATTGGACAGGGATGAATCAATATGAAATTGTTGAGAAAAAATAATAGTATTTATTATTTTTATTTGATGCATAAAAGTATTTAGAGGTAATGGATTTTGACAGGAGCTATGAGTCATGCCGATGCAGTACACAAGTTTACATGTTATTTACACGGTCATAGTTCTTGTAAATATCCATTACCTCTATATAATAATACAAAATACCACGGATATTTTTAAAGATATAATTATATAAATATATGCTGGCCATTTATGCTAGTCAGTATGCTAGTCGACCTGGAAACGAACGAATACCGTTTTTTTCGTGCGTTTAGTCGTTGTGTTTCGAGCGAAAAGGTAGGGAACGCGTTAAGTTTACCTTCTAATAACTTGTGTTTTTATTAAAACAATTTTACTGCCAGTATCGCGATTCCGGAACTGCATTATACTAAATCAGCTTTTTCTGGATGAATCGGTAGACGTGGAAACGAAACGTGGCCTCAAAGGTCGCCAGACATTACTCTTATGGATTTCTCAATCTGGGGCTTACTTAAAAATGGAACTTTTGCGCAAAGATCGAAAACTTCAAAGATCTTCAACACTAACTCCATTTTTTTTCAATTTTGACATTTTAATACCAGTAAATCCACAAACATCAATAAACAGGAAAAACCGTGTATCTTAAATATAAACAATATTTTTATACAGTAGAAATATATTAAGTGAACTTAGTTGATTCTTATTTATACAAAATTACAAAGTGCATCCAACTCCATCTTTTTCACAGTTTTCATAAATAAAATAATGATTTTCAAAATATTTTTACATGAATGTGCACACCACCTGTGGTTAACATCCTTCAAAATCATATCCATGTACCAAAACTTGAACAGCCAGTCAGGGGCGGATTTATTCATTAGTGGGCCCGGTGCTAATTCTTGTAGAGGGCCCTACCCAAAACTCTTTTTTGACAAGGCACTTTAAAAATTAAAACAATATAAACTTCAGCACATTTAAAATTATGCAGAAGATACAAGGCTAAGACAAGGTAACGCTTTTTTTCTTTGTTTATTTTCAAAAAATGCTTTTACGACACTTTCAAAATCAATTTCCCCTAATACGTCATTCTCAATAGAGCAGATCGATAACGAAACTAATCTGTTCTCGCCCATTGATGACCTTAATTTATTTTTAATAAAGCTTAATTTTGAAAATGATCTTTCGGATTCGCAGTTCGTGATAGGTATAGTTAAATATATTCTTAAAACAATATAGGTATTTGAAAACACTGAGACAAGGTCTTTTTCGATTATAATATCCAACATGTCTTTAGGTGTTACTACAGAATTCTCGGAATTAGGAAGAGATAAAATAAAATTTTGAAAAAGTATAATCTCTTCGATAAATGCCTGATCTATATCAAGCGGGTACGTTTCGATAAGATTTCGCGCATATTGTTTTAATGTTTCACCTTCAATAGTGCGAAAATTTCCAAAAAATGCAAAAAGATTAGATACATAACCGTATGCTTCACGTCGCTTGTCTAACTCTGTCACTAATGTATCGATCGATAAATAAAATGTTTCGACTTTAAATCTGTTTGAACCTTCTAAATGTGAAGAGGGCCCGTCTGGAAATTTTTTTTGAATCTGCTCGTTTTTTTGAATAATCAAATTTAACGTATAAACTCAATTTTTTTGCTTTTTCTTCAAAGTATTCAAAATTTTCACGGTGTTTTTAGATCCAGACCAGGTTTTTGAAGAATGGTACTAACTGTTCCAAGTTGTTTAAAAATTTCGTTCCAAAATACTCCTTTTTATTTTGCCCAAACTTTGTTTTAAAAAAGGACAAAAACTGTTCGGAATTAAATTATGTTTTTTTATTTGATTAGGCTAAAAGTTGCGCTAATATAAATTAAGTAAATAAACTCACCTTTCGCTTAGCGGCTCCGCTTTTATGCTGCTTAAGGGACATTATAGGTAGTTACAAGCGTATAAACGTAATGTATTTAAACAATATTAATTAGCACTCACAAACACTAGAACTAAAAATTAATCCGAACCGAATAAATAAAATTCACCAGCATCAACTCACGATTCACAATCTAATGATAAATGACTAAAAGCTAACGCCAACACAAGTAGGTATGAATTACTAATTGTCGTCTTTGACGTTCTTCAGGTACTTTACTTGGTTGTAAACAAAAGCTTTACTTGTTTTTAAGCTTAAAGGGTAAAGTAGGTATATTTTATATTTCATTTCTTAACTTTATGGCACCCATTGAAAGACATCTATTTTTGTCAAACACCTTTAACTTTCAGAGCGATTTAAAAGCATTGTATTGTAAGATTTACGAAAAGGAGATGTAAAAGTATACCTCCTAATCTGTTGCCATTTATGTCATGTCATGTCATAAAAGGGTGGTTATAGGGTGTTCCTTTCCTTTTCTCTCAGAAAAAAGATTATATGAAATTGTCAATACAACAATAATTTCAAAGTGATTTTTACAATAAATAAGAGGAGTTTGGTAGGGTAAGTACGACGGCGCGTCAGAATGCCAAATACGTCATTTTAGACAAATGTGTAGGTCTTCGTAGGTCTTCTGGGGGCCCCCTCAACTTGGGGGCCCGGTGCTACAGCACCTCTAGCGCCCCCCCCCCCTAAATCCACCACTGCAGCCAGTATACCAGAATTTTAAGAGGTAAAAAGGTATAATAATGTTTGAATGCGTTTTTCTCACAACTTTACTTTTGTTAGTGGATTTTCCTAATACGCTCACGATGTAGGTATAATATGCGGGACCTAGTAGTTAGTACAAATGGAGCACTACTAAAAGTCAAATTAAATAAATTAAATTTAGAAAAACCAGCGGATCTGAAAATTTTTTTGCAAAACTATTAAAAAAAGAGAATTTCCAAACTCACAAAAATACTAACAGAACTCTTCAATATTTATCTAAATGGAGAAGATATTTCAGTAAATCAGAAATAAAGTTGAATAACGCCTATTCAAAGAGGATTTCAAGAACTCTCGATGCATCACAATAACCAGCACTCTTACTATATTGTACCATTGTAAAAGCTATGGTAAGTTCTAGAAAACACCGCAATCAATGTAACACTTATAACCGCTATACGATTTAATGATCTGGAGTCAAAGATAAAAGAAAACTATCAATTTGCCTAGAGCTTTGTGGTAAATAAAGGTTTAAGACGGGACTGTAGTCTGTTACCACCATTCTTTAAAACCTATTTAATCAAAGCTTTAACACACTTGTTCTGGCATAGGAATACCAATATAACACGAAAAACACTATATAGGTTACATTTTGCTAACAACCAGATGGAAAGCACACACAGAATCGAGATGATCTGGAGTTCATGACCAAAAGACTGATAAACAACTAGATTATCAGATTTTATTAGAAGTTCAACCACGATTGAGAGTAATAAAAGATGAAATAAAGGATAGTAAATTATGTGAAAACTGTAGGGTTTCATAGTGACATCTGTGTAATTTTTTCATTCATAGGAGATTCTGACCAATAGAAAGCTACAGAAATAAAAATTACAGCGATAATTTTTGATAATATTCCGTCGTCAAGCATTACGTCAGATGCCCAGATCGTTACTACGCAATAATAAACATTCAGTGACATTAATGACAATTCATGTTTTACAATTTGTCACAGAGAATACCAAGAAACAGGTTTAGCAAATGGGGGAGTACAATTAGAACGAAAACATGCATTGTTTCGAAAAAATTCAAACAAGCTTATATTTTTCTAAACCATTTTTTGTTAGTTTATATGCATGTTAAAGTAAAAAGTTCTACTCGCAGATTTGGCCGCTAATTGTTTATTAATTGTTTAAACAATAGCAATTATTTTGTATAAATAATTTTAAAAATATCGTTAAATTCAGCACTTTACTTTGATCAAATATGTTTCTATTTTGTTTCTGATTATGCTGAATCCGAATATGGCATTGCAATTTGAAAATTCTTATACAGAAGCTCTTATACAGTGTGTCTGCGTAGCTAGGAACCACATGGAAAACTTTTTTATTATCAATTTTACGAAAAAAAGTTATTCTTAATAAAGTTCTCTGAATAGTCACAAATCTAAAACTGAACCATTAGATATCAAATTTTATCAATTTTATACGAGTTATGTCAAAAATATGAATTTCGTTTAAGAGTAAATTACATTTATATTCCAGAATATCAAAAAATGCTATTATGAAAAGTTGTTTGAAATTAGAAACTATGTCTAAATATACAATTACATCATTCTAATCGAAAAAAAATTTTCAATTTTTTCTCAAATTACGGATACTCATCATCATTTTATTACAATTATGATAACTATTTTATTATCACTTTTACGAAAAAAAGTTATTCTTCATAAAATTCTCTCCCTGGTATAAAATATGAGATACAACCATAAGGTATCAAACTTTTTTAATTTTATACGAGGTTTGTAAAAATATGAATTTTTCTTAAGAGTTATTGCCTTTATTATTCACACTATTTTAATTAGGTTCAAGGATTCTTAATAACAATTTTCGATATTGTGAAATGTAAAGGTACTTTAATCTTGAGTGAAATTCAGATTTTTTGACATACCTCGTATAACATTAATTAAATTTGATATTTGGTAATTGCATCTTAGATTATATACGATGCAGGGTATTTTATAAAGAATCACTTTTTTTTTCGTAAAACTGATAATAAAAAAGTTATCAATATATTCCAAGTTACGCAGACATACAGTATAAGGGCTAAAAAAAATATTTTTTGCTGAACATTTATTATTGCTAAAGTTTATTATTAAATGTATTTTAGGTAAGTTTTACAGAAAAAAGTTTTGATCACTTCATATAAACATTTTTTTAGCTGGTAATTTTCGGTTTTTGTATTACATTTTTGTTATCTTTCTTAATTTTCTTAAAAATAAATAGTTTATTTCACTTTTAAAGTAAAATAATTTAGGGCATTTTAAAGATTACATCCTAAGCTTTAGAAAAGCACTTATAAAACTGTAATAGATCTTTTCAAACTTAAGTAATACCGTCTTAAATTGGTGATAATTCTATAAAACTACGAAGATTTTAAAAATTACATTTTTTGAGACGTCATATCATTTGAATTAAATTTTTGAGATTTTTTTAATGAATCATCATTGAGTAAGATGCTTGAAAGGTAAGTTATGCAAAATTTAGAGTTTTATAAGAAAAATTGTATTAGTTACACATTTTTAAATCATTTTTAAACAAAATTCATATAAGGCTCATTTTCCGCCCACACTGTACTTATGCCCATTTTATTTCTTTCTATTATAACCATAAGATAGCTTAATTATTCTTCTTTCATGTTCAATTTGTAAAATTTCATTTGATCCATTAGTTAAAGAATTATATTAAAATAACTCAACCGTGAACTTCGCCGTACGTAAGTTTACAGTGCGCCAATGTTTGTGAGAAGGGTGACTTTAGCATTATAAATAAAAAATTATAGAAGATACAGATTTAATTTTAGAAAATTCTTTATATAAGGTTTTTTTTGTAAAATTTTCTGAATTTTTCAATGGTCAAGTCAGTTTTCTCGAGTAGAACTTTTTGATATGTTATTTATTAAACATTTCTTAATGAATTTACAAGAAGTTCTATCTTGTTTGATTTTTTCCGAAGTGAAGATCTATATGCACTCCCCTAAAATATTCAGGTGAAGATATCAATAAAATATTAGTTAAAATGATTTAAAAAGTCATTATTCATGAAAAAATCTCAGCGAACTCAGCGATCTTACACTCGATCTCTAAAATTATTATCGAATTGTTTCCCTCGTGCCACTTTGACATAACTTAAATTAAATTAAATTAAATTAAATCTGTCAAAGTGTCACTCGGGAAAAAAATCGATAATTTTAGAGCTCTCGTGCAAATTACTGCCGATAATTTAATTTTCTTTTCGAAAAGAAAATCTGAATTTCGAAAAGATCTGATTCTATTTTTAAAAATTTTGGCCCAAGTGCTACTGGAGCCCTAAGGATGTTAACTATAACCCCATATTAATATTTCAATCAACGCCATAACACACATGTAATTTTAATAGGTTAGTGTCCATGCTTTTCTCCTACATACCACTTCAATGTTTACTAGTTATCACGATAAAAACCTGCAAAAAGGCATAACGGTAGGTCGTGAAAACGAAAAATTTTAACATAAATAAGTTGTAGAAAATCAAGAAGCGATTTCCAGAAAAGCGAACTTGGGTGAACTTTAAATTGCCTCTATTTTGCTTATCTCATCTGACATTTTCATTATAGTATGGTATAACTAGATCCAAACCCAGACATCCAAGGTGAAAGTTATCCTCCAACACCAAATTGTTCTATATGGTCCACATAATGTTCAGAAAAAAGTCACACCATTTTGAGCGTCGGGTTTGGGGGGGAGAGGGGGGAGAAATCGGTAAATTCGTAGTTTTTTAAGTTTTTCGTCAATATTTCTAAAACTATGCGGTTTAGCATGAACAACCTTCTATACAAAAATGTTCTACATTAAATTTGAAGCAAAAAAGGCCCTATGCATAATCTTTCTAAGATGAACGGTTCCAAAGTTACGGAGGTAGTATAGTATAATTGGTGCAAAAAAGGCCTAACCCAGACATTCAAAGTAAAAGTTTTCCTCCAACACCAAATTGTTCTATATAGTCCAGATATTGTTCAGTAAAAAGTTACACCATTTTGAGCGTCCGGTTTGGGGGAGAGATGGAGGAGAAATCGGTAAATTAGTAGTTTTTTTTAAGTTTTTCGTCAATATTTCTAAAAATATGCTTTAGCGTAAACGATGTTCTATACAAAAATGTTCTACATCAAATTTAAAACAAAAAAGGTCCTATACATAATTGTTATAAAATCAACGATTCCAGAGTTACGGAGGGTGAAAAGTGGAGGTTTTCGATACTTTTTATATGTCTTGGGCAATTTATAATATTTTTACTAATTGAAAGAAATTTTCTTTACCAGGATTTGCTATTTCAGTGCCCGATGTTATGTTAGTGATAAGCCCTTGAAGAAACGTCAACCTCACCACCCAAAATTATCATCAATTGCCCAAAAAATATAAAAAGTATCGAAAACCTCCACATTTCACACTCCTTAACTCTGGAACCGTTGATTTTATAACAATTATGGATAGGACCATTTTTGTTTTAAATTTTATGTAGAACGTTTTTGTATAAAATATTGTTTACGCTTAAACGTAGTTTTAGAAATTTTGACGAAAAACATAAAGAAACTACTAATTTACCGACTTCTCCTCCATATCCCCCCCCCCCCATAAACAGGACGCTCAAAATTTTGTAACTTTTTACTGAACAATATGTGGACCATATTATAGAATAATTTGGTGTTGGAGGAAAACTTTTACTTTGGATGTCTGGGTTAGGCCTTTTTTTGGACCAATTATACTATACTACCTCCGTAACTTTGGAACAGTTCATTTTAGAAGGATTATGTATAGGACATTTTTTATTTCAAATTTAATGTAGAACATTTTTGTATAGAAGGTTGGTTATGCTAAACCTCATAGTTTTAGAAATATTGACGAAAAACGTAAAAACTACGAATTTAACGACTTCTCCCCCTCTCCCCCCCCCCCCCCCCAAACCCGATGCTCAAAAATGTGTGACTTTTTTCTGAACATTATATGGAGCATATACGCTGTGAGCTTCGCTGGTGTCGCTCCTGGCGGATTACTAATCAACTTTCACTGGTAATTTTTAAAATTATTATTTAATTGTTATCACTTAATATTTATAACGCAAAAAAGTAATTAAATTATAATCGATTTTTTTAAGATTTTGCTAATCATTTTGACGTTCTATTGATAAAATATGAATTTCGTACTTCGGATACTTTCACAATTATCGTGTAGATGGCGGTAAGATTAATATATTAATTTATAATTAGATATTACTGAACATTAAAAAAACTTAAATTCAGTATTTAAAACGTATTGTATATTTAAGGTAAAAATATATAACACAGCTTTGACAAACTAATACTTTTTATAATTAATGTTTTTAATTATTTTAATTTTAAATTAATCACTTTGACATTTATGTCAAATTTCCAGTAATCGTTTACAGACTTGCCACTACTGGCGCTCGCGAATTTCTTCTTCTTCTTCTTCTTCCTTTATTGGGTTATATCCCTCGGGATAATTCGCCCAGCTTACACCAGGGAAATACTCTTGTATTGCTCTGGGCAGTCGAATATTTCCAAATATATATGTTAAAGCCTCAATTTTTTTTTTTTTTTAAATATATATTAGCAGGAACATCTTCGTATAGGGCCAGACAGTCCCTACAGGAAAGGCAATATTATACCATAAGGGTTAAGGCTTTTATCATTTGGAGGTCCAATATCTTTTTATATCTTTATCTTCTTAATTTTTTTAATTCAAATTTGGGAATTGATTAATTTATAAATTAGGTTTGGCTAAGTTAAGGAATTTAAGGATCAGGTTAATCCTACGTGGATTAAGGTTGGACATAAGTAAGCAAATTTCAATGGGAGTAGGGATATTTGTCTTGGCTAATTCTTTATATAGGTCAAAATTGCGTGACATATTTATAGGGCACTCAAAAATCAGATGATTTAAGGACCCAACTCGGCCACAGTCACAATATGGGTCATCTTTTACTCCTATCCTGAATAGGTGAACTGGAGTAGCACAATGACCTGTCCTCATTCTAATAATGGTGGTTATATGTCTTCTGTCTTGGTATGCAAAATTGTGGTACCAGGGGAGTTTCCCTAACAACACACAACATTCCAGGAATGTACTACCAAAGTTCTATCAATATTTGAATGTCCTGGACATTTAGGGAACATTCGGTGAACATCTGATTAAATTATTCGTGGAATGTTACCATAAGACATTCTGTGAACATACTACCAATGTTCCTGTTCATTTTCAAATTCACGGCGCATGTATTTGTGCATGGTGTTTAGAGAGGGCATCACGTGACTAAAAACGACCAATGACCTCACTTCAGACTTCGGTTCGGCCATCTTGACATGCATCTTGCCTTGGCCACCTTGCCGTGCGTGATCGTTGTTTGTTTTTATTTGTGCTTTTTAAGAATATTTTTTAATTCGGATACTTTTATAATAACTTTAATAGTATTATTAATATAGTGCATAAAATCAGTTGGAGTAGCAGAAGCAATGTAGATAAAAAATCTGCAGGAATAATGTTTCAAAGGTTAGTATATTATGCAAATATGTAAACAAAGGCATGCCCCTATTTCAGAAAATATCCATTTATTATTTTAATAATTGCGAATAAGCCACAAACTTGCTTATTCCTAATTAAAATAGTAAATAGAGATAATAACAAACGGATTATTTGTAAAATTAAATTTTTTTTTGCGTTTTTGCTAATGTATGCGTTTATAAACAGGATGGTAGACCACACACTATAATAGTACCAACTAATGAATACACAGTATGAATAGTACAGTCGGTTCGCTAAACTTAGTCTCAGACACAACTGGCTAGTGATTTTAGTAAATAATTTTGACAATTTGGTAAAATTGGCAAAAAAATAACTAAATAGTAATTTTGGCAAAAATGGCCAAAAACAAAAAAATTACCTACTAAAATCACTAGCCAGTTGTGGCTAGGGAAACGACTATACTAATAAACAATTTCTAAGCTGCTTTTTATAATATTTTGTGAGTTCATTAATCATATTTTTTATTTAAAACTAAAATTTGTTAATAATGCTCAGTAATGCATATATTTTGTATTTTTAGCTTTCCAGAAGATCCTGCGAAGAAGGCATGAAGTATTGATCAGATTTGTTAATAGAGCAGTATGTTCAAAACATTTTTTAGAAAAAGATATTGACAGAACTTCACTTTCAACCGTTTGAGAGACTGTGCTGTTCCAATAGCTTATATCACACAGGTAATATGCTTAACCCAATTAATAATACAATTACAATATACAGTTGGAAAAATTAAAGAATAGGGCTTTTCATTTACAGTCATTTGTTTCGAGCTACTGTCATATGTCGTATAATCCGTGTTGTATTAATATTATACACAGATTATATAACATATGACAGAAGCTCGAAACAAATGACAATCGATGAAAAGCAATATAGGGCTTTGTTCATTGTCATTTGTTTCGAGCTTCTGTCATGTGTCACATATATTAATATATCTACGTCATACATCTTTGGTTTGTATCATTGATTATATCAATAACGTATGATGTAGATATATTAATATTATGTGACACATGACAGAAGCTCGAAACAAATGACTGAATGAAAAACCCTATAACCATGAACGATCACATCAATCACTTATTTTGTATAGGGCTTTTCATTCACAGTCATTTGTTTCGAGCTTCTGTCATGTGTCACACAATATTACTATATCTACGTCATAAGTTATTGGCATATACCAATGATACAAACCAAAGACGTATGACGTAGATATATTAATATTATGTGACACATGACAGAAGCTCGAAACAAATGACAGTTGATGAAAAGCCCTATTTGCTGTCTTTTTCTATAAATCACAAACGTTTGTTACCTATAGAAAAAGATCATCATCATCATTGGCTCGACAGCCCTTTCTGGGTCTTGGCCTGTTCCAGGATTCTTCTCCACTCTGATCTGTTTCATGCTTTTTTTCTCCAGTTTTTTATTTTTAATGTTTTTATATCATTTTCTATTTGTTCTAAAATAGAAAAAGATAGCAAATACAACATAAGTGATTGATGTGATCGTTCATGGGTATAGGGCTTTTCATTCACAGTCATTTGTTTCGAGCTTTTGTCATGTGTCACATAATATTAATATATCTACGACATACGTTATTGGTATATACAATAATAGATACAAACCAAAGACATATGACATAGATATATTAATATTATGTGACACATGACAGAAGCTCGAAACAAATGACAATTGATGAAAAGCCCTATTCTTTCATTTTTCCAACTGTAGATACCGTTGTTCTTCATTATCTACATCAGAGATCTAAGTTGACATTGTTGCCCAATTACAAAAAATTTTTGAATTCATTTTAAGTCCAATATATCACATAATTATTGCGAAGTAGATTATACAAGAAAACAGATTAATGTTGAATGCAAATAAATAAAAACATCAGAAATAGAAAACAAGAATTAAGTTATAATCTTAAGTTAAAGTAAATAATAAAAACAATAAATATAATAAAACAAAATACTTATTAGTTTGTGAAAAAGCTATTTCTTTGTGGCATTTTTGTAATTATTGTAACTATTTTAATGGGGAAATAAGCCAGAATTTACTTGAAAAAATAACTTTATTATGGTTTCTACTTCCACATCGGACGTCGTTGTCAAAATACAAAATGTTTTATTATTTTCTTTATTAAATATTATTTATTATTTATTTAAATATTATTTAATTTATTATTTATTTTATTATTATTATTATATGCATATTATTACCTGTAAATATTTCTTCTGATTGTTAATTGTAAAGGATAGAAAAATTACCATTTATTTTATTTTCTTTTAGAATCAGCTGAGAGAAGTGGTCTACAAAAAACCAGGAAGGAAATGGAATATGTGGCTATGAAAGGCAAAAGAAAGGTTTACAAAGCAAATGTGACACATTTTTTTATAGGAATATCAGTAAATTACATTAAAAAAATGTATGAAAAGATTTTTTGCAATAAAAATGTTTATATTTATCAAGCATGCATTATTTGGTATGGCCACATATCGTCAGTGATGTGACAATACCTCCTATCTGTTTTTTCATGAGATTTGTAAGATAGACTAAAAACTTGTTTGGGCCACCTCCTGTTTTCATATATTTTTTGACTTGTTTTGCAGTAAATTTAACTATCTATTTACTACAAAACAAGCCAGAACTTACGTATGCAAACAGGAGGTGACCTTAAAAAATGTTTTTCGTCTCCTGCAAACCTCATGAAAAAATATATAGGAAGTATTGTCACAGCACTGACGATATATTTCAGAGAATGTCTAAAAAATATACTGTGAATGTTCAAAGAACGTTCGTAGACATTCATGGAATGTTCCAACAAGACATTTAGTCTAAAAAATATACTGTGAATGTCCAAAGAACATTCATGGAATGTTCCAACATTCATGGAATGTCCCAACAAGACATTCAGTCTAAAAAATATACTGTGAATGTCCAAAGAACATTCATGGAATGTTCCAACAAGACATTCAGTCTAAAACATATACTGTGAATGTCCAAAGAACATTCGTAGACATTCATGGAATGTTCCAACAGAACATTCTAAGAATATTTAAAATGCTGACACAGCACATTCCAGGGACTTTCCAGGGACATTCGTGTGCATTTGGGGACATTCCAGGAATGTTTGGAATGTCCTGTGAGTACATTCTAGGAACATTCATGGAATGTTTTGTGTTATTAGGGTTATCTATCTGACCTACAATTTTAGAGTAAAATGAATTATTTCGATTTTTCCCCTGCCATTCTTGCTTCCACCGATTCCAGATGGAATGCTTGATGTCTGGTAGAAAGTTGGAATAGTGAAGAGTGATACCAGCAGCTACATTTAAGGTTCTACCTATATTAGCTAGTTTATCAGCCACCATGTTCCCTTTAATATTCGAGTGTCCTGGAATCCATGCCAGACTAATATTAACGTTATTTTCTTTCGCTTCAATGATGCCTCTCTTGGTCATGAACGATGAATGTTCTGTTTCCATAGAATAGGTTGTACTGCCTATTTTCTGTAAGGCACTTTTAGAGTCCGAGCAGATGATTGCTTGTTTAATCCCATTTTTCAAAATAATTTGGAGGGCATGATTAATTGCGACAATCTCAGCCGTACATATTTGGGTATACTTAGGTAGTTTACTGGTATAAGAATAGTTGATCTCTCGGCTAAAGACACCAAAGCCTGCTGATCCTTCATCATCAACCGAGCCGTCCGTGAAGAATTTGGTGTGACTAGGTTTATTTAGAATTATTTTTTGGAGTTGAACTGAGGCAAGTTCATCTGAACGATTAGATTGGATATTTATGATTGGAATTGTTGATAATTGATGGTCTAGTTCAAAATTATGGCATGGGTATAAGTCACTTAAATATAAGTTGGGATAAATACTTTTAAATTTGTTTTTTAAAAGCACTAGAAATGGAATACTTCTGTTTTTCCAATGATTTTGGTTCCTTTGAATTGCCAAGTCTAACAGGTCGAGAGCGGAAATAATTGGGTTGCCAATTAACATTAAATTTTTTAATATAAATTTAGAGCTAAGCCATTCCCATCTAGATTTAAGCGAGATCTGACCACTTTCACTTAAGAGAGCATGAATTGGGGTAGATTTCATGCATCCAGTTATAATTCGGATACTTTTGTATTTTAGTTTCTCCAATCTTTTAATTAAGGAAGTTGGACAATCGAAAATTACCTGGCAGCCAAAGTCCAGATGGCTCTGAATCAGACCATTGTGTACAATTTGTAAGGTTTTTGGATCACTTCCCCAATAAGTCCCACAAAGAGCTCTCATCACATTCAGGCCACGATTTACTTTTAGTTCTATTGAGTTTACATATGAATTCCACTTTAAGTTTTTTTGAATATTTACCCCCAGGTATTTGACTGAATCCACCCAACCAATATTCTGGTTACAAAATATTACGTTAGGGGGAGAGATTTTCGTGTTTCCTTTTGTAAATAATATTGCAGAAGATTTGTTCTCAGACAGATTTAAATTGTGGTCTAGCAACCATGATTCCATCTGAATCAATAATTTATTTACATTAATTACCAATTCATTAATATCACTCCCTCTAATCAGAAGAACCAAATCGTCTGCATACTGAATTAGTTTGCATGAAGAGGGGATTAAATTATACAGGGAAAGACAATATAGGTTGAAGAGGATAGGGCTTAATGGGGAACCTTGGGGTAGTCCCAGACTTGATTTTCTTGGGCCATGGGTTTGTCCCAGTTTGTCTTTGACAAATAGCTCTCTATCATTTAGAAGGCAGAAAATCAAATTAGCCAGTTGGGTTGGAATGTTATACTTTAATAATTTGGAATACAAGAGTGATATATTGACATTATCATAAGCAGAAGAGATATCTAGAAATATGCCAACAGTGTATTGATTTTGAGCGAAGCCTATTTGAATTGTTGAGGTGAGGTATGTAAGGCATTCCGTACAACCTCTACCCCTTCTAAATCCTAGTTGTAGTGGATTAAAAATCTTATTATGTTCCACAATCCACTCTATTCTATTCTTTATAAGAGTTTCGAGCATTTTGCCTACACATGAAGAAAGAGCTATTGGTCTAAAGTTTAACGGATTATTACAATCTTTATCTTTTTTGATTATAGGTAAAATTACTGATTGTTTCCACTGAACAGGAACTATACCCGTTCTAAGACTTTCATTGAAAAGTTGAATTAATAACAAAGATCCAACAACGGGAAGATTTTTTAACATTGAGTAGGAAATCTGATCCAAACCAGGAGCCGAGTCAGATTTAATTGAGAGGGAGTTCTGATACTCGTCGAGAGCAAATGGCGGTTCTAGGGCTTGAGGAGATCTAACCAATACTTTATTGACAGCGGAAAGGGGGGTTAAGCAACATAGAATTTCGTGGGATATAGGAGTAGAGGGCAATTGTGTATATATTGAAGGTTTCGAAGCCGATACCTTATTAATTTTCTCCCACACAACTTTTAGAGGAGTGTTTCTATTTAATTTACTGCAAAATAGTCTGAAACTATTTTTACGTTTTGATTTTAGGAATTTTCTTGATTTGGCTATATTCTTTTTAGCCTCGATATAGTTTTCCATTGAGGGGATATTTTTAAATTTTTTTAAGGCAGACACTCTCGCAGAGACGACTTCAGCACATGAGTCATCCCACCATGGAATGTGGTATTTGGAATTATTAGGAGGGTGAAGCCAAGGTATTGTTTCATCAGCTACCGATGATATGGAGTTAGTAAAAAATTCGTAATCTTCCCTGGGAGAAGCTAAGAAAATGCTGTTTAAATTGTTATGATAAGTAGACCAATCAGCTTTCTTTAGATTTCTTCTTTTACATGAATGCGGGGGAGATTGAGGACATACACCTATCTGACATATTATGGGGAAGTGGTCACTAGTTCCAGTATCTGAAATAGTGGACCACTTGCCCACACTGGCTGCCACATCGACTGATGCCATTGTTAGATCTACTACCGACTTACTGCCTCCTGGGGCCACCAGTCTAGTTGGGGACCCATCATTGAGAAATACTAGCTCAAGTTCCTCCAAAGAATCAAAAATAATCCTACCATTGTGACTGTCTCTAGAACTACCCCATGCCTTATGATTACAATTTAGATCACCCATGATTAAAAATGGCTTATTAAGTAATTTAACAAGGGAAAACCAGTTGGATTTGGAGATAGAGTTGTCTTGTGGACAGTATATATTAAGAATATTCAAATTAAAGTTAGGGAGAAATGTGAGTTGGAATTGGACATCATGATTGAAGCCTGGATTGGCAATTTGAATTTCCCTATAATCAATATTATTTTTGATAAGAGTAATTAATCCGCCATAGCCATCCTCTCGATCTTTTCTGATTATTTGATACCCTCTACATCTTATAACATGTTGGTTTGAGAGCCAAGATTCGCTAATAAGGATTATATCTGGGTTAAGGTTTTTTATAAGGATTTTTAGATTGTCAGAATTAGTGTTATACGAACGTATATTCCACTGAATAATAGTTATCGGAGTGTTAGGATTCATTATAAAGAGTATGTTTGCTAGACCAAGGAGTCAAAAGATCTCGAATCCTCAGGCTCGAGATCCTCTATTCCCCTCCGACCCTGGTTTACATTTGTATTGAAAGGTGATACACTTTTGTTTATGCTAGTCTTTAGATCTGCCATATTGTAAGGAATGGAGTATGATTTTGAGTTTATTAAGTCCCCAATGAAGGTCATGACGAGCTCCCTGTGAGATTGGTTCAGCATAGACATGGCCTGATTGAAATCCAAATGAAGTTGGGATAAAGATTGTGAGTTAGTGATTTGAGAATCAGAGTGAGCAGGATTGAATTTTGAAGTCGAAGGCTCATTTATTCTTCTACCTGATGGATTAATAAGTAGTCTTTGGTGGGAGATTTTATCATAACCTGTATTTTCTTGTATTGAAGGTCTTCTTCTTTTTGGTGGAGATTGAGTGACTTGACTAAAAGGTTTTGAATATTGAGCTGAGGCTGCAGACCTCCTCTCCTGTGGTAAGATGCCATTAGAATTATTCTGATCGCTATGTAAGGGGGGGGAAATCGTTTATGTTTAAAGATGAAATATTATGGATCCTAGGAACCTGCTGACTTGCCTCATAGAAAGATAGATTAGAAAAGGACATTAGATCCTTAATATCTTTTTGTCTGACTCTCTCTCTACAATTACGACTATTTGATTCATGGTCAGAAGATTTGCAGAAAATGCAATATTTTGTACACGTATTAGATGAAGAATCCTCATGAGAAGTTCCGCATCTAGCACATTTCTTTTTTCCTCTACATTGGTTCGTAGAATGGCCATAAAGTAAGCAATTTCCACATTGAAGAACAGGGCTGATGAATGGTGTGACCCTCATTGGTAGTTGATATATGGAAATTTCTTTAGGAATAGTTTTTCCTGAAAAAGTTATGCTAATAGTTCCCGTGGAGACAAATTCAACCTTTGAATCCACTTGTACTCTCCGGTTCATTCGCTTTACACTTAATATCTTACATAAAGCCAAGTTGGTTTCTGATGCCTCCTTTATTTCTTCCTCTGTGAATCTTTTGTTAACTCCCCTTACTATACCCCTACAAGAAATCTGATGAAATGGAATGAACACGTCATACCCTAGGGCTTCCCAATCTTTCCTCACAACGAAATCGTTGGCTGCTTTTCTAGTGGCAAATAATACCCCTATCCTGTTTTTACCTTTTCTACTGATTTTCGTGATGTCTTTAATTTTTAAAACAGAAATAGATTTAGCTATACTTAACACGTGGTAATCTCCAATATTTTTATCCTGACCCTGTACAAATACTTCATAAGGACCTATGTCGGTCTCCGAAAATAGTATTTGTTTTTTTCCTTTAAGACTTTTCTGAATAATTGGAGGTTGAGATTGACATTCATGTTGGTTGATTTTATTAGGAGGGTCAGGTGGTGGAGGAGGATCGGGAGGAACTTCTTCCTCCATCTTATGCGGCAGATTGACGAATTTAAAATCTATGCCAGTCGATGCAAATTAGAAATTAACAGGGAAATATAGATAGTTTTGGCCCTTACCCTTTGGATGAGTCGTCCGTTCACCTCGAACGATAATCACAGATTTGTCTATTTTAAGTTTTCTTCCAAAAAATCAAATGTCAAACACAACAAAATTCACAACAGATATTCACTGCGAAAAGAAGCCGAGGCTGTTCATCCCAGCGGACCTCGACTTCTTATCAACGATAAATAAAAAATTAACAAGAATTAACAACTGTTTTCACACTAAATTAGGTTTGATGAGGTTTTTTTAGCAAAAATTAAAAACTGTCAACTGTGACGTTTTCTAAATTACTCAACCTCTCCGCTCGCGAATTTGTAAATATCCCTTCTACGTACGAGCTCACAGCGTATAGAACAATTTGGTGTTGGAGGATAACTTTCACTTTGGATGTCTGGGTTATGTCATTTTTTGAATCAATTCTATCGTACTATTATACAAAATGCAGAAGGGATAAATCGTGGTTAAACGTCAAAATAAAAACGTCAAAATAAAATAACAAATATAATTTTTATTATAATTAATTGTGGTTGAATTCCATGTATAAAATATTCTTTGTATTAACCCTCTCTAACAATCCCAAACAAACTCTTTTAGGAAGCCCATTTGTGATTACTCCTTAGCTTTTCTTGCTTCATAAAATATTAAATTTTAATTAAAAGCTTGAAGTTGTTTGGGCATTATTTTGATATCCTTCCTAGAGTTAATGGTTTTTTGCCACAAATGAAACTGATAATATTACCCTTTCTTCCAGTAAAAAGACGGAAAATCTCATTTGTTGGGGATTTATGTTTTTCTGCTTTCCCAGTATTAATAAAAATATATATTGTGGAAGTCATTTAACCAGTCATTTGTGAGATATATTTGTAGTTGAACACAACAAGAGAAATAAAGCGATTATACATATTTGGTTAATACATAAAACAGTTTGCACCATGTACGTTTAAAGAATCAAAATAATCCAGCAAACCCACGTATCAAAACTCGTATAAAATATATGGCTCTTAAAATGTAAAATATTCTTTTTTAACTTTATCGGATTACTTTAGGATCATGACACCGAACAGGGTGGAAAAGACATAACACCGCAGCATTTGTATTCGTAACTTTATGTTGATATCACGATTGCAAAAGAGAGGGAAATACTCAGCACTATTATCTGAAATATAGAGTTTCGTATAGAGTACGAGCTTCATATTGGCAATTAAATTAAGTAGTTTGTCAGTTTATTTACATATTGAGAACTGTCAAAGCGTATGTATTTGACTCGCCATTGGTCACTGCGCGTGTGCCGCCTTCATCGCGAATGCCATATCGCGATTCTATTGGTTAAAAATCTGTATCGTAATGAAAATCTGTATCATAATGAAGTTCATTATGATACAGGTAGTGAAGTCAATTGATATTATTATAGTATGAGAATAGAAAAATTGCTATTAAAAGCATTGCACAGCACTAAATTGAAAAATCATAATAATTTAAAAATAACAACCTGAAAATGTGAGCATTATCATAACGAAAACTTTGTTTATTTACGTATTTTCATTCATAATATGGAAAATTGCTATTGTGAAAAGTTGTTTAGAACTAATAATTATGTTTTAATGTGCAATTATTATATTATTCTAATTTAAATGTTATAAAATATAAAGGTACTTTACTCTTAATCGAAATTAATATTTTTTCCGTATTTTCCGAAGTCTCAGCATTCGTATGGCTTGCAAATTGTAGAAGCCTCGGAGGTGTAACCAGAGAAGGTTCCCATTGTTTTCATTCTGGTGGGATGTAGAACAGCATTATGTTGTTTTATATGCCATTAGAGTGAAAACTTAGTCTTTTTGCTAGCAGTTGCCGCTAGGGCATCTATGCCATTTCGTTCGTTGCAATCCGGGACTGCACGCTGAGGTTTGTTTTGGTTGGATCGGGGAGAGCAGCATATGTGCCTCCTGATTAGAGACTAATACGTTTAGAAACCGGTAGGGGTGCTTGCAGCACTCTCTGATTGGACTAGAATATGGTTCGGCTGTGTTTTCGTTTTGCAACGAAATTGAAAATGGTTATTCATTTTTAATATTTTTTATATACCTCATATAAAATTAATAAACTTTATATATGATGGTTGCATCATAAATCTTAGAACATGAAGAGCTTTTTATGAAGAATAACTTGTCTTCGTCAAATTAAAAATAAAAGAGTAATAAATGAAAATGTTGTTGGTATCCATAATTTGAGAAAAATCTTCAAATATGGTTTTCCATTAGAAGGATGTAATTGCACATATCAGACCATAATTTTTTATTCCAAACAATATTATTTCATATTATAGTCTGTTCGCTAAACTCAGACACAACTGACAGGAAGTGTCAAACTGAAATGTAAATAACCTATGATGCTTTGCTTAACAAATCGAGATTAAAAAACTAGCCTACTTACTAGCAACGATTTAAGCTGACGTTTAGGGCCAATTTCTCATATCGAGTTCAACTCCAGTTTAACCTGAACTTCTAGTAAACGTCAGTTTAAAGTCAAAATCGTCTTTCTCAATTCACACGTTCAACCGATGGCAGTTTAAACTTGAACGATGCTTGAACGGTGGAATTCGGCCGTTCAAAGATTTCAGAACTCAGTTCAGATGATTCCATGGACTACGCATGCGTTGTATTAACACGAAACGCTGTCATAATATAAATATATCCTATTTTATTATATTAAGCCTAACGATAAACGATAACATTATTTTTGTTTTTATAACATTTATTTATAATTATTAAAATGACTATTTGACTATAAATACTTAAATTTAACTTTATTCAAAAACAGCACAAAAATGGTAGTTCAAAATGGCGACAGTTTTTTACCTTTTGCCATCTATTGGCATTTCTCGAAAGCTGTAGAACGAGCGCTGACATGAACGCGCAATGAGAAATTCATTTCAAACAAAACCACAGATCACGGGTGAACCTGGTTCAACTGAACCATAGATTAACGCAGGTATGAGAAATCGACCCTTAGTGTGTCAGCAGAAAACAAACGGATTGTGACGTCACATTTTAGACTTTGAGGTCGATTATCTCGAAGGCGGTTAGAGATATCGAAATGCCGTTTTCAGATTTGGATTCAGAAGAAAATACTACATAAGAATCCATCGATAAATCTGATCTGAGTAATGCAGGAGCGACAACGCAGTAACACACAGACTTTGCGAATTTATAAACAAAAAGTTTTCGTTGAAAATCTGTATCATATAATAGGTACATATATTATAAACCATGTTCATTGCTAAAATAAATGAATATAATACAATAGTAAAAACATTTTAATTCAAAATTTGTTGTCTGTAAAGAATCTCTTTGAATACATAACATTCATACTGGCCCTACGTAAACTCGGTTTTAATGTTTCTACAACATTACTCCCTTACCTTTTCCACCGACACAACAATAAAACATTTAATGAGTTTCACATCGGGCTTTGAGCACAATATTTGCGGAGCTCACTCACTTACATCTGTCAAGGTCTAAAAAGTTTTGGAGCCATTTTGTGGGTAAACTAAGATTAAACTTCAGAATGAGAAAGTTTTTTGTTCGTAATAAAAAGTTGTCGCGCGTCTGGAAAGTATAACTATGTGTAGATTGATACTTTTTTATACTCCCTTAGATTGGCCGTATTATGTGTTTGAAACCTTATGCCTTATATTTTTAACTATAAGATTTAATTAAGATACATCCGGTGTTATATTTAAATACACTGAAAGACACTTTTAAGAAGAAAAACAATAGCACGTTTGAAAAAATAGTGTACAATTTAGCTTATTTAAAGTTTGTATTTATGTAATAGCCCTGAATCTCGCGTATCAAACAAAAAGTTTATTAATAGCAAGCTGAAAATTTGTAAATAGCTTAACGGTGTCTAGTCGGACAAACTTTGATGTATGGGAACACTGAAACATAGGAAGTTTTAATTGTGGAACGTTATTGTTATTCTGACATGTTTATAATTGTGAAAACTAGCAGGTTGTTTTTAAGTTTATTCAATAGCAAACTCTATATATGATATTAAAAAATGTTTGTCTGACAAATATATTGGGCATTTTAATAAGTCCGACCCGTAGAAAATATTAGATGACAGGAATTATATTAATGCTAAATAGCAGTTTGATTTTTGAATGATACTTTATGAAAAGGTCACAAATAGACGGAGAGGCAGCCCTGAAAAATCTCTTTGAATTTACTAAAGCTAGATTTTTCACAATTGATTACTGTGAGTGTGTAGAGAAACATACTGCGGTCGGTCAAGCGAAACGTAGAACAGGGGTTACTGAGAGGGTATCAAAGTTGCTTTCCTACGAAGGTAATTAAATCCATTTACTAAGGCTGAAAATCAGTACACACATTCTAAATTAAATATAAATTAAAGTTATTATAGTCGGTCAGCTGTATGATGGGACAGAGCCGGTCGGTCGGCCCAAATAATCAATTGTGGAAATGAAGCAGTTTGGCTCGCAATTTTTTCGTCCAGCATGGATTTACTTAAAATTTTCGCAGAAGGTAGGAAATAGTCCAAGGATCATTTTCTATGGCATGCCGCTATCATACGCTAAAACCTTGGAGGTGGTTGCCACCCCATCTCGGGAGTGGGAATTTTTTATTCCATTTTAACCATGTAATTCGATGGAAAAAGTGATTCTAAGAAAAAAATGTTTTTTACATTTTCTTCGTAAAACTAATATTTTTCGAGTTATTCGCGCTTGAAAATAACAGTTTTTCGACGAAAAAATCGACTTTTTTAAAAGGTTTTTTGAGTCTACCTCGAAAAATATTCTGTAAATTTTTGGCAATAAAAAGTTTTTTCAAACATGATTTTGTAGGATTTTTAAAGAGCTATAAGACTGTGTAAATTAAATTCCGTAAGATCCCTTAGTTTTTAATTAGGGCGGGTTTAAATGGCTCGAATAAGGGGGTGTTTGCTGGTAAATAGAGGTTTTAAACAGCTATATCTGGTTAACTATTCACTGTAACGAAAATCTATGCACAGGGTAACTTTAGTCTTTAAAATGCTAGAAGCAGGTACCGACATTTTTTTTATTTTAACTCGCTTAATTTTCATGCTAGAAACTTGAGTAGTTAGGGGGTTGTTTTCACTGATTTTTTCGTAGAGAAAAGCACATACCGACATTTTTTGATTATAAGTCGCTTAATTTTCATGCTAGAGACTTTTTATTATTATTTTTTTTTTTGAAAGGTCTAATAAACTTGAAAAAAGTTTATTTAAGTTTTCCTCGAAAAATGCAAATTTTTCCCATTATTTGCCTTTGAATATTTCAAATTATGCATTTGACGAAAAAAGCTAACATTTAACATGCCGTATCTCGGTTTGTATTGGTCTTAAAGATATTATTGGATAAGAATTTGATTTGTGTTACTAAGAGATATAATTTTGATATCTACAGTTTTTTTGATTAGATGCATATTTTTCGAGGTATTCTCAAAAAACCTTCTAAAAAAGTCGATTTTTTCGTCGAAAAACTGTTATTTTCAAGCGCGAAAACTCGAAACATATTAGTTTTACGAAGAAAATGTAAAAAACATTTTTTTCATAGAATCACTTTTTCCAACGGATTACATGGTTAAAATGTAATAAAAAAAATTCCCACCCCCGAGATGGGGTGGCAACCACCCCCAAGGTTTTAGCGTATGATAGCGACATGATATAGAAAATTATCCTTGGACTATTTCCTACCTTGTGTGAAAATTTCAAGTAAATCCATGCTGGACGAAAAAATTGCGAGCCAAAATGCTTCATTTCCTCAATCGACTATTGGAGCCGACCGACCGGCTCTGTCCCGTCATACAGCTAACCGACTATAATAACTTTTATTTATATTTAATTTAGAATGTGTGTACTGACTTTCAACCTTAGTAAATGGATTTAATTACCTTCGTATGAAAGCAACTTTGATACCCTCTCAGTAACCCCTGTTCTACGTTTCGCTTGACCGACCGCATTATGTTTCTCTACACACTTACAGTAATCAACTGTGAAAATCTAGCTTTAGTAAATTCAAAGAAATTTTTCAGCGCTGCCTCTTGGTCTAAACGGTCCATAGAATTTTGGGCTCAAATATTCTCAGTTGATATTCATCAGTGAATGAGAGGGTCCACGTTCACATCCATATGTGACCACAGGTCTAATTACTGTTTTGTAGATTCTAAGCTTAGACTTACGATTCAGTAACTTAATTTTCATTAAGTTTTGTATGCATAAAAGCACTTATTACCGCTAAGAATCCGTGCTTGTATTTCTTGACTCATGTTGTTGTTGTCATCTATTATTGAGTCTAGGCAGGGAAAAGTGGAGGCATATTCGTAGGTATGGTTTTCTACCTTCAGATTCTCATGTTGATTTGACTGTGTGCACTCCATATATTTTGTTGTGATTTTATTTATACATTATGAAGGGTGTAATGCCGATAAGACCATGGGAAGATCCAGAGCCAAGAGAATACCAACAGGTGTTGGAAACGGTGCAGAGGAGGCTGCGACGAAGTAACGAGAAATATGTCCAAAGGCAGGATCGAAATAGAAGAAAAAGACCAGTGACGTTCCAGAGGGGAGAGAAGGTGCTTGTAAGAGCATTACGAGTGTCAAATCTCACTAGCGATATTTGTGCGATGTTAATGCCTGTTTTCGAGGGTCGTTACATAGTGAATAACAAAAATGGAGCAAATAGCTATGTTTTGAGGCATGCTGATTCGGAAAAGATCAGAGGAATTTACAATATTCACGATGTGTACAATTGTACTACAAGAATCACAAGTAAAGGAAGGAAAGACACATAATAGATAGTTAAGATAGGGTATAGGAAATAAATTAAGAAAAGGAAATAGGTTTACAGAAAAATTGTTTTGCCTCAAAAAAATCATTTGTAGATGCAGAGAATTTTATCGAATTCAAAAGGCGGGGATTTTTTTTAAATAATTGTTATGGGGAAAATTTAGAGAATTAATTTTATGCCAAAGACCACGAAATCTTAAATTTTCATCGCCCTGTATATAGCCAAAATTTGTAAATAATATGATTTAGCCGTAAGCAGTGTTTCGTGGAAAGAGGAAATGTTTAGTGGTAGAGATCCTACGAACGGACTTATACAAATTAAACACTGAACTAAAATAGAGTCGGATTAGAAAGTGAATGTACTCGCGGTTGGAGTCGACAATAGAATGTTCCTAAATGGTTTCCCAGAAAGAAACGACGGTAAACAATTTTATTTAGTTTTAGAATATAGGGTTTTTCTAGGATGTAAAAAAATAAATTAATTTTAATATCTCCTGGAAAAGACAGAAAATTTGTATACAACACTATTTGTTCTTAAGAAATGAAAGTAGGGATGTAATGTGTAGAGAGAATGCTTGTGATTGGTGAAGAGATTGATGGAGCGAAAACAGAGTGGTTAAGTCTCAGATTGACGAAGGAAAAAGATTTACTGTGTAATTGAGATCGTAAAGGAGCAGTCCAGTTTGAAAAATAGTGATTTTGTGTAAAGTGGTGAATTTGGTGGTAGTGTAAGCAGATTCCTGTTGAGACGAAATCGTGAACAAGTCAAGAAGTACAATCTCCTCGTGTCCGAATAAATCCTAGTCTTCTGTCTGGAAAGGGTAGCCGGTCTGTGTCAATTTTGCACAAGGTATCGAGCTGAGAGAAATAATCTTAGACTTATAAAGATTGATATTGTTTGTATCGAGTCGGAGACTAAATAGAGGAGAGATTTCGAGCGAGTGCAGTTTTTGTTTATGAAACAGTTTGGAAGAGAAAGACCGTAGCAACATCCGAGAAGCGCATGTGGGAGAACTGAGGACAACACAATCCATGAAAAGAAGTAAAGAAGATAAAAAAGGTTAATCAGATTATTTGTGAAAAGGAGAGAGTTGTATATTACATACCATATTTGTTTTTTGTCAATTTAACAGTTTCTACAGCATTATTTATTCATTTATAAATTCATAAAAGAGATAAATAATCTATTTAAAAGGTAAATTGAAAATTGTTTTTTTTTTTAATAATAAAAACAGTCTACCGAATCATTTAAATGAAACTTTGTTAAAAGAAAAAGGAGATACATAGTAGTTAAAGATTATATTTATTAGATAAGACAATTTTGGCAACAGAATAAAGTTTTAGCATACATTTTGAATCTTATATTTATGGTTCAATATATAAATAAATAATATTTATAAAATTTATATGAATTTGAGTATATTTATTTTCCCTGTCTTGTCCTGGATAAAGTAAGCAACGAGAAATACTAGAAGCCACAAACTAAAGGTGATACATTAAAATCAATTAGCCCTGAGCATATTTCTTATTGGAAAGTTTCATTAAATTTTGGTTTTGATTCCATGAGTAGCAATTATATATATATATATATATATATATATATATATATATATATATATATATATATATATATATATATATATATATACATATATATATATATATATATATATATATATATATACATATCGGTTTTAAAACGTTCTCCTACGTCTTCCGATGCCTAGTCGCCATTCACTTCGGTCCATCCAAAGGTCTTCATTCAATTCTCTTTCTCTCATTTCTCGATTTATGCCTTCTCTCCAACTAAGGCGGGGTCTTCCTCTTTTTCGTCTACCATGAGGGGTCCACGTTAGGATTTGTTTCGGGAGTCGTTCTTCGGACATTCTTTGTACGTGTCCATACCATCTAAGCTGTTTGGTACTAATGTCATCTACTATTGTGTGTTTCACATTCATTATTTCCCTAATTCTGTTGTTGGTTACCTTTCTAATCTTGATTTTCCTGCTGAGCGCCTCCAGAAATCCATTTCTGTTGCTTCAAGTTTTCTCTTGTATCTTTCTTTTATTTGCCATACTTCACTGCTGTAAGTGATTATACTCTTAACAATTGTATTGTATATTCTATGTTTGTTGTTGTTTGATATTGACTGGTCCCACAGGATGCTATTGAGAAGGGTAATTGCTTTTCTTCCCTGGTTGTGTCTTTCTTCTATCGTCCGGTCTACGTTTCCTTCTTGTGTGATGGTCATACCCAGTGGCGGATCCAGGGGGGGGCGATGGGGGCGATCGGCCACCCCTCTCAACCCAAGTGATTTTTTTTTATTATAATACTTATAAAGATTACAAAACATTCATTTATTTTTTCAAATGGATAATTATGCATGTTTTAAAATTACAATATTATATGAATTATGAATTACATATAAATATATTTTATTAGTATGGGATTTGGCTAAAACGGGCCAGTGACGCCAGTGTATTTGGAAATGAGTAATTTATAATCCTTATAAATTAAGAATTAAAAATTATCACAATAAGCATATTTAAAAAATATTATGTAATCCTATATACTGTGAACGCATACTTGCATCTCCACGTATAATTATAGAATCGTTTGCAGATAACAGCTTCGCCGAAAATCTCTCGAAAATTGCGCGCCTAGCAAAAAATATATTAATTCGCCGAAAATATAAATATGTTCACATGCCGATAGGTCGATAGCTGACCACGAAAAAATAACACCCTTATTAGTCCAGAGAAATAAGATTTTTCTCGTGACACATCCCCCTCCAGGCCGAAACCAAATTTTTTGAGTAGTATGGACATCTATATTATTAACCTATATGTTTCCTGCAGCCGATTTTGATGATATACAAATATACATAGTTATAAACAAATGAAGATCAAAAAACGCTAAATTTTCGCTTTTTTCGTCTATTACCAAAGAGTTAAGCACTTTAAACAAATTTGAGTGTAAGAAACTCATAAATCGTATAAAAAACTTCAATATGGCGTTCGCTGAATATGTCCATCCTTATTGGTTGCTTAGAAAACTGCAAAATAAATAATAAATTTTGAGTTTTTAAAAATATTCATCTTATGTAAAAATTAACTTAGAACCTTCTTATTACACGGAATGCTGATACTTCTTGTACTTAAATTATGTTTTAAATTTCAAAGCAATTGGTCAAATAGTTTAAAAGTTATTTAATTTGTTTATCCCAAATTCATTTTTTTTGCAACACTACAAGTCAGAAAATTATGAGGCTACAATCATACTTCGGACAGTTTATGAAAGAAGAACATTTATACTATTACCATTATTAAAAATAAATGACAAAAAATAATTTTAAACAGTGTAAAATTATTTTGAAAAAACATGTCGATTTTTTGCTTTCTTATAAACAATTAGAATAACTTTTTAACCGTTACCTGTAGAAAAATTATTTTTTCATATTTAGAAAGACTGGATTTTTATACACATTTAGAAAGAAAAACAACTGTCCTAGGACAATTAGGGACAAAGTTAGCCCCCCCATTTATTTAATTCACATGTTTTTGCAAAATAATTTTGCAATATTTATAATTATTTTTTGTAATTTTTTTTTTAATTAAATTAATACTGTAAATTTCCTTCTTCCATAAACTATCCAAATTATTATTGTAGCTTCATCATTTTCTGACTTACAGTGTTGCAAAAAAAATAAATTTGGGATAAACAAATTAAATAACTTTTAAAATATTTGACCAATTTCTTCGAAATTTAGGGTATGAATTAAGCACCATAAGTCTCAGCATTCCGTGTAATAAGAAGGTTCTAGGTTAATTTTTACGTAAGTTATAAATATTTATAAAAACTCAAAATTTATGATTTATTTTGCAATTTTCTAAGCAACCAATAAGGATAGACATATTAAGCAAACGCCATATTGAAGTTTTTTATACCGTTTATGAGTTTCTTACTCTCAAATTTGTTTAAAATGACTATTTTCTTAGTAATAGACGAAAAAAGCAAAAATTTACCGTTTTTTGATCTTCATTTGTTTATAACTATGTATATCATCAAAATCGGCTGCAGGAAATATATAGGTTATTATTATAGATGTCCATATTACTCAAAAAATTTGGTTTCGGCCTGGAGGGGGTTGTGTCACCAACAGGCTATTTTTTTTTCCTTATTTCTCTGAACTATATTAATTATTAGTAATTAGTGTATTTTGGGTTGGGTATCGTATCGATGCAAGTAACATCTCTAATACCGATTCGTACAGATCTTAGTTTGTAAATTGTTAGCTTGATTAATAGTATTTTGAGTTTATTCTTCTTTTTTAATATTAATATAGTTTGTGATTTACGAAGAGTTATAAGATGTCAAATAAACGAAAGGGATCAAAAGCTTCTACCGAGAACTTAAAAAGTAAAAAATTCAAATGTCGCAATATAACTGATTATTTTTTAAAATCAACGTATTTTAGGTGATAATATTAATGGTAATGATGATAATAAATATGAACAAGGTACATCTTATCAGATAGATCATACTATGAGACCTCCTGATCTTGGATCAAATTTAAGTTCTGAGAGCATTCAAAACAAGTCATGCGATTTTTCAGTGTGTCCGATACAAATCAACGATGATGCAGTAAATACCAATTCTACTTTCGAGAGTTTTATGGAAAAAGGTATGTCTTATATAGGTACATGAAAGTATGTCTTATACAGGGTGTAACGAAAATACAGGTCATAAATTAAATCACATATTCTTAGACCAAAAATAGTTCGAATGAACCTAATTTACCTTAGTAAAAATATGCACATAAAAAAAGTTACAGCCCTTTGAAGTTACAAAATGAAAATCGATTTTTTCGAATATATCGAAAACTATTAGAGGTTTTTTTTTATTGAAAATGGACATGTGGCATTCTTATGGCAGGAACATCTTAAAAAAGAATTACATATAGTGAAATTTGTGCACCCCATAAAAATTTTATACGGGTTTTGTTCCCTTAAACCCCCCCAAACTTTTGTCTTCTTCTTCTTCTTCTTGACTGGCTTTACAACTCGGGGTGAGTCTTCGCCGCATCCACTATGGCCCTCCATCGTCTGCGATCTTGCGCTTCGATTTGCCATTGTTGTACCCCAATCCTAGATAGATCGGTTTCAACATCATCCTTCCATCTTTTTCTGGGACGGCCCACTGATCTTCTACCGTCTGGTCTCTCGAAGAACACTGTCTTTAGCACTCTGTCTTCCTCTGATCTTACTACATGACCTGCCCATCTTATCCGATTAGCTTTTATATGTCTGACGATGTTTTCAGTACCATATAGAGTCACCAATTCAGCATTGCGGCGCCTTCTCCACTCTCCTGTCAACTCATCTCTTTGAGGACCAAATATCATTCTGAGGACTTTCCTTTCAAATATCAGCAATTTATTTATTTCAAACTTTTGTGTACGTTCCAATTAAATTATTATTGTGGTACCATTAGTTAAATTCAATATTAAACTTTTTTGCCTCTTAGTATTTTTTCGACAAGGCAGTTTTTATCGAGTTGCGGCTTCTTTTTTAATATGTTTACATAAAAAATTTATGGGGGTTTTGTTCCTTTAAACCCCCTAAATATTTGTGTATGTTCCAATTAAACTTTTACTGCGGTACCATTAGTTAAACACAGTGTTTTTAAAACTTTTTTGCCTCTGTATTTTTTCGAGAAGGCACTTTTTATCGAGATATTACTTCTTTTTTAATATGGTTCAAAATATACCTAAAAATGTAAATCATAAATAAATTTTCATATTATTACCAAGTCTCCATAATCGTACTTAGCCATACAGTGTGTCAATTTTAAAACTTACAATGGCTATATCTCACGAACAAAAGCTGAAAACGAAAAATTCTTGAAACCGTTTCTAGGATAGTAAGGGGGAACTAAAATGACATGAAAGAGAACTCACCCCCATCAACCCCCTAGGCCCCACCCACCACAAGCAAAAAAGTTTAAATTGCAAACCCCTACTTGTGATACATCATTGAAAAGGCTATAAAAAATGCTATCCAATGGTATAAATAATAATTATACAGGGTGAAGCAATAATTGTGAAACTTTGGCTTAAATGAAAAATTTAATGAGGTTTTGTTGAACTACAAATTTGATAAAAATGTCAATTAAGTAAATATTCAAAGTGGGTTCCGTTGTTTTGTAAACAATAATACAGTCTATTTTCAAATTCTGCACGAAATTTGACAAATTTTTTCTAGTAATAGGGCGACATGCTTGAGTAATTATTTCTCGCAATTTCCCAAGTGACGCAAGTTAAGTTTTATAAACAACTGATTTAAGGCAAAAATGGCAAATTAAGTTTGAATTAACAAAAAAAAGTACGAGCGGACAGTTACCATTTAAAATAATAGTCCGGGAGATAGCATTACAAATACAAAAGTCATAGTAAGCCAGCTGATATTAACATCCTGTATAATTATTATTTATACCATTGGATAGTACTTTTTATAGTAGGATGGTATATTATTTTTTCCTATGGGGTTACCCTAAATCAGTTTTTTATAAAACTCCACTTGCTTCACTTGGGGAATTGCGAGAAAAAATTACTCAAGCATGTCGCCCTATTACTAGAACATTTGCTAAATTTCGTGCAGAATTTGAAAATAGGCTGTATTATTTACCAAACAACGGAATTCACATTAAGTATTTACTTAATTGACATTTTTAATAAATTTGTAATTCAACAAAACCTTATTAAATTTTTCATTTAAGCCAAAGTTTCACAATTATTGCTTCACCCTGTATAATTATTATTTATACCACTGAATAGCATTTTTTATAGCCTTTTCAATGATGTATCACAAGTAGGGGTTTGCAATTTAAACTTTTTTGGTTGTGATGGGTGGGGCCTAGAGGGTTGATGGGGGTGAGTTCTCTTTCATGTCATTTTAGTTCCCCCTTACTATCCTAGAAACGGTTTCAAGCATTTTTTGATATCAGCTTTTGTTCGTGAGATATAGCCATTGTAAGTTTTAAAATTGACACACTGTATACAAATATGTGGTGGATTTGAGAAATATTCAAAATATCTCGATAAAAACTGACTTTTTGAAAAAGTACTAAGAGGCAAAACAATTTTTAAAATATTGTGTTTAACTAATGGTACTACAATAATAATTAAATTGGAACATACACAAACGTTTGGGGGGGTTTAAAGGAACAAAACCTCCATAAAAATTTTAAGGGGGGGTCCAAATTTCACTATAATTTTTTCTTAAGATACTACTACCATAAGAATGCCACATGTCTATTTTCAATAAAAGATCTCTAATAGTTTTCTATATATTGGAAAAAATCTATTTTCATTTTGTAACTTCAAAGGGCTGTAACTTTTTTTATGTGCACATTTGCACTAAGGTAAGTTAGGTTCAATCGAACTATTTTTGGTCCCAGAATATGTGATTAAATTTATGACCTGTATTTTTGTTACACCCTGTATATTATATAAGTTTATTTTATATCACGTTTGACAGAAGTGAGTATTTCTCCACGAGTACGATAGATAGTCATTTATGTCGCGGGATGCAATCATCCACATATATAAAATTATGGTAATAAATTAAATTTTAAACTTCATATGGGAAAGTACATCATACCATGTGACACCTCATTTAAAAGCTTTTGAGATACTGATTACAAAAATGTATGGGCAATACTTGTGCAAAATGTCGGTCCAATGCTTTTTAAATTCATTCATTTTTTTACAATCCTGAGAAAACTATTAAGTATTTTTGAAAAATTTAAACGCAAAATGCAAGATTACATTATTACCGAGGATCGAAAGTCTCTGAAAACTTCTATAATGTTTATTTTAATAAGTTACAGGGGTGAAAAAAAGAGAACATTGAGTATGATTTTTAACTTGTTGACGGACAGTGCGTCAAATGTATAAGCAAGTGTTGTGACACTATATGTATTTTGTATCTATAGAATAGAAAAAATGTCTCGAATAAAAGTTGCTTACTTTTACGTAAGGAATCCAAATCTGCAATAAAAACTGGGGGTTTCGATTTACGATTTTAAATTGATCCCCCCCACCTCTAGGGGTTGGAGTAGGGGGTGGTATTTGGTGTCATTCAATAGATTTTTAAAAATTACTGAACATGTATTTTTCAGTTCTTCGATCCGATTTTCATTTTCGCCAATCGGCCCCCCCTCTTAACGATGCTGGATCCGCCGCCATACCCAGGTATTTATATGCGTCGCAATGTTTAATAATTTCGCCATTCCCCAGTGTAACGTCTTGCTGTGTCCCACCGATACACATATATTCGGTCTTCTTTATGTTTATTTCCAAACCACCTTTTTTGTACTCCTCTATTAATTTCCTTGTCATATATTCTATATCATCGTAGTCTTGCGCTAGTACAAGTTGGTCGTCTGCAAATGACAAAGTGTATATTGTATTGTTGTTGATCGGTAATCCCATGTTTTTGCATTTGCGTTTCCAAAGTTTTAGAGTTTGCTCGAGGTAGAACTTAAATAATGTCGGTGAAAGGTGTTTTAGGCCTTTGCTAATTTGGAATCCTCTCGATAGCCTGCTTCCAACTTTCACCCTTGCTGCAGTTTTGGTATACAATTGTTTCGTCGCTGTTATTAAATTTGCGCTTATATTGGTTTTCTCTAATGCTTCCCATAGTTTGTTTTGTGGGATGCTGTCATACGCTTTTCTTAAGTCCACATATAACAGATGCACCTCCTGGTTGACGGCCAGTTTCTTCTCAATAATCTGTGTAATACAAAACAGATGGTCAACCGTTGATCTCCCTGCCCTGAATCCTGCCTGTTCTTCAGCTTCTATACCTTTATATTCGTTTTCGATTTTATTTTTAATCAGTTTTCCGTATATTCGGCTGATCGAGTTCGTTACAGCGATGCCTCTGTAGTTGTCACATTGATCCCGTCTGCCTTTTTTATGTATGGTGGAGTAGCAATTACAATAATTAATTAATTCATTGAATTATTAAAATGCTGAACAATCTCATAACAGAGAGAAAATACAGAGCATAATAATATATAGACCAAACGTAGACATATGACTTACTAGAAGGTATTTAATATGTACCTAAGTCGATTGTCCGTATAACTAATAACCTAAAAATAGAAAATTCGAAAAATAAAAAAACGATCGAAGGTCTTATCTTTAGAACTGTTATCCAACACAGTTGTCAGGTTCAATTTTAGTGTTATGTCAGCAATGTTCATTAACCATCAACGTGCTACGCCATTGAGCACCATTAGCTAGCTTTATGTTTACTTATAAAAGGGAATTCTAACGTCCACGTGTAATTAATGAGGGACACCCGAGCGGGAACGTCGTCATAGATTAGCAAGTTTTCCTTCAGGTTTATTTAATTTGCGAAAGGGATCCAGGCTATATGATACGATACGTTTTCCCGCTTGGACGGGAATTGCTACGTGGTGCACGAGGGTTTATTGACTTGGAAATAGAAAAGCACTCAAGGAGGGATTAAAATTAAGATTTTAAATAGGATAATTTACGGACGATGTGTTTTTGAGTAAAATACTTAAATAACATCTGTCACATTTGTTTTAAGAAAAAATCTAGTAGATCAAATTAACAAAATTATATTTAGTCCAGGAACCGAAGCTTTCACCTCGCAATTTTTTACAGAATGGATCGATTTGCTTGAAAATTTGGGAATAAGTAATGGATAGCCCAAGGATCAAAATCTATATGATGCCGAAAGGAGCTTTTACCATGGGGGTGGTTGCCACCACATCTCGGGGGTGGAAATTTTTGATTATGTTTTGACCGCAAAAGTTGATAAAAACATTCATTTTAATCAAAACATGTTTTTTGTATTTTTTGGATAAAATTAACAGTTTTCGATTTATTCGCTATCGAAAGTGTTAGATTTATATCGAAAAAATCAATGGTTTTCGATATTATACCCATTTACGATTCCTATTAACCTATTAATAATACATAAATAAAGAAGACCAAATAAGGTCAATGACTAATTTTAATTAGGGTGGTGATTAGGGGGAATTTTCCGATTACTTTTTCGCTGAAAAAATAGGGACCGACATTCTTTTTATTATAAGTCACTTAGTTTTTGAGCTAGACACTACTTTTTTATTTCAGGAGATAGATATTTTTATATACTTTAAATTAGTTTAAACAAGTTATCCTCGAAAAATGCATAGTTTTCTCGTCTTTTGACTTTGAAACTACATTATTTAGCATTTACGAAGAAGAGCTAACATATAATAAAGTACAGCTCGATTACTATTGGTCTTAAAGAAAATTAATAAAAAAAGTTTTGCTTATTTTTTTAAAGGGTACATTTTTGTTAAACACCGTTCTTTTGATAAAACGAAAACTTTTTGAGTTATTAGCAGAAAACTGATTAAAAACATTGTTTTTTCGATATGAAACTGAGAATTTCGATAGCGAATAAATCGAAAACTATTAATTTTATCAAAAAAATGTATAGAACGTTCTTTGCTTAGAATGAATATTTTTACCAACTTTTGCGGTCAAAATAAAATAAAAAATTTCCACCCACGACATGGGGCGGCAACCACCCCCGTGGTAAAAGCGCCTTTCGGCCTCATATAGATTTTGATCCTTGGACTATCCACTACTTATTCTCAACTTTTCAAGGAAATCAATACATTCTGTAAAAATTGCGAGGTTCTGTCCTATTTTAAGCTTCATTACTTGGACTAATTCGGCTATGGTGTACTTTAATCTTGGCTTATTTACAGAAATATTCCCTTTCTTCCAGCGACTTCTTCATTTCGAAATTTGAATATTATCATAAGTGTCGTACTTCACCTAATTGGATTATTGCAAATCTTCCAGTCATTCATGATAACCAGAGCTTGGATTTATAGGCACAAAAGTTTAAAGAAAAGGCGCCTATATAAGCAAAGATTTTTATTAACAATGCAGAAATCTTAACGTATAGTCCATATAGTAAAATAATTTATTATTCATACAGACTAGGTCACAGTATAATCAGTATAGTGTGCTATGCGGATGATGCAGCCCTGATTGCGGAGGATCAGGATGATCTACAAAGACAACTTTATCGGTTTTATCAAGCTTGTCGACGACATGTCAACATGAACATATCCACGCATAAAACAAAATGCATTACCATTGCGAAAGATCCAATTAGATGCAAGCTCGTGGTTGAGGGGAAATCCATAGAACAGCTAAACCAGTTCACATATCTAGGTGTAGACTTATCAAGTTATCATGACCCATACAGAGACCTAAAAGACAAATGAACAAATCCGCAGTCATGTCCGTATGTTTGAGCGAAGTGGTCTGGAATAACCCATAAGTAGATGAGAATGGACAGCAAAGTTAGAATGTATAAAACTTACATCAGACCTGTTATGACCTACGGTATTTAATCTAGAGAAGATCAATAAAACCAAAAGCATGAACAACAGCCAAAATCAAGACAGTAAGAGCAATATCAGGGAAGACAAGAAGGGATAAAATACGAAACAACATCATCAGGGAACAATGTGGCGAGCAAGGTGTAGTAAGATTGGTTAGGCAAAGACGAGGAGAATGGTTCAGTAATGTAAAAAGAATGGAGGAGCACATACTACCAAGAATACCGCTAGAAGGAATATCAGCTGGCAAGCGTCCGCCGGGGAGACCACCAAAAAGATGAAGCTGGCAGTTTACCTCTCAAGAAATACTTCAACGTCGGAATTAACAGATCGACAGATCTACAACCAGTGTAACATGGTACGTGAACCCTTAGCATTGAAGAGAACTTCTACGAAACAAAATATAATATAGTTTATATTAGGGTACATATGATCGGCATTGACCGCTAGTAAACCATGCATTTTGTGATTTAGTATTGTATATATAAACCGACAAGAACACGCGACGATTCATTGATATCCATTGTTAGTCATTCGATGAAGAAATAATATACTAGTCGTGACATTGTTATTATTTACATATAGACCGTTGTTATGGTTAAATAAACACTGTGAAGTTCAAATATAATTATAGTGAAAATGAAGGTATTTTATTATACATCCAATGAATCCCGGACTTAGGGCGCTATAGCTCAGCCACCAGACGTATTACCGACTCACAAGTATAAGAGGAAGAAGAAGAAGAAGAAGACGACTTATTATTTACTATACAAAGTGAATTAATTTAATATTAACCTAATAGGTAATTAGTAATTAGTGACATAATAAATTATTAACTAATTAAATAATAATATTATTAACGTTAATTTTAACGTTAATAAGAATAATTAATGTTAATTAATACTTAAACATTGTAACCACTTAAAATTTTATAATTATTGGCTACAGCTACTTGTTTTTCAATATTTTCGGTCTTAAAACTATATCTTCTTTCATTTAAAATTAATTTGTATATTGAACATGAATGTCCTACATCGACAGACGTAATTGGAGCATATTTAAGGGTGGATAAAAAATGTGGCTCAATTTGTATTTATTTTATTTATTAATGCTAAGACTACCCAGCATTTTATATTTGACTTAATCTGCTACTTTACGGCCCTAGTATTCCCAACGGTTCACCTTAGAATCTAATAATTATTGTTGCATACTTCTCTTTTACCTTTACATTTTTATTCATTTATCACAATCACTCAAGTTTAAAAGGTTTAGTGTGTTTGAGCCTACGGGCAAGGCCTTGTCTTGAATATCTAAAAGTTCTATTCCCTGTTCCTGTTTGTATGGTTCTGCAGTCTGTTTTAGTGACCCTTGACAATCTTCTTTAGTTCTTCTTTAATTGTTGCTGCACGAAGTTCCCGATGTAGGACTTTGTTGCGGATATACAATGGAGCGTCGACTACACACACCCAAAGTTATTTAGAATCATCTGATATTTCTTATTATTTCGGACGAATTTTAAAAAACGAACACAAGAAATCAAACAATATTCATTTTAAAGGAATTTAATAACAAATACATAACGATTAAATAAAACAATAAAGTATTTAACAAACAAATTGAATCTAGTTGTTTTACAGTCAATAGCATAAAAAATTTCAATGTAAAACGAATAATGTTTAAATTGTTTTATTTTTTTTTTGTTTTTCTTGGTAGTCAGTGTTATCACCTCTAGTCCTTATGCAAGCTTCAGTTTGCGTGGGCACGTTCCTAATCAAATTATCAACATTTTGTTGTGGTTGGTTGCTCCATCTTTCAAGAGAAGCTTGTGCTAGTCGTGCGGTGTTTTGTGGATTCAGGGCCCCCGTAACCGGGCGTGCAACGCGTGCGTCGCACACGGGCGTAACTCCAAAGGGGCGCCAAACCGAAGGTTTGGTAAATAAGAAATATTTATTTTAAATGAGATAATCATTTTTATATACAATTTTAATTATTTCATGAACAGCTAGAGAAATCTCAAAAATCAAATGTTGCGTTATTACTGAAAAAATAATTATTCCCGTCCTAAAATGTTGAACTTACTCCGTCAAAAATATATCATTTTGTCATTTTGTTGTTCCTTCCTAATTTTTTTCTCTGAAGTAGATTGAACTACGCTTGGCATACCATCCAATCGATTTTATGTTGTAAACTAAAGCGACACTCAAATCACACTCCTTGACGAGTAGCAACATAAATTAACACCCATAAAACGCAACTTAGCAGCTCCAACAAAAACACAACTTGCTGTATCAAGCAGTTTTACTCGTATAAAGTGCATCTTTTACTCGAATTTATGATAATTACCCTTAAGTAAACAAATACTCTATGAATTATGATTATGTATTTGACTTGAGTATCTTTTCCCTTCTAGTCTATCCGTTTATTAGGCACAAACATTATTTACTGTTACTGGTGAACGGGTGGTTTCCTGCAGTAAAACGTTTAAAATTTTATTTTATATTGGTGTTAATAATTACCTACGACTATTATTGCAATATCCGTTGGGTTTGTTCTGCCCTGATTTTAAACTTTTGTTTTCGTGTAAAAAATATTGGACAATCTTTTTTATTTATTATTATTTTAAGTGGTGTGGAAATTAAATTAATTGTGAAAATGGTAAGTATCATAATCATTGCATAGAATAATAATAATTCATTTTAAATAGTTATAATCGGGTTTCCTCTAATAAAATCCACAATTTACAATTTAATTTGAAAAAAAAAAAGAAAATAATTAAGACATTGTGTCTGCGTAACTTGGAACCATATGGGAAACTTTTTTATTATTAATTTTACGGAAAAAATGTATTCTTCATAAAATGCTTTGCATAGTCTAAAAACTAAAATGCAACTAAATATAAAATTGTGTCGATCTTATGTTTCAAAATATCGAAAATTATTATTATGAAAAGTTTTTTGGGATCAATTAAAAACTATGTTTTATTATGCAATTACATCCTTTTCATTGAATTTTTTTTCTCAAATTACAGATACGTAACGCTCTTTTCATTTATTACGAATAATGCGATAACTCTTTTATTGTTATTGATTAATTAATTAATAATAATAAAACAATTATCACATTATTTGTAATAACTGAAAAGGGTTAATTATTAATAATAAAAGACTTATCACATCACATTATTTCTAATAAATGAAAAGGGCGTTGTTTAAAAATACAATTAATGTACGATAAAAATCTCTTTCTAAAAGGCTTTGCATGGTCTAAAATCTAAGATGCAACCATCAAATCCTATCAAATTTTTTCAATTTTATATGAGATATATGTAAAAAAATATGAGTTTCGATCAAAAGTAAAGTGCCTTTCTAGATCACAATATATTTCAATTAGAAGGATGTAATTGCATAATTATAGAAACATGCTGAACTGCTTTTAACGCTGAACAACTTTTCATAATAACTTTTCAATATTGTTAAAACTAAACGTACTTTGCTCTTGACCGAAATTCATATTTTTTGACATACCTCGTATAAGATTAATAAAATTTGATATTTTATGGTTTCATTCTGAGTTCTATACAATGCAGAACTTTTTATGAAGAATAATTTTTCTCGCAAAATTAATAATAAAACAGTTTCCCATATCGTCGGTGATTCTGCAAAACCTCGTATGAGAATTTTTCTTTTCCAGAATTTAATTTTTTGCCCTGTTCGAAACTCCGCCAAAAAACACACATGTCAACGTAATGAAAATGTCATTTCGTAACTATGTTAAAGTAATTAGGTTTCTTGACATTTTCATTACGCCAACATGTGTACCCCTTAACGGGGGGCTCTGACAGGGTCAAAAACCAAATTCTGAAAAAAATCTCATACGAGGTTTTGCAGAATCACCGACGATATATGGTTCCTAGTTATGTAGACCCCTGTATAAAATTTGTTTGAAAACTTTGAAATGACAAAATATTATTGTTTATTTACTTAAATGTATATTTTTATTTTAATATGCAGGGTACTTCATTAATGTTGCAAAAACTTTAAGGGAAAAGGCGCAAAATGTCGCCTGTCAAAACTTTCAATGTGTTTTAAATGTATTCATTTTTTTTTTCGAATCCTGAGAAAACTACTAAGTATTTTTAAAAAGAATGTGTGTGTACTTTGTACGCACGTAAGAAGATATTCTTCTCTTATATAGGTAATTTCAACGAAGTAAATATACTTAACAGGTTATTTGTATTTTATTTAAAAATTAAACTAACTTTCTTATCTACCACTTTCAAAAAAATTTTATTAAAACAACCAAAAATAAAAAAAAATATGAATCACCCAGGATTCGAACCCGCGTCGTTCCAATCTCGGAGCTAACGCCCTACCAACTACTCTAGCGAGGTCATTGCAATTGACATGTAAGTTGCGGATATAATTACACAACACGGCGTCAAATAGTGTAAAAATGTTATGCCTATATAATATTTTATTATTTTACTACAGAGAAACACAAATCCAAAAACTCAAGAATTATAATAAATAATACATTTACTAAAAATACTAATATATTCTTTTAATGACTTATCTGCACGGACACAGATACATACATACCTATCTTGAAAGATTAGCAAGGAACTACATACTGTCTGTGTGCGCAGGCGGGTAGATTTATGTACAATTTTACCCTCAATCGAATCGCCGCTAAAGAAGAATATCTTCAAAAATTTAAACGCAGAATGGAAGATAACGTTATCGCTGAGGGCCGACAGTCCCTTAAAATAAATAAAAAGTTTCTTTTGAATTAAACATTTGCAATTATTAAAAATCACATTAAATTTTCCCTTTTATTTTCACCCCTGTAAATTATTAAAATAAACATTATAGAAGTTTTCAGGGACTTTTGGCCTCAGTAATAATGTAGTCTTTCATTCTGGGTTTAAATTTTTCAAAAATATTTATTAGTTTTATACATATGTATAGTAGATTTAAAGGGCGCTAAAATATGTCCCGCACGCGGGCGCCAATCAGCCTTGCGGGGGCCCTGTGTGGGTTATCCCGGCGAGCTCTAAATTTTCTTTTAGGCATATCCCACAAAGACTATATAGGGTTAAGCTCGGGTGAGCAAGCAGGCCACTCCAAACAAGGAATACCTTCTGCTTCAATGATGTCTCTAGTCAAACTAATGGTATGTGGAGGTCCATAATCATGCAAGGAAATTAAATTTTCTCCCGTTGCACCTTTCCAGAGCCTAACTACAGGTTATCAACATACCTGTGAGCACTTAAAGTTGATTGGATGAAAACTAAAGGAGTTTTTTTAAGGATCACAATTCCTCTCCAGAACATTAGACTTCCCCTTGTATATATGTGAACAGAACTGAGAGTTTTCGTTCTTGCTTGTCTTCCTCGACCTCTACACACCGACCTCTACACCTCGACCTGTACACGATTTCGTGGGTCATCTGATTTTACACAAATGCTGACTTTTTCTGAAAATAGCACATTTTGTCAATTCCCAATGTTCCAGTTTTGATGGTCTTCTTCTTCTTCCTTCTTGTATGTAGGCTTTAAAGCCTGTTTCTTCTTCAATATTATCCTCCTAAATTGTTTAGGTTATCGCACCACCTTTTTCTTGGTCTGCCAATACTTCTTCGTCCATTTGGTGACTTATTTTTGATGGTGAAGACAACAATTTAGGCGATCAATCTTGTGCTGCCTGAATAACTCGGGAACCCATAACTGTCTCCTGCTGTATACTTCTTGGAACTCTTCTTGTTATCGTTTCAAATAAAACAGTTACACCTGTAGCTTCCAAAAGCTGCCTTTGGAGCTACAGGTGAGAAGTGGTTGAGTGTCTTCCAGCTGATTGCACAATTAAACGATCGTGACGAGCCGTTATTAGTACTTTTTGGTAACTTTCCCTTGCTTTATTTTTGAGCTTTCTTAGTCCTGTTACCTAGCATAGGTTTTGCGCCCTGTGTTACGCCTAGCTCTACAGCTATGTCTCTCTGAGAACATTACTTGGTCCACAAGACCAATAACCTTTCCCCGTTGTAAGTTCTATAACCCCACATGACGCAGATTTTTGTTTTTGGACGCAAAAATCTCAAGCAAATAACCTATACCGTACCGAGCTGCACTTTTGATTGTCTTATAGATTTGTTTATTTTCAATAAAAACCTTTATTCTTCGCCACAATAACAAGTTTTTTCAAAAGAAATAAATATTACTTAGAAAAAGATGGTGATTCCATATTAGTTTGGGTGTGTGTGTGTGTGTTTCTTATTATTCTGTGTTGAACCCCTTGAAGGCAATCACAGTTACTCTTACTAGTATAGCCTCATAACTGTAAACAGGGGCGTCATTTGACAGGGTCAGGGGGGGCATTTGCCCTCCCCCCCCCCCGACCCTGAAAATGACTGAAATTTACAAAAAATACATCGATTTTGTTACTATAGTATTGTATAATGTATTGTATGTATATATACAGGGTGTAACGAAAATACAGGTCACAACCCTTTGAAGTTACAAAATGAAAATCGATTTTTTTCAATATATCGAAAACTATTAAAGATTTTTTATTGAAAATGGACATATGGCATTCTTATGACAGTAGCATCTTAAGAAAAAATTATAGTGAAATTTGGACACCCTATAAAAATTTTATGGGGGTTTAGTTCCTTTAAACCCCCCCAAACTTTTGTGTACGTTCCAATTAAATTATTATTGTAGTACCATCACTTTAACACAATATTTCTAAAACTTTTTTGGCTCTTAGTACTTTTTCGAAAAGTCAGTTTTTATCGAGATATTTTGAATATTTGTCAAATGCACGACATATTTGTATATGGTCAAGTACGATTATGGAGCCTTGGTAATAATATGAAAATTTATGTATGATTTACATTTTTAGGTATATTTTGAACCGTAGTAAAAAAGAAGCCATATCTCGATAAAAGGTGCCTTCTCGAAAAAATACAAAGAGGCAAAAAAGTTTTAAAAACATTTTGTTTAACTAATGGTGTCGCAGTGATAGTTTAATTGGAGCGTACACAAACATTTGGGCGGTTTAAAGGAACAAAACCCCCATAAAATTTTTATGTAAACATATTAAAAAAGAAGCCGCAACTAGATAAAAACTGCCTTATCGAAAAAATACTAAGAGCCAAAAAAGTTTTAAAAATATTGAATTTAACTAATGGTATCACAATAATAATTTAATTGGAACGTACAGAAAAGTTTGGGGGGGTTTAAGGGAACAAAACCCCCATAAAATTTTTATGGGCAGCACAAATTTAACTATAATTTTTCTTTAAGATGCACCTGTCACAAGAATTCCACATATCCATTTTCAATAAAAAATCTCTAATAGTTTTCGATATATTCGAAAAAATCGATTTTCATTTTGTAACTTCAAAGGGCTATAACTTTTTTCTGTGCATATTTGTACTAAGGTAAGTTAGGTTCATTCGAACTATTTTTGGTCCCAGAATATGTGATTTAATTTATGACCTGTATTTTTGTTACACCCTGTATAATGGTTGCACTTCCCAATCAAATATTCAAATGACGCCCCTGACTGTAAACCGTAGGACTATTAGAGCACTTGTTTGTAAACTGATACTTTGTTCTTGATTATAAGTTGTGAACTTCTACCTAGTAACCAACATAAATTATTGTACTTCAATTTTAGTTCTTCGGTTTTCTTTCTGTATTATTTTCATTTTAATGTCAATGTTCCATTCAAAACTTTAGCAGCATTAGATACATCAAAAACGAAAGAAGTTAAACAATTACGTTTTTCTAGTCTATAAAAGGTTATCTTTTTCAAAACTATTCTAAAAAACAATGCTACTACGAAAGAACGAAACATTTTTGAAATTAGAGAGCATCAAAATATTTATGTTCACTTCTTACTTCTTCGGTACCAAATAGCTGCGGGGTTGTAATATATGTTATACCTACTGTTCTATTAATTATGTTTTAGTTATGTTTTAATTAGCATTTTTTGTCTTTGTTTAATTTTACGTTATTCGTTAAGGATGTTTGCTGTTATCTACATCATCTGTATATGGTAGGTGAATTAAAAAATAAATTAATTGTCATTGAAAAAGGTCGTACTGAGAACGAACATGGAACATCGATATCTTTTTTAATCTGTTTGTCGCAGTATACACTAAATATGTTTCATGTAATAATAAGAAATGTATATTAAAATATAAAGTTTATTTCAAAAAGATTTGTGATAATTAAACTTGGGATTTTATGTAATTTTATGTAAATCGTATATTTTGCATAAAATCAAGCTTTGCAGCATGTTTATTTTCTTAAATTTTCACAGACCTGTACAGATCCGTACTAGTCCTTGAGTTTTATTGTTTAATCTAGACGAAAGAATTAAATACGTTCACCCGAAAACTATTTTTTTTTCTAAATATGTGGAAAGTTTTTATGGCCTGGACACACACTGCTTTCAAATCTTTCCCCTATAATTAAAAACGTCTGGGTAATTATCTCGTTGTGTGTATGCGAATTAAAATCTATTCTTCGAGTACCCCTTCGATTTTGCTTTTAATTAATAGCCGAACATATAAACTGTTAAACAAACACAAATTCAGAGCATTTCCCAAATCTTCGTCGAAATGGCTGGTGACGTTAATTTGTTTTTATAGTAAAAAAACCACCAGTTGGTGGTACGTCTTAAATTATTTTGCTAATTCGTGCAAATATTCTTAAAATATAAACTAAAACAATTTTTTCAATTGTTGAAGGGTGCTTTGGGACTGTTTAGGCCTGCACTTTGTTCTCTGAATCCTGTAGTACAGTCACTAAAGTGAGGGCAATGCACCCTTGTTTTCTTTGATGTTGGCCGACCTTTCAATGTTGATTTTCAATATTGCAATTGGTGGGTATTTTTTTAAAATTAAGAGTAGAATATGTGCTATTTTTATTAAAGCAAAGGTATTCTGATTTTAAAGGGTTGCCACCTAATGTTTTCATTTAATTATTGTTTATGATTTATAAGCAATAGGTATTCACATTATGCAATAACCGTTTATAACAAAAGTGTATTAAGGGCCGCAATCCATTTAGTTATAAGAATTTTTTACGTAGTATCTGTTAATTTTTTAGAGCATTAAATCAATACTTTTTTTTTAATTTTATAATGATGATTTCATTTTATTAAACTTAAAATCTTTTAAGTGGATTAATTAAAAATTAGACAATGATCAAAAAAGTCTTTATAGACGAGGGCGCATCTGTAAAAATATTAGTACATTTGGACGTTGAGAGGTGACTCAATTTTTTTTGCAGAAATTGCTTGAAAATAACTCAAATAATAATATTTGAGTTATCCTCCCTCTCAAAAAGGTCCGCAGCATTGTTTACATAATCAAAATATCAAAAAATGAAGGAAAAATTCGATTTTTTTCTTGGTTTTTTGATTATAACTTTAAAAGTATTCATTTCCGAGAAAAGTTGTATTAACATAAAAGTTCCGTAATTAAATTTCCTACAATATGGAGTTGGTTAAAAATTTAAAAAATATTCACCCTTGTTGCAAAATAGCAATAATTGCGAAAAAACCATACAAAAACAAGTATTCGCATTTTACGTTTTTAAACCCTTTTTGCTATATATAGGACCTTCATATTTCACCCAGAAAAACTATATGATACAGTTAAATAGTACTGTAAATTCCATTAAGATCGGTTCAATCGATTTTGCAAAATAAATTTTGCAATCCAGCTTTCGCAAAAAAAAATCATTTTTTCAAAATGTTACATGACTGAAAATAAAGCAGATAGCAAGTTAATTTTTTTTGCGTATAGAAGTGTACTGTACCTTTCATTTGCAATTTGCAAAATTAAAATCGATTAACTACCACGACGTCAGGAATTTTTTAAATAAACATTAATTATTGGTGTTACGCGCAGGTCAGCGGATAATTTGCTCTGATTGGGCATTCCAATGACCTTTGATAATGATTGATACATTTTAGTTTTTATTACATTTCGATATAAATAAATCAATTTGTTTATTGCAAAATAAAAACACATATTCTATCTTTTGAAATAACACTTTTTTAGCAAAAATTTTTCTTTGTTCATATATTTTAACTTAGGGAATAAAAGTGTATTATTTTTAAACATATGCAATTGTTTAACAATATTGTAAACAATATTTCACAAACAATAATAAAATTAGTTTGATTTTTGTGGAACTAAAATATTAAATTACAATAAAATATAGAGTAAGAAAATAATATATTGGAATAAAGAAAATAATATATAGATAAAGATTGGAAGAAATTTTGGTAGAAATAAACTTGTATGAATCGAACACCGCTGTCCTGCGCGTAGCACCAAAAATCAATATATATTTAAAAAATTTCCTGACGCCGTGCTAATCAATCGATTTTAATTTTGAAAATTGCAAATGAAAGGTACACTACACTTCTATAAGCAAAAAAAATTCAACTTGCTATCTGCTTTATTTTTAGTCCTGCAACATTAAAAAAAAATGAAATTTTTTTGCGAAAGCTGGATTGCAAAATTTATTTTGCAAAATCTCTTAAACCGATCTTAATGAAATTTACAGTGTTGTTTTACAATATCATAAAGTTTTATGGGTAAAATATGAAGGTCCTAAGTGTAGCTTAAATGGTTAAAAAACGTAAAATGCGAATACTTGTTTTTGTATGGTTTTTTTTTTCGCAATTATTGCTATTTTGCAACAAGGGTGACTATTTTTTAAATTTGTAACCAATTATGTATTGTAGTAAATTTAATTACGCAACTTTTATGTCAGTACAACTTTTCTCAGAAATGAATAATTTTAAAAATGAATAACCATTTTCAATAATGAATAACCATTTTCAATTTCGTTGCAAAACGAAAATACAGCCGAACCATATTCCAGTCCAATCAGAGAGTGCTGCAAGCACCTCTACCGGTTTCGAAACTTATTAGTCTCTCATCAGGAGGCACATATGCTGCTCTCCCTGATCCAACCAAAACAAACCCCAGCGTGCAGTCCCGAATTGCAACGAACGAAATGGCATAGATGCCCTAGCGGCAACTGCTAGCAAAAGACTAAGTTTTCACTCTAATGGCATATAACATATCCCACCAGAATGAAAACAATGGGAACAATAATTTTAAAGTTATAATCAAAAAATCAATAAAAAAATCGAATTTTTCCTTTATATTTTGACAATTTTATTATTTAAACAATGTTCCGGACCATTTTGAGTGGGAGGATAACTCAAATATTATTATTTAAGTTATTTTCAAGCAATTTCTGCAAAAAAATTTGAGTCACCTCTCAACGTCCATCTCAAAACAGATGCGCCCTGGACTATTAATACTAGTATATTCGATTTCTATGTAAAAATCCCAAGAGTAATAATACAAATATTCCACAAATACACAGATTTAAAAAAATATTGCGATTTCAGCCCAAATTTCTACTGCACTGTGTAGCGCCCATGTGCCTCAGGAACGTATGATAAAAGTTCTGAAGCATCATAACGAATGTTCAAAGCAATAAAGAAGACTCATCAGCGTGTAAAGAGAGAAAATTAAGTTTGTCTGGGGACAAGTTGACGGGTAACCTGTGTGAAATATGCGAGAAGGCTGCTAATAAATTGCTGTTGACTTTGATGTCAAACGGCCTACCGACAAATAACATATTGCTGATGCGTTGAAAATATGAAAAGTTTTCGTGACTAAGAAATAGCTCCGCAGTGTGAAAAATCAAAAAACCAAAGTGAAAATTCAAATTGTGAACATGTGCCTGTTGATTTGTATTAAAACAGAATTGGAAGATACATTTTTCTATAAAGGTAAAGGTGGAAGAATCAATCATTTTCGCGTTCTCTTCTATACAATGAAATGTATCGAATAATCATGTTTTGATTGTTTTACGATAATTATGAAATTAAGGACTTTATAGTTTATTTACAATCTACATCATTACAGAGTATTAAGTAAATGTGTTACTGATTTTGAAGGAGAGACATCCAGTGAGTTTCACCTTATCCTATGGTTGTTTTAGTTTTGAAGTAAATCTTGAGGCTTGGTTTTATCTAGTCTTATTGTGGCAGGACCATTGTTGAATAAATCCCTTACTAACCTCATTTTCTTTGTGAATGATAGTAGTGGTGGTCTCATGGTGAATTATTTTGTGACTCCGTGGCTCGATGTATTTCGTCTCTGATGAAAGGAATCCTTAAGGTGATGCAGTAGCGATCAACAGGTAGCAAAAACGCCTTCCAAGATTGCGGCTGTAATTTTGAATATTTTGTCGAGATATCTGGCACACGTATTTGTAATATCGCCTGGTGAGAACAATAGTGACGAAACTTCAAAATGAACATTTGGAGATAATCGTATTTGAAGTTTTGATGAAACTGCTAAACAGTATAACTGACTAATAGGTAATCATTTTGCAGAATTTTTCTAATAATATGCTTTCTAGATATGTAAACCAATTAGTAGATGTAATTTTACTTGAAGAAAAGATGGATATTGTATTTATTTTTGATTTTTTTTCTGCGCTACGCCATTATTGCATTATCGAGGATGTTTAATTTGATGTTTCGCCACTATACTTTACTACTACTATACTACAACAGTTTAGTTTCTGTTTGAAATAATTTAAAAAATTACTTTTAAAAATAAATTAAACGCATCAAATAAAATATTTTATTGTACAAACCAGTTATTCGCAAAATGAAACTAAAGTACAATAGAAAAATAACAAAATAAGATCTTAAGTAATAATTATGAAAACGATAAACATGATAAAAGATAAAAAGTAAGAAAAAGAACTATGAATAGTAAAATTAAATTCATCATTTCACTCACGTATGTTTCGTATTTCAAACTACTAAAGAAATGATTGTGGGTAGAAGGAATTTATTTATTTTGTAAGATTTCTTTTTAGAAATGAATATTGTTTCTCGATAGTGTGGAATTAAACAATACTGATCCAAAGTTGATAGACGCTTTCTTGATTTGCTATTTCTAAGTACCTAAGAACGATTGAAACTCAGTTTCTCTGTAAGAAGTTTTATAAAAAAAACACAAAAGCAAAAGCAACCACAGAGACAAAAGTGCTCATTCGCCGCTATTGCACATTGTACTACTATCTTTAATAAAATGTCTAATATTTCAAATACATGCTGGCACGGCGTAATTACAGATTCGCCAGTATTGATATAAAGTTTGGTGTGCTTTCGTCGTTAATGCATTAAAATATTTAACAAATTCACAATACCATAAAGACGCCCTCTAGTAATAAGGAAATTAAATAATTGTTAGCCGATATTGCACATAAAAGAGGGCATATTTAGAGGTCGATTGATGGACTTAACTCAAAAACGTTGATTTTCGTGTTTCGCCACTATTGTTCTCACCAGGCGATATAATAAAGAATGGCGGTACAGGGCCCAATTTGAAAAATATATTAATATGTGGAAATTACTCTGTAATTAAATACAGTATTAAAAAACGAGCCTGTACCGCCATTAAGAAGAATAAAAAAATACACTTTCTTCAAATAAACTTTTTTATCCGATGCCTAGATTTTGTGTCATTTTGGAACTACTAAAATTTTTTATTCCATTAGTAGTTTCAAAATAACACAAAATGTAGGCATCGAATAAAAAAGTTTATTTGAAGAAAGTGTTTTTTTTTTGTTTTTCTTAATGGCGGTACAGGCTCGTTTTCTTAATATTGTATTTAATTACAGAGTAATTTCCACATATTAATATATTTTTCAAATTGGGCTCTGTACCGCCATTCTTTATTATATTACGAATACGTGTGCCAAATATCTCGAAAAAATATTCAAAATTACAGCCGCAATCTTGGAACGCGTTTTCGCTACCTGTTGATCGCTACTGTTTCCTCTTAAGTCATAGTGAAGTATTTGATTACTTACGTATTATGGTGAATCCACTACCGATGTTAGAACTTCAGATTGAAATCTTTGGATGATATTTAAAAACGTTGGCTTCACACAGCCTATAGGTGTAGTCTGTAGTACCAGATTGGTTTGAGTAGGTATGGCTTTGTAAAGAAGAATTTTGTTTTAGATATTGAATTTTGATTTGCATCCAAATAGCCAATACATTTGTCGGAATTTTAAATCGACCTATCTTCTTTTGGTCTGGATATGTTTCTTCTAAGTGAGACGTCAAATGGAAGCCATGGTTTATATCGTTTGTTACTGTTGGTATTTTCACATTTTCCATTCTTACTGGTAGGCATGTGTTGGTTGGTAAATATTATGTAAGTTGATTTTGTTTTATTTACTTTTGTTCACCATTTTGTGTACCAATCACTGAGTATGTCCAGATCATGTATGATCAAGTATGTCAAGGCTTGTATGGGATCTTCGTTTACAGCTAGTATTGCTACGTCATCAGTAAAGAAAGCGATTGTTGCATTATCAGTCTCTGTAGAATCTCTGTGTAGAGTGAGAAAAGCAGCGGCCCAAGACACTACCCTGCGGGACTCCGAAGTTGATAGGACAGAGTTTGGATGGTTGGTCATTTAATTGTGCAGAGAAATATCTACTTGATATGTAAGATTTGAATAGGACTAAATAGTTAATGGAGCGTGCTTTACTTTTGCGTACATCCTTTTTAGTAGCAATCTTTCAATAACTTTGCTTACGGTTGAGAAACTAAGAACTTATGAAAAATAAAATCTGTTATGAACACAAAAATAAAACTCGCACTGATAAGTTCGTTATCTAGTCACTGGCAAATAAAAATCTGGATTTTAGTTTAACCTGTCACTGTAGGTACATCTTATTTACCATCTTTGTCAATATTAAAATATTATTTTAGTATTTTGCTGCAAAAATACCTGCTGCACTTACAAAACATTTTATTAATAATAATTTATCTCTAGCTTAAATTTTGCAACTGCTAACTAAATTTATCTTTATAACAACAGTAACAAATACAAACTGAAACAGAAAACATTAATAAAATGTAATAACAAAATTAGTAAATGATAACTTAGTTTTATGTTAAATATTACTATTAACGTTATCAGTGATCTTATTAATTGCTGGCAGCAATGTTTATGGTAGGTAACAATGGTAGACTTTGGATGACTTTGGCAAAACTAACAAGCAAAAAGTAAGCTTGTGTGTTAGAATTCAAGGAGAAAACACTGTGTTTTTAATACTAATAGTAGCATAAGATAAGGAGACGCGCTAGTGTGCCTCCTCTTTAAAATTACCCGTGGAAAATTTAGTCACACAGATAAATATTAGATTTTTACCCATCTTTATTAGAAGATTTAACGCTAAGCGAGCGAAGATATGCAAGATGGAGATCCACCCGATGGAGCACTTTGATAGATGTCGTAATTAGTTGAATAACAATTTTCGGAATCGATCGATTGGTAGAGGTACAGAAGCTCCGATTCATTTGCTTTCATTGGTATTCCTTGGTCATGCGGTTTTAATCCTTTGGACTACACAGTTTGTTCAAATTTAACAAAATTACCTTTTTTATGTAAAATTGTATGATGTTTAAGTTTACTTGGTACGAACCTTATAACTATCGCCCACTGTGAGAATCAGATATGTATAAAAAAATCCATGGGATATATCAGCTTCCAAAATATATTCGTATAAAATTTCATTACCATGATGACACTAATTTCGGCAAAATCGTAACCAATGTGTGAAATTTGTTTTTCTTCAACGCCATTTATCTTGAAGACGGATGGTACAAAATTTTTTAATTAAGCAGACCCCAATTATTTTTCAGTTTTTTTACCTATCGTTGAGACGGCTTTACCTTTCTTGAGACACCCTGTATATAGATCTGGACAATTTCATTTAATAATTATAATTACTTAATATACTTCAACCTGGTCCATTAGTTGGAGGAGGATTGTGGTTATTATAATTTGCTTTGTATGCCAAAGGAAGGGACGAATATGATGATTGAGACCTAATACAAAGGATAACCACATTTGTGATTCAACCTATGCTAGCTTTCTATCGAGACCCAGTCGGGTTTATGATTTCCGGAATTACTAATTTCCTGGTTGTCTGCAAAAACAGACGGCATTGAATTTGGTTCAAGGTCTGCTAAATACTTCACTAAAAAGCTAAAATGGCTTTGCTATTGGGAACAAAACTTCCTAAAGATAATTGTTTATTATGTTTCGCTTTGAATTTAAATTAAAGAAAATAAGAACAAATAAAAAAATATGAAAAAAAAATTTTTAGGAAACGCTTTTCTTTAGTTACGAGTGACTAAAATTAAAAATATAAAAAATTCAACTAAAAAGCAAAAAATAAAAAAAAAATGAAAAAATCTAACACATTCGTCAAAGAAAAGCGTGAAATTTTTTTTTTATTTTTTGCTTTTTAGTTGATTTTTTTATAATATTTTTAATTTTAGTCACTCGTAACTAAAGAAAAACGTTTCCTAAATTTTTTTTTCATATTTTTATATTTTTTACTTTTTAGTCTTACACTTTTCAAATATTAAAATATATCGTCATGTTTATTAAAATATGTATAAAACATATGATGTACAAACATGAAAAGTAGTAGGAATCGGCAAAAAATTTGAAACGTTATTGTTTATTTATGAAGCATAACGTAAACAGTTAACGTAAAAAGTGAAATTATGTATAGTTCATATAATTAGCTACAATCTGTAAAAGTTTCAATTTTCTTCATTGTAAAAAACAAGAGAATTTAAGCATTTTCCGTTAAAATCTTTTTCATTTAAAAATTAATAAACATAAAAAAAATGTATTAACTATTCGTGTATTGTTCCCGCGAATGCATATATCTGCAAATTTTTAGTCATTTGCATTGAAGAAAAGACAGTCAAATTAACGTCCAAAAATTTGACCCAAACGATTGAACTAAAGAAGATAGAGAAATACTCAGGCAGGTCGATTTTTGTTTTTAAATTAGGACTTTTGGCATATATAATACTAACGACGTCATCCATCTGGGTGTGATGACGTAATAGATGATATTTTTAATGAGAGTAGGAGTTGTGTGATAGCTCATTTGAAAGGTTATTTAATTCTCTATTCAATATAAACATTAACATAGTTATTTTTCAGGGTGTACAAAAAAAATTTATTAAATTAATATACACATAAAGAAGAATGTAAGCAATTTATTTAATTCAAAATCCATTTTAGTGTTACCATAAAAACAGGTGACAATGTTTATTTCACAAATAAACATTGCTTTTCGCTTAACCCGGGACCAGTAGCGCCATTAGAAAAAATATAACATTTTATCCTTTTCCATGATAACTTGATGAAAAATTTTGCAACATAACTTTCCACTCGTAAGTGCCTCGAGGAAGGTTGTAGTAATGTGTGGGAATTTTTTGTACTTTTTCTTTAAATTCTTTTTTTAATTTTTTTGTAAAATTTATGGCTTTGGTGAGAACCAATTAGATTTAAAGTTTTGTTAGAAATATATATTTTTAACATAACAAGTAAATAAAAATAATATAAAATATAAATTTGTTTTAAATTCGACACTGACAGTGACGTTTATACTATCAAAAACAATAATTTTTATACACATAGGCGCGAAATGTTGCCAAGTCAGTGACGTTCGATTTCTTGTTATAAAAAAATCGATTTTTAGTAGTTCCAATGTGACACAAAATCTAGGCACGGGATAAAAAAGTTTATTTGAAGAAAGTGTATTTTTTTGTCTTTCTTAATGGCAGTGCAGGCTCCTTTTTTCAATATTTTATTTAGTTATAAAATAATTTCCATATATTAACATATTTCTGAAATTGGGCTCTGTACCGCCATTCTTTATTATATTACGAATATGTGTGCCAAATATCTCGACAAAATATTCAAAATTAGAGCCGCAATCTTGGAACGCGTTTGTTGCTACCTGTTTATCGCTACTGTTTGCTCTTAACTATCATTATATTACTTTGTTTTATGCTAAATAAATACGATTAGTTAATTTAATGTTTTATTTGTCCCATTCCAAATTTTCGTTGTTGATTTTTTCGATTAAGAGAAGAAGAAACGTACCTAAATATTACGGATTATGTAATATAGTATATTGCAGTGACCCGTTTACTTTATATCTCTAACGAAAGACCGACCTCAAATCGTATACCTACAAATTAGTTCAGCCTTATCTAAGTAGAAATTCGTTTCTATGTGTATAATTTTAATTAGGTAAAGTAGCCCTTTCTCGTATATCTCCTATTTAGTGCTTATTAATGGAATATCTTCCAGGCAGATCATCTAATGCAATTGAATGCTAATCAATACGAGAACTATATTTACTCCGGGTTATACCACATTTCCCAACGATCTTATAAAGCCACGTGCTCCCAATTATTTGTCATTAAGGATACATTTAGTATTTGAATTTTATTGAGTTATAATTTAAAAGCTCATTTGTAGTATTAACATTACTTCAAATTATTTGACTTATAGGTCATCAAATTATTTGATTTTTGAAACCAAAAAATATAGTGACATGATGGGATGGACCCATTGTAAAAGAAAGAAAATATAACAAAACTTAAACGAAATAGTTATTTTCCAAACAAGTGCAGAAAGTCATATTCTTTTCCGCACGCGACTGCAGTTTGCCGAACGACGCGAAGCGGGAGTTCGGCAAGCAGTCGAGTGCGGAAAAGAGACTTTCTGCAAGAGTTAGGAACAATATTTTTTCTAAGAGTCTTTAAAAAATTACCAAATCTTAGGGCCGGTTGTTCGAACGCTAATCAAGAAGTTGATTATAATCAATCATTTATTGTAATCAATTTTCTTGATGGGAATCAAATCGCGACATGAAAAATACATGTAAAACACTAATCAGTTATTGATTGTAGGTAAAACAGTAATTAAAATATAGCCGCAGCTCTTAAATTATTAAAAATTGCTTATTGTTATTATTGATTTGTAAGTAAAAACAAGAAATTAACATCAGAAAGAGTTTAATTATGTTTTATTTTAAATTAAAACCAAAATAGTAAAATAAATCAGTCAACATAACCTCAAAATGCGACATCTGTCAGAAGTACGCTTAATCAAATATAATTGTAATTAAATATTTGATAATGATCAGTTTTGATTAGCGTTCGAACAACCGGCCCTTAATCAATTAATTTAATTAATATGAAAATTCCACACCTGTAATTTTGAACCAATCAAAATACGTTATTTTGACAGATCACCATGGCAACGGAGGTATTTTATCGGAAATTTTTTGCTCGTGGGGTACCCAACAGCGAATTATAGTGGAAATTTTTTGACGTTTACAATAACAGAACATTTTTGACAGACTGGTTTTTATTTGTTTACATAATTTAAAATAAAACGCCAAAAAATAATTTTCTTTCACTTGCAGTTACTCAAAACTTATGTAAAATTGAAGAATATACTATTTTCTATCTTGAAATGGTATTTCCATGCAACTACAATGAGTAGAAATTACGAATTTGAAAGCCTAAATAATTGCTGACAAAGCTATGGCGCGCTATTAATCTGTTCATGCAGCTTTGGATTTTCAAATGCAAATTTGGTGTGGAATTTTCTTACCGAATACCACGCGAAGTCAAATTAATATCCGGAAATTTTTTTTTGATCATGAATATTTTTAGAAAATTTCCGGAAATAATTTGACCTCTAGTGGTATTACTAGTGAAAATACATACACAAATTAATTCTTTGACAAGGTTGTCAAAACCAAACTTTCAATATAATTAGTTAGCATGACGACGATCTTGGTTTCCATGACGATGATTCAAAACGACTGTTATTGTCTACCGATTTGACTTTCGAATATTATGTCAAAATAATTTTATTTAATCGAATTGTCAGTAGTAATTGCACAAGAGCTTTGAAATTATTGAATTTTTCCCGAGTGACACTTTGACAGTTTTAATTTAAATTATGTCAAAGTGTCACGAGAGCAAAAATTCTATATTAATTTCAGAGGTCGAGTGCAATTTTTTGCGATTATTTCATGAATAAAACTGTTCAAAACCAAAATTTTATTGTAACTTATTTATGTAAGTACCAGCGGCGGCTCGTGGGTCAATCTTCAGGGGGGTCATTTTGGTTTGAAAACTTCAAACTGTTGATTTTTTAAAGTATTTAAAAGATCTTTTAGCATTTATATTTTAGATAAAAAATACAGACTTAGATAAAACTCAATACTATTTACCCTAGTTTTCCGAAAATTAAATTTGTCTTTTTTTAGAGTAAATCTTTTAAAAAATATAGGAAAAATGGTATGAACAGGTTATTGACTGATATATAGATAGGAATATTTATAGTATAATAAATTGTAAATTTATTAAAACGAAACTTACTTTAAATATTTTTATATTTTAAGTCAATTCTTCTATCCTTTAGTTCTGCAAAATAGTCTATGACCTTCTCATTGAAATTTGGAATGCTCTTGACAAGCGTTTTCTCGATGCTCAGCATAGACAAGGCACTAAGTCTAGGTTGTCCCATCGTATTACGCAGGAATGTTTTTACTCTTTTTAAAGTAGAAAAACATCTCTCACTTTCCACGGTTGTCATAGGGAGTGTGCACAAAATATTTAATAACTTCACTGCTTCAGAAAATGTTTCAGACAAATTCATGTTAATAAAAAGCTGAAGTATGGCTACTGCACCAGCACTATTGCGAAAATCCTCACGACAATATAAGACTTCAAGTTCCGATTTTAGTTTGGAAATATTCACTGTGGGATAATTAGCCGTCACCATTTTTAAAATATTTTGCGGAAAGTTGGTAGTGTATGCTTCAAATTTCTCTATGTAGAATAACTGTGAAATCATGAGATGATCATTGAAACTAAACCTGTGATTTATTTCAGATATAATAATATCACAAATTTCAAGTGCAGTTCGTCGCTTTGGATCCTCTGCAGTAGTTTTTCTTTTTTTTGCTGTTGATGTGCTTGGTACTTCTGATTCCAAAATAGTATTTCTAATTATTTGGATATTGTTGTTAAAAGACAGGATACAATTTTTGACAGATATAACATCAATGTCTCGCATTTGCAATTGTTTAAACAATATATCAACATGGGGCATTATTTTATGGAAAAAATTTAACCAAAATAAAAAATGCTCATCTTCCAAATGTCTTTTTAAACCAGTTGCTTGATTTATATTGTTACCATCTTGCTCCTCATCAATAATTTCCTCTAAGCAAGATTTTAAATCATCTTTATAAGTGTATACAATTTCAACACATTTTGTATTGAAAGCCCATCGAGTAGGCGCAGCTTTAGGTAGCCTTACTTTAACCACTCTATCCAGAACCATCGTACGTTTTGGAGATCGGCCGAAAAAGGACGAAAATCCGTGTAAATTTGCAAAAAATATTTTTATCGGTTTGTGTTGACTCGCCGCTTTTTGGAGGATAAGATTAAATTGATGGGCATAGCAGTGAATGAAGTGTGCATTTGGGTATATTTCTTTAATTTTTGTTTGTACTCCTCCCAGTTTACCGCTCATGACTGATGCACCATCGTAACTTTGGGCAATCAATTTTTCAGGTGCTTCATTAATTTTTAATAATTGAAGTTCTTCCAATATTACATTAGTTAAATGTTGTGCTGTAGTACCTAGGGGGTTAACAAATTTCCAAAATCTTTCATGTACAATACCAGTTAATACATATCGCAATATGATAATCATCTGCGTTTTATTGGAGCTGTCTGTGGTCTCATCTACTTGAATGGCCACAAAATTTGTCTGGCCAATCTCCTTCATGATATGAGTATGCACAATGGCTAACATTGATTCTAAAATATCGTTCTGAATTGTTTTCGATGTTCCTTTAAATACTGTACTTTTTTCAATGTGTTCTTTAAACATTAAATCCAGTTCAGAAACAAAATCGATAAGGCCCAGAAAAATTCCACGATTATTGGAGCTGTCACTTTCGTCATGACCGCGCAATGCAATTTCGAAAACTCCACAAAATTTTACACAGTCGATTAGTTTGTTTAAAATATACCTATTTTTAGATACCAATTCATTAAAGTCATGCACAGATTTACGATATACACTATCAAGTTGCTGTCTTATGTTAACACGTCCTAAACTTGCGTAACTCATTGATGAATTTATATGAGTAGTTGAAGAGGCATGTTTTGTAATTTTCACTTTTAAATGCTTAATGTCAGTTACTCCATTTTTCGCCCATACAGCGTCATTCGAAAACAGTAAACACGGATAGCAAAAAAATGCATTTCTCACACTGCAGCCACAAATCCAATCACACAAATTGTACATTGATTCTTTAAAATATCTTTGAATGTCCTTACCCCTATCCTTTGTTGTTTGTTTTAAATTCATGTTTGGTTTTGGTCGACCACTTTCTTTTTTCTCAAGCCGCCGTTCATAATTTAGTGTTCCAGCAGATTTTAAGGCAATTATTTCGTCAACAACACTCATCTTGTTTTCTAACTAAACGTGAGGCCGTCGACTCTACTAGAGGTATACGACGGAAAGGTCACTCCCACTCTCGCCCACGAAATTGCTATCTGCCGTCTCTTTTCTATTTTACATGCATTTGTCCATAAGCCATAAGAACTGTATATAGACAATTTAAAATACGGCCCAGCCACGGGCTTGTGTATAGCGCGAGGCGCGACGTTATTATATCTATTATATTTGTTTTGCCAATGGAGACTGCTGAGAGAGAATTTTATATTTCAGAGTGAAGTTTTAGATAAAAGATATTTTTAATAAAATTGGTATTTTTATGAGATTATTTTAGGGGGGTCATTGACCAATTGACCCTAAGGAGGAGCCGCGCTTGGTAAGTACCATTAAACGCACAGTTTTTATAAATATTTGACGATTGAAAGCCATCACTTTTATAATTTTTAAAACATTAATTGTCATTAATGTCACTGAATGTATTTTTTCATAGCAACGAAGGGCATCTGACGTAATATGCTTAACCACGGGAGATTATCAAAAATTATCACCTTAATTTGCATCTCTGTAGCTTTCTATTGGTCAGAATAAGATATAATTGAAATAAGTTAATAAATAATATCTAAATATTAGTTTATTGCATGTATTATAATTACTTTAAGGCCATATTAACATATCTAAATTAACACGCGTGCGGAAAAGTAAAAAACGCGTGCGGAAAAGTAACACGCGAGCGGAAAAGTAACACGCGTGCGGAAAAGTGAAACTTTCTAAACTAAAATGCGTGCGCGAAAGTAGACATTTTTGCACGCTCGTAGAAAAAATAATTTACAGTCGATCTGAAGTCGAGAAGTTACTGAGGTAAGTTTTTAAGGGTAAAAAAGGTTTATCATGATTTCCGACAAAACTACAGTACAAATTTAATGAATAAAGTTGAATTACAAAGTTGTGAGCAATGAAAAGATCTATAAATCTATATCTCTTATACAACTTTCTTTTGTATTTGCACTTTTTACATACAGTGTGCTGGAATAAGTGTTCCCCCCATATTAACTTATTTATTTTTAGCACATCAGCAACACGCTCGGACAGGTCAATTTTTAGAATAATTATAGTATATTATAACATCAATGTTTCGAACTCTACGCGATTCCTCTTCAGGCGACAGTGGCAACTTTGATTTTTTTACATGGGAAATTACATCATGTGGCACCTCATTTAATAACTTGAAATACTGACAAAAATGTATCTATAATACTTGCGCAAAATTTCGGTCCAACGCTTTTTAAATACATTAGTTTTTAGAAAATCATTAGAAAATTAGATAGGTTTTATTAGATAGGAAAATACATAAATACATTAGAAAATTAGATAGGTTTTTTTGAAAAATTTAAACGCAGAATAAAAGATTACATTATTATCAAGGGCCGAAGGTTCCTGAGAACTTCTATAATGTTTATTTTAATAAGTTGCAGGGGTGCAAAAAAGGGAATATTGAGTATAATTTTTAATTGAAATATATCATTTAAAGAAATTTTTTGTTTACTCTAAGGGACTTTTGACCCTCGGTAATAATGTAGTATTTCATTATGCGTTTAAATTTTTTAAAAATTCTTATTAGTATTCTCGGGATTGGAAAAAATTAATGCATTTAAAAAGCATTTGGCCGAAATTTTGTAATCAGTATTTCAGATATTTTGTAATCATGGGGTATCACATGATGTACTTTCCCATTCAAAACAATCAACGTTATTCCTGTCACCTGAAGAGGGATTGCGTAAAGCTCGAAATATTGATGTTATGATATACTATGATTATTTTAAAAATCGACGTGTCCGAGCGCTTTGCCTATGTGCTAAAAATAAATAAGTTAATATGGGGGAGGGGGATAACACACTTATTCCAGGGCAGTTTATAAATATGTTTAAAATATTTGCTGGTAGTGTAAAAGAATAAACATTAGTTTGGCGAATTGTCTCAGAAATGTAAAAAATTCTAAAAATACGGATCTGAAATTTTTTCCTCCTTGTCATGTAAAACTTTGAGCAATTTAGTAAAATTTAAAATTCAAGTAAAATCGAAGAAAGTAAGATTTTTTGTTACATTGATAAACGAAAAAATTGTAAATTCATGAAACAGAAATTGCAAAAAACGTGCAAAAATAATTAAAGCTATGAGAGCAAGAGCCTAACTGATTTTAACATTACTTTACATAACCAAAGAAAATCATCAGAAGCTATAACAATGTTCGATTGTTATAGTAGTTTTATGTTGACCAAGAATCATTACTGACCAACATACAATTACTAAAAAAATCGGAGAATGTTAGCTTTTGATCATTTTCTTTGATTATGTAAACTAATGTTAAAATCATTTAGGCCACTCTGGCTCTCATGTCCTCAATTAATTTTTTAAAAATATGACTACTGCAAACATATAAACATACATATAAATATACATATAAAGTAAATACAATTATTCTTAGTGACTTGACAAGAGAGCGCCCTTTTTTCCTTATAAAAAGTTCAGTTTTTTCCTTATAAAAAGTAAGCCTACAAGCAGCAGGACAATGTACTTTTACTGAGACTTAGGCCCCTTTCTCAAATAATTCACTTAATGTGTTTTGTTTTTGAACATGCTGCTCTTTTATGGTTGTCTCGAACAGAGTAAATATTTTATTTTGAAATATTATCGAAAAATCCACCGCAGGGAAAGCAGTCAGATTGGAAATTAAATGTCTTTATTTACTTCGTTGGCTCTCTTTCATTTCCTTACTCTTTAACTACGGAATGTAGCTTTTGCAGTCTCATCATTACAGTAACTTTGATAAGTTCTATGAATAAAAGCTTATATTAAATTCTTAAATTTTTCGTTATTGTTATCGATTCTTGTCTTGCTAAACCTCACTATACTCCATCTAATTTACTTACCGTTGCACGTCATCCGCGTCATAGCCCGTGACGTCACATGATACCAACACGAAATATTTAGGCGGTAGGTGTGTTCTTTTTAGAATCATTTTGCCGAGTACACTGGCATTACAGCCACTACACATATTTTATTGTGTACGCGTAGAAATAATATTTAAAGATTTTTATTAAGAGCACACAGTAGCGATCAACAGGTAGCAACAAACGCGGTCCAAGATTGCGAAAGTTCTGCGAACTTTCAAAAGTGAGGCAACAGTGAGTCGGTAATTCGACACTGACGGTGATGTTTATACTATCAAAAACAATAATTGTTATACATATAGGCGTGAAATGTTGCCAACTCAGTGACGTTCGATATCTTGTTATAAAAAAATAGATTTTTAGTAGTTCCAATGTGACACAAAATCTAGGCACGGGATAAAAAGTTTATTTGAAGAAAGTTTATTTTTTTGTCTTTCTTAACCTTCGCATGACCAAGGGGGTAAATTTGGACCCCAATTCATGTTTTTATTTAATAATTTCAGAAATATTTTCAATTTTAAACTCATTATTTTTTTATTTCACTTTAATATTATTCTAGATACCCTAATATTTTGTAATAAAAGAAAATTTCCTATATATCACGAAAAAAATATTTTCTGAATTTGGGGTCAAAGACGAAGTCCCTTGGCCTTTCATAATCCAATTTTATATTAAGTAAATACCGTCTATTATGTGGAATTGTATGTAAGAAACCTTTCAATATTGAAAAAAAATTGTTTGTTAAACCTGTGGCGACCTAATTAGTGTATATTTTAAAATTTCTTTAGTTCTCAATTCAGAATGATGATTCCTGTTTTTGTTCAGTTGTAATTAAAAATATGTTTTACTAATGTTTATTTATAATTTATTGCTACAATAGTAAAATTAAAATTACGAATACATTATTACGTTTCTTAAAACAACTTCATTTTTTTTTGCCAATTGTCATTTTTGACTTGGGGTCATTTTTTACCCCCGTTGGTCATCCGTTCAACAAAAAAAGGTTGGTCATCGGAAGGTTAATGACGGTAGAGGCTCCTTTTCTCAATATTTTATTTAGTTATAGAGTAATTTAATAATTATATTACGAAAATGTGTGCCAAATATCTCGATAAAATATTCAAAATTAGAGCCGCAATCTTGGAACGCGTTTGTTGCTACCTGTTGATCGCTACTGTTTGCTCTTAATGTTAACATAAAGTCTTAAAGAAATGCATAATAATATTTTTCATTTAATTTGTATAAATGGATTATAAAGCGTTTTTATGAAGAACATTTGTTCGGAACACACTGTAACTGTAATCGAACGAAGTTGGCATAAATTGGTAACATTTATTTGACAGTTGCGGTGATGATACTTCACATTTGTTTTTATTCTTTACTATAAGCATTTGCTTCTTTATATTTACTGTTTTTATTATGTATTTAACGTAAGATTAAAACTTAATTATTGTTTTCTATTTGTAAAGTTTTTATTTATTTATATTGCATATTAATTCGTTTTGCTGTATAATCCACTTCCGCAAAAAGTATGTGATGTATTTGATTTAAAATGAATTCAAGAATTTTTTGTAATTGGGCAACACTGTCATCTTAGATCTCTAACGTAAATAATGACGTGCAACTGTAAGTAAATTAGACGGACTGTAAGTAATTCAAAGTTACTTTTTTTATTCACAGACTTGCTAATTATCTGTTTTTTGCAGATGATAAAAACACATTCATCCATACTGATAATCTGAAAAGACAAAATCAACTTATATCAAACAATATTGTTTTTGCAGTTCTTTCATAAGTACCTATTATAACTATTTAGTTGTGCAATATAAACGAAAGTATTTTTTTGATACCATAATAAAATATCTTTAGATTTTAGTTTTTGAAGTTACGTTACGTTAAACATACGCTATGTTACGCTTACGATGCTCTAACCACAGACATGTTTACCGTAGACAAGGCATACTGAGCAAAAAACGTAACGCGCGGGCAGTCGATCGGTGGTCTACCTATCTCTTTTTACTAAGCGATACCGCTCATATGACGGACAAAGATGGCTAGACCACTCAAAATGAATATTGACCAATGGCGTCCTTGATATCGGCGTGACACTTCGATGCACAGAGCGGCCCATAGCTAGTCTATTCTACAGGTTGTTATATCTATGGCACAGTATAAGGAGAGACAGTAAAACCTCTTCCATGTCGGCACTTTGATCTCAAGAAGTAATACCGGCAGTACGCAATTGGTAATTCACCAGTGGTGGATACGGGTTTTTCCTGTTAAAGTCCGTACGTTTCTATGCAACTAGCACTAAGAGAGTGGGGCAAAAGCAACTGCGAACATTGCGCGGTCGCCATGCGCGACTAAAGATTTTACTTCCAATTTTTTGGAGAGTGGTTCTACTGTCCCTCTTTATACTGTGTCTATGGCTCTAACACCTTCCCTACTTCTCTATGAAATGTCTTTTGGTAGGCTAAAACTTTCCGTAGGCCATTAAGGTATATAAATTACTTTAAAATAGTAGTAAAAAGGTGCCTAATAACCTAAGCAACCAATAATTAACAAGAACACATACCTTCACAATACATCGCAGAAGAATCCTTCCTTAGCTGTCGCGATGCCAAGCGACGCGCACCACTCCGATTTTCTACTTACCAGTGAGCTTCGGTGCTGAATCTCTAACCACTCATAACATATTTCAGCCAGGGCAAGTGCATTTCTTTGTACAGCAATTCTATATTTTATTTTATCGTTTGCTATTTAATTAATTAACTGGCTAATCTCAATCTTCCTACTTTTAATCAGTCTTTAAAACAGCAGATTCATTGATGTTAGAATTTTCGAATGAAAATTAGAGTTCTTCATCGATTTTAAATCAAAATTAGTGGAAAAAATAAATATTTTAATCATAAAAATTACAGTGTACTTGCTACATAAAAAGGAAAATAAAAATGGTGTTTACTTTGTACTCACGTAAGAAGGTATACTTTTATTATTGTTATTTCAACTAAATAAATATATTTTAAAAGTTAATACGTCATTTTTTATTAACTGTAGCCTCCCCGCAATTGCTTTTTCCTTGATGAAACGTAGAAAATTTAAAAAAACGTCAGATTTTCTACACAAATTTTTAATTTCCTTTTCATCATATTTCAAAACTAATTATCCTATTCCCAACGACGACAAACCCAAATACGCCAGTCAATGAAAGCAAGAACAGGTTATTACCTCCGAATTCTATCCTACTGCATGGATTTTAATGAAATTTTAGGAATAGCCTGAAAATATCTCCTTATTCAAAATCTACCCTATGCCGATGTGCGCTTTTTCTTGGGGGCAGTTCCCACCCTTTCTCGGGGGTGGAAAATTTTTTGGTTAAACAACTACGGAAGTTGCTAGAGAACCTAATTCTAAGCAAAAACTGTTCTATAATTTTTTTCGACAACTCAATACTTTTTGAGTTATTCGTTGTGGAAAATTGGCCATTTTCATTGAAATATAACACCTTTTCAAACGGTTTTTTGCGAATACCTTAAAAACAATGCATCTAACTAAAAAAATTATATAAAACATTTTTATAGCTCATAAAAAACAAAGAGATTCGTTCCTTCTTCAATCTTCTAGTTATAACACAAAAAGAGATATGGTAGGTAAAAGAGTTTGTTTTTTGGTGCATGCTCAAATCAGTTTATTCAACTTGAAATAACAGAGAAACAGTCGATTTTAGGTGTATAATGCTACCAATACCTTTTATTGTAATTTAAAAGTCCTTTCAAATAAGCAATATTAAATGTCAATTACATTTAAACTAAGCGAGATATTCTGCAAAAAAATTGATAACTAACGAATTTTAAGAAAAAAATTGAGAAGTATATTTAACCCCTCATCCACAAGAATTTAAATGCATCTTTTTCCTTCTACAATACATTTTGCTACAGTGTTATTTTTATGTTCAAAAAGTTGAGCGTGTTTAAAATGAACGGTTTTTTAAAAAAAAATAAGATCAAATTATTGAGCGCATATTTAAATTTTTTTAAAAATCTTCCTTTTTCTCCATGTAACTTGAAAATGACAAGAGATACTGTTATAAAAAATAAAATCAAAATGTTTGTCTAGAAGAAACCTACATTTTTATATGGCATATTTTTTTTTTGGCATCTCTTATCATTTTCGAGTTACATGGAGAAATATCAAGATTTTTAAGAAAATTTAAAAATGCGCTCAATAATTTGATACTATTCTTTTCAAAAACCATTCATTTTAAACCCGCCCAACTTTTTGAACATAAAAAGAACACTATAGTAAAATGTATTGTAGAAGGAAAACGATGCTCTAAGCCTAAAGTAGCATTTTTAACGCACGTATGGAGTGCTAAAAATTTCATTTTTAACACGGTTGTAGAAAAAAATGTTTTATATAGTCTTTTTAGTTAGATGCATAGTTTTTAAAGTATTCGCAAAAAACCGTTTGAAAAGGTGTTATGTTTCAATGAAAATGGCCAATTTTCAACCAGGAATAACTCAAAAAGTATTGAGTTTTCGAAGAAAAATTATAGAACAGTTTTTGCTTAGTATTAAGTTCTCTAGCAACTTCCGTAGTTATTTAAGCAAAAAAAGTTATTTCCACCCACGAGAAGGGGTGGGAACCGCCCACAAGACAAAAGCACACATCGGCATAGGGTAGACTTTGCTTCTTGGGCTATTCCCTACTTACTGTGAAAATATCACGTAAATCGATATAGTAGGATGGAATTCGGAGCCACATACCCTCATTGACTGCCCTAAAAAACACAAAAATTATAATAAATATATTTACTAAAAACACCAATATATTTTTTTCATACTTTATATGCATCGCTACATACGTAACTTGAAAGATTTAGCAACTAACTTCATACTGTCGGTATGAGCGTATTTCATCCTGTCGCTTTTATAAAAATTCACTCTTAACATGTTTCCCAATGGCGCCTAAAGAAGTATAACTTCAAAAATCTATAATATGGTTTTTGTATATGCCAGATCTTGATGTTCATGTTGAGAGACGGCGAATATCATATTCAGTCAATTACTTATGACGTCAGTCATAAAATGAGAATTGCCATAGAGATATCTAACCTCTCATACCTTAGGAAAAATAACTAAGGAGATAAATATATTTTACTAGTTTTTTTGTAAAATTCCTCTTTTCTTCTACACCAATGGTTTTCGCGGATGATCCAGGTCACTGTTAAGTATTCGGTAGTAAAATCAGGTCCATGTGGAAACTCGAGACCAGGATGGCAGCGAATATTAATTTTAATACCAGATGCCAATCTCCGAAATCATGACCCTCGTTTACGTTGATTAATACATCGTGTTGAAACGTGAGCCTAACAAATTGTCAACACAATTTAAATTATATTTTTATAGTTTTAAGGAAGGGACACTTTGTTTGATAGATGATTGTTATGTTTTATTGGACGTTAAATCGATATTATGAAAGAAGCACAAATCGAATTAAACTCGTCAGTTATAATGGCATGTATTCATGCTAAAAACATAATTAGTCCGTTCTTTAACGGTAAAATATTGCAAAACCTCTAAATTTTAAAGAACCGCTTGGATTGACATGAAATTTGACATACACATAGCTAACAAGTCAAAGAAAAAAAGTGATATTGTGCCGATATGTGCTTTTGCCCTGGGGGTGGTTTTCACCCCCTCTTGGGGGTGAAAAAATATTCGTCTAAAGAAAGTCAGGAAATCGATAAACTGGCTAATTTTAAGTAACTTTTGTTCTCTAGAGTTTTTTCACTAAGTCAATACTTTTCGAGTTATTTGGCAGTGAATGTGTTCATTTTTTCAATAAAATAACCACGCTTTTAAACGGTTTTTCGTAAATAGCTCAAATAATAAGTGTTTTGTCGAAAAAATATTCTCAGCAAGAATATAGCCTGTAAAAAATTTAAAAAATGTTATAAATATCACGTCTCTACACCTAGTAGAAGCAGAGTTATAGCTAATGAAAAATAGGTTTATATTCGTCAAATTCATAATTCTGTTGCCTTTAGTTCTCGATATATTTCTAATAGGCCAGTTATCTGCCTCACCCTATATAATTTGCTATTTCAATGGCCGATGGCATGTTACTGATAAGCCCTTGAAGGACTGTTAACCTCAGCACCTTCAAGAGGGTTCTATATTCTACAGTCCTGAACCCACTCTGAACTCTAAACTTTCTATGGACAATGTCACATGAATTTCTTTCCAACAATAAAATTTGCGTTTCAAATTTAATGTAGACCATTTTTGTGTGGAATATTGTTCACGTTAAATATTAGTTTTCGAAATATTAACGAAAAACACACAAAACTACTAATTTACCGACTTCTCCATCCCTCCTCCCCCTCCAACCCGACGCTCAAGATGCAACATTTTACTGAACAATATGTGGACCATATAGAACAATTTAGTGTTAGAGGAAAACTTTTATTTTTGATGACGAGGTTAGACATTTTTTTTGGACCAATTATACTATACTACCTCCGTAACTTTGGATCCGTTCGTTTTAGAAGGATTATCCATAGGACCTTTAGAAATATTGACAAAAAACGTTAAAAACTACTAATTTCCCGACTTCTTCTACCCCAGCCCCCCCCCCCAAACCCGACGCTTAAAATGGTGTAACTTTCTACTGAACAATATGTGTACCATGTAGAACAATTTGGTGTTAAAGGATAACTTTCACTTTGGATGTCTGGGTTTGGGTCTAGTTATACCATACTATTATTAGTCGAGGAAATAAAGCTGAAACAAAAGGCAAAACCTCGCAATTTTTTCGTCCAGCATCGATTTGTACAAGATCTTGGGATTAGGCTCATTAGACCCTCTAGTTCATTTTCTATATTGAGCCGTTGTGCGCTTTTGGTTTTTTAATGGTGAAAATGACCGCTAATTGTAAAAAATTATAAAATAACATTTTAAACTTTATTATTGTCAACATTTGGTTCTTACTAGTTACATAATGATTGTTTTATGCTTTAAGATATACGTCATAATATTTCAACACTTAAAACCACCCTTGTTGGAGCTATATATAAAAAATTTTGTTGTCCTAAAAGAATAATTTCGCCTTGCATCGATTTACATAAAAATTTGGGATTAGGATCATCTCACCCTGTACTTCATATTCTATATCATGCTTAAGGGCGTTGATTATTTTTAGGGGTGTAAACTACCCCTTATTGTCAAAAATTATATAAAAACACTGTAAACTTTAATATGGGTAAAATTTGGTTTTGATTGGTTAAATAATGATTGTTTTATACTTTAGGATATAATATAATAATATTTAAACCCTTAAAAACCACCCTTAATAACATTACAGTTTTTATAAGTAGATATTTTAATAGATATATACAGAAAAAAAAAGTAGAATTAAAGAATTATCAAAACATTTATTTACACAAAAGTACGAATTTACAAATATGTACAAATACAAATACAAATAGTTTTTTAGTCATATTCCAGTATACGAACCGGTTCTGTGGTATTATACATACATTGAAAATTATTCATAAGCGGACTATGCGAATTATTTAAAAAAATGTTTTCATAAACATAGCTCCTTTATTTTAGGCAATAAAAAGTTTTTTCAAAAATAGCTTTGCAGGATTTTTGAAGAGATATAAGACTGTGTAAACTAAATTCCGTAAGATCCCTTAGTTTTTAATTAGGGTGGGTTTAAAGGACTCGAATAAGGGGATGTTTGCTCGTAAATAGAGGATTTAAACAGCTATATCCCGCTAATTGTTCACTATAATGAAAATTTATGTACAAGAGAATTTTAGTTATTAAAAAAGCTACAATTTAGTAATGTATCATTTTTTCGTATCTCCAGTATTTTCGGGGATATTTTGAAGTAAAAGGTGAAAAATAGGAGATTCCAAAAAATTTATTTTTCTTTAAACTCCAATTTTTCTAAAATTAGGCATGTTAAATAGGCCAAACTTCTTGGTGTAGTGATAATACAAATATAAAAGCAATTACAAAAAGGTGAAGACGAAGTTTTAATAAGGAGGGTAGTTAGAGGGGTTGATTTCACTGATTTTTTTATAGAAAAATGCAGGTACCGACCTTTTTTTGATCATAAGTCGCTTAATTTTCACTCCAGAAACTTTTTATTATATTTTTTTTAAAGGGCCAATTGTATACTTGAAAAAAGATTATCCAGGTTTTCCCCTAAAAATGCAAAGTTTTCCTTTATTTTACTTTGAATACTTCAAATTATGCATTTGACGAAAAAAGCTAACATTTAACATGCCGTATCTCGGTTTGTATTGGTCTTAAAGATATTACAGAAAAAGAATTTGGTTTGTGTTACTAAAAGATACAATTTTTATATCCACAGTTTTTTTGATTAAATGCATATTTTTCGAGGTATTCTCAAGAACCCTCTAAAAAAGTCGATTTTTTCATTGAAAAACTGTTACTTTCAAATGTAAAAAATATTTTTTCTTAGAAATACTTTTTACACCGATTTACATGGTTAAAATGTAATAAAAAATTCCCGCCACCGAGATGGGTGGCAAACACCCCCAAGGTTATAGCGTACAGCGGCATGATATAGAAAATGATCCTTGGACTATTCCCTACCTTCTGTGATAATTTCAAGTAAATCCATGCTGGACAAAAAAATTGCGAGCCAAAATGCTTCATTTCCTCGACTATATTAGTTTTCTCAGGATTCGTAAAAATGAATGGATTTAAATAGCATTGGACCAAGATTTTGCGCTTACCTCCTTAATATTTCAATGTATTTATGAATCTTCAATACATCGGCGTATTAATAGACTATCAGCAATCAGCAATTACTTAATAAGGGTAAAATCAATGCCAAAACATGCACGAAAGAACACCTTTATTAACCTTCATAACACCAATATAGTCCAAGTAATGAAGCTTAAAATAGGACAAAACCTCGCAATTTTTACAGAATGGATCGATTTGCTTGAAAATTTGAGAATAAGTAGTGGATAGTCCAAGGATCAAAATCTATATGATGCCGAAAGGCGCTTTTACCATGGGGGTGGTTGCCATCCAATCTCTGGGGTGGAAATTTTTTATTATATTTTAATCGCAAAATTTTGTAAAAACGTTCATTCTGAGCAAAAAACGTTCTATATATGTTTTTGATAAAATTTATAGTTTTCGATTTATTCGCTATCGAAAAAGTTAGTTTTATATCGAAAAAATCAATGTTTTTAATAAGTTTTCTGCTAATAACTCCAAAAGTTTTCGTTTTATCAAAACAACTTTACTTAACAAAAATGTACCTTTTGAAAAAATAAACAAAAACTTTTCTTTTAATTTTCTTTAAGACCAATAATAATCCAGCTACACTTTATTATATGTTGGCTCGTCTTCGTCAAATGCTAACTATTGTAGATTCAAAGTCAAAAGACGGGAAAACTATGCATTTTTCGAGGACAGCTTGTTTAAACTAATTTAAAATACTTAAAAATATCTATCTCCAGAAATAAGAAAAAAGTCTATAGATCAAAAATTAAGTGACTTATAATGAAAAGAATGTCAGTCCCTATTTTTTTCAGCGAAAAAGTGATCGAAGGCAACACCCCCTAATCACCACTCTAATTAAAATTAGTCATTGACCTTATTTGGTCTTTTTTATTTATGTATTATTAATAGATTCTAGAAGTTTGACCGGCTTAGAATGATTAGTTTAAAAAAAAATGGAGTTAAAAGCGAATAACGAATTTTTGTAGTTTGGAAAAAAATGGCCTTTTCTTCAGAATAGCAAGATTAGCATCAGAGATACGAAAAAATGTTTACATATAAAATTATAGCTTATCTAATTTCCCAAGAACCTGGTTTACAAAAGTTTTTTCTACGCCAAAAATTTAGTGAGCTATTGACAATTAAAACTTGTAATATCATGCAAAAACCACCTTTACCAACCCTTTCAAAGTCACCTCTTTTTGCGATTAAGGATTTTAAAAATATTTAATATGAATAAGCTTATAGATCGTGTAAAAACCTACAAAATTATTTTTACCAAACTTTCTAAGATAAAAATAAAAAAGTGATGGTTAAAAATCAATAAATTTTTTTGAAAAAAAAAGAGAAATCCAATTGGAAGCATATTAGAGTAAGTTAGCGGTGTTTTTAGTGATTGACCTTTTTCATTCTTATTTATTTACATATTATTAATAGATTCTAGAAGTTTGACTGGCTGAAAATGATCAGTTTTTAAAAAACTGGAGTTAAAAGCGAATAACGAATTTTTGTAGTTTGGTAAAAAATGCCATTTTCTTCAGAATAGAAAGATTAGCATCAGCAATACGAAAAAATGTTTCAATATAAAAGTGTAGGTTATTGAATTCCCAAGAACCTGGTTTGAAAAAATTTTTTCTACGGCAAAAATTGAGTGAATCGTAAATGAGTATATCGAAAAACATTGATTTTTCTATACAAAACTAACACTTTCGATAGCGAATAAATCGAAAACTATTAATTTTATTAAAAAAATGTATAGAACATTTTTTGCTTAGAATAAATATTTTTATTAACTTTTGCGGTCAAAATATAATAAAACATTTCCATCTCCGGGATGGGGTGGCAGCCACCCCCATGGTAAAAGCGCCTTTCAGAATCATATATATTTTGATCCTTGGACTATCCACTACTTATTCTCAAATTTTCCAGCAAATCTATTCATTCTATAAAAATTGCGAGGTGAAAAGTTTCGATTCCTGGCCTAATAAGGACATTAGAGCAGTTACAACCAAAGGATCAATTAAATTTCTGTAGATGGCGTGAGAATATTTAATCAAGCAAAACGAGAGAGAGATTAGAGCAAACTCGCTACGCTAGTTTCAGGTTAGTCAATACTTCGTGAGGAAAGTGTTTTATTTTATGAACTGTTTCGCTTCATTTCTTTAACTCATGAAAGGCAAAAATGTATCAAAACGTTGTGTTTTTATTCTTTAAAAAAAAAAAGTCTGGTAATAAATCTTATCAATTCTTAGAAAATGATGACAGTATAAATTTGAAAGCAAAAATGAATACAAAACAATAACAAAATATGAAAATTACTCTGGGCTAATTAGCAAAATACAAGGAAAAGTTATTTACCAGCAAATTTATTGCTGGAGTCGAATCTTGTGATGGTATATATTAATAATATAGGTATGCAAAGTCGGCAGATAGTGTGCTACTTTTTTTATAAACAAAATAGAGCCCGAAAATCGTGTTTTTTTCAATTTTTGCTTTATAACTCCAAAGATTTTAACTTTACACCAAAAACACTCAAATAAAAATTCACAGTAATTAAATTCTGCATAGAGACGTGTTTTTTTCGATTTACTTCGATGAAAATTTTCCCCGGGAAATGCAGGTTTTTCCAACAAAATTTTTAATTTTCAACTAAAATTTTAGATAAGCAATTGTTTATCAATAATTAAACAACTTAGTAATATAAAAGATCCTTTCGCATAGATTATAATTCCAGAAACGGATGGAAATTGAATGAACAGTTTAGCAACAATTGAAATGATAATTAAAAATTTACGGTCGCTATAATAACCACAATAATTATTATACGTAATAACTTTGATTTTTGAATAAAAAGACACTGTACCTATTTATAGTCTAAGAGCTAGTGAACCTTTTGACTAACGGTCGTCCTGTAAAGCTAGAAATTTGTAGAGTGATAATTCATAGCACACCAAAGCTAAAAACCATGACCTGGCAGGCCTCAGCGGTGCACGTGTATCTACCAGGTGAATCGAAAAGTGCAAATTTAGGGGGTAAAATAAACTTTCTCCTGTAAGGTTTAAATTTAAGTATGTGTTTGAGTAAGTCATTTAAAAGAAATGTGTAAAATGACAGGCGATTCTGAAGAGCATAAGACCTTGCCAGGCGAGGGGAAAGATTAGGGGTTTTTCCTAAATTTATTTTTTTTGCATCGAACAAATTTTTTTTAAGTTTTTTGAATCATTCCAAACAGAAAAGGTCTTTGGTGATTTTTCTCTTAAGTTAATAGTTTTTGTTATATAAGCGATTGAAAATTTTGAAAATTGCGAAATCGACCATTTTTAACCCCAAATCGGATATTTATCTAAAAATCTCAAAGTTGCCAAGGTAGGTAGATATTCTTTAAACATTGATTGATGAAATCCCAAAGAGTTTTTTGCAATACAATATCGGAAACCCCTTTGTTTTTTAATTGCTAATCAAGCGGACGCTTCACTGTAGTATAAGTGAGGACGTTTGAGTTGGCATAAATTCATTATCTCGAGAATTGGCAAATTTCAAGAGCAATCTTCAGACAGGTCGATTTTTATTTTTAAATTAGGACTTTTTGGCATATATATATAATACTAGTGACGTCATCCATCTGAGCGTGATGACGTAATCGATGATTTTTTTAAATGAGAGTAGGGGTTGTGTGATAGCTCATTTGAAAGGTTATTTAATTCTCTATTCACTAATATAAACAATAACATAATTATTTATACAGGGTGTACAAAAAATTTTTTTTTATTAAATTAACTTTGATTAAATTTGACAAATAGAAGAAAAAATTTTTTTTGTACACCCTGTATAAATAATTATGTTAATGTTTATATTACTGAATAAAGAATTAAATAACCTTTCAAATGAGCTGTCACACAACCCCTACTCTTATTTAAAAAAAAATCGATTACGTCATCACGCCCAGATGGATGACGTCACTAGTATTATATATATACCAAAAAGTCCTAATTCAAAAATAAAAATCGACCTGTCTGAGGATTTCTCTTCAAATTTGCCCATTCTCGAGATAATGAATTTATGCAAGCTCAAACGTCCTCAATTATACTACAGTGTAGCGCCCGCTTGATTAGAAAGCGGTTTTCGATATTTTATTGCAAAAAACTCTTCGGGATTTCATCAATCAATGTTTAAGGAATATCTGCGTACCTTGCCAATATTGAAATTTTTAGATAAATGTCCTATTTGGGTTAAAAATGGCCGATTTCGCAATTTTCAAAATTTTCAATCGCTTATATAACAAAAACTATTAACTTAAGAGAAAAATAACTAAGGACCTTTTCTGTTTGGAATGATTCAAAAAGCCTAAAAAAAATTTGTTCGATGCAAAAAGAATAATTTTAGGAAAAACCCCTAATCTTTCCCCTCGCCTGGCAAGGTCTTATGCTCTTCAGAATCGCCTGTCATTGTACACATTTCTTCTAAATGACTTACTCAAACACATACTTAAATTTAAACCTTACAGGAGAAAGTTTATTTTACCCCCTAAATTTGCACTTTTCGATTCACCTGGTAGATACACGTGCACCGCTGAGGCCTGCCAGGTCATGGTTTTTAGCTTTGGTGTGCTATGAATTATCACTCTACAAATTTTTAGCCTTACAGGACGACCGTTAGTCAAAAGGTTCACTAGCTCTTAGACTATTAATGCACTTTACGCAATGGACTATTTAAGCGGCCTCAGGAATTCATTTAAATTATGAAAACGGTATTAGAAAAAAAGTGGCAGGACGCTTCTTCTAAAAGAAAAAAAGTTTAATTGTGATAAGTGATTCCTGAGATACAACCGGTCAAAGTTGACCGGCATTTACGGCAAAGATATAAACAATACGATCATAATTTTCGAACCATCACCTTTTTATTGTTGTCTTCTTTCTTCATATAAATTTTCATATCTTTAAAATACTCATAACAGATATTATTATAATAAAAACTATCGTTATTACGAGTGAAAATTGCCAAAAATAGCAAAATTCCAATCAAAAATTAGGTTGCAGAAAATGTAATCTCAAAGTTCAAAATCGGTATACGTTAAAAAAATGCATTTTCTCGGCTTCCCATGGAGAAATTTTCTTCATTCTTTTTTTGTTCCCAAGTAACTCGAGTAGAGCCATTTAACTAACTCATTACTAAATGTCAATCTTGCTGTTGTTTTATTATAATAAAATTAATTTATTTATAAGAAAAGAAAACTACATATTTTTTCAAGTTGTAGACTTTTTTTAGATAAACTTACTACAAGTGTACCTTTTAACGTTAAAAACACAAATATTTTCATTTGAAAGCTGTCTAGTTATTTAAACAATCTTTATTTAAACAAATTAAAAATTTTTGTTATAATAAATAAATTAATTTATTATAGCAAAACAAAAGCAACTTTGAGACTTAATAATGCGTTAATTGGATGGCTCTACTCGAGTTACTTGGGAACAACAATGAAGAAAATTGTTCCATGGGAAGCCGAGAAAATTCATTTTTTTTAACGTATACCGATTTTGAACTTTCAAATTTCAAATGAAGTAAAAGTCAGACTCACTCTCATTCTTTATTATAACTTCCGACGACCAGTTTCGCTCTTTAAAATTTGTAGAGCATCTTCAGGTCAAAGGTAACAAGTTACAAAATGAGTGGGATACAAGGTGCTACCCACTCAGTATTCATTATCATGTTGGTATAGCACCTTGTATCCGAATCATTTTGTAACTTGGTAGCATACTGAATACTGAGTTGGTAGCACCTTGTATCCGAATCATTTTGTAACTTGTTACCTTTGACCTGAAGATGCTCTACAAATTTTAAAGAGCGAAACCGGTCGTCGGAAGTTATAATAAAGATTGAGAGTAAGTCTGACTTTTACTTCATTTAAAATGAACTCTCACATGCAACCCATTCAAGGTTTTCAAATTTCATTTTCTAAAAACCTAATTTTTGATTGGAATTGTGCTATTTTTGGCAATTTTCACTCGTAATATCGATAGTTTTTATTATCATAATATATGTTATGAGTATTTTAAAGATATGAAAATTGGTGTGGAGAAAGAGGACAAAAATAAAAAGGTGACGGTTCGAAAATTATGATCCTATTGTTTATATCTTTGCCATAAATGCCGGTCAAGTGTATCTCAGGAACCACTCATCCCAATTAAACGTTTTTTCTTTTAAAAGAAGCGTCCTGCAGCTATTTTTCCAATACCGTTTTCATGATTTAATTTAATTTATTATTTCCCGAGATATTCTATTTGTTTATAAACCAAAAAATGGTTTATAATTTTAAAATATTTCTGAGGCCGCTTAAATAGTTCAATTTTAATTCCGTGAAGTACATTAGATAGGTACAGTGTGTTTTTATACAAAAATCAAAGTTATTCTTATGTATCGTAATTATTGTGGTTATTATAGCGACCGTAAATTTTTAATTAATAATTCAATTGTTGCTAAACTGTTCATTCAATTTCGATCGGCTTCTGGAATTATAATCTATGCGAAAGGATCTTTTATATTACTGAGTTATTTAATTATTGATGAACAATTAGTTATCTAAAATTTTAGAAGAAAAATAAAAATTTTGTTGGAAAAACCCGCATTTCCCGGGGAAAATTTTCGTCGAGGTAAATCAGGAAAACATGTCTCTATGTAGAATTTAATTACGGTGAATTTTTATTTGGGTGTTTTTGGTGTAAAGGTAAAATATTTGGAGTTATAGACCAAAAATTGAAAAAAAAACACGATTTTCGGGCGCCATTTTGTTTATAAAAAAAGTAGCACACTATCTGCGGACTTTGCATACCTATATTATTAATAAATACAGTCATAAGATTCGATTCCGGCAATAAAATTGCTGGTAAATAACTTTTCCCAAAAACGGCCTATCCTCCGATAATCTGGCCAGACTAAATAAGAAAATAGGAAATTAGGAATCTTTTAATAAAAACCGCCAGGATGGAGAATTAGTTAATTATCTCAATGAAAACACATTTATTATGAAGGATGCATAGATGCTGAAATAGCTATATGGAGGTGGTGGTCCAACTCGGAATCAAATTAAAACAAAAACTGCCTTTATCTTTTTTATCTTTACTCAGATTTGAGTATTTGAAACTGTCTTTCGTTCCTTTTCCTAGACGAAGAGAAGGTAAATACGTGGCCAAAGTGTCCTTTATTTGCTTTCTCCTATAGTCGAGGAAATGAAGCAGAAAAAATGGCAAAACCTGGCAATTTTTTCGTCCAGCATCGATTTGTACAAAAATTTGGGATTAGGCTCATTACACCCTCTAGTTCATTTTCTATATTGAGCGTTGTACGCTTTTGGTTTTTTAAGGGTGAAAACTACCCCCAATTTTAAAAAATTATAAAATAACATTTTAAACTTTAATATTGTCAACATTTGGTTCTTATTAGTTACATAATGATTGTTTTATGCTTTAAGACATACTATCATAATATTTTAACCCTTAAAACCACCCTTTTTGGAGCTATATAAAAAAATTACTTATCCTCAAAGGAATAATTTCGGCTTGCATCGATTTACATAAAAATTTGGGATTAGGATCATCTCACCCTGTACTTCATATTCTATATCATGCTTAAGGGCGTTGATTATTTTTAGGGGTGTAAACTACCCCTTATTGTCAAAAATTATATAAAAACATTGTAAACTTTAATATGGGTAAAATTTGGTTTTGATTTATTAAATATTGATTGTTTTATACTTTAGGATATAATAGCATAATATTTCAACCCTTAAAAACCACCCTTAATAACATTACAGTTTTTATAAGTAGATATTTGAATAGATCTATACAGAAAAAAGTAGAATTAAAGAATTACAAAAACATTAATTTACACAAAAATACGAATTTACAAATATATACAAATACAAATCCAAATAGTTTTTTAGTCAACTTCCAGCATACGAATCGGTTCTGTGGTATTATACATACATTGAACATTATCCATAAGCGGACTATTCGAATTTTTCGAAATAAAAAATTGGTTTTATAAACATAGCTCCTTTATTTTTGGCGATAAAAACTTTTTTCAAAAATGACTTTGTAGGATTTTTGAAGAGTTATAAGAATGTGTAAACTAAATTCCGTGAGATCCCTTAGTTTTTAATTAGGGTGGGTTTAAAGGGCTCGAATAAGGGGGTGTTTGCTCGTAAATAGAGGATTTAAACAGCTATATCTCGCTAACTGTCCACTGCAATGAAAATATATGTACAAAAGAATTTTAGTTATTAATAAAGCTACAATTTAGTGGTACATGATTTTTTTCGTATCTCCAGTATTTTCGGAGATATTTTGAAGTAACTGTTGAAAAATGGGAAATTGCAAAAAATTATTTTTTTTAAACTAATAATTTTTCTAAAATTAGGCCTTTTAAATAGGTCATACTTTTTGGGTGTATTGATAATACAAATATAAAAGCAATTACAGAAAGACAAAGACCAATTTTTAATTAGGAGAGTAGTTAGGTGGTTGTTTTCACTACTTTTTTCATAGATAAAAGCAGGTACCGACCTTTTTTTGATCGTATGTCGCTTAATTTTTAGGCTAGTAACTTTTTATTATTATTTTTTGAAAGGTTTTACTGTATACTTGAAAAAAGATTTTTAAGTTTTCCTCGAAAAATGCAAAGTTTTTCCGTTATTTGGCTTTGAATATTTCAAATTATGCATTTGACGAAAAAAGCTAACTATTAACATGCCGTATCTCGGTTTGTATTGATCTTAAAAATAATACAGAAAAAGAATTTGGTTTGTGTTACTAAAAGATACAATTTTGATATCCACAGTTTTTTTGATTAAATGCATATTTTTCGAGGTATTCCCAAGAAACCCTCTAAAAAAGTCGATTTTTTCGTCAAAAAACTGTTACTTTCAAGCGCGAATAACTCAAAAAATATTAGTTTTACGAAGAAAATGTAAAAAACATTTTTTTCTTAGAATTACTTTTTACATCGATTTGCATGGTTAAAATGTAATAAAAAATTCCCGCCTCCGAGATGGGGTGGCAACCGCCCCCAAGGTTTTAGCGTACAGCGGCATGATATAGAAAATGATCCTTGGACTATTCCCTACCTTCTGTGAAAATTTCAAGTAAATCCATGCTGGACGAAAAAATTGCGAGCAAAAATGCTTCATTTCCTCGACTACTATATTCGTCGTCTCTTGTGCTTATATATTGTAAAAGCCGGAGATACAGGATGCAGCCATAAAGCAGATTCTTAACCAAAAGTCTTGGATTTAAAATATTGTTTATTATATTTTTATTTTAATTATTCTAATTGTATAAAAGTAGTTAACTTTGTATCTAGGGCTTTTCGTCTTCCTCGTCTTACGAGAGATGTCGCTGTTTTGCGTCTCAAAAGGTGGAAAAATTTCATCGCGATGTTTTCCCTTAAATAGGCAGAATAGGGATGTTCACTAATTTTTAAATATAGTTAAATTCAATAGATTACAAGGTATATAAAAACGTAACAATCATAAAACTGATTTTTGTACTGGGCCTGATGATGAGTCATATATTGTAAGACTCGAAACCGGTTGCCCCACGATTATGTAACAACTAATAAAAATACAAACTAAAGATTGCGAGTATTGACTCAATTACCATATCCAATTGTATAATGGACTCGCATTGGCAACCCTTTCATCATAATCATAAAACTGTTTAAAAATGTATATTTTTTAAGATAAATAAGTTCATAATGTTGATTTTCTTGGAGGCTAGAAAAACGGTACCCTGCAGCGAGGCTACGGTCTGTGACGTCAGCAGTCGTAACGTCTTTGATCTACGACTAGTTTTGTATACTTATTTACTCAGTGTATTTGAATGTGCGCAGTTTTTTACGTATTTAATTATTAAAAATAAAGCCAAATAAGTGGTGTTTTGTTCCTGGGTGTGTAGATACATCAAAAAACAGTTCTGACAAGATTTTTATTACCGTTCCAGCCAATTTAAAACAGAAAAAGAAATGGTTTGTTGCAGCTAGAACTTAAAATAACTAACTTAAAGAACTAACTTAATAAAATAAACATTATAGAAGTTTTCCAGAGACTTTCGGCCCTTGGTAATAATGTAATTGTTCTTTCTTCATTTACATTTTTCAAAAATACTTATTGGTTTTCTCAGGATTCGAAAAAAATGAATGAATTTAAATAGCATTGGACCAAGATTTTGTACCTACCCCCTTAAAGAGTAAATGAAAAAGTTTCGGGACCTCAAATTTGTATTCCTTAAACTGGGATATTCCTAAAAACGGGATTCTAATAATACATACAGTAAAAGTAAACCTTGAAATAACTACATGTGGATGTAGGTATGAATTTATATTATATTAAAATCATTAATAATTTAGTGAAAAGATTGGTTGAAATGAAAATGTATAATACCCAAGTTCTAAAATATTTTTTACCTTGGAACAGTTGTCAACTCGAAATACGAAACAACCGAAATAAGACCTAGAGTTGAAAAGGACATAGCAACATTTAACAACAAGCATGAGAAATATTTTCACCCATTGCGACATAATATCTCTCCCACTAAAAATGCGGCTGCTAAAATGTTATTATTTCCGGTCTTGCTATATGGCGCAGAGGCCTGGACAATAATGGAAATTAATGAAAAAGCTAGAGACATTCGAGATATGGGTGTACCCACGTATCCTCAAAATATCCTGGGCGACCCACACCAACGTACAGGTATTGCGTCGAATGGGAAAACAAAAAGAAATCTCTTTTACAATTAAGAAACGAAATCTTAAATATTTCGGTCATATCATGAGGCATGATAAATATCGTATACTCCAACTGATAAAGCAAGGTGAAATAGAGAGCAAACGCGGACCCGGAAGAAAAGACACTCATGACTTAAAAACTTACGCCAATGATTTGGACAAAAATCGATCGAGTTATTCAGAAACGCCTCAAATGAAATTAAAATTGCCATGATGATAACCAACGTCCACAACGGACAAGGCACATGAAGAAGAATAAAAATATTTTTAATACACCTAACCAAGGTAAAGTAATAACCAGCCAATGTATGTATACAATATGCATGCGTACAATGCATGCATACAACTTTCTCTATTTTTTTTTGTGGGGTATTAAGCATTTATTTTTTTAGCTTAAAGAAGACATGGAAAATTATATGGAATATACACTCAGTAAAGCTGTGGTAGATTTATTTTTTTACAAGATGCCAATAAATCATACACCATTGTTACATCTACACTACAGTCGGCAGTTTATACGAATCGGCTTTCTGAAAACCGTCTTCCGTTTTATTTGTTTATTTTTGTAAAACCCAAAATATGTCCTTACAAACAGTCTATCCACTTTAAACTAAACAAATTCACTATAAAACTCCACTTTAACCCTGATAAAACAAGAAGAGAACAAAATAAAATGACCTGAAACGTCAAACAGGTAAACAGTAACACTATGAGAATGGCGCGCGCTTGAGGTATGCAACTAGTGACGTCAGGCCAATAGAGAAGCGTTCTTGAAATTTAAAATAATGCTAGATTTCTAATAAAGATTTTTTATAGAAAGGCTTTTTCAATTTTGTTGAAATTTTGGACAATTATTCCTAGGGTGTTTCTTAATCGTTTTACATGTTTGAAATGACTTTTTAATTTTTTGTGAACATCCCTATTGTTGATTTTTGTTTCAGAGTTGTGACTGCATAGCTTCACTGAGGATGCATAGATGCTGAAATAGCTATATGGATGTGGTGGTCCAACTCTGAATCAAATTAAAACAAATCCTGCCTTTATCTTCTTCATTTATTATGAACTTTTTTATAGTAAAAATTGAAAACCACAAATAGACGTAGATAAGCTCAAGTGAACAGTGCTATACCAATCAATGTGTGAGTTTGGTATAGTTACCAGTAATAGTTATTAGATCAATGCGAATGACAGTGTTAAGGTCTAATGCGAATGGTAGTGTTAAGGTCTTCTCTGGTGTATTTTTGGTCGCTGAATTGAATACGACTAGTCGCGATTACTTAAAATATGTTCTTATTTTGTTAATAACAAAATAATTGTTTATTCGCCGAAAAGATCGAAATGCTTTATCTACAGCAAGTTTGTAGTCTTTTTAATATAAATTTTTACGCTAAATCGATTGCTACTTGTCGTGATAGTTTAAACCACGTTCCGACTTTGTTATTAATAAATTATTGCAAAAATGACGGTTTATAGTACGTTCATTCACGATTTTTGCTCTAGATTTTGTTGTTGTTTATTTGGGTTTATATGACTGCGGACACTAAATCCATTCGCCAACTCTAGATTTTAAAAAACCACTTAGATTGACATGAAATTTGGCATACACGTATCTCACATGTCAAACAAAACAAGTGATATTGTGCCGATGTCTGCTTTTACCCTGGGGGTGAGTTTCACACCTTTTCGAGGGTGAAAAAAGAAACCTTTAAAAAAAGTCCGGAAGTGGATAAACTAATTAATTCTAAGTAACTTGTGTTCTATGCAGTTTTTTCACTAAGTCAATACGTTTCGAGTTATTTTTGTTTTTTTGTTGAAAAATCAACATATTCACTCGCAAATAACTCGAAATGTATTGACTTGGTGAAAAAACTGTATAGAACAAAAGTTGCTTAGAATTAATCAGTTTATCCACTTCCGGACTTATTTTAAAGGTTTCTTTTTACACCCCGAAAAGGGGTGAAAGTCGCCCCCAGGGTAAAAGCAGACATCGGCACAATATCACTTGTTTTGTTTGATATGTTAGCTACGTGCATGTCAAATTTCATGTCATTCCAGGCGCTTTTTTAAAAATTTGGAGCAAAAACCGTGAGTAAACGTACTATAAACCATTATTTTTGCAATAATTTATTAATAACAAAGTCGGAACGTGGTTTAAGCTATCACGACTAGTGACAATCGATTTTGCGTATAAAAATACTATAAAAAAGACTACAAACTTGCTGTAGATAACGCAGTTCGGCTTTTCGGCGAATAAACAATTATTTTGTTATTAACAAAATAAGAACACATTTTGAGTAATCGCGACTAGTCGCATTCGATTCAGCGACCAAAAATACATCAGAGAAGACCTTTTAACACTATCAATTTATTTACAGGGCTTCTAATAATTCCTGAAAAACACCTAATTTTACCATAATTTGTTAATAACAAGTAAACGCACCACATTTGGGCTTCCAGACCACTTCCATTGGATTCAGCGACCCAAAAAACCTATAATACCACCATCAAATCGCGGCGACCTAATAGTGCCCACGGGACCCCCTATCTTGCGACTAGACTAAGAATAAAAAACAACAGACCGCATCTCATGTCAGTGTGACAGCCTGGCAAAATTTGCGGTTCTTTGCATTTGGCGAAGAAAAGCCAACAGCAAATAATTACATGAAATGTTCAGTCTTGACGTTATTGGACCGTTTAGAAAGAATCAGGTGGGATAATATAATCTAGAGATATAGTATTTTTACTACAAAAGCAAGATTACGTAGGTCAACATTTCTGACGTAAAAGCACTGTCAAAACATTAGAATGTGACTTTTCATCATGGCCACGTTAATGTCATTACCTACAGTTTAGTCCGCGAGTCTTTACCCGTGCGTCATTAATACCTGGCGAGATAAAACACATACTTTTTATTTAGCATCATTCTCTTCCACTCATGAAACTCATGACAAACCAGCTGCCGTTTGTTATTAAGTAAAAACACGTTATTTTTATGAACCATCTAGACTCAGTGCATTGAAAAGAGATAGGTACAAAAAAAAGACGATTCGGTGTGTTTTCATATTTTAAGCACAATTTGTTTGACGTTTCTGCTTTGTTTACTTTTATGGCTGTCATTCAGTTGAATTGTTTGCGGTTTTTGTCGAATTTTTGCGTTTTGAATTTCTTTATATTACACAAACAGTTGTTTTCACAACTAATTTTATATTGGGCTTTGAACTTTTAAGGTAAATAATTATATTTTGGCAATTAATATTTAAAATATACAAAGCTAACGTCATTCACACAGTAAAGAAATGATTGTGTTTAGATTTCCGTCAAAGTGAATAAAATAACAAAAATAAAATATGTTATTGAATTTTTTTATAAATTGTTTATTTATTTATTACTCAATAATAATAAAAAATTTATTAAGCTACTTCAAACATAGCTGTAATTCTGCACAAAAATTTTGAAGCAAAACTTACATTTGCCATTCTATATATTTGATAACGTCAAATTTTATAATAAAACCCGTAATCGGAACAGCAGCCACTTTCTGTCACTTGTTGTTGCGTGAAATAGATTTCCGACTTATTTCGTATGCTTTAATTGATGACGCACGGGTAAAGACTCGCGGACTCAACTGTACGTATCAGATATTTTTCTTTGTTTTTGTTTACTATAAAAACAATATCTATAATTCATTTTCTGAAACAATTATTTAAGTTCAATATTCCAAAAAATAATAATTTTAGTTAAATATTTTAGACATTCGTACACTACTCATACATTCAAACGCAAATGACAGTTCAGTGTTGCTGGTTGCGGTCAATTATGCTGTGAGCTGTGAAATAATCTATTTTAATGATTATACCTACACTATGATAATATTGTTGCTAATTAATATATTTCGGCAAGTAATGAAAACCAATTGACATCATTAATTAGAATAAATAATTATAAACTTAATTCGCTCTATCGAGATTCACTTTGACACTGACGTTAGTAATTTCTTTTTTGAAAAGTTCAGTTGTCAGAAGTGACTGGAAATTACTACAAAACCAACGCACCTGCTCATATCCAATATTATTAATAGTAAACAGACATGAAAAGAACATAAACCTTACGCCAATCAATAATTATTTATTTACACCATCATAATGTATTGATAACAAATGAGAAAATTATTTATTGTACAAAATAAAAATATTTTGTAGAAATAAACTTCACAAAATTGTATGAAATTAGTAGACACTCTCACTATTTCTAATAATTCTTCTTTTTTTAATGAAAGATTAAGTTGATTTGAGTTGATTTTAGCAGTTAATAGTGTGAGGTAGGAATTTTTGTGTTGTATGTTTCCTATTCCGAATGTGTCAAAAAAAATGTCGCGAGAGCGAATGTAGTATAGATATTATTTTTATAGTAAACAAAAACAAAGAAAAATATCTCTGACAAGTAATGACATAAACGTGGCCATGATGAAAAGTCACATTCTAATGTTTTGACAGTGCTCATACGTCAAAAATTTTGACCTACGTAATCTTGCTTTTGTAGTAAAAATACTATAGAGGACCACAATGAATCAAGAAAATATCGCAGTGGAATAGGCCAAAAGCTACCTCGTTGAATCTATCTATCTACCATCCTTACTAGATATGTTTCCCAATGGCCAATGGCCAATGGCCTTCCCAATTTTCACTGAATTTTGTACACATTGATAACTTTACCAAACTATTTGTAATATTTTATACAAGGTGTCCCAAAAGTAGCGCTACGGTCGAATAATTCGCGAACTGAACATCCGATCGAAGAACTGAAAAGTACGTGTTCAGTAATTTTAAAAAATCTATCGATCACCCTGGAGGTGAGGTGTGAAATAACTTTAAAATCTTAAATAGAAATCCCCAGTTTTTATTGCAGATTTGGATTCCTTGCGGAAAAATAAACAACTTTGATTCGAGACATTTTTTCAAATTGTGAATAGATGGGGCTATAATCGGAAAAAACGACTTATCGTGATACCACAGGTAAATTATAGAAACGGTCTAATAGCTCGAGAAATACACATCCAAATGGAAAACCAGAAAATAAGTGTTTAATATTTTTCAAAAACACCAAACATGACCCTCCACCCCATACCCTGGAGGTAGGGTGGGGGTAACTTTAAAATCTTAAATGGGAACCCCCATTTTCTATTGCCGATTTGGATTTCTCATGAAAAAATAAGCAACATTTGTTCGAAACATTTTTTTTAATTTTTTATTGTTGGCGCTATAATCAAAAAAAAACGATTTATTAGCGCCATCTATTAACAATTCTAAAAAATATTTCGAATAAATGTTACTTATTCTTTCATGAGAAATCCAAAATTGGAATAAATAACGCGGGATTTTATTTAAGATTTTAGATTTACCCGCCACTCCACCTCCAGGGTGTGGAGTGAGGGGTCGTTTTTGGTGTCACTCGATAGGCTTTTGAAAAATATTAAATACTTGTTTTTTGGTTTTTCATTTCGAAGTGTATTTGTCGAGATATTAGACCGTTTCTATAATTTACCTATGCTATCACGATAAATCGTTTTTTCCGATTATATAGTGCCATCTACTCAAAATTCGAAAAAATGTTTCGAATAAAAGTTGTTTACTTTTACGTAAGGAATCAAAATCTACAATAAAAACTGGGGGTTTCTATTTGAGATTTAAAAGCTATCCCCACTTCACCTCCAGGGGCTGAGTGGGGGGTTGTAGAGTGGGGGTTGTGTTTGGTGTCATTCGGTAGATTTTTAAAAATTATTAAATACGTATTTTCCATTTGTTCGATCCGATGTTCATTTCGCTAAATATTCGACCATTCCGCTACTTTTGGGACACCCTGTATAATAAATTACTTTTAACTTCAACTTTTATTTAGAAAATATTTTATATTTAAATTTATAATCCATGCCTCACACTAATTTAATTTACATTAAGGTAACCATCTCTCGAAGTTTATTGAATAAAATCGATCTAATTTAAAAAGTAAATTCCATCTCCATCGGGAGATGTGTATAATTAATTTTTTCCTGAAAAAGTTTAAATAAATCAGTTGAGAAAGGGCAATCGATTCCCTGAGGTAGCTAAATCAAGTTCGGCTTTAACTTTTATTGATTCTTTTTCATATTTTGCTCTCTTAGGAATAGATCACTTTACTCCAGTCAATGAGTGTAAAAATATAATACGACTATTACCTCCGATTTTAGGGAACTTGCAGAAAATTTTAAATTTTAAAAGAAAATGCAATAAATTACAATAGAACATTATTTAAAATATTGTTGTAGAATTGTTTTTTTTTTTAAATTCAAAAAAATTATAGTTCAGCATTTAATAAAAATAAGTTAAATTTATATCAAGACCATGAGATCATAGATTCTTATTACAATCTAATTGAGTTATTAAACAGCGTTTCGGGAAAGTGAAAAACGATTAGTGATAATGATTCGACGAAATGAATTCGTACACTAACAAACAATTCGGGATTAGAAAGTGGACATATCGTTTGGCGAGAACAACAATGTTTTTAAAATGTTTCCGGGAAGGTTAAATGATGGTAAACACTTTGTTTTAGTTTGTAGAAGTAAAAGTAGTATGTAGGAAAAAACTAAGTATGATATTTCTTAAAATTTGAAAAATTGGAAAGTTATATATAAAAATATTTGGTTCTTAAGAAATGGGTGTGAAAGGTTTTGAGAGAGGCGTGTTTTTTTTATTGGGTGGAAAAGATCGGTAGAAGGGATAAGAAAGTTGGAGTCTGAATTTGCGAGAGAAAAGAGGGTCACTGTATAATTGATATCTGAGGAGAGCAGTCGAGTTTTCAAAAGTGAGAAATCAGTGTATAGTGGTGTGATCGGCTTTTGCGAGCAGAATCAAGTTGAAACCAAATTGTCGACCGGTTGAAAAGTTAATTTTCCTGGTCCGAGGGAGATTCCTTTGTTTTGTCTAGAACGAGTAGCTAATCGATATCTATTTGCACAAGATATCGAGCATGGAGGAAATTGAGTAAGAGAATTCGAGCAAGTCCTGTGTGTTTTTTTGGAAGCAGTTTGGACGAGAGGGACCTTTGCGCAACATCCAGAGAGTACGTTGGGAGAATCGAGGACCACGTAATCCGGAAAAATAGGAAGTGAAGAAACAAAAAGTTTAGTCAAATCATTTGTCGGAATGGAGAGAATTTGTTTATATCGAACTATATTTGGTTATTTGTTTATTGAACATTACTATAACACAGTTAGTCATTTCAAATGTAAGAATTCAATTCAAATAAATAAAAGTAAATTTTTATGATTAAAATTAAATTTAGTATGAGAAAATAATAATTTATTTATATAATTTTTTTGTTAAAACAAAGAGATATCAAAATTAAAGTTTGATTTATTAAGTAAGAAATTGTTGCAACAAAGTTAAATTTAGTATTTTTTAAATCATATGTACACGGATTATTTGGTAAATGAATAATATATTACATTTATATGATATTGAATGTTTTTAATTTCCCTGTTCCATCCTGGAAGAAGTAAGCAACTAGAAATACTAGAAGCCATAAATCATAGGTATTGTATGAAATACAAAATTGGCCCTGAAAATAAAATTTATTGGAGTATTTAATTTGAATTTAGTTTTGTTTTACATAGGCAGTGATTAAAGTAATTGAATAATTAATTAAATTAAGAATTTGCTAATCAATCTAAATAAAGAGATAAAGTAGAGCATAACAATATACAGAGTGTCCCAAAAGTAGTGGAACGGTCGCATATTTCGCGAACTAAACATCGGATCGAAAAACAGAAAAATACGTGTTCAATCATTTTCAGAAATCTATCCAATGACACCAAACACCAACCCCCACTACACCCCCTGGAGGTGGGGTGGGGGGTAACTTTAAAATCTCAAATGGAAACCCCTAGTTTTTCTTGCAGATTTGGATCCGTTACGTAAAAGTAAGTAACTTTTATTCAAGACATTTTTTCGAACTGTGGATAGATGGCGCTACAATTGGGAAAAACGATTTATCCTGATATCATAGGTAAATTATAGAATCGGTCTAATATCTCGAGAAATACACTTCCAAATGAGAAACCAAAAAAAAAATTTTTAATACTTTTCGAAAACCTATCGAATAACACTAAACATGACCCTCCAACCCACCCCCTAGAGGTGGGGTGGGGGGTAACTTTAAAATCTTAAATACCAACCCCCACTTTTTCTTACAGATTCGGATTCGTCATGAAAAATTAAGCAACATTTATCCGAAACATTTTTTAGAATTGTTGATAGATGGCGCTTTAATGGAAAAATACGATTTATTAGCGCCATCTATCAGCAATTTTAAAAAATGTTTCGAATAAATGTTGTTTAATTTTTCATGACGAATTCGAATCTGCAATAAAAGTGGGGGTTGCTATTTAAGATTTTAAATTTACCCCCACCCAATCTCCAGGGGGTGGGTTACAAGGTCATGTTTGGTGTTTATCGATAGGTTTTCGAAACATATTAAAAACCTCTTTTTTGGTTTCTCATTTGAAAGTGTATTTCTCGAGATATTAGACCGTTTCTATAATTTACCTATGGTATCAGGATAAATCGTTTTTTCCAATTGTAGCGCCATCTATCCACAGTTCGAAAAAATGTCTTAGATAAAAGTTGCCTACTTTTACGTAACGAATCCAAATCTGCAAGAAAAACTAGGGGTTTCCATTTGAGATTTTAAAGTTACCCCCCACCCCACCTCCAGGGGGTGTAGTGGGGGTTGGTGTTTAGTGTCATTGGATAGATTTTTGAAAATGATTGAACACGTATTTTTAAGTTTTTCGATCCGATGTTTAGTTCGCGGAATATTCGACCGTTCCACTACTTTTGGGACACCCTATATATCAAATATATCTTCAAAAAATAAGTTGTTTTTTTCTTTCGTTTGGCCCCTAAAAACGATTAAAATAGAGAGAAATTTCAAATTAGAGCAGCCAGTCCAAAATGCGCCCTCATTGGTCGTGACATCATAAAGTTAAAAATGTTCAATGTCCGCGCCATTAATTCATTACGTTTGAGTACCTCAATTTTAAAAATATTTAGACGGTTGCTCGTATAGACCACGAGCTTCATAATGATAATTAAATGCAAGTTGTATACACGATTTTTTCTATGATCATTCACAACAAAAAATATATTCAAATTTATTAATTTTGTAACACAAATAAATTAAGTAGTTTGTCAGTTTGTTTAGATATTGAGAACTGTCAAAGTATATGTATTTGACTCGCCATTGGTCACTGCGCGTGTGCCACCTTTATCGCGAATGCCATATCGCGATTCTATTGGTTAAAAATCTGTATCGTAATGAAAATCATCATAATGAACTGCGCGTGTGCCACCTTCATTGCGAATGCCATATCGCGATTCTATTGGTTAAAAATCTGTATCGTAATGAAAATCATCATAATGAAGTTCATTATGATACAGGTAGTGAAACCATAATTATTGATATAATATAGTATGAGAATAGAAAAAAGAATTTTGTAATCGACTTTTTTATAGGCATAATTATCTCTCTAGCGGATTTAAATTCATATAAATCAAAGAAAATATTTAAAATGGTATATATAATATATTTATATATAATAATTAACTTATATGTTAATATAATAAAATATGAATTTTAATTATATTAATTTTTAATCATTTATTAAAAAAATAAAAAAGATACGTAACAGACGGGTTTCAAACTCAGGACCTCTCGATCTCTAGTCTACCACTCTGCTACTGAACTACCACGTATCGATTAGTTAACGTACTTTAAAATGGTATTTAAATGTCATCGCATTAGTCACATTTTTAAAATAGTTTGAAATTAAAAAAAAACGATTTATCCATATAATAGCAATTACATATTGCATTGTTAGCTAGTTATGAGCTATTCTGCAAATTACAGGTGCCTAGGAAACATAAAACTATGTTAAAAATGGATTACAAAACTTGTGGAGATAGTGAAAAAGACCAAGCCAAGTATATGAAAACGTTTTAAAAATGTGCAAGTTCCCTATTCGGTGGTTACAAAGAAAATTACACGGTATCGCTGTGTTAACGTTTATTTACTGGGCTATTCCTTGAGGTAGCTAAATCAAGTTCGACTTTAACTTTTATTGATTCTTTTTCATATTTTCCTCTCTTAGGAATAGATCACTTCTTGTAATACATTTTTCGCTTAGAGATTCAAGCAGGGCCTACGTGTGCAATTTATAAAGGGATTAGATCTGTCGAGCGAGCATGGGTTGTTAGTGTCCTGTAGGGATGGATTTAAATCTCAGTCATTTTCTAATCAACAGATTTGATTAAGAAAGTAATAAATCAAGCTATTATTGTGAAAGCGCTAAAAACAGGAAATATTAGAACAGCGTGAAGGGTTAAGTTACGTCAATTAGTTTTTCTGGCGAGCTTTTTATTCAGGGAGTTTTAAGGATAATTGTAATACTAGATGAACCGTATTTCCGGTATATATACAGGGTGTCCAGACTCTATCTTTATTTCTGTTATTCTGTTTACATTGTCTCTTGGGCCTATAAGGTATTTTCTTTTATTCTGATTGATTATTAATCCTTTCGTCTTTGCTTCTCTTACCAGGGTTAAAAGTGCTTCTTCTAGTCTTTTTTTATCGCATGCTACCAGTTTCAGGTCATCCCCATATCTTATGATCTGTGTTGAGCTTTAAATAATTGTCTTTTTCAGCTCTGTGTCCCTAATTACTCCTTCTAGAGCAATATTAAATAATGTCGTTGACAGACTGTCTCCTTGTCTTACCCCAAGTTCTATTTTGATGTCGTTTGTATCTCCCTCATTTGTTTTAACTTTTGCAATATTCTGTTGAATATTAAAGTTAGTTTAATATTATAAGACAGTTAAGAAATAAAACTCGCCATACACATCTCACCATTGCATCATGGTCTCAGTGGATTCGTTTACAAAACTAATCACAAATTTTTCCGTACTATTTTTTAATTTGGCTTATGGCACTTCGACACTATTTATTGACCGTGGATTTCCGGTTTTAGTTACAGCCGAAAGTACTGTTTTAACGTCGTCAAAATAGTACAAGCGAAATATTACTCGAACAGCTTTAACAAGACAAAAACAAATATATACTTCCTGTATCATGCCTGTCTGTCCGTCCGTTTGTCTGTCCCCGAATATTGTAAAACAGATAGAATGACAAATGAGGTGTCGAAAGAGAGGTTATAACCCAAAGGTGGTATTGTAGGTAATAAATATGACCTCGTACTTCCAGTTTTAGAGTTGTAAAGGTGAAAAATTTAACCTCGGACTTCCGGTTCTAAAGTTGCAATAGGAAGTCCTGGTTCAAAGTCGCCGGAATAGTACAAGCGGATAAAATTTGACGCGCCTTGGCAAGGCGATAATAAATGTATACATTTTTGGACATCTTGGTTATTAAAGCACCCTAATATGTCTGTGTAGATATTGGCATTGGATCCGACTCGGTCCGACCGTCACATGTAACACCGTTGCCGTATCCTCTATTTTTTCATACTATCACGTTACAATTTTTTGTGATATTATATTTGTGTGTGAAATGTATCATTTTTGTGTATTTTAGGTATGTTCTAATATGTTATGTATATATAGGTTTTTACTTGATTATTTTAAATCATTGTTACGTTCAACTTGCTAGAAACCTTGTAATATTGTGTAATGCGTTAAAAGTAAGTAGTTTTGAAACACCAATTAAGTAAAGTTTATTATGTTGTTGTTTTCACCAATTTTGAAAAAATGTGAAAACATTGAATTGTCCACGTCCACGAATCTGCCCGTCCGTCCGTCTTGTCAGTCTGTTTGCAAACTCAACACCTCCGTCATTATACCAGGTAGAATGACAAATGAGGTGTCAAATGAAAGCTTATCCAAGGATGGTACTAAAGGTGGGAAATTTAACCTAGGCTGTCTGTCTGTCTGACTGCGTATATGATTCCTTCGTCACTATAGCAGGTAGAACAGCAAATTAGGTGTCAAATGAAAGCTTATAATCCAAGGATGGTACTAAAGGTGAGAAGTTTGACATAGGCTGTCCGTCCGACCACGAATATAACTCCTTCGTCACTCTAACAGGTAGAATGACAAATGAGGTGTCAAATGAAAGCTTATAATCCAAAGATGGTACTAAAGGTGAGAAATTTCTCACCTTTAATACGATCCTTGTATTATAAGCTTTCATTTGACACCTCATTTGTCATTCTACCTGTTATAGTGACGGGGGAGTTATATTCGCGGTCAGTCAGACAGATGGACAGATAACCTAGATCTAATTTCCTACCTTTAGTACTATCCTTGGATTATAAGCTTTAATTTGACACCTCATTTGTCATTATACCTAGTATAATGACGGAGAAGTAAATGTTATTATTCTATTATTCTTGTAGGTACATTTAACATTGATTGAAATTATGAAAGAATATATAGAAAACAGCATGGCAACACTGTACATAAAAATTCAGCCACATTCAGCTGTGCCGGCTGTGCGTTACATAGGGTGCTTTAATATCCAAGATGCCCCTTTTTATATCACTTCCGGTTAAAAAGTTCTAACCGGAAGTGCCATATAATAGCAGTGTTCGCGCAGTACATTTCGAACGTATTCAGAGTAAGTTCGGGATTAGTTTCCAATTTTATTTATTTATTTAAATTAAAATAAATAAAAAAATAAATAAATAGTTTCCAATGCGCAGGCGTCAACGTAAACCTATCCTGGACATGCTCAGAATTTTTCGCTCCGCGAACAATTTTCGGATTCGTAATGTAATGATGGGTTGCATACATTAAGGTTAGAGAAGGAAGCCTTTTGTTGTCCCTTTCTTATTTCGAAATCAATGTCAAAAAAAAATTCAACAAATTTGTATGTCAACAAAGAGAAAAAAAAATAAAAGCAACAGGCAAAGGATTAACTTTCTATTCATCAATGCCTTTCTTAGAAGTTAGAAATTTGATTAGCGTCTTTCTTTATTATTTCCACATTATTTCGATAATTTGGTATTTCCACATTTTTGTAGAGTAAAAGATTGTTATGTATTACTTGGAAATGGCAGCTTGATATTTAGATATAAAAATTACCTTTAACTTCCTGGGCGTTTAACATTATCTGAAGGAAGGAATAATTTAGTAAAGCAATAATTTCCAATTTTGATATAATATATGTATTGAATTTGATAGGTTGTGGCATTGTGTTGTGGTTTATTACACCACAAAAATAATGAAATATAACAAGACACAAGAAATAGTTTCAGAATAAGTTTGATGTGTTGTTTATGTTTCATTATATTCAATAAGAGACTAATTTAACTCATAAATTAAACTGAAAAATAAACCACAAGAATATGTAGTGTTATATTTCTATTTGATATGAAAATTAAATTTTGATAATTATAAACAAAATTCACTTTAATATAAAATATTTTTAATTTTCTCAACCACGGGCATATAAATTTAGAACAACCTGTATACAACAAATTGTTATATTTAATTTTAAGAAGTGATTAAATAAGACTCAAGTGAAATCGATAATAGGCCATTATCGTTGTTCGCGGAAGGATCGGTCATTAGCCGATGCTAAATAAAACTAAGTGGAAATAGAGAATAGGTCATTAAAATTTGTATATAGTAGAAAGTAATTTTAGAATGGGAATTAACTATTTTCTTTGAAATCCATTAAGCATATTTAGAAAGTTTAAAAATTGGTTTTGAGGAATACTGCGAATGAGAGTTGGTGGTGGAAGTTTGATTTGTGAATCTGGAAGGGATATTTAGAAAGTAGGGGAATCAATGACAAATAGAGATCAGAATGTTTTGAGCTGTCGAGAAGTGAAGTCGAGTAGTAGACGGTAGTGTACGGAGAGTGAGAAAGCCGGTATAGTTCCGTGAGTGTGGAGTATCTATCGTGGAACGAGAAGTAGGCCAGGTCGAGAGTAAAAGAACCTCCTTGAGCCAAGAGTGTCCCGGTAGCTGATAGCAGTTTCGAGAAAGGTAGAACACAGCATCACGACAGACGCAGGAACGAGAGCTATTCGAGCTAGTTTTTCAAAGGAGAACATTACTGGAAGCCAGGACGAGGTTTGATCGCAGCCAAGGATAGCAGGAAACGGGTCTTGTGTGAGGACAGTTTCAGTTCACCAGGAAAAGGTCAGTCTCATTTGTTTGGACATGAATGTATGGGTTTTTCGTATTAAATTCCACATAAAAAATTGAATAACATAATCAATAATATCAGAAAAGCTTCATCAAACTTAAATAGAGTTGTTCCTAATAATTCCTAATAGTTAAATGTTAATAAAAACTTTCAATTGAAAATCAAAAGGAAATAAGATTCCCATTTGTAAATGTTATGTTTAAGAATAATAAGAAATAGCAAATATTAAGCATTGATTGCCTTTTAAATAAAATAAAAAATATTTTGATTATAATTGTAACCCATATGTGTATTTTTTTTTACTCTTTTCTTTTCTATCCCGATTAGGAACCATTAAGAAATATTTAGAAGCCACGAAAGTAAGTAATTAATTTATAATTCGCCCTGAGATTGAAAACATATTGATATGTGATCTGGTTAATTAATTAGATTAGTATTAATACATTGATTAAATTAAGTGACATATAAGAATATTATCTCATATCAATAATCAAGATCACATCAACTGTCGTCCAACGTGGAAAGCATTGTAAAGTATTTCTAGTGGCAAATTTGAAGGATAGAAAGAGTAAAGCCGGTATTTGAAAATTTATATGCCTGTGGTAAAAAGTGAGATACATTTGATAACATAAAATTTTAAATCTCTTTAGGTACAAATTTTACATAACTGATTTAATATTATTTTTTACGATATTTACATTTGATATATTTATTGACAATTTAAAATATTTGGGTGAGAAAAAGTCGTCTTGGTAACATACTAGTAAAATTTCATATTTGGCGGGGACAGTACTTCTTGAAAACAAATGTCTGTGACAAGAAGCCAAAGCAAAGACAACAAAAAACAAAAAGAACATTCAGACCAAGAAGATATTTTAGACACGACAATCATGGCATCAGAACAGCAAGAATTATCAGGAATAGATAAACTATTACAACTGATGCAACTCCAGTCACAAAAACTGGATGACAATCAAAGAGAAACAAAACAAGCAATGGATGAAGCAAAAAGGACAATGGATAAAAATCAGGAGGAAACAAAACTAGCAATGGATGAAGCAAAAAGGACAATGGATAAAAATCAAAATGAAACACAACAAAAAATGGATGAAACACAACAAAAATTGGATCAAAAAATGGATGAAACACAACAAAAAATGAAACAAGCAATAGAAGAGAACAACAAGAAAATGGAGGAACGCATAGGAAAGTATGAAAAGGAAGTAAAAGGATTTTTGACAATGATCAAGAACGATATGGGACAACAAGAGACAGAGATTAAAGAAATCAAAAGCAAAATAAAGGAGATAACGAATTGCCAGAAAAAAGAAATGGAAAGTTTGGAAAACAAGTTGCAAAACGCTATTCAAGCAGACATAGAAGAAGTGGAAAGAAAGATTGCGGAAATCAATACGCAACAGAATGTCGGAGAAAGAAGAGAAATGGTTATACATAGCACAGATGACGTGAAGATAAGGTTTGGCGGGGATGTAAGAAGATTACACCCAGTGCCGTTCATAAATAGCCTGAAAAAGAAAATACAGCACATCGGAAATTTCGAAACAGCAAAAGAAACTATCAGAAACCATCTCAAATATGAAGCAAGCCTATGGTTCGATAGCAAAGAAGAAGAATTCGGCAATTGGCAACAATTTGAACAAAAATTTTTGAATTATTTCTGGGGAAAAGTCCAACAATTGGAAATTAACAAGGAATTGCAAAATGGGAAATACAATGATAGGATGGGTGTATCAGAAAGGACATATGCTTTGCAAATTTACAATAATGCAAAACATTTACAATATAATTACTCATCGGAACAATTAGTCGAACTGATTGCAAGACATTTCGAGGAAACGCTGGAAGACCATATCACATTGCAAAATTACAAAGACATAGATAGTTTATGCCAATTCCTACAAATAAGAGAATCACGTCTAAGAGAAAGAAAATCAAGAAGGTCGCGAGAAGATTACAGGCCCCGAGAAACACAAGATTACAGAGATAGAAATCAAAATAGGAGAGACTATACAAGACGAGATTTTAATCCCAGAAGGGAAAACGAAAATAGAGACAACGGAAGAGGAAATTATGAACAAAGAAATAGGCAATGGAATGAGGACAGAAATCGAGAATACCAGAATAGAAACACCACACGCTCAAATCAAGAAAACAGAAATAATGGTAGACAAAATGAACAGGGATATCGAGAAAACCGAAACAGATCCGACAGAACAAGAGAAAATAGAAGAGAAGTAAATAATACCCAGACAGATGAATATGACGGAGAGAGACATTATGACGAAAATATAAACAACGATGAGCAACCGGCGTCTTTTCACGACGGCGCTCACTAAAAACCAAAAATCAAACAGGAATCTTTTGTCACCCCAAGGAATTTATTAAATTGGCAGGAAACAACGAAAAGAAAAATGGAGTTAATTTAAAATTTGTGGATGGATTTATCAACGAGAAACCAATTAAAATTATGATAGACACTGGATCTGAAATAACATTGGTCAACAGAAAACTAATAGAAGAAGTTAACTTAACAAATTTAATTTACAAAATACCTAGGGTAAATTTAGTGGGCGCAAACAAACGGACATTGGCAACTATAAATGAAGGCATACGAGTAATGGTACGACTGGGTTAGAATATGTATGCACTACAATGTGTAATAATGCCAAACATGTCACATGACATGATAGTAGGAGTGGACGAATTGGCAGAAAAACATGTAGTGATAGATTTTAAAAATAATACGATGAAACTAACAGAAGAAAAAGAAAAAGAACAGGACAAGGAACATGAGAAACAAAATACGGACGAATCAGATAAAGAACAAACAGTGGAAATGAATTTGGCAGCGAAGCAAGGACAAAGAAGAAAAAGGAGAAAAGGTCAGAAAAAGATAAAAGAAAATGAAACCTGTGGCTCCTCAAAAGAAGAGTTGAGCCCAGAAGAAGAAAATTTGAGAGTATCAGAAACAAAGGAAACCTGGGATTCCTCAAAAGAAGAGACGGGCTCAGGAGAAGAAGAAATAAAGCTAAAAAATGAAAGTGAAAAGAATATGATTGAAACAGTGGTATTTGAAGAGGAGGTATATGCAAACGAGGATGCAGAATGCACGGTAAACATGTGTGAAGAATCTGAGAAAAAAGACAGAAAATTGATATGTGGAGAAGGGAAAGAAAAAGAATTGCGGTTGATGTTAAGAAACTACGAAAATTTGATCAATGAGGAAAACAGAGTGGCTAAAAAGTACGAACATTCATTTGAGGTGAAAAACTTGGGAAATTTTCGATCAAAGACTTACCCGATTCCATACAAGTATCGACAAGAGGTGAAAGAAGAAATAAATAAAATGTTGGAAGATCAAATCATCGAAAGATGTGATTCACCGTATGTTAACCCGATTGTGATAGTAAAGAAAAGCAGTGGAGAATTGAGATTATGTTTAGATGCCAGGAATATCAACCAGCACACTGTATCACAATATGAATCACCTCTAAACATCGAGGCCATTTTTGGAAGAATCACCGGGTCACACATATTTTCGAAAATTGACTTAAAACACAGTTTTTGGTTGATACCGTTAGCTGAAAAGTGTAGAAACTACACCGCTTTTTCTATTGATGGTATTGTCTACCGGTTTAAGGTAGTGCCGTTTGGATTGCAGAGTGCTTGTGCTGCACTCGTCCGAGCTCTACATACCATTTTGAATCGCCACGAAGATTTCATAGTTCATTATATCGATGATTTATTAATTTTTTCACAAGATACTCAGAGTCATCTGAAACACATAGAAATAATTCTGGAAGAATTGGACACAGCGGGATTGAAATTAAACATTGAAAAATGTCAATTTTTTCAAAAAGAAGTCATTTATTTGGGTTTTCAATTGGACACCAAAACAGTAAGATTATCCGAAGACAGAGTCAAGCTCATAGATGAATACCCAAGACCAACGAATTTGAAAACATTGAGAGGTTTTCTTGGCACGATTAATTATTTTAAAAAACTGATTCCCGATTTGAGCCAAAAGGAAATCCCTCTGATAAAGTTGCTTAAAAAAGGAATAAAATGGAATTGGAAAGAAGAACAGGAGGAAGCTTTCGAAACATTAAAACGAGAATTCGCAAAAGGAACGAAAATATACCACCCCATTTACAATTTACCTTTTATACTCCGAACTGATGCGTCCATACAAAAATTTGCAGGAGTTCTGTCTCAAATACAAAACGACCAAGAAGTGCCGATATGTTTTATATCTCGAGTGACTAAAACACATGAGAGAAAATATAGTGTTACAGAATTGGAGTTTGCCAGTGTACTATATTGCGTAAACAAATTGAGGTTTTACTTATTGGGAGCAAAATTCACAATCGAAACAGACCATGCAGCTTTAGTACATATCATGAAGAATAGATTAGTAAATAATAGAATACATAGAGGCATTCTATTATTACAGGAGTATGATTTTGAGTTCCGATATATAAAAGGAAAAGACAACATAATAGCCGACGCTCTAACACGGGATGAGGACACCAGAAAAAAGGAAACAATTACTCTACAGGTGGGACTAAATAGATTAATACAAGAAGAAGGGATATATTCGTTAAATGAGATAAGGACAAACCAAGAAGACCTAGAGGAAAGAGAGAAAAGAAGAGCGGAAATAGAAAATGACATATATTTTAAGAGAATAGACGGAAAGGAACTATATTTAGTGACACAGACATTGGCCGAAAAGATAATAAAGAAATTACATGAGGACAATGGGCATATCGGTAGCAGAAAAGTTTGGCTCGTTTTTAGGGAAAATTACATCAGCCGACAGGATTACCGCATTGCAAAGGAAATTACCCAGAAGTGCGATGTATGTCAAAAATATAAGAGTCGGAATTTCAAAAACGAAAATGTTGCCAAAAATATTGAAGCCCGAAACAAACTAGACATTGTAGCAATAGATATGTTAAGCGATCTAATTATGACCACTAAAAGGAACAAACATATTCTGGTAATGGTGGATGTGTTTTCAAAATACGTAAAATTATATAGTTGCCGCACCACAAAGGGGCAGGAAATATTAAGAAAAATCGAAAATTTTATAGCCATAGTAGGAACACCAAAAAAGATTCTACTGGACAATGCAACGTATTTCCGAAATGATCGTTTCAAGGGACAACTTCGAGAACGAGGAATAGAGACAAATTTTGTCAGCATCAGGCATCCACAGAGTAATCCTTCGGAACGATTCATAAAGGAAGTGACGAAATTTCTTCGCATTGCAACAGATGGTCAACATCGCCACTGGGACAGGAAAATGGCGGAAATAGAAAGGTATCTAAATACAATTCCGAGCACAGTAACAAAAGAGACCCCAGAATACATCATGAAGGGTGTACTGCCGATAAGGCCATGGGAAGACCAAGAGCCAAAAGAATATCAACAGGTGATTGAAACCGTACAGAGAAGATTACGGCGAAGCAACGAAAAATATATCCAAAGACAGGAACAAAATAGAAAAAGAAGACCAGTGACTTTCCAAAAGGGTGAAAAAGTACTCGTGAGGGCATTACAAGTATCAAATCTTCCTGGTGGCATTTGCGCAAAGTTGATGCCTGTTTTCGAAGGCCCGTACATCGTGAATAATGAAAATGGGATAAATAGTTATGAGTTGAGGCACAGGAACTCGGAAAAGATCCGAGGAATTTATAATATTCACGATGTATACAAATATCACGAATAAAAGACAGAATTACATGAAGTAGATAGTAAGTTAGGATATAAGACGTAGATTAAAGTAAGGAAATATACAGGGAGTTGATTTTGCCTCGAGAAAATTTATTTAAAAATGCAGATAAATTTTATCGACTACAAGGCGGGGATTTGTTATATTTCTATTTGATATGAAAATTAAATTTTGATAATTATAAACAAAATTCACTTTGATATAAAATATTTTTAATTTTCTCAACCACGGGCATATAAATTTAGAACAACCTGTATACAACAAATTGTTATATTTAATTTTAAGAAGTGATTAAATAAGACTCAAGTGAAATCGATAATAGGCCATTATCGTTGTTCGCGGAAGGATCGGTCATTAGCCGATGCTAAATAAGACTAAGTGGAAATAGAGAATAGGTCATTAAAATTTGTATATAGTAGAAAGTAATTTTAGAATGGGAATTAACTGTTTTCTTTGAAATCCATTAAGCATATTTAGAAAGTTTAAAAATTGGTTTTGAGGAATACTGCGAATGAGAGTTGGTGGTGGAAGTTTGATTTGTGAATCTGGAAGGGATATTTAGAAAGTAGGGGAATGAATGACAAATAGAGATCAGAATGTTTTGAGCTGTCGAGAAGTGAAGTCGAGTAGTAGACGGTAGTGTACGGAGAGTGAGAAAGCCGGTGTAGTTCCGTGAGTGTGGAGTATCTATCGTGGAACGAGAAGTAGGCCAGGTCGAGAGTAAAAGAACCTCCTTGAGCCAAGAGTGTCCCGGTAGCTGATAGCAGTTTCGAGAAAGGTAGAACACAGCATCACGACAGACGCTGGAACGAGAGCTATTCGAGCTAGTTTTTCAAAGGAGAACATTACTGGAAGCCAGGACGAGGTTTGATCGCAGCCAAGGATAGCAGGAAACGGGTCTTGTGTGAGGACAGTTTCAGTTCACCAGGAAAAGGTCAGTCTCATTTGTTTGGACATGAATGTATGGGTTTTTCGTATTAAATTCCACATAAAAAATTGAATAACATAATCAATAATATCAGAAAAGCTTCATCAAACTTAAATAGAGTTGTTCCTAATAATTCCTAATAGTTAAATGTTAATAAAAACTTTCAATTGAAAATCAAAAGGAAATAAGATTCCCATTTGTAAATGTTATGTTTAAGAATAATAAGAAATAGCAAATATTAAGCATTGATTGCCTTTTAAATAAAATAAAAAATATTTTGATTATAATTGTAACCCATATGTGTATTTTTTTTACTCTTTTCTTTTCTATCCCGATTAGGAACCATTAAGAAATATTTAGAAGCCACGAAAGTAAGTAATTAATTTATAATTCGCCCTGAGATTGAAAACATATTGATATGTGATCTGGTTAATTAATTAGATTAGTATTAATACATTGATTAAATTAAGTGACATATAAGAATATTATCTCATATCAATAATCAAGATCACATCAGTAGGTACTTATAAGCTCATCTAGATAGAAGAAATTAAGTAAAAACAGAGTACAATTTATTGTAATACATACTACCGTAATAGCTAATTATCGAATATCGAATGAAAATAATACTAGAAAAGGTACCTACTTATTTATAAACATACTAATGGAAAACATTGAACAACACAACTAAAAAAGCTTTAATATAAAAAATATTAAAATTTGTTTGAAGAATATTTAAATGATACACTTTACATAATTTTAAAACTTTAAAAAACCAGAATCTACATCTACAAGTTGTTTAACAAAACAATATTTTAGGATAAGAATTGAAAGGAGTAAGAACACAATGTCAAGAAATTCTTCCCAAATATTTTGTGCGCCTGTGCGAACTTAAAATCCGAAACAAAATCCTCGAACGTCGAGAGCGTATCCCGGACACGTTCAGGATCTTTTTTCTGTACTGCGCGAACACCAAATTAAAAATCCGGAGGGTGTTCAGAGGGAAAGATTTGAACTCCGCGAACGCTCGATTTTGTAATGCGCAGGCGTTCTCCCTCTGGGTATACCCAGGACGTACAGCGCGATCAAAACTTATAGTCGCAGAAATAGTACATGTGATATATCAATCATCGGATATTCAAAAGTCTAGCTCGAATATTCAGTCCCGGTTTTGATGTAGTTTCAGGTTAAAAAGTTATGATCGGAAGTTTGACAAAAATTACTTAAAATTAATGAAATCGTATTAGGTCTGGATCCCGCGTATGAAAAAAAAGTTGATTAATAGCAAGCTGAAAATTTGTTAATAGCTTAAGGGTGTCTAGTCGGAAAACTTTGATACTGGGAACACTGGAACAGGGGCAGTTTTAATTGTGAAACAGGTTAAAAATTTGGAACGGTCACACCACGAAAACGGCACATTTATTTTGTCCGACAGAACAGAATTAAACTCTTCGAACAGAGATTAAACTCTCATGCAAAAATCAGACTGCTATTTATCACCTCTCATAATTCCTGTCATTTGACATATTCTACATGTTCCACTCATTAAAACGCCCATTTGGTGATAAATAGCAGTCTGATTTTTGCATGAGAGTTTAGTCTCTGTTCGAAGGGTTTAATTCTGTTCTGTCGGACAAAATAAATGTGCCGTTTTCGTGGTGTGACCCTTCTAAATTTTTAACCTCTTCCACAATTAAAACTGCCCCTGTTCCAGTGTTCCCATATATCAAAGTTTATCCGACTACACACCCTTAAGCTATTAACAAATTTTCAGTTTGCTATTAATCAACTTTTTTTTCATACGTGGGATCCAGACCTATATATCAATCCACGCAAATTTAAAATAAGAGTTCAAATATCGACTTCCAGTTTTACGTCCGGCCACGTTTGAAGAAAACCTAGGACTTACGAAGTCCAGTTGCTTGTTAACCTTTCACCATTAATCTCTCCTTTTTCCTTTGTCGACACACTGTCGGTTACTATCCCGACGTTACGGAAACTATACCCATTTAAAAGGAATAGACGCAAGTCATTAGTTTACTGCTTTATATTTTTAATATTAGGGAACAAGGGGTAGTTAGTTAATGACCCATGAGTTGTTAAAACTCAAAAACTTTTCTCGCTCTTCGTATGAGTGTCGAACTTTACTTCTACGTTGTTTTAGGTTCACATTAATCAAGCAAAGTGGTTAGCAAACATTTTCTAATATATTACTGTTAATTGTTTACTATTTTTATTGAGAATTAACCTTCATTTTAGTTTAAAATACGTTTATTTTGACGTTTTGATTTCTACTTCGGAAATCATTCTCAAATTGTTTCTATTTCCGAAAATTGTACTTATTTAAATATTTTTTTGTGGCCTTGGATATATCCTTGTTAATGCTCTTTAGTCCTCTTCGTTTCACATTTTCTCCCCTTAAGCTTCTTCTTTGTCTCATTATCGCTTTCGTTTCGGGGTTTAATGTTATTTCTTTATGTCAGTTATGTTTTGTTCGAATTCAATTATCTCTTCTAGTGGTTTCCATGGTCTGTTACCTTTGTCGTTCAACATTTTACTTTAACATTTTTTGTTGATTTCATTAATTATTCATGAAATTATTATTAATTAATAATAAATATAATCATAACATAATTTATTATTTTCTAGTTTTAAATCGAAGTTGTAAGGATCAAGAAAATAAATTAAAAAAGAGGTTCCACTCTTGCAGGTTTAAATTGATTAATTTTTTGTTATTGTTTAAATAATATAAGTGGTTGGATTATATCTACAGGCACAGTTATTTTTTCAAAATTTTCTATTTACTTTTTATTTACCTGCATGTCCTAGTCAATATTTAATTAATAGGTCTGGATCCCGCGTATGAAAAAAAAGTTGATTAATAGCAAGCTGAAAATTTGTTAATAGCTTAAGGGTGTCTAGTCGGATAAACTTTGATATATAAGAACACTGGAACAGAGGCAGTTTTAATTGTGGAACTGGTTAAAAATTTGGAACGGTCAGACCACGAAAACGGCACATTTATTTTGTCCGACAGAATAGACTTAAACTCTCCGAACAGAGATTAAACTCTCATGCAAAAATCAAACTGCTATTTATCACCTGTCATAATTCCTGTCATTTGACATATTACATGTTCCACCCATTAAAACGCCCATTTGGTGATAAATAGCAGTCTGATTTTTGCATGAGAGTTTAATATCTGTTCGGAGAGTTTAAGTCTATTCTGTCGGACAAAATAAATGTGCCGTTTTCGTGGTCTGACCGTTCCAAATTTTTAACCTGTTCCACAATTAAAACTGCCCCTGTTCCAGTGTTCCCATATATCAAAGTTTATCCGACTAGACGCTCTTAAGCTATTAACAAATTTTCAGCTTGCTATTAATCAAGTTTTTTTTCATACGCGGGATCCAGACCTATAATAGACTATTAACCAAATAATACTGTTTGAGTTAACAAGTGTTATCTGGCTAATTGACACCTAGTCTGTAATTAAAATAAATAGTATTAGCTCGTTTGTATTTTTACTTTTTTCTACTTGTCTACAAATTTAAAAATAATTATTTATGTGTGGAATTATTCTGTCGACTTAAAAAGTAACAAATTGATATTAATTATTCTTTCTCTCCATTTAGAAAAGTTAGTATTAAAATGTGTGTAAATATCCCCAACTAACAGAACCGTTTTTGCGTTTTCATGGTAATCAATATATGGAATGCACAGAATATTAGAGAGTAATAAATGGGTTAATAATTTTATTATAGCCTAATGTTACTATTTAATAAGAGTACCAATTTATTAAAATAATTTTGATAATGGTTGAATAATATACATAGCTAGAGATATAATAACTGTACGAAAATTCTTTATCAGATAATTAGAAATTATTTATACATCAAATTGAAAATGTAAAAGTTTAGGTATATTACGGGATCATACCTATTTCCTCCAAGATCTATTACCAAAATAGGCAATATGGCTTAATTGTATGACCGGCTCACTTTATTCCAGTCCAGTAATCCAGCGAGTTAATCCAGTTCAGTGCTGGACTGGATTATATCGTCCATATTATGATAGTCATTCAAAAGCTGTACCTGTAAAATTCCACAAAAAAAATCAAGGCGTGTTCACTGTTCAACGTATACTCAAGCACTGGATTGACCGTTTAGACTATTTTAGTGGGACATGAATGGCGAAATAGAATGAAAAATAGACCGTCATTCCAGTCAACTGGCCCGGATTGATAACTGGAATTATATATCCCAGTGCAGGTTCAGATTAATCCAGTGGCATTTCCCCGCTCGACTCGACTAGTGGATTGGAATGCTACTGGAATACTGTGAATCGGATATTACGTGTATAAAAATTCAAGTTACGCCATTCAATATGACTATGTGCAATCATAATTATACCAGATATCAAATCATACCGATTTTATAGATGTATTCGAAAGAGTACACCGCTTCAAGAAAGAATCAGATTTACAGATTTCGCAACTATCAATCATAATATAATCCGAAATATTATTGAATGTCTGTCTTGTTGGCTTCAGGTATTCAGCGTCTTTAAAAGAGGAAATTTGTGTTAATGGTTATAGGATTTCTAAAACTTTCGAGATAAATATTTTTTTTTAGTATTATATAATTAAATTTTGGCAGAAATAAATTTGTTAGTTTTTGAAATAAGTTTAAATACTAAGTATTCACTTCAATAATGTTTTGAATTCAATCTTCGATTTGTTTATCTTTAAAAACGCAGTAGATAATTTTCCTTTTAAAACGTATACTCTTTAAAGATACCTATTAGTATTGCATAATTTTTAAAACGCTTTTTAAACGCTTTTTAAACGCTTTTATTTAGTTCAATAGTTTGCGTCAAATCTTTAGACGTTAATTTGACGGCCTTTTCTCCAATGCAAATGAATGAAAATTTGCAGACATATGCATTCGCGGGAACAATACACGAATAGTCAATAAAAAAAATTTTTTCATGTTTATTAATTGTTTAAATAAAAAACGATTTTAATGGAAAAAGCTTAAATTCTCATGTTTTTTACAATGTAAAAACTTGAAACTTTTACGGATTGTAGCTAATGATATGAGCTATATATAATTTCACTTTTTACGTTAATTGTTTACGTCATACTTCATAAATAAACAATAAAGTTTCAAATGTTTTGCTGATTCCGACTACTTTTCATGTTAGTAGTATATATGTTTTATACATTTCATATTTTAATAAACATGACGATATATTTTAATGTTTGAAAAGTGTAAGACTAAAAAGTAAAAAATAATGAAATATAAAAAAACTTTAAGAAACGCTTTTTTTAGTTACGAGTGACTAAAATTAAAAATATAAAAATCAACTAAAAAGAAAAAAAATTAAAAAATTTAAAAAATCTAACACATTCGTTAAAGAAAAGCATGAGGCGAAAACCGTTTATTAGATTAAGACGCGCCACGCTTTTCTTTGACGAATGTGTTAGATTTTTTTCAATTTGTTTTTATTTTTTTCTTTTTGGTGGATTTTTTTATAATAGGTATTTTTAATTTTAGTCACTTGTAACTAAAGAAAAGCGTTTCTTATTTTTTTTTTATATTTTTTATTTATAATTACTAATTATTTACAATCAATATAAAAAGTTTACTTACGAAGTGTAAACGAAGACAACTAGAGAAGAAAACACCTAAAATCAAGACACATCAATATAAGTATTATTTTTACTTTCCTTGGGTTATTTGACAATAAAACTTAATAATCAGTTTAAAAATGTGATACAATAGATGTAATATAATTCTGATAATTGCACTAAATACAATAATATACACTATAGGTCTGAATCCCGCGTATGAAAAAAAGTTGATTAATAGCAAGCTGAAAATTTGTTAATAGCTTAAGGGTGTCTAGTCGGACAAACTTTGATATATGGGAACACTGGAACAGGGGAAGTTTTAATTGTGGAACAGGTTAAAAATTTGGAATGGTCAGACCACGAAAACGGCACATGTATTTGTCCGACAGAACAGACTAAAACTCTTCGAACAGAGAATAAACTCTCATGCAAAAATCAGACTGCTATTTATCACCAAATGGGCGTTTTAATGAGTGCAACATGTAGAATATGTCAAATGACAGGAATTATGACAGGTGATAAATAGCAGTCTGATTTTTGCATGAGAGTTTAATCTCTGTTCGGAGAGTTTAAGTCTGTTCTGTTGGACAAAATAAATGTGCCGTTTTCGTGGTCTGACCGTTTAAAATTTTTAACCTGTTCCACAATTAAAACTGCCCCTGTTACAGTGTTCCCATGCATCAAAGTTTATCCGACTAGACACCCTTAAGCTATTAACAAATTTTCAGCTTGCTATTAATCAACATTTTTTTCATACTCGGAATCCAGACCTATTTTATATGCTATTAGATTGAAAACTTAGTCTTTTTTATAAATAATGTTTTGAGCCAAAAAAATCTTAATTCCATTTACTTTTATTCCTATAGTCTTACTATCAGCTATAAAATAATAGCCATTCTTGATTATATAGTCCGTTCTTTAACGGTAAAATATTGCAAAACCTCTAAATTTTAAAGAACCACTTGGATTGACATGAAATTTGGCATAAACATAGCTAACAAGTCAAAGAAAAAAATGATATTGTGCCGATATGTGCTTTGGCCCTGGGGGGGTTTTCACCCCTTTTGGGGGTTAAAAAATATCCGTCCAAAGTAAGTCAGGAAATGGATAAACTGACTAATTTTAAGTGACTTTTGTTCCATAGAGTTTTTTCACTAAGTCAATACTTTTGGAGTTATTTGCCAGTGAATATGTTCATTTTTTTAACAAAATAACCAAGCTTTTAGACGGTTTTTCGCAAATAACTCAAATAGTAAGTATTTTATCGAAAAAGCATTCTCATAAAAAATGTATTCTGTAAAAGATTTAAAAAAACGGTGTATATGTCACGTCTCTATACCTAGCAGAAGCAGAGTTAGAGCTAATGAAAAATAGGTTCATATTCGTCAAATTTCAAATTGAATACTTTAACGTGGAATAAACAAAAACGAAGCACATTTCGGGGAAAACTCATTACAACTTATTTAAAATGTTCAAAAAAGCTTCATTTTTGTTTTATAAAAAAATTTCTAGCGTCAAAAGTAAACAAGTTACAGTCAAAATAAAGTTGGTCCCTTTTTGTTTTAGTAAAAAAAATCGAGAAAATCACCCCTAATTAGTATCTTAAATGAACTTAATCGTTACGACTTTACAAGTTTCTTGACTCGTATATGTATTGTTTATATGATCTGTAAGTTTCATCGGTTCAAAGTCCTTATTATTGAAACGGCGGTAGTTAAAAGGGGTTGAACGAGTCACTGATCACGAATGTGTGCAAATTTAGAGACACCAAATCTTAATCAATTTTTGTCTAACAGAAAAACAAAAAAATACATGATATTCAGAAAAGCAATGCTGACTTTTTTTGTTTTTCGAGATTTTTGGTATCTATAACAATTTTTAAGTTATTTTGAAAAAAAGCATATTTTTCAAAATTAAAATTTTTAAAAATTTTAATTTGAAACCAAATTTTTTCAAAAATAGGCACTTTGAATCAATGAAACTTACAAATCATATAAACACAACAAAAGTAAAATGATATGTGGAGCGGTAACGATTAATTTCATTTAAGTTGCTAATTAGGGGGTGGTCTTCCCGATTTTTTTTTGCTAAAACAAAAGGGACCGACTTTATTTTGAGCGTAACTTGCTTAAGTTTAATGCTAGAAACTTTCTGTAAAAACAGAAATAAAGCTTTTTTTAAACACTTTAAAAAAGTTATAATGGGTTTTCCCCAAAAAGTGCTTAATTTTTTGGATATTTCACGTCGAAATATTCTGTTTGAAATTTGATGAATACGAATCTATTTTTCATTGGCTATAACTCTGGTTCTACGAGATCCAGAGACCTAACGCAAACACCATTTTTTTACTTTTTTATAGGCTATATTTTTGCTAAGAACGTTTTTTTCGACAAAATACTTACTTTTTGAGTTATTTACGGAAAACCGTCTAAAAATGGTTGGTGGTTATTTTGTTGAAAAATGAACATATTCACTCGCAAATAACTCGAAGTGTTACTTGGCGAAAAAGCTCTATAGAACAAAAGTTACTTAAAATTATTAAGTTTACCCATTTCCGGACTTATTTTGGACATATATTTTTTCACCCCCAGCAGGGGCTGAAACTCACCCCACCCCCTAGGGCAAAAGCACACATCGGCACAATATCACTTTTTTTCTTTGACATGTAAGCTATACGTATGACAAATTTCATGTCAATCCAAGCGGTTCTTTAAAATTTAGAGCAAAAACCGTGAGAGAATGGACTACTTACTCAAACACATGCTAAAATTTAAACCTTACAGGAGAAAGTTTATTTTTCTTTTAAACTATGCACTTTTCGATTCACCTGGTAGATACACGTGTAGGGCTGATGCCTTCCAGCTCATAGTTTTTAGCCTTGGTGTGCTATGAATTATCACTAGAAAAATTTCTAGCCTTACAGGAAGACCGTTAGTCGGAGGGTTCACTAGCTCTTAGACTATAAGCAGGCAACAGATGTATGTATGCCGTTCAAATCATATAAAATCAAAACAACTAACAAAACATACCAAGTTACAACTTAAAAAACAATCATAGGACCCGCATTGATGTGTGGAAATAACAGAGAAATTTAAACGATAACAATGGGAAAAGAAGAGCGACTACATGTTTGAGAAAGAAAAATCCTAAGAAAGATCTTTGGGCCTGTGCTTAATGAACCAGCAGGACAATATATGATAATAACTAAAACAAAGAGTTTGAAGGACTATATCCAGATGGTAACATAATAAAAGAAAAAAGTTCAAAACAGTCTAATGGGCAGGACATCTCAGAAGACATTCTGACGTGTAACGTGATCGTTGCGTTTGTTGCTCGAGGTAACAACAATTTAGCAGAAGACATAAGGTTCGCTTTTTAAGCCATTTATTTTAGAATCAAAACATTACCAATGATAAGATAATTAGCCTTAATTACTACTCGTTAATTTCGTTAATAAAATATATTTATAACCTACGTATCGAACATTAGGTTCGGGTTGATGTGACGATATCTGGTACATGAATGAATACTACCGCGTGGATTAGGAATTACATTTATTAATACGAAATGGACATATTATAAGGAGAGGAAAGCTCCCTCAGCTCGCCAGCGGAAAAGACATGTAAGGAAATACGATCAACGCTCGTAAAAGGATAGGTAAAAGGAAAACCGTCGGATTCGTTCAGCTCACCAAAACAACGGCGGAAAATGGTCGGGATAACTCATCTCTTATACCTCGTTGTTGTTTATTATTCTTCGATCAACGCTCCAAGAATAATCATCAACTAGGCTTTTCGTTCCGACTTTTATATCGTCCGAGACGGTACAAAAACACGTTTTATTTAATTCATTGGCGTACTCTAGACGATAAAATTATATTATCGTCACAGATGAAAGGATACTAAGGCTCGCATTGTAAAAAGTCCCAACTGGAATAAGACCACTTGGACGACCACCTCAACTCCGGTGACGGGATAATATAGCAGGAGACCTTAAAGCTATCTTCTTCTTCACGTGACATCTCCGCGACGGACGTTGGCAATCATCATGGCTATTCTGATCTTAGATGCTGATGCTCTGAATAGTTCGGTTGATGTGCGTCCGTACCATTCCCTCAAGTTAGGCAACCAGGAGATTCGCCTCCTTCCTACACTTCTCTTGCCCTGGATTTTCCCCTGTATAATCAACTGAAGTATGTTGTGTCTCTCATTATGCATAACATGCACCAGGTACTGCAGCTTTCGTCTCTTGATGGTTTCCAATATTTCCAGTCTTTTGTTGCCTCTTCTCATGATTTCGTTGTTTGTTATATGCTCGGTCCATGGTATCTTCAGGATTCTTCTATACACCCACAGTTCAAATGCTTCCAACTTTTTAGTAGTCGATGCGTTAAGTCCCATGATTCTATCCCGTAAAGCAGAGTCGAGAAAATATAACACCTTGCCAGCTTAACTCTCAAGTCTAATTTCAGTTCTCTTACACAAAGTACCTTTCTCATTTTATTGAAGTTTGTTCTTGCTTTCTCTATTCGAACTTTGATTTCTTTGGAGTAATCGTTTGGGTGATTAATTATTGTGCCAAGATAGTTGTAGTTTTCTACTTGTTCTAAAGTTTTACCTTTAATTGTCAGGCTTTCATCATTATTTTATAAATTTATCCCTAGAGGTTGTCGAACTGAGTACATAGCGGGGCTCAATGAAGAATCTAAACCCCTACTTAAAAGATACGAACAGCTATATGAAGAAGACCCTTTCTCGGAAGCGACAATACAGGCTGGGGAGGAAATGTTACATGCGATATCCGCCAACAGAACGGAAAGGTGGTGCAAGCTGGTCACGAGTCTGGACATGAAACAAAACAGCAGACGTGCCTGGAAGCTGATTCGGAATCTTGGCAACGATCCCGCTGCTCCGGCAGTCAACATGACAGAAGTCACACCCGATCAGATAGCCCATCATCTTCTAATGAACGGTAAGACGACATCAAGAAAGAACAAGGTGAGAGCTCAACGGAATATCGACGAAGAAAGAGATGTTCTAGGTACCTCTTTTTGTCTAGAGGAGATGAGAGGCGCGATCCATCAAATGAAAGATAATAAAGCGGCTGGCCTGGACGACATACGAACAGAGCAAATAAAGAACTTTGGACTAAAAACCGTAGAGTGGCTCGTAAAAATGATGAATTGCTGCATCCGTACATTACAAATCCCCAAAATCTGGAGAAAAGCTAGAGTGGTAGCCCTCTTAAAACCAGGGAAGGATCCGGCGGATACAAAGAGTTTTAGACCTGTATCTCTCTTGTGCCACCTTTTCAAGGCCTTTGAAAGAATGATACTGAACCGGATCGCAGAATATGTGGAGACTAAAATTATTCCAGAACAAGCAGGATTCAGACCCGGAAAGTGCTGCTGCAGTCAAATTCTTAATCTCACCCAACATATTGAAGATGGTTTTGAACGGAAGGAAATAACAGGAGTAGCGTTCATAGACCTAACTGCCGCCTATGATACAGTTAACCATCAACGGCTACTCGCAAAACTCTACGAAACTACAAAGGACTTCCGACTAACAAGGTTAGTGAAATGTCTCCTCCAGAATAGACGCTTCTACGTAACGCTCCAGTCCAAGAACAGTCGGTGGAGGGACCAAAAAAATGGGCTACCACAGGGAAGTGTCCTCGCGCCGTTTCTATACAACATATACACCAACGACCAACCCATACACCAACAAACAAGGCAATTTATTTACGCTGATGATACAGCGGTGGCAGCTCAGGGAAGAACCTTCAATGAAGTCGAAGTGAAGCTGACAGATGCCCTGGGAGACTTAGCTCTATACTATGATAAAAACCATCTGAAACCCAATCCCACAAAAACCCAGGTATGTGCTTTCCACCTGAGAAACAAGCATGCCCGAAGGTCGCTGGAGGTGGAATGGCGTGGTCAGATGCTGGAACACAACAAGACGCCAAAATACCTTGGCGTCCGTCTGGATAGAACTCTGTCTTACCGATACCACTGTCAAGATGTTAAGAAGAAAGTAAGTGCCAGAAATAATATCATCCGCAAGCTAACTAATACAAAATGGGGAGCACAACCACACACTCTCCGCACTTCTGCCTTGGCATTATGTTTTTCGGCCGCGGAGTTTGGAGCACCAGTATGGGCAAACTCTGCTCACGCAAAGAACGTCGACGTGGCTCTAAATGAAACGGTCCGTATAATATCGGGTTGCCTGAAACCGACACCTATCGAAGAGGTATACCCCATTGCTGGAATTGCTCCACCACCAATCAGGAGAAAGGTCACGTCAGAGGTAGAACGGAAAAAGCAGGAGACGGACCGAAGACACCCCTTATATGACCACCAAACTCAGCCAAGCAGACTAAGATCTCGGAAAAGCTTCCTGAAAACATCAAGATCCATCCCCGAAGCGCCAGAGACGCGCCGAATACACCTATGGCAAGCGTCAACTACTGCGACACATTTTCCTCCCTCGGAGGAAATGGCTGCTGGACACAATTTACCGTATCCGACTTGGAAAGCGCTAAACAGACTAAGAACCGGCGTTTCACGTTGTGCTAGTAACCTGAAAAAATGGGGATACCAGGAGGACGATACCTGCGACTGTGGCGCGGTTCAGACCAGCCGGCATCTACTATCATGCACAGAGATGAGAGAGACCTGCACAGAACAAGACTTAATTATAGCAAATGACAGGGCCATCTATGTGGCCAACCATTGGAAATACAGAATTTAAAGTTGTTGGTGTTCCGGACACGGAAAGTAAGTAAGTATCATTATTTTGTGTTTTTGATATCCTCATAAATTTAGTTTTCTTGATGTTTATTGATAATCCATATTCTTCTCCATACTCAACTATCTTGTTCATTAGTTTTTGGAGGTCTTTAGGGCTGTCTGCTATTATGATAGTATCGTCCGCATATCTAATGTTATTAATTGTCGTCCCATTTACCTTTATTCCTGCTGTTTCTCCCTCAAGAGCTCTTTTCATAATTTCTTCAGAGTATGCATTGAATAGTAGTGGGGATAATACACACCCCTGTTGCACTCCTCTTTTAATTTCGAACTCTTCTGATATGGATCTTCGGATATGGATTAAAGCTATGGGCGTGGAGAATTGGATGGACAGGAATAGATGCATATTTTAAAATAGGCTAAAAACCACGAAGAGTTGTAACGCCACGGAGTGGTAATCCTTATTGAGATGTAATAATAATAAAATGTAATTTAAAATCATCGTCATCATCATCCAGCCTTCTGCATCCAAAGTTGAACATAGACCTCCCCTAATTTCTTCCAGTTTTGTCGATCTTGGGCTTCCTGTAACCAATTTCCAGCAATCTTTTTGACGTCGTCTGTCTATTGTGTAGGTGGTCTACCTCTACTTCTTCTGTCTTCTCTTGGTCTCCACACTGTATTTTTTGAATCCACCTCCCGTCCTTCATTCTGACTGCATGGCCCGCCCAATTCCACTTCAGCTATGCTACTCGCACTATGACATCTGTGACGCCTCTCCCTCTTCTGATTTCTTAGTTTCTGACCCTGTCTCTGAGAGTCAGTTTAAGTAGTGATCATTCCATTCTTCTTTGGGCCAGTCTAAATTTGGTTGCTGTGGCCTGGGTTAATGATAATGTTTCGGCGCCGTAAATCATGACTGTAAGCACACATTGATCGAAAGTCTTCTTTTTCAAATAATTTGGCAAGTTGCTTTTGAAGATGTCTGATAGAGCTCCATATGCGGCCCATGCTAAGGTGACCCTTCTTTGTAATTCGGCAGTTTGATTGTCCCTGGCAATTTGGATTCCATGCCCTAAGTATTTATATTTATGGACCAATGCTATTTCGTTAACATCGACTTTTGGATTTTCGCTTGGTACCAGGTTTGTCATGTATTGTGTCTTTCCAAAATTTATGTTTAAACCAACATTCTTACAGGCGGCATCTAACTCAGTAAGCATGGTTCTAATCTAAAGTTGTCTGTTATAAGAACTATGTCGTCTGCGAATGGTAGGTGGACGTAATGTAAAATATAATTTTATAAATAATCGTTTCGTTCGTTACAATCCGAACTGGTTGGGTCAGAGAGAGCAGCATATGTGCCTCCTGATGAGAGACTAATAAGTTTCGAAACCGGTAGAGGTACTTACTGCACTCTCTGATTGAACTAGAATAATGCGGCTATAGTTTCGTGTTGCAACGAAATTGAAAATGGTTGAATTAAAAATTGTAAAATTCCCTCGTCTTCTTTAGTCTCAGCATCGGTTATGGCTTGCAAATTTTAGAAACCTCGGAGGTGTAACCAGAGAAGGTTCCCATTGTTTTCAATCTGATGGGATGTAGAGTAATATTTTTGGTGTTATTTTATGTGCTATTAGATTGAAAACTTAGTCTTTTGCTAGTAGTTGCCGCTACGGCATCCCTGCCATTTCGTTCGTTGCAGTCCGTAACTGCACGCCGGGGTTTGTCCTAGTTGGGTCAGAGAGAGCAGCATATGTGCCTCCTGATAAGAGACTTATAAGTTTCGAAACCGGTAAAGGTGCTTGCTGCACTCTCTGATTGAACTAGAATATAATGCGGCTGTAGTTTCGTGTTGCAACGAAATTGAAAATGGTTATTCATTTTTTATATACATATTTACTCTGATTGGAGTACGAAGGGAACCATTCTCGTTGGAACTTTACCGCGCTTAGCAGATCGGACGTGAATTATAAATTGTAAAATTCCCTCATCTTCTTTAGTCTCAGCATCCGTTATGGCTTGCAAATTTTAGAAGCCTCGGAGGTGTAACCAGAGAAGGTTCCCATTGTTTTCAATCTGGTGGAATATGGAGTAATATTGTTGGTGTTATTTTATGTGCTATTAAATTGAAAACTTAGTCTTTTTTTACAAATAAGGTTTTGAACCAAAACAAATTTGAACTCCTTTTACTTTTATTCCTATAGTCTTACTATCAGCTATAAAATAATAGCCATTCCTGATTATACACCTTTGTAAAGAAATGTATCGATACTACCATAATAATAGATACATTTACTTTTCTTTACAATTTAGATGATTTAATCATTTCGACAATCGTAAACTATCATTCCTGTTATGTACTTCCTACGCTAAATCCTTGATATAAATTGAAGTGGCAGACACATCCTTTGTATCTGTAAATTAATATTTCATCGAATATGGGTTTCCTGCTCTCCCGAATACGTCAATAATCCGTAAGATATGGATCATGTAAACCAAGAGTGGCCAGTAGCGTGTCCTGCAGTTTAAGTTAAATCCGGTCTTAGCTAAAGTGTATGTACTGCTGTATCTCCATAAAACACTCTACAATACGGATTTCTGTGTTAGGGCAGATTAACCACCGGTGATCCATTATTATATAATGATTTGAAGAAGAATCTTGGTATTTGCATATTTAAAACAAGGATTGATTGGTAAATTCTTCGTAAACTTTTTTTTTATTTTATTAACGCATCTACCACGCAAGGTCATTAGCGTATTTAGATTACTGTTACAGTTGATATAAATAATGTACATAAGTTTACAATATGTGTATTACAATGTGTGTTTGATCAATTGAAGTAGTTGGTAGTTTTTAAGCTAATCTTGGTAGTTAAGGTATCTATGTTTTCTTCTAGGGCGTCATTTTTTAGGCAGTTGAGTATATTATATTTCCGTCGTTCACTGTTTACTGTTACTGTTTTACCGTTAGAACACTGTTGCACACCTCCCAAACTAGTCTGTTTTTGCGTTGCTTTCTTCTGTGTTTTATTTCTCTGTCTTCATTTTTGACGTATAGGTGTATATGTTGTAGGTATTTGTTGATATATTAATAAGTTTCGGTTGATGTGTCGCTATCTAAGTCTGTTTCTAGGTTGCTCTGTTTTAATATTTTATTTTTAATTCGAGCGCATTTGACTTTAATTTTTCGCTCCTTCAGGCAAGGATATATTTTATTCAATAGATCTGCGATCTCTGCTGTTTTTCCTGCATACGTTTTGGCGATACTCAATTGATCTGGTGAGCCATCACAGTTTTCAATAAAATCTATTACCTGTTCGTAAGTTAGAGGGTAGTTAGAATTTGGGTTATCATATAATCTTTTTAATTGTAACTTAGCCTTTCTTCCATTGTTTTTTTTTGTTTGATATTTTGATCTGATTTGACTTTCTTCTCTTTATTCTTTGGTGTTATGAAAGCATGTTCCTCTGTAGGTGTAGTAGCCGATGTAGAGGTTTGGGATATATGGTGCGTTTGGTTTGTTTTCTGCCTGTGTTTATATGCATTGCCTCATTTTCTAGATCAATTTTTAGGTCGTTTGTTGCTTGTGACTCTTCTTTGGTTGGGTGTATGTGTGGTTCTTGTTGTGTAGTTAGTGGTTGGATTTTTTGTTGTATATTACTTTCTTCTTTTGATTGTTGTTGGTGATTGTTTTTTTGGGTTTTTAGAATTGGTAAATGGTTTGGAAAAAGGTTATTTGATGTTGAATTATCTGCTGTAATCGAAGTAAACATTGGGCAGTTTTTTGTTAAGTGGTTGGTTTGCTTACATGTTTGGCAAGCTTGGGTATCTAATGATAGGTAAATCCTGTATGATGTTTCCTCATGTGTGATAAGGAATAAATTTGGTAGTGTCTGGTTATTTAGTGGAGATATGTAGGTTTGGCGTCTGAAACTCAAAATGTGCTGGAATTACGGTGTAGATGTACCTATTCTTAGGAATGTTAAAGGTGACTGAAAATTTAATCCGTATGATTCTAAGGCAGATATTAGGACCGAGTGTGGGATTGAGGGACAGACACTGGACAATACTAATCGCTGACTTGGGTTAACAAGTTTGCGAGCCTGTAAGAGTTGTTGGTTTATTTTAATTTTTTCATTTTTGTTTATAAAAACCTCGACTAGTTTTTCGTTTGCTAAATATATACATACTCCGTTATTTGATAACCTTGAACAGAAAATAATGTCGGTTGGTTGTAGCAAAAGACTCTTGTTTTCTTGATGGAAATATATGTTGGTGTGTGGTGTTTGGTTGGTTACAACTTTATTATAACTTTAAAACTAGTAACTTTTTAGAAAAATGTCAAGAAACTTATTTTATTTAGAATGTCCCAAAGAATCTAGAATAAATATTTTTCGCAGGAAAATAGGAGATTTTTGAAATAGAGCGCGCCGCACCGGCCAAAAAATCGGATGGACATGCATAATTAACAATTAAAAACTACGGTCTAAATTCAAGTTAGACCCGATCACTCTTTGGAATCTTGAAAAGGAATGTTTAAACTTTAATCTAAGTTATTGGCACTCTTAAAAAATACTAATTTAAATATCAGTTTTGAAGCCTCGAAAATGCGTATTTTCGCATTTTTTAGATTTTAAATGGCATATAACTCGAAAACTATCAATTTTTTAGAAAAATCAAAAGATACCTTTCTTGTTTAGAATGACGCAAAAAACATAAAACTATATTTTTTAGAGCAATAAAAGGTGATCTTATGTATTTGTTTAAAAAAATTTTTAAACAATTTCTGTCCAAAAATTCCGTCCGGCACCCTTCAGATTTGTTTAAAGGGGACATTTTTTAATATGAATCCGCAGAGCAACCGAACTAAAAATGTTTTTCAGACGGGAGCGGTCTCACCACATTGACTAGTTCGACTGTATAAGACAAATTCATATTGAAAACAAAGGAGAATAGGCAGCGGTATGGCATACAGCATGTCAGAGTCTACGTCCTAAAACATCCCCGTCGGTAGTTAAGGGTTACTTTATAAAACTGACAATAGCTTGACTTTTATTAAAAAGTTTTGTAAAACAAATTGTATTAATAACTAAAGGTGACAGTTGTTTTATGTATTTTTAAAATGTCTACAATAAAGATGGTTTTTTATCAAAAAAAAAGCAAATTACTGTTCTAATAGGCCTCGATCTCACGTAACAAAAAAAAAGTTGATTATTAGCAAGCTGAAAATTTGTTAATAGCTTAACGGTGTCTGGTCGGACAAACTTTGATGTACAGGAACACTGGAACAGGAAAAGTTTTAATTGTGGAACAGTTTAAAAATTTGGAACGTCAGATTACGAAAACGTCCCATGTATTTTGTCCGACAGAACATCCAATTGATTTGTTACCCTTTCATTAAACTCTCATGCAAAAAATCAGACTGCTATAAATAGCAGTCTGTGAATAGAACCAATATGATTCATATCATTTGACATGTTCTTCTTGTTCCACTCATTAAAATGACCAGTTGGTGATAAACACCAGTCTAATGAAATGGTAACAAATCAATTGGAAGTTCTGTCGGGACAAAATACATGGAACGTTTTCGTAGTCTGACGTTCCAAATTTTTAACCTGTTCCACAATTAAAACTTCTCCTGTTCCAGTGTTCCAGTACATCAAAGTTTGTCCGACCAGACACCGTTAAGCTGTTAACAAATTTTCAGCTTGCTAAAGCAACTTTTTTTGTACGTGTTAGGAAACATTTTTTTGGTACGCGGGATCCAAGTGTCCCAAACCATTGTGAATGGAAAATTTTGGTCATTTTTTATGTTTTAGAGATCGCTGAATCCGAATATGAACTTTATTTTTATCTAGAATTGGTGGAACATGTTCAAAAATCATTTTTTTGCAAAATGCGAAAAATTAATTTTGATCATTTTTCATATTTACGCTGTATCTTTGTTCGCTGTAAATATTTCCTTTTGAAGATTTTACTGTGTCAGCTTTGAAGAATTTATTTAGCAATAAAATTTGTCTGAGATGTTTGAACAAATTAAAAGAGAAATTGTTAATTGTTAAACATTTTGTCGGCAGATTTCGTTAGTTTCGTTTACCTAAAAAATGTGGATGACAAACTTATTAGTTTATAATTTTAATAAACAGCATTAAAGCATCAGTCATGAAAAAGTTTTCTGGAAAATTCAATTAAAAATATTTAGTAGGAAAAAAGTTATGTGACTTTATAGACTAGTGACACTTCCCCAAAAAAACGCTTATTTCTCGAAATACTAATCACGGTGTACTGAATGGCTAATTTTGGTTTTACTGCAGGTTTTTGATGGTGTTGAAAATGAAAATGAGGTTTATTTTGAATTCTAGATAGGGAAACATTGTCAAAATCGCAATTTTACCCTAAAAATAAAAAAAAATCACGGTTTTATTAAAATCAAAAGTTGCACCATTTTTTTCTATAAAACATTTTGTTCTTTGTACTCTATGTTTTAACATACACTTGACTAAAAAGCTAAATTTCAAATTTTGTCACTCAACTTTTGCGATTAAATTTTGCGATTCAGTAATCTGCACCTTTTACTTTAAACAATTTATAACTTTTATTATAATAAGACAGAAAGATTAAAGAAGGTCCAATTGTCTTAATAAAGGTGAGAAATATATACTATAAAAATTTCAGAAAAAAATATTAAACTTTAAAAAATTCATAACTTTTACTAGAATAAAACTAAAAGCTTGAAACAGATACCATTGTCTTTAGAAAAAAGGGTAATATATACTGTATAAACTTTAGAAAAAATATTAAAATGGACCACAGTTGTAGCGAGTTAAACGCAAAAAAACGTAATTTCATTTTTTTTATTTTTAGGATAAAATTGCGATTTTGATAATGTTTCCCCACATAAAATTTAAAATTAACCTAATTTTCGTTTTCAGCACCATCAAAAACATAAAGTATGACCCAAAATTAGCCATTCACCACACCGTGGTCAGTATCTCGAGAAATCAGCGTTTTTTGGTATGTGCCGCTCGTCTATAAAGTTACAACTTTTTTCCTGTTGCACATTCTGACTTAAAATTTTCCAGAAAACTTCTTCATGAGTTATATTTTATTGCTGTTTTGGTTAAAATTATAAACTAAAATGTTTGTCACCCAACATTTTTAAGTAAACATGAAACTAACGAAATCTGACAACAAAATGTTAAAAAATTAACAACTGCTTTTTTAACTAGTATTAACATTTTGGACAAATCTCATTGTTATCTAAATACTTCAAAGACAAGACAGTAAAATTTTCAAATAGAAATATTGATATATTACAACGACACCCGATTTGGGCATCGAAACGTTAATAAAATTATTTTTTCAATTTAATTGTGGCTTATTTGTCATCTAAATAGTTAATTAGAAATATTTACAGCGACCAAAGGTACAGCGAGGTAAAATTGAAAAATCATCAAAATTGATTTTTCGCATTTGTGCATAAAATTTGATTTTTGAACATGTTCCACCAACTCTAGATAAAAATAAACTTCATATTCTGATTCAGCGACCTTGAAAACATAGGATGATCAACATTGGTCATTCACCTGAAAGTTTATTTTCGTGGTCGGTATAACGTAATTTTAGGGGTTGCTGCCGCTCGTCTACTAAGGCGAGTGGTTTTTTAGTTTTTTTAATTAAATACTAAATATTCGAAAAATGTATAACAGTCATCGATCAACTACTTAAAGTAACCAAGAAAAAATTGTACGCGAAGCGGTAAATAGTCTGTAGGTGGGTGACTCGCCAAAATAGACGGCAATTTCGAGGTAGAGAAATTTAATTTAAAACATGATTTAGAATTAGTTCATTTTTAAATATTTTTTATAAAATGAGCTATTCAACTTAGCCATGATACCAGCAGAGATCATTTTTAAATATTTTCCGAAAAACGGAAATGTTGTGACTTCGGAGTTGACAAGTGTCCACGGTGTTGACGTAATTCTCTGTTAATTGAAATGTATGATCGTAACAATTAAATAAAAAACTGGAATGTAATAAAACTATACAAAACACTTCCATTTTGATATAAAGTCCTACAGAAAAACATGAAAAATAGGTAAAATATCAATTGCGTCGGAGTTGATTTAGTCCGGCCTTCGTGTTGAAATAACTTTCCAATATCTAGCCGTGTCTTTTCCGTTAAACTTCAAAAATCTAATCTGCTTTTGAACACAATCTTGGCATTTCCTTTCTACACATTCTTCTGTATTTTCTCCATTTTCTCCATGTCAACATAATTATTTGTTATCCGCTTCCACACATGAGCTACATGTTTTCACATAATGTGCCTACATAGACAGCAGATGTCTCTTTTATCAACATTAGAGAAGACTACCCAAAATGGTATATTCTTACAGAAATAAGCATAGCTGCATAAAAAATTACTTTCTTTCATAAAATCTTTATTTAACGATTTTGGGGGCTTTCGCCTTCATTTTTCCGTCGTACTCCAGTGTATACGAGCCATTTTCTATAAAAAGAAGATAATTACCAAACCGACCGAAACAACTTAACAGCTTACCCAGTAATTCTTTTCCTATATCAGACTAAATTTAAATTGTATTTTTTAGTTTAATAATGACTATTCACACACTTTAAACAATTCCGAGGCACGTTCGTCAACTCCGAGGAACGACTGGGCTTCGGAGTTGATTGATTCGGTGTTGATGATTTCATATATTTTTAATTCTACTTTCTACAAAATATTAAAAATAATTCTGTTTTATTCATCGTGTGTCAAAAAAGCGCATTCGTAGAAGAAAAACATATTAAAAAATTAGCAAAATTAAGCTTTTACGAAGGCTTCGGTGTTGACTGTATAAAAACATACGCTTAGCTTAAGACACATTGAAAAATGTTCTATCGCTTAACGATATTATGTTCGTCCACTTTCTTCCACAATTTGGGTGAGACTGAAGCGTTCCTCTCTTGTCAAGCTGCCTGCCATACAGTATAGTGCAGTTTGGCCTAAATTTTCATATATTTTCATGAGGCCTCGGTGTTGATGCACAAAGTTGGTTACAGTTTTTAGTAGTAGATTTTTAGGGTTTAATTTTAAAAATGAATATTATTAATTTGACAGTTTTAAATTACATTGGGTTTTTAATTAATTATTTATAAAATAATCTGCACTTTTGTAACTTTTCAGTGTGTAATACTATAAAACAGATCAAAAACCAAGGTGAGTTACAGCCTCGGAGTTGATATTTTGACATTAAAATTGCATAGAATGCTTGTAAAAATACTTTTTTTTAATTAATGTTAAGTGGCGTACATTCATCTATTGTATAACTTAACTTTGCAACACAATTTGAACACCCAGGTACGAATGCCGTATGCCAAAGCTCTAGGATACGGATCACATATTATAGGGTCTTGTTTACTTCGTTTGATCACGAAGGTGGTCCTCGATCTTTGCTGTAGATGGTGACCAGGAACTCTTATACGGACAAGTCAAACTACGAGAACATATGACGTTTTCTAACTAATTTGAGAAAAATCTGGTGTAATTATGACATCAAAAATTTGGCTTTACCAAAAATAGGCCATCCACTAGAAAATCTGGATTGGAAGATTGTGACAATGATGCTTGATGTGATCTTGCGAGAATCCGGCATACTAATTACTATGTGTTTCATTAACCCGAAGAGGTCATGTTCTTCAAAAAGCGTAGACTGTTCTTTCCTCTTGAGAGGTATATGCAGAGCTTGAGAGTCCTGTAGATTCCGCCATCCTCAGATCTAAGAGAAGAGCAGTGTAGCGAAAGAGTTAATTTTTACCGACCTCAAGTAACGGTACCAACTCGACATAGCCTAGACATATGTCGATAGAACAGCTGATGTATGAGAAGCGACGTTTAAAATAGCAGGAATAAAGGTGGAGTGTTCTAGGTGGAATGTATTTAGTGTGTATATAGAAACGTTGGTGTTAGTGGAGTTCGTATAAGACAAATTCGAACAGTAAACTTGTACATAAATAAATAGTCTTATGTAAATGCGAACCACGAGTTCTATTATTTAAACACGCTACAATAATACAGTGATCGCTCAACTTATAATAATCAAGAAAAAGCTATCCATGAAGCGGTAAATTAATCATATTTATGTTAAAATATAGAGTACAAAAAAGTTTTCTGGAAATCTTTACATCAAAATGTTTTTAAAAAAAATAGTGCAACTTTTAATATGGACGTTAGAAATCCCCAAAATAATGCTTATTTTTTGAGATGCTAACCATGGGTGGTGAATGGCTATTTTTGGTCTTACATTATGTATTTGACGGTGTTAGAAAACGAAAATGAAATTTATTTTAAGTTTAAGGTGGGTGAATATTGTCAAAATCACAATTTCAACCTAAAAATAAAAAAATATATAATCACTTTTTTGCGTTTAACTCGTTACAACTGTTGTCCATTTTAATATTTTTTCTAAAGTTTTTACAGTATATATTGCTTACTTTTCTTAAGACAATGGTATCTGTTTCAAGCTTTTAGTCATATTCTAGTAAAAGTTATGAATTTTTTAAAGTACAAGGTGCAGATTCGTGAAACGCAAAGTTTAATCGCAAAAGTTGAGTGACGAAATTTGAAATTTATCTTATTAATCACGTTCATGTTAAAACACAGAGTACAAAGAAGTTTTCTGAAAAGTTTTAGATACAAATGTTTTATAGAAAAAAAAATGGTGCAGTTAATGTAATGGTGCATTAATATAGACGTTATACATCCCCAAAATAACGCTAATTTTTCGAGATACTGACCGTGGGCGGTGAATGGCTAATTTTTGTCTTACTTTATGTTATGGATGGTGCTGAAAATGAAAATGAGGTTTATTTTGAACTCTATGTTAGGGAACATTGTCAAAATCGCAATTTTAACCTAAAAATAAAAAAAAATGAAATCACGTTTCTTTACGTTTAACTCGCTACAACTCTGGTCAATTTTAATATTTTTGCGATTTTGACATTGTTCCCCCACATAAAATTCAAAATAAACCTCATTTTCATTTTCAGCACCATCAACAACATACAGTATGACAAAAATTGGCCATTCAACCCTCCGTGGTCAGTATCTCGAGAAATAAGCGTTTTCTTGGGGGTGTGCCGCTCTTCTACTAGAGTTGCTGATTGGGACGTTCAGATCTAAGGGGAACGGTCTAACGAAATGATTCACTTCGACCGACCTCAAGTGATGGTTTTAACTCGACATTAATAGAGATATCAATAGAACAACAGCTGTACGAGAAACGACATGCAGAATAGTAGGTATAGAGATGGAATGTTCTAGAAATCATGTATTTAATAGGAACGTTATTGTTAGTATAGTGAGTTATTAAGATAAATTTGAACTGTAAACTTGTAAATAAATAGTTTTACATAAATTCGAACCGCGAGTTCCATTTAAACACTCTACGATAATAAATAACAGTCAGTGTTCAACTTATGATAACCAAAAAAAACTCAAAACGGGAACTGCTGTATGTTTTCAAAAAACTGATAGTGTGTAAATAAATTTATTATAAATCAGCTAATGGTAGGGGAGCCCAAGCGGGGATTTTTGCAGTTACTCGAGCGCGTCAGATTATCAAATGGGGAGAAACGTGGTACCCTGCAGATGTACCTCTGCCATATATTGGCTCTTAACACAGGGGAGTTCGTTAAGGGGGGCCCGAAAAAAAAAATATATCCTTAAAAATACTCGAAATTGTCAGATTAAGATAAGGTAAGTTAAGTACATGCAAAACAGTGTATATTTAAAAAATCTGACGATTTGAGCGGGGCGTAAGGGAATTGGTGAGTCACAAAGTTTCACAAGAAAAAGGCGAATATTTCGCGAAATGAAAGTTAGATCGAAAAACTAAAAACTACACGTTCAATATTTTTCAAAAGTCTATCGATAGATACCAAACACGACCCCTCGCAGAGAGGGGTGGGGGGTAAATTTTAAATTTTAAATACAAATCCCGCGATATTTAGTAAAATAAACATCAGATCGAAAAACTTCAAAATACACTTATTTAATATTTTTGAAAAATATATCGAATGGTACCAAACGCGACCCCCCACGGAGGTGGGGTGGGGGTTACTTTAAAATCTTAAATGGGAGCCCCCATTTTTTATTGCAGATTTGAATTCTCTGCATAAAAATAAGCAACTTTTATTCGAAATATTTTTTCGAATTATGGATAGATGGCGCTATATTCGGAAAAAACGATTAATGGAAATGGAAAATTAAATTAAAAAATGGCAAGCGCCCGCTAAAATGGAAAATTTTACTTAACTTTTTTTGGTTTTAGGACCTAATAATCACAACCCAATAGGTCCCCAAAGCGCTCGAGTGACTGCACATTTAGCATACTTTGCTCCCCTACCATAAGTACGTTCAGCATTTTTAATGCCATCATCAGAGCTATCCTATAAAAAGACTAAGTTGAAGAATCTTATTCATAAAAAATTACAAAAGAGAAACTTACGTCTTATAATTGTATATACCCCAAATGAAGAGGAAACTTTGAACAAACACATTCTAATTTTAAAGTTAACCCAGGGATCAAACCACTGGTCATGGTAAAACCCTTAAATATTTAAAATAATCACATTTAATGTGTTTTAAAAATGGCTACCATTTTACAATCAACAGCTGTTACTGACAATATGCAAAGATGACAAGATGCGGACGGAAACAATGTTCCTAGCGACATCTATGTTATTAAACAATAATTAAAAATTTGAAAATGACTAAGTTGTCATACGTCAATTTAACCTACTTATGACAACTGATTATTTTTTATATATTACAAGTTTTTACCCTGACCAGTGGTTTGATCCCTGGGTTAATTTTAAAATTAGAATGTGTTTGTTCAAAGTTTTCTCTTCATTTGAGGTATATACAGTGCTAGTCAAAAGTCCGTACCCCCCCCTCTTATCTTTTGAACGGTTTTACCTATAATAGTGAAATTTGGATGGAGGAAATTAACTGACGTAAGCTTCTTAACTAGTTATGACAGGTGACGTAATAGTGACAGATGACGTTACAGAGCCACTGTGACCGATAATTTTAAATGGGACCTTATGGCAAGTGATACCTCGTTTGAAAGGTATTCAAAATACCTACTCAGCCATACTAATTTTTTTGTGTTTTAGTTGATTTTGATTTTGGTGAATAAATTAAATAAATATAATATTGTAGCTTCGCATTTAATTAATAAAAATTCAAATGTACGCCTATGGTTTTTTTGTCAAAAAATTTGACGTTTTTCGATTCTCTAGTAGTTTTTACGTCAACGTCAACCTTTTTGACAAGTAATCATAGGCGGAATTTTGAATTTTGAATTAATTAAATGAAACTACAATTTTATATTTATTTCATTAATTCGTCAAAATTAGCTAAAACTTAAACAATATTAGTATGACTGAATAGGTATTTTCAATACCTTTCAAACGAGGTGTCACTTGCCATAAGGTCCCATTTAAAATTATCTGTCACAGTGGCGCTGTAAAGTCATCTGTCACTATTACGTCACCTGTCATGACTAGTTAAGAAGCTTACGTCCGTTTATTTCCTATCTCCAAATTTCACTATTATAGGTATAACCGTTCAAAAGATACGAGGGGGGGGTACGGACTTTTGACTAGCACTGTACAATCATAAGACATAAGTTTCACCTTTGTAATTTTTTATGAATAAAATTCTCCAACTTAGTCTTTTTATAGGATAGCTCTGATGATGGTATTAAAATGCTGAAAGTACTTAGCTGATTTATGATAAATTTATTTACACACTATAGACCAGGGCGCATTTGTAAAAATATTAGTACATTTGGACGTTGAGAGGTAACTCAAATTTTTTTGCAGAAATTGCTTGAAAATAACTCAAGTAATAATATTTGAGTTATCCTCCCTCTCAAAAAGGTCCGGAACATTGTTTAAATAATCAAAATGTCAAAAAATGAAGGAAAAATTCGATTTTTTTCTTCGTTTTTTGATTATAACTATAAAAGTATTCCTTTACGAGAAAAGTCGTACTAACATAAAAGTTGCGTAATTATATTTCCTACAATATACAATTGGTTAAAAATTTAAAAAATAGTCACCCTTGTTGCAAAATAGCAATAATTTCGAAAAAACCATACAAAAACAAGTATTCGCATTTTACGTTTTTCAACCATTTTTGCTAAACTTAGGACCTTCATATTTCACCCAGAAAAACTTTATGATACAGTAAAATAATACTGTAAATTTCATTATGATCGGTTCAACAGATTTTGCAAAATAAATTTTGCAATCCAGCTTTCGCAGAAAAAATTCATTTTTTCAAAATGTTACAGGACTAAAAATAAAGCAGAGAGCAAGTTGAAATTATTCTTGCGTATAGAAGTGCACTGTACCTTACATCTGCAATTTTCAAAATTAAAATCGATTAACTACCACGGCGTCAGGAATTTTTTTAAATAAACATTAATTATTGGTGCTACGCGCAGGACAGCGGATAGTTTGCTCTGATTGGGCATTCCAATGACCTTTGATAATGATTGATACATTTTAATTTTTATTGCATTTCGATATAAATAAATAAATTTGTTTATTGCAAAATAAAAAGACATACTCTATCCTTTGAAATAACACTTTTTTTATCAAAAACTTTCTTTGTTCATATATTTTAACATAGAGAATAAAAGTTTATTATTTTTCAACATATTCAATTGTTTAAACACTATTTCATAAACAATAATAAAATTAGTTTGATTTTTGTGGAATTAAAATATTAAAATACAACAAAATATAGAGTAAGAAAATAATATGTTAGATAAAGATTGGAAGAAATTTTGGTGGAAATCAATTTGTGTGAATCGAACACCGCTGTCCTGCGCGTAGCACCAAAAATTAATGTTTATTTAAAAAATTTCCTGACGCCGTCGTAATTAATTGATTTTAATTTTGCAAATTGAAAATGAAAGGTACAGTACACTTGTATAAGAAAAAAAAACTTCAACTTGATATATGCTTTATTTTCAGTCCTGCAACATTTTAAAAAAATGATTTTTTTCTTGCGAGAGCTGTATTTCAAAATTTATTTTGCAAAATCTATTAAACTGATCTTAATAAAATTTATATTGTTGTTTTACTATATCATCAAGTTTTTCTGGGTAAAATATGAAGGTCCTAAATGTAGCATAAATGGTTGAAAAACGTAAAATTCGAATACTGGTTTTGTGTATGGTTTTTTTCGCAATTATTGCTATTTTGCAACAAGGGTGACTATTTTTTAAATTTTTAACCAATTTTACCTTCCAGAAAATTTAATTACGCAACTTTTATGTCAGTACAACTTTTCTCAGAAATGAATAGTTTTAAAGTTATAATCAAAAAACCAAATAAAAAAATCGATTTTTTCCTTCATATTTTGACATTTTGATTATTTAAACAATGTTCCGGACCATTTTGAGTGGGAGGATAACTCAAATATTATTATTTGAGTTATTTTCAAGCAATTTCTGCAAAAAAAATTTAAGTCACCTCTCAACGTCCATCTCAAAATAGATGCTCCCTGGACTACTATGAGTTTTTTGAAAACATACACTAGTGTCCCCGTTTTGATTTATATAGAAGTGTGTACAAGTCAACCAGTCTGTTTCTATTCAAAAAAAAACTACCCATGAGGCGGTAAACAGTCCGCTCGTATGCCAAAGGCCTAAGATATGGATCACATACTCACAGCATGCGGTCTTGTTTACTTCGTTTGATCTCGCAGCTCTACTCTAAACTAAAGCGTAACGCCATAAAACAACATAATCAAACCAAAATAAAAATAAATGCTTAACTGAATTTCCTCCTGTGCCCGGTGGGACACCATATTGATTTCCGGCGCCTAAATCTCATTCACTGTGGGAGTGTAGGGTATTGTACTTATTAGGCATTGTGTGAGTGCGTGCTCGAATGTGAGGGGTTATTATAGATCTATAATCCAGGAATCGTCGGGCCAGGAGATACGGACGGTCTATTCAACGTTTTTTATATTTAATAAACGTCCGATTATGGACAGATGAGTTCACAAATCGATTTATATAGTTTTTTTAATACAAAAATACGCTTACGTCATTAAAACTTTCTGACGTCAGAGCATTACCAAAACTGATGAAAGATTGATTCACCATCCGCTCTAATAACAAACAAAAATGATAAATATAAATAAAAGATTGGTTAACAAAAATGTAGGAAGAGGAGCAATTATTTAGGATGGCGATCTTACTACCATTTAGTTAGAGCGTATTGTACTCCAGGATAATAAGCTAGAAATAGACCATGTTCGGGACACTCAAAGATCCAGGTAGCTGACTACTTTTTTAGTTATTGTAGACCTATAGGAAGAAATCCTACCTGTTTCCTGCCTAGAGTTCGCGACCGTTCTTTAATTATTAACAATTTAGTGCAAAAATTACGATTTTTTCGATTTTTGCACCATTCAAAAGCTAAATAGTTTTAGTAAATAGTAAAAAATTGCAAAATTTAATTTTTTATAACATTAAAAAACCTTCAAAATGCCGATTTTTGAAAGTTAAAAAGTTAATTTGTTGCTACACAAACTGCAAAATAAGTGAAAATCGTTATTTGTTAATAACTTTTATTAAAACTACCTTAGAACTTTGGGTATTGGGGTACTTAATCAAAATTTGAGACCGATCCATTAATTAGTTTAAGAGTTATTTTAATTGTTTATTCCAGAGACCTTTATAATAGACCAGAGACCTAATAGTAAAAAATTGCAAAATTTAATTTTTTATAACATTAAAAAACCTTCAAAATGCCGATTTTTGAAAGTTAAAAAGTTAATTTGTTGCTACACAAACTGCAAAATAAGTGAAAATCGTTATTTGTTAATAACTTTTATTAAAACTACCTTAGAACTTTGGGTATTGGGGTACTTAATCAAAATTTGAGACCGATCCATTAATTAGTTTAAGAGTTATTTTAATTGTTTATTCCAGAGACCTTTATTTTGCAATAACATAAGACAGAAAATAATGAAGATAGAGCAATTCTGCGTATGCCAAATGAAAGTAGAAAACTGATGCTATCAAAATGTATTAAAAAGATAAAAAAAAATATCTAATATAGTCAAAAATCCTAATGCCAAACTTGTGAAATTTTGTAGTTTAAAAACATTTAGAATAACTTTAAAAATATTGTCCGCAGAAAAAATCCTTTTACATATTAGAAAATCTGGTATTTTACACGAGTTTTTAAAAATGTAGTTGTTTTAAAATGTTTTAAAAAAGTGAGCCGACAAATGCACGAGTTCAAAAACTAAAAAAGGCAACTTAAAACTACTATCATTTTCTATATCTCGGGACTGAATACAGTGCGTCCATAACTTAACGCATAAATTCATTATTTCGTAAACCGGCGACTTTAAGGAAAAATCCCGAAAAAGGTCCATTTTTATTTTTGATTTCTGATTTTTTTGGCATGTAATATATCATACTAGTAACGTCATCCATCTGGGCGTGATGACGTAATCGATGATTTTTTAAATGAGAATAGGGGTCATGTCATAGCTCATTTGAAAGGGTATTCAATTCTCTATTCACTAATGTAAACAAGAACATAATTATTTCTACAGGGTGTTCAAAAAACATTTTTTTTAATTAAAATAATTGAGACAAAAAGAAGAATGTATGTAATTTATCTAATTTAAAATACGTTTTAATGTTGTCAGAAAACAGGAAAAATGTTTATTTGACAAATAAATATTGTTTTTCGCTTAAATTCAATGTTAAATCTGCCATCCACCTGCCTCTTGTCAGTTTGAACATTTGGTTTAAGCGAAAATCAATGTTTATTTGACAAATAAATTTTTTATCTGTTTTCTGACAGTAGTAAAACGCATTGTGAATTAAATAAATTACATACATTCTTCTTTTTGTCTCAATTATTTTAATTAAAAAATGTTTTTTTGAACACCCTGTAGAAATAATTATGTTCTTGTTTACATTAGTGAATATAGAATTGAATACCCTTTCAAATGAGCTATTACATGACCCATATTCTTATTTAAAAAAAATCATCGATTGCGTCATCACTCCCAGACGAATGACGTCACTAGTATTATATATATTTCAAAAAATCGTAAGTTAAAAATAAAAATCGACCTGTTTCGGGATTTTTTCTTAAAGTCGCCGGTTTACGAAATAACGAATTTATGCGTTACTTTATGGACGCACCGTATATTTTGATCGTTCTTTTTTAATTTGTATGTAATTTTTCTGTACATTACAAATATACAATTTGTCTAGATATTTATTAATTAATAAACAGTCTAATTTGTTTAAACAATTTTTGAAAACATATTTTTTCCCAAAAAATCCATGATTTTAATCATACTATCGTTAGTAATCATAGAAAAAGTTAAGGTATACTTCAATAAATAAATTATCTTCAATAAATAATTTTCTAATAAAAATCATTTATTTATTAAAGTGTACTTTAACTTTTTCTATGATCATTAATGATACTATGATTAAAAAAATAGATTTTTGTAAAAAAAAATATTTTTTAACAATTGTTTAAACATATTAGACTGTTTATTAATTAATAAATTTATAAACAAATTGCATATTTGTAATGTACGTAGAAATTACATACAAATTAAAAAAAAGAAAGATCAAAATTCATTGAGTTGATCCGGAGATACAGAAAATTATATTCGTTTTAAATTGCTTTTTCGGTATTTTAACTCGGTGGATTTGTAGGTTACCCCTAGTAGTCGTTTGAACTACATTTTTGAAAAATCGTAGAGGGTGCTGTGAAGGTACAATGTTTGTACAAACTTTTTAAGAAAAAATACAAATCCCATTCTTTAAAATGGAATTAATGAGATTCCTTAATTATTATAAACAAATTAGCTGTGAATAAAAAAAACATATGGCCAACTTTGTCCCAAATGAACCCAGGCTAATTTTTTTATTTGAAAATTCTTGTTAAAATACTGTCTTTTCGAATATATAAAAAGATTGTTTCTACGGACAACATTTTTAAAGTTATTCTAAATGTTTATAAACTACAAAATTTCAAAAAGTTGACATTAGGATTTTTGACTATTTTAATTAATTTTTTATCTTTTTTAATACATTTTGATACTATCACTTTTCTACTTTCATTTGGCATACTCATAATTGCCCTATCTTCATTATTTTCTGTCTTATCTTATTGCAAAATAAAGGTCTCTGAGATAAACAATTAGAGTAACTCTTGAACTAATTAATGGATCGGTCTCAAATTTTGAAGTTTTAAGTCCGCCAATAACCAACTTTAGGTGAAACACTAAAGTTCTAAGGTAGTTTTAGTAAAAGTTATTAACAACTAACGATTTTCACTTATTTTGCAGTTTGCGTAGCAACAAATTAACTTTTTAACTTTCAAAAAACTTAGCTTTTGAATAGAGTGCAAAAAATCGAAAAAATCGCGATTTTTGCACTAAATTGTTAATAATTAAAAAACGGACGCGAACTCTAGGCAGGAAACAGGTAGGTTTTCTTCCTATAGGTCTACGAAAACTAAAAAAGTAGTCAGCTACCTGGATCTTTGAGTGTCCCGAGAAAATCTTTATTACTCTGGACTATTAGGCAATGTAATAAATTACACTTCGAAGTACCACCCACTAACGTGGTAAATAAAGAATACAAGCATTAACACATATGCAATTAGTTACTAATTTTGTTACTATAACTAAATTAAGATCCAGTCGAAGTTTTAGCGTAAAGTTCTTATATTTAAACCGTCGATTTAATGCCTAATTCACGCTAGTCAGAGATACACCACACTAGAGCACTCTTACAATTAAATGTCCCTAATAGTATAGTATAGTTGATCCAAAAGATGGCAAAACCCAGACATCGAAAGTGAAAGTTATCCTTCAACACCAAATTGTTCTATATGGTCCACACAATATCCAGAAAAAAGTCACACCATTTTCAGCGTCGGGTTTGGGGGGTAGAGGGGGGAGAAATCGGTAAATTCGTAGTTTTTTACGTTTTTCGTCAATATTTCTAAAACTGTGCGGTTTAGCATGAACAACCTTCTATACAAAATTGTTCTACATTAAATTTGAAATAAAAAAGGCACTATGTATAATCTTTCTAAAATTCATGGTTCCAAAGTTACGGAGGTAGTATGGTATAACTGGTCCAAAAAAAGGCCTAACCCAAACATCCAAAGTAAAAGTTTTCCTCCTACACCAAATTGTTCTATATAGTCCACATATTGTTCAGTAAAAAGTTACACCATTTTGAGCGTCCGGTTTGGGAGGCAGATGGGGGAGAAGTCGGTAAATTAGTAGTTTTTTACGTTTTTCGTCAATATTCCTAAAACTATGTTTTAGCGTAACCAATGTTATACACAAAAAAGTTCTACATGAAATTTAAAACAAAAAATCTTGTATACATAATTGTTTTAACATCAACGGTTCCAGGTTGGGCAATGTATGGTATAACTATACCAAAAACCCAGACATCAAAAGTGAAAGTTATCCTCCAACACCAAATTGTTCTATATAGTCCACATAATGTTCAGAAAAAAGTCACACCATTTTGAGCGTCGGGTTTGGGGGGGAGACGGGGGAGAAATCGGTAAATATAAAAAGTAGCGAAAACCTCCACTTTTCACCCTCCGTAACTCTGGAACCGTTGATTTTATATCAATTATGTATAGAACCTTTTTTGTTTTAAATTTTATGTAGAACATTTCTCTGTAGAACATTTTTTAAGCTATAGCATAGTTTTAGAAATATTGACGAAAAACCTAAAAAACTACTAATTTACCGACATTCTCCCCCAGCTCCCCCCCCCCCCCAAACCGTACGCTCAAAATGGTGTAACTTTTTACTAAACCATATGTGGACCATATAGAACAATTTGGTGTTGAAGGAAAACTTTTACATTGGATGTCTGGGTTAGGCCTTTTTTGGACCAATTATACTATACTGCCTCCGTAACTTTGGAACCGTTCATTTTAGAAGGGTTATGCATAGGGCCTTTTTTATTTCAAAATTAATGTAGAACAATTTTGTATAAAGGGTTGTTCATGTTAAACCGCATAGTTTTAGAAATATTGACGAAAAACGTAAAAAACTACGAATTTACAGATTCCTCCCCCCTCTCCCCCCCCCTAAACCCGACGCTCAAAATGGTGTGACTTTTTTCTGAACATTATATGGACGATATAGAACAATTTGGTGTTGGAGGATAACTTTCACTTTGGATGTCTGGGTTTGGGTCTAACTATACCATACTATAAGTAGAACATAAACCAAGCGCCATTCAATTCAGTCTTCAGGCTGCCACCCACCTGCCTGTTGGCAGTTTGAATATTTAATTTAGGAGAAAAGCAATGTTTATTTGTTAAATAAAAATTTTATTTCTGTTTTTGACAGCAGTGAAATGTATTTTGAATTAAATAAACAACGCACATTCTCCTTTTTGAGCCAATTAATTTGATTAAAGAAATCTTTTAGGACGTCTTGTATAAATAATAATGTTAATCTTTATATTGCTGAATAGAAAATTGAATTACTTTTCAAATGAGCTAGCACACGACCCCTATTTTTATTTAAAAAAAAATCGTCGATTACGTCATCACGCCCAGACGGATGATGTCACTTGTATGATAATGCCAAAAAATTATAATTTAAGAATAAAAATCGACCTGTTTCGGGATTTATTTTCAAAATCGCTCATTCACGAAATAGTGAATTTATTCCATTTGGCTTTGCCACACTGTATAATAATTTTTTATTATAGAGATTGGATTTTTATTTGTGGTATATTCTTTATCAATGAGAAAATCTACCTCTCGGGAAGTCTCGTGTTTGTCATCCTTTGGATATATCCCAACCATCTCAGTTTTTGTGATTTTATGATCCCTACTATGTTTGGTTCACCATACATCCTCTCCAGTTCTACATTTGGTCTTCTTATCCACATTCCATTTCATATCTTTCCGCCAAATATTTTTCTTAGGACTTTTCTTTCCCACACTTTAAGCATGACTTGCTCGGATTTGTTCATCGTCCATGTTTCACTGGCATACAATACTGTGGGTCTTATCACTGTCTCGTATATTCATATCTTAGCCCCTCTAGATATGTTCCTATTTCCTAATAAGTTGTTTAGAGCAAAGATACAATGATTACCAGCCATAATTCTCGCTTCGATTTCTTCTTTTATATTTGGTCTCCTAGTGAATGTCGCTCCTAGATATTGGAATCTCTCTACTTCTTCGAATGTATATATTTTTGCCTCTGTGTTTATTGTCAGATACTGTCCTTGTGTGTATTCTCGTTCTGTTCATTCCATATATTTAGTCTTTTCTTCGTTTATGTATATCCCTTTCTTTCTTCCTATCGCCTCTAGTCTTTTTAGTATTTCTTTTAATTCTTGTTTACTTCTGGCTATCAGTACTATGTCATCAGCGAATGCCAAGCATTGGTGTTTTCGTTGGTATACAAGTCCTGTCCTGTTAATTTCGGCTTCTCTGATGACCAGTTCAAGAAGGATACTGAACAACAATGATGATAGTGGGTCTCCTTGTCGTACCCCTTCACCGACCTTACACTTATCTGTTTCCTTTCCATTTATTTTAACCCTGTTCTCTGTTTCTCTGAGCGTAACTTTTATCATCTTTATTAATTTTTCGCTAATTCCAATTTCACATAGTGCTTTGTATATTTATTTTCGTTTAACTCTGTCAAAAGCTTGTTTAAAGTCGATGAATAGGGCCATTGTAGATTTCCCGTGTTCGTAGCTTGTATCTCACTCAGCAGGAAAATTTGATCCACCGTGCTGCGTCCTCCTTTGAATCCACAATATTTGGTAAATGCCATCTTTAATACTTGTTATTACATCCTTCGACTTGATTGCTCAAGAAGGAAAAAATGGAAATACTAAATAATTCACGAAAGACTTCCTGTTCGTGACCACAGACCCGATAAAACGGATTATTTTATCTCAGATTCGGAACAAATAAATATATCTTGTGAGTAGAAGATCGGCAAACTGCGGAGGAGGCGAATATTTCTTTTATAAAAATATCTTGCTCTTTTTTTATTTATTTAATTTTGTGATAAATAATACATTTACTAGGTCCTGATAAATCAGTAGAAACAGTTGTTTGTCTCGGCTCTTGATATTTTGTGTTTCATTACGAATATCGAAAGTGTTAATTACAATCAAAGTGAACCAACAACATTTAAGACTGTAAGTTTTAATATTATAATATTAGTCAAACCTAAAGTCGCATCCTGAACTGGTTTTATTGGTTTTTCATATGGTTTTATTTACCGTATATAACCAAAATTTGTCGATCAGATTAGCCAAGCGGACTGAGGCGCACGATTGACAAATCTATAGTGGATATGCGGTCGAGGCGATCGAGGTTCGTGCCCCAGCCCGGTGAATAGAAAAATAAAAAGGCTGACGTCGTAGTCTAAAATTCTAAAAAGAATCTACGACTTGGTCTGGAATCAGCTGGTGTCTGATCGGCCTATGGAGGAGCAGTACGGCAAGGGATAAGGGCTTGCGGCTCGGTGACACTCCTCCATAGATCCCTACCGGAAGGGCGTTGACGCCTAAAAAACGGTATATATATATATATATATATATATATATATATATATATATATATATATATATATATATATATATATATATATAACCAAAATTTATCAATAATAAAAACAACAACCAGTATTGTTTTTTGCTGGCACAGAGAGGTATTACTTTTATGTGACTGCGTAAAAATAATTAATGGATATGTCTGCCGATGTTACTATACAGAATGTCTCTCCAATGAGTAAATCTTACAGCTCAGCTACTTCTCTGCAGAATTTTTTTCCAACGAAAGAACAGGGAATAATATTTAGTGCTATAAACAATACCCCCATTCAAGATTACTTGATTCCGTTAGACACCCTAATAAATCCAAAAAATATTTTATTTTCTTCTCGTTTATCCAATAACAGAATATGTATGTACCTAAGTAGCAAACTCACCGTAGATAACTTTATGGAGAAATATGGTTCTATACAAGTACAAGGAGAAACCGTACGAGCTAGACGACTTATAACTCCAGCAGAAAGATTAGTATTATCCAGTGTCTGCCCTACAATCCCTCACGATATTCTCGTCCGAGAATTGAAAGAAATGGGCCTAAATCTCGTCTCCCCCATAACCTTTTTAAGAATCGGTGCTTCTTTACCTGAATACAGCCACATAAAAAGCTTCAGAAGACAAGTATTCGTCAGCCCACATAGTATCATGATTCCAGATTCTATTGTAATAAATTACAAAAGCGTCACCTACAGAATTTTCATATCTCAAGATAATCTTACATGCTACGCATGTAAGCAAACCGGCCATATATCAAGCAAATGTCCACACACCAACAATACAATACCTCCCACTCAAGCCCAAAATTCAACTTTACAGAAGCCTACTTCAACGCTAATCTCCCACTCTGCCACCGATAATGGTTCCCAATCACATCAAGCTGAAGACGGTGATGCAAACAGCATAAATATTCAAAAACCCTCTTCAATTTCCTCTACTCCTCAAACCCTACTGACATCTTCTGAAGCGAACAAAACAATTCCCACCGAAGAGAACATTCCCACTAAAAATCCATGTGAAAAAACCTCTGAAGAAATGGATCAACAAGCTTCACTCGGAATCATAGGAGAATCATCCAGTACATCTGTGAAAAGAAGTATTGACGAAACGTTATCCCCTCCTATCGAAAATCTGAATACTAATAATCCAACGTTTTCTCTCCCTCAAACACCACATCAAACCAACATCCAAAAGCCCAAAAAACCTAAGCGCACAGCACCTACTCCTGACTCACTTAAATTTTTCATGAATAAAAATTCCACAACACTTCTATTAAACTATGATCAGCTAATGATGCTAATTTAAAATACCCAAGGTAACAATTCACCCATAGAAATTATCAAGGAATACACAACCGATTTTCCTGGTTTAATAAACCTATTAAAAATATCTTACCCATACCTTTCAGATAAAACTACGAAACATCGCTTCACCCGACTTAAAAATAAATTGAATCACTATCTAGGTAAAGATATCCCTGACAGTGAATTATCCTACTCCGATGCCTAATTTTCAACTCTATATTACAGTGGAATATTGATGGACTGTTCCATCGTTTACCCATGCTTCAAATCATTCAATCAGAATATTGTCCAGAAATAATTTGCCTACAAGAAACTAACCTTAGTCCAAACACAAATTACAATTCTAAGCAGTTCAATTGTTTTAGAAATGACAGAAAAAGTAATAGTAATTATTCTTCTGGTGGGGTTGCCACTTTGGTAAAAAAATCATACGTAGCAAGCCTATTTCCTGTAAAAACCAACCTCGAAGCAGTAGTAATAAAACTTTCAGCGCCCTCGACACTACATTTGTAACATTTACTTACCATCAAGTGCAATATTAACTTTTGACGATATAAATAACCTTATCGAACAAATTCCAACTCCTCGTATTATACTTGGTGACTTCAATGGACACAATAGCATTTGGGGGTCTGTCCGTACTGATACCAGAGGTAAATTACTGGAAAAGTTAATGTCTGACTTACAGCTTAACTTACTCAATGATGGGACCCCTACACGTTTTAATATTCAGACTGGAGATTCATCTCCAATTGACTTAAGTCTTTGTGACCCAGCGTTGTCACCCCAGCTCTTATGGGAAGTCTTATCATATACATACAGTAGCGACCATCATCCCATTCTAATAAGGAATCTCTCTAGGCAACAATCGTCTTATGAGTTTCTACCCAAATGGAAAACGGAGTCGGCAAACTGGACAGGATTTAAAAACTACATCGATAAAGCTATGGAGAACTTTATTGTAAAAAGTAACGTCAATGATACTCTAGATGACTTCAATAATATCATTATACAAAGTGCAGAACAGTTTATAGGTAAAACTAAAGCACCAAAAAAGCATTTACCCGTACCATGGTGGAATCGTGACTGTAGTGAAGCAATTCGGGCAAGTAAAAAAGGTTTCAATAGGTACAAAAAACATAAAAATATAGAGAAGAAAATATAGTACAAAAGACTTAATTCCAAAACCCAACTATTAATTAAACAGGCCAAAAAAGCCAGTTGGATGAAATATATTTTCAATATAAACAGTTCTACGCCAATAAGGGAAGTTTGGAAAAAAATACGCAAAATTTCCGGTTTCCACCAATCACCCGCAATATCCAGCCTGAAAGAAAATAATCAAATCATTACATCACCAACAGAAATTTCCAACATATTGGCACTGAAATATAAAAAAATATCTTCCAATGAAAGCTTTGACCCCACCTTTCTTGAAAACAAAATACAACTCGAAAATTATAATACATTTCCATACGAAATTAGCCACAATCCTCTAAATCTCCCGCTAACTTTTCATGAACTGAATGACTCACTTATAAATTTGAAGGATTCTAGTCCTGGCCCAGATGATATTCCATCTATTTTTCTGAAACAGCTTCCAAATTCAGCCATAATGGTAATGCTACAGATATTCAACCTCATATGGCAACAACACCAGTACCCCACAATTTGGACTAAGGCTATTGTGCTTCCATTTCTTAAACCTCAAAGTCCCCGTCTAGATCCCGAGTCCTATAGGCCTATAAGTTTGACATGCTCCATGGGAAAATTACTAGAAAAAATTGTCAATGCACGGCTCACCTGGACATTTGAAAAGTCAAATCTACTGATACATGAACAAAATGGTTTTAGACAAAACCGATCAGGCATAGATAATATTCTAGACCTAGAGAGCGATATTCAGGAAACTCTAGCAATTCGACAACACTGTATAGCAATATTTTTTGATTTAAAGAAAGCATTCAACACGTGCTGGAGGTATAATATTTTGAAAAAACTGCACTCATGGAATATCCGAGGTAATTGTCTAGAATTTATTAAAAACTTTTTGCGGTACAGATCATTTCGAGTAAGGGTTCAAAATTCACATTCAGAAGAATATATTGAAGAAAATTGGACTCCTCAAGGATCAATAATTAGCCCAACACTATCATTAGTCGCTATAAATGATATAATTAAAAATTTGCAAAAACCTCTGAAAGCTCGCGTTTATGCAGATGATTTAGTAGTTTACATCAAAGGCAAAAACCCCTCCCTAATGTCGAAATCATTACAAAATTTTCTACAACAACTAGAAGAATGGTCCCATAGCACGGGATTTAAATTTTCTGTTTCCAAAACAGTGGGAATGGTATTCACCAATAAACACGCTTTTAACACACCAATATTGACATTTTGTAATTCAACTATCATGTTTAAAATAGACGTAAAATTTATGGGAATGTAGTTGGATCACAAACTGTCTTGGAAAAAACATATAAATCAACTAGTCACATCTTGCAATAAAAGATTAAATTTATTAAGAACATTATCTAACAGGGACTGGGGCTCTGATTATGATACCCTAATTAGCCTATATAAAGCTTTAATTAGATCTAAAATTGACTATGGCTCCATTGCGTGCATATCTGCGTCCGAGACAACACTAAAACCCTTAGATAGTATACACAATGCAGCATTGCTGGGACTTGCCCTGGGAGCATTTAGAACAACGCCGGTAGAGAGTTTGTATAGTGAAACCGGAGAACCTTCTTTATTCCACCGTCGCATTTATTTAACATTAACTCATGCAACTTCTATAGCTTCAAATCCAAACAGACCTCTTTTTGATAATACATTCAATAATAAATATACGTCTCAAAATAGACCTATTTCACACAAACCTTTCTATGAGAGAATTCGATTTTATTTAAGATATTTAGAAGTAAACTTTCCAGATATATTCCTAATAAATTTGGACCATCCCCCTCCTTGGAAAACTAATATGCCCCAAATAATTTATAATCTTACTGTATTTAGTAAGCACTCAACAAATCCAGCTGTTTTTAAAAATAAACTTAATTCAATCATAGCCAAACATGGAGATAATTGCTACAAGATATACACAGATGCATCAAAATGTAATACAGGAGTAGGTGCTGCATATGTAACCCCTAACAATCAATATAATTTTAGACTTCCGGAATATTTCAGTATTTTTTCTGCTGAACTTTATGCAATACTCAAAGCCCTTGAACATGTCAACAAAAACAAAATACCAAAATGCTTGATCCTAAGCGATTCACTCGGTACTTTACAAACTTTAAATCATGTGTATCCTAAAAGCCCCCTAGAGAAAATGGTGAAATCTGAATTAGAAGAGGCTCAAGAAAATTCCAGACGCATTACCTTCATATGGATCCCATCTCATATTGGTATTGATGGAAACGAAGCAGCAGATCAGTGCGCCCGTAAAGTGTCGGAAAGTGTTGAAACAGAGGTAACGGAGTGTCGAAATCTCGCGGGTGACATAAAACCGTATTTTAGAAATTTAATCACGTGTAAGTGGAACCAAGGATTGAAATATTCACAGACATCTTTAAGAACAATCAAGGATAATGTTTACCCGCGGCTATCGAGAATACGAACCCGAAAACTTCAAACTGTTATCACACGCCTGCGTATAGGTCACACAAGATACACGCACTCTCACCTGTTTACAAAAGATGATCCCCCTAAATGTGAAATATGTGACGAAATAAATAATGTGAAACATTTTTTAATTGACTGTCCACTTTTTACAAATGAACGAATCAGATTCAACATTCCTAACAACATCAACAAACTCTTAAGCACAGATGGTTACTATGACAATATCGCAAACTACTCGTATTTAAAATGTATAGGGCTATATTATAGAATCTAAGTTACTGAAATTTTATACCTACACTGTATTATTAATTTTAGATACATACTGTAATTATAGATAATAATATCGCTAATTATTTAAAACTCATAGGATTATATTATAGACTGTAAGTTATTGGAACTGTACTCCTACACTGTATCCCCGCTAATCACCTCTAGGTGGATGCGGTAAATTTCTCAATAAAAAAATACATTTACTAAAAAGGAAAAAGTGGTGAACATCTAACATATAATATTTTTCTTTTGGTTTGTTAGAAAAGTTTTCGGTAAAAGTTATTTTCAAATAAATCAAGTTATCTATATAAGTCGCCGACCTCATACCGACGCCCCCACATGAATGTGAGTATTTAGCAGAGGCGTGCGGTCCATGGAAGCGGAGGAAGCGGTGCTTCCCTATACTTCCATATAAGAAAATACATTTATTATTAATTAGTATTTAATTATCAACAATGTTTCCCTAATCTAAGTAATCTATTATGTAACTAATAGGCATTGAAACATTATTAAAATTTGATCGCATACGAACGGTCTCAAATAAGCACACAATTCAACGATTCAGTCCGGTCCTGACGGAAGCGCATCTCAAAATCGCTGCTTGTCATGCATTTGTCCCGTTCAAAAATTGGTCAGGGTTTAATAACCTCACTCGCTAGTCATGTTCCTTTCACGCGAATTTTGATACGCCTGGAAGCGCTCGTCCGACCGCTTCCGATTCGAAACCGAGATGCGGAGTCTGCTGCTGCTGCTATAAGGGGTAGGTATTTAGGTACAAATGGCTCGATTTCAATTTTTTGCTTAATATTTTTACTAATATTTTATTTGACATTTTGAGATTTTTCCTTTTACTGATATTTTATAGTACCTACGACATTTTACAGACGAATTCGAGTGGCATTGCATTTTGTATAAGACAATTTGATGACTTATGATGAATAAAAAAATGAGCTGTTTAAAAATATTTGGGATAAAGCTGAAAATATGGGCTTCGAACCTAAAAGAAAAATAATGATGATTGATATTGTTGGCCAAAGAGAGACCTATCGACGATTATACATCGAAATTTTTGATAATATTCTACAACAAATGAATTATCATTTTGAAAATTTTAAAGAAATAAAAATATGTAGAATTATGTAATTTTAATATGTCTAATTATAATTCATTAAAATCTCCCACATAGGTATGTATCTATTTAATTCAGTACGATTAAATTATGATTTTTTTTTTGATAATCTAGCTTTGCATTCCCAGTTAAATGTCATTTATAAAATACCTGAAATTAGTGATAAAGAAATACTTAGGAATCGGTTGAATTTTTTAAATACTACTGGTTTAAATCAGTCTCTGTGTGAAGTGGGCAAGTTGTGTGAATTAAGTAGTAAGTACTAACTATCTCAGCTACAAGTGCATCAGTTGAACGAAGTTTTTCAGTATTAAAACGCATCAAAAGTTTTACAATAAATTTTACAAGTGAAGACAGACTTTCCAAGTTAGCCCTATTATCCATTGAAAAAGAGTGCATTTATTAAACAATTATCAGATAATCCAAAATTTTACGACGATGTTATCGACAAAAAGTTTGCATTGGTTGATAAGAGAATAGGACTCAAGCATAAGTAAATAAGTGTCATATTGTTGAAAGTTGTGTGTTATGGAAGGTGATTCGAAATCGGAATATAAAAACAATTTTGAATAGAACTCTTCTTTTTAAGTTTAAAGAAACCAAGCCTGGAGCAGGGACTCGACCCTGAGCAAGCACTACAGATCGATGATAAGTCACTAGATATACGATATACTAAGTCACTAGAGTCACTAACCTGCATTGATCGGAGTAGGATTTCGTTTGTGAGTCTTTGTGTCCAGGACTCCCACATAATAAGCACTTTGCTGATAGAGAGCCCATATAGCGCATCAGAGTGCTATCGGAGGGGAAGTGGATAGTATGAAGCATTGGGGCGGGATGGAGTGACGCCCGCTTATAAGAGTAAATCCTCCTTGCCTCAATGAATTTGTATCACCCGAATCTCATTCTCAAGACGTGTACATGTCTCTCAGACTGGGTTAAACACTATACCTAATTTTTTGTGGTTCTTGTTTTTAGTCGATATAAGTTAACAGGTAATACATTAGGTATACACCTATTAAGTAGGTATATGTTTTGATCTCGACCCTCGTAAGAAAATATTTGTTAAACCCTTATTGAATCGCTTCCTCTTCCGAAAATGTCACCGCACGCCACTGGTATTTAGTATAAAGGTAACACGGTTAAAATCTCTGCATGGGTCATCAATTACATCAATTGCTCTTATATAACAAATACAACCGAACTTTTTTTAAATTATCTTTATTGTTTTGTAACAAAAATTTAGAGGAAATAATTAATGGAAAATACATTTAAATACATTAAAATGTGGATTCAGAAAAGGACGCAGCAAAATAGATCAGATTTTCTTGCTGCGTGAAATCTAAGCAGACAGTTATGGAGGTTATAAGTAATTATATTCTAAATTAAAAAATCTAGTGTCCGACAAAAATATTGGGGCAAATAGACAGTTGGACAAAAAATTTAATTTTTATTTGTAAACTATACTTTTAAACTATGCTGGGTTCGTGCATCCCTTATCTTCACAACCATTTTTCCGACAAAAGTAGTATGTTACAAGTAATTACATGTATTCTTAAACAAAAAATGTAATTATCTGACAAAAATGTTAGGGCAAACGAACAGAAAACTTAATTCTTTTAGGTTATCGACGCCCTTAAGAGGAGACATTGTCAAAAAAAATTTTAAAAAGTTTTTCTCGGTTACTTTTGAATCAATTTAGTTGAAAATTGGTACACACGCTAAGTACAACATTTAAAAGGGCGTGACGTAGAGCTGTACCCAAAATTTTTCAAAAAGTTTTCCAACAAGAGTTAAAATTTTGGAAAAATTTTGATCTGACAATGTGTGTACATACTCCTTGAACAATGACAAACATCGTTATGTAGTTTTTTCTAGAATTTTCAAAAAAAATTCCGAAAAAAGGGAAAACTTTCGGAAAATTTTTTGAAAATTTTGGACCCATTATTTTTGTCCTACAAGTGATCCATTATACATTACACATGTAAAAAAAACAGTACAAAATAAAAATGACGTCTGTGGTTCTCAATAAAAAATTCCAGGAAATTGACATATTCGGCGCATCCGACTGCGCATATGACCCGTGAAAATTGACCGACAAGGTTACCACATTATTCTAAAAATGGTTTATGGTAGATTCTGTTAAAATTAGCCATGTGGTAATAAATTTATTATTTTCATAAATTTCACATATTTAGCGTGTCCGACGCGTGATATGGGCCAATATCTTTGTCCGACAAAATTGTTTTCGCTATTTATATGTTAAAAACCATTGATTAAAATAAAATGACCAATGTGGTTATAAATTGTTTTCTTGCATAAAATTGACAACTTCGCGACAGCTTGACAGAAAAATGCCCCACTACCATAATGCGCCAAGCTCCAAATTTGTCCGACTTCACCCAAATAACAAGTACAAAAAATTTTGACGGTGTGGTCATAAATGATAATTTTATATGTGGGCCCAATGACTATAAGCCTTATAAATGGAGATATAGAATGTGAGCTGGACAATACTCCAAACGCGGTTAGTGAAGAAGAAAAAACTTCTTTTGGGGCAGGTCCCAGCGTTTTAATCAGTAGAGCAAAAAATTTCTGATCCGTCAAATTTAGTTATATTTTATGACAACTGGTTTTTAGATCTGGACCTTTTTATTTATCTAGAGAAAAAATGTGGTAGGTACCTTTACTAAGTTTAGGAACAATTAGCCAAAACAAGATCAAGAGAGGTCTTCATAGGTATATTGTTTAGTTAATTAGATGAATTTGGTACATTTTCAATATTCCTCTTTTCAAGAACCCCATAATACGTTTTAAGAATAAAGAATTTTTTCGGATTATAATAAAATTCGTAATATTTATAATTCTGGTAGAATGTACAAGTAAATACATTCCCAAAAAAGCATAAAATCTGAAAACTCTGGAAAAGCTGGCAGACGATGGCGAAATTCAATTCAAAAGCTCAGGGAGTGACACATTTCGTTTTTGCAGGAAAAATCCTGCATATTCTTATCTACAAATTGCAGACACGGTGCTACAACTACAGAGAAAATGTTTTTTGATGTCTCATTTATGTTTTAGTTTGACAGACAAAATACGTAAACTCCGAAATTGTGTGTGGGGTAATGCAATAGAAATATTCATTTTTCGTGTTAAGGTTAACTTAATTGAGGAGCAGACTTTCCAAATGCATTTTGTCCATTTTTTCAAATTTTCAACTAAAGATGGCATCGCAAACTATATGTATAGAGCCACTATTTTGTGTCACGAAAGAGGTTCTAAATGAATTCTGTTGTCTGAAAATTAAATAAACAATATACCTTGGACTTTCTATGTGCTGTATGTCCATTGACGGTCGACAAACTAACCGAAGTTTGTCCGTGCGCTATGGGCTAATTGCGATTTGTTTGTCATTGGCAGTCATTGTCGTTGTATACTTAGTGTCTTGGAACATCAAGCAAAAAGGGGATCTGCAGAAACAAGTTCTGATCTACGCGATTTTCTTAATAAATCTGAATGTGGATCAGATATAAAACAGTTAAGACTATTCGCAGATGGTTGTGTGGTGTGGTTCAGAATAAAAATGCACACATGATGCATTTGGTCATCTTATGGCTGTAGGTACAGAGATGCCCCACAAACTATTAAATCTGTGGTACTTATTTTTTCGGTACGCGGACCGTGTTTTCGGACAAATTGAAAAAGTTGCACGATCCTACAGTACAATAAAATTATGCAATAATTCCAAACATTATTGAAACGTGGAAAGAAGCTTTCGACTTTAAACCTACCTAATACTGTAGAACTTCAAAATAAATTAAACCAAAAAACTCCAGAAACTCTGGAAACTCTTAGTGGAACTATCAAAGTCGAATTGGGTCAACGATCCTGAGCTAACATGGCTATAACCAATTCTTTCTGACACTGTTGAGCAAAATAGGAATCAAGCTATCCTTGGTGAAACTGAGGATGATGATGTTATCGAAGGAGCTGAGTGTTGTGATTGCAATGATGATGACAATGGGGACCTTTATGACATGTAAAATACCATTATTGTTCCTTTCATTTTTAAACAATATTTTGTATTTAGAAGTAAAATACTATTTGTATGAAGTTACTTGAGCTTTATTACATCGTTACTACCAAAAGTCAGTCATACCGCTTTGTGTAGACAATCAAAATGCGTTTTGTCCAAGGATGACAATCTAAATGCAGTTTGTCCAACAGTTTTTTCAAGTTTTTTGGGATATTATTAATACTAGATTTTTGGCATATAAGTATAATATTTGAATGATTTTTTATCCATTTTTTAGGTATATCAGTTTTTCGTTTAATTGCTTGCCAAACGCGTAGCAGTTTTTCTCTATTTGCCAAAATTACAAAATATGGACAAAATGCATTTAGAAAATCTGCTCCTCAATTATATTAATAAGTTTGATAAATTTGATTACGACATTGTGAGATGACAAACACTCATGCATACAGTCTTTTTTATTCTAAATAATATACAGGGTGTAACAAAAATACAGGTCATAAATTAAATTGCATATTCTGGGACCAAAAATAGTTCGATTGAACCTAACTTACCTTAGACCAAATGAGCATACAAAAAAAGTTACAGCCCTTTGAAGTAACAAGATAAAAATCGATTTTTTCCGATATATCGAAAACTTTTAGAGATTTTTTAATGAAAATGGACACGTGGCATTCTTATGGCAGTAACATTTTAAAAATAAATTATAGTTAAATTTGTGCGCCCCATAAAAATTTTATGAGGTTTTGTTCCCTTAAACCCCCCCCCCAAACTTTTTTGTCCGTTCCAATTAAATTATTATTGTGGTGCCATTAGTTAAACACAATGTTTTTAAAACTTTTTTGCCTCTTTGTACTTTTTTGAAAAGCTAGTTTTTATCGAGATATTTTGAATATTTGTCAAATCCACCACATATTTGTATACTGTTACGTACGATTGTAGAGACCTGGTAATAATATGAAATTGTTTTTATAAATTACAGTTTGAGGTATATTTTGAACCATATTAGAAAAGAAGCCACATCTCGATAAAAGGTGCCTCATCGGAAAAATACTAAGAGGCAAAAAAGTTTTAAAAAGATTCTGTTTAACTAATGGTACCGCAATAATAGTTTAATTGGAACGTACACAAACATTTGGGGGCTTTAAAGGCACAGAACCCCCATAAAAATTTTATGTAAACATGTTAAAAAAGAAGCCGCATCTCGATTAAAACTGGTTTATCGAAAAAATATTAAGAGGCAAAAAATTTTAAAAACATTGTGTTTAACTAAGGGTACCACAATAATAATTTAATTGGAACGTACAAAAAAGTTTGGGGGGGTTTAAGTGAACAAAACCCCCATAAAATTTTTATGGGGTGCACAAATTTAACTGTAATTTATTTTTAAAATGTTCCTGCCATAAGAATGCCACGTGTCCATTTTCATTAAAAAATCTCTAATAGTTTTCGATATACCGGAAAAAATCGATTTTTATCGTGTAACTTCAAAGGGCTGTAATTTTTTTTGTGTGCATATTTGTACTAAGGTAAGTTAGGTTTAATCGAACTATTTTTGGTCCCGAAATATGTGATTTAATTTATGACCTGTATTTTTGTTACACCCTGTAATTTCCTATACCCTGACAATTGTAACAAGACGGTGATTCATTGTCATCCAATATTGGTTAAATTAGTGTATACGTCACCTTCTTGAAATTGTTTCAGGTTTTCCATATGTTGAAGATGAATAAATAAAACATTTTATTAAGGGCTATACAGAAACATTGACAGCAATAGTATATTACTTTATGAGGCGGAGAAGCATGACTTTTCTTGACGCGCCCGATATTACGCGCCGAACGAAGTGAGGCGCGTAATAGAGGGCAAGTCAAGAAAAGTCGCTTCTTTGCCGAATAAAGTATACTATTTTTTCTTCAAACGTAGCAAAATCTAGAATGCCTCAAACGACATGGTGGCTGGAAATCAAGCACGGTTGCCGAAGGATATATAGAGGATTCAATAAGAAATAAGAACGATAATGCTCAAAAAATTTTAAACTCTCATGATTCGCCAACATCGGGAATGATTGCTGAAAGTTGTGCTCGACCATCAGTATCATCAACAATTACCAATGCCTATCAAGAGTCGGGAACATTTTTGCACGGTTTCAATTTTGAAAATGCCTCATTAACTAATTGTACTTTTAGTATTACTATAAATAAAAATGATGTGTAATTGTTGTTAATGACATTTGTATTGTTGCTTTGTGACATGTTTCATATTGTTGCCATGACAACATTTTTTCCTCCGCCGCAAAGAAATGGGAAAAAAAACTGCTGCCGGCGGAGACATCAAACTTTGACAGGATCAAGTTAGATAAGTAATGTCATCATTATTTGACGTTTGAAGAAAATAGTTATTTTCCTAACAAGTGCAGAAAGTCATTCTTTTCCGCACGCGACTGCAGTTTGCCGAACGACGCGAAGCGGGAGTTCGGCAAGCAGTCGAGTGCGGAAAAGAGACTTTCTGCAAGAGTTAGGAACAATATTTTTTATAAGAGTCTTTAAAAAATTACCAAATCTTAATCAATTAATTTAATTAATATGAAAATACATACACAAATTAATTCTTTGACACGGTTGTCAAAACCAAACTTTTAATATAATTAGTTAGCATGACGACGATCTTGATTTCCTTGACGATGAATATTATGTCAAAATAATTTTATTTCATCGAATTGTCGCGTCAATTTCATTAAAACAGGAACACAATAAGATATATTTGAAATAAATTAGTAAATAATATCTAAATATTAGTTTATTACATGTATTATAATTACTTTAAGGCCATATTAACATATCTAAATTAACACGCGTGCGGAAAAGTAAAAACCGCGTGCGAAAAAGTAACACGCGTGCGGAAAAGTAACACGCGTGCGGAAAAGTGAAACTTTCTAAACTAAAATGCGTGCGCGAAAGTAGACATTTTTGCACGCTCGTAGAAAAAAATATTTAAATCTTACCTATAAAGCTATCTATTTGAAGATATGATTTAATTGCTCCTGCTTTTTGTTCTGTTATTAAAAACCCAAGACGATAAATCATTTATATAGTTGTTTGTTGTTAATCCATCATTTTCTAATTTCTGTTTTGCAATTTACACTGCTTTGTTGTTAACTTTAGCGTATATGTAAAGAGAAATCCCGACATACAATATCTGCTGTCGAGATTCTCTTTAATTTAAGTTTGAAGCAAGTAGCTGAGACACTAGCCAAGTAGCAAGATAAAGTGAAGTGACAGTGACAAAATGTCGTGAATAAACTTTCTTAAAATTACTTAATGTCATAAATGATTAAGAATTTTTTAACGTAGAATAATTAGCTTAAACTGTTGTTTCCTTGTATTTTCAGGTAGTATAATTTTAAGTTTGTAAATATTGTAAAATTAATAAACTTTGTATTTTCAGAGCAACATCAATTTAGTTTAAAAAAAGTCAAAAGTCCCAAGTCCCAGTCTATAATGGTGTAAAAAGTAACATATTACAAAACAACAATTTTGCTTAAGTACACTCAAAAATGGAAAAATTAAGGTTTGACTTTAAAATAGTAGGAGCACAAGATGGAAAAACAAATATGATGTGTATAACTTCAATTGGCACACCAGATGGAAAAACCTTTTTATTACCAGATGAGTTTCAGCCAGCGAATTTGCACAATGAAGTGTGCAAAACACAGGTATATGCAAGAATAAAAAACTCTATAAAGAAAAAAAATAAATCTAGAAAAGTGTGGATAACCTTAACAGAAGAATTATCAAAAATCTATCTAGATGAAGATGAAAATTTATATTTTGAGAATCAATATTTAGAAGAACTGACAGAGAGTGATAGTGAACCCACATCAGATGTTCAAGTTGACACAATACAAAAACTATTGGAAAAACTGATGGAAAATAAAGAACAAACATCTGAAATTCAGAATTTAAGCAAGATAGCAAAAGATTTTATGATTGAAAAATTTGATGGAAAAAATATAAACGCAAACCAATGGCTATCTGAATTTGAAAGAGAATGCGAACGTTGTTTAATAATAGAAGAAAAGAAAAAGATTGAAATTTTAAAATTTTTCCTTGAAAAGGCGAATATAGACTGGTACAGCTGTATGATACTAAAATTTACAGTAGAATCAGATTGGGAAGACTGGAAAAATAATTTTTGTGAAACTTTTGGAAGTAAAGGGTGGTCTCAAATCCGATATGCTCACACATTTAAATACCAGACTGGTTCCTTATTAGAATATGCAATAAAAAAGGAAAAGCTACTACTGCAGGTGAGTAAATCCATTTACACAAGCACATTAAGAGATTTAATAGCCATTGGCCTACCAAATAATGTTGCAGATAAAATTTATAGAGAAATATTACAAGGTACCCAAGATTTGTATAATGAGATAGGTAAACTTGAACACCTTGCAACTAGAAGTCTAATGAAAAAGAAAAAATATGCAGAAAATAAATTCAAAAAATCAGAGGAAAAAACTCCTTATAAAATATGTGAAAATGCAAATAGAGGAAAACGGTTCCATTCTGAGGAGAATTGCTGGTTTAAAGAAAAAAAAAGATAAAGCTGGTCAAGTGAGGACAATAAATAACAATGCAATGTTAGAAGTGGAATTGAGCAACGAGAATCCAAAAAACTTACAATAATACCATTAATTGTGTTCAACGTAAAAATAAACACTGAATGTGAATGCACTGTATGATCCAGGATCCAATGTGTCCCTGATAAATTCAAAAATATTGAAAATAAAACAGAAGGAATGGAATAATAAACATTCAGTTAATCTAAACACAATTAATGGTAGTTCAAAAACAGAAGGTATGGTTACATTAAAATTAAAAATTTTAGAGGTTGAAAAAGAAATGAATGTTTTTGTTGTAGAAAATGAAGAATTTAAGTATATTTTTTAGCTGGTTTTGAATGTTGTTTAAAATTTAATATAAGTCACAATGAGAGACTAGAGATTATACATAACAATGATAGAAATATAGAATCACCAGAAAAAGGTAAATATGTCAAAATTCCTGATGTACTAGGTGACATAAACAAAAAAGAATATAAAATTAATTTCAATGAAAATTTAAATATTGATCAATTTGAAATAGAAAAAAATACAAGATTATTATACATATAAACAAGTTAAAATTGAAGAAATAATTGATAAATATACAACGGTATTTGCCAAGGATAAATATGATGTTGGTACAGTTAAAGATTATGAAGCCCACATTGATCTAATGGTAGAAAAATACTGTTACAAACGCCCCTACAGATGCACAAAGGAGGACAGAAAAGAGATAGAAAATCAAGTAGTAAAATTATTGGAAAAGGGTTTATTTGAAGAATCATATAGTCTTTTTGCTGCTCCTGTTACATTGGCATATGAAGTGAAAACTCGTCGTTTATACCCCGTTTAGGCTTAAGCCTCTTCAGGGTGAAGGATCCTCCTTTTCAGGAGTGTGGGAGATTGCGTCGATGGTATGTGGAGAAGCAGAATTGCTAGTGGATTGGGTTAAGAAGGTGGTTTTAGCGCAGAAGCTGTAGAAGCGAAAGATAGAAATTGCCATAGCAAGCGACCAGTCAGTGAGGGGGTTCCAAATCTGTCACCTTAGAGGAACGGCTCTTAGATCAGCGTGTGGGGATGCAGTTGTTTATCTGCGATAGATTAAGGGAGTTTGTTCAAGTATTTCGTAGTACTCATCGGGAAGTTCGTTTCTGGCCAATTGTAGAAGATTGGCCGGAGGGAATGGAACTTTGTTTTTGGGAGTCCCGGTGAGTATATGCCCTCGCCGATTGCAAGGGGTAATTAGGACATTTTTAGCCCTTTGGTTGTTACCATTAATCGTTCGTATGCCATATTTGTTGCTGAGAGAACGGATTCTCTCATTTATGGGGGGTAGTTAAGCGAGTGGATGTACCAATACCGACGGATATCTCCAGTGTTTCCTGAGGCACTTTCTGAGAATTCTACGCTCGCATCCGAGGATTTTATTAGTATATTCTTGATTTAGCGAAGCATAAAGGAGCGCTCTGTAGTCGATAATGGGCCTTATGAAGGTTTTATAGGTGTGCAGGAGAGTCTTGCTAGATGTGCCTCCAAACGTTCCAGATAACACCCCAAGGAGTTTAGCTCTGTTTCTTACCCTGTTTAGGGTGTGTTGGATGTCGATGTTCCAATTGAGTGTCCTGCTGAAGTGGACTCCCAAGTAAACCACCGACGGACGATATTCAAGAGTTTCTCCTTGAAGGGCTATTCTGGTTGTTTCGTACCTAGCACTACGAGGGTGTCTGAAGGCAATCATTTGTGTTTTGGTTGAGGGTGACTCTCCATTTATTGCACCACCTCACTACCTTGTCTAATAGAGTTTGGGCCCTATCGAAGGCAGAGGGCCGTCCTAGCGTGCCTCGCGCAGTGCCTGCAGTGAGCAGTGCAGTATCGTCGGCGTAAAGTAGGATTGACTCGGTTCGATTAATGGGATGGGGAATGTCACTGTTGTACGCTGTGTATAGTATAGGAGCTAATATGGATCCTTGTGGCACTCCTGCTTGAGGAGTAAATGGGGTGGATAATTGGTTAGCGACTTTGACGCGAATTGTTCGATTTGAGAGGTAGGAATGAATAAGTTTGATAAATGTTATAGGCAGTCCAAATCGGTGGAGTTTTTCGATCAGGCCTGGGTGCCAGACCTGGTCGAAGGCCTTTTGGACGTCTAGGAAGATGCCTATAGCATATTTTCTATGCTCATTAATGGTTTGGGAAATGAAAGTAGCTGCTTCAATCAATGCGTTACGTGTGGAATGTTCAGCTCTGAATCCAAATTGAAAACTGGGGAGAATGTGGTTTGTCTCTAGGAATTCTACGAGTCTCTCCTTGAGGATTCTCTCGTAGACTTTACCTAGAGTGTTAAGAAGAGAAATAGGTCTGTAGGATTCTGTGCTGGTAGGTGGTTTCCTAGGTTTAGGAATCATGACTGTATTGGCTACTTTCCATGAAGTTGGAAAATAGCACAACCTGAGACATGTATTGATTGTGTTTGTAAGCAGGGGTATAATACTCTCTGGAAGTTTTTTGAGGCACCTTCTGTGGATACCATCTGGGCCAGGAGATGTGTTTTTTCCTATGTTACACATCTGCCTGACGGTTTCCTCCTCCACAGGAGCCACCATCGGATGAGGGTAGGCTGCCATGTGTTGGGGGTTTTGGAGTATTTCTTCCACTCTCCTTTCGACATTGCGTCTGTGTCGCTCGTTGAAGTTTGGGTTGTAAGGTGAGATGAAGGCTGTTTGGAGAGAGCTTTTAAAAGCTTCGGCCTTATCTAGTGGATTATTAAGGATGACGTTATTGACTACAAGATGTGAATGATGTTTAGACTTTTGTTTCGTTAGGATTTTGAACTTGTTCCAGAATTTACTCCCTTCTCTATAGTCCAGCTGAGAAGTAACATGCCTCCACTGAGCTTGTTTCAGCCTGTTGACCTCCAGCCTGATGGACGCTGAGAGTCGGTTGTATTCTGTTTTGATGAGGGGGTCTCGATATCTTTTATACTCTCTGATTAGTCGTCGCTTTGTTTTGATGTTAGCGATTATTCTGGGAGGTAGAGTTGGAGTAAAAAGATTGTATCGAGTTACTGGAATTGCTAAGGATGAGGCCTCCCGTAGAAGGCTCTCGATTTTAGAGATTCCTGTGTCAACTTCGTTGATGGTTGACATATTACCTAACTGAGGAATGTTATGATCGATATAGTCTTGGAATAGTTCCCAATTAGCTTTACGATAATCTTCCCTATATATAACAGGTCTTATTTGCGGAGGTTCTGTGAAGTTAGTTTTAACTAACAAAGGAAGGTGGTCAGAGGTTATTGAGTCAGCAATGAAGCATTCATCATCGAACATGCCCAGCACATTATCTGTGCAGAGGATATGGTCGACGATGGACATTCCAGCCGGCCCAAAAAACGTGACTTCGGAGTTGGTGATTCTGGATATTGGCAGATCAAGAAGTAAGTTTGAGAGCATTCTGCCAGCTGGATTTATTGTACTATCACCGAATTGGGTATGCCTGCAATTAAGATCGCCCATTAACACTGCTGAGTTGAGTGTGGAAAAATACTCTAACAGCAGGTTGGAAAGGGGTTGATTTGGATGCTTGTAATAGGAGATTATCGTAATTTTGATGTTATTTTGTACGTATATGTCAACTGCCAGGAAATCCAGGTCTGGAAATTGGATGTGGGGGGGAAGAATGTGTGGGGAAGTAGGTATGCTGTTATGTATCAGCAAGCCGTTTCCACGGCTGACCTGGCTTTTGTGTAGGTGATATGAAGTATATCCTGTAAAGTTAGGCGTGGTTTTGGACAGGGTATCGGTGAGGGATAGGATTTGTATGTTATTGTCAAAGAGCATTTGCTTAATTAAAGCTCTCTTTCTACCAATACCCTGACAGTTGACTGTACCATATATTGGCATATAAAAAAGAAGAGGGGAAAAATCAAGACTGTGTATAGACTTTAGAGAACTTAACAAAATAGTCACACCTCAATCACAGCCTTTTCCATTGATAGAAGATTTAATAATAAAAACAGTAAACTGTAATTACTTTACAACATTAGGTATTAACTCTGCATTCTGGTCAATTCCAATGAAAATTGAAGATAAACATAAAACAGCATTTGTAACACAAGAGGGACACTTCCAATGGACCTGTCTACCATTTGGATTGAAGACATCACCAGCCATTTTCCAAAGAATACTGAGTAACATAATAAGAAAATATAAAATGTCAGATTTTGCAATAAACTTTATTGATGATATTATAATATTCTCAAAGACATTCACAGATCACATTTCACATATATCTACATTATTGGAAACAATTATGAAAGAAGGGTTTAAACTAAAATTCTCAAAATGCTCATTTGCGAAAAATAGTGCAAAATATTTGGGTCATATAATCGAAAAGAATTCGGTGAGACCATTAAAAGATTACCTGACCGCTGTAAAAGATTTTCCAGTTCCGGAAAAGAAAAAAAATATCCGTCAATTTTTGGGAAAAATTAATTTTCATCAAAAATTTATACCACACAGAGCAGTTATACTTGAACCGCTATATAACCTTTTAAGGAAAGATGTTAAGTTCATCTGGACAAAAGAATGTCAAGAAGCCTTCGATAAGATAAAAATTTGGTTGTGTTCACAACCCATTCTGAAGATATTTGACCCAAACGTCCCAATTAAAATCTACACAGATGCATGCATGATTGGTGTGGGAGCTGTGCTAAAACAGGACGATGAAAATGGTAATAGTAGACCAATGGCATATTTTTCAAAAAAATTAACAGAAGCGCAAAAGAAGAAAAAAGCAATATATCTAGAATGCTTAGCCATAAAAGAAGCTGTAATATATTGGCAACACTGGCTAATGGGCAAAGAATTTAAGGTATATTCTGACCATAAACCCTTAGAAAATATGAATTTTAAAGCTAGAACTGATGAAGAATTAGGTGATTTGGCTTACTACTTATCACAGTACAACTTTAGGGTTAAATATAATCCAGGGGCAACAAACCAAGAAGCGGACTGTCTGAGCAGAAATCCAGTATTAGAACCAGAGGAAAATTTGGACGATTTTCTTCAGTTTGTAAACCACTATTATAGTGATTTACAAATGAGTGAATCCATAAGAAAAATTAACTTAATAGATATAGCAGAGATACAACAAGATCAAAGAGATTTACACAATAGTAATTTGACATTTAAGAATGGAATCTATTATAGAAAAATAAGAAAAAGAGACAAAATTTGAATATCAGAAAATTTTAGTATAGATCTAATAAAAAGGACACATTACACCTACTGTCATTTAGGACAAACACAGATGATAAACAAGATAACTCCATTTTATGCAGCAAAAAACTTGTTAAAAAATATAAGAAAATATGCAATAACTGTGAAATTTGTTTGAAAAACAAATCAAGAAGAAAACCCAAATATGGATGGATGTCACATTTAGGTCCAGCAAAACGACCATTTGAAATAGATACACGACCAAATATAGACACTGTTGGAGGATTTGGTGGATGTCGGTCAACAAAGAAGTACCTCCATATATTAATTGACCATTTTACAAGGTACGTTTATATTTTAACATCACAGAATCAAAGTGCAACGGACTTTATAAAATTGACAAAAATGGTAACAGACAATTACCAAGTCGACATAGTGTTAGCAAATCAATACCCTGGAATAAACTCAAGAATACAAACAATTTCTTAAGAATAATAATACAAAACTAGTATTCACTGCTGTTGATGAACCATTTTCCAATGGGCTGAATGAAAGGGTAAACCAAACGCTCGTAAATAAAATAAGATGTAAAATATATGAAACAAAAAACAAAGTTGCATGGTCAACAGTTGCACAAAAATGTGTAGCAACCTACAATAAAACAGAGCATACGATAACAAGGTTTACTCCAAAATATCTAATAGAAGGTGAAAACACAAACATACTACCTGATGAAATAAGACCTAGAGTCACACAAGAAAAATTAAGTAAAGATAGAAAATTAGCATTGAAATATACATTAAAATCACATGAATGCAACAAAAGAAGATTTGATGCACATCGAAAAGACCTACAACTAAATGTTGGAGACCAAGTATACGTGGAAAATGGTAATAAATTAAACAGAGCAAAGCTAAACGAATTGCGAACTGGACCGTACACAATTAAGAAGAAATGGTCGAATTCTATCTACGAATTGGACACTGGACACAGTAAAGAAGAGTCAAACCTGTTCCACATTACAAAACTAACACCGTTGTTTGAAGAATCCAAAAATGAAAACACAAATACCTGTCTAGTTCTCACCTGAAGGGTGAAAAAAATATATAAAACATATAATATATAATAATGAAAAATATAAAACTACAGACCTGTAGAAAAAAAGCAATGCTATGGGGCGTTTAAGTTACTAAGAAAGTACTGAAAATTATTGAAATTTAGGCTCTATTAGCTGAAAAATATGATTTAGAATCTCCCGCTATTAAAGTACCTACTACAAATTATATTACATTTTTGTAACATTTTAAACCCACTTTTTTGCTCTTAATAACAACAGTTGACGAGAAAACCAAATTAAAAAATAATTCTCCCATAATTAAATTCCGTGCTTTTGCCAAAACCTTTTCATCGAATATCTGACATACACAAATTTAGAGGATATTTTTTTCAGTTTTTTAACCTTAACAAAAAGGCAAAACGAAAACCTTGCTATTCAATCTCACATATTTTAAAAATGGATTTGTTAACCTCAGGGAAATTTTGTAATTGGTTTACGTAGGGAAACCCTATTTAAATTTTTTTATAATGAGCGCTTCTATGTTGTTTCTTTAATTGTATTGCATTTATAAAACCTCCATGTTCTTTTACATGAGCAAATTTTAATTAGAGTCCGTACAATCTAGACACCGTTGCACCTCATTTTCTACGTCAGAGATCTAAGTTGACATTGTTGCCAAATTACAAAAAATTCTTGAATTCATTTTAAATCAAATAGATCACATTTGTATATGCTTTAAAACTCGTTTTATGACAATTTGGCGAATTTCTTATTATTTTAAAACAACGTCATTATACAGTCACTGGGACATCCAGTGACTGTATAACTATATTCCTGCACAAAGTCATTCCATTTGTCTCATTTTAACGATAATGATATTATTCTAATTATTTTTTTCACTTTGGATTCTCTGTTATTTACATGTCAACAGACATGTAAATTGTCCACATGTTACAATAAACCACCAAGTTATCCCAATGAAGACCGAAGTCAAATATTTAGGTATTCATCTTGATCAGAAACTAACATGGAAAGCGCACATTAAAGTTAAAAACAACAACACCATTTAAATACCAGACAAATGAATTGGCTTCTTGGTAGAAGTTCTCAATAATTATCCATAGAGAACAAACTGGCAATATACGAAATAATACTAAAACCTATATTACCCTACGGGATTGAACTATGGGGATGTACGAAACCATCAAACACCAAAATTCTGCAGATATACCAATTAAAAACTTTAAGAATCCTTGCAAATGCATTCTGGTATATTTCAAACCAAACATTACATGAAGACTTAAGAATACCATTCATAAAAGACGTAATAGGACTGCATGCACCCAAACATAGAACATCATAACAACGAGCTGATTTCCAATCTTACCAATAATTGTCCATTACCAGTTCGGAGACTCAAGTGACAGTGGCCAGAAGACTTGTGTGAGTGACACTTATTAGTGAAGATAGTGGTGAATAAGGTGAACCGGCACTGGCCAGCAACACCTACAAAACATTACATAACTTATCAGATTTACTTAATACTCCTTTATACAGAGTAGATTGTAAATTTGCAAGTTTCAAATAAAAAAAATTTTTGATTGTAAATTAAAGAGTATGCCATCTTTCCATCTTGGTTTTGGTCATCATCTTGTTTGCTTATTCGTGGTCTCCAGATAGTCACCTCTTTGTTACTCAGTTACTCCTATCTTTTGTACTCTCCTCTGATTAATTTTCCAGATCATCTCCATTTTAGGGTATTTATGAGGTTTTCTACATCTTCAACTCTTCCTTGAAGAGTATAATTGCGAAACATATCGATTAATAATTTAACCACCAGTTTATTCAACTTCCGGCAAATTGAATGAATTGCCAAATAGTGTTGCAATCAACGAACTGTCAACACTGATGGAATGGCTCCGTCCCATTCAAACAGTGAAGCGAGATTGCCTGCAACATACAAGAGAGAGGTCCTAAAGAGACAGATAATTTTTCAGGTAAAATTTGCTATAACTACCACCAGAGTCGCCAGGTGTGATTTTATAAACCCCCACTTATAAACTGAAATTCCCTCAAATCACCCAAATTTTTTGCCGCATTTTAATAAATTAGTAGTCAAATGTAGAGAACAGTAAACAAAAATTATACTACTTATCAACAGAGGGCCCTGGAAATAATTCATGGGTCCTATCTTCTTCGATTAAATGAGAGTATAATATTATAGTTCTATGTGTATATTCGCAAATTTAATTTCCCATGACCCCTTAAAATCTTCCATTATTTTCACCCCAAAAATCTCCCAACCATTTCTGCTTAGAGAAGTTCCCCTATACGCTTTCAAATTACCCCAAAATTGTCTTCCCTCAATCTGGCCACTCTGACGTACCTGACTAGCACTGTCAATTTGTTTGTTTACGAAAGATAGCGATTATCTTCACTCCTTTACCTGATTATCTTCTATCTCATCCTGAAGGCATTAAATTCGCTTCATGGCGATTCCATCAGTGTTGACAGTTCGTTGGTTGCAATACCTAACGTCCTTAAATTAAATTTATCGCCAACCGTCCTCAAAGTCATTCATTATTGTACTCATTTGACCTCATTTGCGGCAGTAAAGTAACACTTTATTGTACTGAAAGAAGAATTTTACTTAACCTGCCGCGATTAATCAAATTAACCAACATTGAATGTAAGTGGTCGATAACAGTAACCGAATGGCGAGTATTTGAGTGGACTTACAATTTATTTACTTTAATTATTAAAAATATTGTACGCAATTTGCGATATTATCAATTAAATGTATGTCAAAAAGTGAAATTCTGTAGTATTTTGTAATTATATTCATATAAAATAAATTAAAACTTTACCGATTTAGTAATTATTCAATATTGATAACTATCGATTAAAAATCGAAAGCGGCCATCTTGCAAGTTATCTGTCTCACTGTCATGAAATTATTATGACGTCTAAAATATAAAAAGTTCTTAAATTGTAAATTGCATGTAAGCGTTAAAACCAATATCAAATTATGTCGGCAAATATTATTTTATATCAATAAAACATATCTTAACCGATTCTCAAATATACCAGCAAACGAGAAGTAAAATCAACTTTCCCAGGGACACATATGAGCTTCTTAGAGACAATACAATTATCAAAAATATCATACAGTTTTTAACGGAAATAAGAATAAAAGACATTTAATTGTATCACAAATTTTTCAGGTATATTTTTGTTAGTACATATATGTATTTACTTAATATTACAATCTCTTTTTATTTTTAATATGTATTTTCCATTGTTGTCGTGGTTCGGACGACATTAAATTAAAAAAATATATGTTGGCGATAAAATTTTATATGCAGCACGTCAGTAAAGAGTCCTTATCGAAGTCGTCTGTTACTCGCCTCGGTCGCTCTTCTCGTAATATCAGACTAGTTCGATAAAGAGTCACTTTACTGACTTTGTACATAAATAACTATTGTCAGCTTTCAAAGTATGTACAAAGTTTTTTACTACGCTAGAGCCATTAACCTCTATGCTGAGATATACATTATTGGTGAGCTTATATTTTAGGGAATTTTGCCTTTTTTGAGCGCAGTCTAGTATAAAATTTTTACCGAACCAACAACTGTAGTGCAATAATTAAGTAGCTGTCAATAAAACCATTTTTTTACTCCACAACTTCAACATGTATTTATCATCGTCAATCGAGAAAAAACGGACACATGGCATTAAAAAACAATTCGAATATGATATTGCATCGAATTATCCACCAACCAAGGAAACAAAAGATTAGATTGTAACAAGTTGCTAGAGCTATTTGTAAAACATTTAAGTGCCATTTAAGTATCGATAAATAATTTTGAAAAATGTATTACTTGATAGGTCATAAAAATTATCAGACACGATTCTGAAATTAACGCAAGGTACCTACGCGTTATCACAGGCTCAATTACTGTGAAATGTCACTCAGGGTCATACAATCGGCCATAAAATAAGCTATAAATTTTCAAAATAATGTGCTAAACATTAAAAATTGTACAAATACCGATTATAATATTTTTTATAACTATATTAACTGCGTATTATTTTGTTTTCAACTAGTGCGGCAGATTCGTGCAAATATTATAAGAATTGCACATTTAATGATACAAGCATATAATGTGGTCCACATATACTGCACATATAAAGGTACAAATTTAGATATGAGGCCATCTCAGATTTTGCCTTTTATAAAAATGGCGGTAATTCAAAATGGGCGACTATACATCTGTGACTAATAGCACGATATCTTTTAAATTAAAAGTCCGATTTCAACCAAATTTGCTACATAGGTTCCTTTTGTGATTTACAAGATCGATATCGTGAACTGGAAGAATCGGTTTACCAGAAGTTATGTTTTATCTGGTATCTTATGTAAATCTATTTTATATTATGTAAATAATATATTTTCAATTTTTTCACCCTATATATTTTAATTTTTCAAAATGGTAATACCACCATTGAAAAGAGCGTAAGAATATGTTTTAGGAAATATTTTGAACTTTTTAGTTATGTTAATTACCATTTAATAAATGCATAACGTATCTTCACATGTACCTATGTGTGGTAGATTCATGCAAATAATATAAGAATTATTGTGTATTTAATGGTAGAAGCATATAATTTGGACCACATATACTACACATACAAAAGTTCAAATTTAGATATGAGGCCATCTCAGATTTTGCCTTTTACAAAAATGGCGAGCATTCAAAATGGCGGCTGTAGATATGTGACTAATAGCACGATAACTTTTACGAAGCACGATAACGAAAAGTCCGATTTCAGCCAAATTTGGCACCAAGGTTCTTTTTTAATGAGTAAGATCTAGGTTTTGAACCGGAACAATCGGTTTACCAGAAGTTGCGTTTTTACTGTTTTTTTATGTAAAAATATGTTGTTTTTTTTTCAAATCTTCCACCCTGTATATATTAATTTTTCAAAAAGATAATACCGCCATTGAAAAGAATGAAAAAATATTTTTTAGGAAAGATTTTGAACTTTTTAGTTATGTTAATTACCTTTTAATAAATGCATAAGGTATCTTCACATGTAGCTATCTATGTGCGGCAGATTCATTTTGAATGCCCGCCATTTTTGTAAAAGACAAAATCTGAGATGTCCTCATTAGGGTGGGCTGAAAAAACAATTTTTTTTATTTGATTCGCAATACCTCACAAAAATACTTTAAAATGTATAATATATGTCTGAATTGCCAATATAAATGAGTGAGATTAAATAAATTATTAGAAGAATTTTTTTGCTTAGCAACAACACTTTAGTTTATTTTAGTAATATTTTGTATTTTGACAACGGCACCCGATTTGGGCGTCGAAACGTTAATAAAATTATTTTTTTCATTTTAATTGTGGCTTATTTCCCATATAAATAATTAATCATAAAAATGCCACAAGGAAATAGCTTCAGAACAACATTAAGAAACCTCACAAAAGTTGTTAATTACCTATCTGAGTAAATTTCTGAAAAAAATTTCTAAATAAAAAAATATCTTCCGTTCGCGCATTCCATTCAAACTTTTGAAAAGTTGCGAAAATTTGCTCGTCTTTGACTTTTTTTTTTAATAACTAAATTCACTATTATCAAAACTCGATAGGTCCTAATGTTGAATTTAGCGTATGAGAAACCTAAAAAAAAATTGAAATCAGTAGTTTTTCAACATTAACTGACCGCGCAAATCGTGTAAAACATGGTATTTTTACAACTTTTTGCTTGATTTTGAACAAAACTAGTAATAATAAGTACCGCTTATTTCAATCTCCCACCGAAGCTGCGGTTTGAACAGTTCATATGGTCGTATTCTAAAGTAATCATCGAATGTAAAAAATCATGTAAAACCGGTTTTCGCCCGGGCGAATTTACTTTACGCGGTTGTTACGGAAGTTACTCTAGATCGTATGATCTGTTGGGGGAAACCGGTTCTTCCCAACACTCCCCACTCTTCACCCGAGTGTTTCTCTATCTCGTCTAACCTTCCTTCCTCAGTTACCTACTACCTATCGATTACCGAAGTCATATTTGTAAACTGTTTCAAGTTCGTTTTCAACATTTTGTTTTGTTCATCGTGTTAGTGAATTTTGGTAAAAAATGTCGTGTAAAAAAGTCACTACAAGAAAGGATTTTGAATGCCCGATTCTTGGTAATCCTCGAGATTTTCCAAATAATAAACTCCCCAATTACGAAGATGTCTTATTGTGCTGCTTCCAAGTAAGGTATGAGATGTCACTCTACACTAACAACAAAAAAGTGAGCTTTAGTGAAGTAGCTAATACGGTTGCTACAAAGATAATGAATTTGTATTCAAAAGCTTCTACTCCTTCGATGACCAAAGAAAGAATAGTGCAACTTATTAATAAGTACCATGATAAGTACTACAAAATCAGAAAATCTTACCATCGTGACATAAACAAACCCGATTTCAAAAAAAAGATTGACGAGTTCAAACGTGATTCTGCCTTGCTTTTTGATATGGCTGCGTGTAAATGTCCAATTGTCGTGAACTGCACTTGTAAAAAAACTGAGTTGAGTGAGTGCAAGTGCAAGTGCACGATTTCAATAAACTGTCATTGTGAGAAAGCCAACAAAATTCCAGCTATTGAATTACGATTTATTTATCTACAAAGAAGGTATGGTTTGGGAAAGATTGGATCGTTGGACTTGCAGGAAACACACAAATTAGCGAAACAGCTTGACAGAAAAGCCAAGAACATAAAGCCCCAGCCAAGTACGTCGAGAGGAATAATTAAGGAATCTGACGAAAACGTACAGTTTATAAAGGTGAAAAAAGATTCTGATAGTGATGATGACCTTGACTTATACGACCCTCCAGTGCGGCACCGAGTTGTCAAAAATAAAAAACCATGGCAGATGATCAATCTCAAAACAACATCTCTAGCTAGTGATCGTTTCCTTGATGTCCTTGAGTGATCTCTAGCTAGTGATGTCCTTCAAGATTTTGGTATCATTAATGACACAGACACTTCCCAAGTTATTGACAAAAATAAAATACGCAGAGGAAAAACTCAAAACAGAAATTTTTTGCAGTGTCAATCGATTAAGGAAGCATTACATGGATTGTACTTTGATGGGAGAAAAGATGAAACCATAGTAATAAAAGAAACTCAAAGCGCTTTCGAAAAACTGAGAAAGAACCCTCATTCAGGAACCTGGATCAAAATATATTGGCCATGGTTGCCTATTTGGCTAAACAAGGGATTTCCCTTGAAGAACTTGATGTGATTGGGAGTGATGGAACGGTGATTAATACAGGTTGGAAAAAAGGTGTCATTCATCAGATTGAGTTGCATGTTGGAAGACCAGTGCAGTGGGCTATTTGTCTGCTGCACTTCAATGAGCTACCGTTCCGCCACCTTTTTCACCACTTGGATGGAGTTACCACAGAGCCAAAATCTTTCAGTGGACCAATTGGGAAAAAACTTGTTGGCTGTGAAAAACTACCGCCGGTCCAATTTGAGCCTGTGGATTGCCCCATACCTATTATAGACAGAAAAGTCCTGAGCAAGGATCAAATGTACCTACTTGACATTTCTGTTGCCATCAATACAGGTACTATTTCAGAAGATTTGGCGGCCCGTGATCCTGGCCCCCTTTCACATTCAAGGTGGTTGACTGCGGCTAATCGAGTACTCCGACTTTATGTAAGCATGGAAATACCCTCTGAAGAGGTTAAGCAGTTAATACATTTTATTTTAAAATGCTATATGCCTCTGTGGTTCAAAATTAAAACAAGCAAAAAGTTTACAGATGGTCCGAAAATTGTTTTTGAAACCATCAGAACATCACGCTATCTATCTCAAAACTTGCTGCAAGTCATTGACCCTGTGATTGAGCGGAACGCATTTTTCGCTCATCCCGAAAATTTGCTTCTTACAATGATAGTTGATGAAAGTAGATTCATCAGAGAACTAGGGTTGCGCCGAATTTGGAAAGCACGATCGCTTATGAAGGGAAAGCTAATACGAAATTTCAACACTCCGAGGATAAATTTCGATGCTACAGACTACACCGACATGATTTTTTGGGACACGTGTAAACTTTCTCCTCCTCCCCTTTTAAGGAGGATCACGGATGAAGAAATTAAACAACTGATACACTCTGGCACACCTCTGGCACCTGATTTTGATGATTTTCCTTGTCACACACAAGCAGTAGAACGGTGTGTAAAGCTCGTTTCTGAAGCTTCAAAAAAAGTGTGTGGAGTAGACGCAAGAGATGGCTTGATAAGAACCACCCTCCTGTCACGGTCCATTATGCCTGAATTTTCAACAAAATCTGACTTTAAAGTGCAAACTGTTTAATAAAATTGTTTGTTTTTTTGTTTAATTATTTTATTTTGTTCTAATTATAGTTATTTGAGTAAGTAAATGTGATGTAAAAAAAATTAGAAAATCGGTCATTTTTGTGAGAAATTGTAATATTTAACTGCTTTGCGCGAACGTTTAACAATAATTTATTAAATTCGTCGTTTTTTTGTTTTCTTCATGCCTTAAACTCATCATTAGGACCTATTGCGTTTTCATAATAATACAATTTGTATTTTTAAAAAAATTAAAGAAAACAGCAAATTTTCACAAATTTTTAAAAGTTTGAATGCAATGCGCGAACGGAAAACATTATTTTATTTGGAAATTTTTTTCAGAGTTTTACTCAGACAGGTTATTAACAAATTTTGTGAGGTATTGCGAATAAAAAAAAACAAAAAGTGTTTTTTCAGCCCACCCTAGTCCTCATATCTAAATTTGAATCTTTGTATGTGTAGTGTATGTGGTGCAAATTATATGCTTTTAGCATTAAGTGCACAATAATTCTTATATTATTTGCACTAATCTGCCGCACATAGGTTCATAGGTACATGTGAAGATACGTTATGCATTTATTAATTGGTAATTACCATAACTAAAGAGTTCAAAATATTTGCTAAAAAATATTTTTACGCTCTTCTCAACGCCGGTATTACCTTTTTGAAAAATTAATATATACAGGGTGAAAGAATTGGTAAAAAGCAACATGTTTTTACATAAAAATTAGGAAAAACACAACTTCTGGTCAATCAAGTCAATCAATTCTTTCTGTTCAAGACCTTGGTCTTACACATCAAAAGAAGAACCTATATATCAAATTTGGTTGAAATCAGACTTTTCGTTCAAAAGTTATCGTGCTATTAGTCACACATGTATAGTCGCAATTTTGAATGCCCGCCATTTTTGTAAAAGGTAAAATCTGAGATGGCCTTTTATCTAAATTTGAACCTTGATGTGTGTAGTATATGTGGTCCAAATTATATGATTCTATCATTAAATTCACAATAATTCTTATAATATTTGCACGAATCTGCCACATATAGGTACATGTGAAGATACTTTATGCATTTATTAAATGGTAATTAACATAACTAAAAAGTTCAAAATATTTTCTGCAAAATATTTTTACGCTCTTTTCAATTGCGGTATTACCTTTTTGAAAAATTAACATATACAGAGGGAAAAAATTGAAAATAAAACATATTTTTACATAAACAACCAGTAAAAACACAACTTTTGGTAAACCGATTCTTCTGGTTCACCACATCCATCTTGTAAATCAAAAAAAGAATCTATGTACCAAATTTGGTTGAAATCGGACTTTTCGTTCAAGAGTTATGGTAATATTAAACACTTATGTATAGCCGCCAGTCGCCATTTTAAATGCCCGGCATTTTTGTAAAAGGCAAAATCTGAGATGGCCTCATATCTAAATTTGAACCTTTATATGTGTAGTATATGTGGTCCAAATTATATGCTTGTATCGTTAAATGTGCAATTGTTTCACATATCGGCCGCACTAAACTTATAATTTATACAGACATTTTTTAATACCAAACAGCAAGTATACTAGTACCTACAGTTTATTAAACAAGTAACTAAGTTTTATATGAAAATAATAGGTTCAGTTCACAAAATGGAATATATGATAATGTATATACAGGCTGATTCGTTAAGAATGTCCCATCTATGAGCTGTAGATTCTTGACTTCAAAATATTAAGATTTAACCCAAGTCAGTTAAATAAAATGTGGCTCCTTAGTGAGTTACAATCCTTAGTAATTACTGTAGATTGATTACAGTTTACTGCGGATGCTATTTAGCAACTAGATTTGTCGTTTTTATGGTGAAAAATAATTTCAAAACGCTTTCCGTTCGATCATTTAGTTTGTTTGGTCTGGGATGACATTTTGACCTTTTTATCAAAAATCAAAGAGCGAATAAATGTGTTAGGGTAACTAAAGCGTTTATATAGTCAAAATATGTGGCAAATTTGTCATTAAGATTCAATTTAATGGTACTTTAACGACTTAATAATCACCTCATAATTTTCTCGGATTATGGGAAATCCCTTCAATCAGATTATTTTAATCTTTTCTGTAGAATTTTGAGCTAGTAACTAAAAAAACATTAGTAATTATACCGATAATGCTAATTAAAAGCACAAACTTAAAATGAATTAGCGAAAATATACAAAAAACTTGTGTTAAACCTCAAAAACTATAAGGCGCTTAGGTGATGCAGGACTTTTTAACACCATTGTAGATCCTCAGCTATTATGACTATATCATCGGCGAACCGTAAGTTGTTTAGGTATTCTCCATCTATTTTTATTTCCCTTATCCTCCACTTTTTAGTACGGTCTTAGAACATGCTTTCAAGAATTTGTATTGGAGAACAAGGGCAGTTTTCGCGATATCTGAAGTTAAAAATGAAAGAGCGTACATTAATAAAAATAGCTGTGCCGTTTGATTTTCAATTTCAAATATCTCGAAAACTAATGATTTTATCGTTATGGAATAAACGGTATATTATTTACATATAAAGTATTGAAGAACCGATATATTGTGATACAATAGCAATTCCACCAGTGGCGTAGAATTTGGGAAGGATAAACCATTCACTGTCCCCTGTCGTACGTGTCTGGTAGTATCCAGAAACGTTTGTTAATCATAATAGACCTGAATCCCGCGTACCAAAAAAAAGTTGATTAATAGCAAGTTGAAAATTTGTTAATAGCTTGACATTGTTTAGTCGGACAAACTTTGATGTATGGGAACACTGGAACAGGGGAAGTTTTAATTGAGGAACAGGTTAAAAATTTGGAACGTCAGATTACGAAAACGTTCCATGTATTTTATCGGACAGAACTTCCGATTGATTTGTTAGAATTTCATTAAACTCTCATGCAAAAATCAGACTGGTGTTTATCACCAACTGGGCATTTTAATAAGTGGAACACGAAGAACATGTCAAGTGACAGGAATCGTGTTGGTTAGTAATAGCAGTCTGATTTTTGCATGAGAGTTTAATGAAAGAGTAACAAATCAATTTGATGTTCTGTCCGACAAAATACATGTGACATTTTCGTAATCTGACGTTTCAAATTTTTAAACTGTTTCACAATTAAAATTTCTCCTGTTCCAGTGTTCCCGTACATCAAAGTTTGTCCGACTAGACACCCTTAAGCTATTAACAAATTTTCAGCTTGCTATTAATCAACTTCTTTTTGGTACGCGGGATCCAGACCTATAATTTAGAAGGGTGTACGGTACCTACACTTTTTGCCAAGTTTTACAACGATGTGTCAAATAGTTTTATAGTACTGGGTACAAATATTTTTTTCAATTTTTAAACAAAACACCCTTTAACTCAGTAAGAAGTCACATTTTATTTAAGTGATTGGGGTTGGTTACATCTTAATATTTTGAGGTCTAGAATCTACAACTCTGAGATTGGACATTCTTAACGAATCACCCTGTAGAAATTTTTTAATACTAAACGGCAATTATACAGTTTGCTAAACAAATATCTAAGTTTTATATGAAAATAATGGGTTAGTTCACAAAATGAAATATATATTTTGAAATTAAATACATTAGCATAACGTTATTTTAATGAGCGTAATTTACTGTAACCAAAAACAGTCATAGATCAATAAATACACTATTATTATCTTCCTTTTCGAGTATTGTTTCTGATAATCAAGGTTTTCAACAATAGCATTAACCAATATTTGACAAAAGGGTAGTAAAATCGATTTCAAAACGTACTGCTAAAATTTTGACCCTTTTGGAATATGTAGACTAATTAACTTTTTTTGTATGCTTGTACTAGGGCGGTTCGATAAATACTTATCCACTAAAAGAAAAACGAAATTTTTGGAAAAGTTGTGATTTATTTCTAAACGTAGTGTCCTTTTAGCTCGATACACTTGACCCAGATATATTCCAATTTCTTTAACCAGTCTTAAAAAAACGTTTTCTTGAGGTCTGTAAAGTACGGCGTTATCTAACTGCCCCACGAATTACCTGTGTCCATTAATCCCAAGTACCTGCTGCCCCATCGCCGAGAAAGTTGGGGATTAAGTCTTAATGACCGGAAATTCCAAATTTGATTATAGTTGAAAGTAAGAATATAAATATTTTCAGTTATTCACTTCAGTTGCAAGTATTACGGTATAGTGTCCGGTTTTGTTTGTTAGTTTAATTTTTAAATTGCGAATCCAACGGCTATGTTTAGTCAAAGGGGAGAACTTTTATTAATAATTAATGAATATAAATATTCAAAGGCCCATGTCTCCAAAGATGGAAAAGTTAGATGGCGATGCATCAAAGAAGGGTGTCAACAAAAAGTGTACACAAAGGAAGGTGATGAAAATTACGTTATTCTTGAAAAAGCATCGGTGGAGCATAATCGTGCTCCAGATATCCACGTTGACCGGCAAATTTTTAGTAATTCTACAAAGAGGAAAGCTGCAGAAGATATATGTGAAAGACCTTTAAAGATTGTCCACAAGGAATTGAGGAAGGAAAATTTCAGCAATTTACCGCTGACGACGAAAGACATTTCTTGCGTTCGAAGAAATATCTATGCTGCAAGACGAAAATCCACACTACACACCATCATTGCCCAAGTCTCAGGAAGAAGTTCTACAAGTGTTAGTGAACTTAAATTTAAAAACAAATATGTACAGGTGAAAACTTTTTATTATCTACGAAAAATAATTCCGCAATTTTTAGTTGCTTCACAAATCTTTACTTTTTGTGTAATGTAGATTCTTTGTATGTAGATGGAAATTTTCAATACTGTTCTAAATATTTTTGTCAGATGTTTACTATACATGGCTACAAAAATGGATTTTATGTTCCTCTAGTATTTTGTTTGTTACCAAATAAATCACAGCAATCGTACAAAAGTACTTTTGATACATTATTAACAATATATACAGATCTGAATTTAAATTTCAAACCAAAGCGAATATTTTTTGATTTTGAAATAGCAATTCAAAGTGCAGTCAAGTTAGTGTCGCCCGACATTATTATTTTTTGTTGCAAATTTCATTTAACACAAAATTGGTACCGAAAAATTCAAAATTTAGGTTTGTCCTCGGAATATAAAAATCAAACTGTTATTGGAAAATATTTAAAATTATTTTTCGGCATTCCTTATTTAAATCCAAATAATGTTGGTGATTTTTTTCTGATGAACTTTTAATATTATGCCAGAAGATGATAGAGTTTTGCAATTTTGTGATTACATAGCTAGTTGATAATTATTTGACGGAAGATTCAACATTTCCACCTTACATGTGGGCTTCAAATTCATCATCTCTTATATTTACTACAAACGCATGTGAATCATTTCACTCGAAATTTAACGAATGTTTTTTATAAATTACATCCTGACATATTTAAATTTACAGACATTTTGTTAAATTTTCAAGCAGAAGTATATGTGAAAATTAGGACTGCACGCAGATTCGAAAAAAAACTTGATAAAACGGCAAAAAGAAAAGTTGATTTTATTGTAAATAGGCTAAATGAATATTACGTTAATCAAAACATTACTAAATTAGACTTCAATAAGTCAGTTTTCAATAAGAAAATTCTTTAGGGAAGTGAAGACAGTCAGACAAGGTGGAAATGTTGGGGTAACACAAGCTATGAGAAATGAAGCAGATGAACTGATAATGATGGAAACGGAAATCGTAGAGCGATGGAAGGAATACTTTCGGAATTTACTAAATATTGAAAGTGAGATGGAGGAATCAGAGACTACATTTCATTCTGCAGATGTGGAAATACCACCACCAACACTCCAAGAAGTAAAGAATGCAATAGCATCTCTTAAAGATCACAAAGCACCAGGAAATGATGGTATAAATGGAGAATTGATACAAAAAGGAGGAAACGTTTTACATCAAAAATTGTATGACATTACTCTCAGAGTATGGCAACAGCAGAAAATGCCTAGAGAATGGAATGGAAGCGTTATAATACCCATACATAAGAAGGGAAATAAAGAGCAATTCCGAAACTACAGAGGCATATCGCTTATTAGTACAGCGTATAAGATTCTATCAATTATCTTACTAAAGAGACTCACTCCGTATTCGGAAGATATTCTAGGCGACTACCAATGCGGCTTTCGAAGTGGAAGGTCAACAATAGATCAAATATTTACCATGCGACAAATATTAGAAAAAAACTGGGACTTCAACCGAGATGTACACCAAATCTTCGTAGATTTCCAGCAAGCATATGACTCGATAAAAAGAAGCAGACTATGGCTAGCAATGCTAGAAATGGGAATACCAAGAAAATTAGTGCAGCTCACTCAAATGTGCGTGGCAGACTCATATGCACAGGTAAAGATAGGAAACAGAACATCGATGTCATTTACTATAACATCAGGGCTTAGACAAGGAGACCCTTTATCACCATTGCTATTCAATTTGGCGTTAGAATACGCAATAAGTAAAATATCGTCTGAACTAACAGGGGGATTCGCAAATCGAGGATCAAAACTATTGTTGGCCTTTGCCGATGATCTAGATGCAGTCGCTCATTCTACAAGAGACGTAAGAGAGGTGTTTTCACAGCTCGAGGAGGAAACAGGTAACCTGGGCCTTCGAATAAATGAAGAGAAGACGAAATATATGCTGGTGACCAAAAATCCAAGACCAAGAGTTAGGCAGAACGTAACTATTAATGACCACAACTTTGAAGTAGTAAAAGGGTTTAAATATCTTGGAGCAGTAATCACAGAGGACAATTACATAGAAAAAGAGGTCTCAGCAAGAATAGCTGCGGGAAATAGAGCATTATACTCCCTATCATCATTATTAAGATCTAAGCTGCTGAAAAGACAATCTAAATTAAGACTATACATGTCAATTATTCGCCCAGTTGTTACATATGGGAGTGAAACATGGACTCTACATCAGCGAGAAATAAATAAATTGCTGATATTTGAAAGGAAAGTCCTCAGAATGATATTTGGTCCTCAAAGACATGAATTGACAGGAGAGTGGAGAAGGCACCGCAATGCTGAATTGTTGACTCTATATGGTACTGAAAACATCGTCAGACATATAAAAGCTAATCGGATAAGATGGGCAGGTCATGTAGTAAGATCAGAGAAAGACAGAGTGCTAAAGACAGTGTTCTTCGAGAGACCGAGTACAGTTCTTTCGAGAGACAAAGTAGAAGATCAGTGAGCCGTCCCAGAAAAAGATGGAAGGATGATGTTGAAACCGATATATCTAGGACTGGGGTACAACAATGGCAAATCGAAGCGAAAGATCGCAGACGATGGAGGGCCATAGTGGATGCGGCGAAGACTCACCCCGAGTTGTAAAGCCAGTCAAGAAGAAGAAGAAGAAGTCAGTTTACAATTATTATGCAGCCAACTTTTAAAATCTAAAATATAGTTTTCACTACTAATCAGACATTAGAATTAACCATTGTTATTGTTTAACTGTAGTTTTTGTTATTGTGCATATATAAGTTAATGTAGATTTATAAATAAATTTTTTCTTCAAACGTCAAATAATGATGACATTACTTATCTAACTTGATCCTGTCAAAGTTTGATGTCTCCGCCGGCAGCAGTTTTTTTTCCCATTTCTTTACGGCGGAGGGAAAAATGTTGTCATGGCAACAATATGAAACATGTCACAAAGCAACAATACAAATGTCATTAACAACAATTAAACATCATTTTTATTAAGTACAATTAGTTAATGAGGCATTTTCAAAATTGAAACCGTGCAAAAATGTTCCCGACTCTTGATACGCATCGCATTGGTAATTTTTGATGGTACTGATGGTCGAGCACAACTTTCAGCAATCATTCCCGATGTTGGCGAATCATGAGGGGGTAAAATTTTTTGAGCATTATTGTTCTTATTTCTTATTGAATCCTCTATATATCCTTCGGCAACCGTGCTTGATTTCCAGCCCCCATGTCGTTTGAGGCATTCTAGATTTCCGCCTCCATCAATTAAAAGTGTTGCTGAAGTTCATCGTAAAGAGTGACCCGTGTATGCGCTTGCATCGTTTAAATTTAAATAACTAGCTATTTTTTGGGCTACTGCGCTGATCGAATGTATTCCCATGACGCTTCGGTAACACTTTCCATTTTGGTACTTGATAAAAAATCGGTTTTCTGTGAAATTTTCAGGTCGCAGTGATGCATACTTTTTATACAGTTTAATGTAGTTTTGACCAATTATCGTAAAAGATCTAATTTGTCGTGTTTTACTGTCCGGGATTTTGATAATTATTACATTTTCTTTATCCTCAATGTCCACAGTCTTCATTTTTACCATTTCGTCGCATCGACAGGCGCCGGTAACCCCAATTAACAAAACAATCTGAAATATTTTTATAATTTAGTAGAGTATACTACATGCTTTGCAATATAATTTTTTTTACCTTTAATCCTAAATACAACTTATCTGGCGCTTCAAATAAAAATTTATCAAACTCGTCTTTAGTGAAAACTTTAGACTTCTTTGCAGTATATCCTTCGCTTGTCTTTTTCAGAAAGGCACGTAACTTTAAAAATTTGCTTATATCCACATTTTTTCTAATAACTAACTCGGATTTTATCATAGAGTATCGTGACCACATTGTAGAAGATTTCCATTTATTTTCATTTTCCATTATATTAAAATATGCCAGTAAAACGTCTTCGGTAACTTGCCGTACTCCTCTTGTATCGCACCACTCTTGGAAGTGCTTGTACGCTAACCGATACTTTATTCCGGACTTGGAGGGCCCCAAACGTGCTACTGCATCATTAGCCGCGGACTCAATTTCGTTTAGGTTTTCCATTTTCGCACTAAATTTGCGCTTGCGGTTGCAACACCAATAAGCTGTCTTTAATAATTGCAAACAACTGTAACCAGGGAGACGCAAATCCCACCGACGACTTAATTATTTTAATTTCTAACATCTAGACGACTTTGATAGTTGTCACAGTTAATTTCGAGTAAAAATAGCGTATGAATTGTACTATTTATGGTTGAAAATTGCTAAGTTTGAAGAAAAAATAGTATACTTTATTCGGCAAAGAAGCGACTTTTCTTGACTTGCCCTCTATTACGCGCCTCACTTCGTTCGGCGCGTAATATCGGGCGCGTCAAGAAAAGTCATGATTCTCCGCCTCATAAAGTAATATACTATTATTCGATTATATTGTTATAGTTTCATTATTTAATTATTTAAAATTTTTGCTCATGCTTTGGGAATTGGGTTCCTTTTTGAATACAGTAAAGTAAAATAAAAACTATATATGTTCACAAAAATATTATCTAAGTAATTAGGTAGCGTGGGGCAGTTCGTAGTCGCTTTTAATCCTACTATAAAACTGAACCCATTAAAATCTAGGTAGCGTGGGGGAGTTCGTAGTCGCCCGCAAAGTAGGCTTCCATGCAGGGCCAAATTTAGAGACTCGGTGAATGGGATAAAAGTTCGTAGCCTATTCGACCAATTTAGCCATGGCGACGGCAGAGAAGTGAATCAGTGCATTGTTGTGGTGGGAAATTATTTTTTTCTTTCCCAACTGGGGCTGTTTCTTCTGCAATTCGGCGTGGAATCGGCCAATAATGCGGCAGAGTAAAGCCCTGTGACCGTTTTGCACTTTTAGAGGAAGTTTATATAGACCATAAAACTGTGACTATCACCTTTTAGGACCATAGGACAGTCTTTGTCTCGTCTTAAGTTGGTCTTTACCTCTCATAACAGCACAATGTGTCTGCGAGCAGGCATGACTGCATCTTCATGATACTTTTACTCCCATTATCATTGACTTAATGTATTGTTTGACGTTTGTACTGAGGAAGGTTAGACATGACTGAAAACGTTTTGTGATGTTCATTAATCCACTTGCATAATTTTAATAAAACTAATATACTACTTACTACTCAAGTTTGTTACTTCATTATTACGTTGAAATAAACTAAATGTTTATTTGAAAACAATAATAGCTTGCTCATAAAAATACAAGTACCTATATTTTAAGATTAGAAAAAAGAACATTAAATCTGTTTAACTGAAGTAATTAACTTTAACCAAAAATAATTGTTAAAAGCTCAAACATACTATAATTAACAACATTTTCACATTTATGGCATTTGATTAACTTCGGTTGTTTTCAATTTCGTGTGCTATTTGCACGTACCTATTTTGTACATTGTGTTAATTAATCACTGATATGTTATACACTGTTTGAATATTATACACGTAAAATAAGATCTTAATAAACCCACGTGAAAAAAGTTTTCCTGTAGTTGGCTGTATACCATATATTTTACAAAAAAACAAGAAAAATCCATTATTTTTTATAAATATACCTTTTATAAAGGGTTTTACTTGTTTTTTTTTATCTTAATAAACGATAGTAATAATGTACGATACTTGCCTCAATTGTAGGGTACGGTGCAAATGCATGGGCATACATACTAACAAATAATAAAAATATCGATAAACTAAATAAAGCACAAAGAGGTTTCCTTGTTAGAATGACAGGAGCCTTCAGTACTACAGCAACACCAGCTTTAACATTCTTGACTGGTGTAATGCCCATGCACTTGGAAGCACAAAAACGTGCATGTAGGTATTAGCAATGAAAATAAAATTATGGAAAAATAATACAATTAGTGTGAATAGAAATAAGAACAAAAAGAGAATTAGAAGAAATAGAAAATTGCAAAACGAATGGGATAATTCTCCTAAAGCAAGATGTCTTTATAAATTTATTCCAAATTTAAATTATATACCAAATTGTTTTAACCCAAAAAAAGGACTAATACATTTTCTTACAGGGCACGGTCCGTACCCTACATACCTGCATAGATTTAATTTAAAAGATAATGAATATTTTGAATGTGGAGAAATAGGCACACCAGAACACATAGTATTTAATTGCGAAAGACAAACAAATACACAAGAATTACAAAGAATGGGAAGAGACCTTGTTGGCATAAATATAGAAAATATAATACAAAATGAATAATTATTTAATACACTAAATAATTTAGCGGACATAATATCAAAGAAACAATTAGAGTTAAATAATATTAGACGAAGAAGTATTCAAGTAAATAAAATTAAAAATTAAAATTACATATAAAAATATAGAATAAAATAATACAATAATTAAATAAATATTTATATAACAAAAATTAAAAATTAATATCAAATATAAAATAAAATAAATCAAAAATCAAACATTATTCATCAAACAAACTAAAACCTAAAATTTTAAAAATCAATGGATATTTTCGGCTAAGGGTCTGAGGCTCACCGAAATACCATTAGGAATATTAGGAATATCATACAAATCGATTAGATCTGCACTTGAAATTATTCTTGACTATTTTTAGATGAATTTCTGGCATTTCTCATCTGAGAATGAGAACTGGGAGCACTTTTATAAAAATTATACGTTCACAAAAGAAATAAAATTTAAAATAGAAAAAAAATCATAATTATATTTTGTTTATTAGAATTGTTTTAATTGTTCATTCATAATTGTTTATTGGAATTGTTTATAATTTGTAATTTTCAGAATTAGTAGTAGATTAGGGCTATTATTAATTAGTCAAATAGAAAATTGTTAAAGTAATAATTATTAAATAAACTACTGTAATCCCATAAGGAAACGGCCTGGATTAGTAACAAGAGACCAGGTCATTGGTAATAAATATCTTAATAAACGTTAATGAATTAAAAAACCCATTAACAATCGTACTGTAAAAATTTGGGAATAAATATTACAACTGGCAAAAACTAGCAACAAGAAGTGTCAGAAAACTTCTGACTAAATTAAATTAAATAAAAACAATTAAATAAACGCTGAAAAAGTTAGATAAAAGGTATAATTAAAAATTAATCTTTTGAATTTATATTTCCTTTGTCTATGTACCTATATGTTGCTCACTTATTTATGTCTATGTGTGCTATAATAAAGTCACTCTGATGAGCGTGAAAAGTATCCACCCTGTACAATTCTGTATGAATGAATCATCATTAAAGCTCGGTACTGACAACTCTACTACATGCTTTAACTCCATTAAATTTTAAATTGTAAAGTTGTTTTGATATCTTAATCTTGGTCTTCTGACTTGTTATCCAATCGGACCTAATCGGTCAAAAAAATTTTGACTGCTGCACCTTTGTAATGGGATTTAACTCAGTATTCAGAAACTTCTAAAAATAATTATTAATGAACAAGTTAAGGGATTTGTATTCAATGCGATATTGTTTTGGTTACACAATAAACTATCAAGGTAAGGAGATGTGGGCCACACGAATTTTAGGTGACATAGTGAATTCTACCAATTCAGCGTAAAGCATATTATGATAATGTATTTTCAAACTGATATTGAAAATATATAAAAAAAGCATTCGTTAGTAAAATTAATTCTTATTGAAATACAAATAACACAGGAGGATTAATTATTGTTGTATTTGGTCACCGAATAAAGTAAATGACTATTTAAGTGTCCTTCTGATGACCAACTCCTTACCAAGGATAAAACACCCTATATTTTACTATATGGCGATCTTTTCGAGTTAGAACTGCACTTCTGAAACAGATAAGATGATGGCGAGAAATAAGTATGAAGAGAGTACTAAGTATAAAGGAAATGAAGAAACATGATTTAGTAAAGTACCAGACAAAACAGGAAAAAACTGAGAATTTTTAATAGAAGAATAGGTAAAAATATGAGAACATCAAAATATCAAAAAGTAGTTTACACCTTCCTCTCAGCTGAATATATTTCCTATCCATCTAAGGCGTAAAAGAGGCGCAATATCGCCAGTTGATAAGGAAATCTCAACACCCCGTATCTTGGAAACGAAGTATTTGTGGACATACCTTTATATTTATAGCATACTGTCATTATCTTTTCATGCAGGATCACCACACGAAGTTTGTTGCACTTATTTACTAACAACCTGTCTATCTAATACATATTAAATTCTTAACATATATTTTACAAAAGATTTTATATTAACCTGTTGTATTTATTTCTTTCCAATGTCTTTGTTTTAGAAGATTCTTTGATCTGTTCGTGTTTCTAAAGGTTTTTAAAAGACGACCAAACATCTTTTACTATTTCAAACCGGAAAATAAAAGATTGGTAGAAAATTTCGACTCGGCAGGTAAAAGTGATTGAAGAATTTCTTTTGCAAAACAAGTTTTTTCGGATAAACATCTTTTCAAAGTAAAAGTAGAGCAAAACGTGAAATAAGATTGATGATAACAAATGGTTGGTAATCTGTTACCGGGAGTTGTAAATGGAGTTATTCATGAGAGCATTAAGTGCAAACATTTGGTTATCGAAACTTTTATCGACAAACATTTTATTTTCACTAAAGTTCGGTAAAATTTATTTATTTTATTTCCGTGTTAGCTTTTTTGACTAATTTTTTAAAAACATATATACACTTTTTCCGAGAATTGAAATTCAGTATTCAAAAAAAGCACCAGGAGTAACCATGTGGAATAAAATAAGCGTCACGAGAGACCAACAAAAGCAAATCTTGTTCTAATTTGTATAAAAATAAATACTCAACTGTTGACTTACATAACTTATTTTTGATATAGGTACAAATAAACTATTTCATGTTAAGGGGATGGGTACGTATTTTCGGCAAAATGCTATTCAAATGGGGATTCATTTTTTTCGAATCCTGAGAAAACTAATAAATATTTTTGAAAAATTTAAACGCAGAATGAAAGATTACTTTCTTACGAGGGCAAAAAGTCCCTGAAAACTTCTATAATGTTTATTTTAATAAATTAGAGGGATGAAAAGCTAAGATAAAATGTAGTGTGATTTTTAATTTCAAATATCTCATTCAAAAGAAACTTTTTATTTATTCTAAGGGGCTTTAGGCCCTCGATAATTATTCAGTCTTTCATTCTGCGCTTAAATTTTTTAAAAATATTTATTAATTTTACCAGGATTCGAAAAAATGGACACCATGTCCGTGGTGATACTTTCCAAATCGAACAGCAAATCTACTAAGATTTAAATTAGAGCTGGAGGGTTAGATAATAGAACGAGTGATGGAGTTTAAATATCTAGGTATCACTCTATCTAGCTACGAAAAATTCGAAACAGAAGTGGAAGATCAAGTAGAGCAAGAAGAAAGGAAATAAAAAGCAGAATTTACAAAGCAGTCATCAGACCGGTACACAGAGAGGACTCGTTTTAAACACGACCTAACACAGAGGGGACAAAAATAATGCTAGAAATAGTAAAGATGAAAACCCTTTGAAAAATCGATGAAAAGACACCATGGGATAGAGCTAGAGGTACACATAGACATAAAAGACGGAGATGTAAGGTGGAGAACATTAGTAACCGGGTAAGAAACAGAAGAGTATAATGGAATGACCTCATAAGCCGAATGACAACAAATAGAGTAATAAGGACGGCTAGAGACGGTTCCCCAATATAGAGACGATCAGTAGAAAGACCACGAAAATGATGGAACGACAACTTGCAGGAGGCACATTGAAAAAATTGATAGAGTCGTGCCTATACAAAAACAACAATAAGAAGAAAAAGAAATAAACTATTGAGATTAACCCTAAAGATCCTGAATTAATTTATTTATATTTTTTTTTATTTTGATGTATTCAGGAGAGAAAGTTTTAAAACAAAATACATACATTTTTTTCTTATTTATTTTTGATTTTTTAGAAAATTGCCGTTATATATATGTAACGCTAGGAAGATATAGGAGCAAACGGATTTAAAATATTTCCGATTATAAATTTCAAAATAACAAACAAATACAAAACTAGATAAATTAAAAATCATAATCAAGTTATTGTAGATGAAAATCTATGTTGCACTTGATGCACACTCCCACATTGCACGTGCAATCCATGGTACGCACATATCAACTATAGCATTCCTATTATGTCCAGTTATGTTCAGCATCAATGTAAATAGACACCACCATCATTTTTTAGAGCAAATTCCTACTTGGTATCTAGCTACATTCTGGTACATAAGATCAACCTCAACTTTCCTTTCACTAGTTTTTTAGCTTTTTAGGATGATCTGGAAGGCTGAGCCTCGTCAATATCATCATGTATTTCAAAATCTCTTTCACTATTTCGTAAAACAAGTTCAACAGGTGCTCTTAGAATTTTCTCGAAGAGCCTGTTAAAATCATTATAAAATATTCCTCATCACCAAACTCTTCGTCTCTAAGCCCATTCAATTCTGGGGTATCAGTACCTATTAAAGTATCAACGGCATCAATCATCTCCAGCACTTCTTGAAGAGAAAACCCTTTTCTGGAATAAACAATACGTTACAATTCCAAAAGTTCCGATTTTTGCTCCCATATGTTCCTAGAGTTACATACAGGGTGAGGTCATGAGGAACTGTACATACTCCTACCTCGTATAGACGCTCCTATGGGGAATAACAAATGACCATTAAAAAGTGTCTGCTCCCCTTGTTTATTAATATACAGGGCGAGTTTCGCATTTTGACAGAAAATTATATTCGTCATAATTTTTGAAAGGTCAGATCGATGTGTCTTTTATTTTGGTCAATCGTTACACTATTACCACCTAATCAACTGATTTATTCAAACTAGAAAAAAATCAGGTCTGGCTTTAAAAAATTAGTTCGTTTGGGTCTTAGAAAAAATTTTACCCTGTATACGCTTTTTGAAAACTATACTATGAATTTTACAAATTAGACAAATAGGCAATTAAAATGGCATATTTATTTTTTCCCCACACGATTACTTAATTTTTTATAAAAAAATCAAATTTGACTATGAATTAAAAGTTTGGTAAAGTAAACTATAGATTTAAAAAAATTAACTTTTATTACAAAAATTAATTTTTTTAACAAATATTTGATTTATGTTACCACCCAATCAACTGATTTATTCAAACTAGAAAAAAACCAGGTCCGGCCTTAAAAAATTAGTTCGTTTGTGTCTTAGAAAAAATTTCTCCCTTTATACACTTTTTGAAAACTCTAATATGAATTTTACAAATTAGACAAATAGGCAGTTAAAATGGCAATTAAAATAGGCAAAAAAGTCCAATTTGACTGTGAATAATAATTAAAAGTTTGGTAAAGTGAACCATAGATTTAAAAAAATTTACTTTTATTACAAAAATTAATTTTTTTAACAAATATTTAATTTATGTTACCACCCAATCAACTGATTTATTCAAACTAGAAAAAAAGCAGGTCCGGATTTAAAAAATTATTTCGTTTTGGTCTTAGAAAAAATTTCACCCTGTATACGCTTTTTGAAAACTCTAATATGAATTTTACAAATTAGACAAATAGGCAATTAAAATGGCATATTTATTTTTTTCCCCACACGATTACTTAGTTTTTTATTAAAAAATCAAATTTGTCAAAATTGGAATTTTAACCTAAAAATGAAAAAAAAAGAAAAAAAGATGAAAACACGGTTTAACTCGCTACAACGTTCCATTTAAATTTTTTTTCTGAAATTTTTACAGCACATATCTCTTACCATTGTGAAGACTATGACAATTGTTGTAGACTTTCAGTCTTCTTCTCGTAAAAGTTATGAATTTTTAAAAATAAAAGGTGCAGCTTCGTGAATTGCAAAGTTAGATCGCAAAAATTAAGTGAAAAAATTTAAAATTTATCTATTTGATCACGTCTATGTTAAACTATAGAGTCCAAAGAGAAGTGGGGAGTTTTAGATCTAGACGTGTTATAGAAAAAAGACATGGTGAAACTTTTAATTTTAAGAAAAACGTTGTTTAATTTTTTTTTATTTTTATGGTAAAATTGCGATTTTGACAAATTTGATTTTTTAATCAAAAATTAAGTAATCGTGTGGGGAAAAATAAATATGTCATTTTAATTGCCTATTTGTCTAATTTGTAAAATTCATATTAGAGTTTTCAAAAAGCTTATACAGGGTGAAATTTTTTCTAATACCCAAAAAAACTAATTTTTTAAAGCCGGACCTGATTTTTTTCTAGTTTGAATAAATCAGTTGATTGGGTGGTAACATAAATCAAATATTTGTTTAAAAAAATTAATTTTTGTAATAAAAGTTATTTTTTTTTAATCTATGGTTCTCTTTACCAAATTTTTAATTCATAGTCAAAGTTGATTTTTTTATAAAAAATTAAGTAATCGTGTGGGGAAAAAATAAATATGTCATTTTAATTGCCTATTTGTCTAATTTGTAAAATTAATATTAGAGTTTTCAAAAAGCGTATACAGGGTGAAATTTTTTCTAAGACCCAAACGAACTAATTTCTTAAAGCCGGACCTGAGTTTCTTCTAGTTTGAATAAATCAGTTAATTAGGTGGTAATAGTGTAACGATTGGCCAAAATGAGAGACACATCGATCTGACCGTTCAAAAATTATGACGAATATAAATTTCTGTCAAAATGCGAAACTCGCCCTGTATATTATTAAACAATGGGAGCAGACACTTTTTAATGGTCATTTGTTACTCCTTATAGGGGCCTCTATAGGAGGTAGAAGTATGTACAGTTCCTCATGACTCACCCTGTATATATAACACCATAAATTAAAGGCATTTTTTACAAAACCAGGATAAAATTTCTAAAAATTTATATTATCAATAAGAAAAGACATTAATTTATTCTCAATTGAAAACACTTTAAACAAAATATAATAACAAAAGAATAGTAAAAATATACTTACTCAAACTTGAGATCCATTTTTATCATAAATAATAAACACAGTCACATAAAACACTCAACTAAATAAACAGGTTAGATCAAATCCTCGAACCAACTGCTGAAAACTAGTAAAGAAAGTCCCTTGAAAGTCTTGCATCATCATCTAGTTAAAATTAGAATCACTTCCCTAATTTAAGGCTTACGATTTTAGCGGTTTCTGCGTTACATATATGTAACGCTAAGAGCTAAAGGGTTAAGTTAAAAGTACGATACCTACCAGTAGTAATAATAACCGCCGCATGAATGACTTATATTTATAGCAAAAATATGTACAGTCGACAGTTGTAGTTCAGTGATGCTATAGTTTATTTTTTAACCAGTAGGAGTAAACTAAAAAGACAGATTCACACCAAAGAAAATCACTAGAATAATAACCAAATTCATCTTCTTTTTTGGTTCATCTAGTCGGCCCTCAACGGTAATCCATAAATATTATATTAAATTAATACGTCGCTAAAGAGTTCCAAAAACAACTGCTTTTTATATAAAAGCAGACTGAAAATCTAAAAATTAAAGGAATAACACAGAAAACACAAAAATCGCCGATATAACTTAATTAACCTATGAAATGTCACTAATGTCAAAATTTGATAAATGTCATTAGTGTCAAAATTTTATAACAGTAAACTTGCCTGCGGTTGGACTAATTAGAAACAAGCATTACAGCGCGGTAAATTTGAATCACTCCTCTTGGTTAAAAAACAAACCATAGTGAAGTTGCAGTGTTACACGCAGATCCCATGTTACGTACGAGTCAACTATTAGCTGTATCTGGAATTAACCGAACTAGCGTCCAAACCATTTTCCGTCCGATAATTTCTCGGTTGAATGCACTTTTTTTAAAATCAAAACTAGAAATGATTTAACCCCAAAGGTTTCTTCTCCACGAGGTGCATAAATAGCAATCGCAAAGATTGAATGTGTGGGCAACTTCTCTTTTTCTAAAGCTGCTTATCTTCTAGAGATGCTGGCGACCATATTGGCCATATTATTCAATTCACAGCAGCTCGAAATAGATCAGTTGACGTTAAACCAGTCCACATCGTAAGATTGGCCATCCAGGATATACGTCTACGTCCAGGGCCTCTCTTGCCCTCAATCTTACCTTCTAGAATCAACTGTAGAAGTCAGTATGTATTGTTACGCATAAAGTGGCCGACGTAAGCCAATTTTCTGTTCTTTACGGTGTTAATAATTTCTTTATCGTTTCCTAACCTCTGGAGAATAGTTATGTTAGTTGTGTGGTGTATATATGATACCCTCAATATACGTTGGTAACACCACATTTCAAATTCATCTAATCGTTGCATGGCATCTTCTGTAAGACTCAAAAGCTTTTTACTCCGTAGAGGAGGACACTAAAGACGTAACATCTAATAATTCTTATGCGTATATTGATACTTAAAGTTAAGTTGCAAAGAATATTCCTAAGACTGTTAAAAGAGCTTCGGGCTTCTGTGTTCCGTCCATGAGATCCGAAGTATTCTTCTCCAGCACCACATTTCAAAGGCGTCAATCCTTTTTCTGTGTTCTTACTAATGATCATTATATTTGTCTTCTTACAATTTGGTTTTATAACGTATCTGTTACATGTTTCTACAACATTACCCATCATCCTTTGGAGCCCCTGTGCACTATCTGCCAGCAATACTGTATCGTCTGCATTTCTAATACAGTGGAACCCCGTTAACTCGGATTAATTGGGACCGCGGCCGATCCGGGTTATCGAAAATCCGGGTTAGCCGGAGAAAATGGTAAAAATTAATAAAATATGGTATGCTTACAGATAAACTCCGTTATAATTGTCACACAGACACTGGTAAACCACGTTCGCATTCCACACAAAACCACACATACAAAGCGTCGTCAAATGTCTCATTCTTAGCTTTATTAGCTTTGCACCGATTGTCCAAACTGTCTTTTGTTATCAATTTGAAAAAAAATTCTTCGATTTCAGTTCTATTTTTCTTCCAATCCGATACTGTAGATGTACCGACACCATAATTTAATGCTTCAAGATTCACCTTTATCAATTCTACTTAATGCTTCTAGTTTCTTTTCCATTGTCACTACAACATTTTTACGTTTTGTTGCCCTTATAGACAAAAGACACGCAAACACAAAACCTGAATAAATTTACGAACGATTACAAAACCGAAGCGAACAATACGACTTTACTACACACAATACTGTCTCTGATGTTATGTTATTTAATAACAATGATAACTATGTCCATTGTTAAAAAAAGAATTTTAATAGTCTTTTCTAAACAATGCTAAGAAAGTTTCAAATAAATAAAGGATAATACAGGTGCCTGTTTTCGATAACACCACAATGAATGTGGTGTGCCATGATGAGTCATTTTTACTATGGTATATGTAGTTCAATCCGGTTCCATTTTCTCTCAAATATTATATTACATAGAGTTGCTACAAAACCTCGTGAACCTTGAAAATGCGTATGTATAACCGAAATAAAATGAAGCAAAAAACATACGACTATACATATTTTATTTGCTACGAATTGCGCGACAGGGTCCCATCTGCACCCTGATATTTTCAGTAATGTCGGATTCAATCGTTTCGTTCGTATATTGACGTCACCAAATGAATGAATTAGGTTCACGAGATTCTGTAACAGCAATACATTTTTATTGTTGAAATGTTTGTCTGATAAAAATCAGTCCGGGTTAGCCGGAGTTCCGGGTTATCGGGGGCCGACTTATCGGGGTTCCACTGTATTGTTTATAAGTTGGCCATTTACTGCATTACTTTTTTACCCAACAATTTGGTTGGCAAAATGTATTAAAATTACTGGAAATCTTGCCTTGGATAATATTATTAAAAATTATTAAGAATATGATGAAGATCGTTTGACTTTTCAGTAGTGCAGTGAACGGTCAATATTTAACCAACACCTTCCACGGCATTGGATTCGAGGTAGTAGCATCGAATGGCCTCCTTGGTCACCAGATTTATCTAGAATTGATTGCTATTTGTAAGGGCTCTTAAAAAATAAAATCTATAGAATACCAACTGCTTCTTTAGAAGATTTACGTCGACGAACTGTCAACGAATACTGACGAGTCACTCCGCAAATACTTTATATTATGAGAGAACGTTTCGAACAAAGCCTTTATCATTATATGAACGCCGGAGATCATCAGTTTTAACATTTAGTCAACTAAAAAATAAGTAACTATCTAAAAGTATTAATTTTAAAATGTGCTTATTAATTTGACTCCTATTGCCATTAACAAAATGTCGGTCTGATTTTTGCACTGGCTTAGGGGTCAAAATAAAGTAATCGAAAATACCAGCAAAATGTGTCCACATTTAATCAAAAATCGATGTGTCACTGGGTAGTTCAAATATGCTTTGAAAAGTTGCAGGTACTTATAATGCCTCTGTTCCGTTTTCGTAAGCCAAACTGTATATTAATTCTTATCAAAGTCTGTAAAGAAGGCATTATTAAATTTTTTTTATTGTTTCAAAAGTACGTTATTATAATATATTCGTTTTCCGTGAAAGCAATAATTTCTGCCTTATAAAAAAATCATCCTCAGTAATAACATTTTATTTTCTGAATGCAGTATGCCTTTAGGCAAGTACAATTCTTTTTTTCCATGTTTTTTCATGTTTGTTTTATTCTGCCTGAAGTAAATAATCCAACATAGAGTCCCTACAACCTCTACTACCAAAAATTTAATAAACGTTGAGACAAACATTTTACAAATTACCATATGAATATACTTGGTTTCTGTGGTACAAATAAACATAATAAACTTTAAAAAGATTTTTTTGAATGTTGGAGATTTGCTTGAAATGTAAAGGATGAGGTGAAAGGTCTAAATTTAAAATATTTATGTAGAAAATATTAAACAAATAAATATGTAATTTATAGGAATAAAAGGCAGATATCGAGCATATAGTTTAATTAAGCATCATTGCTCTTACATTTTTCTTGCCAAGATATAGTATCCGGCACAATTTAATTAATTTTAATGTGTGTCTAGTGTGTGTTTTATGTTATTTATTCTTTACAGGGCTCTTTACCCGTGCGTCATCATCTAAAGCATACGAAATAAGTCGGAAATTTACTTTGAAAATTTTGGTTTTTCAACAATTACTTAAAATTTCAACCTACGAATTGCGCCAATAACTGAGTTTTTGTAGGAGGACTCTAGACGCGTGTAGCGGTGTATACCTCATATCTGGTAAAATTCGAATTTTTAAGTTATAGGCTTCATGAGTATGATCAAATCTATTTCCTATGGGAAAAACGGTTTTTCAAACTCAATAATTCATGTAATTTCAGTTATCATATTTGACCTTGGATACATCAGACACTACTTGTCAATACGTTTCTACGTTTCAAACTCATGGTTAGTGATCAAAATCGGTTAAGCCGTTTCAAAGTTATCAAGCTTCAAAATATGATTAATTTAACCATTATGGTCGAAATGGTTTATGTAGTTGTAGTGGTTACGGCGCTAAATTTGATAGGGAAATCTGAGTTCATTTAGCGGCCATCCCAATGGGTTATAATCTAGTTTAAATCTAGTGTACCTTCGATGCACACTAGATCATTTGGGAGATAATGCCAGAAAGGCGACTTAACACTTAACGTGGAATAGATAAACATTACATTCAACTTCATACATTTAATTTATAGATAACTTGGAAAAAGTTCTGATACAAGAATAAAAACCCGCTAAACGCCATAAAAATGAGTGGCGCATACAATATTTCAGCTACAAAAGAACTGATATGAATATTACGTGGCGCGAAAATGTATTTTCATTTTAATGGAAAATAAAATTCGAGTTTTATTTTAAAATCACGGTGAGCTTGAAACATGTTATTATCTAATTTACGACATCTTTAACTTTTTTGTTGGAATATCTTGTACAACTCAAAAGTAAACAATACAAGACAAAATTTAAATTCGCTAAGCGTCCATTTTTGAGAAAAAAACGATTTTTTCTAAAATAAAAATATAAATTTCAGAAATTTCTGAAGAATTTCTAGAATCGTCCCGCATATCCTCCAACCGCCGCAGGGTGGGCAAAGAAAAGAGTCCACCTCGATATTTGGCAGTAGATATTATATTTGAAGGAAATGCCGAAACAGGTCGATTTTTATTTTTAAATTACAATTTTTTGATATATATTTCGTACTAGTGACGTCATCCATCTGGGCGTGATGACGTAATCAATGAGTTTTTAAATGGGAATAGGGGTCGTGTGGTAGCTCATTTGAAACGGTGTTTAATTTTCTATTCAGCAATATAAACAATATTATTTATACAGGCTGGCCAAAAAAACTATTTTTGAATTAAATTAATTGACGCAAAAAGAAGAATGTATGTAATTTATTTAACTCAAAATACATTTTATTGTTGCCAGAAAACAGAAAAAATGTTTATTGGGCAAATAAACATTGCTTTTTGCTTAAATTAAATGTTAAAACTGTCAAAAGAGGTAGATGAGAGCCTGTTTGTGATTTAATTTAAGCGAAAAAAAGATGTTTATTTGTGAAATAAACATTTTTTTCTATTTTCTGACAGCAGTACAATGTATTTTGAGTTAAATAAATTAAAAGTACATTCTTCTTTTTGCGTCAATTAATTAATTCAAGAAATGATTTTTGACCGCCCTGTATAAATATTGATATTAATGTTTATATTACTGAATAGAGAATTGAACACCCTGTCAAATGAACTACCAAACGATCATTATTCCCATTTAAAAAACATCGATTACGTCATCACGCTCTGATGGATGACGTCACTAGTATGAAATATATGCGAAAAAATTGCAACATAAAAATAAAAATCGACCTGCTTCGGCATTTTCTTAAAATCGAATAACTACTGATAAATATCGAGGTGGACTCTTTTTTTTTTGGCCCACCCTGTATTTATATATTGCTGTGTTCATGTATTATTAATATGGAAGTTTTAATAAACGTTTTTTTTTCATTTTGCAAACGATTACAACGATAGTTATTGCAAAATATTTATGTAAAATGTTACTTTTCCGAAATTTATATTTTTTTTTAAATCGTTTTTTCAAAAAGGGACGCTTAGCGGATTTAAATTTTGTCTTATATTGTCTACTTATGAGTTGTAGAAGATATTCCAACAAAAAAAGTTGAAGATATAGTAAATTAGATAATAACGTGTTTCAAGCTCACCGTGAAATATGTTTCCATAATATTTGCTAAATTTGAAGTAAAACGCGCCACAAAAGAGTAACTTTGATACAGTTTGCATTTTGAGGCTCTTTTGTGGCGCGTTTACTTCAAATTTAGCAAATATTATGGAAACATCTTTTATAATAAAACTTGAATTTTATTTTCCATTAAAATGAAAATACATTTTCGCGCCACGTAATATTCATATCAGTTCTTTTGTAGCTGGAATATTGTATGCGCCACTCATTTTTGCGGCGTTTAGCGGTTTTTTATTCTTGTTAGATTGTTAGATATTACAAGGAAAAAAATATCCTCTTTCCACCAGTGATACTCCCACCATGGGTGGATACTCCCACTAGTTATGAAATTAAAGACAGACAAACACAAGTTGCAGATACACCTGAAATGGAAATAAGAAACGCGCTAAAAGATATAGGGAATGCTATATAAAAATGAAAGAGTATAATAAATACAATATTTCTAAAAAATAAAATATAGGGTGATCCATTTAAAAAAATAGAGAAAATCGCAATTTGGTTTTGTAGTTCACCCTGTATACAAACATTCGTCAATGATTTCAATTGGACTTAATTTAAAAACTACAGTATATTGTTTATCTTACTACATAAAACAAATTATTGTTTATAAGTTACTTCTTTATATACAGGGTGTTAATCTCATAGGGATTTCGAAATAAAAATGGTCATAACTTGTTAAATACTCTGTATAGTAATGCAAAACCCTATATTATATGAACAAGAATTATGAGTGGAATATAAATATGAAAAAATATACAGGGTGTCCCGTTTAAAAAATTATATGTTTGATATACCACGCTGTTATTGATCACCCTGTAGAAATGGACATATTTTCCAAGCGTGGACAATATCATTGCCTACATTTTTTCTAAATAACTTTTTTCGATATTCTATACCGTAATGGAATTATCGACCGATCCCGCACTAAAAACTCACCCTGTATGTCGCAAGTATCAGTATCGCGATACAAATCTCATAATATATTTGGCTATCTCAGTATCGCTGTGCCAGTATCACAACTCTCTATCTTCGTCGTTTACAATTATATCACCATCTGTGTCACCTGCGATATCGATCTTAACGGGAATGGGGTCCTTTTCAGAGCAACTTTCCCTGGAGACATAGGTATCTGCAGAACTGCTAAAATACACTCTTTTTTATAGTTTTGTATAGTCTTGTTAGGCATGTATGGCCCCTTGAATAGTTTAAAATCTACATTCGAATGTCTTCTTTAACTTGATATCTACAGAATTGGTGGGCACTCACTCTTTTTTCCTTTTTTTGTATACACAGTAAAACCCAGTGTTATTTTTAGCAATGTAGTTATCTTCTTTGGGTTATCTATTATTAGGTAGATATTACTGCATTACCTACTTAATTAACCCGCCCCTAGTGCCCTTTTACTAAACTTTTTTCTGACCCATGCAGAAAACAGTGATGTTTTTTTTATTTTCATTTTAAATTTTTCCAGCCAATTTACTCTAATATCTCCATTATCACCATACAAAAATATTACAAAAAACCTACAACCGTTGCGTGACATGAGAAATAAATCATGTAGTGATTTATTATTTGGCATACCTTTTAAAAAAACGCGTAGTGTCTTTATTTATCAATTTAGAGTGGCTTTTTAGGAAATGAGAACATTTTGAATGAAAGCGTGTTGGCTACGCTTAGCGGTTAGCATGAACATTAAACTGGAGGTCGCGCTTTTGTTCGGGAATTAGAGGATTAATATCCATTTTGCAATTGAATAATCAATGCCAATAAGTTAATACACGCAGAACGAAAAAAATGTATACGAAAATAGGGTCATTAATAATCGACTAAATTTTGTGATTTTTGCAAGAGACATGGAGTAATAAACATAAACCAAAAAGGAAATTTAGAGTCCGGGTGGCTCAAATAAAACATGTATAGTTTTAATAGTCTGTGCTAAAAATTTGGTGACATTAAGACTTTTTTCTACGACCGTTTAATAACATGTTCAATGTTCACTATTTTTAAAGAGATAATAACACCCATTACTTTATCCGTGAGTAATAGTTCATTACTCACGGGTCATTACTCACGGGCTAAAGTTAGGTTCAAGTGGTGCATGCCACTTTTAATATTATTCGTATATAAACTGCAAATAAAATTACCTACTTAAACTTGTTTATTTAATACAATAATTATTGTAATTTATATCAATAATTAATTTAGAAAAATTTCAAATAGTATTTCAAATCTAAATTTTTTACATGCAATAATAATGTATACAGGGTGTCCCAATTTAGAGATATGACGTCATTATTGATTTTCTTAAATGAAAACACTGTCATTTGGTAGCTATTTTGATAGATTGTGTAAAGTTATACATAACTGCAAAATCTCAAATTTTTATTCTCTATCTCTATATTCTATAAGTTATGAAAATAAATGAAAATAATATGAAAAGTAATCAAATAATGGAATTTAATTATTTCAATTAAGTAAATGCTCATAATGTTGCCCATTGACTATTTCAAAACATATCTTAAAACATCCTTAAAATTGGGAATTAATTAATTAATTTAATTAACTGAAATAATTAAAATCAATTATTTGATTACTTGTTTTTCATAACTTTGTTATTTTTTGTTAATTTGTATAATAAGTAGTAGGGAATAAACATTTGATATTTTGCAAATATGTGTAACTTTACACACCCTATGAAAATAGCTATCAAAATGACAGTGTTGCCATTTAAGAAAATCAACGATGACGTCATATCTCTAAATTGGGACACCCTATATACATTATTATTGTATGTAGCATTTTTCAAAAAAATAATTAGTATTTGAACCATTGAATTTATTCCAAATTACAAACATAACTTTGTTATTTTTTTTTATGTTGTAAATGGTAGGGAATAAAGATTTGATATTTTGTAGTTATGTATAAATTTACACACCCTATCAAAATAGCTATAAAAATGATAGTGTTGCCATTTAATAATATCAACAATGACGTCATATCTCTAAATCGGGACACCCTGTGTACATTATTATTGTATGCAAAAAATTTCGCTTTGAAATACTAATTGACAAGTCTAAGCATTTTTCAAAAAAATAATTAATGTTTGAACTATTGAATTTATTCCAAATTACAGACTCTCTCTGTATAGTTAAAATATAAATGTATTATTACAGCTTTATAAAATACGTCCACCGATAATAGCCATTTTCTATTTATTACATTGACAGTTCTGTTTATAATTTTTCAGGAAACGAATATATCTTGAATTCACTATTTCTCGTTGTGTTTTTTACAATACATTTAGCAGCATTTGTTAATAGTAGTCAACCAATTATTCAGTCGTGTGCTATTGGTAAAAAAATTTATTTATAATTTTAATCTCAAGAAGTTGATAATTATATTTTTTTACTAATTAAAATAAAAAAAAGTCGTAGAAGAAGTATAGTATTCTACTCGCATGTAATGGCTATTACTCACGATGATGAAGTTTGTGAATTGAGCCGAAGGCGTGTTTCGTAATTCATCAGAGGGCTAATTACATGCTCGTTGAAACATATACAATTAGGTACCTGTGCCCACCAGTATTTACGAAATATAACAATAGCTACTGTAAAGGCGCGGATACAGAGGAGGTCAACGGGTCCATGGACCCCCCTATTGTATTTAGCCGATAAGCATTTTTTTATTTTTTTATTATTTTTTTTTTGCACAATTGATCATTTTTGACTGTTTACCGTGACAGATTTTACGTCAGTAGGTGACATTTACTAGCAACTCGACGGTAAGTAATCCAACTCGACGGTAAGTACTCCAACTCGACGGTAAGTAATTCACTTACCGTCGAGTTAAAAAATCTTATTTTAATTTATTTTTTGAAAGAATAAAGAAAACTAACGAATTATTTATTAATATTGAAACTTATGGTACAATTTGTTAAATTATTTAAAATTATTGACAACTAAATAAAAACTCAATTCTCCATTGTTGTTATGCACCCTAGTTACTACCTAACAACCCAAGTATCTATCTTGATAAAATGAATGAAACTAGTCAATATGACGAAAATGTTTAAGTTTATAATTTATAATGGTATCAATCGTGCAAAAAACGTATAAGCATGTCGAACGTTAAGCCCGACCGCACATCAAAGAAACATGAAACGTAAATTACGTTTCATGGAAATAAACCACTGCTAAACAAATATACGTCCGGTCATTTATGAAACTCTCCGAAAATAAAAATGTGTCATGAGCATGGATCACACTCGTTTCATTGGTAGGCGGACTTTACGATTTGCTTAGCAATGTTTTAGTTTCATGAAACATGATTTTCGTTTCATGTTTCATGTTTTTCGTTTCATGTTTCTTTGGTGTGCGGCTTGGCTTAGGGTAACCGATCTCAGACAATAATTGGAGGAGGAGCGGAGCGACGACGACAACAATTGTCTTCGATCGGTATAAAACCCTTACCGTTCTCCATACTTAATATACTATTTCTGCCAACTCTTATTGTCAAACGATCAGTAAATAAGTCTGGACCCCCCTATAATGAATTTCTAGATCCGTGCCTTACTGTAAGGTCCTGTAATATACTAAGCATACATTTCAAATTTTTTGTAAAACATTAAATTCAAGTTTTTTTTTGGAAATCTGCAATCTTGAATTTGGAAAGACACTAGTTTAAAATATAACGGCGGTAATATAATAACGACAAACTTATGTTGTATTCACGATATCAAAGAAATTAATGCGTATTTGTACATGTTACCACTCAACTTTTAAGTGGTCTGGCGGAAGGTATAAAGTATAAATAATCAAACACCCCCATTTTATTCTATTCGCCGAGATATTGAACGCACATAACGTTAATTTATAAGTTGTGAAAAAAATAACAAACTGTGGTAAGTTTTATTATTTCTTTTCAACTCAATTCAACATGATATTAGAAGATTTCTACATGGTAATTACCGCAATAATTATAAATTATTTCACAAATTTTACGTAACCATTTTTCCTGCCTACGACCAACTTCCAGTACAATATCCTCTTGAGGTTTCCTACCTGCCCTTTTACCTTTTTACCTTATGAGATGGAGGCACTGCCCCTTGATTAATAACTGAAGTCCATATTTTAAAGATTATTTTGTTTTTTTTTATGATCAATAAGTAACTCCCTCTCTCTCTTGTCGTTTCACCATTACTGAGGATCGTGATTTCTTCCAATATTCCTAACAATGTTTCTCCATTGGTCTCTATCTTCAGCTGCTCTAAGAGCTTCGCAGAATGAGTTTCCAGCTGAATGCTTTATTTGGTCAGACCATCTAGTTGGTGATCGTCCTCTTGATCTTCTCCCCGGAACGTTTCCAGAAGCAATAATTAAGGACAGTATTTATTAAGAAGTTGATCAGTATCAACTCAATCAAAGACCATGATTAATTCAATTACTAGTCAGCATCTTTGCATGCTTCTAAAATTTGCGCACTTTTTTCATCCACCTGTCACAAAAATGTTATGTCATTATTTTTTGTAATAAATTTTAAAAGCGACTTTAATAGTTATTTATGATATAAGTGTTAAAAGTACACGTTTAAGGCACGCATGTGATAGTTTGCAGCATGAGCGATAGCGAGTTCTGCAATTCACATGAATGCCTTAAAAATGTACTTTTTAACACGCATATCATACAATATTTTTTCTACAAACGTAATTACCGGACAATATCTACAAAAACTTTTACTTGAACGTGACTGACATTCCATTTTTATATTTTTTTGACATTACATCAAAATTGTCTATACGGTCAATACGAACTGCAGTGCCTTAATAGTTATTTATGATATAAGTGTTAAAAGGGGTGAAGTCGAGTTCGCTCCGCTTCGTTCAGGTATATTTTAGAAGGGTACGAATTGGCTCCCGCATGAATGCGGGTAGGCTCTCATATAATCGCGGAAACATTAGACATTGTTGCCAAATCGTGTAATATTTATACTGCTTAGGAAATTTACATAGTGATATAGACTTTTTATAGGAAAATTATACTTTTAGACAAATACTTTTAGTTTGTTTTAGTTCAACATTGGCATATGTGGCAATTTTAACACAAATTATCGGTGTCGGCCGGTATGCGCTCGACCGTTTTGCGCTCTTACCTGAAATCGGCCGGTTTGCGCTCTACACTCTAATACCCGAAAGTTAAGTTAGGACCGAAGGGTTAGGTCTTCCTCCTTTCCCATAGATATTTCTAGGAAGGTACCTGTTTCTAACAAAAAGAGAAAATTTGAAAGAAGTGACAACGCTGGGTGATATTTTCGACATGTTTAGGTAAAATAAATTTTGTCTATGGGAGCCAATTCGGACTCTACCTTTTTTAGTTTAGGTAAAATTCTTACCATTGGGAGCGAACTCGACCCGGTCCGTTAAAAGTACACGTTTAAGGCACGCATGTGAAAGTTTGCAGAATGAGCGATAGCGAGTTTTGAAATTCACATGAGTGCCTTAAAAATGTACTTTTTAACACGCATATCATACAATATTTTTTCTACAAACGTAATTACAGGACAATATCTACAAAAACTTTTACTTGAACGTGACTGACATTCCATTTTTATATTTTTTTGACATTACATCAAAATTGTCTATACGGTCAATACGAACTGCAGTGCCTTAATAGTTATTTATGATATAAGTGTTAAAAGGGGTGAAGTCGAGTTCGCTCCGCTTCGTTCAGGTATATTTTAGAAGGGTACGAATTGGCTCCCGCATGAATGCGGGTAGGCTCTCATATAATCGCGGAAACATTAGACATTGTTGCCAAATCGTGTAATATTTATACTGCTTAGGAAATTTACATAGTGATATAGACTTTTTATAGGAAAATTATACTTTTAGACAAATACTTTTAGTTTGTTTTAGTTCAACATTGGCATATGTGGCAATTTTAACACAAATTATCGGTGTCGGCCGGTATGCGCTCGACCGTTTTGCGCTCTTACCTGAAATCGGCCGGTTTGCGCTCTACACTCTAATACCCGAAAGTTAAGTTAGGACCGAAGGGTTAGGTCTTCCTCCTTTCCCATAGATATTTCTAGGAAGGTACCTGTTTCTAACAAAAAGAGAAAATTTGAAAGAAGTGACAACGCTGGGTGATATTTTCGACATGTTTAGGTAAAATAAATTTTGTCTATGGGAGCCAATTCGGACTCTACCTTTTTTAGTTTAGGTAAAATTCTTACCATTGGGAGCGAACTCGACCCGGTCCGTTAAAAGTACACGTTTAAGGCACGCATGTGAAAGTTTGCAGAATGAGCGATAGCGAGTTTTGAAATTCACATGAGTGCCTTAAAAATGTACTTTTTAACACGCATATCATACAATATTTTTTCTACAAACGTAATTACAGGACAATATCTACAAAAACTTTTACTTGAACGTGACTGACATTCCATTTTTATATTTTTTTGACATTACATCAAAATTGTCTATACGGTCAATACGAACTGCAGTGCCTTAAAAATATTTTAAAGCACTAGTGCCTTAAAGTAGCATTTTTAACGCTCGTATGGAGTGCTAAAAATTGCATTTTTAACACGGTTGTAGAAAAAAGTATTTTAAAGCACTAGTGCCTTAAAGTAGAATTTTTAACGTTCATATGGAGTGCTAAAAATTGCACTTTTAACACGGTTGTAGAAAAAAGATTTTAATGGTTTAACAGGTTGTGGTACTTATTCAATAATATTGGAATGTAAAGCATTTATTTAACTTAGTTGTTGAGTAAAAAAGTTGAGTAAAAATTTTATTCAACAAAGCAAAAGGTAGTTCAATAAAAATGAAGCTAAAGACAAACTGAAGTGAAAGTTTTTAGACATTCTACAACATTAAAATGTAAAAATTGAATTATCCCTGTCCATCAGATGAGAAATTTGACCTCGAACTTCTGAACTCCCTGTCCAAAGTTGCAACCGTGAGTACTGCTTTTAAGTCTCATAAATAGTACAAGCGACATATTATTGGACGCGCCTTAGCAAGACGAGGACAAATATATACTGAAGATTTTTATATCACTTCCGGTTAAAAAGTTATTACCGGAAGTGCCACATCATAGTCGTAGAAATAATACGTGTGATACTTATATGTATACCTAAATCGATGAGTATTAAAAATTCAAGCTCGAATATTTAGTTCCGGTTTTATTATTTGCTGTTAGAAAGTTATGAACGGAAAGTAGGTACCCCGCAAAAACCTAATGGAAATTAGGTCCCAGTGGATTTTGTTCATACTTTGGGAAAATACTCTTTGAAGCATCCTGATAAAAAGTTCTCATGAGCACAACTCAATCGTATGAAGGATTTTCAAGATATAGAGGCACAAACTCGGAAAATTATAAGATTTACAGGGCATTCCAATTCCCTGACTTACTGGTTATCTGGCAACATGTGGAAGTTTAAATCAAGGAAAAGTACTAGTAGTCTAGGATTAGTCCTGTCGCCAGGGGGGGTACAACGACCTCCTTAATTCAGATGGACTGACCCAAGTTTTTTTATGTATTTTGACCCGTAGAACACGAATTTTTTGGGTAGCAGTTGATCCGGATGTCGATAAGATTGTTATAAACAAAGAACTTGAGGAATTACATAACAGCGATCTTTCGCAAAACAAAACATTTTTTTATATTTTTTGGGTGATTCTCAGCAAAAAATGGTCTTACAAGTTTTTTTGTAGGATGCACAGTTTTCGAGATAAACGCGGTTGAACTTTCAAAAAATTGAAAAATTGCAATTTTTGAACCCGAATAACTTTTGATTAAAAAATAAAATAACAATTCTGCTTACTCCATTCGAAAGTTCAAGTCAAATACTATCGGTTTGGATTATTTGCATTGCTAAAAATTAAGTTTCTATTTGTTAAGCAAAGCCATAAACACATAGTGTTTCCCGTGCCCAATGCATGCGTTTTAATGTACGTAATCTACGTAGAAATTGTATGTATGCGCGCCTACTCGTCCGATTTCAAATGAGAAATGCATTGAAAACATCATTCAATCCCTATGTGTTTATAGCTTTGTTTAGCAATAAAAAAATTAATTTTTAGCAATGAAAGTAATCAAAACAGATAGAATTTGACTTGAACTTTCAAATGCGGTAAGCAGAATTGCTATTTTATTTTTCAATCAAAAGTTATTCGTGTTCAAAAATTGCAATTTTTCGATTTTTTGAAAGTTCAACCGCGTTTATGTCGAAAACTATGCATCCTACGAAAAAACTTGTAAAAACATGTTTTGCTGAGAATGACCCAAAAAATACAAAAAAATGTTTTGTCTTGCAAAAAATCGCTGTTATGTGATTCCTCAAGTTCTTTGTTTATAACAACCTTATCGACATCCGGATCGACTGTTACCCAAAAAATTCGTGTTCTACGGGTCAAAATACATAAAAAAAACTTGGGTAAGTCCATCTGAATTAAGGAGGCCGTTGTACCCCCACTGGCGACAGGACTAGATTTGTTCCTGGCCATCCAATGGCGACCTTTACTTTGACCTTGACCTTCAACGGACGTCATCTTCTAGAGTTTCGAGGGTTTTTGGCATTAAATTGATATAAACAGATTACTCATGGGTTTTTGGGATCGCTAAACACGAATACGCCATCAGAATTAACCTTCGGAGGACGTGGTGGCCAGGGCCACTGCAAAGGACGTCATCTTTTAGAGTTTCGATGGTTTTCGGCATTTAATTGATGCCAATGAATTACTGGAGGGTTTTTTGAGGTCGCTAAACACGAATATTCCACAAGAACCAACTCCCGGAGCACCTGGTTTCCAAAGTCAATGAAAGGGGCTCCTGGAGTTTCGAGGGTCTTTGGTACTACATTAATGCAAACGGATTAGTTATAGGTTTTTGGGGATGTTGAACACGAATACGTAATCAGCACAGACACAGGAGCACCTGGTGTATAATACAGGTTATTTTCTGGAGCTAAAAACCTAAGAGTAATCCATTTGATTCCTAGATTTGATTTCTCCAAAACTCCAATAATTGGGACCTAATTTCCATAATGTTTGTGCGGGGTACTTTGGCAAAAATGATTCAAAATTAGTGATATCGTATATCAATCGACGCAAGGTTACACGAAGAGTTCAAATATCGACTTCTTGTTCCACCTCCGATCACTTTTGAGGAATGTCTAGGACTTACGAAGTACAATTGCTTGTTAATAAAAAATTGAGATACCCTGTAAGGTTACAAACGTCACATCTTTGCTATTTTATTTTTAAATAATTATTTTACTTTACTTTCTTTAATATTTCATTAGTAATAATTATCTTCTATTTGTTTTACCTGTTTTCTCCGTTAAAAACTCGTTGGCGCCCTCTTTCGTTATTATCTATTTACTATATCTCTTCGTTCATATTTAAGATTAGGACAAGACGAACACACACCTTGAGAAATTGAGCTAGACTAGGGTGGACGATAGCTATCTTAGTTGGTTGAAATATTATTTTCGAACGGTATTTCAAGTTGGCTGAGTTAGTTTAACCCCCATACTTTTGAAGATGACTGCTGTATAGTCTAATAATTATATAATATTTATTTATGTTTGGCTTTCCTACTATAAATAGAAAAACGGTATAATAACAATATCAGGACAGGGAAATTCCAATAAATTATGGTTATATTGTTGTATATTTATATGCGTAGAAAAATAATTATATTGTGATTTGACTGTCGTAATTATAATTGATTTTATTATTTTCTGCGGGAAACAATAAATATATATTAGTAATTTTTTGTTGAATAATAAAATTTTTCATTTTAGTCGATGAAATGAAGCATTTTGGCTAGCAATTTCTTCGTCCAGCATGGATTTACTTGAAATTTTCACAGAAGGTAGGAAATAGTCCAAGGATCATTTTCTATATCATGCTGCTGTACGCTAAGACCTTGGGGGTAGTTGCCACCCCATCTGAGGGGTGGGAATTTTTTATTACATTTTAATCATGTAAATCGATGTAAAAACTAATATTTTTCGAGTTATTCGTGGTTGAAAGTAACAGTTTTTCGATGGAAAAATCGACTTTTTTAGAGGGTTTTTTGAGAATAACTCGAAAAATATGCATTTAATCAAAAAACTTTGAAAATCAAAATTGTATCTTTTAGTAACACAAACAAAACTGTTATTATATAATATTTTTACGACCAATACAAACCGAGATACGGCATGTTAAAGGTTAGCTTTTTTCGTCAAATGCATAATTTGAAATAATCAAAGCCAAATAACGGGAAAACTTTGCATTTTTTAGGAAAACTTACATAATGTTTTTTCAAACATACAATAAGATCTTTCAAAAAAATAATAAAAAGTTTCTAGCGTAAAAATTGAGCAACTTATGATCAAATAAAAAGTCGGTACCTGTTTTTCTCTACGAAAATAACAGTGAAAACAACCCCCTAACTACCCTTGTAACTAAAAATTGGTCTTCGCCTTTCTGTAATTCCTTTTATATTTATATTGTCAATACACCCAAGACGTTTGACCTATTTAAAAGGCCTAATTTTAGAAAAATTGGAGTTTAAAGAAAAATTGATTTTATGCAATTTTGCATTATTTATCATTTTCTTCAAAATATCTCCGAAAATACTGGAGATAGGAAAAAATGATAGACTACTAAATTGTAGCTTTTAATAGCTAAAATTCTCCTTTGCATAGGTTTTCATTAGAGTGAAGAGTTAACGAGATATAGCTGTTTAAAACATCTATTTACGAGCAAACATCGCCTTATTCGAGCCTTTTAAACCCATCTCAATTAAAAATTAAAGGATCTAACGGAATTTAATTTACACAGTCTTATTACTCTTCAAAAATCCAACAAAATTGTTATCGAATAAAAATTTTATCGCCAAAAATGAAGGAGCCATGTTTATAAAACTATTTTTTTTTTTCGAAAAATTCGTATAGTCCCCTTATTGAGCATTTTCAATGTACCTATATAATACCACGGAGCCTGGATAACTAAAAAACTATTTGTATGTATATTTTTATATATTTGTAAATTCGTATTTTTGTGTAAATAAATGTTTTTGTAATTCTTTAATTCTACTTTTTTTCTGTATAGATCTATTAAACTGTCTACTTATAAAAATTGCAATGTTATTAAGGGTGGTTTTTAAGGGTTGAAATATTATGATATTATATCCTAAAGCATAAAACAATCATTATTTAACCAGTCAAAACCAAATTTTACCTATAATTAAGTTTACAATGTTTTTATATAATTTTTGACAATAAGGGTAGTTTACACCCATAAAAATAATCAACGCCCTTGAGCATGATATAGAATATGAAGTACAGGGTAAGATGATCCTAACCCCAAATTTTTATGTAAATTGATGCAAGCCGAAATTATTCTTTTAGGATAAGTAAACTTTTCATATATAGCTCCAACAAGGGTGATTTTAATGGTTGAAATATTGTGATATTATATCTTAAAGCACAAAACATTATTATGTAACTAATAAGAAGCAAATGTTTACAATATTAAAGTTTAAAATGTTATTTTATAATTTTTTACAATTAGGGGTGGTTTTCACCCTTAAAAAAACAAAAGCGTACAACGGCTCAATATAAAAAATGAACTAGAGGGTAAAATGAGCCTAATCCCAAATTTTTGTACAAATCGATGCTGGACGAAAAAATTACGAGGTTTTGCCATTTTTCCAGCTTCATTTCCTCGACTATTTATTTTCATCAAATTAATTCATGAATAAATTACCCCTACGTATGAGGTTTATATCAAATTTTAATTAAAAAATATAAAATATTGGAAACAAACTTAATATTTCCATTTATTTGAATGAAATATATAAATTGATGAATGACATAAATATTATTTGTGCACTGGATTGGAACACGGTACACAGAGAACCGGTATGCCGATTTTCGTCACTAAATTTGGTTCTGCCGCGCAGCACGTCACGTGGGAACCAGATATAATTTGCTTATTGTTTGGATTCATTATTTCGTATGTGGTGGCGTTGAAAGTGAATAGATTGAGGCGGTTTTAAAATATTAAGCTGTTAACGATTGAAGTAATTCTATATTATTTTAGTTACAAATTGTTGTTTTTATCATAAGTGTGTATTTTTAAAACTATTATAATATAACTATTAGTTTTATAGTAATTTATTAAAACCGAGACTATAATGCCATTTGAGGTGATATTATGCATGTGCAGAACACGAACATATATTAGAATGAGGGATATTAACAGAAAAATAAGTTTTAAAAACTGCCAGAGAGCACTTGACAAAAAGATATCTAAATTTTCTAATTTTAAAAAATGATTTTAATTATAGATACTAATTCTAATATTATTAATAGAACTTTTGCCGCAAATTTGTTTTTTATTAATATAGGGTACATATAATATGTATTATACATAATATTATACTAAATATGTATTAATATATATAAATGATTTAAAGTTAAACCAGGTTAGGAATCTAAAAATTTAAAGTGCGAACATTTTATACATGCATATACAGAGTGGGACAAAGAAAACAGTCCACCTCGATATTTGGCAGTATTTATTAAATTTTAAGGAAATGAAGAATCTGGTCAATTTTTGATCTAAGGGGGACACATTTTTACGGTACAAACATCTGTCATTTGTCAACTCCCTCCCTTCCATTTACCCCACCCGTTATTTTTAAATAGGGAATACGGGTCGTATGCTACCTCATTTGAAAGTTTATTCAATTCTCTATTCAGTAATATTAACATTGACATAATTATTTATACAGGGTGTCCAAGAAAAATTATTTTGAATTAAATTAATTGACACAAAAAGAATAATGTATGCAATTTATTGAAATCAAAATACATTCTAATACTGACAGATAACAGAGAAAAATGTTTATTTGACAAATAAATATTGTTTTTCGCTTAAATTCAATATTCAACCTACCAAGAGGCAGATGGGTGGCAGCTTGAATATTGAAATTAAGCGAAGAGCAATGTTTATTTATCAAAAAATATTTTTTTCTGTTTTGTGACAGCGGTAGAATGTATTTTGAATTAAATAAATTACATACATTCTTCTTTTTGTGTCAATTAATTTAATTAAAATATTTTTTTTGAAGACCCGGTATAAAAATGTTTATATTACTGAATAGAGAATCGAGTAACCTTTTAAATGAGCTAGCACACGACCCCTATTCCCTATTTAAAAATAAGGGGTGGGGAAGTGGAAGGGAGGGAGTGACAAATGACAAATGTATATACCGTAAAAATGTGTCCCACTTAGATCAAAAATCGACCTGTTTCGTCATTTCCTTAAAATCTAATAAATACTGCCAAATATCGAGGTGGACTGTTTTCTTTGTTTAGATAATATGTATGTGTCTAATAAAATGTTCGCACTTGAAATTTTTAGGTTCCTAACCTGGTTTAACTTAAAATCAACCTTTTTCTATTTTGTAAATAAAATTTTAAAGTCATCAAGTAATTGGTTCTAAGTACTTCACCTAAAACTTAAAATTTCTTAATTGATTTGTAGTTAAGTCTTTATTTTTAGTCAAATATTTTTCAACAATTTAGAATAATAGTAAGTAGACACAATTTTATGTGAAACATTTTTACAGACCCAGAAGTAAAGTGAATGTTTATATTATTTCTGTTTAATTTTTTTAATATACTATGGAAATGTATATTGGACAACAGATACCTAAAATCTTTATTTTTCAATGGAAATTCATGTTTAAATTAAATTCATATTGGAAAATGACAGTAAAAAACATATAAAATACAATTTCTTGTTTAAAAAGCGATGATAGGTACATAATTTTAAAGTTCGAACAAAATTAGCGCTTCATTTAGCATTGCCGGATGAAAATTAAGGTTCCCATATGACGTCACGCGTTCGCCTTCCATGCGTGCGAACATACCGGTTCTCTGTGTACCGTGGGTTGGAATACAGTACCTATTATAATTATTTATAGCTAATCTATATGCATAACAAGAATAAAAAACAGCAAAACGTGTTAAAAATGAGATACGCATACAGTATTCTAGCTACAAAAGATATGAATATTGCATGGCGCAAAATAGTGCTTTAAAATTTTTAACGCACTGCAGTTAAAAGTGAATTGTCAAATTATGAAACGTCAAAAAATTTATATTCCATTCCAGGTCTTCCTCTATGGCCCTTTCTCTCAGCTCTTGATTTATTCCTTCGCTCCAACTTATTATTGGTCTACCTCGTTGTCTCTTTCCTTCTGGTTGTCATTTTAATATTTCCTATGGTATTCGTTGTTCATTCATTCTTTGTATATGTCCGAACCAGATAAGTTGTTTTGTTGATAGGTTATCCGTGATTGTTCGTTTGATTCCCATGATTTCTCTAATGCGTTCGTTGGTAATCCTTTCTCTTCTAAATCTTCCTGCGGCTCTTCGCCAAAAATCCATTTCCGTTGCTCTCAGCGTTGCCAGTGTTCTTTCTTTCGGTGGCCCTACCTCACAGCTGTATAAAGTGATATTTTTTACTATAGTCTTATATATCCTCTTTTTATTTTCTTTGCTGATGGATTGGTCCCATAATAGTTATTTATGAAACAGTTCGTGAAGTATGCTTTTTGCGAACGCACGCGATGTTTAGAGCACGAGTGACAGCGGGGCGAGTGCTATACATCACGTAAGAATTCATTTTTATTCTACAATTTTTAGAAAATTGACATTTAAAAATTTTAACTTCTATCAAACCACAAAACTGTCAAAACTTTTGTTGTAATGTATTGCTCACATATGTCATCACCATAACAACGCGAAAGTTAAGGATATTTGATTATATGAAAGTGTGCCAAAAAACAGTGCGAAAAAATAAAGCCCATTTAAATTACATTGTTACTTCACGCACACTTTAAATTCTCCACGCACTGCTATCTATAATGACAGTTTTCACAAACTAAAAACTTATACATAATATGGGAGAGAGTTAAACCGGGAGATATTAACAGAAGTTCAACCACGATTTTCTAAGTCCTGCCCTTTGCAATACTGGAAGGTTAGAGAAGGTACTTACAATTTGTGGAAAAATCCACTGGTTTCCTGTGATATTTTCCTGTGAAAATTAGATTTTCCATGAAAAAAAGTTGGGAGTTGCGATGAATTTTTAAGTCCTGCCATATCCATAGAATAACAGGATACTATCTATTTTATGAAGAAAATTTTTTGGGCAGGACGGTTGCAAAAGGACTAAGGCAGTATACAGTATACAGGACTAAGGGAGTATACAAGATTATAAATTTTCATAATTTTCTAAATCCTGCCAACTTAATAAAATAATCATATTTATTTCAAAATGACCAAAAAAAATGTTGGCATGGCGTCACCTAATGTTTAACTGCACTTGTTTCTTGGAAAATTCTGTATAAAATTTTCACTCTGCTTCCGTGATTTTCTAAATCATAAAATAAATTTTGTTATAAAATAAATAATTTCAGTAGATATTATTCAAAATGGCAGGATGTTTAGTTACACCTTGTTTACTATATATAGTTAAAAAATGTGTAAGAAAATTCGTGGAAAATTACACGATTTTCTAAGTCATGCCATTTCGCACATATCTCAAGAAGGTTAATATAAATCTATTTTCAAAGAGGCAGGATAGTTGTATAGATATTTCGTATAAAAAAAATAAATTGTGTGTCTGTAAAATTATTTCAGGGTGTTATACAAACATATTCATATCACCACAATTTTCTGAGGCATGCCATGTCGAGTATGCTTAAAAAACACTAATCTAAAACCGTTTAAAACTTGGCAGGATAACCGCAAAGATGAATAATACAAAAAATTTATTTGTATATCATTAAAACAATCGTATCCTATTAAATATTATTTTCCTGAATAATGTCTCGGAATTTTTACACCCTTTTCAAATCTAATAGCAAATTGTAACATCTTTATTTTAAGTGATTAGGTCATATTTTTATCTAAGTAAACGCAATAAATGTAAATAAACAATTTTTACAATTTATTGGTTATAGTAGGGAATTTACCTACCCATTATATTATACAGGGTGTCCAGAAACTCTCATAACAAACAAAAACCGGAGATTCCTCAGATAATTTAAAAAAAAATTAACTCAGTTCACCTAGTTCAAAAATGCTTCCGTGGAAAGCTAGAGCTCTTTAAAGATGGCGTCTTGTAATTCATCATCGTCATAATTCAACCCGGATCCATCCACTGCTGGATATAGGTCTCCCTCAGTCTTCTCCATGCATTTCTGTCCTGTGCTGTCTGTATCAAGTTTCTGTCGATCCGTTTGATGTCATCAGACCATCTGGTTGGCGGACGACCTCTACTTCGATATGCTTCGTCTAGAAGAAGCATATCGAAGTCTTGTAATTAGTTTCTTTAAAATAGCTCCAGAACGCTTTTATTTGAAAAAACGAAAACTGGTACACTTATTGATCTTCCAGAGGTCAATTGTAAAATGTCAATTATCAATTGTCAATTTTTAGTACCGGTCATAGGGGTCCGTTTTGGGTACGGAAACGGATATTTTATCGAATAACTTTTCTGTTTAACTTTTAAGCATTTCTGACACTGGATTATTAAATTCTGGGATAGTTTTGTACTAAAAGGTACTTTTGCTTTAACTCAGAAGAATACGCAGTTTTCTAGAAAAATCGATTTGAAAAATTTTTCGTTTTTTGGTTTTTTGAGTTTAAAAGAATTTAGAAAAATTCTATTTAGGAAAACGAAAACTGCTACGTTTATTTCTCTTCCAGAGATGAATCAATTTTATCAATTGTGAATTTCTAGTACTGGTCATAGGCATCCGTCTTGGGTAGATCAAGGGATATTTTATCTCATAACTTATTGGTCTTTAAATTTTTAGACATTTTTGAGAGTAGAGTATTAAATTATGAGGTATTCTAGTACTAAAAGTTACTTTTGCTTTAAGTCGGCAAATACACCGTTTTTTTTTTTTTAATTTTTTAAAAAAAATTTTCAAATTCAACAAACGAAAAAGTTTAAAATGGATTTTTCCAGAAAACCATGCATCCTTCTGACTTAAAACAGGAGTACCTTTTAGTACTAGAATACCTCACAATTTAATAATCTAGTGTCAAAAATACCTAATAGGGAAAGACAAAAAAGATTCCTATGACCGGTATTAGAGATTCGCAATTGATGGAATCGATTTATCTTTGGACTCTGGAAGAAAAAAAGGCGGACCAGTTTTTGTCTTTCGAAATGGAAGCGTTCTGGAGATATAAAAAGCTAATTACAACGCGCCATCTGTAAAGAGCTTTAGCTCCCTTAGGCAGGCCGCATATTAAAGAAACATGAAACGTAAATCACGTTTCATGGAAATAAAACACTGCTAAACAAATAGACGTCCGGCCATTTATGCGACTCTTCGAAAATAAAAATATTTTATGAGCATGAATCACACTCGTTTCATTGGTAGGCGGACTTTAAGATTTGTTTAGCCGTGTTTTATTTTCATGAAACGTTGTTTTTTGTTATCAATATATTTTTGTAGCATAGCCATTTTATCCTGCCTTCTTACTTGTTCGAACACAAAATACACACGCATGTAACAGGCGCTAAGTTGCCGCACTCAACTGGTTTTCCTGATATTGTAGGATTGTATATATTGTCCTGATATTGTTTCCTATATTTGATAGCAAAATGTCCTAACGCTAACAACACCAGAATAAATCGATTTTTAAATACAGCACCTATCTACTTGCAACTTTTTGCATTGTGTTCAGGATAACATCAGGAAAAGGTGTACAATATAAAAATGGGTGAAAATTGCATTTTAGTGCATAACACGCATCCAAAAGTGCATAAACCTGTCAAAATCAGTGTATTAAGGACAGAATTTTGTTATTTGGGAGGTTTATGGAGTTACGAATACGCAAGCAGAACCGACCTCCGAATCACCTAGTGCCCAGAGTTGCTGCTAAGGCACGTCATCTGGAGTTTCGTAGGATATCGGCAATAAATCAAAGCAAACAGATTATTCGAGGGTTTTTGGGATGGCCAAACACGAATATGACATTACAACCGACCCTCGGAGCACCTGGTGCCCAGGGTGACTGATCTCGAATTTAGAGGGTTTTTGGAGGTCGATTCTGATGGCGTATTCATGTTCAGCAACCACAAAACTCCTTGAGTAATCTACTTGCATCACTTTAGTGTCTGAAAGCCTCGAAATTTAAGAATATGGCGTGTATATCAGTCACCCCGAGCACTAGGTAAAGATCTGTTCTAATGTGACATTCTTGTTCAGAAACCCCAAAAACCACCTGAGTAATCTGTCTGTATCAATTTACTGCCGAAATTAGTATATAAACATGGTATAGAAAATGCTTAACAAATAAAAAGGTACCATAAAATATCATTTTATTATAATACTAAAATACAGGGTGTCCCATTTAAGAAAACTCAGAAAATACTCATTCCGAGTTTCAACCAACCCCGTATACTAAAATTAAACATTTTGGTATACTATTAATAACTGACAATAGTAGACTATATTAAAAATCGTTTAAACATAAATTAATAGAAGTTTGGATATCACTAACAATATGTATAGGGTGTGAATGTTCCTACAAAATTAACAAAAAAACGTAATTATATTTTAAACTACCTCGTATAGAATATAGTAGAATCCAAAAATGTAAAAATATACAGGGTATTCCATTTAAAAAAACATAAATTTGTGTCACCCTGTCAAAACGGGTAGCCCTGTATATTAGAAAATACTGTTAAATCATAGTCCTACCTGTGGCCCATGTTTTACCTAAATACCTAAATTACCTAAATTCTGCTTACTGCATTTGAAAGTTCAAGTCAAATTCTATCGGTATTGATTATTTTCATTGCTAAAAATTAAGTTTCTATTTGCTAAACAAACCATAAACACATAGTGTTTCCCATGTCAATGCATGCGTTTTAATGTACGTAATCTAGATACGTAGAAATTGTCTGTATGCGCGCCTACTCGTTCGATTTCAAATGAGAAATGCATTGAAAACATCATTCAATTACTATATGTTTATAGCTTTGTTTAACAATAAAAAAGTTAATTTTTAGCAATGAAAGTAATCAAAACCGATAGAATTTGACTTGAACTTTCAAATACGGTAAGCAGAATTGCTATTTTATTTTTCAATCAAAAGTTATTCGTGTTCAAAAATTGCCATTTTTCGATTTTTTGAAAGTTCAACCGCATTTATGTCGAAAAATATGCATCCACCGCATAAACTTGTAAAAACATTTTTTGCTTAGAATGACCCAAATAATACAAAAAAATGTTTTGTTTTGCGAAAAATCGCTGCTATGTAATTCCTCAAGTTCTTTGTTTAAAACAATCTTATCGACATCCGGATCGACTGTTACCCAAAAAATTCGTGTTCTAGGGGTCAAAATATATAAAAAAAAATACATAAGCAACGTTGTACCCCCACTGGCGAGAGGACTATAGGTGTATGTTTTTACTCTTACTCTTTCTATTTTTTAACCGTTTACACTGATTCGTCCAAATTTCTATTCCTTCTTAGAGATCATCATACATTTTGTTTTCTTAGTGTTTAGTGAAAGTCCGTTTCTCTGGCTGACTTCTGTGATTCCGTTCATTAGTCCTGGAGTGCTTGAGAACTGTCAGCAAATACCACAGTGTCGTCTGCGTATCTTATGTTATTGATACATTCTCCGTTAATTCGAATTCCGGCTTCAACATCATCCACTGCTTCTTGAAAGATTTCCTCAGAGTAGATGTTAAACAGCAGTGGTGATAGTATACATCCCAGACTGATCTCACGTTTGATTTTGATATCCTCGGATTCTCGTGCCTCTGTCTGGATAGATGATGTTTGATTTCAGTACAGATTGCTCATAATTCTTAAATCACAGGCGTTTATTCCGATATTGGTTAATATCTCCATCAGCTTGTCGTGCTTTACTGTATCGAACGCTTTATGCGAATCTTTATTATCGAATCAATGAAGCATGCATAAATATCGCAATTTACGTCTCTACATCGTTGAAAAAGCACTTGTATACTAAAGAGAGCCCCCTCTCGTACCCACTGCATTCCGAAAACTAAACTGTGTACGGCTGATTTTTCTTCCCACAGTCTATCTATCCTTTGATGTGTAATTTTTAGAAATAATTTTAAAATATGGCTCATTAAGCTAATGGTTCGGAAATCACTGCAGGATACGGATTTTGTTTTCTTTGGTAAAGCAATAAACGTCGACTTCAGCCCAAGAAGGCAGATAAGCTTGATAAAATCGGAAGGGTCAAATATAATATTATATGATTGAAACTGCTGTTGCTCAAATCTGTAAATCAAAATTTTCATGAATAATTTTAATTGTTACTATGTAACGTTACAAACGTCACATCTTTGTTATTTTATTTTTAAATAATTATTTTACTGTATTTTCTTTAATATTTCATTAACAATAATTTTCTTCCATTTGTTTTACCAGTTTTCTTCGTTAAAAACTCGTTGGCGCCCTCTTTTATTATCCTCTTTTTATCTAAAATCTAAATCATTATACTGAACGTACCCCGTATATTCTTACTCTGTGAGTATCTGTTTTAATACGGAACATGCCTAACTTCCTACAGTTCACGCTGTCATTTCAATTCTCAAAATGATGGTGGTAATATTATAAAAGGCAATTACAGAGCTGATAATAGCTATCTATTTCCAAATCAAATCTTCTCTTGGGGTAAGAATATTCATTATTTTTTTTCTTGTAATCACAATTCAACATCTAACAGCTTTTTCTAATATTTTTTATATCTAACCTCCCATCTAAAAGCATGTGTTCTGATATTTTGGTTTTAAATATCGTTCATTTGGAAGAAGAGGGTTACATCTCAAAATGTTAAAGTTTTTTTTTATTGCATTAATACCTTCCAAATAATGACTTCTACTATGGAAAAAATAGTTACATGTGTAAGTACAGTAGTATCCAAGAGATGGCAGATGTAACTCTTTGGTTTTCCCATAACTTTCTTTACAGAACGTTATTTGCTTTAACGGAAACAGTTATATCTTGGAATATAATAGACAAAAATAAGTTAATTTAATTAAAAGGGTGATTTATTTTTGGGATGTAGTAAGTTGGATAAGTAAAGATATAACCATTTTTCTTAAAAGTTATAACACTAAAAGTGAACAGTATGTTTTGATAGAAGGATACTTTCTTAGTTGTATCTTTTTTTTTTGGATAATTTATTATAAAACAGAAGCAATATAATGTGCGTAAAAAGTGTTTTTGTGAAGTGTAACCTTATTCTTCATAGTTATTTTGTTATAGGTATGCAAATTATCTTTTTTTGCATTGGGTAAATTATTATAAATTAAACTGTAGTATTATTTAATGATTAATTTAATTTAACAACAAATTATTGTTGTCTTTAATAAAGAAACGCAATGTTTTCCTGAGTACTAATTTAAGTTTTCACAAAAATTTGTGAAGAAAAACAATTATTAGGTACTATTATTGCTTTATGTTTCATTTTGTGTTGTGCGAACTATTTAATTAGTTTTTTTCAATGGTTTATTAATAAGTTTTATTAAATCATAATTGATATAATGGCATTTTTAAAAATACTTTAATAATATAATTCCTAAAATGTAACTTTATAAGCAAACATAGTGTATTAAAAAGATAATAATTCTTTATTCAAGAAGGTTATATCTAAGTTTTTTTCTAAACCTGATTTCTTAAAAAATAAAATTCTCGTCAGAGCGATAAAAAGGAAATAAACTAATATGAAACTTACCACCTTTCTACTGAAAAAGTGAAAATTCTTAGTTATAACCCTCTTCTTCCAAATGAACGATATATCTTTTTAATTTACATATATGCAAGTTTAGTAATCAAGTTTTAACTATTCTCCTCATCTTAATTCCATTTAATTTACGCGTTGCCATCTGCTACTCTTTGAATACTTTTTGGCAAAGGGTACAAAACGTTGCAGAACCCACAGCAGTACCATTCGACATCAAGAACTTACCATCGAACCAGATACCAAAGCCATAATTATAATCTACAAATTGTTAGTTTTTGGCAAGAATTTGAATATATTTGTTAATGCAATAAATAAGTCATATTTGATTACTAGAGCTCGGGAAATATGCACTTAAAAAACCCTAAAATATGCATGCAAATATGCACAAAAAACATTTCAAATATGCACTAAAATATGCTTTTATGCATTTAATGCATATAAATAAAAAACGCAGCAATCTTTATATTCATCATCATCATCATCATCATCATTCTTTATTATATCGTTATTAAAGTTAAAACTGTATATTGTTAAATATTTTTTCAAATTTTGTAGAGAAAAAACTGTGCCGTCTATCTGATAATAATTGTTTATACGCGGAAAAACTTCTTTCTATTTCACCCCTGTTGAGCTGACCCCCACCTTGTAGAGATTAAAATACAAATAGCGCTAACTTATTACAAGCTATTTATGAGCTTATATACCGTAGATTAAAAATTTCGGGCTCGTTACACTGGGCGGAAATTTAATATTTTTATGGAGGCTGACTCCGTCCCCTCCCACTACTTAAAAATAGAGATATTGAGTTGTTCTTTGCGGTGGCATTACGAGCTGTTTATGAAATTTCGAATTGATATAGCTTAGATTTTTGAACTTATCCCCTTAACCCTCGAACAACCCTTTAATTGATTGAAGTCAAGAGAAAAATGTGCAGAAAAATTAAAATATATCGTATCGAGGATATAATTCGTATAGCGTATAAATTCGAAGAATAAACTTTCAAAATAAGTGCATTTCGATTATTGAGCTACAAAACCTAGAAAACCTTTCCATGTTCTGATTTTTCGTGAAAAAATTCATGTTTTAAAGCGGTTTTTTATAAATAACTTAAAATATGCACTTTTAATAAATGCATATGCACTTATAAAATTTATCTAAAATATGCAAATATGCACTTAATATGCATTTTGCATATTTCCCGAGCTCTATTGATTACTATATCTTTATCGAACAATAAACATGATTAGTTAAAAATACGGTTTCATTCAAAACTTTCATAGTTCATTTCTAAGATCAGGACGAGACGAACACACAACTTGAGAGATTGAGCTAGTCTGGGGTGAACGATGGCTGTCTTGGACGATTGGAGTAATATTTTCGAATATTATTTCAATTATCTGGGGTAGTCTATCGCCTTCTTTCTTTTTAACTATTATTCCTATCTTCTTCTACTTGTTGTGCCTATCCGATTTGGATGGTGGCGACCATCATGGCAATCGGTACTTAGCGCACTGTTGCTCTGAAAAGATTTGTGGTTATTGTGTTGAACCATGTATGTAGAGTTTTCAGCTAGGAAATCCTTCGCCTTCCTGGTCCGCGTTTTCATTCTACTTTTCCCTAAGATTAGTTGCAGTAGTCATATATCTCGATGTTCCTCATGATGTTACTGAGATATTCGATTTTGGCTGTTTTTATTGTGGTTAATAGTTCTTTATCTTTTCACATTCTATAAAACACCCTGATTAGCCCTTTCGTTCACGGTGTACAATATATTGTACATCACTTCACTGATATCGAAATGGCGTGACTCTATGTTTCTATCCGCTTTATTCACAATGTACATTGTAGTGTACACATATTAATTTTAATTTCAAACCGTTGCTTTCACCTAGTGTTGATTAGTTTTAAGTAAAAAAAAAAGAATGTTTGTGTACTTTGTACGCACGTAAGAAGTTATACTTCTATTATATAATGTCCAAAAAATTAATATACTTAACAGGTTATTTGTATTTTATTTAAATATTAAACTAACTTTCTTACCTACCACTTTTAAAAAAATTTTATTAAAACGATACCAAAAATATGAATCGTCCTGGATTTGAACCCGGGACCTCTTGATCTCCGGTCACACGCTCTACCACTGAGCTATATTCTCTTTGCTTTGACAAGTTACAAGATTTCTCATACATACTGACAAATTTAATAGACCAATAGAAGTATACAAAAATACTTTAAATATACTTACTATTATTATAAAATATCTTATTCCCGACGAAGACAAATCCAAAGACACAAAAATTATAATAAATAATACATTTACTAAGAACCCTAATATATCCTTTTAATGACTTATTTGCGCTGACAGCGCTAATACATACATATCTTGGAAGATTAGCAACAAACTACATACTGTCTGTGTGCGCATGTGCCCGGTATTATAAAATTTCACTCTCGATCGTAAAGAAGTATAACTTCAAAATATGAAACTCAAGGAACTAGGTTGTTGTAATGGTTACTTTAGTGTCTCGACGTAAGGTGGTGTTAATAATTTACAGATTGGTTGTAAATGTCAGAAATATTTTTGTTGATGACAAGGAACACTTGTATTTACTGCATTTACAGTGCACGTTCCGATCAGTTAGTTTATTTTTTTCTATATTTGAGTAAACATTAGTGCTCAGTATATTGTACAGTGTGAGTATATAGAGACGTTCGACAAGTATAATACACAACCATACGTTATGTACAGTTGCCTATACTTCTTTTATTTTACAGTAATAAAATATAAAAATAAGTAAAAGAAAGCTGTTAAATGAAAAACAACTAATAGAGTTAATCGAGGCTGGCTTATTAGAAATTGACGGGCTTAGTGATGACGACAATGACGATTATGGTTGGGGGAATAGGGAAGAAGAAGTTAGCAGTGATGAATTATGAGTTGAAGGAAAGCAGTACAGACAACGGAGAAGCTATTTGTTCTGCTGTTGTTGACAAGGAATAGGGAAGAAGTTTATTCATCGTCATAAGTCGCTTAAGTTTTGATAAAATCAGACAAAGTATCCTCCAGAAAACGGGGACGTTCTTTGGATATAAGATAATCCACTTCATCTCCGTCACATAAAAACAAGAAACAAAAACTAGAGCAGCATCAGAAGTAAGGCTGGATGGATTTGGTCATTTTCCAATTATTATAGATCACAAATCCTATTCTTCTAGTTGCAAATTCCCTAAATGTGATTCTTGAACCAATTTTGTCTATAGAAAGTGCAGTATACATTTATGTATTAAAAAGAAACAAAAGTGTTTCATGTTATATGATACAAATTAATAATTAGTTTCAGATATATGATTTTTAATTGTATTTTGTTTTCTAAAGTCGCAAGAGCCACTACAATTTACTCACAATGTGCAATATATTGTACCGGTCGTATACACCGTTTGTGTCTAATGTACAATATACTGTACAGTTCACATCCCTTAAAAGGGATAAAAGGGAATTATTTTATGTACTCCAAAAAGCTTAAAAAAATTAAAGGTATATGTCTACCAAATTTCGAATTTTTATCTTAAAAAACAAAACTGCATGAGCAGAAGGGTTAGTAACGTCAACGTGGTCGGTATACGATATCTTCAGGATTCGGTGATAAAGCCACATTTCGAAAGCTTCAATGTTCTTGCAGGTGGCGTCTGTGAGAGTCACACAACTCCTTACAACAGATTCCTATAATATATATGATAATATTCTTTTACCTAAGAGAATTTACAACAAATTAACAGCTTTTTCGAACAATATGTATTTCCCAATTCATGTTACATTTTCAAGTCCGTAAGTTGAATAACTCCACTTCAAATTTTATATAATCTATGTGTGTGTCTGTGTGTCTAGTTCCATTAATGGTTTACATTAGCTATCCCAAGATTAAAGAGCAATATGCTGGATATGCATAATAATACGTCGTGATGAATTGAGCTCGATATTGTTCGCAATAATTTCACAGCACACTCACACAAAGTTCCTCGCATTAATATTACTCAAAGAGTAAAATAGAACATGGTAACTAATATAAACGGCCTAGAAAGTACAATGGTAAAGTTTGAAACACAAAATTCAATAAATTATCTTTGAATCTACATTACACAAATTTTAAAGCAGAGCTTCCCAACTGACGCTTCCGGACCGAAAGTTGTTTGACTCTTTGGAGAGCGGGCTGAGGGAGATGAGTACATACAGAAAAGTTTCCTATAAATAGGCATTTTAAAAGCAATAAAGGAAAAAGTAGAAAGGCGTGTGGGGTATATATTTTATTTTACTCCATTTTATTTACAATCTGCTATAAATGACAGGAATAAGTAAAATTCGTGTCAATTTTACATATAGTCCGTTCGCTAAATTCAGACACAACTGGCTAGTGATTTGAGTAAGTAATTTTGCCAGTTTAGTAAAATTGGCAAAAAAAATGATTACTAAATAGTTAGTAATTTTGCCAATATTGGCAAAATTGGCCAAAAACAAAAAAAATTACCTACTAAAATCACTAGCCAGTTGTGTCTGAGTTTAGGGAATCGACTATAACAGCATATCGCTGTCCCGGTGGAACATTGACGCAACTGCAAATTTATATAACAGATTTATATAACAGGGAGCAGATGCGTCATATTTGAAAAATCAGCCGCCCTCTGAGAAACAATGACATAATGTACAGTTGTGCTTCGATAGGTCGAGTGTGTGCTTGTAGCTACGATGCTACATTGACGCAATTGTATTTTATGTTATTGAAACCTTGACGGAACTGTATTCTGTGTCATTTTTCATCTGGATTTCTACTTATTGTGAGGCAACATTGACGTAAGTGCATTTTATGTAAGTAGTATTTTTATGTTCCAATGTATAAATGTTCCAATGACGACTATCATCCTTCCACTACTGAGGTATCATCATCATCACAAGAAGAAGAAGAAGCAGACATAAACATACACCAAGATTCCCAAACACCAATACTTGGTAATGGTATCTTAGTCAAGAAGGAATTAATTAGGAATGCTAAAAAAATAGGAGCTCCTTTAACGGTTAAAGAAATAAATTTCACTGAGTTTTACTATGTAAAAGCGCTGCACAATGAAATGGACTGGATGTTAACTTAATGATAACCGAAGTAATGTTACTTTTAATCTTAAAAGGAAAAGATTACTTCCTGTATAAAGAACGTTATAAACAACCAACGTGGACGTGTTTGCCAAAAAAGAAGGAGTCTGAGTTCGTCCGAATAGTTTTCACCGAAATGTCAGCTGCGTAGGGCCTACTCTTCAAAAATTCCTTTAGGTGATAACAAACTAAAAGATTTGAAACAATTTCTTTCAAAACATATTATAATTCCTGGATTTTGTAAAGCCTTTTACGATTCAATTTTTCGTTGATACTTTTTTTGTAATTTCAATTTTATTTTTAAGTTCCTTTTTATTAAGAATGTTTGCTTTTACTATAATTTTCAATTTTTCATTTGTTAATTACTTTTTGTCCTTATATCCACGCCACCTTTCAGAACTAGTTAGTTAACCAAAAATTTTACAAAATGACTATATATGTGGAAATTATTTAGAATATTATATGAAAATTTAGAATTTAGTTTTAGATATTATCTTTAAAACTAAATTCAAAATGTTTCTTTCTAAAACTTCTAAAATTCTAAATTCTTAATTTTTCATCCCTTTTGATCCCCAATTGCAATTACGTCATTGTTGTTACAAAATAACTGAGGCAACAATGACGTAATTGCAATTGGGGATCAAATTTAGGGATGAAAAATTAAGAATTCATTTCGAATGTGTAGTAGAGTTACAGTATATCACGGTGGCCAAGTATAACTGCAATACTAATCCAGTATCTCCATTATGCTTCATTTCATGAGGTATTAAGTAAAATAATTTTATATTTTTGGCTCTCCTGAAAAGTTACACTTTTGTAGTTGCGTCATTGTTCCACCGAGACAGCGATATCGGCATGAAGAGATATGCTAGCATTATAACGGTCTCAAAGACACCCACGAATCACCCTATATGTATACACTTATCGTTCCCAATAAATAAGCAAGTGTAATGTTTTTTTGTTAAAGAACTGTTGAATTAGATCATCTGTGATTTTTATTCTCACGAAATCAAATTTATAAAGACCCTTCCATTGCAAAAATTGACTAAGACAGGATTATGAGCGTTTACATCAAGGAGAATAAAGCTACTCTGATTCTAACATTTTAGCATGCCTCCTTGTTTATGGGTGGGACATATTAGTGTCTCTCTTTATACTTTCGGTATTAAAAGCCTTTTGTTTGCAGATTTTCTCAGAACTACTGCATATTATACGTGTAATAAGTAATTCTCCTCTATACTTAAGTACTTCTGTGGAGATGTACTTTTATTTCTGCACTTTTGTTTCTCTTCACACTTCTTATGACTTGCACTAGGTATTTCATCAAATTTAATTTTAAAATATACTTTGAACTATTTCAAAGTAAGTCGAGGACGTTTTATGCTAGTGAAATCACTATTTTAAATACACTTGAGAGCAAAATATTCGACTCACTTGCTGAATTGTACACCTTAGAAGTCTCGAATTTCCTAAACCTGTTGTCCGATTCGAGTGATTTTTTTTAGTATGTTACAGCCTTATTATTTAAGAAAATCGATGTAATATTATTATTACTAGACAGGTAAAGGTAATTTTATACCGGGTGTAACAATCATAGGGTGATTTTTTCCTTAAACGTACCTAACTTTTTTATTATCCAACATAAGCAAATGAGTCAAAAAAGAAAATGTTAGTAAAGCCTAATAGTCGAGGAAATGAAGATGAAAAAATGGCAAAACCTCGCAATTTTTTCGTCCAGCATCGATTTGTACAAAAATTTGGGATTAGGCTCATTACACCCTCTAGTTCATTTTCTATATTGAGCCGTTGTACGCTTTTGGTTTTGTAAGGGTGAAAACTACCCCTAGTTGTAAAAAATTATAAAATAATATTTTAAACTTTAATATTGTCAACATTTGGTTCTTATTAGTTACATAATGAATGTTTTATGCTTTAAGATATACTCTCAAGATATCATAATATTTCAACCCTTAAAACCACCCTTGTTCGATCTATATATAAAAAATTTACTTATCCTAAAAGAATAATCTCGGCTTGCATCGATTTACATAAAAATTTGGGATTAGGATCATCTCACCCTGTACTTCATATTCTATGTCATTCTTAAGGGAGTTGATTATTTTTAGGGGTGTAAACAACACCTTATTTTCAAAAATTATATAAAAATATTGTATACTTTAATATGGGTAAAATTTGGTTTTGATTGGTTAAATAATGATTGTTTTATACTTTAGGATATAATATCATAATATTTCAACCCTTAAAAACCACCCTTAATAACATTACAGTTTTTATAAGTAGATATTTTAATAGGTCTATACAGAAAAAAAAAAGTAGAATTAAAGAATTACAAAAACATTTATTTACACAAAAATACGAATTTACAAATATGTACAAACACAAATACAAATAGTTTTTTAGTCATCTGCCAGTATACGAACCGGTTCTGTGGTATTATACATACATTGAAAAATATCCATAAGCGGACTATCCGAATTTTTCGAAAAAAAATCGTTTTATAAACATAGCTCCTTCATTTTTGGCGGTGAAAAGATTTTTCAAAAATGACTTTGTAGGGTTTTTGAAGAGTTATAAGACTGTGAAAACTAAATTCCATAAGATCTCTCAGTTTTTAATTAGGGTGGGTTTAAAGGGCTCGAATAAAGGGGTGTTTGCTCGTAAATAGAGGTTTTAAACAGCTATATCTCGCTAACTGTTCACTGTAATGAAAATCTATGCACAAGGGAATTTTAGTTATTAAAGAAGCTATACAATTTGGTAATCTATCATTTTTTTCATATCTCCAGTATTTTCGGAGATATATTGAAGTAAAAGGTGAAAAATGAGAAATTCCAAAAAATTAATTTTTCTTTAAACTCCAATTTTTCTAAAATTAGGCCTTTTAAATAGGTCAAGCTTCTTGGTTGTATTGATAATACAAATATAAAAGGAATTATAGAAAGGTGAAGACCCATTTTCAATCAGGAGGGTAGTTAGGGAGTTGTTTTCACTGATTTTATCATAGAGAAAACCAGGTACTGACCTTTTTTTGATCATAAGTCGCTTACTTATCAGACTAGAAACTTTTTAATATTTTTTTGAAAACTGTATACTTGAAAATAGAATATTTAATTTTTCTTTGAAAAATGCAAAGTTTTTCCATCATTTTACTTTGAATATTTTAAATTATACATTTGACGAAAAAAGCTAACTTTTAACATGCCGTATCTCGGTTTGTGTTGGTCTTAGCGATATTACAGAAAAATAATTTGGTTTGTGTTACTAAAAGATACAATTTTGATACCTACAGTTATTTTGATTAAATGCATATTTTTCGAGGTATTCTCAAAAAACCCTCTAAAAAAGTCGACTTTTTCATCGAAAAACTGTTACTTTCAAGAGCGAATATCTCGAAAAATATTAGTTTTACGAAGAAAATGTAAAAAACTTTTTTTTCTTATAATCACTTTTTACATCGATTTACGTAGTTAAAATGTAATAAAAAATTCCTGCCCCCGAGATGGGGTGGCAATCACCCCCAAGGTTTTAGCGTACAGCGGCATGATATAGAAAATTATCCTTGAACTATTCCCTACCTTCTGTGAAAATTTCAAGTAAATCCATGCTGGACGAAAAAATTGCGAGCTAAAATGCTTCATTTCCTCGACTATAAGCCTACAATTAAATTTTAATTTAAATATTTTTGATATGCTAGAATACACCACAGGTTGTTCCGAACTTAAAAAAAAACACAGTATGATTGTTACACCCGGTATAAAATGACCATTACCTGTATAGCAACAATAATATTACATCGATTTTCTTAAATAATAAGGCTATAACATACTAAAAAAATCACTCAAATCGGACAACAGGTTTAGGAAATTCCACATGTACAATTATTCAGCAAGTGAGTCGATTATTTTGCTCTCAAGTGTAGTTAATTGTTAATTTGATTACATGAAATAAACTCAAGTACATAGAATATTTATAACAGTGTGTAATTGATATTTGATTACATTTCTTCAGTTAGTAAGATTATTTCATTCATAGAGATTCCTACCAATAGAAACATACGATAATAAAAGTTACAGCTATTATTTTTTAATGATTTTACCTTCCAATCGTTAGGAAGATTTTTCATCGGGTATTTAATTCTGTCCAATCAGATTACTATTATAGTGGGAATTTTTTACTTACATTATTATAGTGGGAATAATTTTTAAGTAGATTGTTTCTGTATAATTACAACGTAGTACTATCTTTCACGGTTTTTGCTTTAAATTTTAAAGAACCGCTTGGATTAACATGAAATTTGGCATACGCATAGCTAACATGTATTTGAAAAAAGTGATATGGTGCCGATGTGTGCTTTTGCCCTGGGGGACAGTTTCACCCCATCTCGAGGGTGAAATAATTTATGTCCAAGGCAAGTCCCGAAATGTATAAACTGACTAATTTTAAGCAACTTTTGTTCTATAGAGTTTTTTCACCAAATCAATACTTTTCGAATTATTTGCAAGTGCATATGTTCATGTTTTTAGACGGTTTTTCGCAAATAACTCAAAACGTAAGCATTCTGTCGAAAAAAATATTCTTATTAAAACTACAGCCTATAAAAAAGTGAAAAAAACGGTGTATATATTAGGTCTCTATACCTAGCCAAAACAGAGTTATAGCTAATGAAAAATAGGTTCATATTCGAAAAATTCCAAATAGAATAATTCAATTGGAAATATCCAAATACCGAAGCATTCTTGGGGAAAACACGTTACAACTTTTTTAAAGTGTTTAAAAAAAGATTTATTTTTGTTTTTATAAAATAAAATTCTAGCATCAAATGTAAGCAAGTTACGCTCAAAATAAAGTTGGTCCCTTTTGTTTTGGCAAAAAAGAATCAGATCATCCCCCAATTAGCAACTTAAATAAAATTAATCGTTACCGCTTCACAAGTTACTTTATGTTGTGTTTATAATATGATCTGTAAGTTTGATCAATTCAAAGTGCTTATTTTTGAAAAAATTTGGTTTTAAAGTAAAATTTTTAAAAAATTTAATGTTGAAAAAAATGCTTTCTTTTCTTTCAAAATAACTTAAAAATTGTTAGAGATACCAAAAATCTTAAACAATAAAAAGAGTAGGCTTTACTTTTATCAATACTTTATATTTTTTTGTTTTCCTGTAAGACAAAAATTGGTTAAGATTCGGTGTTTCTAAATTTGCATACACTCGTAATAATTGACTCGTTAAAGCCCTTTTAACTACAGCTCTTTCAAAAATAAGGACTGTAAAACGATGAAACTTACAGATCATATTATGATCAATACATACTCGAGTAAAAAACTTGTAAAGTAGTAACAATTAAGTTCATTTGAAATGCTAATTAGGGGGGGATTTTCCCGATTTCTTACCAAAAAAAAGGGACCAACTTTATTTTGAGCGTAACTTGTTTACTTTTGATGCTAAAAATTTTTTTAGAAAACAAAAATAAGCATTTTTTTTCACTTTAAAAAAGTTAAAATGAGTTTTCCCCAAAAAAGTGCCTCGTTTTTTGGTTATGGCACGTTAAAATATTCGAGGAAATTGACGAGTATGAACCTATTTTTCATTAGCTATAACTTTGCTTCTGCTAGGTATAGTGACCTAATATATACAACATGTTTTTAAATTTTTTACGTGCTATATTTTTTATAAGAATTTTTTTCCACCAAATACTTACTTTTTGAGTTATTTGCGAAAAACCGTCGAAAAACGTGGTTATTTTGTAGAAAAATTAACATATTCACTCGCAAATAACTCGGAAACTATGAACTTGTTGAAAAAACTTTATAAAACAAAAGTTGCTTGGAATTAGTCATTTTATCCATTTCCGGACGTATTTCGAACATATATTTTTCACCCCCAAAAGGGGGTCAAACTCACCCCTAGGGCAAAAGCACACATCGGCACAATATCACTTTTTTTGTTTGACTTATTAGCTATGTATATACCAAATTTCATGTCAATCCAAGCGGTTCTTTAAAATTTAGAGGTTTTGCAATATTTTACCTTTAAAGAACGTACTAACGAGATTCCTAGTTTTGACAACTATCATATTTAAGAAAATTAACCAAAATAAGCTTTTCGTTGTATATCTAATGTCAAATTGTCACGAGGACAACACAAATAGGCAATTTTAAGCGCTCGAGTTTACTTCGATAATATTATTTCATGAATAAAACTGTATTTATAAATAATTTTAGACTAATATTTTATTGATATCTTCGTCTGAATATTTGCTAAACTGTGCTGTTCATTTTGACAAGTTGAAAAATTTGTGTGACATTATTTGGAATAAATGTCACTGAATGTTTTTATACAAAGAGTTGAATTTTGTATGTAAGTATTAAAAAATAACCTGTCGAATATCACACGATAGTAAGAATAAATAAGGAAATAATGCTCCAATTTTTTCTTCTCAAACTTGTTTCCATTCGGCAGTAGTCATTCGAGCGCTCCGGGCTCTCGTGTCAGACCTTGCCAGACAACATGTCGAAAAATTGACGCATTGTTGTCAATTTATTTTCACTTTCTTGTGATATTAATGTTGGGAATTTTTTTTTCGACTATTTCACTAGACTATTTTTAAATGATAAAACGTCATAGTAACGCCACGTTTCCTACTGACAAAACTCCTTCCTGCCCGTGATTTCTCAGCGACAAAATATTATGACAGATCCGTCACGAAGGTGTCTGGTAATTCTATTGTTGTCAGTTTGACAAACGTGATTTAAGCGTAATCAATTTTTGCACAGATATAATGAATCCAGACGAAAAATAAAGGTTTGGATGCCAGTCAGGTAAAGAAATCAAAAACGCTGGACGGAAGGGCCGCCCGAGAACTTTATCGTACCGATCTATTATCGTTATCGTACTAGATACTGGCATTCTATAAAAATAACAAAGTTACTCGTTATTTTGATATTTTAGAAACACCTTGTATACTTGAAAATATTTTATGGTTCTACGCATCATTAATTCCCGCATTTGAAAAAATGTTCGGGGACACACTATAGATTATTGCATAAATCAATAGAATATTAGTCATACTTTCATTTCAAATTAGTCCATTTTTCTGAGAAATTAATAGTTTACAATATTTGCATTTTACTGCATGGATTGTAATGAAATTTTGGGAGTAGCCCAAAGTCCAATCTCCTAATTCAAAGTCTATCCTATATACTATGGCGCTTTTATCGTGGGGGCGGTTCTCACCACTTCTCGGGGATAGAACATTTTTATTTTCGAATTGCATGGAGCAAAAGGAAGAATTTTAAGAAAATTTAAAAATGCGCTCTATAGTTTATCTTATTTTTTTCACCCGTCCAACTTTTTGAAAGTAGAATAACACTATATTAAGAGGTATTGCAAAAGAAAAACAATGCATTTAAATTCTGGTGAATGAGGGGTTAAATGTATGTACTTCTCATTTTTCCTTAAAGTACATTAGTCATATATTTTTTGCACCATATCTCGCTTAGTTTGAATGTAACCGACATTTAACGGTGCTCGTTTTAAAGGCGTTTTCAAACACTACAAAAGCATGAGCACTTTAAGCATGCACCAAAAATCAAACTCTTTTTACCTACCATATCTCTTTTTGTATTATAAATAGAAAATTTACGAAGGAACGAATCTCTTTGTTATTTATAATTAAAAAAATTTTTTACATAGTGTTTTTAGTTTGATGCATAGTTTTTAAGGTATTCACAAAAAAACCGTCCGAAAACGTGTCATTTTTAAATGAAAATGGCCAATTTTCAACTACGCATAACTCAAAAAGTATTGAGTTCTCAAAAAAAGTACAGATCAGTTTTTGCTTAAAAATAGGTTCTCTAGCCACTTCCATGCTTATTTTGACCAATAAATTTTCCACCCCCTTGAAGGGGTGGGAATTGCCCCAAGATAAAAGCGCCATAGTATATACGGTACATTTTGTTTCTTGAGTTATTCCCCACTTACTGTGAAAATATCAAGTACATCGATGTAGCAGGATGGAATTCGGAGCCAAATACCCTCATTGACTGCCCTATAATAATGCTCTGCTATGATCGCGTGAGAGGGGACACACACAAGATTCTAGCAAAATTTCAATTTTCTGTAACTTTTCGAGTGTTTGAATTACAGCAACGAGTTTTATGTCATTGGAAAGATAATTTTACATTCTTTCAAAATATGTAAAAATATACAGGGCGTATGTAAAAAATTAAGATTTTTTTTTTCATTTACGGTTAAACCGGAAGCCATATTGTGGGTAAAATTTATTGTGCTAATAGATAACAAAGTACTATATACGTCTGCCAAATTTCAAATTTTAGTTTCTATTACAGAGGTAGTTACGGGCACTCGAATATTTTTTTATAAAAAATTCATAACTCCCCTCCTATGAGGAGTTAAGAAATCTGATCAATGTTATTCAATTTACCGATAGGATATCAAAAATATATTAAGAAATAAACAAATTCCTTGGAGTTATTTTTGAGAAAATTTAGTTCAAATTTATGTCAAATTTTGACCCCTTAAATATGGGCAACCCATAACTTTTTCTGAAAAACGATAATATTCCTGTTATAGCCCCATCTTTAGGCTATATAAATGTTTTTTCAAATTAAATTTATCTTAAACAAGTTTTTAGATGGTAGGGACATGTATCGTGTGGGCGGTCGGCCATGCTGGCTGCCATTTTGGATTTGGAAATTCCGTATTTCTATTTACCTATCGATGAGCTAACTTTAAGTTAAATTTCATTCGTTTCGGTCAAAATTTTCAAAAATGGGCCCCAAATAACCCCCCTATTTCGGCCCCCCTTTGAGAGGTTTTTTTCAAAAGCTTAGTTTCTCAACAAAATTCTCTTAAACTTACTCATACCGAATTTCATCGAAATCGGTCCAGTAGTTTTTGCTGGGCGGTGGCGACATACGTACGTACATACGTACGTACGTATGTACGTACCTACATACGTACATACTTCCGACATGTTTTTTTTATTTGCTTTTTAGACTCAGGGGGACTCAAAACGTCGAAAAAAAGTGAAATCTGAAAAAAATTTTTTGCACGATCCTATAACTTTATCTATTATACTGATACTGCGTATGTAGTACGATAAAGTAAAAAATTGGTTTCGGAAAATGTCCCATTGAACCCGCAGATGTTCAGAAGCTCTATTTTGACCCAATTTTCGGAGTTCCTACGGGTCAGAAATTTTATATGTTACACAGAACAACAAATGAAGCTGAATCTTCGAGTCCCCAAATGCTAAAGGTCAATAATACACAAAATCGTGCTTTGGTAGAAAAGAATGGGCAAACTTTTATAGCTTATAATAATTGTACATTTAATATTGTTAACAAATAAAGAAAGATTATATTTTGTTGATATGGTGCATTAATTGTCTCGTGAAATAGTCTTGTCGAATATCATTCGAGAGAAAATTATTTACCGGCAAAATTTTCTTCTGGCTTTATTCAAGTTTGTTGCCTTTTGTCAATTTTCGCTTATGAAATTTTGACAAAATCATTCGACTAACGTCTCGTGATTTAACTGTCAGAATTTAATTCGCGAAAATTGCCAGGCAACAAACTTTCATACCAGTCGAAAATATTACCGGCAAAATTTTCTGTCTTATGATATTATTACACGATTATTTTTTGATAATTTTAACTTCCAATCCTATAGTAAGATTTTTGATCACGTGTTTAATTCTGTCCAATCAGATTATTATTTCATCGGTAATTTTCTACTGTAGAAAATTACAGTGATTATTTCATTCATAGGAGATTCTGACCAATATAAAGCTACAGAAATCTGAATTAAATCGATAATTTTTGATAATCTCCCGTCGTTAGGTATATTACGTCAGATGCCCTTCGTTGCTACGAAAAAATACATTCAGTGACATTAATGACAATTAATGTTTTAAAAATTATAAAAGTGATGACTTTCAATCGTCAAATATTTATAAAAGCTGTGTGTTTAATGGTACTTACATAAATAAATTACAATAAAATTTTGGTTTTGAACAGTTTCATTCATGAAATAATCGCAACAAATTGCACTCGACCTCTGAAATTAATATAGAATTTTTGCTCTCATGACATTTTGACATAATTTCAGTCGCCTTCGGCTCGTGAAATTAAAACTGTCAAAGTGTCACTCGCGAAAAATTCAATAATTTCAGAGCTCTTGTGCAATTACTACTGAGAATTTTTTAAGTAGATTGTTTCTGTTTAATTGCAACAAGTTTCCTAGTTTTGACAACTGTCACATTTAAGAAAATATCCATAATGTACTTTTAGTTCTGCATCTAATGTCAAATTGTCACGAGGAGAACACAAATAGGCAAATTTAAGTGCTCGATTTACTTCGGTAAGATTATTTCATGAATAAAACTATATTTTTATAAATAAAATTAACTAATATTTTATTAATGTCTTCATCTAAATATTTGCTAAACTGTGCTTTTCAGTTTGACAAGTTGAAAAATGTGTGTCACATTATTTGAGATCAATGTCACTGACTGTTTTTATATATAAAGACTTGAATTTTATATGTAAGTATTATAGGAAAACGGAATCAAGGCCGTAAAAGGATGTCATGGTTGCGGAATTTGAGAGAGTGGTTTGGCTGCACCACTAATGAACTTTTTAGGTCAGCTGTAAACAAGGTCAGGGTAGCCTTGATGATTTCCAATCTCCGAGAGAAGTGGCATAAGAAAAAGAAGAGGATTAAAAAATAATCTTACGAATATCACACGATAGTAAGAATAAATAAGAAAATATGCTTCATTGTTTCTCTTTGTTGCCATTGGGCAATAGCCACTCGAGCCCTGCGGGCTCTCGTGTCTATTATTGCCAGACAACAAGTTTTCGAAAAACTGTCGAATTATTGTCAATTTATTCTCACTCTCTTGTGATATTATACCCGATTATTTCATTGGTAGGAGATTCTGACCAATAGAAAGCTACAGAAATAAAAATTAAAGTGATATTTTTTGATAATATCCCGTCGTCAAGTATATTACGTCAGATGCCCTTCGTTGCTACGAAAAAATACATTCAGTGACATTAATGACAATTACTGTTTTGAAAGTTATAAAAGTGATGACTTTCAACGGTAAAATATTTATAACAACTGTGTGTTTACTGTAGTAATTTGTACTTACCTAAATAAATTACAATAAAATTTTGGTTTTGAACAGTTTTATTCATGAAATAATCGCACCAAATTGCACTTGATCTCTAAAATTATTATCGAATTGTTTTCTTCGTGCCGCTTTGAGATAATTTCACTCCCCTTCGGGTCGTCAAATTAAAACTCTCAAAGAGTCACTCGGGAAAAATTCGATAATTTTAGAGCTCTTGTTCAATTACAATTGATTATTTCATTCATAGGAGATTGTGACCAATAGAAAGCTACAGAAATAAAAATTAAAGTAATAATTTTTGATAATATCCCGTCGTCAAGTGTATTATTACGTCAGACGCCCTACGTTGCTAAGAAAAATTACATTCAGTGAAATTAATGACAATTACTGTTTTAAAAGTTATAAAAGTGATGACTTTCAACCGTCAAATATTTTAAACAACTCTGTGTTTAACTGTAGTAATTTGTACTTACATAAATAAATTACAATAAAATTTTGGTATTGAACAGTTTTATTCATGAAATAAACGCAGCAAATTGAACTCGATCTCTAAAATTATTATCGAATTGTTTCCCTCATGCCACTTTGACATAATTTCACTCCCCTTCGGGCCGTGAAATTAAAACTGTCAAAGTGTCACTCGGGAAAAATTCGATAATTTTAGAGATCTTGTGCAACTACTACTGATTATTTCATTCATAGGAGATTCTGACCAATAGAAATCTACAGAAATAAAAATTAAACTGATTATTTTTTGATGATTTTAACTTCCAATCGTATAGTAAGATATTTGATCACGTGTTTAATTCTGTCCAATCAGACTAAAATTATACTGAGAATTATCTACTGTAGAAAATTACCGATAGAATTTTTTTAAGTAGACTGTTTCTGTTTAATGGCAACCAGTTTCCTAGTTTTGACAACTGTCACATTTAAGAAAATATCCATAATATACGTATTAAATAATAATCTTACGAATATCACACGACAGTAAGAATAAATAAGAAAATAATGCTTCATTTTTACTCAAATTTCGTGTCATTATGCAATAGCCACTCGAGCCCTGCGGGCTCTCGTGTCTATTGCCAGACAACAAATTTTCGAAAAACTGTCGCATTATTTTCAATTTATTTTCACTCTCTTGTGATATTATACCCGATAATTTTTTATAATATCTCGTCGTCAAGTATATTACGTCAAATGCCCTTCGTTGCTACGAAAAAATACATTCGGTGACATTAATGATAATTAATGTTTTAAAAGTTATAAAAGTGATGACTTTCAACCGTCAAATTATAACAACTGTGTGTTGAAGTGTAGTAATTTGTACTTACATAAATAAATTACAATAAAATTTTGGTTTTGAACAGTTTTATTCATGAAATAATCGCAGCAAACTGAACTCGATCTCTAAACTTATTATTGAATTGTTTCCCTCATGCCACTTTGACATAATTTCACTCCCCTTCGGGTCGTGAAATTAAAACTGTCAAAGTGTCACTCGGGAAAAACTCGATAATTTTAGAGCTCTTGTGCAATTACTAATGATTATTTTTTAATGATTCTAACTTCCAATCTTATAGTAAGATATTTATATTTATATTTATGTTTATGCATTAAAGGTACCTACTTAAATAAAATGCCTTAGGGTGGATACATAGTAATATGGATAATAGCTATGTATCCATCCTAAGGCATTTTATTTAAGTATGCACCTTTAATGCATCTATATAATGTTTAAAGGGTTTTTACCCTAATATTTCTTTGGTGGCTCAGCTGGCATCCAATCTGTCTAACACCGATTTTTAATAAAAATGTTATACCTTTTACAGAGGATTTTTTTCAATTTTTGTGATTGATGGCATACAGCCAACTACAGGAAAAATTTTTCTTTTCCTTGTGGAATTTGTACTAAGGTCATTTAGGTTCAATCGAACTATTTTTGGTCTCAGAATATGTGATTTAATTTATGACCTGCCTTTTTGTTACACCCTGTTTATTCCTCTTTACGTGCCATCTTCGCGACGAAGGTTTCATAATTATCATTGCTATTCTAACTTTTCACACTAAAGCCCGAAAGAGTTCAGTTGACCTGCATCCAAACCATTCTCTGAGATTTCTCACCCAGGATATTTTTCTTCTACCTATGCTGCACCTTTCTTGAATGTTTCCCTGCATTATTAATTTTAGGAGTTCATATCTTTCACCACTTGTTATATGACCCAATATTGCAGTTTTCTTATTATGATGGAATCCAGTATCTCCCTGCTGTTCTCTACTCTTCTCAGTACTTCTTCATTGGTTATTCTGTCTGTCCAGGAAATTATCAGCATTCTTCGATATGTTCACATTTTAAATGCTTCCAATCTATTGAGACGTTGTTTATTACTAAGAGTCCATATCTCCACACCATACAAAAGAACAGAAAATACATAACACTTTAATACTCGTTTTCTAAGATTTAGGCTTCGTTTTTTCTCTACGTTAGGAAGCTTGGACCTTAAATGCGGCATCAATGAAAAAACTTGAATCATTCGAGCTGTGGGTGTACAGAAGAATTCTGAAAATATCGTGGACAGAACACGTCACAAACAAAGAGGTTCTGAGAAAGATGAATAGAGAAAAGAAATGGAAGTCTTAAATACAATCAAAACCAGAAAATTGGAATATCTCGAACATATTACACGTGTAGAGATATACAACTTGCTCCATCTCATTATGCAGGGAAAGATTCAAGGAAAAAGAAGCATAGGGAGACGCAGAATATCGTGGCTGCGCAACCTGAGAGAATGGTAAGGATATACATCAAACGAACTTTTGATAGCAGCCGTCTCCAAAGTCTGAATTGCTATGATGATTGCCGACCTCCGTTGCGAAGATGGCACTTGAAGAAGAAGAAGATTTAGGCTGGGGTCTCGACTACATAATATTTGTTTCATATTATTGAATGCACTTCTAGCCTTTTCTATTCTAATTCTGATTTCTTTCGTATAATCGTTTGTTTCATTAATGTTTGTCCCTAAATAGTTATAATTCTGAACTCGTTTTATCGTCTTATTATTTACGTGTAGATTGATGTTTCTTATATTTTCCTTTGATATAACCATGAATTTTGTTTTCTTTATGTTTAGTGACAGACCCTTGTTTATAAAGTACTCTAATTTTCCCAAGGATGTATCTATTTTTAGTCACATGCATGATTGTACATACACACACCCAATATGGAATCATCTGATATTTCTTATTATTTCGTGCGGATTTATAAAAACCAACACACGAAGTCAAACAATATTTATTTTAAAGCAATTTAATAACATATACATACCAATTAAATAAAACAATAAAGTATTTAAACAACAAATTGAAACTAGTAGTTTTAAAGTCAATAGCATAAAAAATTTCAATGTAAAACGAATAATGTTTAAATTGTTTTTATTTTTTTTTTTTTTTGGTAGTCCGTTCTATCACCTCTAATCCGTATGCAAGCTTCAGTTTGCGTGGGCATGCTCCTAATCAAATTATCGACATTTTGTTGTGGTAGGTTGCTCCATTCTTCAAGAGCAGCTTGTACTAGCCGTGCGGTGTTTTGTGGATTTTCACGGCGAGCTCTAATTTTTCTTTTAAGCATATCCCACAAATACTCTATAGGGTAAAGCTCGGGTGAGCAAGCAGGCCACTCCAAACAAAAGATACCTTCTGGCTTCAATGATGTCTCTAGTCACTCTAATGGTATATGGAGGTCCATTATCATGCATGAAAATTAAATGTTCTTCTGTTGCACCTCTCCAGAGCCTAACTACAGGTTATCAACATACCCATGAGCAGTTAAAGTTACTTGGATGAAAATTAAAGGAGTATTTTTACGGATCACAATTTCTCTCCAGAACATTATACTTGCCCTTGTATATGTGTGAACAGATCTTACAGTTTTCGTTCTTGCTTGTCTTACTCGACCTCTAAGTACACGATTTCGTGGGTCATTTAATTTTACACAAATCCCGATTTTTTCTGAAAATAGCATATTTTGTCAATTCCCAATGTTCCAGTTTTGGTGGTGAAGACACCAATTTAGGCGATCAATCTTGTGCTGCCTAGATAACTCGGGAACCCATAACTGTCTCCTGCTGTATACTTCCTGGCACGAACTCTTCTTCTTATCGTTTCAACTGAAACAGTTACACCTATAGCTTCCAAAAGCTGGCTTTGGAGCTGCTGGTGAGAAATGGTTAGGTGTCTCCCAGCTGATTGGACAATTCCACGATCGTGGCGAGCCGGTTTTACTTTTTGGCGACTTTCCCTTGCTTTATTTTTGAGCTTTCCTAGCTCCTGTTACCTAGCATAGGTTTTGGACAGAGCGCCCTCTGTTACGCCTATCTCTGCAGTTGTGTCCCTCTGAGAACATTACTTGCTCCACAAGACCAATAATCTTTCCCCGTTGTAAGTTCTATAACCCCACATGATGCATATTTTCCTCTTTGGACACAAAAGTTAGTTGATTTATTTTCGTTAAATTTGCAACTCCAGTAAATAACCTATACCGTACCGAGCTCTACTATCTGATTTATTAATCGTCTTATCGAATTGTTTATTTTCGATAAAAACCTTTATTCTTCACGACAATAACAACTTTTTTCAAAAGAAATAAATATTATTTTGAAATACATGGTGATTCCATATAAGTTTGGGTGTGTGTATATACGGTTTCATTATAATTCTGATCCATTTGCCAAAAACAAGTCGTAAGGTGAGTATCGCTTTCATCTCAATCAGTGGGTCAATAATTCATGCTACTTCAACCTTTTGATTCTAGGGATGTATATAATGAATATTCAATTGGGTTGGACTTTATCAGAATTATCATCTTTGATAGTAGTTTCAAACTCATATAGGGGTGTATTTCAGATATATATTAAATATATTAAAGAGTTAATAACGATAGCAGCTACAGATGAAGAACTGATTTAAAAATTTCATGAAATAGTTTAAGAAACAGCTGGGTTAATACTTAAATTAAAATATAAAATATCATAACAGGTATCGGCCTGGATCCCGGATCCCGCGTACCAAAAAAAGTTGATTAATAGAAAGCTGAAAATTTGTTATTAGCTTAACGGTGTCTAGTCGGACAAACTTTGATGTACGGGAACACTGGAACAGGGGAAGTTTTAATTGTGGAACAGGTTAAAAATTTGGAACGTCATACTACCAAAACGTCCCATATACTTTGTCGGACAGAACTTCCAATTGATTTGTTATCCTTTCATTAAACTCTCATGCAAAAATCAGATTGTTATTTATCACCAACATAATTCCTGTCATTTGACATATTCCACGTGTCGGACTTATTAAAATGTCCAGTTGGTAATAGACACAAGTCTGATTTTTGCATGAGAGTTTAATGAAAGGGTAACAAATCAATTGGAAGTTCTGTACGACAAAATATATTGAACGTTTTCATAGTATGACCTTCCAAATTTTTAACCTGTTTCACAATTAAAACTTCCCTTGTTCCAGTACTCCCATACATCAAAATGTGTCCGACTAGACACCGTTAAGCTATTAACAAATTTTCAGCTTGCTATTAATTAACTTTTTTGGTACGCGGGATCCAGGCCTAGTACATAAAAATGACAAATCAGTAAATTTTAAAGAAAGGTATAACGAAAAAACATTAAAAGAGTAGCTATGTTATAAAATGATGTCTAGACGTAAAAATCACGTTAGATATAATATTGAAACTTTCAAAAATAATACAACTAGAGAAAAATAAAAAATAAGAACTAAAAAATGCAGCAAAAGATAAAAAGAAAACATAGAAGAAAAATGGGCAACCTTCAAAAATACTATACATAAGGCTTTACAAAATGCTGGGTAACAAAAAAAATACAAGCAAAGAGAATTTGGATGATAGAAGAAATTCTCTAGAAATAAAATATTTGAAAATTACAAAGAAAAAATTAACGATTTAAAAAAACTCTTAACTTTTATAAAAAAATCTCAAAGAAATAACAAAAATAAATCACATAAATATGAAATATTATCAGTAGTAATTGCACAAGAGCTCTAAAATTATTGAATTTTTCCCGAGTGACACTTTGACAGTTTTAATTTCACGAGCATAAGGCGAGTGAAATTATGTCAAAGTGTCACGAGGGCAAAAATTCTATATTAATTTTAAAAATCGAGTGCAATTTGTTGTGATTATTTCATGAATAAAACTGTTCAAAACCAAAATTTTATTGAAATTTATTTATGTAAGTACAAATTAGTACAATTAAACACACAGTTGTTATAAATATGTATTTGACTGTTGAAAGTCATCACTTTTATAATTTTTAAAACATTTGTCATTAATGTCACTGAATGTATTTTTTCGTAGCAACGAAGGGCATCTGACGTAATATACTTAACGACGGGCAATTATCAAAAATTATCGATTTAATTTGGATTTCTGTAGCTTTCTATTGGTCAGAATCTCCTATGAATGAAATAATAGTAATAATTATGTAAATTTTGGAGAATTTTAATAAATTATATACTTTTTATAATTGATTTTACTTAAATTAAATTTTAAATTTTCTTTTAATTATGTAAGGTTATCTAACTTAGATTCATAAATAGAGCTCGGGAAATATGCAAAATGCATATTAAGTGCATATTTACTTATTTTGGATAAATTTTGTAAGTGCATATGCATTTATTAAAATTGCATATTTTTAGACTTTTTTAACAGATCTAAACAATAACAGGCTCAAACTAAATACTGTCCAACAAACCAAAAAGAGGAAAAACTAAGTCAACCTACTAAAACTCTTATAGAACTAAGACGACAGATGAAAGGAGATACAAGTTCCAGCAAAGAAGCGCTAAATCAAATAAATAAGACTATCACAAAGTCAATAAGAAAAGACATAAGAAACTACAATGTAGAAAAAACAAAACAAGCAATAGAGCAAAATAAGAACATGAAAGTTTTGAAGAACGTAAGCGTACAAAAAGGAAAAATAGAAATCAACAAACTAAGAAACAGAACTGGAAAAGAAACTACAAACAGAGATGAAATATTAACAATAGTCGAAGAGTTCTCTTTTTTACCCACATGTCTAAAGAGAAAGGTATTCGATCAGTGCGTCCTCCCAGTCTTGACGTACGGATCAGAAACACTTACCTTAACTAAAGCCTCGGCTACTAAACTAAGAGTCACGCAGAGAAGAATGGAGCGGTCAATGTTAGGAATAACTCTGCGAGACAAAATCAGAAACGAAGAAATCAGGAGAAGAACAAAGGTGACTGACGTCATCGAGAGGATAGCCAGGTTGAAGTGGAGATGGGCAGGACACGTAGCCAGAATGATAGATGGGCGATGGACGAAGAGGTTATTAGAATGGAGGCCAAGAGAAGACAAGAGAAGCGTCGGTCGACCGCCTACAAGATGGACTGACGACTTGAGAAAGGTAAATAAAAACTGGATGAGGGCGGCGCAGGATAGATGGGGTTGGAAACGAGGGGAGGAGGCCTATGTTCAGCAGTGGACTTTTGAGGCTGGATGATGATGAAACAATAAATCTGAAAATTCTCGTGGAACCACTTTCTGGTAATATCCTTAATATCTGCCATTTACAATTTATAAGGAGACGAATAAAGGAGACGAAGGGAACTCTACAATATGCAGTCACATTTTGTTAGTGAAAACATTTTGTTATTGTTAAGTGATGCTGCGCCATATGACCAAAGGTGGACAACATTTAAAAATATTTTTTTCAAATTTGTTATTTGTCTAGAGCATGCATCTGCTACAAACAGAGTAGCAGGATGCTACAAACTGTAAGAATGGAATTTACAATGGTCAATACCCTTGTATCAAATATATAAACATATTTTTAAGTCTTTCTGCGAGTATAGGTGTACAAAGATCGTGGAGAACATGGTTAAATTCTGTAAATTGCATAACCGATAATTTTGAGGGAATTAGAGACGTAGTTTGTAGTTTCGATGTAGACGTAACTCACGTGCTATGAAAAATGTGTGGATGTTTTAAAAAAACAGTTATTAAAAAGTAATTTGACACATATCCAAACCAATTTTGTAAATATTGCTTACGCAATTACTAAATTAGAAAAGCGAAACAATTCTTTTTAGAACAAAGTATTGAAATTATCAATTCATTAAATGAAATAATTAAACACCTTGGTGAAACCAACAAAGTGTATCAAAAATGTGCACGGTGTTAAAGTAAAATGAGGGATATCAAAAAATAATTAAAAACAATATTATTAAGATGGGGAAATGTGAAGATAATTTAATTTTATAGGTAGAACCCTTAATTAAACAATATTTTAAGTTGGACCGATCCTGCATCGATAACTATAATGTTGTATTCAATATACTCCGAATATTTTTAATATTAACAAAGCTTAATATAAGTTATAAATTGTGAATCTCAGTGATATAATATTGAAATAAACTGTAAGTCTACAAACTCTTTACATAATATCCAGTAAAATTAGCATTAAAGTCAGCAAATTGCAATTATTTGTTATTGTTGCCAATACACAAATCCAGTTTTACCAGCAAAATAACCGCTTTTAGTAAAGACCGAAATACCTGCAGGTGTACAGAGTCGGACTTACTTTTCACTTAATGTTTATCGAAATAAATTCAAACATGGAATCCCACAACAGTTCTACAATACAAGACCATCAAAGTCAAATAAACGCATACAGTCATACTCTTTGGCAGCGTCGAGAGTGCAATTTCCTTTAAAGTCCCAAGCAATTATCTTTAGTGCCTTAGAAAACACCAAACTTCAAGACTACCTTCTCCCACTTGGAAATATAATTCAACCGAAAAATATAATCTTCTCTTCTAGATTATCTAATAATCGCATATGTATGTATTTATCAAATAAACAAATAGTGGATGATTTTATGAATAATCATGGTCAAATAGAAATACAAGGTGAAATTGTCAGAGCAAGAAGGTTAGTTACACCAGCGGAACGACTTGTGCTCTCCGGCGTATGTCCTTCAATACCGCACGACTTGCTAATCAATGAGTTACAAAAAATCGGCATAGTTCCTGTCTCCCCCATGACATTCCTCAAAATTAGTGCTTCTATGCCTGAGTTCAATCACATCCTTAGTTTTCGAAGACAAATATATATCAGTCCTCACAGTCTAACACTACCAGAGTCATTTACTCTTGTTTTTGACAACACGATATATAGAATATTCATCTCTCAAGACAGTTTAGTTTGCTTTAGATGCAAGAAGCCAGGTCACATTGCATCACAGTGCTCCGAACCACTAGCTCAACTAAACCCCAACCAAAACAATGAAGCATCGGTATCCAGCGCAACAAATATATATTTGCAAGCACCCAATGATACAAACCCTTCTCAGTGTGAACAAATGTCTATTTCCAACGTCCCGGAGATACCGAACAAAGAAGATGCATCAAATAAGGACAGTCACATAATTAATCAACCAAAACGTAGCTTTGATGAAATTATTTCACCTGAAGCAGATCCATCTTCAAAAGAATGTAACATTTTTCCACCACCTAAAGTCCAAGCAAAATCTAAAAAAGCTAAAATTAGTTCAGCAAGCACTTCTGAATGCTCATTTTCTCTCTTACTTGACCCTGCTAAAAACTTCATAGAAAATCCCCCTCGCCTTTCCCTCTAAACTTTGATCAACTTAACATGCTCCTAATGAATATCACGGTATCAAGAGATCCTATAACCACAATTCAAGAATGTACCACAGACCTATCAGCTTTGTCCCATATGCTCAGTCTAGTTTACCCCCATTTAAAGGAAAGATCCATAAAACGAAAATTCCCGTCCATAAAGAAAAAAAATTCATCGTTATCTTGGCAGTGATGCGTCAGACTGGGAGAGTGACACATCTCAATTAAGCCAACATTAAGATTCAAGTTTCTACTTCAAAAGAATATTGATGGAATTTTTCATCGCCTTGTTATGCTCCTACATCTTTCTCGGAATTCCAGCATCTATCCTGCAGAGCTCTTTGGTTTGTTTAAAGCCATCACCTATGAATATATTAAAAACCTCCCTTGTTGCCCAGTCCTTTCTGACTCTCTTAGCACAGTCAAAGCTATGCAAAATATATACCATAAACACCCCAATGAGAAAAGAACCAAGGTCGAACTAATGGAAGCTCAAGAAAGTTTCAGAAGAATCCACTTCCTGTGGATACCATCCCACATAGGCATTGAAGGAAATATGAACAAGCAGATACTAGTGCGCGTAACGCTATCACTAATGATGCATCAGAAAGAGAGTGTCGGAGTGTCGCTTGCGATCTAAAAGTTCATTCCAAAAATAAAGTGTTAGGGCGTGGAATCCAATTATTGCTCCAAAGGTTTAATTGTATACAAATTGTAATTCATATTTACCAAATTTTGATTTAATACTGTTACAAATGTTACAGAAATGTCACTAATAACCTTCGGGTGGATGCGACTTTGTCTTTTCAAATAAAAAAAAATATATTTTAAGTTTGCTTCTTTAACTTCATGTGAAGTAGAAAGAAGTTTTTCCGTGTATGCTTAAACAATTACAACCAGATATACCTACGACTGTTTTTCTGAAGAAAATTTAGAAAAACGTTTAAAAATGTATAGTTTTAATAATAATTGTAATAATAAATAATAAAGTAGGTTATAGAAATTTCAATAAATATTTTTTATGACTTTAGCATAAAATAAATATTTTTTAGCAAATACTTATCTCGACAGTCCATTGGCGTCAAATAAATAATTAAATACCTTTAAAACAAGGATTACTGCGTTTTTTTATGTATATGCATTAAATGCATAAAAGCATTTTCAGGTGCATATTTCAACTATTTTTTGTGCATATTTGCATGCATATTTTAGGGTTTTTTAAATGCATATTTCCCGAGCTCTATTCATAAATAATATTAAAGAGTTTAAAAATTTCTCCACGTCTCTCCAAAGAAATTGAGAAGCTGTTTTTACTACAGAAGTATTTACTATCATAGAATAAAGTGTGTCTAACATTTCATAACAAGAAACCTATCCTTAGATCCAACTCTATTTTATTGAATATTTACATATCACTTCATCCGTACCATTTCAGGGCTTTAACTGACATATAAAATACAAGACGTGGTAACTTATGTTTACTTATCTGATTTATGGAGTTTGTAGAAGGAACTGCACTAAATTACGGTGTTGAATCCAAATATTCATTAACGTGGAAACGGGAGTTCTAGGAGTTTGTGTTTCTGGGAGTGACAGCACATTTATGTACTTGTATGATACATATGAATGTATGAGAATTGATAGTATTTGGTATATTAGTTAGCACAAGAAGTACACATTCCATAATTATAGTATTAATATTAGTATATTGATTAAAAGAGCTTAAAAAGGTACAATATTTATGCTTATTGTATTTAATATTCGATATATTATTCAGCAGAAGAAGTAAAATATTTTACATTCTGGTATTTTTACAGAGACATGTTAAAGGGACTACATGTAGGAACTACATCCTTTTAGAGGCAAAGATTTCTTCAGAACACTTCCCCATTCTGTCATTTATCTAGCAACTCTTCTCCATCCTTTAACTAAGATGGAATGTACTATGGAATCTCTAACGCGAGAATTTTACTGTCATTGTTGCATTTGGTTGTCTTTTTAAAGACGGATCACATGCTATGATTTTTTTGCGACGGATATTCTTGAGTTGGGATTGATTTCATGTAATCGAATGAACTATTTTTTAGTAAAGTCGTCCCAGGAACGCCAGTCATAAATAATGGCGATATCATTTTAAATTCTTCTACTTTAAAATGTATAATATACATTTTTTTTACTTAGCAACAACATTTTTGTTTATTTTAGTAGTATTTTGTATTTTGACAACGAAACCCGATTTGGGCTTCGAAACGTTAATAAAATCTTTTTTTGGTAAAATTGTGGCTTATTTCCCATTATAAATAGTTGATTATAAAAATTTCACAAGGAAATAGCTTCAGAACAACATTTAACTTAGATGGGGAACTTGCACATTTTTTTCTTATTAGATAATAATGTTCAGTTTTGTTTAAAAATGAGATTTCCAAAATTTCACGCTTCAAAAACTCGTAATAACTTAGAAATACATATTTAAAGTCTTCAGCGGTATAAAATAGTTCAAACGGCACGTGACGTCACATAGTTTTGCATTAGTTTTTATTATGGTTATTTTTCGCTGTGTCTAGGTACACGCTAACGTGTACGCAAATAAAAAAGTTAGGTAGACGCGAATTAAACTTCATTAAGCCAGTGACGTCATTATTTAGCTTGCGCAGTGACTATATATATATTAGTACATGCTATTTTGATATGTTTAGTGTTTGTTTGATGGAAACAAATTTGTTAAGGGAAGGGAAGCAGAACTATTCAGATGTTTCAAACTTAATTATAATAAATCAGTGTGTATATATAAAAGTATATATTTAGGTTAGCAAAATAATTATATGTATTTAGTTGACATGACATGTAGGTACAAAATATTGTTAAAATAATTTTTATACGTAAGTGAATTATTATAATCAACTATTCTAAATGCAAAATAAGCCACAATTTAACTAAAAAAATTATTTTATTAACGTTTAGACGTCCAAATCGGATGTCATTTTCAAAATACAAAAATTAGTCAGATTAAATAAATTATTAGAAAAAATTTTTTACTAAGCAACAACATTTTTGTTTAATTTAATAATATTTTGTATTTTGACAACGACATCCGGTTTAGAAGTCAAAACGTTAATAAAATCAATTTTTTAGTTAAATTAGTGGCTTAGTTCCCATTTAGAATAATTGATTACAAAAATGCCACAAGGATAATAGCTTCAAAACAAGTTAATTATTATTGTGAAAGCTTTAGGTCTTCCTTTTATTTTAATCTTTTACGGTAATACTATTTCATTTATAACTAAAAAAAATATATATTAATGTATAGTCTCTTATCTTTTGCGTACTATTTTAAAATGTTCTTAAACTCATTAAAAGAACTAAATAATTGTCCGCACTCCGTACTTAATTTAAAAACAAACACTAAACAAATAAAAAGTAAGAAATCACTGACACTCTAACTTTTTTATTTGCGTACACGTTAGCGTATACCTAGACACAACCTTATATTTAGGTATATTCTTCTTCTCATTCTTTAGTTTATTGGCCTCCACCTACTTGGGTATTTGGCAAGCTCATCGTCGTGGAATAAGTCAAAAATATTTATATTCTAATGACATTTATCGTATGTCATTGTAATAATATATACCAGTTTGTTAAAATTGTAGTTATATACTGTTTTTGAAGGAAAGGAACGAAGGTTTACAATTGAAAATAAAACCATTTTGTAAAAGTACAAATTTTCTATGAATAGGTCAAACGATCAAAAACACTTGTAACGTCACATAAATGTATTTTCTACTGACGTTTATAACGTCTAATTTAAAGTTCTGTTTACTTTATTGGAAAAATGTAAATGTAAAACTAAGTGACGTCACGATGCGTTTTGGACCACCTGTTTTAATTTGAATTTTTAATCGTCTTTAGGGGCCAAACGAAAGACAAACAAAACTTTTTTATCTTTGATACATGTTTTAAATTATGTTCTGTTGTGATTTATGACATTTTTTCCGAATTTAAAAATTTATGCAAGTTCCCTATTTTGTCTTCCAAGTTTTCCAGATACCTTGTTTCGTTCTACCTCTAGTACGTCGTCACACTGATCCTCTTCGGTTAAATAATTTTTTTACCACCGTATCTTTCTTCCTGCTGATTACAGGTTCAATGATAGCTTTCCCAATGCTCAAAGGTTCTGCATAACTCAAAGTTGTAGCGTTTGCACCACAAACCCTTCTCTTTTAGTCCTTTGTATAAATATATGTTTCGTAGAATCTTTCGCTCGAAACGCTTAATCAGCTATTGGCCATTATGTGTAAGTTTTCTGGTTGTGGTTTTTTTCATTTTTTCGCAAACGTTGTTAACGCAAACTTAACTTAACTCAAAAATGAATAACAATTTTTAATTTCTATGCAACACGAAACTACAGCCGCATTATACAGGGTGTAACGAAAATACAAGTCATAAATTAAATCACATATTTTGAGACCAAAAATAGTTCGAATGAACCTAATTTACCTTAGTACAAATATGCACATAAAAAAAGTTACAGCTCTTTGAAGTTACAAAATGAAAATTAATTTTTTCGAATATATCGAAAACTATTAGAGATTTTTTATTGAAAATGGACATGTGGCATTATTATGGCAGGAACATCTTAAAAAAGAATTATAGTGCAATTTGTGCACCCCATAAAAATTTTATGGGGGTTTTGTTCCCTTAAACCCCCCCAAACTTTTGTGTACGTTCCAATTAAATTATTGTTGTGGTACCATTAGTTAAATTCAATATTTTTAAAACTTTTTTGCCTCTTAGTATTTTTTCGATAAGGCAGTTTTTATCGAGTTGCGGCTTCTTTTTTAATATGTTTACATAAAAATTTTATGGGAGTTTCGTTCCTTTAAACCCGCCAAATGTTTGTGTATGTTCCAATTAAGCTTTTACTGCGGTACCATTAGTTAAACACAGTGTTTTTAAAACTTTTTGCCTCTTTGTATTTTTTCGAGAAGGCACTTTTTATCGAGATATTACTTCTTTTTTAATATGGTTCAAAATATACCTAAAAATGTAAATCATAAATAAATTTTCATATTATTACCAAGTCTTCATAATCGTACTTAGCCATATACAAATATGTGGTGGATTTGACAAATATTCAAAATATCTCGATAAAAACTGACTTTTCGAAAAAGTACTAAGAGGAAAAAAAGTTTTTAAAATATTGTGTTTAACTAATGGTACTGCAATAATAATTAAATTGGAACGTACACAAAAGTTTGGGGGGGTTTAAAGGATCATAACCCCCATAAAATTTTTATGGAATGTCCAAATTTCACTATAATTTTTTCTTAAGATACTACTACCATCAGAATGACACATGTCTATTTTCAATACAAGATCTCTAATAGTTTTCAATATTATATTGGAAAAAATCGATTTTCATTTTGTAAGTTCAAAGGGCTGTAACTTTTTTTATGTGCACATTTGTACTAAGGTAAGTTAGGTTCAATCGAACTATTTTTGGTTCCAGAATATGTGATTACATTTATGACCTGTATTTTTGTTACACCCTGTATTTTTAGTCTAGGCGCCAAATAGAGGTCACCGTGTCCTTTTCAATTCTGATGGACAAACTCAACGGTTTCTTATGGATGTTTGGCTGCTGATTACGAATTTCGAGGGTGGATTTCGATCTGAGTGGTCAAAAACTTGTTATAAACAATTTAATTGTTTTTAAATTGTTTATAAGGCTCTGGCTCAAAAACTAAAAGAGATAAAAATAATGTTTTAAATAAAATTTGTTCGTTAATAAAAAATGAAGAAAAAACCTTTACTAAACTTAAATCCAATAATTAGAACTCAAGATATTGTAAAATTAGTGCACAATGCAAATTGCAAATTGCACAATAAGTATTTTTGGAAGCTTTATCAATCGTAACTCGTCTTCTTCGCATGCAAATGAACTTTAGGAGGTCTCATTTTAAAGCTTTATTCCGAGGCTTCCAAACAGAGTTTTTAATTTACTTGATCTTCATTTGTTTTAAAGTTATACCCATTTGAAATAATAATTTTGTTAAAAAAATTGTACATTAATTTGTTTATAAGGGTTTCAAGTGAATTTGAGCTGTAAATATTTATACTATAATTAACAAGAATGACAGAAAAACTCAAAAGGAACATTTTGAGCTTACGAAAATATTTGTACGTTTATTTTTAGCCAAGATATCGATATTTTAATAGTGTGCTCTGAGGCGCAAGATCGGCTCACCGCGTAAAGGTTCTCGCGCGAACTTCTCGATGCAAATTATAATTTCTATGTATATATACGTTACCTTCTATATCTATATTTTTCATTTTTAAAGATCCTAATAAAATTTTATCCTATAATTCTTATAATTAAATCATCATACTGTAACCTCGTATCACCTGTCATTCTATCTACTTTGTCTTCTATTTTTTGTACTAAATAAGATTTAACTAAATATTAACTTTAATAAAAACTAATATTTCAGAAATATAACTAAAAAGTAAGTTGATATTATTTATTAATACCATTTTTACAAACTTTTTGTTTCATCCATCTGAATTGAGATATATGTACAGGAAATCTCAGTTTTTACATCTACATAAGTTCTTAGAGCAATTTTTACAGTTACATGGTGGTACTAAGTACTAGCGTCTAGACAGCATACCAACAAATCAGGCAGATCGGTATCGATTCATACAAATCAGATTTTTCGATCACATCGAAAAGTATCGACAATCGAATCGTATTTAATACTATTTTCTATTTTTAACTCTTTCTTAGATCTAACCTAACCCTCTTTTTCAATAATTATTTTTTTATTTATGTATTATGTATTTACCTGTGTTTATTTATTTATTTCATAAATCATAACATAATTCATTTTTTTTTAATATACAATGCCTAACTTGTTGCAAAACAATACAGCGGTAGTGAGAGAAACTTAATGAAAAAAAGTAATTGAAACCAAAAATGATAGAAAACTAACAACTCGGAATATTCTATCAAAAAACCAAAGAACAAAACATCAGTTGTAAACTATACACAAGTAGCATTAAAGATAAAAAAGAAGATATTAAAAATAAAGAAGGAAGTGTTATTGAAGAAGTAAAATATATGTCATGTCAGTTTAAGAGGAATACCTTCAAAAACTACTATTAAAGGAGAAAAAAGTAGATGTGGACCAGAAATAGACGATCCCGCCAGAGATGACATTAATGAAATCAGGATGCAACAAAGCACCAGGTAAAGATATAGCAAAGAAGACAAAAAATGTCACAAACTGATACACAAGTAAAGCAATACCAGAGAATGTAACAATTCTAGAGGTAAAGGTCTTCTCAATATGTCCTATAAAGTGCAATCAACTATTATATGTATAAAAGAAGATGCAATACACAGAACCAAACAAGTGGTGGAAAAATCATATGATTGCCAAATAGGGCTTTTCATCGAATCTCATTTGTTTCGAGCTTCTGTCATATGTTGTATAATATTCGTATATACATACATACAGTCAAATAGGCATATTCACTATTATACTATTTAATGTCGTGCTACAAAAGGCAATAAGATGGTGATAAGATGAAGAGCCGAACAAACAGTGTCCTCTTCTGGTGATATAGTTATAATAGTGAAGAGGAGAGATATTCTGGCCAAATGCTGCAAGAAGTATGTTCCGAAAAGCAATAATTTGACTTAAAATAAATGACCATTATGAAAACAAATGAACATAAAAATAAATGACTAAAAAATAAATGGGAATTGATAAGGATATTCAAAATAAAATAAAAATAGGAAGTATGGAATTTCAAACATTTATTATTAAATATATGTGTAAATTTGTGGAGTCATTTTAAGTTTTAAAAGAGGAACTGTGTCCTATGCCTTTTCTAGATCAACACATAATAGAAGTACAGTAAAACCTCTGTTAACCGAAACAGCTGACAGTTTCAATAATCTCGTCAATATAAAGTAAATTTTTGCAAAACGGAAACAAGTCAATGTTAATTTGTCAACATTTCTTTAATACAACTAAAGAACGCAATTAAATATATAACATGTTACGAAATCACCTTATAGTATTTTTTAATAGCAACTTTGACCAAGAAGGATATGCAATTTGATATTATAAGAAGAATACAAAAAACAATGTTATTTTTAACCGAAATCCTTGATATCCGCAACGGCCTCCCCCCCTTTAATTATTTCGGTTAATGGAAGTTTTACTATATTTCCTTATCACATGCTTCTTTTTTTCCACCAACTTATTGTGAATAAATGATCCGCTGTATAATACCTGCCTGTATTTCTTGATGAATCTCGATATATGTATATCATACTTACTTTATCTCTCTTAAACCAAGTAAACAGTTATCTTAACATTATATATTGTTCTCTCTCAAAAATATGATGCATCTTATTCTAATTTCATAAATGGTATTTTGAAAGTTCTTATAATAACTGCCTGATATGTTCATTCAATTTCTATAGTTTTATTGTAATTTTCCTAGAAAACGGTTACTTTTTAAATAAACCTATTTTATTTTCCTTCAAGATGTTTTTTGTAGCATTCTATTTTTTTTATGAGAATGCTGTGAATAATCCAGCATGTGTTTATTTGCATGTATGATGTGTCATTTTGACCATACTTGATTCTGCATCACTAGTTGTACTCACTCAATGTCTACCAAACAATCTTCCCATGTGCCATATTATGGTATGCTTTTTCGAAATCACTCAGACATTTCATTTCTATACACTGCTATAAATTATTCTCTTCTAAATCGTTATACCCTCACTAAGTGATTAATATGAAAAATACAAAGATTGCGCTGGGCAGGTCACAGCCCAGTGGGACGTCAGCCAGTAGGAAGACCAAGGAAGAGGTGGATAGACGAAGTGAGAACAGATTCTAAAGAGATACTGAGGATGGACAACTGGAGGAGAGCAGCCAGAGACAGAGATACTTGGAGGTGGATGCTAGGGGAGGCCAGGGCCCGACTTGGGCTGTAGCGCCATAGGAGAGAGAGAGAGAGAGAGAGAGAGAGAGAGAGAGAGAGAGAGAGAGAGAGAGAAAGAGAGAGAGAGAGAGAGAGAGAAGTGATTAATATGACTCTATTAACAGTATGTTAATAAAGTTCTGAGATGAATTTTATTTTTGTTTTACTTTTTATTAAATTCTGTACTAAAATAAATTACTTAAAATAATTACATATTATTACAATAAACATTTAAATCAACCTTCATACATTTAGTGTAAATAATAAAGATAATAAAAAATAATAGTACATTGTTTACCGGGTAGGAAAAGCTTAACATTCCTGGACGACTGTGAAGATTGCTAAGTCGAGGCGCAAGCCGAGACTTAGCAACACAGAGTCCAGGAATGTGGCTTTTCCTACGAGGTAAACATACTATTTTTCCGCAAATCGTTTAAAATTCGACAGATATTGTTGATTTAAAAAAAACGCGATAATTTTATTCCCAAATAAATGGTGCTTTGAAATTCCTAATAAAATTACTTGGGTTACTATGGAAACGTATTGAGGTTGAATTATCATTTATGTACAACACTAACAACTGTACGGAAATATCATTTCCTTACAATTTATTTTGACAGGAATGTCAAAATTTCCTGGCGATTTGCGGAAAAATATATATAATGAAAAACAAATGAAAATTTGGTATTTATTTAATATAGTCATAAACACAAAATAAGACTAATTTACAAATGAAAAAATATCATTTTAACTGACACATTCTGCCATGACAATGTTTTAAACGCCATTATGCTCAATTTTGATAATGTGGTCAGTAATATCAAGCCTAATTTTATTTGTTAAAATACAGTTAAATTCATGTTTTCCAAAACAGTTACTAAAATGGTGAATGGAAGAAACTAGGTATACAAATCCGATCTAATAATTGGACTACAATGTACAATAAGAGCCCTAAAATTAATATTATGGATTCTTCTTGTCATAAAAGTGTACTTGGTAGACTTTTTAAAGTATGTTATCATCAAATATGCACTTGCATTTTTCCTTTCTTCAGTTATTAGTACTTAGTACACAAATCTACTTAGTGTTTTCATTCTACCCCAATCTAAAATCCTACAAGTTTAAAAACATTATGAGATACAAATAGATTAAAAGACAACTTAATACCTGTTTGAAGAAATTCCACTGCTTTTATTTAGGCAATACATTTTTACCTAAAATGCATAATCTAATGTGTTGCAACTAATTTAAATAATGTTAGTTCTTCCATTTATTTGTCACAACTACCATTACCATAAACCCCATAAACCCATTTAATTTAATTTCGGTTATGTTATTGTTCTCCCGATGACATAAAACTCCGAGGTACTACGTTCAATTCGATTGTATCGATCTGAATTTGATATCGATACCGAATCGCCTGATTTGTTGGTATGCTTTCTAGACGCAAGTGTACTAAGTCTGTTCTTGTACGCAGTAAAACTAAAACTTTCTGGGGCTTCAGAGTCTAATTATCTATATGATATAGATATAATCTATATCATATAGATATCCAGTAGATAGTGGACAGTATCCATATAAAGTGGATCTAGTTCTTTTGCAGCATCATCAAGGCACGTCAATTGTGTGTATACTGCCACAACATAAATGCTTGTTTTATATGCAATGATGATGCTGCAAAATAACTCGATTCATTTTTATATGGATATCATATATTGGCTCATTTGTATGCGTAGAAGCCGAGTTACGATCGACAAAGCGTCGAAAAATAGTTGACTGTGAGCCAATGTTGCGCCTCATAGCGTGCCATTAAAATAATGATATCTTGACCAAAAATAAACTTACGAACATTTTCTTAAGCTCAAATCATTCCTTTTGAGTTTTTCTATCATTATTGTTAATTAAAGTATAAATGTTTACAGCTCAAATTAACTTGAAACCCTTATAAACAAATTAATGTACAATTTTTTTAACAAAATTATAACTTATATAACGCGTATAATTTTAAAACAAATGAAGATAAAGTAACTTAATGAACTTTTTTTGGAAGCCTATTAATAAATCTTTAAAATGAAACCTTCTAAGGCCCATTTACATGCGTAGAAGCCGAGTTACGATCGATAAAGCTTCGAAAAATACTTAATTTGCATTGTGCGCTAATTTTACAATATCTTGAGTTATAATTGTTGAATTTAAGTTTAGTAAACGGTTTTTTCTTCGTTTTTTATTAACGAACAAATTTTATTTGAAACATTCTTTTTTATCCCTTTCAGTTTATGAGCCAGAAGCCTTATAAACAATTTATAAACAATTAAATTGTTTATAACAATTTTTTGACCACTCGGATCGAAATCCACCCTCGAAATTCGTAATCAGCAGCCAAAAATCTATAATAAACCGTTGATTTTGTCCATCAGAATTAAAAAGGACAAGGTGACCTCTCTGGCGCCTAGACTAATTCTAGTTCAATCAGAGAGTAAACTAAGCACCTCTACCGATTTGGAAACTTATTAGTCTCTCATCAGGAGGCACATATGCTGCTCTCTCTGACCCAACCAGGACAAACCCCGGCGTGCAGTTACAGATGAGAGACTAATAAGTTTCGAAACCGGTAGAGGTGCTTGCTGCACTCTCTGATTGAACTAGAATATAATGCGGCTGTAGTTTCGTGTTGCAACGAAATTGAAAATGGTTATTCATTTTTGTTTTACATGTTTACTCTGATTGGAGTACGAAGGGAACCATTCTCGTTGGAACTTTAGCGAGCTGAGCAGATGGGACGTGAATTATAAATTGCAAAATTCCCTCATCTTCTTTAGTCTCAGCATCCGTTATGGCTTGCAAATTTTAGAAGCCTCGGAGGTTTAACCAGGGAAGGTTTTCATTGTTTTCAATCTGGCGGGATGTAATATTTTTAATATTACTTTATGTGCTTTTAGATTGAAAACTTAGTCTTTCGCAAACTTAACTCTTAAGGACCGAAAAGCTTCGTTAGGTGCTTTATGGATCTGGCGATTACTCAAGGTCGTCTGTATAGCCAACCATATTTTACAACTTATACATATTTGTGAAATAATAAAATATACCACCCTTATTAATTTGGAACTAACGAATAACCTTTTCCATTGCAAGGTTAACAAGGACAGACGATAGTCCATCACGTTGTCTTAATCTGTTTTAGAAACGGAAGGGTCGTTACGGATTCTGTCCATACTGTATGTGCGTGTCAGTGTTCCGTTAATCTATCAAGCGGGAATGGTATTTCGAATTCCACCATAGTCTTTAACAGCTTTTTTATATCTACCAAGTCATATGCTGCCTTGAAGTCAACGAGTGTATGGTAGCTGTCAACGTCAAACTCCAAGGTTTTCTCAAGAATCTGTCCCAATGAGAAAATGTAATAAGTTGTGTAGTTATTAGGTGGAAAGCCGTACTGATATCCCTTACCGTTTTTTCGTGGTAGGAGAGCAGTCTGTTGTATAGCAGGTATATTCGATAATATTTTATATGCCACGTGGAGGAGGGTAAAGGTCGATTCTCACTATACCTCCCGTTTACTTTCAATACGCATGGCATTCCGTTTCCATAAAATATTATTAAATACAAATCATATAGTATATGCCCACTTTCCGTTACGTTTACCTACCATTCCCGAATCTTTGCGTTCAATACCGGCCACGTATTTTTCGGCGACGTCTCGGATACCCTATGGATAGTGTGAATATTGCTATTACCTCGCGGTTCAGCCACGTATTTTTTTCTACGACAAGGTGTGACTTGTCAGGTAGAGTATGGATTGGGGGAATACATAGCGGTTATGGATAGGGGGAATACATAGTGAGAAAAATTTGGACAATAAAAAATTTATAGAACTTGTTTGAAATGACTTTTTAATTTTGAAAATAAAAAATACAGTGATAATACATTTAAAGACGGCAATATTTTGGGCGGCTGTTGCCAAGGAATTAAAATATTTTCTTCATCCAATATCTTCTTAAGCAATTCTGCTGGTTCATCGGCGGATTGATAACCTCTACGGAAAATTGTCACTCCATTTTTTGCTTGTTCGGCCGATACTTCTATCGATTGGTGATTTATTTCTTGCTATTTTGACCACACGTGTCTCTCTATTCTGCTATGTGGTTGTTCCATTATTTTTTCTTCTATTTAGTGTCCATTCGTTTATACATCCTGGGATATATAGTCCTGAACATTTCAGGGACTACCTTCTTCGCTTTCCGGTGACACAATTATAATATGTCTGCTTGTTCATAGGTTCTTCCAAGTTGTGCGTTACTTTTTTCGCTTTCTGGTGACACAATAATTATAATATATCTGCTTGTGGCAACTCCGTTGCTTCACCAGAAGCGAAGTTAGAAAACTATAGGCTCTTCCAAGTTGTGCGTTACCTTTCTTGCTTTCCGGTGACACAATTATAATATATCTGCTTGTTCAAACTCCGTTGCTTCACCACAAGCGAAGTTAGAAAACTATAAGCTCTTCCAAGTTGTGCGTTACCTTTTTCGCTTTTTGATGGCCCAATTATAATATATCTGCTTGTTCCAACTCAGTTGCTTCACCACAAGCGAAGTTAGAAAACTATAGGCTCCTCCAAGTTGTGCATTACCTTTTTCGCTTTCTGGTGACCCAATTATAATATATCTGCTTGTTCCAACTCCCTTGCTTCACCACAAGTGAAGTTCGAAAACTATGGGCTCTTCCAAGTTGTGCGTTACCTTTTTCTCTTTCTGGTGACCCAATTATAATATATCTGCTTGTTCCAACTCCGTTGCTTCACCACAAGCGAAGTTAGAAAACTATGGGCTCCTCCAAGTTGTGCGTTACCTTTTTCGCTTTCTTGTGACCCAATTATAATATATCTGCTTGTTCCAACTCCGTTGCTTCACCACAAGCGAAGTTAGAAAACTATAGGCTCCTCCAAGTTGTGCGTTACTTTTTCGCTTTCTGGTGACCCAATTATAATATATCTGCTTGTTCCAACTGCGTTGCTTCACCACAAGCGAAGTTAGAAAACTATAGGCTCCTCCAAGTTGTGCGTTACTTTTTCGCTTTCTGGTGACTCAATTATAATATATGCTTGTTACAACTGCGTTGCTTCACCAGAAACGAAGATAGAAATCTATAGGTTCTTCCAAGTTGTGCGTTACCTTTTTCGCTTTCCGGTGACACAATTATATATTATCTGCTCGTTCCAACTGCGTTGCTTCACCAGAAACAAAGTTAAATTTTTAATTTATGAATGTTTTTTATATTGATAACGATTTCCGAAGTGAAAGTCGAAACGGCAAGTAAACTTGATTTCAAACTCGAATTGTGGCTTATGCCCAAATAAAATAGTAAATCTTATTTTGTATTTCTCACGCCGCGGCGCGCCGGTAAGAAAACAAATGTGAAATAACCTTTTTTTACATTGGTCCGCATGTATATTTTACATTTCTATTATTAAATTTTCTTCAGACCACATATATTTCATCAAGCCGGAAAAAACACGTGTATTCGAATCAAAAATTTAGGGTAAAATGTTACCAAACCGGTACAAAATGTGTGGAATATTACATGGGGAAAGTAAACGCGACGTCTAGTGAGAATGGCGGTTAAATTAATGGAAGGTATATGGAACGTGTATGGGAAGTAAACGGAACGTATAGTGAGAATAGAATTTTAATGGGAGGTGTATGGAATGGTTATGGAAAGTAAACGGGAGGTATAGTGGGAATCGACCCTAATACCTTTATAGTTGTCGTATACCATCATGTCACCCTTCTTGTGAAGTCGGCGTAGTATGCATTATTTACAGATAGTTTTATGGAGTAATACATAAACAATCAATAAATGTTCACTAGGAGCGATTTGAAGATGACAACAATATTATATACAATGCGTCTACGTAAATTAGAACATGTCACAATAAAACCATTTCAGAACATTTTTCTTTGTTTGTATGTTGTGATTTTCGACTTCTGTGAAATGTTTTAAATATTTAATTATTGTTTAATGGGTAACTATTGTTTTGTTGATAGCATAAGATGATTTTTACATTTTTTAAACACCGATTTAATTTTTAAATTAAGAACAATCAGCAGAAACTTATAGAGAGGTTTCTCTTTGTGGCATCAAATATATTTTGGGATTTTCAAATATATTTTTGGAAAAAATCACGTACCTTATACAAATTATTTTTCATATGACAATTAAATTGCCGATCTAGGTTCCAAAATGGTTTCTTTTTCTGTGGAAATCAACTTGTCAGATACTATAGAATATGCAATTTGTAAAAGTCCTCAGAAAAGAAATGATTACGTAAGGAAAAGAGGTATAAAAAGAAAATTGAAATTATATAAATATTATCACAATGCTTATAGAACGCTTAACTAAGTTAATGAATAGATGTGTTGCAACTAATTATTTTTCCACCTACCTCTACCGAAAGTACACTTTTCCGGACCTGATTGTAGGGAGCAAAGTTGTACTTTTCCTCCCTAGGGAGGAAAATATTTTTCCTCCCTAGGGAGGAAAAGTAAAAGTGACGTCATGGTATTTCATTCATGAAATATAACTTATTGACGCCCTGTATAATATCTATTTTCTATTACGAAGTATCTATACATTTTAACGTTTATTTATAAAACATCCTGTATTTTGCAGAATGGTAAAAAACAGTAAATTGTTATTTTGATTTAACAATGTTTACATTAATAATTTGACTTATATTTGACAGTTGACAGTTATATTGTACCTACTTGTTGTTTTAGTTCTAATAAATTTTGTTGGTTAGTTACATAAATAAATTAAGTAAAAATGAAAAAATTACTTGTTATTTGAGGAAGGTGGAAAACCCATATGTATAACATGGGAGTAAAGTGCCTTTTCCTCCCTTGAATGATTACTGCCCTCCGCTACGCGTCGGGCAGTAAACTTCATTCTCGGGAGGAAAAGTTACACTTTCCTCCCTTGTTATACAAATAGCTATTCCTCGAGAATGGAAAATATCCTACATTTCGAGCATCTACAAAAAGGGGAAACATAGTAATCCGTCTAATTACAGAGGCTTTAGTGTTAACAGTACTATTAGTAGACTATTTAGCAGAATAATAAAGAACAGATTAGACGTAGAGACAAGAGGGAGAATAAGTGAAGATCAAAGTGGTTTTACTGCGGGACGCTCATGTGTGGACAACCTTTTCGTCATCCAACAACTTATAGAGAAAAGGACGAGCGTAAATGAAGAAACTCACATTGCCTTCATAGACTTGGAAAAGGCATATGACTCCATCCCTAGAAACAAGTTGTGGCATGCCCTTGTTGAAATGAAAGTTAGTCCGGCTATTATACATATTATCAAATCATTGTACAGCGATAATGTGGGATATGTCAAGATTGGCACACAACTATCTGAAGGAATAAAAATAGAAAAAGGACTGAAGCAAGGGTGTAGCTTATCACCGTTGCTATTTAACATATACTTGGAAGTCGCTTTAAAAGAATGGAAAAGAAGTTGTGGACTAATGGGAATCATGATCAGAGATGACTGCCTGTTTAACATCCACTTTGCTGACGATCAAGCAGTACTGGCACAAGATTCGTATGACATGGAATTCATGTTAACCCGCCTGTATTCAACCTACAAAAAATGGGGATTAAATATAAATATAGAAAAAACAGAATATCTAGTCGTGAATTCTGACGCCCACTTTGAAATCCTAATTACAGAGAACACATCAATTAAACAGGTTGAAGAATTCAAATATCTGGGAGCTGTAATAAACAGAGAAGGCCTAGGCAACAAAGAAATTCAAAGGCGAGTTGAACAAAGTAGGAAGGTAGTAGGTTGCTTGAATTCCGTGTGGTAGGATAAAAATATATCCAGAACTACAAAATTAAGAATAGGGAAGACATTTGTGGAATCGGTACTCATGTATGGAAGCGAAGTCTGGACATTAACAGCAGAGTCCAGAAGAAGGATCAATGCTGTGGAAATGGACTACATACGTAGAAGCGCTGGAATCTCCCGATTGGACAGAATACGTAACGAAGAAATAAGAAGAAGGATGCAGGCACACGATACAGCGGTAGACAGGCTCGAGAGAAGAAGCCTAAAATGGTTCGGTCACTTACTTAGAATGGACGACCAACGATGGCCAAAGAAACTCCTGAAATGGAAACCCCCAGGTAGGAAGAAAAGGGGAAGACCAAGACTATCCTGGAATGACACGATAAGGAAGGCCATGGAACACCGAGATTTGGAAGAGGAAGATGCCCAGGATAGAAATAGATGGCGGTTAGGTGTGGGGATGCGGCGTCAGCCGATATGACACCCCGGATATATATATATATATATTATCACAATATGAATGTGTTCGTACCTGTTATTTTACCTTTGCATATAATGGTACATTATTACTAATTTGAAATGTTACTCTGTAAATAGAAGGTTATGTTAATATGGTAGTGCAATATACTCGTATTAATATTTTGCACGTCGCATATTATTAATTTCTTATCAAGACGATTGATAAAATAATAAAAGTTGTAAGCATAGATGTAATTACATTGCACATGTTTATAAAGCAAGGCCAACGATTTCCTCGATATAAATATAATGACAGACATTTGGTGGATGGTTTATTTTTTAATCAATAATTGTAACTTTTTTATTGGTTTAATTGATATTTTCATAACCAATATGACACGCATAAAAATACTTAAAATAACTTCATCAATTACGATCAAGATTAAGATCATATTTATATCGTGTTCGCCATAGAGAAATACTAATTAAAAAAATATTTACTTTGTAATAATTGTAATAATTTACAGTGCGCTGGAATAAGTGTAACCCCCCATAGTAACTTATTTATTTTTAGCACATAAGCAGCAAAACGCTCGGACAGGTCGATTTTTAAAATACTCATAGTATATTATAGCATCAATGTTTCGAACTTTACGCGAATCCTCTTCAGGCGACAGTCATAACTTTGATTGTTTTGAATGGGAAAGTACATCATGTGGCACCTCATTTGAAAGCTTTTAAAATACTGATTACAAAAATGTATAATACTTGCGAAAAATTTCAGTCCAATGCTTTTTAAATCCTGAGAAAACTATTAAAAATTTTTGAAAAATTTAAACGCAGAATGAAAGATTACATTATTACCGAGGGCCTAGATAGAGTCCCTAAAAACTTTCATAATATTTATTTCATTAAGGTACAGTGGTGAAAACGAAGAGAAAATTTAGTATGATTTTTAATTTCAAATATATCATTTAAAAGTAATTTTTGTTTATTCTAAAGGACTTTCGGTCCTCTGTAATAATGTAGTGTTTCATTCTACATTTAAATTTTTTTAAAATACTCATTAGTTTTCTCAGGATTCGAAAACAATAAATGCATTTAAAAAGCATTTGACCGAAATTTTGCCCAAGTATTATACATTTTATAATCAGTGTGTCGGAAGCTTTTACATGAGGTTTCACATGATGTACTTTCCCATTTAAAATAATCAAAGTTATGACTGTCACCTGAAGAGGGATCGCGTAAAATTCGAAACATTGATGCTATAATGTACTATAAGTATTTTAAAAATCGACCTGTCCGAGCGTTTTGCTTATGTGCTAAAAATAAATGAGTTAGTATGGGGGGTAACACTTATTCCAGCGCACTGTACAATATTTAAAATATGTACAAAAATTGAAACAAACGACACCACTACGGCCAACATACCAACACCAGGAGGAATCAGGCAGGGAGACAGCCTCAATTTATTTCTATTCAATATGCTAATGGATGAAATAATAGAAGATGTGGAATCACTACAACTAGGATACAGACTCGGCCACAGTAGAATCAGGAATCCTATGAGGATGATGCAGCCCTGATTGCAGAGGAAGAGGATGACCTACAAAGACAACTTTATCGATTCTATCAAGCATGTCGACGACTCAACATGAACACATCCACGCATAAAACAAAATGCATTACCAATGCTAAAGACCCAATTAGATGCAAGCTCGTGGTAGAGGGGAAACCCATACAACAGCTAAAACCAGTTCAAATATCTAGGTGTAGATTTATCAAGTTATCATGACCCAGCCAGAGACCTAAGAGGACAAATTAAAAAGGCCGCTGTCTTGTTTGGATGTTTGAAAGATGTGGTCTGAAATAACCCATATATGAGAATGGACAGCAAACTTAGAATTTATAAAACTTGCAACAGACCTGTTATGACCTATGGCATTAAATCAAGAGAAGACACCAATAAAACCAACAGCATGCTACAAACAGCCGAAATGAAGACACTAAGATCAATAGCAGGGAAGACTAGAAGAGATAGAATACGAAACAACATCATCAGGGAACAATGTGGCGTGCAAGATGTAGTCAGATGGGGCAAGCAAAGACGAAGAGAATGGTTCAGTCATGTAAAAAGAATGAAGGAGCACACACCACCAAGAATTGCGCTAGAAGGAAAACCAGCAGGCAATCGTCCACCGGGGAGACCTCCAAAAAGATGAAGAGATAGCTGGCAGTCTACCTCTTAAGAAATACTTCTTCTTCTTCTTCTTTTTGTATAGACATGACTCTGTCTGTTTTTCAATGTGCCTCTAGTAAGTTGTCGTTCCATCGTTTTCGTGGTCTTCCCACTGATCATCTTCCTATTGGCGAACCGTGTCTCGCTGTCCTGACTACCCTATTTGTTATCATTCGGCTTATGTGGTCATTCCATTCTATTCTTCCTTTTCTTACCCAGTTATTAATGTTATCCACCTTGCATCTCCGTCGTATATCTGTACTTCTATCTCTGTCCCATAGAGTCTTACCATCTATTTTTCGAAGGGTATTCATCTCCGCTGTTTCGAGCCATCTTTTTGTCCCCTCTGTGTCGGGTCGTGTTTCTGCCGCGTATGTCATTATTGGTCGGATGACTGTTTTGTAAATTCTGCCTTTCATTTCTTTTCCGATATTTTTATTTCTCCATATTGTGTCATTCAGGCAACCTGCGGTTCTGTTTGCTCTATTCACTTGATTTTCCACTTCTGTTTCGAGCCTTCCGTAGCTAGATAGTGTGATGCCTAGGTATTTAAACTCCATCACTTGTTCTATTATTTGACCTTCCAGCTCCAATTTACACCTTATTGGATCTGCTGTTATAACCATGCATTTTGTCTTTTTTGAGGAAATGAACATGTTAAATTTTCTGGCGATTATGTTGAATTGGTGCAGCATACGTTGTAAATCATCTTCACTTTGAGTGATTAGTATTGCATCGTCCGCATAGCAGATTATTTTAAGTTGTTTTTTTCCCATTTGGTATCCTTTTTTAGTTCTTACTTTTTTTATTATTTCGTCCATGATCAGGTTCAACAATAAAGGTATCAAGGAATCCCCTGTCTTATCCCATTGCCGGCTTCAATTGGGTCAGTTAGTTCATCTTCCACTTTTACTTTTATTGTGTTGTTCTGGTAGATGTTTTCTATCGTTTTAAGTATTCCCAGAGGTACCTCTCTCGAGTATAGAGAAATACTTCAACATCGGAATTAACAGATCGACAGATCTACAACAAGTATAAGAAGAAGAAGCCTATACAATATGTTTAAAAAGTTTATGATGACCACACAATCCACCCCAAATAATTTCATACATTTTTAAATATGTTTACTAGTTATTAATTCACTCTACTTCTTTCAGTTACATTAATTTATATTAAATATTCTCCTTCTTACGGTGCGTTCCCAAAGGAGGTTGGCTACTGCAATAAAATTAGTATTGTAAACTATTCTCAAACTTCAAATGTTCTTATAAGCGGTTCAAAATTTAGCCTGGTCCCTTGACGGATGATTCTTAGCCACGATAGTCTTTTCTTTACTAGTCCTCCCTTTTCCTGGATCTCTTTTCTTTCCTATTATTTGAGCATATTGGTGTTTATTATTTCCTATATTGGTACCTAGTCTTTCTCAGTATGTGGCCTAGGTATGCTGTTTTTCTAACTTTCATTGTGTTGAAAAATTGTCGTTCGTTGCCTATTCTATGCAGCACTTCTTCGTTTGAAGTATGCAATATCCATGGAATCTTGAGTATTCTCTGGTAGATCTACATTTCAAAGGCCACCAATTTATTTACGGTTTGATATTTTAAGGGTCTATGTTTTAACTTCAATAAAGAGATTCGACCGGATGTAACATTTGGATAAACTTGATCTAATTTGGAGTTTTATTCGACAATCACAGAGCATCCTTTGCAGAAAGCATAGCAGAAAGGGCAACACTGTTTATTTGTTACACCTTTGCTTTTATAAAAATAAAATTTACTTTTTTCAATATTACTTTAGTTCTTTATGATACCCCAGGTCCATTTTAAAAATCCCCCAGGTCGGCTCGAAGATTAACAGGTAGGTATTAATACTCCATTAGTAGGTATAATAATTATTTTATCTTGGAATTATAGATTAGGGAAAATTTCTTATTAACATAGAAAGATATCCTACCCTCAATATCCCTTCCTTCAATATTGTACAGAAATTTTGGGTTCTTTTCGAATTTAAGAAACAGTTTCTCTTGGTTGGAAATGTTGGCCGTGGAATCGATTTTGCTACTGATGCATAGGATAAAGCTTTGTTATATGTTTGAGACATATTGACTGTTTGGGTATCTGCTACGCCACTGCTCATGTAGTCAAAAGCAATTACGTTTTTATCTTGAAATTATACCTAATTTAGCTTCTATATATTATGGTAAAGGTTCAGATTTTCATCCATTTTAAAATAAAAATATGTTGCCGATTGTAAGGCAATCTTATTTAAATTTTTCTTTTGTGTTTTTAACAGTTGAAACAAAAAATAAACCTCAACTAATAATGAGTGATTTATACATACATCTATTTCTAGTTGAAGGTACGCTAATATCACTGTTTTTGCACTATGTTTTACAAAGATACTTTAATGGTCATTATATTCCGTTAATATTTTGTTTGCGGGATATGTATAAGCATACAGTAGAACCCCGTAAATCCGAACCCCGCGAATCCGAACTTTCGGCAAATCCGAACCAACGGAAAGTGAAAAAAATTTAAAAATTCAAGACAAAAACTTAAAAACATGTTTATTATACAGAGTAAAGCCAGAAAATTGGACAATGTAGGATTACTAGGATTTTGACGTTTAAAATTTCTTAAAAATAAGTATTATACTTTAATATACAGGTTTATAAAATGTTTATAAAGGTTAAACACAAACTTACTTTGGTTCTCTCGTAGTCACATCGAGTCCAAAAATATTGTCCACACTCTTGCGAGAACGTTTGGCTACTCAAAATCACAATAAAAGCTTTGAACTACTAGTTAAGGCTAACTTTCGGATAATCCGAACTTTTTGGAATCCGAACAGGCTATCCCCCCAATTAGTTCGGATTTGCGGGGTTCTACTGTATATCTATTTAATAAAGTTATTCTATAAATGTATTTTTTTCCATTGAGATGTAAAATCATTTGATAATAACAATTAATATCCCATGAGCCGAGCTGGTATATTTTATATCGGGCAGTTTTAATCTTTGCGCCGAGTTGGAACATTTTAAAAAAAACCTACCTGTTTCTTGAGCCAAGATAGGCACTGCCCATGTAAACATATTATATGGACGTTTATTGTATTGTTTCTTGTCTCTTATCTTAGTAGTATAAGTTACCTTATTGTTATCATATTATAACTTATCTTATTGCTCCCATTTGTTGTAGTCGGTATCCTTTACTTGGAAAAATGTAAATTTACTCCTTCTCTCATTATTTTTACATTTTTGTGGATAAAAAATCATCCAGAACTAATTTTGAAAAAAAAGATGTAGGTATTCTGCAAGGCGTGTAGAAAAGTTTAAAGTTCTTCCAAGTTCTTAAAATAACATTTAAAATAATACGATGTAAAAGTGTATTCAATCAAAATGTGCATTTATTTTGAGGTTTTCTTCAAAGCTGTATACAAATATGATTGTTTGCGGCTGTAAAAACAAAATTGCTATTTTTTAAAGCCTTTTGACAATACCTCTCGGTATATTGTGTAACTAAAATTTCATTTCCGAATCGTATACCACAACAACACCATTGTATCACTGCATAAAAACAGATGAACTGCCAATGACAAAAATCTCCGGGCTTTTATTTTATGTAGAATTGAGGACTTGTCTTCTATGTATCAGTTGATAGAGAAAAATTTTTTAAACAATATCTAGCGATTACTTGTTTAAAAATTTAATAAATACAATGTATTTTATTTACTGTAATCACAAAACCTCTAAAAATGCAAACTTATAATCTTCGCATTGCACATTTCAGTTAGTTATTTAATACAGAAATATTTGTTTTTGTTATTAATGATTAATAACAAATGAAGTAACTAAAAATTAATTCATTATTTCGAACGGTCCTACTTCATGTCTAATATTTTTTTCGCGCTCTTTATACAGAGAGAGTCTGTAAAGTGGAATAAATTCGATATCTCAAATACTAATTGTTTTTTTGGAAAATGCTCAGACCCGTCGATTAGTATTTCAAATTGTCCTTTTTGACATTCAATAATAATGTATACAGGGTGTCCCAATTTAGAGATATGACGTCATCGTCGATTTTCTTAAATGGCAACACTGTCATTTTGATAGCTAATTTGATAGGGTTTGTAAAGTTATACATAACTGCAAAATATCAAATTTTTATTCTCTACCATTTACAAGATAATAGAAAATAACAAAGTTATATCTGTAATTTGGAATATATTCAATAATTAAAATACTAACTGTTTTTTTGAAAAATGCTCAGACCCGTCGATTAGTATATCAAATTGTCCTTTTTGACATATAATAATAATGTATACAGGGTGTCCCAATTTAGAGATATGACGTCATCGTTGATTTTCTTAAATAGCAACACTGTCATTTTGATAGCTATTTTGATAGGGTGTGTAAAGTTATACACAACTGCAAAATTTCAAATTTGTATTCTCTACCATTTAGATGATAATAAAAAATAACAAAGTTATGAAAAAGAAGTAATCAACTAATAATTGAATTTAATTATTTCAATAAATTAAGCAAAAACTCATAATGTTGCCCTCAATTATTGTCAAATTGTCAATGGGCAACGTTATGAGCATTTGCTTAATTGAAATAAATAAATTCAATTATTATTTGATTACTTCATGTTCTTCATAACTTTGTTATTTTTTATTATCTTGTAAATGGTAGGGAATAAAATTTTGAAATTTTTCAGATGTGTATAACTTTACACACGCTATCAAAATAGCTATCAAAATGATAGTGTTGCCATTTAAGAAAATCAACGATGACGTCATATCTCTAAATTGGGACACCCTTTATACATTATTATTATATGTCAAAAATGACAATTTGATATACTAATCGACGGGTCTGAGCATTTTTCAAAAAAACAGTTAGTATTTTAATTATTGAATATATTCCAAATTACAGATATAACTTTGTTATTTTCTATTATCTTGTAAATGGTAGAGAATAAAAATTTGATATTTTGCAGTTATGTATAACTTTACAAACCCTATCAAATTAGCTATCAAAATGACAGTGTTGCCATTTAATAAAATCGACGATGACGTCATATCTCTAAATTGGGACACCCTGTATACATTTTTATTGAATGTCAAAAAGGACAATTTGAAATACTAATCGACGGGTCTGAGCATTTTCCAAAAAAACAATTAGTATTTGAGATATTGAATTTATTCCACTTTACAGACTCTCTCTGTATAATAGAATTAGATAGAAAGTCATGCATACGGAATACTTCTCGTCAAGGCAATGGGTCCAATCCGTCCTTGTAGCAAAACGGCCCGAAACTTACTGAGGGTAAAAAAATATAGGCGCAACCTCTTTTTAAAATTTCTTCCTGATAAATTTCTAACCTATAAAAATGATAAATGACATGCTGGCAAGCAGGAAGGTTTGACTACTTTGCCAGCAGCAAACATGATATGGACAGAAATAACTCTCACCATCACCGGTAAATCTAAATAAAATAACTACCTTTGAAATAGGAAGCAAATACAGAAGCGTGGATGGCTTCTGCAATTTTCAAAACTGGCTCGAAAATTTTGAAAAGAAAATGGCCAAAAAAGAAAGAAAAAGCTTGCGATTCGTTGATTATTGTAAAGACCATAATGATATTCTACAAATGAAAGCAGTTAGAATGCCATATCTGCCGGCTAGTACAATATCAAAATTACAGTCTATGGATCAAGGCATTGTTAAAAACTTGTGGTCAATCTGTCCAAAAGAAGTTGCAGAATATGAAAGAAAAAAATAATTGTACTACAGAGATGTATTGCAAGCCATGGTAATGGCTAATAAAGCTTGGCGAACTGTAACCAAGACTACTATTCTTAAAAAAATGTTGAAAAAACTGTTATGAACGCTGTGGTTTTCCATCATCATCAACAAACGAAGCTGGAATGGAAAATATTTCCACTTTACCTCCTGCAGAATAGAATACAATAGTGTCTGAATCAGAAATATCCTTTAAGGACTGTTACGTGCGATGATGAAAGTATGACTGCTGAGACATTATCTGATGACGAAGTTATCAATGCCATAGCTCAGAAATCCAATACTAATGATTTGGATGACACAGAAGACCAATAATACTACATGCGCTTCATAGGTTTCCATAAAAGAAGCAAGATCGACATTAAATATTTTACGGAGTTTTACAGAGTAAACCAGAATCTTTGAAGAACAACAATGTATTGCTCTTTATACTTTAGACCTTAGACAATGCTATAAGTATACACACACCGGCACAAAATGTCGCCGCCCAAAATTTTTGATTATGTTTGACAATCTATAACTTTCTTAATTGCACTCCGATTTTCAAGATTCTTACATCACTTTGTAGGTACATGTATTGATGTCGTTTTTTATTATCCCGGTAATAAAAAATTTTGCTTACATGGCATTATACGGGGGTGAATGGAAGCGTTGTATTTTCTCCTAACTTTAAAAAATTCTGTGAAAAAATTGGAGGGCTGTATTTGTTTCATACTCCTTTTGTATTATCCTGGGGGTATCACTAAGGTTTTGTTTTTTGAATTATCCGAATATCTCTTTTTCTTGTAAGAGCTGTAAATAAAACACTGCTTTGAATTTTTTTTTTATTAAAAATATCAAACGCAATAAAATTAACACAACAAAATTTACATCAAAACAAAACAATTCGATAGCGGGTATGTCCACCTCTTACAGCAACGACTGCTCGCAATATGTTTGGCATCGAATAAACATGTGTTAATCTTGCCTGGGGAATAGCCCGATATTCCTCTACCAGAGCCATAATTGTACCAAATCTTCTGAAGGCCTAGGATGACGGCGAAGAGCTTTTTTAATTCATCCCATAAATTCTCAATAGGATTGAGATCTGGGCTGCATGCGGGCCATTCTAATCTTATCAATCCAACCTCCATTTTATGAGTCCATCAGTGTTTTTATTTACACAAAATGGTACAGCCATTACAAGAAAAGAGATATTCGGATAATTCAAAAAACAAAATTTTAGTGATGCCTCTGGGATAATTTGACAGGACTATGAAACCAAATTAGCTCTTCCATTTTTTCACAGAATTTTTTAAAGTTAGGAGAAAATACAACACTTCCATTCACCCCTGTATAATGCTATGCAAGCAAAATTTTTGTGTTAGGTGAATAATACCAAACGATAGTAATACATGGACCTACAAACTGGTGCAAGATTCTTAAAAATCGGAGAACACATAATCAATTTATAAATTGTCAAACTTATCCAAAAATTTTGGGTGGCGGAATTTTGTGCCGGTGAGTGTATAATAATCTAATTATCTAAATAAAAAACTTAGGTACTTTTTTTAATGCCATATTATTTTGTTTTAAGGATATTTTGAAATAAAGTTGATTTATAATAAATGAAAATATGGTTTTTACCTATGCAACTTTAATTTTTCTTTATTTCACCCCTATAATTTAAAATTTGTAAGAATGAATCTCAATCTCATCGTGTTGAATCAAAATTGTGTAGAAATTTAAAAATAATTGACCTAAAATACATCATACAGATATTAATGTCAAAGAAAATCGAACAAGCCTTAAAATTTAACATACCCAAAATAACAACCCCCCTGTTTATTTAAAATTTTAGGTGTGGTGTCATCCCCTCTTAAGGTGCTGCGGATTACAGTGAACTGATAATTAATAGGTGTCCCCCTTGAAAATTAGAACATCGACGGGTTAAATTTTAAAATTTAAATTGATTGATGCTCTATTTTTGGTATTCATAACAAAGCGCTTGAACAGGTGTATGATACATTAAGCGTCGATATTAAACTGACCCCATTTTCAAGGACTGGCCTTGGAACTGTCTTATGTAAATACTGCAACTATACCATAAAATCTTCAAAAATGCACCATACACCTTACAATCTTCAAATTGCAGCTTTCAATTAGTTATTTTATAGAAAAAATTTATCGACGGTACCTACCAATTTGAACGGTACTTTCCTTGAAACTACTCAAAAAGTCCATAAAAAGTTCAAAGAACTAACGAACACTCCAAACAATGTTTTCTTGTTAACGTGACGAACGGTCTTACTTCATGTCTAATCTATTTTTCGCGCTCTTTATCTAATAGAATTAGATAGAAAGTCACGCACACGGAATAATTCTCGACGAGGCGATGGGTCGAATCCGTCCACTTAGTCAAACGGTCGGAAACTCACTGAAGGTTAAAAAATATATTTATGCGCAACCTGTTTTTGAAATTTCTTCCTGATAAGATTCTAACCTATAAAACTGATAAATGCCATGCTGGCAAGCATAGCAAGGAAGGTTTGACTACTTTGCAGGCAGCAAACATGGCATGGACAGAAAGAACTCTCACCATCACCGGTAAATCTAAATAAAATCACTTACCTTTGAAATAGGGAGCAAATACAGAAGCATTGATGACTTCTGCAATTTTCAAAACTGGCTCGAAAATTTTGAAAAGAAAATGGCCAAAAAAGAAAGAAAAAGCTTGTGATTCGTTGATTATTGTACAGACCATAATGATATTCTACAAATGAAAGCAATTAAAATCCCATATCTGCCCGCTAGTACAATATCAAAATTACAGCCTATGGATCAAGGCATCATTAAAAACTTGAGGTCAATCTGTTAAAAAGAAGTTACATAATATGAAAGAACAAAAATTGTACTATAAATGTATTCCAAGCCATGGTAATGGCTAATAAATCTTGACGAACTGTAACCACGACTACTATTGTTAAAAAAATGCTAAAAAAACTGTTATGTACGCTGTGGTTTTCCATAGTCATCAACAAACGAAGCTGGAATGGAAGATATTTCCACTTCACCTCCCACAGAATAGAATACAATAGTGTCTGAATCAGAAATATCCTTTAAGGACTGTTACGTGCAATGATGAATGCATGACTGTTGAGACATTATCTGATGACGAAGTTATCAATGTCATAGCTCAGAAAACCAATACTAATGATTTGGATGAGACAGAAGACCAATAATACTACATGCGCTTCATAGGTTTCCATCAAAGAAGCAAGATCGACATTGAGTATTTTACGGAGTTTTACAGAGTAAACCAGAATCTTTGAAGAACAACAATGTATTGCTCTTTATATTTTAGACCTTAGACAATGCTATAAGTATACACTCACCGGCAAAAAATTTCGCCGCCCAAAATTTTTGACAATCTATAACTTTCTTATTTGTACTCCGATTTTTAAGATTCTTACATTGCTTTGTAGGTACATGTATTGATATCGTTTTTTATTATTCCGGTAATAAAAAAATTTTGCTTAGATGGCAAAGTACGGGGGTAAATGGAAGCGTTGTATTTTCTCCTAACTTTTAAAAGTTCTGTGAAAAAATTGGAGGGTTGGTTTTGTTTCATACTCCTTTTGTATTATCCTGGGGGTATCACTAAGGTTTTGTTTTTTGAATTATCCGAATATCTCTTTTTCTTGTAAGAGCTGTAAATAAAAACACTGCTTTGAAGTTTTTTTTAATTAAAAATATCAAACGCACTAAAATTAACACAAGAAAATTTACATCAAAACAAAACAATTCGATAGCGGGTATGTCCACCTCTTGCAGCAACGACTGCTCGCAATCTGTTTGGCATCAAATAAAGATGTGTTAATCTTGCCTGGGGAATAGCCCGATATTCCTCTACCAGGGCCATAACTGTACCAAATCTTCTGAAGGCCTAAGATGATGGCGAATAGCTCTTTTTAATTCATCGCATAAATGCTCAATATTATTGAGATCTGGGCTGCATGCGGGCCATTCTAATATTATCAATCCAACCTCTATTTTATGAGTCCATCAGTGTTTTTATTTACAAAAAATGGTACAACCCTTACAAGAAAAGTGATATTCGGATAATTTAAAAAACAAAATTTTAGTGATGCATCTGGGATAATTTGACAGGACTATGAAACCAAATTACCTCTTCCATTTTTCCACAGAATTTTTTAAAGTTAGGAGAAAATACACCACTTCCATTCACCCCTGTATAATGCTATGCAAGCAAAATTTTTGTGTTAGGTGAATAATACCAAACGGTAGTAATACATGGACCTACAAACTGGTGCAAGAGTCTTAAAAATCGGAGAACAAATAATCAAGTTATAAATTGTCAAACTTAATCAAAAATTTTGGTTGGCGGAATTTTGTGCCGGTGAGTGTATAATAATCTAATTATCTAAATAAAAAACTTAGGTACTTTTTTTAATGCCATATTATTTTGTTTTAAGGATATTTTGAAATAAAGTTGATTTATAATAAATGAAAATATGGTTTTTACCTATGCAACTTTAATTTTTATTTATTTCACCTCTATAATTTAAAATTTGTAAGAATGAATCTCAACCTCATCGTGTTGAATCAAAATTGTGTAGAAATTTAAAAATAATTGACCTAAAATACATCATACAGATATTAATGTCAAAGAAAATCGAACAAGCCTTAAAATTTAACATACCCAAAATAACAATCCCCCTGTTTATTTAAAATTTTAGGTGTGGTGTCATCCCCTCTTAGGGTGCTGCGGATGACAGTGAACTGATAATTAATAGGTGTCCCCCTTGAAAATTAGAACATCGACGGCTTAAATTTTAAAATTTAAATTGATTGATGCTCTATTTTTGGTATTTATAACGAAGCGCTTGAACAGGTATGATACATTAAGCGTCGATACTAAACTGACCCCATTTTCAAGGACTTTGCTTTGAAGTTTTTTTTAATTAAAAATATCAAAGGCACTAAAATTAACACAAGAAAATTTACATCAAAACAAAACAATTCGATAGCGGGTATGTCCACCTCTTGCAGCAACGACTGCTCGCAATCTGTTTGGCATCAAATAAAGATGTGTTAATCTTGCCTGGGGAATAGCCCGATATTCCTCTACCAGGGCCATAACTGTACCAAATCTTCTGAAGGCCTAAGATGATGGCGAATAGCTCTTTTTAATTCATCGCATAAATGCTCAATATTATTGAGATCTGGGCTGCATGCGGGCCATTCTAATATTATCAATCCAACCTCTATTTTATGAGTCCATCAGTGTTTTTATTTACAAAAAATGGTACAACCCTTACAAGAAAAGTGATATTCGGATAATTTAAAAAACAAAATTTTAGTGATGCATCTGGGATAATTTGACAGGACTATGAAACCAAATTACCTCTTCCATTTTTCCACAGAATTTTTTAAAGTTAGGAGAAAATACACCACTTCCATTCACCCCTGTATAATGCTATGCAAGCAAAATTTTTGTGTTAGGTGAATAATACCAAACGGTAGTAATACATGGACCTACAAACTGGTGCAAGAGTCTTAAAAATCGGAGAACAAATAATCAAGTTATAAATTGTCAAACTTAATCAAAAATTTTGGTTGGCGGAATTTTGTGCCGGTGAGTGTATAATAATCTAATTATCTAAATAAAAAACTTAGGTACTTTTTTTAATGCCATATTATTTTGTTTTAAGGATATTTTGAAATAAAGTTGATTTATAATAAATGAAAATATGGTTTTTACCTATGCAACTTTAATTTTTATTTATTTCACCTCTATAATTTAAAATTTGTAAGAATGAATCTCAACCTCATCGTGTTGAATCAAAATTGTGTAGAAATTTAAAAATAATTGACCTAAAATACATCATACAGATATTAATGTCAAAGAAAATCGAACAAGCCTTAAAATTTAACATACCCAAAATAACAATCCCCCTGTTTATTTAAAATTTTAGGTGTGGTGTCATCCCCTCTTAGGGTGCTGCGGATGACAGTGAACTGATAATTAATAGGTGTCCCCCTTGAAAATTAGAACATCGACGGCTTAAATTTTAAAATTTAAATTGATTGATGCTCTATTTTTGGTATTTATAACGAAGCGCTTGAACAGGTATGATACATTAAGCGTCGATACTAAACTGACCCCATTTTCAAGGACTGGCCTTGAAACTGTCTTATGTAAATACTGAAATCTATACCATAAAATCTTCAAAAATGCACCATACAAATTACAATCTTCGAATTGCAGCTTTCAATTAGTTATTTTATAGAAAACATTTATCGACGGTACCTACCAATTTGAACGGTACTTTCCTTGAAACTACTCAAAAAGTCCATAAAAAGTTCAAAGAACTAACGAACACTCCAAACAATGTTGGCTCGTTAACGTGACGAAGGGTCCTACTTCATGTCTAATATTTTTTTCGCGCTCTTTATCTAATAGAATTAGATAGAAAGTCACGCACACGGAATAATTCTCGACGAGGCGATGGGTCGGATCCGTCCACGTAGTCAAACGGTCGGAAACTCACTGAAGGTTGGAAGTTGGAAAATATATGCGCAACCTGTAGTCTTCGAGTTTTCCGTTTTCACTTTGCATGGGCATACGTGATGCGCCTTGACAGCGGACCCTATGAGGGTCTCGAAAATTTGGGTATAGGGCTTAGGTCTGACGGAAATAGAATTCGGTTTTTAGAGAATGCAATTGTGTGGTTAAATTGTATTTATCTTTTTAGTTATCTAAAATTTCACTTTTTTACAATAAGGATATAATTTGGAATTTAGCGATGTCTTCGTTATAATATGTAAAGAAGGTTAAAGGTAGAGAAGTTTGGCATATTTTTTATGAAATATACAACCTGGGTTTGGGAATAAATATGGTAACAATAAATTGCAGGATGCATAATACAATATAGGTGTATTCATTGACCATTAACGAAAATTTCAACGCTTATTTATAAAGAAAATATGTATGCTTTAGAAAAAATAACAACGGGCGTAGAGGCAAAATTTCGGGCCAAGTATTTTTGAAAAATTTTAAAGCAGAATGAAAGATTACATTATTGCCGAGGGCCGAAAGTCCCTGAAAACTTCTATTTTGTTTATTTTTTTGTTTTTATTTAACAACTAGAAAATAATGTTTTAAAATTAAATAAGCCCAAACAGCTTTTCGAGATCTGATATAATAAGATTTAATCTAAAATTTAGGCACTTCGTAACTACAAAAATAATTTATTTTCTTGTGTTTTTAAGCCTTGAAAATCATAATTTTTGCATTTTTTTTTCAGTTTTAAATTGTGTATAACTCGAAAACGATAAATTCGGAGAAAAATTACACAGACCTTTTTTGTTCATAATGATCCAAAGAATCTAAAATAGTGTATGCCCGGGCCGAAAAAATTGATTTTTATAATTTGTTTTAATTTTTTTTATTAATGTAGCAATATCTCATAAATTACAGCATTAAGGTATAGGGAATATTACATAAAAAGTAATCAGTATTTTTGGCAGACTAACGTGGTCCAAAGCAGACGTAAAAAACTATGTAAAAGTAGAGTATTCACATGTTCCTGGTGGCAATCCATTGCCATCGACTTTAAGTCGCTTTATTTTCTTGTATTTATAATGTAGGTTGAACATTTAATTCAACCAGTGTTTGGCATTGTGGCTATTTTGCAAGGACACGGAATTCACTGATGATGGACTAATAAGTCCGAAAACGCCTTTTGGATTTTTAGAATTTCTTAATTCAATTTTATACCAACTACACCAGGGAGTTTTTACTTCACGTTAAGTTATTTAACTAGATGGCATACAGCTAACTTTCGGGAACTATACCGTTTTCTTTATTTTATTTCGTTATCTCATTTTTTGTGCGACAATATAAGTCAGAAAATAATGAAGTTGGAGTAATTCTACAAGTAGCTTATGAAAGAAGAAGGTTTATTCTTTTTCTATCAACAGTAGGTACTTATAGACCAGTGCGGACCCTGTTTTGAGGTGAATGTGAGAGGTGGCATTCGGATTTTTGCAGAAAATGTTAGATGATAACTTATATACTAATAATAATTGACTTGTGCTCCATCTCAAACTCTCCCGAAAGCAGCAAGCCTAATGCCTGGTTGCACCAACAGATCTTAAGCTTCAGCTTAGCTAAGCTCAGCTTATACTTTAATACTGGGGCCACACTTGCATCTAATACCGTTAATTATCGCATTAATTGCATTAGAAATATGTCAAATAATGCGATAATTAACGGCATTAGACTCTAGTGTTTATATTTAAGCTTAAGAGACGTTTTAGGCCGATGCCACATTATGCGTTTTGACCCGATGCGGTGAAAACACATCTGTTTCCAACGCAACCGGACCGACCTGTCACACTATGCGTTTAGTCTGGTGAAGTTTGTAAGCGCGTACCGATGACTCAAAACGCATCCGTTTCCAACGCAACCGGACCGATCTGTCACACTATGCGTTTTCACCGGATGCGGCGGAAACGCATCCGGTCAAAACGCATAATCTGACATCTGACCGGATGCGTTTCCGCCGCATCCGGTCAAAACGCATAGTGTGACAGATCGGTCCGGTTGCGTTGGAAACGGATACGGTGGAAACGCTCCGGTTCGATGGGATGATGACAACTCACGTCTTTAAATGAGGCTTGTTACTACACTATACGTTCCTGCCGCATCTACCGGACATCGCCGCAACTACCTGAGGCGACACCCAAAGACCAGAAGACCGAAATGCATCGACAATCGACAACACAAGCATTCTTATGAAAGCAGTCAGACTGTGACTGTGCCGTTCAAAGGCAGCGGTAGTAATAATATAGTGAAAATGTTCGACATCGATAAATTTATAACTTTCATTTAGAAGCCAGCACTTTGGGATAAAAGTGCAAAAGAATATAGTGACATGTATGCAAAGCGTGGATAGAAGTTGGCTTAACCCATTAACGGCTGAGACAATAAACAGAGGGAAATTTGACAGTTTATTTATTAGATTGGATTAAAAACACATAAATTAAGACTAATTTACAACCAAAAAGTATTCTTTTCTCATGAAAGGAAAAACAGTTATCTTAAAACTTGTGTATTAATAATACCGAGAGGTCAAAAATATCTATTCTCAGAAAACTTTCTATGAAAACAGGTATAATAAGTATTGAACTTTCAATGAAAACTAAATTACAAATTGTATTAAATCTTTACATAACCATCCGGGGCCATTGTCTTATCATATTGTCGCTCATAATTCCCAGCTATTACTAAGATAGTGAATTCCAAAATTCCAACCCTTTTCTGAATCACGATATTCAAGGTAGCCTGATTTGCATATTTTGATTATAGTCCTTTTGTTTTGAAAAATCCTTAATGAAATGAAATACCTACAGAAATTTACCAATAAAGATTATTAACAGAGAACTACTTACATAGACATACTAGTAGAATTATTCACCGAAATTTATAGTTCTTAGGCCCCCATATAAAATTATTATTTATGACCACACTGTTGAAACTTTTTGTACTTGTTATTTGGGTAGAGTCGGACAAATTTGGAGCTTAGCGCATCATGGCAGTGGGGCGTTTGTCTGTCAAGCCGTCACGAAGTTGTCAATTTTATGCAAGAAAAAAATTTATAACCACATTGGTCATTTTATTTTAATCAATGGTTTTTATCATATAAACAGCGAAAACAATTTTGTCGGACAAAAATATTGGGACATATGACGCGTCGGACACGCTAAATATGTCAAATTTATGAAAAAAATAAATTTATTACCACATGGATAATTTTAACTGAATCTACCATAAAACCTTTTTACAATAATGTGGTTACCTTGTCGGACAATTTTCACGGGGCATATGCGCAGTCGGATGCGCCGAAGATGTCAATTTCCTGAAATTTTTTTATTTATTACCACAGATGTCATTTTTATTTTGTACTGTTCTTTTACATGTGTAATGCATATCGGATCACTTGTCGGACAAAAATAATGGGGCGTTTTGGTACAATTTAAAAACAAAAGTCATTTTTATACATACAGGGTGTTTCGTAAAGAATGGGCCATAGCTTAACCTCAGGTTCCTGAGGTTAAAATAGGTCGATTTAAGCTAACGTACCTTGGTACAAAGTTTATAATAACGGAGATACAGGGTGTCAAAATTAAACTTTTTTTTATTTATTATTGAATATTTCCTGAAAGGTATAAGAAAACAACATGAAATTTGGTATGTAGGGGTTTTTTGGGTCAAGAAAACTAAATTCCCTACCAAAAATTATGCATTGCTCAGAGGGCGCCACATACGCCTTACAGCACTCATTTATTACGTTCAATTTTTTTATCCCTCATTCTGTATAATTTTGATATTAAAATTTTTTTATTCTACTATTAGTTTTACTTAAAAAAGGTATACTTCTTTCATCTCCCTAAACTCAACCGTTTTCGAGATAAACGCATTTTAAATCTGCGATACACCATCATTTTTAGCATAATATCATTGTAGTTACACCCGAAAAATAACTTAAAACCGTAAAATTATCCAAAAATATAACGCAAATTTCTTCAAATGGAATTTGCGATGCAATGACATAAATTTAAGAACTGGCACAATTATTGAAATGTGTAAATGTGGAATGAAAAACTGTAAATTTTCTTTGACAATACCTCTTCGACGATAGCCTAAAAGAATTAAGATTTCTGTCCGTTTGCCCCAACATTTTTGTCATACAATTACATTTTTTGTTTAAGAATATAATTACTTGTAACATACTACTTTTGTCCGAAAAATGGTTCTAAAGATAAGGGATGCATGAACCCAGCATAGTTTAAAAGTGTAGTTTATTAATAAAAATTAAATTTTTTGTCCGACTTTGGATTTGCCCCAATATTTTTGTCGGGCACTTAGATTTTTTGATTTAGAATATAACTACTTATAACCTGATACTTGTGTCAGAAATGTTTTTTTTAAATTCGAGAAAAAAACTACAGAACGAAGTTTGTCGTTGTTCAAGAAGTATTTACACAAATTATCAGATCACAATTTTTCTAATATTTTCCCTATTGTCGGAAAAATTTTTAAGAAAATTTTGGGTACAGCTCTACGTCATACACTTTTAAATGTTTTACTTAGTGTGTGTACCTATTTTCAGCTAAATGGATTCAAAAATAACTGAGAAAACTGATTAAATTTTTTTTTGATAATACCTCCTCGTCGATAGCCTAAAAGAATTAAGTTTTTTGTTCGTTTGCCCCAACATTTTTGTCAGACAATTACATTTTTTGTTTAGGAATATAATTACTTGTAACTTACTACTTTTGTCGGAAAAATGGTTGTAAAGATAAGGGATTCACGAACCCAGCGTAGTTTAAAAGTATAGTTTACCAATAAAAATTAAATTTTTTGTTCGACTGTCGATTTGCCCCAATATTTTTGTCCGACACTTTGATTTTTTGATTAAGAATATAATTACTTATAACCTACTAATTTTGTCGGAAAATGGTAATAAATAAAAAAATTTCAGGAAATTGACATCTTCGGCGCATCCGACTGCGCATATGCCCCGTGAAAATTGTCCGACAAGGTTACCACATTATTGTAAAAAGGTTTTATGGTAGATTCAGTTAAAATTATCCATGTGGTAATAAATTTATTTTTTTCATAAATTTGACATATTTACCGTGTCCGACGCGTCATATGCCCCAATATTTTTGTCCGACAAAATTGTTTTCGCTGTTTATATGATAAAAACCATTGATTAAAATAAAATGACCAATGTGGTTATAAATTTTTTTCTTGCATAAAATTGACAACTTCGTCACCGCTTGACAGACAAACGCCTCACTACCATAATGCGCCAAGCTCCAAATTTGTCCGACTCCACCCAAATAACAAGTACAAAAAGTTTCAACGGTGTGGTCATAAATAATAATTTTATATGTGGGCCCAAGGCCTATTACTATAGATACCGGGAAAATTCCGAAATAATTGCTAATACTTATCTGAGGTATGGAATGGCTTTGAACACAAAAAACTCATGATTGTCAGTAAGAACAAAATTGAAGACGAAACAATCTAACTTAATTAAAAAACCATAGGAGAAAGTACCCAGATACAATTATTTGGGATGTGAGCTAAATGAGCAATGGCACCGCAGCCTTGAAATACAACGATGCATTGAGATGACCAGAAGCCAAAAGCGCTTTCAATAAAATTAATTAAGTGCATATTATGCAATGGAAAACTGTGTGTCGAAATTAGAAATAGAATATTGAGAGGTTACGATGTGGTGTTATCGAAGAATGTGGAAAATATCATGGACACAACACGTAACAAACTGGTAAACACTAACAAAGATGAAAAAAAGGAAAAGGAATATTCAACACTATGAGGGAAATAAAAATGAGTTACTTTGGTTACATACCAAGACATGAAACTTCAAACAGCTTTTCATAATTTGTAATAGTCTTCAATTTTTTTAAATTTTTTTCATCTCTCTATCTATATCTATAAGCGAGGTTCCTACAGCCTCTGCCGCTTCTCGCACTTCGACCAACATCGTTTTCTGTCCATCCATTCGTCTTCTTTGATGGCTCTATCTTTCATGATGTGCCGTACATTTTCTTCCCAGGCAACTGAACGTCTTCCCCTTCTTCTTCTTTGGTGTGGTATGTAATTCAAAGCTTTCTTTGGCCATCTATCTTCATTCATTCGTTTCACGTGACCATACCACACTAGTTGTCTAGTTTCAATTCTATCTACACTGGAACATACAGTATGTGTCCTCCTTCTAATATCTTCATTCCTGATGTAATCTTTTTTAGATATACCACACGCTCTCCTTAGATAATCCATTTCTACTACTTCTATTCTTTTTCTATCTTTTTTGTCATCTGCCAAACTTCTGCTCCATAAGTCATAATAGGCTCTACCAAGGTACGATAGATTGTCAATTTCGTTTTTTGTCTTATATCTTTAGACCACAGTAGAGAGCTTAGAATGTTTACCGCTTTTTTGCCCTGCTGCGTTCTCTTTTCGATGTCTCTTTTGGTAGTGCCTTCTTTAGATATTATAGATCCGAGATATTTATATTCATTACATTTTTTTTGGTTCTAATTTCTAACTCTGTACCTTCTTCATCATCCCCTATTTTAAGATGCTCTGTCTTTGACATATTCATATTGAGGCCCCATTTTTCATATTCTTTCTTTAGTTTTCTAAACATGTAGTCAATGTCTTCCTTATCATTCGCTTTTTTTTGTAAAATTAATAATAAAAATTTTCCCATGTGTGTCTAACAGTCTAACTTAAGCAGACACGATGTATATCGACTGATTTCTACTCACCTGAGTGTTACTGTCAATCTTTCCTCTGCACTTATGGAGTTTCTGAATTTAGTCCATATTTTCTTTCGATACGTGAGGTTGTAAGATTTCCACCAACTACCTAATTCCCTCCGTAAGACTTCCGCCGCTTCTAATACAGAAATTGCTAACAATTTATTTTTCAAAATGTTTCGTAACATCGTTACGCGCTTACAAACTGCAAGAGACTAAACGCATAGTGTGACAGGTCAGTCCGGTTGCGTTGGATACGGATGCGGTTCCACTGCATCCGGTCAAAACGCATAGTGTGACAGATGGGTCCGGTTGCGTTGGAAACGCATGCGTTTCCACCGCATCCGGTCAAAACGCATAATGTGATATCGGCCTTAATCTTAATATCTGTTGTTGCAACCAGGCATAAGAGGCCTAGGGCCGGGTGATCTTTTTGGCTAGTCAACTACAAAAATCTCAGAAATGGCCAAATAATGCCACTCCCACACGCAAACCGTGAAAAAATGGGAAGAAGGTCCAGGATGTAGATTTGCCGAAGTAACACTAAGGAAGAGTCAGCATCAGAAAAGTACTTGAGAATGATCAGGAAAAACCTAAGCTTGACAGTTGGTTTTTTTAACTGGTGCCAAACACCTCCACACACTGGGGCTAGTGGACGCACCTCTGTGCAGAACCTCTGTAGACCTGCTGACATAAAAGAGATGTCCGCTGGTGACTTGTCCCCTGTGAGGATGGACAATGGGTCAATTGTGGCCTAAGTGCTGTGGGACTTAACTCGCTCTCCCTACCCTACAGATACAGAAAGAAGGCCAATACTGGGCCGAAAAATTTAAAATTGCAAAAACGGAAAAATAGTATTTTTTATATTAGAATTAAATTGCGTTTTTGTTTTTGTTTTGTCAATGATTCTTTAAGCAATCTTTTCATCGACTGCTATCTGATAATGAACGAAAAAAACATAAACCTTATTGTTTTAATTAATTAGTATTTAACAGATCTTTTTGAAACAGAAACTTTTGTTTTAGTTAAAAATCTTTTAGACCATAAGAGTACAAATCCGATCATTGCATCTAAAATTTTACACCTTCTTGAAATTTGCATAAATCAAGACTATTTTGAATTCAATAATCAAATATACACAAACAACAGTACAGGACTTATTATGGGTTATCCTCTAAGCCCAATGCTATCAGATATACGTATGAACCAACTTGAAACAAAAATTTCTAAACATCCCGTATTTAAACCGTTCTTATATTGGGTGAGATACGTGGATGATATACTAGTATGCTTTACAGGAACTAACAGACAACTTGACCAATTTCTATCATACATTAATTCACTTCATAGTAATATTGAGTTTACAGTAGAAACAGAACAGAACAATTCCATAAACTTTCTAGATGTAACGATTACCAGACTACACAACAAACATGAGTTCTCCTTCTCCGTATATCATAAACCTACCCATACTGACACAACTATACACAATTCATCATCCCATCCTACACAGCACAAATTAGCAGCCTACATAGCATGATATATAGACTGACAGAAATTCCCATGACAAAGAATAACTTCGAGATAGAACTAAACATCATTGAACAAATAGCAGTAAACAATGGCTATAACAAACAAACAGTTAACAAAATTTTAAACCAAAAACTCCATTAGAAAGCCCTGAAATTAGTGTATCCATCAGCACAGAAAGAATCCAGTACCTTCTGCTCTCTCACATACACTGGCAAGATAACAACAAAAATAGCCAGATACATAAAAAAGAAAGGAATAACACCAGCTTTCAGAACTAACAACAACTTAAGCAAATATATTAAGAACAATAAAAGCCGAAAGAGAAAGCAACTACAGAGTGGTGTGTACAAACTAACGTGTGGTGACTGTCCGAAAACTTACATCGATCAAACTGGCAGAACCTTTGACAGACGGTTAGCAGAACACAAAAGGGCTTTCAACAATAGAAAAACAGACACTTCTACATACGCACTTCACCTTCTAGATCATAATCATTCTTTCAATGAAGAGTTTCAAATTCTGCATATTTAAAATAAAGGCCTTAAGCTATCTTTTTTAGAATCTATGAAAATTAATAAATTGAAAAATACGGATATAATTCTGAATGACCAACTCGAGACAAACAGCTCCCCACTCCTCAATTTCTTCAGTTAAAGACTTAAAAAGGCAAATACATTGTAAACTATATCACTTGAGAAAGGCACTCTGCCGAAACAGCTGTAGTCACTTAGTTGTAATAAATTTTGTAAAAGTATAGAAAACTAACGTTTTCAGTGTTTTATTGTTACGATTTAATAGATCTGTTAACAGTGAATATTAATTATTTCAAGGACATCAAATAAGGAAACAAAGTAAGACGCAGTAAGCAGGTGTTCAAAAGGAATTAATTTATCCACTGTGCGTGTAGTCCAAAATGGAAAATAATTAACTGAATCGATTTTCACTATATTTTTACTTAATTTTGATTAACTGACAGAGTGCTTAACAAAATTGTACATAGGTAGGTATATTTAACATGCGTGACTATTTATTAACGGCCATAGAACATGTCGGTTATTGTATTATTAAATCTGCCTCCGATGTATAATTTAGTATATATGGATTCCAAAATACATTTGGAAACAATATTTGTTTAAGTTATTTATATTAACTGAAAAAACATGCTAGTACAGAAATATACACGCAACTTTTTTTGTAGTACATTGGTTCATGGATTATGATGTAGTTATTGCTTTGTTACACAGTTAGCAACTTTTGAATTAGCTCGATATTTTATTTAATGCATAAATCGTATCAATTAACGGGAACGTTTCTGAGCAATCTGCAAAAATAGCAAAAAATATTTAAAAGGAACAGTTGCTACTGTATCGTTGGTGCAGATAAATGGAAACGGAACGTCAGGACCTTTCAAGTTAGTGTCGAACTCATCGTAGTCTTCTGGATCTGCCAAGCCTCGTTCAGGAGAAAAAAAGAAAGCTGGAGGAACAACTAAACATAATACAGGGTGATTGATTAGTAGGGTAAAGCTCAATAGCTCCGCTATAGTAATAGATAGCATTAAAAGTTAATAACAAAAATTTAACCACCTTTAAGCTTCACATTACAAAATTAGTTAGAATGTTACAGGGTGTTCGATAACACAGTGGCAGACCTAACTTATGTTTTTTTAAACAGAACACCCTATATTTTATATTCGAAATTCTGTTAACTTCTCCATCACAAAAATATAAAGGTTTGTAATGTTATACAGGGTATTTACAAAGTTATAACCAATTTTGTATGAAAATCGTAACAAGTTCATCTCCCTGTATAAATAAAAATAAGCACAACAGCAATGGTTTATTAATGCCATATCTTTTTATTTGTTGTCAAAATTTTTTTAGGAATTATTGATATTGCTAATTTTCATTATATCAAATACAGGGTGAGTCAAAACGCAAGTACATTATTTTCTCAGTAATGTTAAATGGAACTACTAAGCTTTTTGTTTTTTGCGCTGATATTTTTATATTCATTTCTTTTGCGTTAATGTTGAACTCGTGCAATATTCTTTGTAGGTCGTCTTCGCACTCTGCTACTAACACGGTGTCATCAGCGTAACAGAGTATTTTTATCTCTCTATTGCCCATTTTGTACCCTCTTTTTTTCTTCACTTGTTTTATTATTGCATCCAACATTATGTTAAACAGTAGATGGCTTAGTGAATCTCCTTGCCTGATTCCTGTGTTTGTTTCTATGGGTTCTGTTATTATTCCATCGACTTTCATTTCTATTTTATTTCTTACATAATATGTAAGAAAACATATATGTTTTCTATCAGTTTTATGATATCCAGTGGTAAATTTTTGTCATATAGTAGGTGTATCACATCTCTTAATTGGATTCTATCAAACGCTTTCTCTAGGTCTATGAAACAGACAAAGGCTGGTTTGTTATATTCTAATGATTTCTCCGCTATTTGCCTTATCACAAAAACTGCATCGTTACATGATCTTCCACTTCTAAATTCTTGTTGTTCATCCGATATATTTATGCACGCCATTATTTTCTACATAAGTATTTTTGTTGTGAGTTTCAGTATAGTGTTCAGTAAATTTATCCCTCTATAGTTACTCGGGTCTCCCCTATCACCTTTCTTAAATAACGCTATCATTTGAGTGGTTCTCTATTCTTCTGGAGTTCTTCCTGTATTTATCATTTTACTTATAAGGATATTCAGTTCTTTGTGAAGTCTATCTCATTCGTATTTTAAAAGTTCATTAGCTAGTCCATCTTTCCCGGGAGCTTTTCGATTTTTCATCTTTTTTAAAGCGTTCTTTATATATTCCTCTTTAATTTCTGTTTGTTCATCCGATTCTAATCCTGGTGTTTCTAGTTCTTCGTGATTAGCTGTTTGATAGAGGTTTTTTAGGTAAGTTATCCATGTATTTGTATCAACATGTTTTACTTCTATTAATTCCTTCATCTCTGCTCTTTGACCTCTTATCATTTTCCACATTTCCTTTTGTATCCCATAAAAGTCGTGCTTCATCTCGTTTGAAAATGCTTCCCAATGTTCTGTTTTCTTCCTTCTTACTATTGAGTTTAATTCATTGTTTTGTTTTGATTTTTGGTATATAGCCGACTATAAGAAATTTATTTCCTTGTTGACATTTTTTTATTATCCCTTGTGATAGTAAGTTCCCGGTATATTTTACGATACGTTTTAGCAGATTCCATTGATAGAAATATTTGCAATTTATCAACGGTAAATATTAACTCCATGTTTGATTGTGTTTACTAATTTAGTGTATGCCAGCATGTAAACTTTAACTGCTCAACACTATTTACTAATGAGATTAAATATATTCAATATGTTCTATCTCCTCTGTTGAGAATGATTGTATGTACATGTGTGTTTATTTATAAATAGACAATATTGAATATACAAGCATGGATTAATTTAATATTAGTTTTGAATGTTTAATTATGAATATTTAACACGAAATACATATTTAAAAGGAAATACCTAAGAATTTGCCATAACTTTTTTATCACATAGTAATTTACAACGTCCATAGACAACCACAGACGCTAAAGATGAAAAGAAATTAATAAACGTAATGGAAAATATGATAAGGTGAGAACTCAGCGTGAATGCTACAAAGTAAGCTTTCTTAGTTTACAAACATAATAGATTCATAATACATTTTTACTTTTCATTAAATCAAAAACATGAAACTATAACGCTTGTTTCACATTATAAGAATTTCGACCGTGCGATCGCGATGGTTAAAATCTACATAGTGGCTCGAGCAGAAGCTAGGACAAATAATCCCCGGACAAATAATCCCGGACAAAAAATCCCCACAAATTATCCCCGGACAAAAAATCCCCGGACAAAAAATCCCCACAAAAAATCCCCACAAATAATCCCCACAAATAATCCACGGACAAATAATCCCCGGACAAAAAATCCCCACAAAAAATCCCGGACAAAAAATCCCCACAAATTTTTTTGGACAAAATATCCCCACAAATAATCCCGGACAAAAAATCCCCAAGAAATTTTTTTGCTACCGAATAGTTCTCTAAAAGTTTTCCCGTGAATGCAATAGACGCAAATGTTTTTCAGCTTCAGTGCATGAGAGTTATAGCAATCGCCATGAAACCAGTCTTCGGCACGAAAATAATGATTAGCGATTAAAATTAAGCATATATTGTAATTTTGATTACCAAATGTCGAACTCGAAATCGTAGAAGATATGGGGAATAAGCTAAGGCTTTGGGAATCATGTTGTACTTATTGTCTATTCGTGATGATAACTGCTGGTCCAGAAAACGATAATCTTGATAGTAATGCAAAAAATTCTGTTCTTTTTGTAAGTTTAACGTCAAAAATATTTAGTCATCATCATCATCAATGGCGTTATAACTTTTCAACCTTTTTCTAGGCCGCCAGACTGCATCTTTCCACCTTTTTCTAGGCCGCCAGACTGCATTTTTCTATCTTTTTCTAGGCCGCCCTACAGACCTTCTCCCATCTGGCCTCTCCCCCATGCAGCCATGACTGGTTTGATTTACGGATAAATTTTTAAAGTTTTTTTATGGTAGCACACAGATCCTCAATTACGTTTTCTAAAAACCTGATATCGAATAGTAATGAACATAAATGTATTCCCAAAACCAACAAAAAAGTCAAAATAATCGAAATGCTTTGTATAACTTTCATGGCGATGCGATGCGTGGAACGGATTTTTTACATTAGTATAATCAAGATTATTGTTTTCAGTATAGTTATCAGTTATTATCATGAATAGACATGTTTTGAACAGAGTTACTCAAAGCAGAGTGATCAAAAGATTTAAGCCAATTACAACATGATTCCCACAGCCTTAGCTTATTTCCCATATCTTCCACCATTCACGGGAAAACTTTTAGAGAACTATTCGACAGCAAACATTTCTTGGGGATTTTCTGTCCGGGATTTTTTGTGGGGATATTTTGTCCAAAAAAATTTGTGGGGATTTTTTGTCCGGGATTTTTTGTGGGGATTTTTTGTCCGGGGATTATTTGTCCGGGGATTATTTGTGGGGATTATTTGTGGGGGTTTTTTGTGGGGATTTTTTGTCCGGGGATTTTTTGTCCCGGGATAATTTGTGGGGATTTTCTGTCCGGGATTATTTGTCCGGGGATTATTTGTCCGGACCCCCTCGAGCAATCATCTGTAATCTTTCTCCCTTCACCGCTTGAAACATTCGGCGAAGGGAGAAAGATTCCATATGATTGCCCGAGCCACTATGTAGATTTTAACCATCTTACGGTCGAAATTCTTATAATGTGAACGACCCGATAAGCTACCCCAGTTAATCTAAATACCATTATTATTATTATTATTATACAATAATATCGAGCCAAAGCAGAGCTTATATGGCTCAAAGTACAAAAATAATTGTAGGTCTTAAACTAAATAATATAACATAAAACAAATTCTTACAAAATAAAAATTAAATAAAAAGTAAATATTCAAAAGAATTGGTTTTCATAAAAGTTGTTACAACAATAGCAAATTAAAAAAGATACAAAAATTAGAAAGTAAGTACCTATACCTAAAAATTACAAATTTTTTTCTCATAAAAAAAACATAAAATATATCCTTATATTTTACAACAACTATTTTAACAAAAATTGCTAACATTACACATACAATGTCCAGTTAGTTCTCATCAAACCTGTTTTTGAAACTATTTAAGCTAATAGCCCCTACGATGTCATCACTTAAACTGTTCCATTTATCAAAAACACGATTTACCAAAAAGTGTTGCCTTACAGTAGTTTTAAAAGGTTCCTTTTTCAATTTATAGTGATGACCTCGTAGTCTAGCATCTTCGCTGATATTAAAAAAATTCGATGTTCCCCAAAATTCTCCCCTAAGAATTCTGTAAGTAGATATTAAATCCCCTCTCTCTCTTCTATGAGTCAATGGAGACAACTTAAGCTTTCTTAATCGAGTTTCATAGCTTAATCTTGCATAATTAAAAGGTAGCTTAGTAGCTCTTCGTTGTACTCCTTCTAATAAATTAATATCTCTTTGTAAATGAGGTGACCAAACAGATACCGCAAATTCCAGGTGAGGTCTGACATAACTTTTATAGAGTTTCAAAAACAAGTCTGGAGACATTCTAGGAAAAGCTTTTGATATGAGGTATAAAGCAGAGTTAGCTTTACCGACTACTTTTGCTGTTTGAGTAGATCAACTTAACGTTTGGTTGACCGTAACGCCCAAATCATTAACTTCCTGTACCGATTTCAGAGGAACTCCATCCAAAAAATATGTTATATGTGGATTATTATATCCACATTGAACAACACAACACTTACGCGAATTTAACGGAATAGCCCATTTCATGCTCCATTCTGATAGCTGATTAAGGTCACTCTGAAGAGTATTAACAATATCGGGACAGTAATATAACTTTAAATCGTCGGCATATGAAACTGATTTTGACTGCCATCCGCACGTTAAATCAGATACGTACAACAAAAACAGAATAGGCCCTAATATTGATCCCTAAGGGACACCACTGGCTACCGCACGTGGAACACTGCAGTCATTTTCCACTTTGACCGAAAAAGTTCTTTCAGAGAGGAAGTTTTCTAACCACAATAGCAACTCACCACGCACGCCGTAATGTTCTAGCTTCAGCATTAATTTTTGTATGGGTACCTTATCAAATGCACGGGAAAAATATATATAAATAATGTCAATCGGTTCATATCGGTCCAAAGATAAAGTCCATTCATTAAGAGAGTGAAGAAGGTTGCTAGTTACAGAACGGTTCGGCAGAAATCCGTGTTGAGAGACTGGAATAACATTATGCTCTAACCAAAAGGATATTAATTTATTAGCTATTAATTTTTCCATTATTTTAACTGATGTTGGTGGAACTGTTACTGGGCGATAATTAGACGAAAGGAGTTTATTTCCACTTTTATATATCGGTGTTACTATACCAGATTTCCATGAAGCTGGTATTGAATTTGTTTGCAAAGATTTGGCCAATAAAGCTGCCATTGGAGCCGCTAAACTATCTGCACAATTATGATATAACAATGGTGAAATATTTTCCGATCCAGGAGACGCAGTAGTCTTTAAAGAACATAATACCTCTCTAACCAATTCAGTAGAGATGTCAGTTGTTGATAAACTCTCCATTATTCTATCAGTAGTGGGCAAACCTGAAAACGCAGCATCCGTGTCAACTGTAAAAGCAGTGGAAAAAGTATCAGCAAATAACTCACAAACCTCTTCTTTTAAACATATTTCGCCATTAGATTTTTCTAATAACGGAATACCAGTTTTTGTACAGAATTTTGATCTAACGTATTTGTAAAAAGATTTGGGACCTCTGGAGCTAACTCTGTTTTCATAATTACTTCTCGATAATCTCAACTCCTTTGTCAATCTATTGGAAAATTGTCTATGTATAAGTATGTTTTCTTCCGATGGATTTTTTCTTACCCTTTTCCATAAAATGTTTTTTTCTTTAGTCATTGCGATCAGTCGGTTATCGATCCAAGGGCTTCTGGGATTAGTCCTAATAGTGTACTTTAAAGAACATTTATCAATACCTTTATATATAATTTCTTTATATTTATTCCAAGAATCATTACATGAACAATTATCTAAATCCGGCCAAATTACTTCTCTAAAATAGTGATTTAATTTAACATAATCTATTTTACTAAACTCTTTAACTATTTTTTCATTAATTGCTCCAGTAATGTCCAATTGAGCTTGTGTCTGAAGAACTACATGGTCCGAAATACCTATTGGTGAAAGATAATGAATTTCACTGATAAGTTCTTCCACATTAGTGATTATCAAATCTAAAATCGAAGGTGTATTACCTTGACGATATCTAGTAGGTTCTTTTACCAATTGGTTTAGATTGGTTTGAAAAAATAAATTGTAAAATGGAACACTCGGATTATCTCCAATAAGCGGAGTTTGAACTGGCCATTTTAAATCCTTAAAATTGAAATCTCCACAAATGATTAAATTTTCTTTTTCTCTACTACATTTTTCAATAAATTCACACATTGATTTGGTAAGAGTAAAAGAAATGTTTGGTTTATAGATAACAAGGAGGTGCAAAACAACTTTATTAGGAAAGATAATTTTAAACATAAGAGATTCTATACCTTCCAGGTTATGACTTACAGTACTTATCTTAGATTTTTTAAAGAAGGTCTCCTGAAAGTAGACACATACTCCGCCACCTACACGATCAATGCGATCTTTACGATAAATTGAATAGCCATTAAGTTTTACAAAAGAATTAGGTATTCTGGGACTTAACCAGGATTCTGTTACAGCAAAAATATGAATATCGGGATTAGAAGATGAAAATGACAAAACATCAGCGAACTTAGCATGTAAAGAAGCAATATTAGTATAAAAAATATTTATTGTTGTCAACTTTATTCGTTTTTTGCGGTGGGTTGTTGGTTAGTACTAACAATGGTTGGAATCTTATTAATATACCTTATCGTTAGATCCTTATCTAGTATTTTTCGTTTTTCCAGTTCCTCTCGCACTGTATGTAAATAGTTAATCTGATATTTAGTTAAATCATCCTTTAAAACAACTCTAGAAAATTGGGTACCTAGCAACCTCCTCTTATTTCGTAACATAAACAAAGGACTATCATTATCGAAAAATTTAACTTTTACTGGCCTAGGCTTATTATTGCTAACTTTTCCAATTCTAAAAACGGACGCAAATGAAGGATTTCGCGGTTTTATTGTATCTATAATCGTGGAAACTGTGGATACATCCTCCGCCTCCTTATCATCACCTTCTGGTTCTGGTACATTATACAGATTTAGGTTAAACGATTTCTGATGACGAGCAATTGATTCCTGAACACAGTCCTCGAACTCCATTGGGCTAGTTCTCGAAGACTGTTCCAAAACCTCAAGACGCTCCTCAATCGATGCAAATCTGTCTGACAACTTAGAAATTAGATCAGTCAATTTATTGAACTTATCTTCGAATGTACAGCAACCGTTACAGACGATTCTTAGTGACTTTGATTTTGCCCTAGTTATTCTTATAACCTCTTCCTGTGTAATATCTAGACATTGAATATGAATCGGTAAATTGCACGACATACAATTAAGCGTATTCTTATTGTCAACAATCGACAACTTACAATTTGGACATTTGTTCATCTATATTGGGATTCTGAAACTTGACTGGCCTAATATGTGATTACTGGTAATGACTTCTAAAACTCCGGTTCTATAAGGTACAGGTACAAGTACGACTATAGCAGATAATTATTGTTTTTATAATAATATCACTTGATACTTGTACAGTCGTAAATAATTGAAGAAACCACAATAAATATACTTGGGATGAACTCACCCTTTTACTGTAATATGCGTTTCTTATCACTTATTACTTTTGATTACTCCAATATTAATTTTAATTGAAAAAAACCACTCTTTTTACAAGAATTATACACAGCGATATAAATTCGTTCAATCGCTTTAACGACCTTTTAACGACTTTTTGCAAAATATTATTCCAATCAACCATGATAGTTATCACCCAAGCCTATCTCAGACTCCCAAGGTGTGTGTTCGTCTTGTTCTAATAGCCCGATCAAAGAACAATCTGAAAAAAAAAATAAAGGAAGGGTGAAAATTTGGGAATAGGTAGTTGAAATTGTCTATTATTATATAAGAAAAAGTTTACAATTCTATACCCTCTCCATTTTACAATAATGGAGAGGAATACTCCCCTCTCGAAGGTGAAAAATATACATTCAAAATAAGTCAGGAATTGGATAAAATGACTAATTCTAAGCAACTTTTGTTCTATAGCGGTTTTTTCCTAAGACAATACTTTTCGAGTTATTTGCAAGTGAATATGTTCATTTTTAACAGAAAAAAACAAGTTTTTGGGCGGTTTTTCGGAGGTAACTTAAAAGTAAGTATTTCAGCGAAAAAAATATTCTTAGCAAAAATATAGCTTATAAAAAATACAGAAAAAAACATGTTTTTGGGCGGTTTTTCGGAGGTAACTTAAAAAGTAAGTATTTCAGCGAAAAAAATATTCTTAGCAAAAATATAGCTTATAAAAAATTGAAAAAAATGGTGCATGCTTGAGGTCTGTAGACCCAGTAGAAGCAGAGTTATAGCTAATAAAAGTAGGTTCTTCTTCATCAAATTCCAAATCGAATATTTCAATGTGAAATAACCCCAAAACGGAGCACTTTTTGGGGAAAATTTTTTTAACTCTTTTAAAGTGTTTAAAAAAAGGTTTATTATTATTGTTTTAAAAAAAAACTTACTAAACTAACATTAAAAGTAAGTGAGTTACGCTCAAAATGTTGTTGGTCCCTTTTATTTTTTATCTTTCGATAAAAAAATCGTGAAAATCACCCCCTAATTAGCATCACAAATAAATTTTATCATTACCACTTCACAAGTTACTTTGCTTATGTATTATTTATATGATCTGTAAGTTTTATCGGTTCAAAGTGCTTATTTTTGAAAAAGCTGTAGTTAAAATGGCTTGAATGAGTAACTAGTCACGAGTTTAAGCAAATTTTGAACAGCCATATCATAACCAATTTTTGTCTAACAAGAAAACAAAAAACAAAAATATTCAGAAACGCAAAACGTACATTTTATTACTCTTTAAGATTTTTGGTATTACTAATAATTTTTAAGTTAATTCTATGAACAATTCCATTTTTTTTTAATTAAAAAAAATGTTTTATTTAAAACCCAATTTTTTTTCAAAAATGAGCACTTTGAACCAATGAAACTTATAGATAATATAAACAATACATAAGTAAAGTAACTTGTAAAACGGTAACGATTGATTTTATTTGAGAAGCTAATTAGGGGGTGATTTTCGCGATTTTTGCACCAAAAAATAAAAGGGACCAACAATATTTTGAGCGTAACTTACTTATTTATAATGTTGGAAGTTTTTTTTAAACAAAAATAAACCTAAAAATAAAATAAAAATTTTATTTTTAATTCAGTTGCAATGCGAAGGCAAAACAATCCTACTTTTCAATTAGAATACGGAGCGCAGTCCAGTTCCTTGAATTTTCGGCTCTTATTGGAGCCTCATCAGAAAGAACGTAGGAAAAATAAACCTTTTTTAAACACTTTAAAAAAGTTGTAATAAATTTTCCCCGAAAAGTGCTCGGTTTTTTGGTTATTTTACATTGAAATATTCGATTTGGAATTTGACGAAGAAGAACCTACTTTTCATTAGCTCTACTGGATATGCAGACCTCAAGCGTACACCATTTTTTTCAATTTTTTATAAGCTATATTTTTACTAAGAATATTTTTTTCGCTATAATACTTACTTTTTGAATTATCTGCGAAAAACCGTCCAAAAACATGTTTTTTTTTTATTAAAAATGAACATATTTACTCGCAAATAACTCGAAAAGTACTGACTTAGTGAAAAATTCTATAGAACAAAAGTTGCTTAGAATTATAATTAGAGAAAATATTTTTCACCCCGTATTTCCCAATTTTTGTAAAATGGAGGGGATGTAGGATTGTAAACTTTTTCTTATATAATAATAGACAATTTCAACTACCTATTCCCAAATTTTCATCCTTCCTTTATTTTTTGGAGGTTTTCGTAAAATTTTGTGTTCCCTGATCAGGCAATAATCAAAAATATATACAATGAAGATCTGGATTGGAAGTAAACAAAACAATATTTTAAGTAATCATCTTCAAATAGCCATAACTTTACTCAAAAATAGAAAGTCACCAGAACCAGACGGAATAACCAACGAGCTTCTAAAATACCGAGGAGAAAGTATAACTCTAGAGATGACAAAACTTATATTGCACTGCAAGATACCAGACGCATAAAGAAACAGGATATTGATACCAATGTTCAAAGAATGAGACAAAGAAGACCCCAACAATTATAGAGGTATAAATCTACTGAACACCGCGCTTAAGCTAACCACAAAAGTCCTAACCAACAAAATCAATGAACTAACAAGTTTATCAAATGAACAACAAGGATTCAGATCCGGAAGATCCTGCGTAGGTGCCGTATTTGTATTGAGACAAATCACAGAAAAGGCCATTGAGTAGAATAAACCAGCATATCTATGTTTTATATACCTGACAAAGGCTTTCGATCGCATCCAAGTCGAAGACGTCTTACATTTACTGTATAGAAGAAACATAAAAATCAATATTATACAAACTATCGAAAATATCTACTTTCATAATCGAATGCAGGTAAAGATAAATGGAAAACTAACGCAGTTTATACCAGTACACAGCGGAGTCAGACAAGGTGACTCGTTAAGCCCACTGCTCTTTAATATAATAATGGACGAATAATAGAAGCAGTGCGTAAAGGTCATGGTTACAGAATGAGGAACAAAGAAATCCAAATATTATGTTATACAAACGAAGCCGCATTAATCGCCAAGATAGAAGACGATCTCCAAAGATTAACATATATCTTCAATACAACAGCCAAGAAATACAATATGATAATATCAGCAGAAAAAACCAAATGTATGACAACATTTAAATACCCACTACTATGAAAAATCGAAATTGATGGGAAAATAAAAAAGCAGAAAGCAAGGTTTAGATATCTTGGAATAAACAGAACCAGTTACAAAGATGTTGAAGAGGAAGTATGACAACAAAGCTTAAAAGCAAGTAAAGGGGCGGAATCTCTTAATGACACAATCTGGAAGAACAAATACATAAGACAAGACACAAAAGCAAGAAACTATAAAGCAACAATTACACCTTTATTGACATACACGGCGGAGACAAGACCTGACACATCTGAAACGAGACGACTACTAGAAACAACAGAGATGAAAATACTCTGACGAATACCAGGAAAAGTCTATTGGATAGGGAGAGAAGCGAAAATATAAGATCATGCAATGTAGAAGACATAAATGGATGGGTGACAAAACGAAAACAGGAGTGAAACGAACACATTAGTAGAATGGCAGAGGATAGGATAGTACGAATGGCACGAGATAAGTCACCAAATGGACGAAGAAGTATTGGCAGACCAAGAAAAAGATGGTGCGATAACTTAAACAATTTAGGAGGCTAATATTGAAGAAGAAACAGGCTCTAAAGCCTACATACAAGAAGGAAGAAGAAGAAGAAGATGTTTATTGTTCAGTAAAGGTATAATTAAAATATGTCTTATTAAATTCAATAACATATTATATATTCAAATCTTGCCAAAAACTAGCAATTTTTGGATTATACTTATTGATTCTGAAACAGGTTCGATGGTAACTCCTTGATGTCGAATGGTACTGCTGTTGACTTCTTGTAGACCTGGGCAGGTGTTGTGGCCTCAGGTCACTGCAGTTCTAGTTTGATGGTTGTCTAGCTGTGGCAACTACAGATGGTGGATAGCTGCTGGATGCATCTTGTTGTCGTTCTTAGCCTTAAAGTGGCATCGCCGATGATGTAGACAGCTTGAGGCTCCCGAACAGAGAAAAGGTAATTTCTATCCAAAAACTAGAAGACAAAATACATATCAGACATCAAGAAGTAGAGAAACCAAAATGTCCCAAGTCTGCCATTCTTCAAGAAATAATCTGAAAGAGTAGCAGATGGCAAGAATAAATTAAATGGAATTATTATTAATTATTACTAACTAAAATCATTTATGATTTACACGTACATATATGTAAGTTAAAAAGAAATATTTAAAACTGAAATATTGAGACAACACACATGGTTGGAGATTTGTAGGTTAGATACGAAAAAAAATGATTATAAAAAACTGTGAATGTCGAACTGTGAATAATGTATACAGTATGTCGCAAACTACTCACCCCAAGAGAAAAAGATTGTCTGGAATTAAAATTAAGTTAATATTTAAAATCCATGCCTTTCCACTTTCTTTCCACTTTCAGTTTGTGTCAGCGAGCGGAGATGAAATGTCACTGTCATGCCAGCGAAACATACAACACAGAACATGAAATTTGAAATAACGATCATGGAAGGCAATATTAGATCAGATGCTAGAATGTAAAAAGAGATAGGAAATAGAGGATAACGAAAGAGGGCGCCAAACAAGTTTTTAACTGGGAAAACAAGGTAAAACAAATACAGAAAATAATTATTAATGAAATATTAAAGAAAAGAAAATAAAATAATTATTTAAAAATAAAATAGCAAAGATGTGACGTTTGAAACGTTACAAAACCATTAAAGAAAAAACAATAATGGATATCCATAACTCATAACAAACAGTAAATGAAACAATCGTTTAAGAGGGGATAAAAAGTTCGGCAAATATTACGCAAAGCAATTTGTGGGCATTGTAAAACGTTACAGTGCATTACAAGGGCTGGGGAGGGGGGTAGTTCGTTTCTTTTATAAATAAAAAAGAAACTGTCTCAAAATTGTCTTAAGTCTTAAAATGTGTCATGTTGATACCTAAACCTTTTCGTTTGCGTTTTACGGGAAATCCCTCGATTTTATTGTACAATTACTATCTTTTTTTAAACATGTACACATTGTTTAGTAAACAATGTCTGTACAAATAACCAAAAGTTGTAAACACCATTTAAAGAAGAGACTTTTAATATTACGGTCATATATTCTCTTTACTTCTCTTTATAGAATTTTAAATTGAAAAGCGGAACTCCAAGAATGGTGAGGTCACGACTTCTTAAACTTTTATATTATTTGAGTTGTAAGGTAGAAATATAGATACCTACCAAACAAATAAAACTTACGAAAGAATTTAAACTCATCCCAGCACATAATCCGAAGTTATTGGTTTAAGTTACATCATAGACAATTTTATTATTTTTCGAGGAGTAAACAAATAAATAGGTTTCTCTAAATTTCACAAATCTAAAAATAAATTTATGAGATATAAGAACGCACTTTTTGGAAAACTACATTCGACATTTTTGTACACATACATAGAAGGAAAGAAAATGTATGCATAGAATATACATGAAAGGTCCTGGAAAAGTGTTACAATCCTATCAAATAACTGTACAGAGTGGACCAAAAGTCTGGAATCGCGTAATTATCTCTTAATGGGTAACGATGTGCGGTCCTCCCGGCGTTCTTGACCAGCTAGTCAGCAGAGGACCACGCGCAGAGGACCGAATGCGTTTCCATACCAGCGCATCGCCACTACGTTCCACCTCTCCAATGGAACCAAGGCGTGATGGTTACCGAGAGTGTACTTAAGAAGAGAATCGAGGATTATGAAATCAGTTCCAATTTAGAATCAATGTACAGAATTGAAAGGAACTCAGTGGCTGCTGGCAGGCGGCCGACCAGCGGCAGTTATGCGATGGAATGAATCGGAACTCATCTCCAACCCGTAGCTGGCGGATGGGTAGCTGTGTTTGTGGTTGCTCTGGACTGAAGTATAATGGACTACGAATTTAAGTGTGGAATTATGTAGATATATATTGATTCGGAATATAGAATAATATAAATGTAGATAGATAAAGAACAGCAAGGGTTCAGAAAAGACAGGTCGACGACGGACGCAATATTTGTCATGAAACAAGTGAAAGAGAAGTCGATAGAATATAACAAACCTGCATATATTTGCTTCGCAGACCTAACGAAAGCATTTGACAGTCAGCCTTAGCAATATAATAAAGAAAATTAAGCAAAAAGGGGTACCGGCAAACATTGTTGAAGTCATAAAACAAATGAAAAATAACAACACGACAAAAATTAAAACAAACGACACCACTACGGCCAACATATCAACACCAGGAGGAATCAGGCAGGGAGACAGCCTCAGTCCATTTCTATTCAATATGCTAATGGATGAAATAATAGAAGATGTGGAATTGCTTCAACTAGGATGCATACTCGGCCACAGTAGAATCAGTATAGTGTGCTATGCGGATGATGCAGCCCTGATTGCAGAGGACGATGATGACCTACAAAGACAACTTTATCGATTCTATCAAGCATGTCGACGACTCAACATATGAACATATCCACGCAGAAAACAAAATGCATTACCATTGCGAAAGACCCAATTAGATGCAAGCTCGTGGTGGAGGAGAAACCCATAGAACAGCTAAACCAGTTCAAAAATCTAGGTAAAGAGTTATCAAGTTATCATGACCCAGCCAGAGACTTAAGAGGACAAATTAACAAGGTCGCTGTCTTCTCCGGATGTTTGAGAGATGTGGTCTGGAATAACCCATATATGAGAATGGATAGCAAAGTTAGAATTTATAAAACTCGCATCAGACCTATCATAACCTATGGCATTGAATCAAGAGAAGACACCAATAAAACGAAAAGCATGCTACGAAGAGCCGAAATTAAGACACTAAGAGCAATAGCAGGGAAGACAAGAAAAGATAGAATAAGAAACAACATCATCAGGGAATAATGTGGCGTGCAAGATGTAGTCAGATGGGGCAGGCAAAGACGAAGAGAATGGTTCAGTCATGTAAAAAGAATGGAGGAGCACAGACTACCAAGAATTGCGCTAGAAGAAAAACCAGTAGGCAAGGGCTCACCGGGAAGACCAATAAAAAGATGGAGAGATAGCTGGTAGTCCACCTTTCAACAAATACTTCAACGTCGGAATTAACAGATCGACAGATCTACAACAAGAATAAGGAGGAGAAGATTGATTCCATGTAGCGTGATTGTTATTGTATATACTGTGTTCTGTATTGTAGTATTCCAATATTGTTATTATGTTTGTCATGAGAGTAATAAATACAATTTTATTTTTCTTTCGCAGATGTCTGCCTAGGAAGCTTGCTCCGGAGCGGGCGAAGATGTTCGAACACTGATGTTGTCGAACGTATAGCCAAGCTGAAATGGAATTGGACAGGTCACGTAGCGAAACTAAAAACTCAAGATAAATACATTCATTTTTTTTTCGAATCCTGAAAAAACCAATAAATATTTTTGAAGAGTTTATACGCAGAACGAAAGATTGCATACATTATTACCGAGGGCCGAAAGTCCCTTATAGTAGGGAAGTAAAGTATGCTAAATGTGCAGTCACTCGAGCGTTATGAGGACCTATTGGGTTGTGAAGAGTAGGTCCTAAAACCAAAAAAAGTTAAGAGCACACAGTAGCGATCAACAGGTAGCAACAAACGCGGTCCAAGATTGCGAAAGTTCTGCGAACTTTCAAAAGTGAGGCAACAGTGCGTCAGTAATTCGACACTGACAGTGACGTTTAGACTATCAAAAACAATAATTTTTATACACACAGGCGCGAAATGTTGCCAAGTCAGTGACGTTTGATTTCTTGTTATAAAAAAATCGATTTTCAGTAGTTCCAATGTAGTTCCAAAATCTAGGCAGGGGATAAAAAAGTTTATTTGAAGAAAGTGTATTTTTTTGTCTTTCTTAATGGCGGTACAGGCTCCTTTTTTTAATATTTTATTTAGTTGTAGAGTAATTTCCACATACTAACATATTTCTGAAATTGGGCTCTGTACCGCCATTCTTTATTATATTACGAATATGTGTGCCAAATATCTCGACAAAATATTCAAAATTAGAGCCGCAATCTTGGAACGCGTTTGTTGCTACCTGTTGATCGCTACTGTTTGCTCTTAAGTTAAGTTTTCCATTTTAGTGGGCGCTTGCCATTTTTTAATTAAATTTTCCATTTCCAACAATCGTTTTTTCCGATTATAACGCCATCTATCCATAAGTTATTTATTTTTACGTAAGGAATCTAAATCTGCAATAAAAAATGGGGGCTCCTATTTAAGATTTTGAAGTAACCCCACCCCACCCCACCTCCGTGGGGGGTCGTGTTTGGTGCTATTCGATAGTTTTTATATTGGATTCGATTTTTATATTGGATAAGTGTATTTTGCAGTTATTCGATTTGATGTTCATTTCGCGAAATATCGCAGGATTCGTATTTAAAATATTAAATTTACCCCCCACCCCTCTCCGTGGAAAGTCGTGTTTTGTATCATTCGATAGATTTTTAAAAATATTGAACACGTATTTTTTAGTTTTTGGATGTGTCATCATTTTGCGAAATATTCGCTTTTTTCTTGTGTAACTTTGGGAGTCACCCTTTTCCTCACTCCTGGCTGAAATCGTCAGATTTTTGAAATATACACTCTCTTGCATGTACTTAATTTACCTTAATCTAACAATTAATACTCTTAGTCTGACAATTTCGAGTTTTTTTAAGGATAGATTTTTTTTAGGGTCCCCCTTAATGAACTCCCCTGTGTTAAGAGCCAATATATGGTAGAGGTACATCTTCAATGTACCAGGTTTCTCCAGATATGATAATCTGACGCGCTCGAAAAACTGCAAAAATCCCCGCTTGGGCTCCCCTACGATTAGAGTAAACAAGTTTTTCTTTTGAATAAATTATTTTAAATTAAAAATCACACTAATTTTACCCTTGTAACTTATTCAAATATACAGTATGGGAGTTTTCAGGGATTTTCTGCCCTCGGTAATAATGTAATCTTTCATTATGAGTTTAAATTTTTCAAAAATACTTATTAGTTTTCTCAGGATCCGAAAAAAATTAATGCATTTAAATAGCATTGGACCAAGATGTTGCGCCTACCCCCTTAATAACATATTACATCAATTTGTTCGAAGCCTATTTTTAAATATATACGTATACTTTTTTATTTAAACCTTCACCAAATTTAAACTGGATAACCTTCTATTTTAATCATCGCAATGGAACAAATACAAAGAATATGTTTCGTATTTCCTGAACTTCATTTCTTTTTGGCTCATCCGTCTACCTTTTTCTCTTTATATATTATACAGCATCTCAAATGAATGCGGTACTTCAATTCGGTTTCTTTGAAAAAGAGTTTCCATACTTACTTAGTCAACGTTTAAAAAGTTCACAAAAAGAAATTAAAAGTTGTGCTTTGAAAAAAAATACAATATAGTTAAATTTGATTAAAAAATACTAAATTTGAAAAGTTAACAAAAAAATACAGTACTGGGTTAAACAGGGTATCCCATAATTACTTTTGCATTAGTCATAAGCTGAGAGGTAACATCAATATAAATCGTTCGAGTTTAAAATGTTTTGCTAAAATTGTACTGGTTTTCATTATACAGGACGTTTCATTAATATTCTTTGACCCGTCAAAATGGCCTTGTCAAAACAGCCCCGTCAAAAAAGCCCCGTCAAAATAGCCCGGTTACAAAATATCCCGTAAACAAAATAGCCCCGACAAAATAAATCGCACACAAAATAACCCCGGCCAAGACAGCCCCGGCTAAAACAGCAGCCCCGGCTAAAACAGCCTTGGCTAAAACAGCCCCGGCGAAAACCACCTTAATAAAAAGTTTTACCTTTTAACAGAGTAACATTTATTTTAAATTACTATTCGAATTGGGAAATAAGCCACAATTTTACTTAAAAAAATTATTTTATTATCGTTTCGAATTCCACTTCGGACGTCGTTGTCAAAATACAAAATATTAATAAATAAACAAAAATGTTGTTTAGTAAAAAATTCTTCTAATAATTTAATTTAATCTGCCTCATTCATATCGGCAATTCAGACATACGTTATTTCGTAAACCCGTGACGTTAAGGCTATGGGTACATAATTCGCAAATATTTTACTGCTATCCCTACTTTTTCTGTCTTTACTTGTCAAATTACGTGTAGTAAAATTCACACTGGTATGGATATGTTAACATTACTAGAATGTCATTCTACTTGGCAATGTCATAATTAACTTAAAGAGATGGCTTCTGAATGTTCTTGGATAACTGTAATTTTATAATTGCAAATTATTAATTCAGTTAATAAATGTGATAATTTTTTCACTAACTATGTATTCAGTGATTGCAATAATTTATATTTATGTACAACAAAAACTAATACTCAATCGAGAAAAGAGGAAAAGTGTTAAAGTGATTTTTTAATAATATTGTTAATATGGAACGATTACAATTTTGAACATCTTTAACAACAAAATACTAGGATCACAGAATATATCTTGATGTATTCTCTGCTTGGATCTTCCACAAATAATACACAATAAATAACTTTTTTATTAATTTCACGTCTTAAATCAATTATTTATCAAATACACTATATATCAATATTATTTAATCAACAACTCAAAATATTCCCGATGCCATGTCAAATATTTAAAATTGTTACTGATTGTCACTATCTAACTGACAATGTGCTGACAATTCGACGAGTGCGTTGTAAGATATAGTATATTGTACAACAAGAGAGAAAAAAGACATATTTCTCACGAGCGCAGAAGCTTGTTGAAAATCAAGCGAGAGAGAAATATGTCATTGTCTCTCGTGTTGTACACTGTACTTTTCCTATGGATGCGTTTTTGTCAAGAGTTCAAACTTCAAAATTAAATAATTTAGGTGCTTTTAGGTATATTATATGCCTAAATTGAAATAAAATACATATATACACATAAGTATTAATATTCTTAATATTTATATACTTTATTTATTTAAAATTATAATTCACAGTTGAACAGTCTTAAAAGGTAATTTTTGATAAGTTTTGACAAGTTTGAACACATTTTGTTTGACAAAAATAATTGTATCTAACAATAAAAAACTGAAAACGTTTGTTTTCTATACTTCCACAAAATTTATTATATCTAAGTGACTACAGCTGTTTCGGCGGAGTGCCTTTCTCAAGTAATATAGTTTACAATGTGTTTGCCTTTTTAATCTTCAACTGAAGAGGTTGAGGAGTGGGGAGCTGTTTGTCTCGAGTTGGTCATTCAGAATTATATCTGTATTTTTCAGTTTATTAATTTCCATAGATTCTAAAAAAGATAGCTTAAGGCCTTTATTTTGAATATGTAGAATTTTAAACTCTTCATTGAAAGAATGATTATGATCTAGAAGGTGAAGTGCGTATGTAGAAGTGTCTGTTTTTCTATTGTTGAATGCCCTTTTGTGTTCTGCTATCCGTTTGTCAAAAGTTCTGCCAGTTTGACCGATGTACGTTTTCGGACAGTCACCACAAGTTAGTTTGTACACACCACTCTGTAGTTGCTTTCTCTTTCGGCTTTTATTGTTCTTAATATATTTCCTTAAGTTGTTGTTAGTTCTGAAAGCTGGTGTTATTCCTTTCTTTTTTATGTATCTGGCTATTGTTGTTGTTATCTTGCCAGTATATGTGAGAGAGCAGAAGGTACTGGGTTCTTTCTGTGGTGGTGGATACACTAATTTCAGGGCTTTCTTATGGAGTTTTTGGTTTAAAATTTTGTTAACTGTTTGTTCGTTATAGCCGTTGTTTACTGCTATTTGTTTAATGATGTTTAGTTCTATTTCGAAGTTATTTTTTGTCATGGGAATTTCTGTCAGTCTATGTATCATGCTATGGTAGGCTGCTAATTTGTGTTGTGTAGGATGGGATGATGAATTGTGTATAGTTGTGTCAGTATGGGTAGGTTTATGATATATGGAGAACTCATGTTTGTTGTGTAGTCTGGAAATCGTTACATCTAGAAAGTTTATAGAGTTATTCTGTTCTGTTTCTACTGTAAACTCAATATTATTATGAAGTGAATTACGAGTTATAGTACATTATATAGTATCCATAGAAAAAAGATGTATTTGGAGAATATTACCACGGACATTGTGTTCATTTTTTTCGAATCCTGAAAAAACCAATAAATATTTTTGAAAAAATTGAACGCAGAATGAAAAAATTAATTATTACCGAGGGCCGAAAGTCCCTTAGAATAAATAAAAAGTTTATTTTGAATGAGATATTTGAAATTAAAAATCACACTAAATTTTATCTTAGTTTTTCACCCCTGTAACTTATTAAAATAAACATTATAGAAGTTCTCTAGAAAAATACTTATTAGTTTTCTCAGGTTTCGAAAAAAATGAATCCCCATTTGAATAGCATTGCAGCCGATCCTCTTAGGGAAAATCCTGAAACAGGTTGATTTTTTTGGTATATATGTCATACTAGTGACGTCATCCATCTGGGCGTGATGATGTAATCGATGATTTTTTTAAATGAGAATAGGGGTCGTGTGCTAGCTCATTTGAAAGGTTATTTAATTCTGGAGATGCAGATGGCTGGCGGGAGCTGGCTTTAACATTGAATTTAATCGAAAAGCAGAACACATCACAGAATGAACTTTTTACCAAACAGAATATTTAATATCTGGAATAACTTAGATGAAGACACCATATCGGCAACTAATGTTAACATTTTTAAAAATAGACTTGATGGTTCTTTATTTTCTTTGCAAGACTGAATTATTTTAGGACGGCATTATTTATTGTTTCAGAATTTTGTTTGAAATTGTAATCTTTATAATTTTTATTAGTTTTATGACGATATTTTTCTTTGATTTGGACATTATGGGAGCTTTACAGGACTGAATTGTTTTAGGGCGGCATTGTGTTATTGTTTCAGTATTTTTATTTGATGTTTGTTAATTTTTAACTTTATTCTTAATTTGTATTAATTGTAAAATGATGATATTTCTCTTTGTTTTTGGGCATAATAGGAGCTCACTCCTCTGCCCTTATTTGATTTATAATAATAATAATAACATTTAATCGACACAGAATACAGTGTTTGAGTTCTCTGAAAAGACCATTTTTGTTTAATGTGGTTAAGATAAACATCTGAATAGAGGATAATTACCATTTCCGAAAAAATGTATTTTTAAGGGATTATTTCATGATGAATTCTGAAGGGAGCTTTTTTGTCGGGACAATTTTGTCGGGCTATTTTGTGGGCGAGCTATTATTCCGCGTCTATTTTGTCTGCAGGCTCTTTTGTCGGAGCTATTTTGTGAGCGGGATATTATGTCGGGGCTATTTTGTTGAAGCTTTTTCGACGGGGCTATTTTGACGGGCGACCGTTCTAACATATGAAACTTAAATATGGGCTTTTAACAACAACACAGTCAACAAACTTCATGACTGACAAATGAGTCAGAGAACTTTGGAACGGAGAATGCTCAATATTAAGCTCAGCTCAGTTAAAAGTTACAGATGCAATCCAAAATATTTCCATGTTAAAATGGAACTGGGCAGGACACATGGAAAGAATGAAACACAGCCCTTGGGTGAATTTTTAAATGGTGACCCAAAGCAAATAAGAGAAGTAGAGGTACGCCTCAAACCAGATGGACTGATGAGGTCAAGCGAATGACTAGTCACGAATGTATGCACCAAAACAACGAACATAAATGAATGTACACACCTAAGAAAGGCTTACATCCGAAGATGGATGGAATAGCTGTTGATTATGACGAAGATATATTGGGAAAATAGTATTAAAGTCACTGAAACTTATACTACCTAGTATATTGTATTTTATACCAAGTTTTTCATTTGCTGAAAGTAAAAAAACAAGAAAGAAAAACTATCTAGAAAAGCACTGGCTATTAAATTGGGATATTTTTTAAAATAAAATTATGAACAATAAAAATATTCATTTTAATTGTTGAGCAGTGTATATTCAGAATATATGTTATATAATAATGGTGATAGTATTCAATCTCGTCTAGTTCCCTTCTTTATTTTGAAGGCATTTGAATATATTACGTGTTTCGTATTTGGGATTGAACATCAATCCCAAATAGACTACTTCATGATAAGGAAAGAAGACATATGTGAATGCAAGGACTGCAAGGTAATAGTTAGTGAGACAGTAAGCCAACTACATAAGCTGCTTGTTCTGGACATCGAAGTAAAAAGCGAAACTAAACAAAAATATCGGAGAGGACCACAAAAAATCAAGTGGTGGCTGCTGAGCGATGAGAAAGAAGGTCTATTCAGGAGAAGAATAGTAGAAAAATATGTTGGAACATGAAAGGAAGCCCTAATACAATTTGGAGAAAAATGGCCAGTAGTATTAGAGAGACTTCTATTGAAATACTTGGGAAAACGTCAGGAAAAAAGTTTGAGGATAAAGAGACTTGGTGGTGGTCAAACGAGGTACAAGGAAAAATAAAAGAGAAGAGAAAATTATATAAAAAGTGGCAAGAAACCAGATCCGACACAGATCTTCAAAACTATATGGTGGCGAAAAAGGAAGCGAAAGTAGCAGTAGCAAAAGCCAAAGCAGAAGCGTATTCAAACCTATACGATCAACTTGATACCAGGGAAGGCGAAACGAAGATATATAAAATAGCCAAACAGAGAGCAAAGAAAGCAAACGATTTTAATCAGATTAGATGTATCCGAGATGAAAATAATAAAATACTAGTTCACGAAAGGGATGTCAAAAAGAGATGGAGAAAGTACTTTGACAGCTTATTAAATGAAGAATTTGACAGACAGCCTGTAGAGTAAACGGAGGCAGTAGCAGCAATGGTCACCAAAATAACCAACGAGGAAGTGGCTCAAGCGCTTCAAAAAATAAAGATAGGAAAAGCGGTAGGACAAGATGATATTCCTGGGGACGTATGGAGAGCATTGGGAGAGACAGGGACAAGGTGGCTAGCAGGTCTATTTAATAGAATTATGGAAGTTGGACAAATGCCAGACGAATGGAGAAGTAGTACTGGTACCTGTTTACAAAAACAAGGGAGATATACAACAATGTACAAACTACAGGGCTATAAAACTGCTTAGCCACACCATGAAAATATAGGAAAGAGTAATTGATAGGTGGATACGTGAAGAGACCGAAATATCCGAGAATCAATTTGGCTTTATGCAGGGTAGATCAACAACAGATGCAATTTTCATTATAAGGCAGTTGATGGAAAAATACAAGAGTAAAGAAACAAACGCTCATATGGTATTCATTGATCTTGAGAAAGCATATGATAGAGTTCCTCGAGAGATTCTGTGGTGGGCACTCAATAAGAAAGGGGTCCCTGGTGAATATGTAAAGATTGTGAGGGATATGTATGAGGGAGTAACGACTAGTGTTAGGACAGGTGTGGGAGAGACTGATAAATTTCTTGTGAAAGTAGGATTGCACCAAGGCTCTGTGCTTAGTCCGTATTTATTCTCATTAGTTTGGACCTGATAACAGCGAAACTACAGGGTAACATTCCATGGTGCTTAATGTATGCTGATGATGTCGTGTTAGTAGGAAATAGTGAAAGAGACTTGGAACAAAAACTGGAACAGTGGAGACAAGCTCTGGAGGAAAAAGGTTTAAAACTTAGTAGGACAAAAACAGAGTATTTGGAATGTTCATTTAAAGATGGAGCTACTACAAATAAAATGGTATCTTTGGATGGTGAAATGATTGTGAAAAGCAATAGTTTTAAATACCTAGGATCGGTATTACGGAGTAATGGAGAAATATATGGAGATGCTGCAGTAGAATTAGGGCTGGATGGATGAAGTGGAAAGAAGCGTGTGTTGTGTTGTGTGACAGAAAAATTCCAATGAAGCTGAAGGGAAAATTCTATAAAACAGCCATAAGACCGGCTATGATGTACGGAACTGAATGTTGGGCAGTGAAAAAGAAAGAGGAACAACGAATGCATGTGGCGGAAATGAGAATGCTTAGATGGATGAGTGGAGTGACAAAGAAGGATAAAATTAGAAATGAGTATATTAGGGGAAGTCTAGGTGTGGCACCAATTGATGCCAAAATGAGAGAGCATAGGTTAAGATGGTTTGGTCATGTTCAACGTCGAGACGTTAATCACCCAATACGAAGAATAGCTGAAGTGCAGATTCCTGGAAGGAGTAGGAGAGGAAGACCAAAGAAGACCTGGGGGAGACGATAAGGCAGGACATGTTGGTAAAGGGGATTAACATTGATATGACCCAAGATAGAATTGTGTGGAGAAATGCAATTAGGGAAGCCGACCCCGCATATGGATAAGGCAAAGAGAATGATGATGACGATTGAATATATTTCGTGTACTTTAAGTTTGGCTGAGGTTTTAATAGAGATTTCTTATTAGGTTAACTAGGTGGTTGGACACACCCACATTTCCCATTATACTTCAGGGGAATCCCATTTGACTGAATCGAAAGCCTTTGTGTAATCTGTGAAACAGAGCAATATTATTCTTCGGCTATTTTTGGAAGTTCTTTAGTCGTTCATTGGTTATATGTAGCAGAATTTTGCTTGCATTAGGAATAAGGATCATGGCTCTGTAATTGCTGCTTATGATTAGTGACTCTAGTGTAAGCACACTATTGACTAAAGAAAATATTTTTATTATTAATACTTTCTCCTTAACTGAGGGTATCTGATCAACTTTATTGTGTTTTAAACAATAAGTGATAAAATAAATACAGAAATTGACAGTTCAAATTGTTAATATAATAAATTCATTGTCACCGAATGCAATCTTATACACATTATTGCACTGTGTGTGGCGTAACTTTGGCGTATTTCTCTGAAAATTTTATTATATTTTTGAATAATTATTGTTCGTAGGACAATATTAACAGTTGTTTTCAATGCAGATTTCAATTCTCTACAAATAGTTTCTTATGACTTTTGATGTAAAATAATTAGGGAAGCAGGAATTCAACAGTTTAGAATTTTACATTGAGTTTCCTATGGCCCGTGTTCCAATTCACCACCCGGTATAATTGTTTGGATGCTGGGAATGTCTCATGTGGGATTTTTCTGGATTTAAGCAGGGCCTTTAACTGCGTTGATTTTGATGTTTTATTTGTGAAGCTTGAACACTGCGGAGTTAGAGGTGTGGAATTAAATTGGTTAAAGAGCTACATTACTGGACGTGTACATGCACTAAAAATTAAGGACAAAACAATGCCATATGTGCGGTCAGAGCCTCTGGCAGTGTTCAGGGGTGTTCCACAGGGAAGTGTTCTGGGACCGCTAATATTTATTATCTACTTAAATGATTTGGCATCAGTTACTAAAACTAAGGAATTAATTATTAATTATGCAGATGACAGTACACTGTTGGTTTCTGTCCGAAATTTACCTGAACCAGTTCTGGCAGGTAACTCTTTGATGTCAGAAGTAGAAAACTGGTTCTTGAATTCAAGACTAGTTTTAAATCCTGAAAAAACTAAAGTTGTATTCTTCAAAACAAACCGTGGTCCAGACACACCTGACAATATTAACCTAAATGAATATCTGATACCCTTTTCTGAGTATGTCAAATTCTTAGGGGTTTGGATTGACCAAAACTTAGACTTCACATATCATATCGAGAATCTTTGCAAAGAACTAAGCAGAGCTTGCTATGGTTTGATAAATTTTTGTAAAATATGTTAACATCAATGTAGTAAAGTCTTTTTAATTTTCTAATTTTTATTCGAGAGCTCGATATAACATGATCGTATGGGGAGGTAGTAGTTTTTTAAAGAAGTTTTTAAAATACAAAAAAAAACAATACGTGTCATGAAGCAATTAAAATACTCTGAATCATGCAGGAGTCATTTTAAATCGCTAAAGTTACTCACTATACCAGCTCTATACATATAAGAGTGTCTCAAACTTGTATTTACCAACAAGCAGTTCTTTCAACCATTTAACATATCCCACAACTTTGACACCAGAAACAAGTTCAACTACAATATCCCTTATCATAGGCTCACATTACTGGATAAAGGAGTTTTATATGCAGGTATACAATTCTACAACCACCGGCCTCTACACCTGAACATATCTGATAGTATCTCCATGATAAAAAGGGAGATTGTTAGCATTTTGTGTAAATTAGAACCGTATACAAAAAACGATATTATGAATAGTACATGGAACTAACATATCTAAATATACCTATATAAACTTATGTAAGAAATGCACTTGCTAATTATTGTTTTTTTACTTTTATGTAAATGTTATAATTTTAAACCTGTATCTTTGACGGGCTTTTTACATTTCCTTTTCGTTAAAACTTTATGTGTTTAAGTGTAATAAATTTTACTATAATTTTTTGTTACTATTTTATTGGTATATAGACATTTTAATGTAATATGTTTGTAATGTAACAGCTTTGTTAAAAAGGCTGGGCTAAAGGGAAACGTTAACCTAAGGTTGAGTTTTAATAGAGTCCTTAGGTTGAGTGAGACAGTTGTTAAGCGTCTACTCATTTAATCATACTCTGATATACATCCAAATTTTTAATTTTGAAATAAATCACTTTATTAATATAATTACATTTAGACACGTTCTATTTTTTTAATTATGTGGGAAATTAAAATCATAATTTCCTCCTACAAAGGCATCAAAACCATTATTCTTATTGCTTGAATATCTTTACGTTTGCAAAGCTCGGTAAGATGGCATAATTTATTTATCCACCATCTAAAATTACGGCCAAAAAAACTCAGCTAACGACCTGCTGCTTTAATCAGCGCTCAAAGCAAGCCCAGAAAAGATACTTTTTGTTTCCCTACATTCGTAATTTTCTTTGTTTTATTTTATTTGCGCCTTATTAAGACAGTCGTAAACATTCGTCTATACGTTTTGTGGTTCACTTTGCTTAAGATGGATTAGATTTTACCCTAATCAGACTTGTAGTAATAAAAAAATATGAAAAAAAAAATTAAAGAAACGCTTTTCTTTAGTCATGAGTGACTAAAATTAAAAATATAAAAAAGATCAACTAAAAAGCAAAGAAGAAAAAGAATTCAAACTCGAAGGACTATTCGAAACGAATTGTTAGATAGATTTAATATACAAAAATCTCACACATTCGTTAAAAAATGGAAAAAATTAACACATTCCTTAAAGAAAAGCGTGCGCGTCTTCATCGAATAAACGGATTTCACCCCACGCTTTTCTTTAACGAATGTGTTAGATTTTTCCAATTTTTAACGAGTGTGTAAGATTTTTGTATACTTATATGTCTAACAGTTTTTTTTTCGAAAAATCCTTCGAGTTTGAATTTTTTTTTATTTTTTGCTTTTTAGTTGATTTTTTTATAATATTTTTAATTTTAGTCACGCGTAACTAAAGAAAATCGTTTCTTATTTTTTTTTATATTTTTTTCTTTTTGCTCTTACACTTTTCAAACATTAAAATATATCGTCATGTTTATTGAAATATATGTATAAAACATATTTATGATGTACAAACATGAAAAGTAGTCGGAATCGGCAAAAAATTTGAAACTTTATTTTTTATTTATGAAGCATAACTTGTGTATAGTTCATATAATTAGCTACAATCTGTAAAAGTTTCAAGTTTCTTCATTGTAAAAAACAAGAGAATTTTAGCATTTTCCATTAAAATAGTTTTTTTTTATTTACACAATTAATAAACATAATTTTTTTTTTCATTGACTATTCGTGTATTGTTTCCACGAATGCATATGTCTGCAAATTTTCATTAATTTGCATTGAAGAAAAGGCGGTCAAATTAACGTCTAAATATTTGACCCAAACGATTGAACTAAAGAAAAGCGTTTAAAAACATCATAATGAATTATAAATAATTGCTTTTGTATTTCAAATAGTATTCATTAACGGAATAATTAAATATGGAGTAAACCAAAAGACTAAAAACACTTAATAATCTCTTACATGGATGGTTCGATATATACAAAATCAAGAATACGCCTATTTTGCGAAATCAAGATTTGAAATTTTTTATTTAAGGGCCTTGAAACTGAAAGTAAAGAGAGGGATATACTCCAACAGAAGTAAGGGAAAGAGAACTAGATAACTAAATAGTTGTGGCTATTACGAAAATAAAAATGAAGGGGCTTCTACATTGAAGCCGAAGTAAGAAAAAATACTACTTTGCAGTAGTACTGAAGAAAGGGGGATTAAAAGGGATAGAAGTAGAAGTATGAATAGACAGAGGCAAACTGAATGGAATTGGCTAGCAAGAGATGCAAGAGAACAACTTGACACTCAAGGATGGATACGGCTCGTTTGCATGCCTGTCGAAGAACAGTAGCTCTAAGTAGATCGTAATGATGACTAAAAGGTGAAATAATAAAATAAGAATAATGTACTGAAAATTAATGAAGATGAATAATTGCCAAAGACGAACAAAATAAATAAAACTAACAAATCATGGGCGCCAGGAAAATGGTTTTCGATCACTCTCCCAGGTATCTTACACTGCTGTCAAATATTAAGTATATTAAATATGTAAACATGAACATAAAGGAATAAAAAAAATAAATGATATACAAAATAAATAAATATTTATTAAAAAATAACTTCTAGATTTTTGACAATCTCTGAGTTAAACCAAATTGAATATAATGTGACTCTAAAATGACAAAGTTATACTTTAACATGTTATATTCAAGATAACAACAATCATGTTACCTATTACAAAATTATATAAATACCTCTTACTTACATATAGGGTACAACTCACATGAGACTTCTACCAAAGGGTTATAGTACGCTTGCTACGTACAACTAAATTAAAAACCGACGAATATGAAAACCAGAAATAAGCAGGCACAAGCCTGACTAAAGAAAATACAATAAAATGAGTTAAGCAAAGTTAATGAATGAACGCTAAATAAATGAAGTTAGATAAATATACAACAACTTGAATTAACCGAACAATTTAAGAAAAGCAAATGAACAACGAAATATTTGGGAACAAGCAATTAATATTACAAAATAAATATCAAACCAATAATAAAGTATAAAAACCTAATTTTCTAGGCCTGATTACCTTGTGCACACAAGTAACTTACCATAGATACAATATGTTGTTCTGAAGCTATTTCCTTGTGGCATTTTTATAATTAAGTATTTTCTATGGGAAATAAGCCACAATTTTACTAAAAAATGAATTTATTAACGTTTCGAAGCCCAATCGGGTTTCGTTGTCAAAATACAAAATACTATTAAAATAAACAAAAATATTGTTGCTAAGTAAAAAAATTCTTCTAATAATTTATTTAATCTGACTCATTTATATTGGCAATTCAGACGTATATTATACATTTTAAAGTAGAAGACTTTAAAATGATATCGCCAATATTTATTTTATTTATTTTAATAGTATTTTGTATTTTGACAACGAAACCCGATTTGGGCTTCGAAACGTTAATAAATTCATTTTTTAGTAAAATTGTGGCTTATTTCCCATAGAAAATACTTAATAGATAGAATAGTTTGGGAACCTAATACAGTAATATACAAATATCTGAAAAAGTAATTCGTAAACACGGTGCATTAAACGAAATGACTGAAATATAAAACCAATAGTTACTCAAAGCACAAGATTAAATGTTCCCAAAACAAATTCAAACTACTTCTAAAGGTTGCTGCTGCATCCTCAAAAATGAGCACTAGGATGGTGCCAAATCATGCCTCCTGTAGGCCCAAGTGTCCAGACGAAAATGGAGCTGAAACACTTCAAAAACTTGTTCCTAATGACATACTCCCAGTGACTTATGGTTGGAGATTGGCCTCTCGGTGTTTCGAGGTGTTTTTAAGTTTTCACACGGATGGCTAAAAACACAAAATTCCCGTTTACTTCAATTTCTTAGGTGTACGACCAATCAAAGAAAGAAAGAAGAAAACCTAGGAAAGTGTTTTTTTGGACAGTTAGTAATGTAAAAAAACCCAGTAGTTACACACAAAAGAGACCTCTAATTAATGGACTACTTGACATTGACAAGGATTTATGTGAGAATTTCTAATTACAGACGTGGATTCGGGATTTAAATACAGAATAAATATGCGTTCTTTAAACTAATTATAGAATATTTCTCAATGATGGAATAATTCAAAGATAAAAAGATACACATAAATAGCTAAAAATTAAGGTAAGGATTTTCTCTGAAGGAATATTACTTAAAGAGTTTGAAATAATTAAAAGATATCTACTAAATTCACTGAATAAATTTACACATCATACACATCAGAAAGATTATATATTATGTCACCTTGAAACAGAGTGACAACAGGTGGTTGTTATAAAAACTATTAATATAAAAAAACAGATATTGCTATTTACCGTGTGATACGATGATGTTATGCTGAAAACCCCATTGGATTAATTCCTTCTTTCTTCCCAAACACTCCTAGATAAGTTTGGTGATCCATAATTCAAAATTCACGTATTTGAACTATAAAACGATGTCTAACCTCTAAATTTGATTTCACACGCCATCCATATTAGTCGAATCTCCAACCAAAAGTGAAAGCTCCCGTTCTTTACGTCTGTCACAAGGACGACCTCAGAACACGAAGTAATATCCACCGCTACCAACCCACGAAACTAACAGGTAGTTTTTAGTGTGTTGAGGTATGGTGTCACAAAATAAATATTTTTAAGATATAAAAGAAAATAATAGTTGTAAATGGGAATTACGAGCAAATTAGAGAAATTTAATTAAGCGAACAAGAGAAAATAATTATAAAAATAATTAAAGAGCTAATTTCGTAACGTGAACCGTTACAGCCTATAGAATCAAAACCTACTAGGTCCATGTTTTGAAATTTTTTAGGAGACTAAAAAACATTAAAAATGTAAATTTTCCAAAAATTATCCGGCATTTCTCAATCAAAGGGGCATTAATAAATGTCATAAAGTGGTTCACTAATTTGGTATAAAGTCTTTTTTCTGCATGCCCGTTACATCTTCAGAAATTTGTACTTTTAGTTTGGATTTAGCAGATTTTGATTCTAAGCCCACATAATATTGTCCGAATTCCTCATATTCAACTGCCTTTAGGAACAATCAAATTAATGCACTAAAGGTGAGTATTAAACCATTTTGTTAGGAAAACACAAAATATACAAGAAAAAGAAGGATTGTTCATAAAAGAACAGATTCAACAGATGTTGACGTGCAAATAGCACGTCAACATTCCACTGGTATTTTAAATCGGATTTAGAAGATTTTGAGCCAAAACCTTATGCCTGTAGATTAATCATTAATATATACTTGAACTTTAAAAATGTGTAAAAAAAGGAAAAACGAAAAATTTAGGATTTAGCAGGTTTTGATTTTGAGGGCTCATTTGTAATACTGCCAGATTTATCATTTTTCCGAGATCAATAGTCACTTTAGCTTTTAAAATACAACACCCTGTATATTGTACCTTTATTGAAATCCTCTCTTCAGTACGACTTCAACCATATATAACACTTGATATTTTATCTTGCCACGAAGGTCTTAAAAAGATATGTTCCGACGAAATAATATTTACTCTATTTGAGAATGCAAATCGCCAAAACTTAAGCTGTTAAGAGTGAGGTAAATCCACGCTGAATACGTGAAAACTATATTCCAAGCCCACAGTGAGGCTCTTGAGTGAAACCTGCTAAATTATATGGAGGATGTTGCAAATTCAATAGCCTACGACCAGTGGCGTGCTGGCCATATAAATGAATCGGTGCAATCAACGAAAGGTCGCGGCCTCTTGAGGCCGATCAAATAAGTTTTTACAAAAATTTTTAGATGTAACAAAAAAATATTTTTTAATTTCGTATGTTAATTTTGCTAATAATATTAATAACACATTTAAAGAAAATTTAAAATTTTTTAATTGTGAAATACAGTTTAAGTAAATGAATAAGGCTATGTAGTCTATATACATAAATAGATTGCTGCAGATAATATTATTTATTATTATATGATATAATATTATTTATTTATTCAAACAAGTATGTACTCTGCAGAATAAAAAATGAAAAAACGTCTTGCACATTTCTGACCGAATTATTGGAAGTATCGAAAAACGATTTGATCAAGACAAATCAAATCGTTTTATGATGATATAAGCGCTCTACATCCTAGAAATTTTGATACAATAAAAAATGGTATACCTTTGACGGCATTTAAATAATTTACTGAAAAATTTAGAAATTTTTATCCTACCATATCTGTGACTGCAATTAGAGAAAAACTCCTGGATTTTGCTTATATGGAATGGTATAAAAATAGGATTTTACAAAATACTGAGATTATAGAAGATCGAGTTAATGATGAATATGTTCAGTCTATAGAAAATATAAAGGATGATATTATTAATCTAAGTGATAATGAACATGAAGTAACAAATGACAATGTTGATATCGTGAAAACTTCACCTCCGTGTGGTACTAAAAAGTGTAAAGATTGTATAGCTTACTGTTACGCTGTTTTGCATAAGTACAACTTAAATCAGTGTGCTTATCCAAATTTAAGTAGTATAATATAAAGCTGTTCTGAAGCTATTTCCTTGTGGTATTTTTTATGATTAACTATTTATATGGGAAATAAGCCACAATTAAATTGAAAAAAAATATTTTATTAACTTTTCGATGCCCAAATCGGGTGTCGTTGTCAAAATACAAAATACTAATAAATTAAACAAAAATGTTGTTGCTAAGTAAAATATTCTTTTAATAATTTATTTTATCTGACTCATTTATATTAGCAATTCAGACATATATTATACATTTTAAAGTAGAAGACTTTAAAATGATATTGCAAATATTTATGCGTTGCGTTTCTGGGACGACTTTACTGAAAGATAGTTCATTCAATTACATGAAATCAACCCCAACTCAAGAATATCCCTCACAAAAAAATCATAGCATGTGATCGGTCTTCAAAAAGACAACAAAATTCAACCATGACAGTAAAATTCTCGCGTTAGAGATTCCATAGTAAATCACGAGGAAAAACCAGAAAAAAACCACGCGATACTATCCCGTCATCGCAAGTATTTGGTCTTACACTCAATTTACTCTCAGGAAACTAATACCAAATTCTGACTTTAATATGTTTAAATTATAAATAACATTAATAATACATAGATATACAATAAGTAGTACTAAAATATAAAATATGTACTAACTCGATATGTTATTGACTTACTAATCGTGGTATTTTCTTTCTATTGACTTCCTCTTTTTTTTTGTGTTATAAATATTACGCGATAAAAATTAAATAATAAATTTAAAAATTTCCAAAGAAAGTTTCATTAGTAATCCGCTAGTTAGCGACACCAGCGAAGCTCATAGCGTATAGACAAAAATATTAATCCTGATATTGTTGCTCTGTAGTCCCTCTCTAACGTCCTGAACTCACGAATCAAAAAAAGGCTTCCCAGTCAGCTACATGAAACTTAAAATTTAACTGACTCCATAAATTTACGAAAACTGAATGCTTGTATTGTTTATCACCAAACAATTTACGCAGCCAACACAAAAACTTGTTGTTTATGACAAGATAAATTAATCAACTATTTTCAATGGGAAATAAGCCACAATTTTACCAAAAAAATGATTTTATTAACGTTTCGACGCTTAAGTCGGGTGTCGTTGTCAAAATACAAAATAATACTAGATTAAACAAAAATGTTGTTGCTTAGTAAAAAATTCTTCTAATAATTTATTTAATTTTACTCATTTATATCGGCAATTCAGGCATGAATTATACATTTTAAAGTAGAAGACCTTAAAATGATATTGCCAATATTGATGAGTTGCGTTCCTGGGACGACTTTACTAAAAGATAGTTCATTCGATTACATGAAATCAACCTCAACTCAAGAATATCCGCCACAAAAAATCATAGCATGTGATCTGTCTTTAAAAAGACAACCAAATGAATAGAATAGAATAGAATAGAATAGAAATATGCTTTATTGTCATGAAAAATTTAACAATTTTATAGACAAAGCTTACAAGAATCATAAATAAGAACAATAACAAATAACAAATACAATTTACTAAAATGATATAAATCGTCTATATAAATAAAAATAATGAAGAGAAACAAAAAAAATCAGTAACAATCTATTGCAAAATTTAAAAAAAAATTGCAAATTTCATATTCTACCTTAAGAAATTTAATAAGTTAAGTTAAGCTGCTGCATATGACACTCAAATATAGATTAAGATTATACTTATAAATAAGAATACTGTACTTTCTTAGTTATTGGTTAAGAAACTCTGCTGTTGAATAATATGGTCTTTCAGATAAATAGGCTTTAGTCATTTTACGGAACTTGGGGAAAGATGTTGCAGATTTAAGTTGTAGAGGGAGAGGGTTGTAAAGTTTTTTTGCAGAATATAATATAGATTTCTTTACTAACTCACTGGACGGGATCGGTAAATAGATGTCAAAGGTAGAATTTCTGGTGGAATAGTCATGTCTAGGTCTTGCTGGAAAGACATGTAGATGTTTACGAATTAAGCAAACAGTTTCTAAAATATATAAAGAAGGTAGTGTTAGAATCCTGTGATCTTTGAAGTAGCTTCTGCAATGTGTTGTTCTTCTGAGGCCAAACAGATATCTTATTGCTCTTTTTTGTAATTTAAAAATAACATCAGTTTGGGCAGCCGTACCAGAACCCCAAAAAGGGAGACCATATCGAAGATGTGACTCGAACAAAGAAAAATATGTTATTTTGGAAGAGGCTAAATTCATTTCCTTCGAAACAGATCTTATTGCAAAGCAAGCTGAGGATAGTTTCTTGCCTAACACATCAATATGAAGGGACCATTTCAGATTGCTATCTAAAAAAATACCAAGAAACTTTACAGAATCAACGATACTGATCTGGCTGTTATGAAGAGGTAAGGGTTGAAGAGCTCCTTTATAGGACAATGCTACTGTTTTATCTACGTTAAAAGAGAGTAAATTTGAATCGGACCAAGATTTTTATTGTAAGTAGATCAGAAGTTATAGTAGCATGAAGAGTTGCGATATTTGAGTTGCTCCAAGTGATACTGGTATCATCAGCAAAAAGAAAAACTTTTCCATCGATTTTTAAGCTAGTGATGTCATTAATAAAGATAAGGAAAAGTAGAGGACCCAATACTGAACCTTGTGGTACCCCACATACAACATTTTTGAGACTAGAGTCTGTATCATTTGCTCTAACCAGTTGTTTCCTATTATCCAAGTAAGATTGAAACCAGTTCGAAGAAATACCTCGAATTCCGTAGAAATCTAGTTTTTTTATCAAAATGTCGTGATTCACACAATCAAAAGCTTTGGCATAATCACAAAAAACAGTGGCAGTGTGCAGATTATTGTTTAATGCTTGATAAACCTCATGTAGTACAAAAAACATGGCATCTGTGGTACATTTATTATTTAAAAAGCCGAACTGATTTTGTGATAAAATATTGTTATCAACGAGAAAGGACATAAGTCTGGCTGTTATGAGTCTCTCAATAATTTTGGAGAGTACCGGTAGTAATGCAATAGGTCTATAATTGCAGGCATTTGATTTTTCACCACCCTTATGAAGAAGAATAATGATGGCCGTCTTTAGGCACTCTGGAAATTTACCTTTCTCAAAAGAATCATTAATTAGAGAGATAAGGACTCCCAACACACTGTCTGGGAGATTTGAGAAAATTTTTATGGGTAGTCCATCGGTACTACAGGAAGATTTGCTTTTGATTTTATTGATTGTCTGAATCAGTTCAGATTTATCAACCGGTCTTATAAAGAATGAATTCGAGACCTTTCCTGAATTAGGGAGATAGGAAATGGGATCTTGTTGTGACACAATAGTTGATGTTATATTTTTACTCACATTAACAAAGTATTCATTTAGATTTTCTGGGTCTGGAAGGGAAAATGTTTGAGCTGTGTGAGTTTTATTACGAAGATCGTAATGCAACGGTGGCAGTAAAATTCTCGCGCTAGAGATTCTATAGTAAATCACGAGGGAAAACCAGAAAAAAAACCTCGCGATACTATCCCGTCATCGCAAGTATTTGATCTTCAGAACAACATTAAGATAAATTAAGACTGGCAAGATGGTAAGATTAAGAAAAGGTAAAACATTAATGAATTCTTATAAACATACGTAGGATTTTGCTTTTGTTGTCACTCAGCAGAATTAATCATAGAACACTTTACGTATAATATTCATGTATGTACTTTCATTCGCACCAACAAAAAATTATTTCAATATTTGGCGAATGCACTGCGAGTTCACCAAAATTAAAAAAAAATCGATTAATAATAATTTTACACTGGTTACACTAATTTTTTGTTGAGTTAGATCTGACACTTGCTTTTCACTAATCTTTGGCGTCTGAATCTGAGAATAACCTTAGATTTTGTCTATCACCTCAACTTTTTAAACTGAGGGGCCCATTGAGTGGCCATGTCTCACTTTATGAGGTGCCGATGCTTTATATTGATCACCAAATTTCACTTTAAAATGGGCAAAATACGCTTGTCTGACAAATGTACTGATGTTTGTCGTTTGACTGGGAGTGGTAAAACTACCACATAGATAACAAAACGATTTGGGGCTGTTTTCGCACTTACGATCTGTAGGAGCAGAGGTAGCCATAAGGAAACGTTTCAGTTCAAACACACCAAGTAGTTCTATATACTTTAGTAAAGAAATACTAAATACTGCTATCCGACACACAAGGTTTTACCACAGTATAACTCAGTGATTCCCAAAGTGGTCCAGGTGGACCCCAGGGGTCCACGAGGGACTTAACGGGGTCTACGTTGGCGTAAAATAAAAATGGGGGTTCACAAGTTGTAAGTGGAGGTCCATGAAAATTTTATAGTGATTTGGTATTTATTTAAACAAATTTCCATTTTTTTCGTAATATATCAATGAAGAAGTAGAAAACGTTAAAATACCGTTTTTATATTTTGCTCCATTCCCAAAAAACATCTCCTTCGATTTGGCTGAAAATTTGCCCACAAATAGCCAAAATACAGGACTTCAAGTGGTTAAATTTTTTTTATAGTTTTACAATATAAAAAAACGCGTGGAATAATATCAGAGTCAAAAACATAGGCGTCTACATTAAGTACAATTAACTCGGAAAGTATCGACCATACCAAAAATAAATGGTTAAAAAAAATTGTAATAATTATTGTAAACACGATTTATTTGGAACAATTTCAGTTCCTAAAATTTTTGTCGAAAAGTTGAAAATGGAGGAGATATTGAACAAAAACACTGCTATCAAACCAATCAGGTCTTATGCTCGCGCCTTTAACGCATACGTACTGCCTGAAATATTGATTTTAGCAAGAAATGAAAGAGATTAAAATTGTATAAAATTGAATTCTGTCCATTTTTGTATAGGTACATTTTTGTTATAAAACTAATAATAAACGAGATAATTTAATAATTATGCTCTAATTGTAACTATTTCCTCCCATAACTCGGAAAATATCGACGGCACAAAAAATATTTAATAAAAGAAATTACTTATAGGAAATCATATTTTCAACAATTTCAGTCCTTATAGCCACTTTACACGATGCAAGTAATTGCGAAATTTATTGCACAAGTTCTTGCAGCAAGAACTTCTGCAATAAGTTGCAACTAGCTTTCTGCAATAAAGTGATTACACGGTGCAAGTAATTGCATAAACTGACATGAAATGGACAGAAACTTTGACATACCATAAATTTTAGGTTATGTTGTTTTTATAAATTAAAAATGTAATTTTTTGAGTAGAGCTATCAGATAAGTATATTAGACTAAAAATGTTAGATTATAATTTGAGAAAATTATAATATGTATTATGTATAACAAAATCAATTAATACCTAATGCAAGTATACCTATAATACATTATTCATTTACAAAAGGAAACAAGTTGTTAAATACAAAAGAAATAGAAATAGAATATAGTTTCTTTAATCCCTATGTTGCATAATTAAAGTTATCCACCAGAATAATGTTATCTGTGAAGCGTGAAATTGGTAAAAAGTTCCTCTAGTTTTGTCAAAAATTGTTTAGTTTGAAATTTAGGATGACAGAATGTCAAAACAAACAGTGTAGCCTTAAAAGTTACTAAAAATATAACCAAATTGCAAAAAAAATTGCATGAAAAATAGGACATGTTCTATTTAGCTGCAACTTCTTGAAGCAAGAAATTGCTGCAAGAAGTTGCAGCTTTTCTGTGCAATTCGCGTATGACACGATGCAATTTTTATTGTTGCAAGAAATTGTGCAATTAATTGCGCAATTAGTTGCATCGTGTAAAGTGGCTATTACACTTTTTGTCGGAAAGTTAAAAATGGCGGAGATATTGAGCAAAAACGGTTCTCCTTTAAAATCAAGATAGAGGCCAACGCAACGGCAGAATTCATTCGCGATTTTAAATTTACACTACTATTGACTCCCTAAAGCTTAGAAAAATAGAATCTTGCTTGGGTAGCTCGGCATGCAAGATCAAATGCTAACCCGACTGGACTATATAATTTTTACTCTGATATTAGTGCATGTAACTTTTCTTGTATTGTAAAACTATACAAATTCTTTTAACAACTTAAAGTCCTGTGTTTTGGCTATCTCTGGGCAAATTTTCAGTATGTATGTATGCAAAATTTGATCAAAAACATGTTTTAAATAAAGAAACTTGTTATAATACCTAATAATCACATTTTTGAGTCCCTTCTATTAAAACATTATTTTTTCCATTGATACTTTACGATAAAAAAATTCAATGTTTAAATAAATTCCAAGTCACAGTAAAATCGCTTGGAATCATATTTTGAGAAAGAAAAAGAAGAAAAAGACGGTTCGACCTTCATTAATGTCTTATTTTTTCCACCCAAGTTTCCCCCACCTCCAGGCAATTTTCTAGACCCGCCACTGACGTACACAGCTACGAAATACCACTTCTGTTGGGGGTCCACCGAAACCAGTAAATTTTTTAAAGTGGTCTACGAGAAAAAATAGTTTGGGAACCTCTGGTATAACTGAATAGGTATAACAGACGTAAGTGAACAGGCACAGGCAAGTCTAGACCAGTTGCAGTTATCGGAGCGTCATTCCCCCACCCACATAGAAAACGAACGTGAGGTGATAGAAGAAAACTAAAAACAGTTTTAAAACAAGCATGCGTAATTCTATAGAAAACAGCTAAAAAATCTAACCCAACAGAAATTGAGTTTCAAATTGTTCATTTTGATTCTATAATATAGAACATAGTGAATAAATTTAATCAAAAGATCACGCAGAATCTTTATAGTGTTCACTTCTTTTAATGTAATGGCGTAATATTTTTTAATTGTGAATAAAAACAGTAAAAATGAAAATTAAGAAAATCCCACGTAGATACGCTGCTCCGTCACGATCGCTAATCTTGACATAATTGAAATTTTATTCCCTTTACTTTAAAAATTGTGTGATGAATTTTAAATTAGATAAAATCTACGTGGAAGAAAATAATGTAACACAAACTAATTTGATGGCTGATTTGTTAGCAAAATATTTAACGATTATGGACAAAAGTAGTAGTTGCATTTAGGGTACATTATATACAAAAATATTTGTGAGATGTTTTAATGGAGAATAATAATTATTAGGTGAATGGATAATATTACATATTCACATTTATCACAACATTAAAAGTAGCTTACCCAGTGGGATAACAAACTCCGTCGCCCCCCCCCCCCCCCCCCGCAGAATTGGAAATGGAGCCCCTTTTAAAAAAATTACTAAATGCGGCTTGTTTTACAAAAACGTATACACGGTGTTTCAAAAAAAGGTAACCCCGTCTCTAGGGTAGGTAAAAAACTGAAAAATAATCGGGGTTTGCTTAGTAAAAAATTTTTGTAACGCCATCCGTTTTCAAGATACAAGGCGTTGAAGAAAAAAAAATTTTACGCATTTTTTACGATTTTGCCGAAACTACTGGCAACATTGTAATGAAATTTTATACGAATATGTTTTGGAAGCTGATACATCCCATGAATTTGTTTTTATATCCGATTCTCATAGAGGGCGCTAGTTACACGAATCGTACTAAGTATTAGTCAATATAACTTTTTTAAGAGTATAATTATTAATCAAAATTTCAAGTAAACTTAAACATCATTCAATTTTACACGAAAAAGGTACTCTTGGTAAAACTCGATACTGTGTACCGTTTTCGGAATATTTTGATTTGAAAATTATGAAGTAATAATTGATGCTGGTAGTAATGATAAAGTTCTAATAGGTATACCTCTATTTGCTCCAAGTGTGCCATGGAAATCTGACATTTATTGATTGTTATGACGATAAATCAACAATAATTGGGATTTTATAAACCTTGTTTCAATTTTTCAATTTTCAAAAATGCGTAAAATTTTTTTTTCTTCAACGCCCTGTATCTTGAAAACGGATGGCGTTACAAAAATTTTTTACTAAGCAAACCCCAATTATTTTTCAGTTTTTTACCTACCCTAGAGACGGGATTACCTTTTTTTGAAACACCCTGTATATTGTCCTTTTCATGATCATTTTTCAGTGCGTAACAAATGATAGGAAAAAGGGTAAGTCCGTGATAATACACATTTATGACATTTATTCTAACATGACATTTTAGTTAAATCTGACAGTTGTCAAATTTTATTTTCAATTTGGAATAAAAACAAATCAAATGTGTTTCTTGCATTATAACATGTTATTTTCTTTGATTTGTATAGTCTTATAAATTATACAGATTATATTTTTAATATTATTATCTAATTAAAAAAAATTATTTTTTTATTATGGCGCCATCTATCGACAACTAGAATAACTAAATAGAATAAATGTTATAAAAATGTCACCGACGAAATGTAATCACCGACGTGCCTTTTTTTCTGTCACATACAATTTAATGCGTTAGAAAGAAATCGAAAAACTGTGACGCACTGAAAGATGATCATGAGAAAAAGAATACCTATGTGTTAGTGTATTCATGTCCTGTTTATAACTTACATTTTAATCTTTATTGGTATAGAATAAAATAGAACAAAAATTAAGGGCATAGGCGCAAAATTTCGTGCCAATGCTTTTCAAATGCATTCATTTTTCGAATCCTGAGAAAACTAGTAAGTATTTTTGAAAAAATTTAAACGCAGAATTACCGAGGGCCGAAAGTCCCTGAAAAGTTACAGGTGTGAAAAAATATTTATTATGATTTTTAATTTAAAATATCTCATTCAAAAGAAACTTTTTGTTTATTCTAAGCGACTTTCAGCCTTCGGTAATAATGTAATCTTTTATTCTGCGTTTGAACTTTTCAAAACTATGTATTAGTTTTCTCAGGATTAAAAAAATGCATGTATTTAAAAGGCATCAGTCCGAAATTTTGCGCCTACACTCTTTAAATGATTACATTATTACATAGTGTTATTCTATAAGACGAACAATTTTCTTCGTGCACTATCAGCAAATATATCCACAATTTTATTAATATCTATCTGAAGGGCAACTTCGTTTTCAATTACTTATAAGCGCTAGAGAAGATAACCGTGCTTTTAACATTGTACTACGAAGATATGGATTTATTAACTTAAGTTTAGAACAAGATCTCTCTAAACTAGCGATCGTGACGGGTAGAGTTAAAAACAAGATGTAGGCATGACACACTTCTGGTATGCAAGCACTAGTGCAATGAAAATCTATGAGAAAAATTTTGGGTGCCTCATAAATAGAGCTCGCCGATTCCAATTATGTCCTTAATGATTATCTGATAAATTGCTGTTGCTCCAAAAATTCGTTACTTAAACTGACGACTGACGGGTACGCTGCAACTAATTTACTGGCTTCTGCAAAAACTTCTGGATCCGATTTGAAAAGATATCCACTTCTAGGATCTAAGACTTTAAAATCGTTGTTCACTTTGTACATACTCATAAATCCAGCTTGAATTTGTTCAATGACTACATCGAGATTTTACGAAAAACACGTCTACCTACTCCCTAATATCTAATATTATATTTCTTCAGGGTTTGAGATGCGTTGATCATGTAATAATTCATCAAAATGCTTCTTAACTCTACCAAACTTTTTGATTTTAAAAGTACAGAGAAAGCCACAATTAATAACAAAATCTTTGGACTCTTATAAAAATAACGTATAGTTTTTCCTAAAGATTTGATAAAAATTCTATACAGTTATGTAAAAGTACTACTTTATTTTGTAAAATAGATTGGAAGGCAAATTCAAACTGTTCCATTTTACTTTTTGAATTAAAATATTAGCTGTCATTCTCTACTCACGATGTGATACCTAGATAATATTATTTTAGACAGTGTTTTTAAATGTTGTTCTGAAGCTATTTTCTTGTGGCATTTTTGCAATTAATTAGTTTTGATGTAAAATTTTTAATTAATTTTTATTAAAATTGTGGCTTATTTCCCATCAAAACTACATAGTTAATTGCTTTTAAAATTGACATGTAGTTCTGCTTTACACCAAGCTCAGTTTGAAATCTGGACGACCACCTAGTCACCGATAGCGTTTTTAAAGGAAGCGATTTTAATTGGAAGTTTTTCTGCATTGTTTGCTAAATCGAATCGAGGGAAGTTTTTGAACATTTCCAGGAACTGCTTAAAAGCGTTGCGTACGCATGCGTAAAATAATGTATCAATAACACATTTTTACATATATTAGATGACAAGATGGGGCCCCTGATATATCGGGGCCCCCCGCAAGCTTCATGCTGCGGGGGCCTTTGTTACGCCCCTGGCTTACCATACTTCCCGGTTTGACCGGGACGGTCCAGGTTTGAGATCCCTGTCCCGGCGTCCCAATCGCCTTGCATTAGCGTCCCGGTCAAACAACATCGGTTAAACAACATCTACACCCAAGCCATTGATCAAGGACCATCTAAAGTGCTCGAAACACAAGGAAATTGTTCTCTAAACCAGCTGAACTAAAGTAAGAAGAGATAATAAGTAAAATATACAAATTATATTTACTTCAGAAGAAGGGCGACGAAAGATGGCCAAAGATAATAATAAGAACTAAAAGAGTAAAGAAACGGAAGGTGAGGATTACCAAGGAAAGTTGAATAAAAGCAAATAAAAAGCAGAGCAATACAGAGGAATGAACCACACAGAGATGAAGATGATATCGAGAGAAAAAAAAAGAAGTAAAAAAGAGAATAGATAACACAACAAACAAATCTGATACTATGGGGGTAAAAGGCATTAAGAGAAGAAGAATCTAAGTTCTAATCTGACGTCACGGATAGGGGCTGCACGCATAAGAACATTCTGTTAGCTCTGTCCCCTGTATACTGTCTGGACTGCCCAGACTCTCCTACACTTATTAGACTATTGATTATGTTATGTTGAGAAAATAAGAGAGCTAAAAGGAACTACAACGTTAACGGGATTTTATTGTCTCATATAGTCAATGTACCTCTAAATTTAAATAAACCGTGGAGTGCTACCATTTAAATGGGTGCGTTTTTGAGAATAGGGTGAATTAGTCCCTAGGCACAGGGTGAATTAGGGTGAGTTCTATGCACTTTTGGTACAAACACGTCTACAGGAAAATTATTCCAGGTTAAATTTCCTATCAAAATATCACATTTAAAAGTCAAAATTATTTTTTTTACAAAAATGTATTCAAAAGAAAAGCATGAAAAAAACGCGAGAGAAAGCAATTTTGTTTTTTGTCCCATAACTTTTTTCCACAGGGATATAGGTATAGGCATTGCTTCAGCGGAAAATAACTTTCATCCTTCCTCGTTAAGATGAAGTTTGGTAAAAGTCTCTAGGATTTATAGTTTCCGAAATAGGATTTTTTAAATTTCGACACTCACAGCATTTTTGGGCCATTTTCTCCATTATTTCGCATACATTGTTCTGTAAATATTTTCTACGCATTTCTATGTATATGCAATTACCTTTAAAAGGGTCTATTGAGTAAGGTTATACGGCTCTTTTTAAGCAAGTTATGCTTTTTCAAGGTTTTACACTTTTAATGATTTTTGATATTATTATTGATTATTTTTTAAATTTCTCATTATGACTTTTTTCATGTAAATTTAGGTATATACATTCTAGAATAAAAAAAGCTTATTTTCTTTACTTTAAAATAGTGTATTGCAAAAAATTCTAGGACTATTTTGAAACAAGATATCCATATGATATCCAAGGGTGTTCGTAATTTGGGAAAAATTTTAATTTTTTTTTGAAGTTATACTTCTTTACCGGCGATAGAGGGTGATTTTTTTATATGTTAAAACCTATCAGCCCGGCGCATGCGCATTATAACTTTGTTCTGATTGGATGTTCAAATGACATGTCAAAAATTATCCGATATGGCAGCTGTGGTTTGGAGGTAAAGGTAAAGGTAAACAAATGTATAATATATTAGTTTCATTGTTGTGAGGACAGAAACAAAAAAGTTTATAATATTGAAGTGACTTTTAAATAGTTTTTAAAAGCAACAGGTACGTAATAATTGTTAATGTATCATGGGTATAATGTATAAACCTACCTATTGGATCTGCCAAAATACATAGTATGTAATACTTTTATTTATATAATTTGATTACCATCAAAATTTCTATCAATATTCACCTAATATATTGTTTTCTTACTCTATGTTTTGTTGTATTTTTTCAATTCTAAATCATTTCAATTCAAAATTAAAATAATTTGATCAATTTTCAAAATATCAAAATATCACAAGTTTAATCCGTTTAGTTAGTCGATCTTCGTAAATAATGACACATAGTGTCCGTGGCTAAGCGGAGAAGGCAAATGAATTCCAATACCAACCGCTCTTATCAGCGCTGGTTCGAGTCCCAATAGAAACTTTCTTTTTTGTTTTTTTTTAATACATTTTATGATTGTAAGTATATTTATTATATAATTGTATTTTCAGAAAATACGTATTTAGTTAAAAAAAATTTCGACAATTAATGTTCAGACATCATTTGTGGCTTGTTTAATGTGTTTGTGTGTGTTTTATTCTTTTATTATTTTAATTTTTGGCACTGTTCTAATAAAAATGTTTGAGAAGTAGTAAGTATAAATTAGTTTAATATTTAAACAAAATATAAATAAAAAGTATATTAATTTCCTCTGTGTATATTAATTTATTTACATTTACTCTGTGTGGAGTATGAAGGGAACCAGTCTCGTTGGAACTTTACCGCGCTGAGCAGATGTGACGTGAATTGTAAATTGTAGAATTCCCTCATCTTCCTTAGTCTCAGCATCCGTATGGCTTGCAAATTGTAGAAGCCTCGGAGGTGTAACCAGAGAAGGTTCCCATTGTTTTCATTCTGGTGGGATATGTTATATGCCATTAGAGTGAAAACTTAGTCTTTTATATTAATTTCGTTTAAATCATACAATAGAAGTATAACTTCTTACGTGCGTACAAAGTACACACACATTCTTTTTTGTTTTTTTTTCAATTAGAAGAATATAATTGCACATTATAACATAATTTTTAATTCCAAATAACTTTTCTTAATAACACTTTTTGATATTGTGAAATATAGAGGTACTTTACTCTTGAGCGAAATTCATATTTTTAACATACCTCGTACACTATTGATAAAATTTTATGTCTGATGATTGATGATTTTATAAAGAATAATTTTTTTCATAAAGATAAAAATAAAAAAGTTTTCCATATGGTTCCAACTTAGTGGGACCTATTGCATGTGTATATGTCACATTTTGAATAAGCATATCTTGTTTAAAAATAGTCCTAGAATTCATTACAACACACCATTTTAAAGTAAAGAAAATGAGCTTTCTTTTTTATTGTACAATGTATATACTTAAATATAAAATAAAGAAAGTTATAATGAGAAATTAAAAATAATCGTAAAATATACCAAAAATCATTAAAAGTATAAAACTTTGAACAACCATATCTTGCTTAAAAATAGTAATATAGCCTTCTACAATAAACCATCTTTAAGAAAATTGACGTTTATTCCTATTAAATGTAACATTGCTTATACCTAAAACTACGTACAAAAAAGTTACAGAACAATGTTTGAGAAGTGTCAAGGAAAATGGGCCAAAATCGCTGTGAGTGGCAAACTTTGAAAAATCATATTTTGAAAACTATAAATCATAGAGACTTCTACCAAACGTCATTTTAAAGAGGAAGGATAGGTTTATTTGTGAAGCAATACCTACACCTATATCCTCGTGGAAAATAGTTATGGGGTAAAAAACAAAATTGCTCTTTCGTGTTTTTTTCTTGCTTTTCTTTTGAATATGTTTTTGTAAAAAAAACATTTTTGACTTTAATATATGATATTTCAATAGTAAATTTAACTTGGAACAATTTTCCTGTAGAGGTGTTTGTACCAAAACTGCATAGAACTCACCCTAATTCGCCCTGTGCCTAGGTACTAATTCACCCCTTTCTCAAAAACGCACCCCTTTAAATGGTAGCACTCCGCGGTTTTTGCATATTTAGAGGTCCATTGACTATATGAAACAATAAAACCCCGTTAACGTTGTAGTTCCTTTCTAAAATACATAATCAATAGCCTATATCTACTCTGTAATTCTATACATCAATGAGCAGTAGCTAAATTTATAAGTACTATTTTTACCCCAGGCTGTGGGTGAAAAAACGTGATATAATTCAGGAATTTTTGAAACCTATCAGGTGTTGTAAAGGACGATGTCAAGAATAACTTATATTAAAATGTAACCAAAAATTTTGTGCGGTTTTTTTATTTATGACGATTTTCATTTGTTAAATTTACAATTTTTAAAGATTTTTAATTTTGCAGCTTAGGATATTCATTTTAGAGAAAAACCTTTAAATAGAAAATTGTAGTAAATTAAAAAACCTACAATTTGAGCTGTGGCAAGTTTAATTTCGTTAATACGTTATTGCAAAACAGCCTGCGAAAAGTCCAAAATGGCCGTTTTTTGCAATTGCCTTATTTATTGTAAAAATAAATTTAATGTATTTTTTACCGCTTTAAAATGAAGATCTTTCAATACTTAACATAAAAAAATTGTAGTGCCCGATTGATGAACTTATTGTTTAGATATTATAATTTCTTTATCCCAAGAGGTCAAATGTCCAAAGCTATAACTTTTTGAAAAAAAATCGTACAGAGGTAACCCAAGATCCACTCTCCTTCCAAAGACTTATTGTTTTCATATTCTGATGTAAATAAATGCGTATAACATTTTTCAACATCTCATTTCGGGTTTGAAAATAAGGGGGCAAATTTCGTTATAAACATTTAGAACTGAAGCCGCCCCTGTACATCCTATGAGTTTCTAACTTGCAGGTTATTGTTGCTGAAGACAAAATAAAGATTCAAAACTAAATAAAAATTTTCTACGACCAACTGATGCCGAGATAATTGTTTTTGTTTTCTTAAATCGTAGTGACATTATTTATAACAATTAAGAAATTATTTCATAGTCATTGACTAAAGAAAGACTTATATTATCTTAAAATAAAAATTATTTAGCCTAAAATTACATTTAATTATTAAAAATGATTTTTAAAATGTAATGGAGATTTATTTTTCGTTACGACTATGATTTATTGTGTCGGTTGCCTTTAGCAACGGCTAGCAACTTATAATACATTGTATCACGGTTTTTGCTTTAAATTTTAAAGCACCGCTTGGATTGACATGAAATTTGGCAAACACATAGATAACATGTTAAAGAATAAAAGTGATATTGGACCTCTGTTTGCTTTTGTCCTGGGGATGAGTTTCACCCCTTATGAGGGGTGAAAAAATATATGTTCAAAATAAGTTCGGAAATGGATAAAACGTCTAATTCTAAGCACTTTTCGTTCTATAGCATTTTTTCACCAAGTTAATACCTTTCGAGTTATTTTCGAGTAAATACCTTAATTTTTTAACAACAAAAAAACACGTTTTTGGGCGGTTTTTGACAAATAACTCAAAAAATAAGTGTTTTATTGAAAAAATGGTTTTTAACAAAAATATAGCAAATTAAAAATTGAAAAAAAATGATGTATGCATGAAATCTCCAGACCCAGTATAAACAAAGTTCTAGTTAATGAAAAATAGGTTCATATCCGTCAAATTTCAAAGTGAATGATTTCAACGTGAAATAATCAAAAAGTCATGCACTTTTTGGAGAAAATTCATTTTTTAAAATATTTAAAAAAAATATGTATATCTGTTTTTAAAAAATGTTTGTAGCATCATAAGTAAGCAAGTTACTCTGAAAATAAAGTTGATCTCTTTTTTTTTTTTGGTCAAAAAACTCGAAAGTCAACCCTCAATTAGCATCTTAAATGAAATTAATCATTACCGCTTCACAAGTTACTTTGCTCATGTATTATTTATATCACAAAGAGTAAAAAAATTTAGTTTTTGCTGTTATGAATATTTTGGATTTTTTGCTTTTTTTGGAAGGCAAAAATTTGTTAAGATATGGCTGTTCAAAATTTGCATACACTCGTGATTATTGACTAGTTCAAGTCCTTTTAACTACTGCCCCTTCAAAAATAAATACTTTGAATCAATGAAACTTACAGACATAAACGACACATACACGAGTAAAACAACATTGAAGTAAGATTGATTAATTTCATTTTTGATGCTAATTAGGGGGTGACCTTCCCGAGTTTTTTGACAAAAAAAAAGAGATCAACTTTATTTTCAGCGTAACTTGCTTACTTTTGATGCTATAAACTTTATTTTAAAACAGATATACATATTTGTTTAAACACTTTAAAAACGTTGTAATGATTTTTCTCCAAAAAGTGCATGATTTTTCGGTTATTTCACGTTGAAATAATTCACTTTGAAATAATTCACTTTGAAATTTGACGGATATGAACCTCTTTTTCATTAGCTAGAACTTTGTTTCTGCTGGGTCTAGAGATTTCACGCGTACACCGTTTTTTTCAGTTTTTAATTTGCTATATTTTTGTTAAAACTCTTTTTTTCAATAAAATACTTACTTTTTGAGTTATTTGTCAAAAACCGCCTAAACCGTGTTTTTTTGTTGTTGAAAAATGAAGGTATTTACTCGAAAATAACTCGAAAGGTATTAACTTGGTGAAAAAATGCTATAGAACAAAAGGTGCTTAGAATTAGACGTTTTATCCATTTCCGAACTTATTTTGAACATATATTTTTTCACCCCTTATAAGGGGCGAAACTCACCCCTAGGACAAAAGCAGAGGCCCAATATCATTTTTATTCTTTAACATATCATCTATGTGTTTGCCAAATTTCATGTCAATCCAAGCCGTGCTTTAAAAGTTAAAGCGAAAACCGTGACTCAATTATTATAAGTTGCTAGCCGTTCGAAACGAAAAATAAATCTCCACTACATTTTAAAAATCATTTTTAATAATTAAATGTAACTTTCGGTCAAAATAATTTTTATTTTAAGATAATATCAGTCTTTCTTTAGTCAATGACTGTGAAATAATTTCTTAATTGTTATAAATAAAGTCACTACGATTTAAGAAAACAAAAACAATTATCTCGGCTTCAGTTGGTCGTAGAATATTTTTATTTGGTTTTTTGAATCTTTATTTTGGCTTCAGCAACAATAATCTGCAGGTTAGAAACTCATAGGATGTACAGGGGCGGCTTCAGTTCTAAATGTTTATAACGAAATTTGCCCCCTTATTTTCAAACCCGAAATGAGAGGTTGAAAAATGTTATACACATTTATTTACATCAGAATATGAAAACATAAGTCTTTAGAAGGAGAGTGGATCTTGGATTAACTCTGTACGATTTTTTTTCAACAAGTTATAGCCTTGGACATTTGGCCTCTTGGGATAAACAAATTATAATATCTAAGTAACATGTTCGTAAATCGGGCACTACAAATTTTTTTACGTTTAGTATTGAAAGGTCTTCATTTTAAAGCCTTAAAAAATACATCAACGTTAGTTTTACAATAAATAACGCAATTGCAAAAAACGGCCATTTTGGATCTTTCGCATGCTGTTTTGCAATAATGTAATAACTAAATTAAACTTGCAATGGCTCAAATTGTAGGTTTTTTAAATTACTACAATTTTCTATTTAAAACTTTTTCTCTAAAATGAATATCCTAAGCTGCAAAATTAAGAACCTTTAAAAATTGCAAATTTAACAAATGAAAATCGTCATAAATAAAAAACGGCACAAAATTGTTTTGGTTACATTTTTGTATAAGATATTCCTGGCATCGTCCTTTACAACACCTGATAGGTTTCAAAAATTCCTGAATTATATCCTGAAATCGACCTATTTTTCACCCACAGCTTGGACTATTTATAGAATTTTAGCAGTAATTATTAAATATATCCAGTGTTGTTACATCCCGTTTTTGTTAACTCCAACACAAGCAAAATATTATATTATAATGTATACTATTTCATATCATGTTTCATGTATGAAACAATAATACTTCTTTATTAACTTCATATTTACTAATTAATGGAATATAACTTTATTATCCATATCTCAAATGAAAATAGAGATAATGACTGAACTGTATTTTGTGTTTTCTGAGTTTTACTAGTCAGTGGCGGGCTGTGAGTCAAAAATGAGTGATTTTGTCTAAAATGTGGTCAACATCCTTAAAAATATTTATAGTATATTATTCAACGAGCATGTAATGATGACTATTACTCACGATGATGAAGTTTGCGACAGGAGCCGTAGGCGAGTATCGTAATTTATCAGAGTGATTAATAGCTATTACATGCAAGTAGAATACTATACTTTTTCCACACCTTTTTTTATTTTAATTAGTGAAAAAATATAATTATCAACTACTCGAGGTTAAAATTATAATTTACAAATATAAAGTTTATCAATAAGCTGAATAATTGGTCGCTTACTATTTGCAAATGCTATCTTATGTATTGTAAAAAGCCCAACAAGAAATAGTCAAAATTCAAGTTGTATTCATTTCCTAAAAATTATGAGTACATATTTTGTACATACTGTCATTGTAATAAATAGGAAATGGCTATTATCGATGTACGTATTTTATAAATTTATAATGTAGATTTATATTTAACTATATATAATATGTTATATTATATTTAAAATATAACGTGTGATCCAAAATTATTGTCACCATAGGTGGCTCTGAACGATAGAAATAGCTATAAAGTGCATGTCTATTATTAATTCAGATATACTTTCCAGTTTACGTCAACTTTGACAGTGACAGATACTTGTCAGTGTACATACATCAACATTGACTTTTCAAGTTTTAATAAACAAAATTATTATTAATAAATATGGTTTTCACGGATGAACAAAAGCGTGTATCTTTTCAACGTGTTTTCAATCTTTACTATTTGTTTGGAAAGAGACCATAACAACACTGAAGATAGCCGCAGTTGGGCGTGACGTCACACTGCGGCGGATTTTCAGATTAAAGCAAGACCTACGTAATTTTTTGCACAGATAGCTTTGATCCCAGTAATTGTGGATCGCTCGTTATATCTAACGCATTATAACTTTATAAAATAAACACAATATAAGTTTGAAATTCCAATATGCACAGCAACTACGCTAATGTCACTCTCCAAATTCATAATAGTAAATTCATAATAGTAAACAAGGTAAAAAAAGTAAAACATATACTGACCCATTGTTACAGTTAAAAGTCTTTTAAACATTTTTCGAAGTTAATTATTGATATAAATTACAATAATTATTGTGTTAAATAAACAAGTTTAAGTAATTTTATTTGCAGTTTATAAAAGACTGATATTAAAAGTGACATTCGCCACTTAAACCTAACTTCAGCCCCTGAGTAATGACCCGTCAGTAATAAAATATTACTCACGGGTAAAGTAATGGGTGTTATTACCTATTCAAAAATCGTGAATAATGAGCATGTTATTAGACGGTCGTAGAAAAAAATGTTTTTATTGTCCAACTGGTATACCTATTATTTGACAAAATATAAGTATTGGAAAATGTTATTGTAATTGATAATTTATCGATTGAAACGTAAGTAATGTGGAGAACATTTACAAATAGTTTTTAATTATGTAAAACATTTGATAAAATGATGTTCACTACCCTTTCACAATATTGAAAATTAACCATCGATCTACATGCTTGCCTCAATAATAAATTTTTTATATTTATTAAACTAAGTGTATGTATTTGGGAGATACATTTTTAGTAGATTATTTTGATCTAGCATTTTATAGTTTCTAATTTAGTGAAGTGCCTATTTGGGGTTATAATTTTTTTTTAATAGCTAACAAAATTCGACAAAGCTAATCGTAAAAAGTACCTATTGTAGGTTTTATATTTTCCCATTAATAGGTATACTCAATTGCGGTTTGCGAAACTGCACAAGCACTCATAAAATTTCAAAAATAAACTAAATAAATATCTGCAGTTAAAAATATGAAACCTAATTAAATATATGATAGTATTAGACAGGTAACCCAGATAATTTTTGAAGTTATACTTCTTTACGATCCAGAGTAAAATTTTATAATGCCGGGCGCATGCGCACATAGACAGTATGTAGTTCGTTGCTAATCTTTCAAGTTATGTATATCTCAGGGCTTTCAGCGCAAATAAGTCATTAAAAGTATATATTAGTCTTTTTAGTAAATGTATTATTTATCATAATTTTTGTGTCTTTGGATTTGTCTTCCACGGGAATAAGATATTTTATAATAATAGTAAGTATATTTACTTTAAATTTTAAAGTACTTTTGTATACTTCGCTTGGTCTACCTGGCAAAAGTAACTGGCAAAAAATTGCGACCCCTGGCTTCTTCAAATTGTAGACTGGGAATGAATTCAATTCTAACGCATGGAAGATCTTTTCGCCGGTAAAAATTCACCCTCCGATTAAGAGAGGCCACGCTGATAGCTTGATTTGCCTTTTTATAGACGCAATTTAAAACAGCACTAAGTGATTTTCTCAATGAAAATGAGCTGAATACAATAAAAAAAGAATGTGTGTGTACTTTGTACGCACGTAAGAAGTTATACTTCTATTATATGATTATATGATTATAAACGAAATTAATATACTTTTTATTTATATTTTATTTAAATATTAAATTAATTTATACTTACTACTTCTCAAACATTTTTATTAAAACAGTGCCAAAAATTAAAATAATAAAAAAATAAAACACACACAAGTACATTAAAAATGCCACAAATGATTTCTGAACATTAATTGTCGGAAAAATTTTTAACTAAATACGTATTTTCTGAAAATAAAATTATATAATAAATATACTTACAATCATAAAATGTATAAAAAAAAATAAAAAAATAAAAGTTTCTATTGGGATTCGAACCAACTTACCAAGCGGCTGGTATTTGCGTTGTATTTTGAGTCACCCGCATTAAAACTTCGCCACAGAGACAGCTTGTCATTATGTGCGAAGATCGTCTAACTAAACAGATTAACCTTTTGACATTTTTAACTTATGTAAATCAAATTATTTTGATTTTGAATTGAAATGATTTAGAATTGAAAAAATACAACAAAACATAGAGTAAGAAAACAATATATTAGGTGAATATTATTTAAATAAAAGTATTACATACTACTTATGTATTTTGGTAGGTTCAAGGTAGGTATCGGAGCCCGTATAACGACTAATAAATTTCGCAATCACTTGCGTCGTGCAAAGTGGCTATGTTCAAATATCATAACAAAATTTGATCAACTATTTATAAAACACTTACCAGTGAAAGATTCTTTAGCTCTGAATAAGCGAGATCTGCGGCACTCATACTAGTCACAGTTTGATGAGCTTTCACATTGGCATGCAACAATCATCTCTTCTATGTAAATAAGTCCAAAAATATAATATGAAAACTATTTAAAAAGGCAGTATAACCATTAACTAACTTTTTGTTTGTTTGTTTCTCTTCCAACAAATTTTAAAACGCAACAAGCATACATTATAACCAAACCACAGTCCCACAGCTGTGCCACAGCTGCCATATTGGATAATTTTTGTCATGTCATTTGAACATCCAATCAGAACAAAGTTATAATGCGCATGCGCCCGGTCGCTAGGTTTTCCCATATAAAATTTCACCGTCATTACGCCCGTAAAGAAGTATAACTTCAAAAAATTTAAATTTGTTTATTTTAATCGAAGAGACACTAAGTGTTTTTCGACGAATTTTAGATGGAATTGAAATGTGAATAACAAACTACCGTTCGAATATTAAAACCTGATATACAGAAAGGGAACTGAAATACGTGAATTTAAACTTAGATGATTTTTGAATCGTTACATTATAATTGAGTGGATTAGATGCTAAGGCAGGGCTTCCCAAACTGCGCGTCGCGACGCCCTGAGGCGTCGCGGCTTTGTTCCAGGGGCGTCGCGTGTCAGCGCTGACTTTTATTCTATATTTTAAACTGATATTTGACTGAAAGTAATATTAAACAATAATCATATTATCCGTTCCAGCACGTAGCGTTTCGTTTCCGAAAAATATATTGATTTTAATGGTTTCAAATATTAGTCTAGGCGCCAGAGGGGTCACCGTGTCATATTCAATTCTAATGGACAAACTCAACGGTTTCTTATGGATTTTTGGCTGCTGATTACGAATTTCGAGAGGGATTTCGATCCGAGTGGTCAAAAAATTGTTATAAACAATTTAATTGTTTATAAATTGTTTATAAGGCTCTGGCTCACAACTAAAAGAGATAAAAAATGTTTCAAATAAAATTTGTTCCTTAATAAAAAACGAAGAAAAAACCGTTTACTAAACTTAATTCTAACAATTAGAACTCAAGATATTGTAAAATTAGTGCACAATGCAAATTGCAAATTGCAAAATAAGTATTTTTCGAAGCTTTATCGATCGTAACTCGGCTTCTACGCATGAAAATAAGTCTTAGAAGGTGTAGTTTTAAAACTTAATTAACAGGCTTGCAAACAAAGTTTGTTAAATTACTTGATCTTCATTTGTTTTAAAGTTATACCCGTTTGAAATTACAATTTTCTTAAAAATATTGTACATTCATTTGTTTATAAGGGTTTCAAGCAAATTTGAGCTATAAACATTTATACTTTAATGAACAATAACGATAGAAAAACTCAAAAGGAACAATTTGAGGTTATGAAAATGTTCATAAGTTTATTTTTGGCCAAGATGTCGATATTTTAATGGCGCGCGCTATGAGGCGCAAGATCGGCTCACCGCGTAAAGGTTCACGCGCTAACTTCTCGATGCAAATTATAATTTCTATGTATACATACGTTATCTTCATTTTTCATTTTTGAAGATCCTAAAAAAATTTTATCATATAGTTCTTATAATTAAATCATCTACCTCGTATCACCTTTCATTCTATTTACATTGTCTTCTATTTTTTGCACTAAATGAGAACAAAACATTAAAAACTAATATTTCAGAAGTATAACTAAAAAGTAAGTTGATATTATTTATTAATACTATTTTTACAAACATTTTTTTTCATGCATCTGCAAATCTGCATAGAGATATACAGGGAATATCAGCTTTTTTTACATCTGCATAAGTTCTTAGCAAAATTTTAACAGTTACATGGTGGTACAAGTCTGTTCTTGTAGGCAGTAAAACTAAAACTTTTTGAGGCTTCAGAGTCTAGTTATCTATAGGATATCCATATAAAGTGGATAGAGGCTTCAGAGTCTAGTTATCTATAGGATATCCATATAAAGTGGATCTAGTTCTTTTGCAGCATCATCAAGGCCCGTCAATTGTGTGTATGCCGCCACATCATAAATGCTCGTTTTATATGCAATGATGATGCTGCAAAAGAACTCGATCCATTTTTATATGGACATCACATATTGGCTCATTTTCATGCGTAGAAGCCGAGTTACGATCGATAAAGCGTCGAAGAATACATACTTACTTGACTGTGAGCCAATCTTGCGCCTCATAGCGCGCCATTAAAATATCCACATCTTAGCCAAAAATAAACTTACGAACATTTTCGTAAGCTCAAATTGTTCCTTTTGAGTTGTTTTATCATTATTTTTAATGAAAGTATAAATGTTTATAGCTCAAGTTTGCTTGAAAGTTTTATAAACAAATTAATGTACAATTTTTTTAAGAAAATTATAACTTCAAACGGGTATAACTTTAAAACAAATGAAGATCAAATAATTTAACAAACTTTGTTTGGAAGCCTCTTAATTAAGCTTTAAAAGGACAGCTTATAAGGCTCATTTGCATGCGTAGAAGACGAGTTACGATCGGTAAAGCTTCGAAATTTGTAAAGCTTCGATTTGCAATTTGCAATTTGCATTGTGCACTAATTTTACAATATCTTGAGTTATAATTGTCGGATTTAAGTTTAGTAAACGGTTGTTTTCTCGTTTTTTATTAGGGAACAAATTTTATTTGAAACATTTTTTTTATCTCTTTTAGGTTATGAGCCAGAGCCTTATAAACAATTTATAAACAATTAAATTGTTTAAAACAATTTTTTGACCACTCGGATCGAAATCCCCCCTCGAAATTCGTAATCAGCAGCCCAAAATCCATAAGAAACCGTTGAGTTTGTCCATCAGAATTGAAAATGACACGGTGACCTCTATTTGGCGCCTAGACTATATGAACAATTCATACTGTCCGCAGCGTATAGTATGAGACAACTCTTTGTAAAATCAGGTTTTTCGGAGACTACACTACGTGCCGGAACGGTGCGGGCATGATAATATGATTCTTGCTTAACTGGGATAACTGTGTAGGCGTGTGTACGGATGGTGCCCGAGCGATGCCTGGACCGTATGGAGGACTACAAGCTCTCATCAAAACCAAGGCTCCAAGTGTAAAATGGACACATTTTTCATACATAGAGAGGCCTTAGCAGCAAAGAAATTACACCTGAATTAAGTATTGTGATGGATGGCATTATTAAAGTGGTGAACTACACACGATCCGTGAAATCAAGACTTTTCAAGAACTTTATGAAGAAATGCCTTTAATTTACTAATACAATTCTCGTTGGCTGTCCAAAGGCAACGTACTCGTACATGTATACGAATTAAGAAATTAATTTTACACGTATCTACATACAGAATCGCATAATATTGAGCCAAACTTTATTAATTCAGAGTTTATATTAAAATTAGCACACCTCTGGACATATTTAAGAAATTAAATGATCTTAATTAGTCTTTGCATGGAAAAAATACTCATATCCTCCAATTAGCAGATAAAATTACTGGGTTTTAGAAGAAGTTGCTCTTATGGAGGAGAAAATTAGAATATCAAGAAATTGACTGTTTCCCTGCTTTACAAGGTATTCTACAAGAAAAATCGATAGAATTTCTCGATCCCTCTTTAAAAAATATGTTTACGAAACACATGTCATCATTGAGCGAACACTTTGAGAAACATTTTCCCGAAGATCTGGAGCAATATGACTGGGTCAGAAACCATTTACAGTCATCCACACAATCGACACTTTCAACAGAGGAAGAAGAACAACTGACAGAATTGTCTTGTGATTCTAGCCTAAAGCTTTTGGAGCTCAGTTTTTCATGAATATCATGCCATCAGTACTTCTGCATTAAAGATTTTATTATCATTTGCGACTTCGTACCTGTGCGAAACGGGCTTTTGTGAAGTTGCAGTAGTAATTAAAAACAAGTACAGGTCAAACATAAACGTAGAAAAAGAAATGAGATTGGCAATTTCCAAACTGAAGCCCCGGTTTCATAAGCTGTGCTCAAAAAAGCAACCTCACATTAACCAACCAGTTAGGTACATAAATAAATATCCCTTTTTATTTTTGTGCCCATTTTTGATTTCGTTCTTAATTTCTAATAAAAATTATAAATGTTCAAATAGTGTTTTTGTTGTACTTAACTATAACCTGTTACTAGGCGAGTACTAAAATTTGTAACTATTATTGGGGGTCGGGTTGAGGGGCGTCGCAAAAAAATAGCAAAGTCCCAAGGGCGTCGCAGTACGAGTAAGTTCGGGAAGCCCTGTGCTAAGGGGTACAAATGACAATATATTGTAAACTGAGTTAAGTGCACAAAATAATACTAGATAGTATTAAAATTTTAGTGGGAAAGAGATATAGGTCAATTAAACTACTGGTGGCGACATATCGCAGGTTCTAGTTTGACTACTTACGAAATATTTAAAAACAGTTTGATGCAAACAGGTATAACTTCATTTGTATCCCTTTGCCTGTAAGGTGTTGGATATTATTTTTGATGATTTGTTTAGTATCTTTGCAAATCAAGCCCTTAAAAATGTATCATAAAATGGGGTGTAGTTGACCGTTTTCAACTTCAACTAAAGATATTTTCTAGATAACAAAATAAAATGTATTATCTTCATATATCTTCATATAATCTTTATGCATAATATGTGTATAGGTCTTAACTTTAATTTTAGCAGAAAAAACAACGGGTATTTTAAAAAACTAAACTTAGAAAAAATAAATTGCTTCTTTGGTCAACTTCACCCCGAACGGGCTGAAGTTGACTGTCTATGGTTTTACTTAATAAAAATGAGTTTTAGTTAACTGGGGTGAAGATAAACACACTAAAATGATTTTAAATTATAATAAACATTTTAATCAACTTTTTATTACATAAAGAAAGTTACTTATTTAAGATTATATGCAGCCAAGTCAAAACAAAACACAGCTCGCCTCTTCGGCAAATTTTTGGCTCATTTAATACTTTTATTGTGTTACTTACAGGAACATTGTCTTCGTCAAGAATATCAGGCCATATAAATTTTCGCAATTTTGAGAGTTTTAGGAAATTAACATTAGCTTCATCATCTTTAATCGCTGAAATTTGTCCTGCAAAATGTTTAATATTCTTCTTAGTTTGATATTCTATTACAACCCATGAGTTTGCTTGTATATTATTAATGTGAAAGTATTCTGCTTCCTCAGCAATATTACTTTGAATGTCTGCAAGTTCATGGTCTTCTTATCCTTATGTGAGCTCCACACTCTCGCCAAAGTCGATCCAGGTTCAACAAGTACGAGAGTGTAGACGGCCACCTTGTGCAACTTTGCCTCGCTTCGTTCTACTTCCGTTCTCTGTCGTTCTGGCGCGTCTGAGTCAAAGGGATCTTTGTCGGTATCGCACCGCTTGAATGTGTTCCTCGCGAACTAGAACGAGTGTGTAGAGAGGTACTTCGGACTTCGGTCAACTTTTACCCCAGGCTGTGGGTGAAAAAACGTGATATAATTCAGGAATTTTTGAAACCTATCAGGTGTTGTAAAGGACGATGCCAGGAATAACTTCTACTAAAATGTAACCAAAAATATTGTGCGCTTTTTTTTATTGCGATTTTCATTTGTTAAATTTGCAATTTTTAATGATTTTTAATTTTGCAGCTTAGGATATTGATTTTAGAGAAAGACTTTTTAATAGAAAGTTGTAGTAAATTAAAAAACCTACGATTTGAGGTATGGTAAGTTTAATTTCGTTAATTGGTTATTGCAAAACAGCCTGCGAAAGGTCCAAAATGGTCGTTTTTTACAATTGCATTATTTATTGTACAAATATTTTTTTTATTTTTTAAAGCTTTAAAATGAAGATCTTTCAATGCCAAACACAAAAAAACATTGTAAAGCCAGATTAACGAAGTTGTTGCTTAGATATTATAAATTGTTTATCCCAAGAGGTCAAATGTCGAAGGCTATAACTTTTTGAAAAAAAAATCATAGAGAGTTGGTGAAACATTCAATCTGCTTCTAAAGAGTTATTTTTTCATATTCTGATGTAAATAAATGCGTAAAAAAATTTTAAACCTCGAATTTTTGGGTTTGAAAATAAGGGGGCAAATTTCGTTATAAACTTTTAGAGCTGAAGCGGCCCTGTACATCCTATGAGTTTTTAACTTACAGATTATTGTTGCTGAAGATGAAACGAAGATTTATAAAAAAAAATAAAAAAATTCTACGACCAAGTGAAGCCGAGATAATTTTTGGGTTTGAAAATAAGGGGGCAAATTTCGTTATAAACATTTAGAGCTGAAGCGGCCCTGTACATCCTATGAGTTTCTAACTTACAGATTATTGTTGCTGAAGACAAAACGAATATTTATAAAAAAATAAAAAATTTCTACAACCAACTGAAGCCGAGATAATTGTTTTTTATTTTTTTCTTAAATCGTAGTGCCTTTATTTATAACAATTAAGAAATTATTTTACAGTCATTGACTAAAGAAAGACTTATATAAAATATCTTAAAATAAAAATTATTATAAAATATAATTACATTTAATTATTAAAAATTATTTTTAAAATCGGTGCTTTTGCAAGCGGCCGAATTTTGCAAATCGCAGGCTCGCTTCAAATCCGCGCGCTCGGAAAATTTTTACGTAACTTGTATTAAATGTTGATAGAAAATAATTTAATAATATTACCATTATAATATACAGTCTATTTACCACTGTATTTGTTTTTATTGATAAACTTTTATATGTGAAATCCAAAACGAATAGTCACTACAAGAAGAAAAAGTTTTATATTGTATATTATAGTAAGAAGTAACATTATTATTATTATTATTATTATTATATAACAATGAAAAAATTAAAAATATAATTATATATTTCATATATATGTATCATTTTTGTAATATTATTTCTTCAGAAATTAAATTTCAGATATAAAAGTTTATCAAGAAAAACAAATACCGTGGTAAATAGACTGTATATTATAATGGTAATGTTATTAAATTGTTTTCTGTCAAAATTTAATACAAGTTACGTAAAAATTTTCCGAGCGGGAGGATTTGAAGCTAGCCGGGCGATTTGCAAAATTCGGCCGCTCGCAAAAGCACCGAATTTAAAAATAATTTTTAATAAATAAATGTAATTATATTTTATTTTAAGATAATATAAGTCTTTCTTTAGTCAATGACTGTAAAATAATTTCTTAATTGTTATAAATAAAGGCACCACGATTTAATAAAAAAAAACAATTATTTCGGCTTCAGTTGGTTGTAAAAAATTTTTATTTTTTTATAAATCTTCGTTTTGTCTTCAGCAACAATAATCTGCAAGTTAGACATTCATAGGATGTACAGGGCCGCTTCAGTTATAAATGATTATAACGAAATTTGCCCCCTTATTTTCAAACCCAAAAATTATCTCGGCTTCAGTTGGTCGTAGAAATTTTTTATTTTTTTATAAATCTTAGTTTCATCTTTAGCAACAATAATCTGTAAGTTAAAAACTCATAGGATGTACAGGGCCGCTTCAGCTCTAAATGTTTATAACGAAATTGCCCCCTTATTTTCAAACCCAAAAATTAGAGGTTTAAAAATGTTTCACGCATTTATTTACATCAGAATATGAAAATATGACTCTTTAGAAGGAGATTGGATATTTCACCAACTCTCTACGATTTTTTTTTTAAAAAGTTATAGCCTTCGACATTTGACCTCTTGGGATAAACAATTTATAATATCTAAGCAACAACTTCGTTAATCTGGCTTTACAATTTTTTTTATGTTTGGAATTGAAAGATGTTTATTTTAAAGCTTTAAAAAATAAAAAAAATTATTTGTACAATAAATAATGCAATTGTAAAAAACGACCATTTTGGACTTTTCTCAGGCTGTTTTGCAATAACCAATTAACTAAATTAAACCTACCATATCTCAAATTATAGGTTTTTTAATTTACTACAACTTTCTATTAAAAAGTTTTTCTCTAAAATCAATATCCTAAGCTGCAAAATTAAAAATCATTAAAAATTGCAAATTTAACAAATGAAAATCGCAATTAAAAAAAAAGCGCACAATATTTTTGGTTACATTTTAGTAAAAGTTATTTCTGGCATCGTCCTTTACAACACCTGATAGGTTTCAAAAATTCCTGAATTATATCCTGAAATCGACCTATTTTTCACCCACAGCCTGGGGTATTTGGCGAGGTAACTTCGCCGAGAGTGTGGAGCCCGCTTTATGCTTATACACACTCGGCATTTTACAAATTTATTGTCGATAAGTAGGTCGTATTGTATTGTCGTAAGTATTGTCGTATCTTTAAAAATATTTTACGCGTCAGCTCCCGTCCGCTTTTCAAACTACGAAACAATAAAGCAGCGTCGATTCAATGTAGGCCCTGCAAGTTTTGACCTGATGGACATCTTCACCCCGGCGGTCAACTTCGCCCCAAATTTAAGCGAAAAAGGCATAAGTTGACAAATTTGAAGATTGTAACGAAACTTAAAAATTCATTCAAAATTATTAACTGGTATTTTTATCTACAGTTAATGATTCGTTGAAATATTACCAACAGTTGCTAATAACATTTTTAGTATAATGATTTTTATAACAAAGTTTAAGAATATTCATTTTCTTACAAATTAATTTAATAATTTCGAGGCCGCGTTTTTGGTATATACAAGAAAAAAAACTCTTAAATTTTACATAAAATATGTTCAACATACATTTACAATGAACAGAATTAGCATAAAATTTACTAATGTTAATAACCAAAAAAAATAAGCATATTGGAATCATTTTCAAATTTTTTAGTCAAATTCACCCCAGAGGTCAACTACAAAACATTTTGCAGTATTCAAAATAAGTGAAATAATAACACAAAATGTACCAAGTAAGTTTTCATGAATAAAAAAGTTTAATTTATACGGAATTTTTCTTTTATTTTAATTTACGAATTTAAGAAATTCGTAAGGTACTTAAGTGGCAAAGAGAAACAAGTGCAAAATTTGAAGCATAGGGGTACAAATGCGAACATTTTTTTTTTCAAATTTCAATTATTTTGAATGAAAATAATTACTAACTTTACAAAAGCTTTTACAATTAGATAAATAAAAGCTATAAAACAAACTATAAATAAGTTTATAAGTGATTAATTTGCTGTAGAATTTACTATGTAAATTTATCTTTTAGACTCCGTTTTGCTCAATTGAACCATGTTTTCATTTGTACCCCTTAGCACCTGGTCCGCTCAATTGCAAACAGTGTTTCGAAATTGTTTGAATACTTCACGTGTTTACCTGTACGTCTCAAAACTTTCTTGTGTAAAATAAAAGTACGTCATAAATATTCAACACATACACAATCGAAAACGTTAGATCGATCCGTATATTAAAACTTTACCTCAAGTTTAGAAGAGACTATTTACACTAGAGCACACTAATTTGTTCGAGATCTATGCGAACTCTCCCAACGACGACAAAGTTCTACCAACTCTGCGGTGCAATCTCCTCTTAATTAAATTTAAATCTGTTTGGAGAAGCTTTGCTCACTAGTTACATCGTCTCATTGGCCTTTACGTTTACCGTTTTTGTCTAGTATTCAATGGCTCGATCCGTTAACTTTATAAGTGGCCATTTTTGATTAGGTTTAAGATTTAATATCGTTATGTCTATGAGTTTATAAGAGTCATAGGTAGAATAAATGAATATGAATAGGACAAATATACAGTGAGGACGTTGAGGGTCGAATAAATTCATTTTCTCGAGAATGGCCATTTTGGATATAAATCGAGAAACATATCGATTTTTATTTTTAAATTATAATTTTTTGGCATATATCCTACTAGTGACGTCATCTACCTGGGCATGATGAAGTACATAATCGATGATTTTTTTAAATAAGAATAGGGGTCATGTGCTAGCTTATTTGAAAGGTTATTCAATACTCTGTTCAGTAATATAAACATTAACATATTTATAAATATAAATATAATAAATGATGGTTTTGCTTGTTTTCGATTCAGAGGGTTGCACACCAGCTAGACAGGCTGTTTCTACCATTTCAGGCGTCCTCAGTAGTCCTCAGGCTACTAACTAACGAAAGCTACTGAGGACGCCTGAAATGGTAGAAACAGCCTGTCTAGCTGGTGTGCAACCCTCTGAATCGAAAACAAGCAAAACCATCATTTATTATTTTTATTTCCTTTACTCGGATTTGAGTACTGAAAGTTCCTCTGCTGTCCGTGTTTCCTAGACGAATGAAAACGGATTGTGATCGTTTCCCTTTCGTTTTCTATATTCGTCGTCTGCTGTCTTATTAATTGAAAAAGTCGCAGATTAAGGATGTACCAGTAAGAACTTTCAACACGAAAAATCTCAGTTTTAAAATACTATTTACCATTTTTAATTCTTATTAAATTGGTGGATTCTGCATCTGAGATTCTTCAATTTATTAACATATTTATTTATACAGCGTGTCCACAACTATTTTGTTTGAATTAAAATGATTAAGACAAAAAGATTTGCAATTTATTTAATGCAAAATACATTTTATTGCTGCCAGAAAACAGAAAAAAAATTTATTTGCAAATAAACTTCGCTTTCGGCTTAAATTAAATGTTCAAACTGCCAAGACGCAGGTGGGTGACAGCTTTAATATTGAATTTAAGCGAAAAACAATATTTATTTGTCAAATTTAAAATTATTGTTAAAAATCCACAAGGAAAAAGTTTTCCTGTAGTTAGATGTATACCATATATTACAAAAAACGACTAAAATCCTGTATAAAAGGTATATTTTAAAAATCCCTAAAAAGAGTTACATCACAGAACTAGTTTTCGATCGGATGGCCGATCATCATCAGTGCTCACGTGATCTAACCTGCTAACCACCAAAATACAATATTATAATTATATTGTATTTTGGTGGTTAGCAGGTTAGATCACGTAAGCACTGATGTAGTCCTTTTTAGGGATTTTTAAAAATATACATTTTATAAAGGATTTTAGTCGTTTTTTTTATTGTTAAAAAATGCACAAAATGGTACTTTATTCTGCATCGATTATTTGTAAGTAAACAATTAAAAATGACTACACTTTTTTTAAAATCAGATAAAATTAGGGGAGCCCTTCACTACTCTACATCCCATCCACTCTGGCGTACCCCAAGGAAGTGTCCAGTGGACTCACACTGTGCCTCCTGTCCACAGCAGATATACCAACTTCAGGTCGTACAACGATTGCAACATAATATGCTGATGACACTGTCCTAATGGCCTGCCACGAAAATCCGGCCCTAGCTTCTCAGATACTACAAAGTCACTTAAATAGACTTGAATTATGGTTTAAACTGTGGAGAGTCAAAGTTAATAGCTCCAAGTCAACACACATTACGTTTACACTAAGGAATGTGATAAATCCAGCTGTAACCTTTAACAACATACCACTGCCAATAAGAAGTGACGTCAAATACTTTGGAATTTACCTAGACAGCCGCCTAACATGGCAAAAGCATATTTGGAACAAACGACTGCAACTGGGACTCGTATATAGAAAGATGTACTGGTTCATGAATCAAAAATCACGCCTAAGTCTAGATAATAAACTGCTGATCTACAAATGTGTACTGAACATATGGACATATGGCATCCAAATCTGGGGAACTGCCAGTGAAACAAATTTACTCAAGATACAGCGCGTTCAATTAAAAGTTCTAAGGCAACTGTGCCAAGCTCATTGGTACATTTCCAACGATAATATACATAGGGATCTCCAAGTCCAAACCGTCAAAGAAGAAATTGTTTCTCTGTGCTCCCAGTACCACAATAGACTACAGGTTCACCCAAACATATTGGTCACCAATCTCCTGACACCCCTACAGAACAGAAGACTAAAAAGAACAGACACTCTTGACCTCAACACTAACTAATCATTCCAACTTATTACTATTGTACTATTCAAATTAATTAAATTAATAATTATTAATAACTGTATTAATTCAATTATTATTGTACTCTTTTAGGTATTCACCACTGGGTGAATACTGACTGTGTCACTTTCTTAACACTCATAGGTATTGTTTAACATTTTGTATAAAATAGATTGCAATAAAATGGATGTCAAAAAAAACTTTTTTTAAATATGAAACAGTGAGACCTTACGAATAGAATGAGATCAAAAAAGCCCTTTTAGACATTGACGAAACACCTGTACAGCCATTTAAAAATGAATTCCTTGAACTAGACAATAATTAAACAATTTACTTTCTAAATAAACTTATAAAGTATAACAACAATCAAGATCTAGTAAAACAACTCATACAGGAAAGACATTTTTGCACAAATATACCTACATAATTATAAATTACAAATCTCGAAATTTGGTGATTGATCTTACTAAACAAACTACAAAATTGTGTAATGCACATGTTTATGCCTAAAATAATAAAAACATTAGGAATAGGTACCATTTTTATTTGAAATAACCTACAATTTCACTTGAAAAGAAATTTATTAGAAATTTATTTTGACGTTTCGATTTATACTTCGGAAATAATTGTTCTTAAATATTACAGAATAAACTTATTTCAAAGTAAAATTTATTCTAAGTAAAAATATTGTGTTACGATGCCACAGAAAATAGTTTCAGAATAATACCATTGAAGTATGTACCTATTAATGAGGTAGAGTAGATGCAAAACCACATATAAAAGGTAAACTGATGAGCTAGTCATACCTTTTACAGTTTGCAATTTCCGGCTTTTCATCCGTTTTGCCACATTGTGACAAGTTCTCTTGAAACGTTATCCGTAAATCCGGCAGTTGGGGATTTCGTATTTTAGCATGTACTTTCCACCCTTAATCATCTTTTTATTATCGTTCGTGAATTGTGTGTTTGTGTGCTTTGCTTGACCCTTATCGTTTAGGGAAAGGTCAAGCCAATCATAATTTCCTACGCTTCAGGTAGAATTACAACGGCAGCTGTAGGAAACAGTGCTGGATATTAATTTTCTTCTTTATATTTCCCGTGAAAAGTTGTAAGTTCCATGTTTGTTATTTATAGTTAAATAGTTATTTATCTTTCCGTTTTGTTTTACTATGTTTCTTCTAAAAATACGGGTGTAACAAAAAGTCAGGTCATAAATTAAATCACATATTCTGAAACCAAAAATAGGTCGATTGAATCTAACTTACCTTAGTACAAATGTTCACAGAAAAAAAGTTACAGCCCTTTTAAATTACAAAATGAAAATCGATTTTTCCAATATATCGAAAACTATTCGAGATTTTTGATTGAAACTTGATATGTGGTACTCTTATAGTAGGGCCATCTCAAAAAATAATAACAGTGAAATTTGTACACCCCTAAATTTTATGGGACTTTTGTTCCCTTAAACCCCCCCCCAAACTTTTATATACGTTCCAATTAAATTATTACTGCGGTACCATTAGTTAAACACAATATTTCTAAAACGTTTTCGCCTCTTCGTATTTTTTCGATAAGCCAGTTTTTATCGAGATTTCTTTTTTATTATGTTTACATAAAAAATTTATGGAAATTTTGTTCCCTTAAACGCCGTAAACGTTTGTGTACGTTTCAATTAATTGATTATTGTGGTACCATTAGTTAAATTCAATGTTTTTTTGAAAACTTTTTTGCCTCTTAGTATTTTTTCGATAAACGATTTTTTTAATCAACTATTTATAATGGGAAATAAGCCACAATTTTACCAAAAAAAGATTTTATTAACGTTTCGAAGGCCAAATCGGCTTTCGTTGTCAGTAGTATTTTGTATTTTGACAACGAAACCCTATTTGGGCTTCGAAACGTTAATAAAATTTTTTTTGGTAAAATTGTGACTTATTTCCCATTACAAATAGTTGATTATAAAAATACCACAAGGAAATAAGTTTCAGAAAAACGATTTTTTATCGAGATATTAATATGTTTCAAAATACACCTAAAAAATGTAAATTCACAATATATTTTTGTAATATTACCAGGTCTCTATAATCTAAATAATTAAGTTTTTCTCAATTGAACCATTTTATCACTTGTACCCCTTAGCATCTGGTCCCCTCAATTACCATGTGTTGGATTTTACAAATGTTCAATATATCTCGATAAAAACTGACTTAACGAAAAAATACCAGGAGGCGAAAAAGTTTTAAAAACATTGTGTTTAACTAATGGTAGGTACCGCAGCAATTATTTCATTGGAACGTACTCAAAAGTTTGGAGGGTTTAAGGGAACAAAAGCCCAATAAAAACTTTATGGAGTGTAAAAATTTCACTGTTATTATTTTTTTGAGATGGCCCTACCATAACAATACTACTTGTCCATTTTCAATAAAAAATCTCTAATAGTTTTCGATATATTGGAAAAAATCGATTTTCATTTTGTAACTTCAGAGGGTAGTAACTTTTTTTATGTGCATATTTGTACTAAGGTATAACTAATGTACAAATATGCACATAAAAAAGTTACTGCCCTCTGAAGTTACAAAATGAAAATCGATTTCTTCCAATATATCGAAAACTATTAGATATTTTTTATTGAAAATGGAAATGTGGTATTCTTATGGTAGGGCCATCTCAAAAGTAATAACAATGAAATTTGTACACTCCATAAAGTTTTTATGGGGCTTTTGTTCCCTTAAACCGTCCAAACTTTTGAGTACGTTCCAATGAAATAATTGCTGCGGTACCATTAGTTAAACACAATGTTTTTAAAACTTTTTCGCCTCTTAGTATTTTTTCGATAAGTCAGTTTTTATCGAGATATATTGAACATTTGTTAAATCCAACACATGGTAATTGAGGGGACCAGATGCTAAGGGGTATAAGTGATAAAATGGTTCAATTGAGAAAAACTTAATTATTAAGATTATAGAGACCTGGTAATATTATGAAAATATATTGTGAATATACATTTTTTAGATATATTTTGAAACATATTAATATCTCGATAAAAAATCGTTTATCGAAAAAATACTAAGAGGCTAAAAAGTTTTAAAAACATTGAATTTAACTAATGGTACCACAATAATCATTTAATTGAAACGTACACAAACATTTAGGGCGTTTAAGGGAACAAAACCCCCATACATTTTTTATGTAAACATATTAAAAAATAAATCTCGATAAAAACTGGCTTATCGAAAAAATACGAAGAGGCGAAAAAGTTTTAGAAAAATTTTTGACCCACTTTTGGTCCTGGTAACATGCAAATTTGTTAAAAGGGGTCCTTTTTGAGTAAGATTGTGCAAAAAATCCAAATCGGAATATTTTTCCTAGCGGATGCGCAGTGGCTTTCTGGACTATAGGTTCAATCGAACTATTTTTAATCCCAGAACATGTGACATAATTTATGACCTATTCTATAAAATAACTAAGATGTTTAAAAATACAATTTGAGTATATTTTGAAAGCAATAATGTATTCACAACAAAGGTTTGTACGAGTATACGGCCTCCCCTTTAATGATAAATAGACTGTTCTATTTTTAGGCGAGCGGTAGCAACTCCTAAAATTACGTTATACCGACCACGAAAATCAACTTTAAGATGAATGGTCAATGTTGGTGATTCTTTATATTGTCGATACCGCTGAATCTGAATATGAAGTTTATTTTTATCTAGACGTGGTGGTACATGTTAAAAAATAAAATTTTATGCAAAAGTGCGAAAAATCAATTTTAATGATTTTTCGACTTTACCTCGCTGTATCTTTGGTCGCTATAAATATTTCCTTTAAAAATTTTACTGTTTCATCTTTGAAGTATTTAAATAAGAATGTGCTTTATTTTTATTCAAACTGTTTAAACAAATTAAAAGAGGAGTTGTTAATTTTTAAACATTTTGTCGTCAGATTTCGTTAGTTTCATGTTTACTTAAAAAAGTTGTGTGACAAACTTTTTAGTTTATAATTTTAGTTTATAGTTTATAATTTTCACCAACACAGGAATAAAATATAATTCATGAAGAAGTTTTTTGGAAAATTTCAAGTCAAAGTATATGCAATAAGAAAAAAGTTATGTGACTTTATAGACGAGTGGCACTCTTAAAATAACGCTTATTTCTCAAGATACTGATCACGGTATGGTGAATGGCTAATTTTCGTCTAACCTAAGGTTTTGATGGTGCTGAAAACGAAAATAAGGTTTATTTTAAATCATCATTTTCATTTATAACTCTTGCATTTTTAATTTGACGAAGAAAAGTCATTCTTCATAAAAAAAGCTCTTCATGGTCTAAGATTTATGATGCAACAATCACATAAAAAATGTTATTAATTTTATACGAGGTATATAAAAAATATGAATTTTGAGTAAAGTATCTTTATAGTTCACATCATTTAAATTAGAATGATATACCTACATAATTGCAAATTGAAACATAATTGTTAATTCTAAACAACTTTTCGTAATAGTAATTTTCCATATTATGAATTTACAGTGCCGGCAAAAAAAATCTTTACATTGCCAAATAAATCACCAAATTTAAAGATAATTTGCATGAGTTCTGTCTGCGCTTGGAGGGGGGTAGGTGAGGGGAGATAGCGTACTTTCGACGGCAATTATCTGTAGTTTACGGACCGCTTTGCTTATTTAGGGTATTCTGCGCGTTTGCACTGTAAACAGTTAGCTTTTCCCGGGTAGTCAGTGTTAAACTTCTTCTCATTTACCGCGAAGTTTGAGATCGTCTAATTCTAAATTGAACTGACAAATGGGTCGAAAGAAACTCACAAAAGAGAAGAAAGTTTGTTTATTATTTATATTTTATTATTTTTAATAAAAAAATTAGGCTATAACAAATTTTAAAAATCACTTAAATCGGACAACAGGTTTAGGAAATATGAGACATCAAAAATGAGCCACTTTTAAAGTGGGCGGTTAATTTTGGGCCAGATGAGTGTAGAAGCAGATTTTGATCGTGATAAGTAATATGCACAAATAGACTGGGAGATATTATACAGAAGTTCAACCACGATTTTCTGAGTCTCGCCCTTTGAAATACTGGAAGGTTCGAGGAGGTACTTATAATTTGTGAAAAAATCCACGGGTTTGTTGTGACATGGGCACACATGACAAAAAAAATGGGGAGTTGCGAGGAATTTCTGAGTCCTATGAATATAAAAATTATAAGGGTTTTTTTGTGGCGCTCGTCATCCAGATAGCGCACCAAAATTTGGGAATAAGTAGAGCATGACGTAACTAAACAAAATCTCCTTTGGCGGAACGCTGCGTGGGGGACAAAGGGGTGGTGGGCAGGGGTGAATATATAAATTATAAAGGGTTTTTGTGACGTTTGCTCTTATAATTTTTATATTAACTCCTGCCCACCACCCCTTTGTTCCCCATGCAGCTTTCCGCACCTGTAGATTTTGCTTAATTACGTCATGATCTACTTATTCCGTTCCCAAATATTGGTGATCTATCTCGATCATGAGCGTCGCAAAAAAAATAATACAAACCGCGACTTTGACCCCTTCCCTCTTCTCCCACTCTGGTTTCCGCCCGCAAGGGAAACTCATGTACACAACTAATTCAACATATCCCCGTATAGTTTTTCCATATTACTTATCACGAGCAAAATCCGCTCCCAGCTCTTGGACTCCAAGTTTCTGTGGTAGTTCGAATGTTACACACGTAGTTTTCCTAAATAGTATCTAATTTGTCTAATACTCGTCGAATGTTCTCCAGCAATTTTGCATTTAAATCAGTTGACTAACTATGTGTATGCCCACGTGTGTTGCAAATATCGTCTAAACGATAATTCAATGAGGAAGCAGGTCACCTAATAGGTAACTTTGCAGGTCGGTTAATTTGAATATCGATGACAATATTCGATTAAAGGTTAAGCAATTCAAAATACGAGGGACAGTCAGAAACTATTAGTCATTATAGATTTACTGTGAAGTGAAAAACTTCTATATAAAATAATATATGTTTTAAATTTAATAAAAAATGATATTTTCCAAACAGATATAGTTTCATCCGAAAGTTTTCGATCTTATCATGCCATCATCAGTGACCATTTAGTTAGCAATTGAAACCAGCCCAGTTAAAAAGGTGTAATATTGTTTGTCCGCTATAACTTTTCCCATGCGTCACGATTTATTTTCAAACAAATTAAGTCAAAACATAAAGTGAAAGAACGTCGATGTGTATATACATTTTGTATACTGTATACTATATACTTCACACATCGGCGTACGTTTCTATTTATGTTTTGACTTAATTTGTTTGAAAATGAATCGTGACGCACAGGAAAAGTTATAGCGGACGAACTATAACCTGTTATTGGTTAGGAGTAATAATTTTATCTAGAAAGTAAATTGTTTAATAATTATATAATATATAATATTATCCCGTTTTATACCGCTGACGCGGCTTTGGGATTATAGAAGGGTAGTCTGCTATATATATCTGCGTTCCACGGTCACCTTTCAGTACAGACTCTTATGAAGAACAGTGTTGCGAAGAGATATTAGTATTTATATTAAATAAATTTGAAAGTATTTTTATACCTCATTTGGTCTATTAAATTTGTCAGTATGTGTGAGAAATCTTGTAAGCTGTCAAAGCAAAGGGAGTTTAGCTCGGTGGTAGCGCGTTCGACCGGAGATCGAGAGGTCCCTGGTTCGAATCCGTGTGTTATCTAACTTTTTTTATTTTTAGTATTGTTTTAATAAAAAATTTTGGAACGTAGTAAGTAAAAATTAGTTTAATTTTTAAATACAAATAACCTGTTGAAAGTATATTTGTTTCGTTGAAATCATATAAGAAGTATAACTTCTTACGTGCGTACAAAGTACACGTGTTAAAAAGTACATTTTTAAGGCACTCATGTGAATTGCAGAATTCGCTTCGCTCATTCTGTAAACTTTCACGTGCTTGCCTTAAAATTGTACTTTTAACATTTATATCATAAATAACTATTAAATATAATATTAATCACAGGCTAATTATAATTAATATTCAAATGATATATCTTTAATATCGTATAAATATCTTTCATAGTACCTATCTATGAATTATTTAAAAATAATAAAACCCACAGAAAACCAATAGTCCTGTCGCCAGGGGGGGTACAACGGCCTCGTTAATTCAGATGGACTTACTCAAGTTTTTTTTATGTATTTTGACCCGTAGAACACGAATTTTTTGGGTAACAGTTGATCCGAATGTCGATAAGATTGTTATAGACCAAGAACTTGAGGAATCAAATAACAGCGATTTTTGGCAAAACAAAACAATATTTTGTATTTTTTGGGCCATTTTAAGTAAAAAATATTTCTACAAGTTTTTTCGTAGGATGCACAGTTTTCGAGATAAACGCGGTTGAACTTTAAAAAAATCGAAAAATTGCAATTTTTGAACCCGAATAACTTTTGATTAAAAAATAAAATAGCAAGTCTGCTTACCGCATTTGAAAGTTTAAGTCAAATTATATCGGTTTTGATTATTTGCATTGGTAAAAATTTATTTTTTTATTGTTTAACAAAGCTATAAACACGTAGGGTTTCCCGTGCTTTTACATGCGTTTTAACGCATGTAACGTAGAAATAGTCTTGATTGCACTAGTACCTATTCTACCTACTCGTTCGATTTTAAATGAGAAATCATAGAAACATCACTCACGCACTAGTTGTTTGTAGCTTTGTTTAACAATAACACAATAAATTTTTAGCAATGCAAATAATCAAAACCGACATAATTTGACTTGAACTTTCAAAGGCGCTAAGCAGAATTGCTATTTTATTTTTTAATCAAAAGTTATTCGGGTTTAAAAATTGCAGTTTTTCGATTTTTTCAAAGTTCAACCGCGTTTATCTCGAAAACTGTGCATCCTACTAAAAAACTTGTAGAAATATTTTTTGCTTAAAATGACCCAAAAAATACAAAATATTGTTTTGTTTTGCCAAAAATCGCTGTTATTTGATTCCTCAAGTTCTTGGTCTATAACAATCTTATCGACATCCGGATCAACTGTTACCCAAAAAATTCGTGTTCTACGGGTCAAAATACATAAAAAAAACTTGGGTAAGTCCATCTGAATTAACGAGGCCGTTGTACCCCCCCTGGCGACAGGACTACAAGGCCAGAATAAAAAAAAACCACAAATTTTCAAATCAAGATGTTTTGGACTTCTGGAATATTCTATTTAGACGGACTTTAAGTTCGTCTGTTTAAAACCGGCAACACTGAGCTGCAAGGTTCCATAAGTTTTATATTGGGATATACTGCCCACACTGCAAAGTGACTGCGGAACGCAGAATATTAGGGCCTACGGTATAAAAGGAAGGTAACAGGGCCAGTGCTACGCTTCAACCGCCTACTATTATTACTACAGCACATACTTTGCCTGCATTTAACTGATGGTTTACAACGATACCTAAAAATATTGTTCACGTTCCCTGAAAACAGCTCGAAATAGGTGATAATCCTTCCACCACCGGACTTAAAAGAGAACAAACGCTATCAAACGAAGAGACTCTGTTCTTTTTACAACCCTCTCCGCCAATGATCATATCAAAACAGAGAGTATCGCCAAAAACAAAGAAAAAATACTGACACCTATGTAGAGAATATACCTGTGAAGTAATTTTAGGTACAGTTGAGTCCCCGAGTCTTTACCCGTGCGTCACCATTTAATTAACTATTTATATGGGAAATAAGCCACAATTAGATTGAAAAAATAATTTTATTAACGTTTCGATGCCCAAATCGGGTGTCGTTGTCAAAATACAAAATACTACTAAAATAAACAAAAATGTTGTTGCTAAGTAAAATATTCTTCTAATAATTTATTTAACCTGACTCATTTATATTGGCAATTCAGACATATATTATAATACAGGGCCGTAACTACCATTGAGCAACCGGGGCAGTGCCCCGGGGCCCCCGCCCAAGGGGGGCCCCGCAGGTGCCCCTTTTTTGACCGTGCATAGAGTTTAACGAGGAAAATAAAAATATGTATTTTAAAAGCCGATCCCAACGAAATATTTTCAAATGACACAATTTTAAAAAGACCTTACAGGGGCACCCTAGAACTGAACATAAAGTTTTAATTTTTCACTGGAGAAATTAGTATTTTCGACTAAAATTCAATTGGAACAGAACCCTTAGAAGGGGGCTCTGAGGCCTGAGCTGAGCTGTGGCTCCCCAGGCCTTGAGGCCTTAACATAAAAATTTAAATAAATACTCAGGGAATTAGTTATTTTGGCGTAATAAAACCTAAAATGCCATTGGAAGAGGGGCCCGCGCTAAGCTGGGGCCCCGAGACCTTTCGTTAAGATATAAATTGTTACTAAGGAAATTAGTTATTTTGGTGAAATAAAAACTAAAATGCAACCGGAATAGCGGCCCCCGGTCCCAGCTACTTTGTCTTAACCACTTTACTGGTCACTGCTGAAGGTACCGGATATCGTTTTCTAATATGCTCGTCAAATAGGATCCTGCTCTCATTAGAGCTGTACCTATACAATTACTTCCCGACGGTCTCCTCCTTCTTGACATTTTCCGTCAATTTTTCTTCCACTTTTTCCATATCGAATTTTACCGCATTCTTGACTTTTTCTTCCACTTTTTCAATTTTCTGTATCTCCTCAGCAATCTGATTTACTTCTTCCTGCATTTTCTCTAAATAAACCTTCATATCGTCATATTTTTCCATTCGGTTTTGAAGTTTCAAGAAATTTTCTTTTTATTGTTTCATTATATTATCTCATTTTGTTTTACTATCTGTTCATTTTGTTGTTTTTCTTTTAAATTTTTTAAAGCGAATAAAAAATAGGGTGATTTCAACTAAAATAGCAATATGTAGGTTCAAGAAACTTCAGTCATAGAATCCATTAAAATGCGTTTTCAAGGGGTTCTTCTTCTTCTTCTTCTCCTTAACTCAGGCGAGACTCGTTAGTCTCTGGCACTTGGTCATAAGACCTTTGTACCAAACCCTGTTCTTCTCCTTAAACTTTAATAAGTCCTGTGGCCTCAACGAAGGCCAACAGTTTTCTTATTGGTAGTTTTAAGATCTCTTCTGGTTCAAACCTCATTTGACCAGTGAAGTTCTGCCTTACATCACCTAGCACACTGCAATAGCATAGTATGTGTATGGCAGTTTCTTCTTTCAAGGGGTTAAATACCAGACATTTTTCAGGACCCCGCCTTCTGCTGGGGGCTAAACCCCCAGACCCCCGGCAGGGGCCCCCAGGTCACCTTTGCCCCGGGGCCCCTAAAATCGTAGTTACGGCCCTGATATTATACATTTTAAAGTAGAAGACTTTAAAACTATATTGCCAATATTTATGAGTTGCGTTCCTGGGACGACTTTACTGAAAGATAGTTCATGAGTCAGATTAAATATTTCCCATATAAATAGTTAATTATAAAAATGACACAAGGAAATAGCTTCAGAACGTCACCATTTAAAGCATACGAAATAAGTCGGAAATGTACTAAACGCAACAGTCAGTGACAGAAAGTGGGTAATATTCCAATCACTGGTTATAGTATAAAATTTGACGTTATCAAATAAATAGAATGTCAAATTTAAGTTTTGCTTTAAAATTTTGGTGCATAATTACAGCTACATTTGAGGTAGCTTAATAATTTTTTTTTAATATCATTGATTCTGTTAATACAAATTACAAAATAGTCTGGTCAATTGGCTATGCCAAGGCCATTAAAAAAAATATCATTGATTAATAAATAAATAAACAATTTATAAAAAAATTCGATAACATAATATTTTCTGTTTGTTATTTTATTTACTTTGGCGGAACATTAGACACAATCATTCCTTAACTGTGTCAACAATGAGGTTATTTGTACGTTGTCAAAATTTATCGTAAAATAACATAAACTTATCATAAAATTTTTAACTCCAATATAAAATTAGTTGTGAAAACAACTGTTTGTATACTATAAAAAACTTCAAAACGCAAAAATTCGACAAAATAACAGCAAAAAATTCAACAAACTGACAGCCACAAAAGTAAACAAACCAAAACGTCAGAAATTGTACTTAAAATATGTGAAAACATCCCCAATCGTCCTTCTTTGTACCTATCTCTTTTCAATGCACTGAGTCTAGATCGTTCATAAAAATAACATGTGTTTTTACTTAATAACAGGCGGCAGCTGGTTTGTCATTAGTTTCATGCGTGGAAGAGAATGATGCTACATAAAAAGTATGTTTTATCTAGCCAGGTATTAATGACGCACGGGCACAGTATATAGAGGTTCCACAGTAAAATCACTCTTCTGTCGGCGCTTTGATCTCAGGAAGTAATACAGGCAGTACGCAATTGGTAATTCATCCAGTGGTGGACGCGGGTTTTCCCTGTTAAAAGCCGTACGTTTCTATGCGAATAGCAATGAGAGAGTGGGGCAAAAGCGACTTCCAACATTGCGCGGTCGCCATGCGCGATCACAGATTTTACTTCCAATTTTTCGGAGAGTGGTTCTACTGTCCCTCTTTATACTGTGGCACGGGTAATAGTCTAAGAGCTGGGAGCGGATTTTGTGCGTGATAAGTAATATGGAAAAACTATATGGGGATATGTTGAACTAGTTGTGTACATTACTTTCCCCAACGGCCGGAAACCAGAGTGGGGGCCGAGGGTAGATATAAGGGGTCAAAGTCGCGGTTTTTATTATTTTTTTTTGTGACGCTCTTGATAGAGATAGTGCACCAAAATTTGGGAATAAGTAGGTCATGACGTAACTAATTAAAATCTCCAGGGGCGGAAACCTGCGTGGCCGACAAAGGGTGGGGGAAGGGGTGAAAATTAAAAATATAATTGCGTTTTTTGTGACGTTCCTGATCGAGATAGTGTACCAAAATTTGGGAATAAGTAGTCCATGACATAACTAAGTAAAATCCCCAGAGCCGGAAACCAGATTTGGGGACGAGGGTAGTTATAAGGGGTTAAATTCTCAGTTTTTATTATTTTTTTTTGTGACGCTCATGATCGAGATAGTCCACCAAAATTTGGGAATAAGTAGGTCATGACGTAACTAAGTAAAATCTCCAGGGGTGGAACGCTGCGTGGCCGACAAAGGGGTGGGGCAAGGGTGAATATAAAAAATATAAGGGGTTTTTGCGACGTTCGTGATTGAGATAGTGCACCAAAATTTGGAAATAAGTAGACTATGACATAACTAAGTAAAATCCGCAGAGCCGGAAACCAGAGTGGGGGACGAGGGTAGTTATAAGGGGTCAAATTTGCGGTTTTTATTATTTTTTTATGACGCTCATGATCGAGATAGTCCACCAAAATTTGGGAATAAGTAGGTCATGACGTAACTAAGTAAAATCTCCAGGGGTGGAACGCTGTGTGGTCGACGAAGGGGTGGGGCAGGAGTGAATATAAAAAATATAAGGGGTTTTTTGCGACGTTCGTGATTGAGATAGTGCACCAAACTTTGGGAATAAGTAGACCTTGACATAACTAAGTAAAATCCCCAGAGGCGGAAATCAGAGTGGGGGACGAGGGTAGTTTTAAGGGGTAAAAGTCGCGGTTTTTATTATTTTTTTTTTTCGTGACGCTCATGATGGAGATAGTGCACCAAAATTTTGGAGTAAGTAGGCCATGATGTAACTAAGTAAAATATCCAGGGGCGGAACGCTGCTTGGGGTACAAAGGGATGGTAGGCAGGGGTGAGGATAAAAACATAAGGGGTTTTTGCCGTTCGTGATTGAGTTAGTGCACCAAAATTTTGGAATAAGTAGATCATGACATTACTAAGTAAAATCTCCAGGGGCGGAACGCTGCCTGGGGGACAAGTGTTGTGCTGCGTCACAAAAAAAATAATACAAACTGCGACTTTGACCACTTAAAACTACCCTCATCCCCAACTCTGCTTTCCGCCCCTGGAGATTTTGCTTAGTTACGTCATGATCTACTTACTTCCAAATTTTGGTTCACTATCTCGATCACGAACGTCGCAAAAAACCCCTTATATTTTTTATATTCACCCCTACCCCCACCCCTTTTTCGGCCACGAAGCGTTCCACCCCTGGAGATTTTACTTAGTTACGTCATTACCTACTTATTCCCAAATTTTGGAGCACTATCTCGATCTTGAGCGTCACAAAAAAAATAATAAAACCAGGAATTTTACTCCTTAGAACTACCATCGTCGCCCACACTGGTTTCCGGCTCTGGGGATTTTACATAGTTATGCCATGGTCTACTTATTCCCAAATTTTGGTGCACTATCTCAATCACAAACGTCGCAAAAAACCCCTTATATTTTTTATATTCACCCCTACCCCTTAGTTACGTCATGACATACTTATTCCCAAATTTTGGAACTATATGGAATAACTACCCTCGTCCCCCAATCGGGGTTTTCCGGCTCTGGGGATTTTACTTAGATATGTCATGGTCTACTTATTCCCAAATTTTGGTGCACTATCTCGGTCAGGAACGTCACAGAAAACCCAATTATAATTTTTATCCCCTGTCCCCACCCCTTTGTCGGCCACGCAGCGTTCCTCCCCTGGAGATTTTAATTAGTTACGTCATGGCCTACTTATTCCCAAATTTTGGTGCACTATCTCTATCAAGAGCGTCACAAAAAAAAATAATAAAAACCACGACTTTGACCCTTATATCTACCCTCGGCCCCCACTCTGGTTTCCGGCCGTTGGGGAAAGTAATGTACACAACTAGTTCAACACATCCCAATATAGTTTTTCCATATTAGTTATCACGCACAAAATACGCTTCTATCTCTCCGACTATAAAGACTCGCGGACTCAACTGTATAAGGAAACACGCCTTCTACTTCTTTCTTTCTTCTAGGCGAATCTCCTGTTTAAACTTTATCCATCTACAACAATGTTCAGATTGTCGCTCCACCTTTCTTGTAATCTGACTATACCTGTACGTCCCGTTGACGATTTCCACCATTCTTCTTTCTTCCATTTTGCTATGCTCATTCCACTCTATTTTCCTGTTTTGCACCAAACCTTTAATATCGTCTACTCCAAATGTATTCCTATTATGTTTTCACATGTTTCCCTGTATAGAAGAGTCTTTTCAGCTATGCTACGAAGAACTTGCATGTCTGTTATTTTACACAATTGTAGGTTTTTGTTGTAACACATTATTGTAACATTACCAATTGTACATTGTAACATTACCAATGTACAATTCGACGTAAATCTCAGGATCGAATTGTTTTGTAATGCCCCTTTGTCCGCTTCTTCTCGATCGACGATAGTAAATAAATGTTTGAGTGTGGAGTAAAAATATGGTTTTATTGACAGCTACTTATAAAATTACACTATAGATGATGTTCAGGTAACTTTCTATGATAGACTGCAACCCAAAATAGTCCCTTTGGTTAATTTATAATCTCGTCAAAATATACAATTCATCAATAAGTTGCATGACAACCGAACTACGGACTTTGCATGTTGAAAGAATGCAACTACAGTTTAACGGAAGCTATTGCAAAACTTATAAAGTTTAAAGTTCAAGTTCAATTGGAAAATATATTATTTGGCAATTTATTGAGTTTGCAGGTTGAATGGACTCTAATTATTAAAATATTACTCGATTTTTCCCAATGTTTTAATTATACACGGTGAAACTATAAAAGTTTAGGAAGTTAAGAAAAAATGTGAGATTACAAATTAAGGGATTAATTTGAGATTGAACATATTGGCCACTTAAAAGAAAGAGACGACCAACAGAAAATGTTTAAACACATTATAATATAAAATAATAATAATATAACAATAATCCTAACACTAATTCACTCGGTTTTCGAATTATTATCTCACCCAAGCAGTGCTACCTATAACTTGAAAGACAAGAAAATTAGAAGAATACCAACCATATGAACAGGCAGGTTTTAGAAAAGGCTATTCAACTTCCGATCACCTGTTAACCACAAAAATGTTAATAGAAAAATGTAACGAATACAAGTTTCCAGTTTTTATAGCATTTGTAGACTACGAAAAAGCTTTCGACACTATAGAATACACGGCCGTAATAAACGCAATGCAAAATTGTAGAATAGACAGCAGATATATTAGCTTAATAAAAGAAACTATGAACCAAGCTACAGCTACATACTACCTAAATGAAAATGAATACACGAACCCAGTACCATTAAACAGGGGAGTCAAACAGGGAGACATTCTATCACCCAAACTGTTTAACTTAGTTTTGGAGGACGTTTTTAAAAATCTAAATTGGAAATAAGGGAATAAACATCAATTGCCGCTACCTCAGTAATCTACGATTTGCGGATGACATAATCCTGATAGCTACTGACCTACAAGAACTGCAAACCATGCTTTCAGAACTACACACAGAATCTTCTAAAATAGGACTGAAAATGAATTTAAACAAAACAAAAGTCATGCACTCCGAAGAAACGATGACAATAATAAACAACAAAGTTATAGAAAAAGTTGAAGAATATATATACTTAGGAGAAAAAATAATACTACATAGGGAAATTCAAACGGAAGAAATAAAAAGAAGAAGAAAGTTAGCATGGGCAGCATTCGGCAAACTGAACTATATACTCAGAAATCAGCAAATTCAACTACATCTTAGATCTAAAGTTTTTGATGCATGCATTATTCCGATATTAACATATGGGGCACAAACATGGACAATCACAAAAAAGAATATGAACATACTCAGAGTCACTCAACACGCGATGGAAAGAGCTATGCTTGGCATATCACTTAAGGACAGGAAAACAAACACATGGATAAAACAGAAAACCAAAGTCACCGATGTGGTACAAAAATCACTAAAATTGAAATGGGAATACGCTGGACATGTATCTAAGAGCGATCTTAACAAATGGCACAGAATAATTCTAACCTGGAGACCATACGAACACAAAATACTTAGAGGCAGACCTCCTATGAGATGGACAGATGATCTGAAACGAACTGTCGGGAAAAATTGGCTTACAAGTAGCGTACAACAAAAAACAATGGAAAGGAAGACTTGAAGAGGCTTATGTTCAGATGTGGACGTGAATGGCTAGACGAAGAAGAAGAAGGTTTTTGTTATGTATGCCATTATAGGCCTATATTCCAGCCAGCTTGGTATATTCTCGATTTACTCTAGAGGCAGACGAACGACAATTACAGCGATGTAAATGAAGCTCGAAAAATGGGCCACAAGGTGAGTGTAGTGGATGGCCAGACTGATCTGTAAATATCGCTGCAGCAACATAGGGTGGCATCCATTTTTCGACCTTCATTTACAGCGCTGTAATTGTCGCTAGTCTGGCCGTAGGCTTAGCCTCAATGCCAAGTTTTATTACGCCATATTGTATTGTTGACACGAGCCTGCTGTTTTTGTTGCTCTCATAGCAAACTCATAGGTTTATAAACTTGTTTCATTATTCCGACTTAATATGACGGGAAACAACGTTCTCTAAATCTAAGCTAAAAAGCTTTTGTTCTGAACTGATGTTTAATAATAATGATGTTTAATAATATTATTGTCGAAAATCTCAGTTAAACATCAGTTCAGAACAAAAGCTTTTTAGGTTAGATTTAGAGAACGTTGTTTCCCGTCATATTAAGTCGGAATAATGACACAAGTTTATAAACCTATGTGTTTGCTACATATTATATTTGATATTATATTTGATAAAACACATATTATGTGTTTTATCTCTTATTGAAAACTATGTGTGCTCTACTTCTCATCTTTCGTCTTCGAGCAGCTCTCCGATGAGGTCCATGCCTTTCGTTTCTATTATTTTAAGAATAGCAATAGGAAATTCGCCTGGCCAATGACTTGTCCCATTTTGAGTGGTCTTTAGCGCATATACTATGTCTTTCTTTTTTAATTTCTACACCTCCTCTCTTTCTTCAAACGATATGTAATTTATTTTTCCTCTTTGGTGTTTGAACAGCTCTTCGATATATTCTTTTCAGCGTTTTAGTTTTTCCTGTCGCAATTATAATGTTCCCATTTGTCTGTAAGTGGTAAACTTTTTTTATACATAATCTTTTGTAGTGGTTTTATTAGCATCAAAATCAACTTCAAATAAAACAATATTTCATGAACAATAATTGTACTTTATTTATCATGCTATAAATTATAAAGTTCTTTTTATATATATAAAATATAGACGTATATAAGAAATGATTTAAGACCTATAAAAAATTCTATAAAATCAACATTTATAAATTATTTACACATAAACATCGTTGAGTATGTCTAACTATTATTGCAGTTTCAACATTTTTCTTTTTCTTGACTAGTAACACAATTTTGATGATCGTACATTGTTAAGATTCAAATCTAACTTCTCCTTCCACGTTCAGTATACGAGATGGGACGAATCCGACCTAAAAAATATAAAATATATATTAAAACAAACAAAATCACATTTAATATTATTAAAAAAAACATTTGACGAAATATCTTAAAAATTGAGCAGATCTAATATATCTCAAAATCTAAACTACACTTGAGGGCAAAACAATCGACTCACTCGATGAACTGTAATTTATGTTTAGTAATTTCATATTGGCAAATAGGGAGAAGTGCACTTTTTAAGTGTGTAAATTAAATAATTCCTAGCTGAGCGCTTTCGGCTTATAAAGCCATCTTCAGAGCTATGCTACAATAAAAAGATCTCTAATGAATAATTGATTTTAGAATTCAAAAGTTTAACTTACGTCAAAAGGTTCAAAATACCACTATGAAGAGAGATGGATCCCATGTACGATATAAAAATACTTCTATTTTGTTATGCAGTTTTTTTAATGGATGGAAAAAAACCTTGTCTGACTGTTGAAAAATGCTCAACTTTGCTGTTGTTTTTGAGGTCGGGAAAGTTAAAAACATCTTTTACAAGCACAAAGGACTTTCACACGAAAAATTATATTACATAAAACGAATATCTGATCATGTTAAGGTCAAGAAACCTTACCATCTGAAGTCTACGGTGTCAGGATGCAGAATGGCGGCATGTGGCATGGAGGCTTTTAATGACAGCCGACACAGACAAGGGCGTGCTCGTTAAGGTGCTTTCACTTGTTCTCATATCAAGTGACAGTTGACATATGACATTTTAGCAATCGAATTGAACAACTTTTCAACAAAGTCTGTAGTTACATAAACCTAGTCTTTAAAAAATAATGACATACTTTGTTGAAAAGTTGTTCAATTCGATTGCTAAAATGTCGTATGTTAACTGTCACTTGATATGAGAAAAAGTGAAAGCACCTTAACGAGCACACCATTGTCTGTGTCGGCTGTCATTAAAAGCCTCCATGCCACATGCCGCCATTCTCCATGCCGACACCGTAGACTTCAGATGGTAAGGTTTCTTGACCTTACCATGATCAAATATTCGTTTTATGTAATGTAATTTTTCGTGTGAAAGTCATTTGTGCTTGTAATAGATGTTTTTAACTTTTCCGACCTCAAAAAGAACAGCAAAGTTGAGTATTTTTCAACAGTCAGGCAAGGTTTTTTTTTCCATCAATTAAAAAAACTGCATAAGAAAATAGAAGTATTTTTATATCGTACATGGGATCCATCTCTCTTCATAGTGGTATTTTGAACCTTTTGACGTAAGTTAAACTTTTGAATTCTAAAATCAATTATTCATTAGAGACTTTTTATTGTAGCATAGCTCTGAAGATGGCTTTATAAGCCGAAAGCGCTCAGCTAGGAATTATTTAATTTACACACTTCAAAAGTACACCTCTCCCTATTTACCTGTATTCATAAGTGTGTAAAAAACTATTTCAGTATTTACATTTAATTTCATATTGTCTTCTTTGAATTAAAACAACTAATGCAAAAAAATATTGTCTATTATAGAGCTTCCAAAAAATAATTGTTTTATGCAAATTGACAACGTGTTGTAAATTCTGTATGGCACAGCGAATGCAGCAAACATTGTAACGGGCACGTTCTATGCAATTTACATCTCTATAAATTTGCCGGTGGTCGTCTTAGGCTAAGTTTATAGTAAAGCAGTGAGCATAGAGGATAGCGTAGAGGTTTACCTAGAGATTCACCTCTATGTGAACAAACGCGCTGGAAGTATTGTACCCGTTTATACTTTAACGGGTATACAAAACTATAAATTATGTACCGCTTAGGTAAAACTTTCGGTAAAAAATCAAAAATAAAAAGCATGAGAGGAGCAGAATGCAATTCAGACCACTACCTAGTAAGAGTGACATGCATGAGAAACTGGGGTGCGACCGGGAAGGGAAAAAGGAAAAGAACGGAAGGTAAGAGAAAATACAATTCGACCCTATTGAAAAGTGAAGAAGTAAAAGATAAATATAAAGAGAAAATAGAAATAGAACTGGCAACATGCGCACAAGAAATGGAAATCGAAGAAAGATGGGAGAAAGTAAAAACATCAATAATGAAGGCAAATGAGGCAGTTCTAAACAGTACAGTGAGAAAAGGAAAAGTAAATGACTGGTATGATGAAGAATGTGAAAAAGCAGCTGAAGCAGTTAGGAGAGCTAGACAAATAATGCTATTAAAAGAAAATGAGAACAACAGAAATGTGTATAGAGACGCAAGAAGGGAAATGAAAAGACAATGTAGGAGAAAGAAGAGAATATCCAAAGAAGATAAGCTAAAGGAAATTGAAGAAAAATGTCCAAACAAGAAATAAGGTCATTTTACCAAGAGGTTAAAAGAATGGACAAAGGATATCAGAGCCGAAGCATCTATATTAAGAATGAAGAAGGATTACTAATAATAAGTGAAACAGCGGAGGTGCTAGAAAGATGGAAAAATTATTTCGAAGAGCTATTAAATAATGTTGAAGAGGACGAGATGGACATAATACAGAACATGAAAGAAAACGATTCGATAGTGGGGACACAAACAAAACAAGAGGTAATGAATATAATCAGCCAACTTAAAAATAACAAAAGTCTAGGAGCGACAGAAATAACAGCTGAAATGTTAAAGGCAGGAGGAGAACAACTGTACGAGCAACTATATTGGTTGGTGGAAAAGATATGGGAAGAGGAAAAAATGCCAAATGACTGGATGCTGACTAGAATCTGCCCCATACATAAAAAAGGAGATAAACAAACATGTGAAAATTATAGGGGAATAGCACTCCTAGAAACAGGGTATAAGATAATAGCACAATGCATACGTGGAAGACTGAACGAATACATGGAGGATACTGTGGGAGAGTACCAGGCAGGCTTTCGATCCAACCGTTTGATAACAGACCAGATTTTCACGCTAAAAGAATTACAAGCAAATTGCTATGAGTACAAAACGACCTGTATGCGCTGTTCGTATATTTCAAGCAGGCATATGATCGTATAAATAGAAAAGAAATGTACCGTGCTCTGAAACAATTACAAATCCCGAAAAAATTGATTAGCTTGATTGAAATGACGTTGGTAAAAACGAAAAGCGAAGTAGTGTGGAAAGACATCTCAGAGGACTTCGAAATCAAACAAGGACTCAGGCAGGGTGACCCGGTGTCAACCACGTTGTTCAATATTGTTCTTGAAGTAATAATGAGGAAATGCAGCATAAAAATGGAAGAAACGCGGATGATCTAACAATATTAGCAAAATCAAAGAAAGAATTGAAAAGAATTGTGAAAAAGATAGAAAAAGAAGCAAATAGGTTTGGTCTAATGAAAAGAAAACTAAATACATGATAATTAATGGGTGATACACAGCAAGACAATGAAGAGTTTATAAAAATACAAGGGGAGAAATATTACATATACAGTTTTGACAGAGTGGAAGAGTTTACTTACCTTGGTGTGAAAGTAAAGGAAAATGGACATGAAGATAAAGAAATAGAATCCAGAATTACAAAAGGCAACCAGAAATACGGAATGCTGAGATCCTTAATGAAGTCTAAATTTGTTTCAAGAAAAACAAAAGAAAGAATTAACAAGACAGTGATTAGAGCTACGGTTGTATATGGAGCTGAATTATGGGTTTTAAGAAAGGTAGATGAAGAAAGATGGGAGAGGAAAATTCTCCGATCAATTTACGGAGGCATAAATACACAAATGGGATGGAGAAGAAGGACAAATAAAGAGTTGGAAGAGCTGTATACGGAACCAAAACTCACCGCAATAACAAAGGCGCATAGAAAAAGATGGCTGGGACATGTGCAAAGATTGGAAAACCATAGAATGACCAGGATGATATTGAACAGGAAAAAAGGAAAGGAAGACCACGTAAAAGATGGTTTGACAGCGTCCAAGCAGATTTACGAGAATTAAAAATAGATAACTGGAGAAACAAGGTGAAGACAGAAGAGAATAGAGAGGAGTGGTAAGAAGAGCGCAAGAGAAATTGTAACAGAAGAATGTGCCATGAATTGTAAAATGAGAGCTATTGGGACCGTGCAAGTTCGGCAAAGCGACCTCTATTTCTACGCTCTGTACTTTTATTCGCACTTTTAATTATATTGGCCAATTATATTAGTCCTGGTTGCTGGATAATTGTCAAGGCCATAGTCCAAAAAAATAATAAGAAGAAAAAATAAGATGCAGGTTATGTTATGCAAACGTAAACAATTGTATGTAGTAAATAAAATTAGTTATTAAAATGCAGTACTGCAAGCAAAATGCAATTAATTAAATTTACCTTTACACAGTGAGCACGTAAAGGTTGGAATAAATTCATTTTCTCAAGAACTGACGATTTTGGAAAAAAATCCCGAAACAGGTCAATTTTTATTTTTAAATTACGACTTTTTGGCATATATATCATACTAGTGACGTCATCCGTCTGGGCGTGATGACGTCATCGATGATTTTTTTAAATGAGAATAGGGGTCGTATGATAGCTCATTTGAAAGGTAATTCAATTCTTTATTCAGTAATATAAACATTAACATAATTATTTATACAGGGTGCCTAAAAAAATTTTTTTTCAATTAAATTTATTGACATAAAAAGAAGAATGTGTGTAATTTATTTAATTCAAAATACATTTTACTGCTATCAGAAAACAGAAAAAAATGTTTTTTGGCAAAAAAAATGTTTTTTTTTGCTTAAATTCAATATTAAAGCAGCCACCCACCAGCCTCGTGACAATTTGAACATTTAATTTAAGCCAATATCGATGATTATTTTTCAAATATTCATTTTTTTCTGTTTTCTGAGAGCAGTAAAATGTATTTTGAATTAAATAAATTACATATATTCTTCTTTATATGTCAATAAATTTAATCCAAAAAAAATTTTTTGGACACCCTGTATAAATAATTATGTTAATGTTTATATTAGTGAATAGAGAATTAAATTACCTTTCAAATGAGCTATCACACGACCACTATTCTCATTTAAAAAAATCATCGATGACGTCATCACGCCCAGGTGGGTGACGTTACTAGTATGATATATATACCAAAAAGTCGTAATTTAAAAATAAAAATTGACCTGTTTCGGGATTTTTTTCCAAAATCGTCCATTCTCGAGAAAATGAATTTATTCCAACCTTTACGTGCTCACTGTATAATAATTGCATATCATATCAATATTGTGGAGCAATATATAATTTTTCTGCTTCAATGACAGAAGGTATGAAATATACGTCAATTTGACAATTTCAATTGACAATATGAATTATTTAAGATAGTTGCAATATTTCTCCGCGACTCGCGCATGGTCGTTTCTCGTTTCCCTTCCAAGTACTTGCACACCGCGAATATATATATGTATATATTTATATGATGTATTTTTTAATAGACAAATTAATATTGTATATTGTAGATATGTATAGTAAAAAAAATGTAATTGTGTTTTTCACACCCAGGGCCTACATGGCCTGTTGAGCAAAATAAATAAAAACTTCGGCGCCTCTATCTATGCGCCTCTTACCGCTATCGGCGCTCACCGGTTCACTATAAACTGGGACTTAGTCACTTTTCAAACGTAGACGTGTATGTACAGTTCGAAGTATAGTAAGTGAATATTTTATAAATGGATACTTCACCAGTGAAGACGGCCCAGGTAATTGCATAATTACGAGAAGACTATAGTCAGTGGACTGTCGCCCGTCGCCTTCTTATACCGCAGTCAGAAGTGTCAAGGGCTTCCCGTCGATATCAGGAGACCGGTAGCTATATTCAACGACCAGGTTCGGGTCGACGACGTTTAATGCCAGAGAGGGATGATCGATTCATTGTCCTGAGTGCCTTGGGGAATCAGCACGCGACTGAGTTTATCTTCAACAATTCTTGAGGAATGTTCGAGGTGTCACCGTCACTCAGTGTATAGTTAGGCAAAGACTTAAGGCTGCCACTTTGACCTCCAGACAAGCTAACACAGGGCCCAAATTGAACGTACGTCAGGAACAAGCTCAGCTTCAGTTTGCTCGAGAACAAGTCAATTGGGACCTTGGTCAATGGTACAGTTTTATTCTCTGACGAGAGACGAATGTACTTGTACAACAATGACAGAAGACGCGTCTATCGGATGCCCGGAGAACGATTTGCCCAATGCTGCAGTGTCAAAACGGTGAGCTGTGGAGGTGGTTCGTGTATGTATTGGCCTAGTATATGACAGCGAATCGTTACATTACGGATATTCTCCAAGACCCCAATATTGCCAACCCAAATATAATAACAATGAACTGGCCTCCATTGAGTCTGGATATGAATCCCATCGAGCACCTATGGAATGAGCTCAAACGCAGGATTCGGGTCCGTAATCCAGCACCAGCGACAGTGGAGGAGCTAAAAACTTCATTAGATGAAGAGTGGGAAGCGATTCTCAAGAATCAATCAGAAACTTAATAAGGTCCTTAAGATCTCACATGAAAAGTGTAATAAAACGCAGAGGAGGAAACACTGTGTTAATTTTGATTTTATATGTTAATTTACTTTTATATTCATTACATAATGACTTTCATTCATAACATGTTTTCTCACATAAAATATTAAGTTTACATACAATATTAATGTCATTGCAATAAAAATTACTTCTGTTCACAATATTTTACTTCTAATTTTACATATATGTGGATAGACACTTACCAAAAAGCGTAGTGAAACTTATTTTACTTTTGAGTAAATTTTTTTGCTTGCGAATGTAGTTAGTTTTTAATTTTATTTCATTTCATTTTGCATGATTTCAATATGCATCAGAACTTTTTAAAATAGACCACATACATCTCAAAATTGCGAAAATACGCATACGCATTTTCGAGGCTTGCAAACTTATGTGTAAATTATATTATTAGCATTGTTTATATAGGGATAGTTGGTTAGTCCCATTGACATATAACAGTAACATTGACATATAACAGGATGGACGGAGAACTCCCCTATATCTGACACAGAATCGGGTGTCATAAAGATCATTAGACATTTTCACTCTACACTCCCAAAAATATAAAATATAATTCGATTTTCACAATGAAAAACACAAGACAAACAACGATCAAATATGCACATACAAACAAAACAATATTTGATCGTGTCGTGTTCATAAAAATTTCTCCCCTTCCTATCAAAACGTGTACTTCAGCGAAGTATATGTTTATGACATTTTTTATAGTTGTTGCTGTGTCTATCCTCTTATATGTCATTGGTTAGTCCAATAGGAAAATTTGTTTGATTCAAATTGAGACAGTCACCAGATGTCCCCACAATTTCTGTCAGGGTCGCAACGTCAAAATGCATAGACACCAAGTTGGATACGATCCTATTCATAACACCCCAACTCATATACATATTAAGAAAAATAAATATACAGTGAGCACGTAAAGGTTGGAATAAATTTATTTTATAAAAAATCCCGAAATAGGTCGATTTTTATTTGTAAATTACGACTTTTTGGCATATATATCATACTACTGACGTCACCCATTTAGGTGTGATGACGTCATCCATGATTTTTTAAATGAGAATAGGGGTCGTGTCATAGCTCATTTGAAAGGTGATTCAATTCTCTATTCAGTAATATAAACATTAACATAATTGTTCACTCTAGTGGCATATAAAACAACAATGCTATTCTACATACCACCAGAATGAAAACAATGGGAACCTTCTCTGGTTACACCTCCGAGGCTTCTACAATTTGCAAGCCATACGGATGCTGAGACTAAGGAAGATGAGGGAATTCTACAATTTACAATTCACGTCCCATCTGCTCAGCGCGGTAAAGTTCCAACGAGAATGGTTCCCTTTGTACTCTAATCAGAGTAAATGTAAATAAAAAATGAATAACCATTTTTAATTTCGTTGCAAAAGGAAAGCACAGCCGAACAATATTCTAGTCCAATCAGAGAGTGCATCAAGCACCTCTACCGGTTTCGAAACTTATTAGTCTCTCATCAGGAGGCACATATGCTGCTTTCCCTGATCCAACCAAAACAAACCCCAGCGCGCAGTCCCGGATTGCAACGAACGAAATGGCATAGATGCCCTAGCGGCAACTGCTAGCAAAAAGACTAAGTTTTCACTCTAGTGGCATATAAAACAACATAATGCTATTCTACATACCACCAGAATGAAAACAATGGGAACCTCATCTTCCTTAGTCTCAGCATCCGTATGGCTTGCAAATTGTAGAAGCCTCGGAGGTGTAACCAGAGAAGGTTCCCATTGTTTTCATTCTGGTGGTATGTAGAATAGCATTATGTTGTTTTATATGCCACTAGAGTGAAAACTTAGTCTTTTTGCTAGCAGTTGCCGCTAGGGCATCTATGCCATTTCGTTCGTTGCAATCCGGGACTGCGCGCTGGGGTTTGTTTTGGTTGGATCAGGGAGAGCAGCATATGTGCCTCCTGATGAGAGACTAATAAGTTTCGAAACCGGTAGAGGTGCTTGATGCACTCTCTGATTGGACTAGAATATTGTTCGGCTGTGCTTTCCTTTTGCAACGAAATTGAAAATGGTTATTCATTTTTGATTTACATTTACTCTGATTAGAGTACAAAGGGAACCATTCTCGTTGGAACTTTACCGCGCTGAGCAGATGGGACGTGAATTGTAAATTGTAGAATTCCCTCATCTTCCTTAGTCTCAACATCCGTATGGCTTGCAAATTGTAGAAGCCTCGGAGGTGTAACCAGAGAAGGTTCCAATTGTTTTCATTCTGGTGGTATGTAGAATAGCATTATGTTGTTTTATATGCCACTAGAGTGAAAACTTAGTCTTTTTGCTAGCAGTTGCCGCTAGGGCATCTATGCCATTTCGTTCGTTGCAATCCGGGACTGCGCGCTGGGGTTTGTTTTGGTTGGATCAGGGAGAGCAGCATATGTGCCTCCTGATGAGAGACTAATAAGTTTCGAAACCGGTAGAGGTGCTTGATGCACTCTCTGATTGGACTAGAATATTGTTCGGCTGTGCTTTCCTTTTGCAACGAAATTGAAAATGGTTACTCATTTTTGATTAACATAATTATTTATACAGGGTCTCCAAAAAAAATTTTTTGAATTAAATTTATTGACATAAAAAGAAGAATCTGTGTAATTTATTTAATTCAAAATACATTTTACTGCTATCAGAAAACAGGAAAAAATGTTTATTTGACAAATAAAAAATATTGTTTTTTGCAAATTCAATATTAAAGCAGCCACCCACCTGCCTCTTGATAATTTGAGCATTTAATTTAAGCGAAAAGCAATAATTTTTTTCAAATAAAATTTTTTTCTGTTCTCTGAGAGCAGTAAAATGTATTTTGAATTAAATAAATTGCACATATGTATTCTTTTTTTTTGTCAATAAAATTAATTCAAAAAAATTTTTTTCGAGGCCTTGTATAAATAAATATGTTAATGTTTATACTACTGAATAGAGAATTGAATTACCTTTCAAATGAGCTATCACACGACCCCTATTCTCATTTAAAAAAATCATCGATGACGTCATCGCACCCAAATGGGTGACGTCACTAGTATGATATATATGCCAAAAAGTCGTAATTTAAAAATAAAAATTGACCTGTTTCGGGATTTTTTTCCAAAATCATCCATTCTCGAGAAAATGAATTTATTCCAACCTTTACGTGCTCACTGTATATGGAAGAATATATTTAGAAATTGAATTAATGATGTGCTATTACATATATAATATATAGTAGCATGACATCATTAATTCAATTTCTAATATACTCTTCTAATATATATTTCTTTTTCTTAATATGTATGCGAGTTGGGTGTTATGAATAGGATCGTATCCAACTTGGTGTCTATGCATTTTGACGTTGCAACCCTGGCAGAAATTGTGGGGACATCTGGTGACTGTCTCAATTTGAATCAAACGTATTTACCTATTGGGCTGACCAACTATCTCCCTATATAAACAATGTTATTAGTGTTCAGGTTAACAAGTGCCTAAATTGAAGCTTATATATTCAACTTCAAGATTCTAACGAGGAATCGGGGCTTATTTCAATATAGACCGTTGTTTTTTAATTGTTAATCGTCTCGCGTAGCACTTTATAGTTAGTCTCTATCGCACGTATACATATTATACGTACTTACGTGAAATTAGGTATATTATATACATACTTATGCGAAAATTTATTAAAATTTTATAATATTATTATTAACATAGTTTTTTTTTAATAATTTATTTATTTATTCAGCTAATTATTGCCAATGTGCTAATTAAATACGCCAATCATATAGTACGATACGCACCATATAGTGCGAGGCGCCGCCGCGACGGCTTAAGGGTCGAGTGGACGCGCAAAATTAACAATTAAAAACAACGGTCTAAATAGAAATAAGCCCCGATTAGTCATCAGAATCTTGAAATTTAATGTTTAAACTTCAATTGAAGTATTTGACGACCTCAAAAATAATAATTTACACATGAGTTTTCAAGCTTCGAAAATGCTTATTTTCGCATTTTCAGATTTTAAATCGCTTAAAACTCGAAATCTACCAGCTTTTGACAAAAATGACAAAAGCTCTTTTTTGTTTAAGATGACCCCAAAAATCCTACAAACATATTTTCGGTGGCAAAAAGGTGATGCTTTGAATTTGTTAAAAAAAATTCGCCCAGCGCCCTTCTGATTTGTTTAAAGGTGATATTTTTTAACAAGAATCCGCAAATATACCGAATCAGAACAATCAGATACAGGTAGCATTCAATCCGGACCCCGCAAGTGTCATAGGTTTGCGAAACGGACCCTCAGGGAACATAATTGGTGACCTCTGGTCTAAACATCCAAAGAAAGGAAGACTTGTCCCAAGACCTGTACTAATTACGATTTTTTATGGCTTTGTAAACATGAAAAAGTGACTACGAGGGCTGATTCCTTTGCACCACCAGTGATCCAGTTACAATAAAAAAATTGGCAAGTATCTTACTTAATATTTATTAACAGTTTTAAGGTTTGGTTAACCTTAGGAAACCACCGATTTACTGCACATTGCAGCAAAACTGATGACATCGTTATCTATATAAAATAATTTATCATTCAAACGTTCTTCATTCAAAACAGTTATTCGAAAAATTTTTGAAGCGGTCGATAATCTCTGGGGATCAAATCTGGAGCATATTGAGGATGCTCAATTCATTTGTAACCTACTTGAGCGATCGCACTTTACAATGGTAGATATGTTACTGAGTGCATTATCCTGATTCAATACGCCTTTAGAATCCAAAAAGGGGTATGTGACCTTCCTTGCTGTAAGTTGCAAGTTCAGTCTTGTACTCATTTCTAAGCAAAATAATAATTCTAATTGAATCAGAAACAATCGTAAAAGACTTCTCCCTTTCTACAGAGTTCAACAGTTTACTGGCTATAGTCGGTTCGCTAAACTTAGGACACAACTGGCTAGTGATTTTAGTAGGTAATTTTTTTGTTTTTGGCAATTTTTCCAAAATTGGCAAATTTACTAACTATTTGGTAATTATTAACTATTTAGTAATTATTTTTTTTCTAATTTTATCAAATTGGCAAAATTACTTAGTAAAATCACTAGCCAGTTGCGTCTGAGTTTAGCGAACCGACTATACCAGTCCCCAAAATACATGTCCAATAATGGCTGCACTAGGTCACATCACCTTGTTGCTTGCTTCTTAACGTCCACTTGTACCACGAAAAATTCGGTAACACGAGGCGAAAATATGGTATTTCAAGCATCTCATGAGATTGCACCATAATTTTTAATCATTCACTTCGTGCTGAATTATTAAATTAATAAAGCAAAAGAGGAAATTCTAAAAAAAGTAAATTACATACCTCATTCATTGTAGTTCTAATTTTCCAAAAGTCTTCTTTGTAACCCTCTTTACCAATAATAATGACAACTTCGTCTACTCTTAAACTAACTTGAAATTTATCTTTCGCATCATAATTGTTAACAACCACTGCTTTCAATTGTCGAAACGGCCATAATAGTTTCGTGTCTTCGGCCAACCTAACAAAAAAATATTATGAGTGTAGATAGTAGAAGAGGAGAGGTAAAGAAGTAGAGGTAATGGATTGTGACAAGAGCTACGAGTCATCTTGATGCAGTACGCAAGTTTACGTGTGATTTTTAAGGTCATAGCTCTTGTCAAAATCCATTACGTCTGAACCAGAAAAGAGTTGAATAAGTTTCTTAGTCATATGGAGAAATTAGAAATAGAATAATGTACAGTATAATCCATTCAAAAAAAGTTGTGGCGTTTAATGGCAACGGGGTGGCGAAATTATAAAGTATACTGTGTTTTATGGCAATAAAAGTAGATGGTACCATTGTACGCTAACCACTTGAGTGGGAAACAATTAGGAGACATTCGTTGCTTCCGTGTTTGATTTTGTATTCAGCCAGAGTGTCTGATGAGGCAATGGGATACCGAAATGACATCACACTGTTAATTATCAATCAAACACGGGAGGTTGGCGAATTGTTCTACTACGTCATGAAAAACATGCCATGAGTTGCTGCTGGGTGCAACAGTATTTTAGTAAGCACATCTTGCGCATCATCACCTAAATCGCACAGTCTGATATAATTCTCTAATTTACTTTAGTAACAGAAACAAAGAAAATTAGAAGCTACTGAGATGGACGCCCTAAGAAGAGCAATAGAACATCGAGATTGGACCGGGTTAGAAATGAGGAAGTAAAGCGAAGAATGAATTTACAGGAAACGGTCGTTGAATGCATTGAGAAGAAAAAATTAACATGGTACGGACATGTTCAGAGAATGGGGGAGGAGAGGCTGCCAAAGAAAATTATGAAATGGATACCTACAGAAAACAGGAAAAGAGGAAGGCCAAGAACGACGTGGATACAAGGAGTAAGAAGATCAATGAGTGTACGAGGATTAGAAGATGAAAACTGCAATGATGGAAGATATAGAATAGAATAGAAATATGCTTTATTGTCATGAAAAATTCTACAATTTTATCGACAAAGCTTACAAAAAGTCTAGAAAACAAAACAATAACAATTCAATTTACTAAAATTACATAAATCGTCAGTATAAATTAAAAAAATAATAATAATAATGAAGTTAAACAGTTAATCAATTGCAAAATTTAAAAGTTAAGCTGCTGCATATGACACCCAAATATAGATGAAAAACAATAATAAAAATACTACTTGTGCAAAGGGTACTGTAATTTCTTAGTTACTGATTAAGAAAATCTTCTACTACATAATATGGTCTTTCGGATAGGTAGGCTTTTGTCAGTTTACGGAATTTGGGGAAAGATGCTGCAGATTTAAGTTGTAGAGGGAGATGGTTCGATGGTTGTAAAGTTTTTTTGCGGAATATAATATAGATTTTTATTACTAACTCAGATGACGGGGTCGGTAAATAGACGTCAAAGGTAGAATTTCTCGTAAAGTAGTCATGATTAGATCTTGGTGGAAAGACATGTAGATGTTTACGAATTAAGCAAACAGTTTCTAAAATATATAAAGATGGAAGGGTTAAAATTCTGTGATCTTTGAAGTAACTTTTACAATGTGTTGTTCTTCTGAGGCCAAACAGATATCTTATTGCTCTTTTTTGTAATTTGAAAATAACATCGAATTGGGCAGCTGTACCAGAACCCCAAAAAGGAAGACCATAACGAAGATCTGACTCGAACAAAGAAAAATATGTTATTTTGGAAGATGCTAAATTCAGTTCATTCAAAACAGATCATATAGCATAGCAAGCTGAAGATAGTTTCTTCCTCAACAAATTAATATGGAGGGACCATTTAAGGTTGCTGTCTAAAAAAATACCAAGAAATTTTACAGAATCAACAGTACTGATCTGGCTGTTATTAAGAGGTAAGGGTTGAAGAGCTCCTTTATAAGATAATGCTACTGTTTTAGCTACATTAAACGAGAGTAAATTAGAGTCAGACCAGATTTTTATTGTAAGTAGATCAGAAGTTATACATAGTAGCATGAAGAGTTGCAATATTGGTATCATCAGCAAAAAGAAAGATTTTTCCATCGATTTTTAAACTAGTGATGTCATTAATAAAGATAAGGAAAAATAGAGGACCCAATACTGATCCTTGAGGTACCCCACATACAATGTTTTTGAGACTAGAGTCTGTATCATTTGCTCTAACCAGTTGTTTCCTATCATCCAAGTAAGATTGGAACCAATTCAAAGAAATACCTCTAATTCCGTAGAAAGTTAGTTTTTTTATCAAAATCATGTGATTTACACAATCAAAAGCTTTGGTGTAGTCACAAAAAACGGTGGCAGTGTGAAGCTTATTGTTCAGTGCTTGATAAACCTCATGTAGTACAGAAAACATGGCATCAGTGGTGCATTTATTATTTAAAAAGCCGAACTGATTTTGTGATAAAATGTTGTTTTCAACGAGAAAGGACATAAGTCGGGCTTTTATGAGACTCTCAATAATTTTAGAGAGTACCGGTAGTAGTGCAATAGGTCTATAATTGTAGGTATTAGATATTTCAAACCCTTATGAAGAGGAATAATGATGGCAGTCTTTAGGCACTCTGGAAATTTGCCTGTCTCAAAAGAATCATTAATCAGTGAGATGAGGACACCCAACACATTTTCTGGGAGATTAGAAAAAAAATTTATCGATAGTCCATCAGTACCACAGGAAGATTTGCTTTTGATACTATTGATTGTTTGGATCAGTTCAGATTTATCGACTGGTTTTATAAAGAATGAATTCGAGACCTTTCTTGGATTAGGGAGATAGGAAATGGGATCTTTTTGTGACAAAATAGTTGATTTAGATTTTCAGGGTCTGGAAGGGAAAATGTTTGAGCAGTGTGGGTTTTATTTCGAAGATCGTTTATTATGGACCAAGTTTCTTTTGCAACACTTTTAGAGCTTCCCAGACAGTTATGGTAGTAGACTTTTTTAGCTGATTTTATAAGTTTAAGATAAGTTGCCCTGTACTTGGTGATATATTCAATGATAGTGACGTTGGTAGTAAATTTCTTGATGTAGAGTAGAGAGCGCATGTTCTTGGAAGATATTCGGACACCTTTAGTAGTCCAGGGTTTGCGATATTTTGGCTTAATTGGAATTAAAGGAAATGCTTTATTGAAGATACAGACAAGCTTATCTAAAAAATCACTGAAATTATTATCCACGTCCATAGCAGGAAAGCGCCACTCAGAGGTTAAGCATAAATTTTCAAAATTACGAAAGTTCCGGGTAGAAAAAATCCTGCCTAAACGTCGGGTTTTCGAGGAGGGTTTGCTAAAGATATTAAACTTCGTATAAACTGCATCGTGATCAGATAGTCCAGCATTAATATTTGTAGAGTGGACAAGGGGTGAGAAATCTGAGACAGTATAATCAAGTATGGTGGATGAAGTTTTTGTAATCCTTGTAGGAGAATCAACGTGCATTGTTAGACCATACGATTCAAATATGTTGATCAAGGATATTTGTGTAGCACAAGAAGCAGCATAATCAATGTTAAAGTCCCCGTATAAAATTTTTATACTTTTATGGGGCAGGTCATCTAACAAATTTAGCAGGTTCTGAAAAAATAGTTCCACGGAAGAGGCAGGTGATCTATAAATGCAAATAATATAAAGATTAAGATTCTTATTGTAAACTAAGGAAAACTCAAATATTGGCAACAAGGCATCGGACAACGTCGGAGGACGTTTTGAACCCGAATTTATATGTATAAGAAAGAAAATTACGTAAATCAATTGTGTAAAATATTCACGCTTCACCAATCATCAACGTTTTTCAGAATATTTGTTCTTTTTCGCAATAATGATGGTTAAAGTTAAATCCTATAAAATTTAATTATAAATAAAAAAATCTTGTTTAAATTAAAACAATCGACAGAAAGTCAGTCAAATAAGTGTTTTAGTGATACAAACGAAGATACATAATGATATATTCTTACCCATTAAAATTTTCGTTGAGACTGTAATTTTGATAATTGAGCACTAGTTCTTCAATACTGTTGAAAAACTTCGATTGAGACAAATAATACTTTTTGGAGTCCCTTCCCTGGGGTTCAGTTATACAACATATCTTCATATGTTTTATTGTATCAGTCCTAAAATATGGAAAATAATCATTATAATGTATGATTTTCTACAAGAAAAATCAGCAGAGTTATAAATCGATGCCTCAGAAGCCAATCGGTGTAAGTCAATAAGTGTTTAAAATGAGATACTAAGATGTTTCTGACAATAGTTGCAGAAATAAAAGTAGTTATTAAAAACAAATAAACTGTCTTTATTTATCATAACATGGGTAACATATTCATAAATACAAACAAGGAAATAATAATATTATTATATATAATAATAAGTGTAAAGACTGAAATAGTTTTGTTCACACTTATGACTACAGATAAACAGGGAGAAGTGTACTTTTGAAGTGTGTAAGATATATAATTCCTAGCTGAGCGCTTTCGGCTTATAAAGCCATCTTCAGAGCTATGGTCAAAAAGTTCAAAATACCACTATGAAGAGATATGGATCCCATGTACGATATAAAAAGACTTCTATTTGTTGTGCAGTTTTTTATTGATGGAAAAAAACCTTGTCTGTCTGTTGAAAAAAATTGCCCAATGTTGCTGTTGGTTTTTGTAGCCGGAAAAGTTAAACATCAAAAACGAGCACAAAGGACTTTCACACAAAAAATTACATTACAGATAACGAATATTTGATCATGGTAAGGTCAAGAAACCCGAAACCCTACCATCTGAAGAGTACGGTGTCAGCATGCAAAACCGCAAAATGCACAGCATTATGTTGGATATATTTATGTGAAAATCAAGTAAAAAGTATTGTGTCGTAGTTATGCCGGTAAAGTAGTGTGCGATTCTATGGTATTGAGAAGCTTTTCCAGTTTTTATGATGTTATGGTAATATTCCTGTATTCAATTCCTGATTCCCGGATGAGATTTCTGATTTGGTATCAACTTATCCTGTTTCCTGTTTGGTTTGGATTGAATTTCTTCCCCAATCTTGGATGGAAAATTTTGGTTAAGTTCCAAGTGTGACGTGTGACGATGGATTTTGTTTTAAAAAAAGGTATGAAATAATATTTGTTTTAATTAAATTCACAAGTGGATATTAATTTGGTAAAGGTTTTAAATATTTTAATAGTTTGTTTTCAACATGGACTCTCGGAAAGTTTTATGTAAATTAGATAAAATGGCAGTGACGTTTGACTTGACAGCATAAGTCAAACTTTGTTTTGGTACACTGCTCTAAAAAGTTATTATGTATGTAAAAATAATAAATAAATAATAAACTTTGTGTATTTTTGGAAATAGAAAAGATTGTAAAATCTTTATTGTCCAGGGTAAAGTCTAAAGGTTTAAATAAACATTATAAAATGTACCTATTTTTATTTCTGGAACCTTTTTTTTTTTGGAAAGTTATTAACTAGATGTCTAATACAAACGAAATAAGTTTTAGAGTAGAGAAAAAGAAATGGCATAGAAGCCATAGGATGGTAAATAATAGCCCAGTTTGACCCAACGAGGAATCTAAGATGAATGTCCCCCAATTTGGTTCCCAAAAGTATGGAATATGCCCAGTAAGTACTCGATATGTGAATTTGAGGATTTTTCAAACGGCGTCCAAATTTCTTTAAATAGTAGGAAAGTCCTCAAGTCTGTGTAAGTATCCTTTGCTTATTTGGTTATGGTATTTAGTCTTCTTTATACCCTCTTACCCCCCCCCCTAACGATTCCACGACCTGCCACCGCACAAAAAATGAGCTGCCGTCTCGCAAGAAGCTTTATATGCCTGTTCCTTCTTCTTTAGCCCCATTTCGACCCAAAGTATCTATGCAGTTAATCTTATCCTTGATCCCATTAGAGCAGACATGAAAAACGCTTCACCATACATCAAAGTTTGTCCAACTAGACACCATTAAGCTATTAACAAATTGTCAGCTTGCTATTTATAAACTTTTTTTTGGTACGCGGGATCCAGGCCTATTCACTTTTATCAATTGAATCAAAGTCTACCTTGAGGTCTATAAAATTTCTCTATATTTTCACTATTCCTCTAAGATAGCATAAATTTATTTCTCCCTCTGATCTGGATGGCGTCTATTTCTCTAGGCTGGCCATGAAAGAGTTTTCGTTGTTGTGGGACCACAAACTATCAGTCAGAAACTACGCTCAAGAAATATGCAGCTTAAAATTGTGTATTACAGATATTACGAAAAAAAATCAAGACGAACCAGACTAGACCGATGATTAGAAGTATTTATGTTACTATGAAAGTCCGAAATTGGTGTGTGTCGACATTCACCGGTGAATGTCGATAACATAAAATGCATTTGTGAAAGAACCAACATTTATAAATTGTTTTATAGTTTCTGAGTATCACCGGTGTATGTCGATAAACTGGTGTATGTAGGTATGTTAACTGCGTGGATGGAAAATATTGATTCAAATAAATGATTAGAAGGTTTGCCGTTTATTCAATTCGCCAAAAACATAATAGGTCTGGATCCCACGTATGAAAAAAAAGTTGATTAATAGCAAGCTGAAAATTTGTTAATAGCTTAAGGGTGTCTAGTCTGATAAACTTTGATATATGGGAACACTGGAACAGTGGCAGTTTTAATTGTGGAACAGGTTAAAAATTTGGAACGATCAGACTACGAAAACGGTACATTTATTTTGTCCGACAGAACAGACTTAAACTCTCCGAACAGAGATTAAACTCTCATGCAAAAATCAGACTGCTATTTATCACCTGTCATAATTCCTGTCATTTCACATATTCTACATGTTCCACTCATTAAAACGCCCATTTGGTGATAAATAGCAGTCTGATCTGTTCGGAGAGTTTAAGTCTGTTCTGTAGGACAAAATACATGTGCCATTTTCGTGGTCTAACCGTTCCAAATTTTTAACCTGCTCCACAATTAAAACTTCCCCTGTTCCAGTGTTCCCATATATCAAAGTTTGTCCGACTAGACACCCTTAAGCTATTAACAAATTTTCAGCTTGCTATTAATCAACTCTTTTTCATACGCGGGAGCCAGACCTATAACTTATCACGAAGGAATACGCCAGAGTCCATATGAAACTATGTTTGCGTTAAACCAAAAAAAGGACCTAGCGTCGTCATCTCTCCTTCACGGTGAAATTGAAAATATTAAAACTAAGGAACAACTAGAGGCCTATTTAAACACTTTTCAAAAAAATTCGATTGGAACAGATTTGCAAACTAGCACACCTATATCTTAAGCACCGACTGATTCACAGTGTAGCAGTTCTACATCTCAAAAAATAGTCGTTGCGCAACCCAGCACGTCTCCATCCCAAGTACTGACTGAACAGCACAAACAAATATTTTCAAAGAGAGCAGCTGCAAAAGATAACCTTTTAATGTATGTATGTATATATCGGTTTTAGAACGTCTTTCGACGTTGTCCGATGCCTAACTTCCACGTCCTTCTATCATCCCATTGGCCATCTCTAAGATCCCTTGTACTCATTGCTTTGGTTACCCCTTCTTTCCATGTCTTTTTGGGTCTTCCTCGTTTTTTGCGGTTTGGTGGTACCCACTGCATGATCTTTTTGGGCAATCTTGTGTCTTCCATTCTTTGAACATGACCATACCAAATCAACTGTTTCCTCTTAATGTCTGTTGTTAAGTAACCATCTATTCCAATTCGTCGTATTACTTCCTCATTTCGAACTCTTTCCCTACGGGATATACCTAACGATCTTCTAAACACATCCATTTCTACAGCTTCTAATTTTTTCCTGTTGTTCTCGGTTATTCTCCAAGTTTCTGCTCCGTAAAGTAGGCTGCTTTTAATAAGTGTTTCAGAGATATTGTATTTTCGCTGTATTCCTATTTCGGAGCTCCAAAGTATTCCATTTAGGCAGCCAATTGTTCGTCTAGCTTGTGTTACCCTTTTCTTTATTTCCTCATCGTCTTTTCCCGTTCTATCGAAGATTACTCCCAGGTACGTGTATTCACTACAGGATGTGATTTGTTCATTATCCTCTAGTACTCTAGTTCGATATTGGATAACTCAGCTCCTATGGGATGGTATTTAGTTTTTTCCACATTCATTTCCATGCCCCACTGTTCATATGCCTCCTTGAGTTTTCTTGCCATATACTGTAGGTCGTCTTTATCATTAGCTATGATGACTTGGTCATCAGCAAATTGTAAGGTATATAAACAAACCTCTCCGAGGTCTTATACCCATACCGTGGCATTTACGTTTCCACTGGTTTAGTGCTTTTGAAACATATATCTTGAACAAAGTTGGTGAAATACAGCAGCCCTGGCGCAGACCCTTGTTAACTATGAACTTTTTAGATAGTGTGTTGCCAATTTTTACTTGTGATGTAGAATTTCCATATAAATTTTTTAAGGCTTTGACTAGAGTGTAGCTGATGTTAGTTTCTTGTAGTGATTTCCACAATTTAGTCACAGGAACGCTGTCGTATGCTTTACGCAGGTCAACAAACATGAGATGGGTCTCTTGATTGGTTGCTGATCTTTTTTCAATTAATTGTTTTAGGCAGAAGACATTATCTGTGCAAGTCCTTCCAGCGCGGAAAACAGCCTGTTCTTCTTCTTCTTGTTCCCTATACTCCATATCAATGAGATTTCTAAGAATGCGCCCGTACACCCGGCTTAGTGTACTAGTTACCGATATTCCTATGTAATTTGAGCAATCCAACTTTCCTTTTTTAACAAACAACCTTTTTTAAACCACAACAAAAAACTTTTTTTTCAAACAACAAAAAACTTCAGAAAAAAAGTTCACTCCGGCCCAAATAGGGGATTATGTGAGAATAAAAGTGCCTGATGTTGACCGTGATCGCACAGATCCACGAAGTATGTTAGCGGTTGTTGTTGAAATATAGGATTCAGACCATTAATTAAAAATTAGCAAACAAAAATGGTACTTTGTAAAGAAAAATTACTTTCCATGGATGAGATTATAACTGATGAAATGTCGCTACGAGAAGCAGCTTGTGCTAATTCGAAAAGTGGAGGACAAGGCTATACACGTTGCAATTGCAAAAGAAAGTGTTCCACTGCTAAATGTAGTTGTAAAGGCAAGGGTCTTTAGAACTATAGTATTTTTACTACAAAAACGTTATTACGTAGGTCAAAATTTTTGACGTAAGAGAACTGTCAAAACATTAGAATGTGACTTTTCATTATTGCTATGTTGGATATTGAACTTAAATAATTGGTTTAGAAAATTTATATTATTGATAACAATAAATGTTTTTGGTTATTTAATTAATATAATTATAAAATTCTCAATGCAATCGCGATTACGTTTTTCTTATTAAAATACCATGTGGACGCTTATACAAGATCGGGCAGTTCCGTGTTGGTGTCGTATTTTAGCTGTGCTAGAGAAATTCAATTCTAGAGTTAATGTTATGGAATATCATTATGTATTTTCGTTAACATTAACAAATATTTTATGATATGAATGATATATTTCCGCAATTGATGAAATCCGATTGACATCATTAATTAGAATAAAGAACTAGAGATATTATTTGTACAGTAAACAAAAACAAATAAAATATCTCTGACAAGTAATGACATTAACGTGGCCATGATGAAAAGTCACATTCTAATGTTTTGACAGTTCTCTTACGTCAAAAATTTTGACCTACGTAATAACGTTTTTGTAGTAAAAATACTATACATTCGACTAAATCAAAAATAATGTTGATTTCTGGTAAAAATAACAATGGAATTTTAAATTACTAAATTTTACTATACTTACTTTAATGTTAGGGCATATATGTCGTTTGTGTCGCACTGAGGCCTGAGGCGAACCATAAATGTCCCGTTCTCTCTCCTTTCCAACTTCATACTAGCGCTAACCCTATCCATTTCCCCGACGAACCACAACTTGTCCCGTAACGGATCATTGAATCCGTTTGTCATGGAGTTGCTAGTAACTACATTGTGGCCGCATTTTCCCGCTTTGTGGATGCACGATTTATGCACGCTTATGCCACACGTAGAACACTTGTAACCTTGAGAAATTAGGCCTTTAAGGTACTTCGAGCAGAACATACAGGGAGTGGGTTGAAGAAACGTGTGAAGCTCAAAATTGTGGCTGGTGTGTTTTAATTCCTTCGGTTTGAGATTATCTCTGAAAAAAAGTGAAAACATAATGGTTAACTGCATCGGAGCGCAAATACCTCATTTAGATTCAAATGATGAATCGGTTACACATGTGAACAAATTTCAACAAGGTTAAAAAGATAAAAATTAGACTTACAATCAGTTTATTATACCTTGTAGTCTGGGCTGATTATCGGAGAATAGGCCATTTTGGGAAAAGTTATTTACCAGCAATTTTATTACTGGAATCGAATCTTATGATTGTATATATTAATAATATAGGTATGCAAAGTCCGCAGATAGTGTGCTACTTTTTTTATAAACAAAATGGCGCCCGAAAATCGTGTTTTTTTTTTTTCAATTTTTGCTCTATAACTACAAAGATTTTAACTTTACACCAAAAACACTCAAATAAAAATTCAGCGCAATTAAATTCTGCATAGATACGTGTTTTTTCCGATTTACTTAGACGAAAACTTTCCCCGGAAAAAGCGGGTTTTTCCAACAAAATCTTTAATTTTCAACTAAACTTTTAGATAAGTAATTGTTAATCAATAATTAAATAACTTGGTAACGTAAAAGCCCTTTTCATATAGATTATATTTCCAGAAGCCGATGGAAATTGAATAAACAGTTTAGCAACAATTGAATTGTTAATTAAAAATTTACGGTCGCTATAATAACCACAATAATTATGATGCATAAGAATAACTATGATTTTTTCATAAAAAGAGACTATACCTATCTAATGTACTTTACAGAATTGAAATTGGACTATTTAGGCGGCCTCAGGAATATTTTAAAATTATAAAGAATTTTTTGGCTTATAAACAAATAGAATATCTCGGGAAATATTAAACTAAATTAAATTGTAAAAACGGTATTCGAAAAACAGCGGCAGGACGCTTCATTTAAAAGAAAAAAACGTTTAATTATGATGAGTAGTTCCTGAGATAGATCAAAGTTGACCGGAATTGACGGCAAAGATATAAACAATAGGATCATAATTTTCAAACCATCACCTTTTTATTTTTGTCCTCTTTCTCCACACCAATTTTCATATCCTTAAAATACTCATAACATATATTATTATAATAAAAACTATCGATAATACGTGTGAAAATTGCCAAAAATAGCAAAATTCCAATCAAAAATTAGGTTGGAGAAAATGTAACCCTCAAAGTTCAAAATCGGTATACGTTAAAAAAATGCATTTTCTCGGCTTCCCATGGAGCAATTTCCTTTATTCTTTTTTTGTTCCCAAGTAACTCGAGTAGAGCCATCGAACTAACGCATTATTAAATGTCAAACTTGCTTTTGTTTTGTTATAATAAATTAATTTATTTATTATAACACAAAATTTTAATTTGTTTAAATAAAAATTGTTTAAATAATTATGCAGCTTTCAAATGAGAATATTTATGTTTTTAACTTTAAAAGGTACACTTGTAGTAAGTTTATCTAAAAAAAGCCTACAACTGGAAAAAATATGTAGTTTTCTGTTCTTATAAATAAATGAATCTATTATAACAAAACAAAAGCAAGTTTGACATTTAATAATACGTTAGTTCGATGGCTCTACTAGAGTTATTAGGGAACAAAAAAAGAATGAAGGAAATTGATCCATGGGAAGCCGAGAAAATGCATTTTTTTAACGTATACCGATTTTGAACTTTGAGGGTTACATTTGCTCCAACCTAATTTTTGATTGGAATTTTGCTATTTTTGGCAATTTTCACACGTATTATCGATAGTTTTTATTATAATAATATATGTCATGAGTATTTTAAAGATATTAAAATTGGTGTGGAGAAAGAGGACAAAAATAAAAAGGTGATGGTTTGAAAATTATGATTCTATTGTTTATATCTTTGCCGTAAATTCCGGTCAACTTTGACCGGTTGTATCTCAGGAACCACTCGTCATAATTAAACGTTTTTTCTTTTGAAAGAAGCGTCCTGCCGCTGTTCTTCGAATACCGTTTTCACAATTTAATTTAGTTTAATATTTTTCGAGATATTCTATTTGTTTATAAGCCAAAAAATTGTTTATAATTTTAAAATATTCCTGAGGCCGCTTAAATAGTCCAATTTCAATTCTGTAAAATACATTAGATAGGTATAGTGTCTTTTTATGAAAAAATCATAGTTATTCTTATGCATCATAATCATTGTCGTTATTATAGCGACCGTAAATTTTTAATTAACAATTCAATTGTTGCTAAACTGTTCAATCAATTTCCATCGGCTTCTGGAATTATAATCTATACGAAAAGGGCTTTTACATTACCAAGATATTTAATTATTGATTAACAATTTACTTATCTAAAATTTTAGTTGAAAATTAAAGATTTTGTTGGAAAAACCTGCTTTTTCCAGGGAAAGTTTTCGTCGAAGTGAATCGGGAAAAACACGTCTCTATGCAGAATTTAATTGCGTAAATTTTTATTTGGGTGTTTTTGGTGTAAAGTTAAAATCTTTGGAGTTATAGAGCAAAAATTGAAAAAAACACGATTTTCGGGCGCCATTTTGTTTATAAAAAAAGTAGCACACTATCTGCGGACTTTGCATACCTATATTATTAATACATACAATAATAAGATTCGATTCCAGCAATAAAATTGCTGGTAAATAACTTTTCCTTGTATTTTGCTAATTAGCCCAGAGTATTGGACGACCGATTTCGAACACTAAACTTTTCTGTTTATCGTAAGGTCTACGGAAAAGTTACTTAAGGGCACCCGAAGTCCCATTTAACGACAATGTTAACATTATGTCACATATCTCTGTAACCAAAGCACATATAGACCTAATTTTTTGTTTATTTTGAAACTAGATGCATTGTTTAGTCCCGCGTAGATTTCTGTAAAGTTAGAGTAAAAGAAACATTTGTTTTAAATTGATTTAAAATACTCTTACAAAAAAAAAACAAAAAACTTTGGATTTTATTTTTTATTTTACTTGTTTTTGAACATTTTTCAATAAAAGTTTACGCGGGACTTGATATTATCTATCTACAACGGTACCCCGTCAAAATAGCCCCGTCAAAAAAGCTCCGACAAAATAGCCCCGACATAATATCCCGCACACAAAATAGCTCCGACAAAATAGCCTGCAGACAAAATAGCCGCGGAATAATAGCCCGCCGACAAAATAGCCCCGACAAAATGGCCCCGACAAAATAGCTCCGAAAACAAAGCTCCCTTCAGAATGAATCATGAAATAATTCCTTAAAAATACATTTTTTCCGAAATGGTAATTATCCTCTATTCAGATGTTTATCTTAACCACATTAAATAAAAATTGCCTTTTCAGAGAACTCGAGTCCTGTCTTTCCTGCCTCTTGGAAGTTTGAACATTTAAGTTAAGCGAAAATCAATGTTAATTTATGATATAAACAATTTTTTCTGTTTTCAGGCAACAGTAAAATGCATTTTAAATTAAATAAATTAAATAATTTCTTCATTTTTGTCAAATAATTTCAATTAAAAAAAAGTTTTTGGACACCTTGTATAAATAATTATGTAATTGTGTATAAGAGGCTATTTTAGCCGGGGCTGTTTTGACCGGGGCTATTTTGTGTGCGATCTATTTTGTCGGGGCTATTTTGTTTGCGGGCTATTTTGTCGACGCTATTTTGTGTTCGGGCTATTTTGACGGGGCTTTTTTGACGGGGCTGTTTTGACCGGGCTATTTTGACGGGTCACGATCTACAACTACTGTAAAAACTTGAACGTTCTATCATCTAAGGATCCAGAGATATTTGACATCAAAAGTTAAAAACCAAAGTATTCGGGAAATCGCAAAAACATAAAACACTCTAATAGGCTGTAAAGCTACCGGTACACGGTAAGTTGAGTGCAGACGTTCAAAAAACAAATTTTGTAACCATGGATATTTTCTACTATAATGTGTTATATATCGTTGGAAAGAGAAGATTTCAGAGAATAATTTTCAATTATAACCCAAAAAAACTTAAAAAATTAAATTTTCGGACTTTGGATACCCTTAAGGGGGGTATGGGCATGGCACATTTTTGTGATTTTTTTTTAACTATGGTAGAATTATTTTGTTTTTAAATTAAATTAGCCTGTTCAGTATACAATTCAAAGAATAGTCAAAAAACAGTTCAAGGCAAAATATTGAAAAATTAAGCCAATGGTGGTAAATTTTTAGACACCTCAAAAAAAATAGATTTTGCGGTGGACATCAGAACTCATCATTGGATCATGTGAAACAAAAAATTCAAAAACATTTTATTAGCTTATGAGTATCTCGAGGTAACCTTGTCCATTTTTTTTTTAGTTTTAACGATTTTTGACTTTTTGGTATCACTCAGAAGTCGAAATAACGAAATTGTTTATAAAAAAGCAGGTATATATATTTTTTGTCTGTCAAATCGTAAAGTGATGTACACCGAAATTTATTTTTGAATCGCTGAGTAATTTAACGTAGTATAAATAACGAGTATGGTAGGGATATTCAACGTGCTGTATGTCCGGTAATTTTGCACCAATCAATCTGAAATTTTCAAAGAGTTTTCTTGAAGTTACGTACGTTTATTAAAAATAACAAAAAAAATCGAAAATTTCAAACTTTACCCTCCCCCCCCCCCCCTTAAATCTATTAGGGTTCTATCATGCATACTATAAAATTATGCCAATTTGAAAGAGTATATAAATTGTACATATATGCCGATGCAAGGAATGTAGTTACATAAATATATATTAAAATGCTCAATTATATTAGGCAGGTTTCTGAGGGTCATCAGCTTCATTGCAAATCGAAAATTGTGAAATATTTCTTGGGTAAAGGTTAGAAAACAAACAGACTTGGGAGAAAACTATTGATATGATTGTTTCTCAAACTGTAAGAGATGTTATAACAACCAACATAAAACAAGCATATCAATCAATTGCTCGTATTTCTGTTTCTTTCCTTTCTCAAGAAACATTCGGCAATCTTCGATTTACAATAAAGTTGATGAACAGAGAACAGCTTAGCATAATAAATTGAGCGTATTTGTATGCACCTGCGACTACATTTCTTGCACGGGCATGTAAGTACAATTTATATACTCTTGTACAGCTGGTTCCTAAAAAAACTGATACGAGTCTTAGTAAGATTTGATCATTTTGAGCAGTGTATGATTGGTCTGACATTATATTATATTTATTATGGCAGACAAATAATAAAATAAACAAACAAACAGCCACTTTTTGAGGTTGAACCAAGGTTGAACAGAATAAGTTATCTGAAAAATTTTAAGATTTGGCAATGACAGTGACGGCGTGTAAATAATAAGTATTTTATCAAAGTAAGATATCAATCGAAGTAGCACAGAAAACGACAATAAATGTCGTTCCCATACCACCAGATTGACAACAGGGAATACTTTCTTTGGTTACAACCTCCCGAGATTTTCAAAAATTATAAATCATACAGGATGCCGAGGAAATTAAGATGAGAGAATTTTAAATAATTCACAACTCATCTGCTGAGCGTGGTAAAAGCTCCAACTAGAAAGATGCCTTAATACTCAATCAAAAGATTAAATGAATAAAAAATGTATAAACATTTTCAATTTCTTTACAACACGAAAATGCAGCAGCTACATAATACTCTGGTCAAATCTGAGCGTGCAGGAAGAGTCTATACCGGTTTCGTGGGTTGTTTCCCCCTCATCAGTAGTCCCATATCATACATTTTTAATTCATTTACTCTTTTGTTTGAGTATTAAGGAATCTTTCTTGTTGGAGCTTTTACCACGCTGAGCAGATGAGTTGTGAATTATTTAAAATTCTCTCATCTTAATTTCCTCGGCATCCTGTATGATTTATAAATTTTGAAAATCTCAGGAGGTGTAACCAAAGAAATTAGTCCACCTGTTGTCAATCTGGTGGTATGGAGACGATATTTATTGTCGTTGTCTGTGCTACTTCGATTGATAACTTACTTTATTTTTCGGTAGATGGCCCAAAGTGTGGTACGTGGAAGAATCTGAGAGAGGAGGATATGGGACTACTGATGAGGGGGAAACAACCCCCGAAACCGGTATAGACTCTTCCTGCACTCTCAGTTTTGACCAGAATATTATGCAGCTGCTGCATTTTCGTATTGCAAAGAAATTGAAAATGTTCATAGATTTTTTTAAGTATTTTATCCTTCAAAATAGAGATGTTGAAAAAGTATCTATTCGTTACAAAGTACTCGTTACTTACAAATACCGAAAGTAACAATTACTATAGAGAGGCAAATCGTTACTTTGATTACTCTGATTACTTCGTACCAATCGTATCAGAGCGAGTAACGACTATTGTATCTGCTTTGATTACTCTGATAACTTCGTACCAATCGTATCAGAGCGAGTAACGACTATTGTATCTGCTTTGATTACTCTGATAACTTCGTACCAATCGTATCAGAGCGAGTAACGGCTATTGTATCTACTTTGATTACTCTGATTACTTCGTCCCAATCTTATCAGAGCGAGTAACGGCTATAGGATAGGTCTTTTCATTCACACTCATTTGTTTCGAGCTTCTGTCAAATGTCGTGTAATCCGTGTATATTAATATTATACACAGATTATACAACATATGACAGAAGCTAGAAACAAATAGCAATCGATGAAAATCCCTATTGTATCTACTTTGATTACCCTGATTACTTCGTACCAATCGTATCAGAGCGAGTAACGACTATTGTATCTACAACCAGTACACTTGATTACTTTCTACCAATCGTATCCCAGCGAGTAACGGACGGGACCGGTATTTTACGAGTGTTATCGAATATCGTTATCGGTATGAAGCATTTTAAGGGTGTGAGCCTCAGAGCCTCACACTGTGAGGGTGAGGAGAAGATAGAAGATGAAACAGAGGGAGGTATAATGGAGGTAAAATATGTAATGTATGTCATTAACAAAGATCGAATGCGAGAACCCTATATTTTTATCTAGATCTATATCTATACCTATACAAAATACCTACCTACTGAGAAATACGATTCTCGATATGATTACCGGTACTCAAATACAAAAGTAACCATAGTAATCAAAGTAACGAACACTGTAAATGATTACTTTATACGAAAGTAACGATTTGTAACGAATACTCGAAAGTAACTATAATCAACATCACTACTTCAAAACACACTGCTCAATTTTCTACAAAATACGCTTTAAGAGTCGTATCAGTTTTTTTTTGGAACCAGCTGTACCATGTATGCCTGTATGTACCATGTATGTACCATGGTACATGCATACCGAATATTGGCATAATTTATAGTTGCCATTTGTAATTTTTAGCATTTAAGTAACTTTTCCAGAGATCTGATGAAGAACAGCAAAGTTAAGTGTTCGAAACCGGTCATCCAAGTCAAGTCTAATATTTATTTCTTTAACCTTGTTTATTCAGATTACTTTAAAATAGTTATTTAAAATTTCTGCTTGCAAATTACTGCAATAGTAGATCCAGAGTAATTGTTTTTAAATAAAAGTTACCTATAATGTATTGTCTCCGTATTTACGCGAATTTGACAGGCATGTCAGGTTATACACCTGTCAGAAAGATTTATTACACAAAAAAAAGAGTAAACAGCCCAGGCAAACTCAGATTCTGTAAGAAAATAATTAAAATTAAGATACTTACATACAATCCTTAATGGCTTTGATTATTTGTTGCTTGAGCTCTGCGGTTCGCAAAGATATTGTATAGGCGTTTTGGTTGTCGTTTTTTACAAGACAAAACTGGTAAAATGATCGGGCTTCTTTATTTAAGACAGGCCTATTGTGGATTTCGTCAACGTGATAATCTGCTATATTTATGAGATCACGAAAGGCAAACTGGTTACCCTAAAAACATATCTGATGTAATAACTAAACACTATAAAACTGCAGTTATTTTGAGGGTAAGTACAGTGGAACCCCGATAAGTCTGCCCCCGATAACCCGGAAGTCCGGCTAACCCGGACCGATTTTCATCAGATAAACATTTTGATTTTCAATATTTTGTATTTTTCAATTTAATTGTGGCTTATTTCCAATCAAAATAGTTAATTATCAGACAAACCTTTCAACAATAAAAATGTATGTAATATAATATTTGAGAGATAATGTGTACTTATGTGTGTAATTTGAACTATAGGATATTAAAAATGACTCATAGCACACGCCGCAGAAACAACAGCCACCTGTCTGTAGTATCTATTCCTTTTTATTTCAAACTGTCAGCATTGTTTAGGAAAGACTATTTAAAAAATTATTTTATAAACAATGGTCTTTAGTATTGTGTGTCTTGTATTGTTCGCTTCCATTTGCTTACGTTTGGGTTTGGTGTTTTTTTTTAGTAATTGTAATGAGTAGGTAATACTGTGCATATTTATAAATATATTTCATGTTATTTCAATTCTGACGGAGTTTATCTGTAAGTATACCGTATTTTATTAATATTTACCATATTCTCCGGCTATCTCGGATTTTCGATAACCCGGATCGGTCGCGGTCCCGATTAATCCGAGTTATCGAGGTTCCACTGTACTTGTATACAGATACGGAAAATTTTTATCGTGGGTGCTACTAAATTAGCGAGAGATACTAGCATTATATTTAAACGTATTAGACAAAGATCACAATGGTATATCCTCGTAGCCTCCCAAACGAAACCCGAATATTTCCGATCGAAGTTATCACCTTGGGATGTAAGGGATTGTGATGCGCAATATATAGCCTCTCCAATCAAAATGTCAACCTCACCTGCCCGTGTGATAATCATGATTCTGATCATCCGGTGCATCCTGCTTGACAACAAACGAGGCTCTGGCGTCCGAGTGATTGCCGATATAAGCAATCCCCCCACTTACTCACCAACGGCTTCGGGCGGATGAGTTGGTAAGTGGTAGGGCACTCTTTTGTCCTGGAATTGAGAAATTGATTCCGAAGGCGGAAGAACTATAAATTAGTCAACGGTATAAGGATGCAGAAAGCGAAGGAGAACTACTGCATTAAAGGCCTTTTGGCACTCCTAGTTTTAACTATCATGGCTGTAAATAATTTAAGTCAAAACATTAATGATCATGGATTTCGGAACCCAAGATTCGGCAAGAGAAGACAATCTCAAGACTGCAGGGCTTCTCAGGTCGTTAATATGCGAAATCCTTGCAAAATAGCCACCTGGAACGTCAGAAGCATGTTTGAGTCAGGTAAAATATATAATGCCATAAAAGAAATGAAAAGAATGCAAATTAGCATTCTCGGAATAAGTGAAATGCGGTGGCCGGGATCAGGAGTATGTGACGTAGATGGATATCAAGTGTACCATGCCGGAAATACCGATGCCAATCACTATAAAGGAGCTGCAATCGTAGTAGCAAAACACTTAGCTCAATCAGTATTAACTTATATCCCCATATCTGACAGAGTAATGCTAGTAAAATTTAGTTCAAAGCCGTTCATTACCAATTTAATTCAGGTCTATGCCCCAACATCATCCAGTGATGAAGACAAATTAGAAGCATTTTACAAAGATCTTACTGATGCTCTAGATCTTGTCAAAGCAGCAGAAAATACAATAGTCCTCGGAGATTTTAACCCTAAAGTCGGCAAAGGACGCTGTTTGAATATTGTGGGGGATTATGGCTTGGGAAACAGAAACGAACGTGGAGATAGACTTGTTCAGTTCTGTCAAGAACACGATTTCATTATATCGAATACTCACTTTTAACTACCACCGAGAAGACTCTACACCAGGAAGTCAAATGCAGAATCAGAGGACAAAATTATTAGGAACCAAATCGACTTCATTCTAATAAAAAATCGATTTAGAAACTGCATCAAATCAGTTAAAACTTATCCAGGTACTGACATTGGGTCTGATCACGATCCCATAGTAGCTGTAACCCAATTAAAATTAAAAAAGGTGATCAAAAAGAAGTCTCGCAAAAATATCGATACAGCCCAATTACAAGACGACAAAATTAAGGAATCAGTTCAAAGACAACTGAACGAAAATTTAATTTGGGAAAATATCGGTGAGAATGTCGATGAGGGCTTAAATAAAATCATAACAACAGTCAAAGAAATCTGTGTGAGAAATTAACAAGGCAGGTCAAAGCTAAAAAAGCAGGCTTGGATGACAGAAGACATATTGGATTTGATGGAACAACGGCGATTAGCGAAAAACAACGAAACACTTTATAACAGCATACAAAAAGAAATTCGACGTAAAATACGAGAAGCAAAGAGTCAACATCTAGCCAAACAGTGTCAAGACATTGAAGAACTTGAAAACAAATATGACACGTTTAACATGTATAAAAAAGTGAAAGAAGCGGCTGGTATCTTCAATAAGAAACAAACTGCATTGCTACAAGATGAACATGGTAAAGTAATATTTGAAGTAGAGGACAAACTTAAAGAATGGGAAAATTACGTTACGATATTCGAAGACGATAGGAGAAGTACACCACCCGATATTACTAACTGCGACGGACCCCTAATAACACGCTCTGAGGTAATAAAGGCCATACAATCATCAAAAGATGGCAGAGCGACTGGTCCTGATGAAATTCCAACTGAAATATACAAGCTTATAAATGATAGCAATGTTTTAGAGGCTATAACTTCGTTTTTCAACACCATTTATACTAGCGGTCGACTTCCTAATGGCTGGTCTAATTCACTGTTTATAGCTCTACCTAAGAAGACAACAGCAAAAACCTGTGCTGATTATAGAACCATCAGTTTGTTAATGAAAATTTTTCTGAAGGTAATACATGGTCATATCTACAATAAATGCGAGGAATACCTGGATGACACACAGTTTGGTTTCCGTAACGGGTTTGGACCGAGAGAGGCTTTGTTTGGAATGAACGTACTTGCTCAGAGATGTCGAGATATATCTGTAGACATATACTGTTGTTTTATTGACTTCCAAAAGGCATTTGATCGTGTTAAGCACTCTATATTGATCGAAGCTCTAAAATACATAGGCTTGGACGGCAGAGATGTTCGAATAATTGCAAATTTATATTGGAATCAAACGACATCAGTTTTAGTAGATGGTGTGGAATCACAGGCTCTTAATATTAAAAGGAGTACGGCAGGGATGCCCCTTGTCACCGCTGCTTTTCAACGTTTACTCCGAAAGAATTTTCAGAAAAGCTCTTTCTGAAAAACAAGAAGGAATACTTGTGAACGGTGAAGTCATCAATAATTTGCGATATGCGGACGATACAGTACTCCTAGCTTCTAGTCAAGAATATCTGCAAACACTACTTGATAGTGTCGTTGAGAGTTTTAGGGAGGCAGGTCTGGATCTGAATATACGGAAAACCAAAGTACTCGTAAACAATAGCATATAAAACCGTCTATATATATGTAAATAATACCAAACTTGAGCAAGTTGATAAAATCGTTTATCTTGGACAGCAACTAAATTGTAACGCAGAAAGTCACGGCGAAATTAGATCTAGGATAGAGCAGGCTAGAGCCGCTTTTAGAAGGATGTCCCAGGTGTTATGTAACAGAGACCTAAAATTGGCATTGAGGATCCGCCTACTTCGCTGCTACGTGTTCTCGGTCTAACTTTATGGTGTCGAGTCCTGGACTGTGAATAAAATCGATCTAAATCGCCTTGAGGCTTTCGAAATGTGGTGCTATAGAAGAATTTTAAAAGTTTCCAGGGAGGAGAAGATTCGAAACTCCACAATACTAGAACGTCTCAGCAAGACTACTGAGATCATAAAAAGCATCAAGCAGAGAAAACTGGAGTACTTCGGACATGTAATGAGAGGTCCCAAATATAGGTTGCTACAAAATATTACGCAGGGAAAAATAGCAGGCAAACGCGATCCACGACGAAGAAGAACCTCATGGTTGAAGAACTTGCGAGATTGGTATGGTGTTGATGCAAGCATGCTATTTAGGGTGGCAGTGAATAAAATTAGGATAGCTATGATGGTAACCAACGTTCTGAAAGGACATGGTACATGAAGAAGAAGAAGAAGTTATCACTGTTTAAAATAACGTCATGCGTTGCCAGGTGTATGATAACTATCGTTTTATATGATAATTTTAGCGTTGCTCGCAACTTAGGACAACGTGTATACCATAATAATAAAATACACGATAATTTGAGCATACAAACGTTGAAATAAAAACAAAAATTTCTCGGGAGCTAAATTTCAACATCTTAACGCAAAGTAAATAAAATAAAATTAAAATTAGTGGACGAATTGGAATGGAAATATCTTTACCTATTTTTGGAATTTTTAGGTGTTTTACCAAAATTTGTGGATTTTAATAAATTTTTCCAAAGATGCTCATCAAACAATTGATGCTCAAGACATTACAAAATTTGTCAATATTAATAAACTCTTATCTAGAAATTGGGGTGACGCAAAATATTAATGTTTTAAATGTTGAATTGAAACAGGATTTTTAGGAAAGATGCAGGCGTTTCTTGATTACAGCTTTTATGGAAGTAAAATAGAAATGATTTTGTATACCCAGGCATGAGCAAGATTCACCTTCTAAATAAAAGTAGTCTTAACAGTTGCCAAAGACTGTTACCACTAATGTCAAAATTACCCCGAATTTGTAATCCTCAAGACCTACAAACAATGCAAAAGATCGATGACGAATGGAGGAAACCTCAACAAACCAATATATTTCGAAAATCTTAATGAATTCTATTTTAAAGCGGGCAAAATAAAACATTTGGCGGTATTCCTTTATTTGCTAATTTGAATGACTTTGCATTATCTGTGTTAACTTTACCTCATTAAACTGCAAGTTGTGGAATAAAATTTTTAAAAATAAATTTAATAAAGATGACGTGCAGACACCGCTTGGTAACAGACACTTTATATATGGCAGTATACAACTTTACACCGCCAGAAATAATGGTTAAAACTATGAATACAACCAATTTATACAATAAAGAAGCTAATGATGAATTGCAAGAAGTTGATTTTACATTAACTGAATAGTAAATATTTTTCACTTTTTTTGTTTTAAATAATTGGTTATTTAAAAAAATTTAAAAATTGGTTATTTTAAGTTTTTTGTTTTAAATAATTGGTTTGTTTATTATATTAGTATGTTTATTTTTGTCTTCTTTTGTTTCGTTTACAAAAAATTAAATATATTATTTTTTCTACTTTATTAATTTGTTGTTCAATACTGATTAACAACGACATACGATTTTCTGACTTCGGTAACCTGGCAACGCTGCGGTTACAGAAACATAGCTACGCAACGAATTGGTTTGGCCTAATATATAGCTATATCGTTTTAAATACGTTTCTCTCACTTCCTATCGTTTAAACTGCATACCAATATAATATACTGTATAAGCGGTAGAAATTATATTTTCAATAATGCTTAAATTTAATGAATTAAAAGAGGAACATACCTTCAATTGTTTACAGATCAAAATACACTTGTCAAAAATAAACACATATCTATTTTTATTCTTCTGGTCGTCGTGAGCCTTAATTCTAAGGCTCGCGTCCTTCACCAGTCGACCATAGTCTGATAATTTTTGATTAGGCGCGAGATTCCATTCCGTTATTGTTTCTTGCAAATTATTTATCACTTCTAAATGTTCGCTGTCTCTTGCTACTTCGTTGATATAGCCTGCTACATCTATCATCGTTTCTCTGGCTCTTTTCAGATCATTGTACTCTTCGTGAGACTAAAACATAAATTGCGTTAATGGTAAAACGATTTATATAAATAAAAAATATTGTTTTTATGACGATTACACAGTGTTATTGTATAAAACAAGACTAGCCGAAAAAATGAATTATATAATACACTTAAAATGTACTTCGATGAAGTGTCAAAAAAAGATCCAGGAGAAAAGTCGTTACGATTGCTTAGTATGTCCATTTTATGGACAATTTTACAGGAGAGACGAAAAACTGAATGTACCCATAAAATACTAAGACCTAGAAGTGCTCACGTGATTCAAATCAGAGAGTCTTTATTAACTTCAACGGGGAAAATGTAATGTAGCAATAAGTCCGAAATTACGGCATTTAGGTACAGGAAAGATTGCATGAAAAATAATCAGTTTTTCTTGGTTTCAGGAGTTCAAAAAGTAAAAAAAATACAGGGTGAGCCATTTGAAATACGAAAGTTCATTAGATTTCCAAAAAATGGAAGATCTGACAACCATGTAAATACCACCATAGTATCGAATGCACCACAAGACTCTACACACCAAAATCTATGCAAGCCGTTTTCGAGAAAATTAGATTGCTTCTATAAAGATTTAATGAACAAAATATAGAAAACTTACCTCACTAGTATGTTCAATAAGTTTGTCCAACAACAGGTGATATTTGAGAATTCGTTGCATTGGCACAGATAATACATCCCTTAACTTAAACCTACCATTATTAACTTCTTTTTCATATTTCTAAAAATTATAGTAAATTAAGCATCACAATTTAAGGGGAAAGGCGCAAAGTGTCGCCTGTCAAAATTTTCACTGTGTTTTAAATGTAATTTGTGCATTATAGAAGTTTTCAGGAACTTTCGGCCCTCAGTAATAATGTAATCTTTCATTCTGCGTTTAAATTTTTCAAGAATATTTATTAGTTTTCTCAGGATTCGAAAAAAATGAATACATTTAAAACACAATGAAAATTTTGACAGGCGACATTTTGCGCTAAAAACAGAGCAGCAAATATTATGCAAATTATTATTATAATCAGAGTAGCTACGCTGATCCAGGTTATCCAAAACAACCGTTAACCTTTAACCAATGACATGCGGTATGCCATCATCATCATCATCACTGCTGGACATAGGTCTCCCTCAGCTCTTTCCATCTTTCTCTGTTTTGTGCGGCTTGCATCCAGTTGCCGACAATACGATTCAGATCGTCAGCCCATCTGGTTGGTGGTCGTCCTCTGCTCCGTAGTGCTTCTTCTCGTGGCCTCCACTCGACAATACGTTTTGTCCATCGGTTGTCTGACAATCTGGCGACGTGTCCTGCCCAATTCCACTTGAGCGACGCAATTCTTTCGACGGCGTCCGTTGTTTTTGTTCTACGACGTATTTTTTCGTTTGGGATTCGGTCCCTCAGGGAGATACCCAAAATCTGGCGCCATACCGCGCAGAAAATATATTTTGCTGTTAAACCTGTTATAAAAGATTCCTATAACACGATCTGTGTACCTTCAAGTGGTGTGTAAGTTAAACAGTAACTTGAAAGTTACACGTATAGTCAGACAGTAGTTGAAAGACAAGTGAAACGGACGAAAAAATAAACTGATTAATCCATAGCACAACCCCACATAGTCTTCTAACTGGTATAGTAGTGTAACAATTTGGGCGTTTCACAGTTGGTAGTCTATAATAATTTATGACAATTTATTACATTGAAAGGCATGTGGAAATATCTCCTTGTGGCGCCTATCAATTCCGGACGTCGTTAGCGATCTCTTGGCAATTTTGAGTTTGGAATCTATAGGAATAAAAGGCAGGTTTCGAGTATATTAAATCTGGCCCAGGTATACTTTCGCTAACTTAGCATCGTCAGGGGCATTTCGTCAAATTAGGAAGATATCCCAGCAAAGTGCAACATTGGCATGAATTTTTAAAAATTTGAAACTGATAAATAAGGCCGCACCTACATTGGATCCGTTTTTCTCCGATCAGATCAGATCCGACGTCGGAATAAAAAATAAACCCATATTATTAAATTGGGGTGCCTACATTGGATCCGTTTTTCTCCGATCCGATCAGATCAGATCAGATCCGATATCGGGCGACGTCGGGAGTAGCATCTCCTATTCTCATCGAGAAGTGTTTGGTTTCATTCCGGTTTCTGCATATAAAGTAATTTAATTTTTTGTTTTAACTATTTCATGAAATAAATCAACAATAAATAGCATTCAAATCTTAATATTTAATTTTGTAATATGTATCTCTACAAGGCAGATATTTTATAATGTTGTCTTGAATATAATGGTTACAAAATCTCTTTATTTACACAGGTAGAAAATTTAATACCTCTAGCACATAATAGGAAACAATTGTTCCCTATTCTGTGCCTCTAGGTAAATAGTTTTATTGGGACGGTCAATTTCACTTTGGTTATAAAATTGTAACGGGTACTATAATGTGTCTTTGAAATTGCCGAAACTAATCTTAGATAAAACCGGAAGTATAATTTTATAGTACCTATTATGTGTTACTATATCTTTTTATATCATAATATTTTTTAATACGTGCCAACACAAGGCTACATAGTTTGTAATAAATCAATGTATTTTTTCTTTTCTCATGAATTATTTTACATTCTTGTGACGAAAAAATAGGAAATAGGATCTTAAATTTATCAAGATAGTTACCTAGATTTTTGTTTATATTAAATTCTCCTGAAGATCTGTCTTTATTAAATTTATGCATCCATCTACGTTTTTTTCTACGTCTTTTAAGAACGTTGTTTTTCAACAACAGCCAACACATTACACCTCTTCATCATTGTCGGTGGTCGGAAGTTAACGGAACCAATGTAGGCACCCTCGCCGGAAAATCGGTCTATATCGGATCTGATCTGATCGGAGAAATACGGATCCAATGTAGGTGCCGCCTATCGGATCGGATCTGATCGGAGAAAAACGGATCCAATGTAGGTGCGGCCTAACACACATTGCACAAAAGACAAACAGATCAAAATTAATTAAATAAAAATTATGCTACATCTTGGAAGTCTTTCATTTTGACTTGCCAAGATGCAGCATAATTTTTATTTAATTAATTTTGATCTGTTTGTCCTTTGTCCAGTGTGTGTTATATGTATTTATCAGTTTCAAATTTTTAAAATTTCTTGCCAATGTTGCACTTTGCTGGGATATCTTCCTAATTTGACGAAATGCTCCTGATGATGCTAAGTTAGCGAAAGTATACTTGGACCAGATTTAATAAACTAGATGCTCGAAACCTGCCTTTTATTCCTATAGATTCCATATATTCGAGCACTCAACCTACTTCTACTTTAATTCTGTGTTTGTTTAAAGATGCTCTTGAATAGAGCTAAGGTCATCATATTGGGCCAAAATGTTAGGTTATGATGGCAGAAAATCATAAACATTAATAAAATCGAAAAAATTGTCCGGATTCTACCAACGTCACAAGCAGTCAGTATTGTTTTTCGACCCGGAAAAAAGGTGGATATCTATTGTAAATTGTTGAAAGTTATTAATAGATAAATTAATGAATGTTGCACTAGAAACTATTAAAAAACATTTTCATCAATATGATAAACATTTAAATCGGACAATGAACTAGAACTTGAAAGAAAGTGAGTCAAACACATTATGTTTAACATTCTTAAACTATTTTATAATGGTCTTGATAATAAAAAAAATAAGTTTCATAAAAATAACTTTCATACCATGTACATTTCATTATTTGGGCTTTAGCCCTAGTCTTTGTAACGAAAAATATAGGTATAAAATAACAAGAAAAACTAAAACCGTATACAATAATATTAGTCCAAGTAATGAAGCTTAAAATAGGACAAAACCTCGCAATTTTTACAGAATGGATCGATTTGCTTGAAAATTTGAAAATAAGTAGTGGATAGTCTAAAATCTATATAATGCCGAAAGGCACTTTTACCATGGGGGTGGTTGCCACCAGGAGTTGGAAATTTTTTATTATATTTTAATCGCAAAAGTTGGTAAAAACGTTCATTTAAAAGAAAACGTTCTATACACTTTTTTGATAAAATTTATAGTTATCGATTTATTCGCTATCGAAAGTGTTAGTTTTATATCGAAAAAATCAATTTTTTAATAAATTTTCTGCTAATAACTCCAAAAGTTTTCGTTTTATCAAAACAACTTTACTTAACAAAAATGTACCTTTTGAAAAAATAAACAAAACCGTCTCTTTAAATTTTCTTTGAGACCAAGAGTAATCGAGCTATACTTTATCATATGTTGGCTCTTCTTCGTCAAATGCTAAATATTGTAGTTTCAAAGTCAAAAGACGGGAAAACTATGCATTTTTCGAGGACAACTTGTTGAAACTAATTTAAAGTACTTAAAAATATCTATCTCCAGAAATAAAAAAAGTCTCTAGCTCAAAAATTGAGTGACTTATAATGAAAAGAATGTCAGACCCCATTTCTTTTAGCGAAAAAGTGATCGCAAGCAACCTCCTAATCACCACCCTAATTAAACCTTATTTGGTCTTTTTAATATATGTATTATTAATAGGTTCTAGAAGTTTGATCGGCTTAGAATGATTATTTTTTTAAAAAATGGAGTTAAAAGCGAATAACGAATTTTTGTAGTTTGGAGAAAAAATGGCATTTTCTTCAGAATAGCAATATTAGCATCAGAGATACGAAAAAATGTTTCAATATGAAATTGTAGCCTATTTAATTCTCAAGAACCTGGTTTGCAAAAAAATTTTTACGCCAAAAATTGAGTGAGCTATTGACAATTAAAACTTGTAATAATATGTAAAAACCACCTTTACCAACCCTTTCAAAGTCACCTCTTTTTGAGAGTGAGGATTTTAAAAAGATTTAATGTTAATATGCTTATAAACCTTTTAAAAACCTACAAAACTATTTTTTACCAAACTTTCTAAGATACAAAATAAAAAAGTTACGGTTAAAAAATCAATATTTTTTTTTAAACGGAGAAATTTGATTGTAAGCATAATAATGTAAGTTAACGGTGATTTTAGTCATTGGCCTTATTCATTCTTATTTACTTATGTATTATTAATAGATTCTAGAAGTTTGACTGGCTTAGAATGATTAGTTTTAAAAAAACTGGAGTTAAAAGCGACTAACGAGTTTTTGTAATTTGGTAAAAAATGCCATTTTCTTCAGAATAGAAAGACGAGCATCAGAGATACGAAAAAATGTATAAATATGAAATTGTAGGTTATTTAATTCCCAAGAACTTGGTTTGAAAAAAATTTTTTTACGGCAAAAATTGAGTGAATCGTAAATGACTATATCGAAAAACATTGATTTTTTCTATACAAAACTAACACTTTCGATAGCGAATAAATCGAAAACTATTAATTTTATCAAAAAAATGTATAGAACATTTTTTGCTTAGAATGAATGTTTTTATCAACTTTTGCGGTCAAAATATAATAAAAAATTTCCACCCTCGAGATGGGGTGGCAACCACCCCCATGGTAAAAGCGTCTTTCGGAATCATATAGATTTTGATCCTTGGACTATCCACTACTTATTTTCAAATTTTCAAGCAAATCGATCCATTCTGTAAAAATTGCGAGGTGAAAAGCTTCGGTTCCTGGCCTATATTAATAAAAACCCAAGGCGAAGGATAGAAAGGAATGGAAGTTGATTCTGGATCAGGCCAAGACCCACCATGAGTTGTAGAGCCAATGATGATGATGACGATGATGGGTAATTGAGAATTTTCAATAAATGTTTGTGAAAATACTTTTGAAAACTTAATTTAGGAGAAAACGTCTTGAAAAATTTTGCACAAATACGAAGTAGGACCGTATACTACGTCCTATAGCGATCTCTAACAATGATTTTCTTAAATTAAAGACCTCGTTGATTATGAAAAAAATCTATGAATGGCAATGTAGTACTCTGTAAACTTGATGTACTGTTGAATAGATCAAAAACGAAAACTTACGGTACATAATGTTACTTACGATAACAGTTTGATTAAAATATTCGTCAGAGTCACATAATTCTTGTAATATTTGCGTAGCTTTCGTCAGATTGGCACAATACATTCCATAAATTAAAAACTTTTCCCTAAATCTCATAAAAATATTACTAATTCTGGTACTTGGATGTGTACGGATGCGAAATAATTCCTCAAGAAATTCTGCATGTACATCTTTTAAATCCTAAAAATAAATCAAAATATTATTAGAATACATTATAGCCAATAAAAAGAATTGTTCAATGTTCGCTATGATTTTTATCAGGGTCAATTGCAAAACTGTCAAGGATAGACTGAAGTCAACATTAATTTGTTAAAAATAAGAATGGTAGACTGAGTCTTTATATCAGAGTGCTCATTAGTATGATACAATTGGTCCAGAAAAAGGAATAATCCAGACATCAAAGGTAAAAGTTTCCCGCCAACACCAAACTGTTCTATATGATCCACATATTGTTCAATAAAAAGTTACACTATTTTGAGCGTCGTGTTTGGGGGAATGGGGAGAAGTCGGTAAATTAGTAGTTTTTTACGTTTCTTGTTAATATTTCTAAGACCGTTTACCGTGAACAATGATCTATACAGAAATGTTCTACATTCAATTTAAAACAGAAAACGTCCTCAAGTCCTATCTCTGCGACCGCCATTTCCTTGTAAAAGTTAAAGATCAGTGCACTAACTTGGAGTACCTCAGGGTAGTGTCCTTGGCCAGTTCTCTACCGACTCTACACAGCAGATCTTCCTACGAGCCAAAACATCATCACAGCCACATATGCAGATGACACTGCAATCATTGCAGCTGACTCAAACCCGTACATCGCCTCGCAACTGCTCCAGAAAAATCTCGAGAGAATAAATATCTGGTTACAAACATGGCGAATTAAAGTAAACAAAAGCAAGTCAGTACATATAACGTTCACTAATCGAAAAGATACGTGCCCAACCGTCTCATTAAATAATCAAGTACTACAACAAAAGGGTGATGTAAAATACCTAGGTACAGTTGAGTCCGCGAGTCTTTACCCGTGCGTCATTAATACCTGGCGAGATAAAACACATACTTTTTATCTAGCATCATTCTCTTCCACGCATGAAACTCATGACAAACCAGCTGCCGTTTGTTATTAAGTAAAAACACATGTTATTTTTATGAACCATCTAGACTCAGTGCATTGAAAAGAGATAGGTACAAAAAAGACGATTCGGTATGTTTTCATATTTTAAGCACAATTTGTTTGACGTTTCTGCTTTGTTTACTTTTATGGCTGTCAGTCAGTTGAACTTTTTGCGGTTTTTGTCGAATTTTTTGCGTTTTGAAGTTTCTTTATATTACACAAACAGTTGTTTTCACAACTAATTTTATATTGGGCTTTGAACTTTTTAAGGTAAATAATTATATTTTGGCAATTAATATTTAAAACATACAAAGCTAACGTCATTCACACAGTAAAGAAATGATTGTGTTTAGATTTCCGTCAAAGTGAATAAAATAACAAAAATAAAATATGTTATTGAATTTTTTATAAATTGTTTATTTATTTATTACTCAATAATAATAAAAAATTTATTAAGCTACTTCAAACATAGCTGTAATTCTGCACAAAAATTTTGAAGCAAAACTTACATTTGACATTCTATATATTTGATAACGTCAAATTTTATAATAAAACCCGTAATCGGAACAGCAGCCACTTTATGTCACTTGTTGTTGCGTGAAATAGATTTCCGACTTATTTCGTATGCTTTAAATGATGACGCACGGGTAAAGACTCGCTGACTCAACTGTATGCACTTGGACCTCAGATTAACGTGGAAGAAACACATATTCACGAAAAGAAGACAGTTGGGTCTGAAACTCAATAAAATGTACTGGCTGATAGGAAAAAGGTCACAACTGAGTTTGTACCGGGTGTCCCAATAAGAATGGCTCTCGGCCATATCTCAGGAACCGTTTATAGTAGAGCTTTGAAATAAAAAAAATTATAACAAAAGTTGCCTCAGGAAATGCCTGGAAATTATTTTCATAATTGTGGGTCCACCGCTAGAGGGCGTAATTGAATATCAAAAATAAAAAAATCTAAATTTTACAAAATTTTCCTAATGAAGGGGCACTGGAAATTCGATTATTGTATTCTTCATCAAATTCTGCGCATATTTGATTTAACAAGTTTAACTCTACCTTTGCAAATAAGAGGTGGGGGTGAGTGGAAACCTTGTTATGAAAAAATGGCTGTAAGTCCGGTTCTGCTAAATCAAATTTTGAAAACTGAGTCTTGTTGAAGACAGATCTTTTTATTCAATGTAAGCGTGATAATTTTGAACCATCCTAATAAGTAATAAGCCAGCTGGGAGGCGTTATTTAATTTTTTTCAGAAATCTAGTTTTCTTTGGAAAATATTAAATACAAGTATGCATTTTTAATCATACTTTATAAAATTAGATTAAATTAGCAATAGAATAGCGAAAACCGCATGTCGATACCCTTTTTCTATCTCAAGATATCTCGAGAAACGTGTAAATTTTATACATAACTGTTACTATCACCGGTAAACTAAGTTAATGAAAAGTAGTGTGCTGTGGAAAAAAACAAAATAACATTTTCCAGATGTCAACGTATAAAAATATAATCAATTAAAACAACAATATAAAGAGAAACAATACTATTAAAATTAAATATAACAAAGTACAAAAAGAACTACTTAGTGACGACCTAAATATTCAAATTGTTGCCCATCATACACTACTCTAGAATACATTATCCAGAGAATACTAAACGCCATTCAAAGCATATCGAGAGCAGAAATTAAGACTGCTGTTCAATCTACTCTTGAAAGAGTAAATGTTTGCAACGAAAATGATGGGCAAAAATTTGAACGTTTATGTCATCACTAAATAGTTGTTTTTATTTCTTTGTAATGGGGCTTTTCAACGCTTCTCATTTGTTTCGAGCCTCTGTCATATGCCGTATAATCCGTGTATAATATTAATATACGAGATATGAACGAGGCTCGAAACAAATGAGAAGCGTTGAAAAGACCTAATATACGTTGACAGCTGGAAAATGTTTCTTTGTTGTTTCCATAGCACACTACTTTTAATGAATTTCGTTTACCGGTGACAGTAACAGTTATGTTTTTAAATTTACACGTTTTGTAAGATATCTCGAGATAGAAAAAAGGTATTAACATGCGGTTTTCGCTATTCTGTTGCTAATTTTGTCTAATTTTGTAATATGGTATTAAAAATGCATGTTTGTATTTAATATTTTCCAAGGTACACTAGATTTCTGAAAAAAATTAAATAACGCCTTCTAGCTGGCATATTACTCAGTAAGTTTGTTCGAAATCATAACTTTTACATTGACGAAAAAGATCTGTCTTCAACAAGACCAAGTTTGCAAAATTTGATTAAGCAGAACCGGACTCACAGCCAGTTTTTCATAACAAGGTTCCCACTCACCCCCACCTCTTATTTCCAAAGGTAGACCTAAACTTGTCAAATCAAATATGCGTAGAATTTTATGAAGAATACGACGATCGGATTTCCAGTGCCCCTTCATTAGGAAAATTTTGTAAAATTTAGATTTTTTAATTTTTGATATTCAATTACGCCCTCTAGCGGTGGTCCCACAATTATGAAAATAATTTCCAGGCTTTTCCTGAGGTAACTTTTGTTATAAAATTTTTTATTTCAAAGCTCTACTATAAACGGTTCCTGAGATATGGCCGAGAGCCATTCTTATTGGGACACCCGGTACAATAAAATTTTAGTATACAAGGCAGTGATTAAGCCAAGATGGAGCTATGGTATCCAACTGTGGGGATCTGCGTCGAGATCCAATATCGACATCCTGGAGAGATTCCAATCGAAAACCTTGCGCATTATCACAAATGCACCGTGGTACATGCCCAATGAACACATCAATCGTGATCTCCAAATGAAGACTGTCAAAGAAGAAATTGCCAGTTACGTCCAAAAATACGACATCCGACTACAAAACCACCCCAACAGGCTAGCGAAGAACCTAATGAGACTCCAGGCAAACAGAAGGCTAAAGCGCCATACTCCAGGCGATCTACGAACAAGATTTTAAATTTTAAATTTTCAAAAATATTTGATTTATTGGAGTTTTATTTATAGGGTTTTATTTATTAGTCACAAATAATTTTGTTAAGTACTAAAATTATGATTTCATAGGTTATTGTCACTGGAAAGTCTCCTGCAAGTCTCCTTTAATTGTTAAATAATTTACTTATTGTAATCATTATTACAGATTGTAAATAAATATGATGTTAAAAAAAACAGAAAACGTTCTTCTTCTTCAAGTGCCGTCTCCTAATCGGAGGTTGGATATCATCATCACTATCTTTACTCTATCCACCGCTGCTCTAAAGAGTTCTATAGAACTGCATCTAAACCAGTCCCTTAAATTCTTTAACCATGACACTCTCCTTCTTCCTATACTCCTTCCGCCTCTTATCTTTCCCTGTATTATCAGTCTTAGCATTTCATATCGCGGTCCCCTCATTACGTGTCCCAGATATTGTAACTTTCTTATTTTTATTGTGTTTATTATTTCGCATTCTTTACCCATTTCTCGCAGTACTTCCGTGTTCGTTTTCCTCTGTGTCCATGCTATTCTAAGCATTCTTCTGTAACACCACATTTCAAATGACTGTAGCTTATTTATGTGTTCTTGCTTTAATGTCCAGCTTTCAAGTCCATATTGTAGTATCGAGAACACGTAGCATCTCAAAGCTCTTGCTCTCAGTTCTAAGCTAAGGTCTTTGTTGCAGAGAACTGTTTTCATTTTTACAAACGCATTTCTTGCTATTTCTATCCTGGTCCTTATTTCTGTTGTTTGATCATTTTTCTCTGAAATCCAGGTTCCTAGGTATTTGTATTTATCAACCCTTTCTATCGGTACATTTCCCAAATGTATGCTTGTTTGTATGTTTGTTTTCTTAGTTATTATCATGTATTTGGTCTTTTTTATATTCATTTTTAGTCCATATTCTTTACAGAAATTGTTTGTTTTGTTCAGTAGTAGTTGGAGTTGTTCAGCAGAGCTTGCTATAATCACGGTGTCATCTGCATATCTTATGTTGTTAATAGATCTTCCGTTAATTATTATTCCTTCACTTTGAGATAGCAATGCTTCTTCAAAAATGGCTTCACTTTATGCATTAAAGAGTAATGGAGACATAATACATCCCTGCCGAACTCCTCTCCTGATTTCAATTTCTGGACTGGGTTCGTTATCTATTACAATTTGTGCTCTTTGATTCCAGTAAAGGTTTGTTATTATTCGTAAGTCCCTTTTGTCTATGTTTTTTGTCTTTAGAATTTGGACTAATTTTTCATGTCTTACTTTGTCAAAAGCCTAACGGAAAACGTTACATACACAATATTTCTAAACCGAACGGTTCGAAAGTTATGGAGGGTGTATATATGTAGACATTATTGTAATAATTACAATTATTCATTATATTCATTAAAAATTATTTTTAGATTTTTCTACTAAACTAATGGATTTTCTTAAACATATTAAACAAGTAGAGGATACGATGCACAAAAGAGGGTTATCATGCTGTATTTGATGGATACCAGCAAGGAAATACAAAAGATGAATAATATCAACGCAGAGCACTTTCTAGCATTGAAGTAAAAGTTGAAGACTCAATACATGTAAATATAAACCAAAGTAAATTTTTAGCTAACGCTATCAACAAAACGGTCCTTGTTTCCCTTATTACAGTGGACTTGCAAAGAAGTAGTTGCACAGTTCATCAAGCATCGCATCGGATGACGCTGACTTATTAATAGTTTTAACAGCTACTAATGAAGCTAAGAAAGACGTTGAATCTTGTGTTATTGGTGATGACACGGACCTACTAGTTTGTTGAATGTCCACGCACCATCAGAGAAGAAATTGAAAATGGTGATACCAAAGAAAGGCAATCAGCAGGAAAAAGTCTACACTATCGCTGACATTCAGCGAGGCATTAGGAATATGAAAGATGTAGCATATGCCTTTACAGGGTGTGACACGGTATCACCTATCTACAAGAAAGGGAAAATTACACCGTATACGACAGTGCAAGCCAACGGCGCTCTTCGTAGAAAACTTCTAGTCTTCAACGACCCCAAAGCTGACCCCAATGCAGTAGCTGACATCAAAAAGCATTTCCTGTTTGCGGTGCCAGGAACATGGAAGATCTAGATTGTTTTCACTAAGCAGTCTTACTTGAAGGCTATTGCAAAGCAGCCTATATATTCCTTGCTCAAGTTAGCTGCACTACCCCCACTTCAGGAGCTTCCAGCCAATATTCGTTCAGAACCTACCACCAGGTACATCAGCGGCTGAATGAGAAGAATAATCCGCTCGAGTGGGGTTGGAAGAAGATTAACGAACACCTGACACCAATTACAACAGTACGTGCTGCAGTTCCCGAGGAATTACTTTCCCTCATAGTGTATACAGTGGAACCCCGATAAGTCGGCCCCCGATAACCCGGAACTCCGGCTAACCCGGCCCGATTTTTATCAGACAAACATTTCGACAATAAAAATGTATTGCTGTTACAAAATCTCGTGAACCTAATTCATTCATTTGGTGACGTCAATATACGAACGAAACGATTGATGAATCCGACATTACTGAAAATATCAGGGTGCAGATGGGACCCTGTCGCGCAATTCGCAGCAAATAAAATAGTCGTATGTTTTTGGCTTCATTTTATTTCGGTTATACATACGCATTTTCAAGGTTCACGAGGTTTTGTACCAACTCTATGTAATATAATATTTGAGAGATAATGGAACCGGATTGAACTACATATACCATAGTCCTTTATTTTTTTGAAACTGTCTGTGTTAGCATTGTTTAGAAAAGACTATTAAAATTCTTTTTTTAACAGTGGTCTTAGTCATCACTGTTATTTAAATAACATAACATCAGAGACGGTATTGTGTGTAGTAAAGTCGTATTATTGTTCGCTTCCGTTTTGTAATCGTTCGTAAATGTATTCAGATTTTGTGTTTGCGTGTCTTTTGTCTATAAGGGCAACAAAACGTAAAAATGCTGTAGTGACAATGGAAAAGAAACTAGAAGCATTAAGTAGAATTGATAAAGGTGAATCTTGCAGCATTATATTATGGTGTCGGTACATCTACAGTATCGGATTGGAAGAAAAATAGAACTAAAATCGAAGAATTTTTTTTTCAAAATGATAACAAAAGACAGTTTAATCGGTAATCGGTGCAAAGCTAATAAAGCTAAGAATGAGACTTTTGACGACGCTTTGTATGTGTGGTTTTGTGTGGAATGCGAACGTGGTTTACCAGTGTCTGTGTGACAATTATAACGGAGTTTATCTGTAAGCATACCATATTTTATTAATTTTTACCATTTTCTCCGGCTAACCCGGATTTTCGATAACCCGGATCGGCCGCGGTCCCAATTAATCCGAGTTAACGGGGTTCCACTGTACTTGCAAAGACAAATGCATCCGTAACTGTGAGTGTAGAAAGAGTGATCTAAACTGCTCAAGCATATCCAGCAATTGCTCAGGCCTAGGATGTGATAATAGGGAGAGAACCATCATAGACGAAGATATAGAAGAGGACGATGTTGTATTTGAAAAGGACAGAAACTGATGAATAAGTTTACTTGAACTAATGAACAAGCTTCCTTGAAACTCATTGCATTATTATCATCGTTATTATGCAAGAAATATTTTGGGTATTTAAAATTATTTTGTTGGAATTTACTGTTAGAATGATATTCATGTGACATTGTCCATAGAAAGGATCTCGCAGAAACCTTATGGGAAATGGCTCTCTGTCAAATGCTCTGAAACGTTGGGTTCTGGTAGTCCTTGATATGTAGAACAAAAGACTCGATGGGCGCATAGCTCCAAAAAATCATGGTTTTAAGATATAAGCCTCTGAATTTATAGGTACAGTGAGGACGTTTGAGTTGGAATAAATTCATTTCCTCGAGAATGGGCGACTCTAGAGATAAATTACAAATCAGGTAGATTTTTATTTTTAAATTATACTTTTTTGGCATATATATCATACTAGTGACGTCATCCATCTGAGCGTGATGACGCAATCGATGATTTTTTTAAATAAGAATAGGGGTCGTGTGATAGCTCATTTGAACGGTTATTAAATTCTCTATTCAATAATATAAACGTTAACAATATTATTTATACAGGGAGCCCAAAAATTTTTTTTAATTAAATTAATTGAGACAAAAAGAAGAATGTATATAATTTATTTAATTCGAAATTCATTTTACTGTTGTCCGAAACCAGGAAAAAATGTTTATTTGATAAATAAATATTGTTTTTTGCTTAAATTCAATATTAAAGCTGCCACCCACCTGTCTCTTAGCAGTTTGAACATTTAATTTAAGCGAAAGGGGTCGTGTGGTAGCTCATTTGAATGGTTATTTAATTCTCTATTCACTAATATAAACATTAACATAATTATTTATACAGGGTGCCCAACAATTTTTTTTTAATTAAATTAATTGAGACAAAAAGAAGAATGTATATAATTTATTTAATTCGAAATACATTTTACTGCTGTCAGAAAACAGAAAAAATGTTAATTCGAAAAATAAACATTGCTTTTCGCGTAAATTAAATGTTCAAACTGCTAAGAGGCAGGTGGGTGGCAGCTTTAATATTGAATTTAAGCGAAAAATAATATTTATTTATCAAATAAATATTTTTCCTGGTTTCGGACAACAGTAAAATGTATTTCGAATTAAATAAATTATTCTTTTTGTCTCAATTAATTTAATTCAAAAAATTTTTTTGGTCACCCTGTATAAATAATATTGTTAATGTTTATATTATTGAATAGATAATTTAATAACCTTTCAAATGAGCTATCACACGACCTCTATTCTTATTTAAAAAAATGATCGATTGCGTCATCACGCCCAGATAGATGACGTCACTAGTATGATATATATGCCAAAAAATTATAATTTAAAAATAAAAATCGACCTGATTTGTAATGTATCTCCAGAGTCGCCCATTCTCGAGGAAATGAATTTATTCCAACTCAAACGTCCTCACTGTGCCTATAACTTCAGAGGCTTATATCTTAAAATCATGATTTTTTGGAGTTACGCGCCCATTGAGTCTTTTGTTCTACACATCAAGGACTACCAGAACCCAAAGTTTCAGAGCATTTGACAGAGAGCCCTTTCCCATAAGGTTTCTGCGGGGTCCTTTGTTCGGAGTGGGTTTCTCCGTATGAGTTTATATGGCCTATGTCTGTGGAAGTCGCTTTTCTCTTAAAAAGTAGCGCCCCTTGAGAAGGTGGTGAGGTTGACTTTCCTTCAAGGGTTTATCACAACACAGCACCGGCCACTGAAATAGTAGTAACAAACATATATTTACAAAACACAATCCTGTTAAAGAAAATTTAGTTTCCTCAGTAATATTATGATTTGCCCAAAAAATATGGGAAACCTCCACTTTACATCCCCCGTAACTCCGGAACCGTTGATGTTAGAACAATTATGCATGTGGCATTTCTTGTTTTAAAGGACCCCTCACAAACCTTATGGAAAATAGTTCCCAGTGAATTTCGTTCATACTTTGGGAAAATACTCTTTGAAGCATCCTGATAAAAAGTTCTCATGGGCACAACTCAATCGTATGAAGGATTTTCAAGATATAGAGGCCCAAACTCGGAAAACTATAAGATTTACGGGGTATTCCAATTCCGTGAGTTACTGGTTATTTGGCAACATGTAGAAGTTTAGATCAAGGAAAGGTACTAGTAGTCTAGGATCTTTTCCTAGCTATCCAATGGCCACCTTTACTTTGACCTTGACCTTCAACGGACGTCATCTTCTAGAGTTTCGAGGGTTTTAGGCATTCAATTGATATAGACAGATTACTCATGGGCCAAAAAGGGATCGCTAAACACGAATATGTCATCAGAATTGCCCTCCGGATGACGTGGTGGCCAGAGTCTCTGCAAGGGACGTCATCTTCTAGAGTTTCGATGGATTTCGGCATTTAATTGATGCAAATGAATTACTGCAGGGTTTTTTGAGGTCGCTATACACGAATATGCCACCAGAACCGACTCCCGGAGCACCTGATTTTCAAGGTCAATGAAAGGGGCTCCTGGAGTTTCGAGGGTCTTTGGTACTACATTAATGCAAACGGAATAATTATAGGTTTTTGTGGTTGCTGAAACGAATACGTGATCAGCACAGACACAGGAGCACCTGGTGTCTAAGATAGGTTATCTTCTAGAGTTTCGGAGAAATCAAAAGTTTTTGGGGTTGCTCTTTGGATTACTCTTTGGTGTGTGTACTCACTAAGTGAGTAACTTAAGTACTCAATTATTTATAAAAAATATAAACTCAATTTATATCTGACAATGTTTTTCCTTCATTTATTTTAATATCGATTTACTACATTCTATTTTGATAGTGGTATTCATCGTGACCACTAGATACTCCACAGTCTTTTATCTAAGTCATATTCGTGTTAAGCAACCCCAAAAACACAAGATTAATCCACTTGCATCAATTTAGTACCTAAAACTCTCGAAACCGCAGAAGATGACGTGCTAGGCACCAGGTACCCCGGTGTCTGTTCTGATGGCGTATTTGTGTTTATCAGCTCCAAAACCTAATGAGTAATACCCATCTGTATCAATTTAATACCAAAACCTGTCGAAACTCCAGAAGACCTGCCTTAGGCACCAGGTGCTCCGTGGATCGGATATGATATCGAATTCACGTTCAGCAGCCCCAAAAACCTGTGAGTAATCAGTTTACATTAATTTAGTACCGAAAGCTCTCGAATCTCCAAAGCATGACGTGCCTTTGGCACCAAGTACTCCGATGTCTGTTCTGATGGGGTATTCGTGTTCAGCAACTCCAAAAACCTATGAGTAATCCGTTTGCATCAATGTAGTACCGAAGACCCTCGAAACTCCAGGAGCCCCTTTCATTGACCTTGGAAAGCAGGTGCTCCGGGAGTCGGTTCTGGTGGCATATTCGTGTTTAGCGACCTCAAAAAACCCTCCAGTAATTCATTTGCATCAATTAAATGCCGAAAACCATCGAAACTCTAGAAGATGACGTCCCTTGCAGTGGCCCTGGCCACCACGTCATCCAGAGGTTAATTCTGATGGCATATTCGTGTTTTGCGATCCCAAAAACCCATGAGTAATCTGTTTATATCAACTGAATGCCTAAAACCCTCGAAACTCTAGAAGATGACGTCCGTTGAAGGTCAAGGTCAAAGTAAATGTCGCCATTGGATAGCCAGGAAAAAATCCGACTTCTCCCCCCACTCCCTCCCAACCCGACGCTCAAATAGTGTAACTTTTTACTGAACTATATGTGGTCCATATAGACCAATAATTTGGTGTTGGAGGATAACTTTTACTTTGGATGTCAGGGTTTGCGTCTAATTATACCATAGTACATATTAAAGTATAAAGTCACGTCTCCACTTGGTTGGCGCTCTGCGCTCCCTGCAACTACTCCAATCGATACGGCATGCGCTCCTCTACACATAAACCGCCACCGATTGGAGCGCCGAGGCAGAGCGCGCACTGTTGCACGGTCCGGAGCGCCAACGTATCCACTATGTGGAGCAATTGCAGGAGCACGGAGCGCCAACATAGTGGATACGTGCCTTTAAAGCAAAATCCATCCCAAAGTAGTTTTTAATGATTTTAAAATATAAGAAACTTTGTCTTTGCAAAGTCTGCAGCGGTTATATTCATATGTCCAAAAATTTCGCGCCAAAGGCGCATGTGAATATGTACCATATATGTATGTACTATATTATGGTAGTACCAGCTATCTAAGAGACTCATTAATATTAAGTTCAGCGGGGTGCTATCAGGCACGGATCTAGAAATTCATAATAGGGGGGTCTAGACTTACTTAATGATCGTTTGAAAATAAGAGTTGACAGAAAAAAATAATAAATAATAAAAAATGCTTGTAGACTAAATACAATAGGGGGGTCCATGGACCCGTTGACCCCCCTCTGTATCCGCGCCTGGATGCTATTGTTCAAGGTATGAAATTACATAAATAAGGGATCTATATGTCAACATACCATTATATGTAACTATTAAAATGGACTACAGTTTTACAAAAAAGCATACATACCTTAATGTTAAAAAATACAAGTGTGTGATGTTCTGGCTTCATTTGATTAATTAATGGTAGCATAAAATTTTTCCTTAATTTCTCCAAAACATCAACGTAATTTTTTTCAGTATCTAATAGTTCCTTGATCACAAAATCCCTTTTTTCAGTCGGTTGAGGATGCTAAAATCACCGTAAGTGAAGATGATGATAACTGGTTGGTAAGAACTTGTAAAATAATTGATAAACTTTAATATCTCATAAATTATATTTCGGTAGACTTAATTTTTACCTTTTTTTAAATTAAAATAAACTGATTTTTTTTTATATAAAATTCACAATATTAATTGAAATTTACTTTCCAAACAGATCAAATAAATTACAAATAAATCATTGTATGTACTTGGATTATAATTTTTCAATGTATGATTTCCACCAATACAACTGTCTTCTCGCGACACATTTCCACAATAAAAAATTGCTAAAAAGTCATTAAAAAGAAATAACCAAACGCAAAAGCTTCTTTAAACCTCTCTTCAAAAGGGGAGACAAATCGGACTAGGACAATTACAGAGGAATTAATTTATTAAACACAACACTAAAAAATTAAGAACTCAAGTGATAACAAATAAACTGAATGAAATTATAACACTAGCAGAAAAACAACAAGGTTTTAGGTCGTGATGATCATGCAGCAACGCTATATTCATAATGAGGCAAATGCAAAAGAAAACATTAAATTACAAAGAAACGGCATATTTAGGTTTCGTGCACCTTAAGAAGGCATTTGACGGGGTCAAATTAAAGGACGTTATACATTTATTGTACACAAGAGACATATCTCTCGGAATAGTCAAAACGATCGAAAATATCTACCAGAACAACACAATAACAGTGAAAATACAAGAACTAACTGAGCCAATTGACGCTGGAAATAGAATAAGACATGTGGATTCCTTGAGTGTCCTAATGTTCAATCTAATCATGGATGAAATAATAAAAAAGTAGGAACTAAAAAGAATACCAAATTTGAGAAAACAACTTAAAATAATCTGCTATGCAGATGCAGACGACATAATACTAATGTCTCAAAAGTGAATATGATTTAGAACGTATGCTGTACCAATTTAATATAACCCCCAGATAATTTAACATGTTAATTTCCCCAAAGAAGACAAAATGCATGGTTGTAACTGCAAATTTACTAAGATGTAAATTAGTGCTGGAAGGTCAGATAATAATGGATACCTACATAAGTGATGAACTAAATATCTAGGCATCACACTATTCGCAATGTTGTCACAATGACGACTTCTCACGGATTTAGGTGGAACTAATTTCATAGAGCATTTTAATGACAAATCGTGATCAAATTTTGAAATTTCAAACGCGCGAAAAAATATTGATTGTTTATGTTTACGTGTTTGAAATTACTGTTGGGGTACTATAAAATTATTAACATGGAATCTTCACGTTTCAATAAAAGTTGGCGTGGCTGTTGTATAAAAATGTATAAAAAAATCTGCCGATGGAGTACAATTACATTCTTTTCCACTGAAAAAAAAACGGAGCAAATATTATGGATCGAAGCTTGTGGTTTAGTTTAGGTTTAGAAGATATCTTAAAATATTAGAAGAATTTTTATATTAGCAGTGACCACTTTAAAAAAGACGATTACATTACTGCAAGTACGTAATTTATATTAATGATACTTATTTAAAGATCTGAATTTGGACTTTGAAAATTCAAATCATTTTATAATCATTCCATAACCGATGTAGTCGAAGCAATAAAGCACAGAACCTCCGAAAAAAAAGGACAAGACGGATCTTCATAATTATTTTTGCATTCGATTCGTGAATACGTCAGGAAAATTTGTGAACCGGAGCCATAATATAATATTGAAAAACTGCATACAAAAAATGCATTTTTAAAGTGCATCTCAAACAGACAATAAAAAATATTCAGAACTCGTCAATTATCGGCGGAAATGAGTTCAATTTTGTTACTCGGGAGTTTTTGGGATCGCTGAAAACGAATATAACGTCAAAAGTGATCTCCGGAGTACCTGGCGCCCAGGGTACCTACTGTGTACCTCGTCTTGTGGAGTTTTCGGCAAATTCATTAAAAATTTATTAAAAAATTAGTCAAAAATAATTACTCGGGGGTTTTTTGGGCCTGTTAACGACGAATATGACATTGGAAGCGATCTCCGGAATACCTGGTGCCCAGGGTACCTACTTCTTACTGAGGTTTTCGGCAAATTCATTAAACAAATAGCAAAAAATACTTACTCGGGAGGTTTTTGGGTCGCTGACGACGAATATGACATCGAAAGTGCTCTACGGAGTACTTGGTACCCAGGATACCTACTGTTTACCTCATTTTCTGGAGTTTTTGGCAAATTCATTAAAAAATTAGTCAAAATTTATTACTCAGGGGTTTTTGGGGTCTTTGACGACGAATATGACATCGGAAGTTATCTCCGGTGTACCTGGTGCACAGGGTACCTACTGTTTATCTCATGACTAATGATTTTTGACTAATTTTTTAATAAATTTGCCGAAAACTCCAGAAAACGAGGTAAACAGTAGGTACAGGAATTTCTTAATGAATAACTAAGAAAATTGGGTTTCATACGCAGTAGCTTAATTTGTTGTAAGTATGTTCAATTTGCAATTTATATAAATTTTGCAATTAATTGTTTTGGTTTTATATCATATTTTCTGTATATTGACGATTTATCTAATTTTAGTAAATTGTAGTTGATATTTGTTGTTGATATTATTTTTCTTTTGACTGTATGTAAGCTTTGTCCATAAAATCGTTAAAATTTTCAGTGACAATAAAGCATATTTCTATTCTATTCTATGCCCTGGGTACCAGGTAATCCGTAGATCACTTCCGATGTCATATTCGTCGTCAGCGACCCAAAAACTCCCCAAGTAATGATTTTTGGCTAATGTTTTAATGAATTTGCCGAAAACTCCATAAGAAGTAGGTACCCTGGGCACCAGGTACTCCGGAGATCACTTTTGACGTCATATTCGATTTCAACGACCCCAAAAACCCCAGAGTAACAAAATTTAACGCATTTCCGCTGATAATTTACGAGTTCTGAATATTTTTTATTGTCTGTTTGAGATGCACTTTAAGAATGCATTTTTTTTATGCAGTTTTTCAATATTATATCATGGCTCCGGTTCACAAAGTTTCCTGGCGCATTCACGAATCGAATGCAAAAAGAATTATTAAGATCCGTCTTATCCTTTTTTCCGGAGGTAAGGCCGATTTTAGTGCTTTATTGCTTCGTCTAATGAGATAACTGACTTTTTCAAACGTGAACGTGAAGATTCCATCTTAATCTTCATAATTTTATATTACCCATCAAATAATTTAAAGCATGTAAAAAGAAATAATGAATATTTTTTCGGGCGTTTAAGATTTCAAATTTGACAACGATTTGACGTTACAAAGCTCCATAAAAACAAGTTCTGTCGAAATCCACGAGAGGTCACTGTGACTTAACATCGCAAATAGTGTTACGGAAAGCTCGAAATACATACAAGTGGAATATCAAGTGAATAAAGCACACAGGTTGCCCGAATAAAACAATATGGAGAGATAAAAATATCGGTAAAGAAATGAAAGGTAGAGTTTACAAATCAGTAATAACATGCGTGGCAGAAACACGACCCTACACAGAGAGAACAAAAAGAATGGTAGAAACAGCAGAGATGAAAAGTTTTAGAAAAATCGATGGTAAGACACTATGGGACAGAGCTAGAAGTACAGATATACGATTGAGATGCAAGGTGGAGAACATCAAGGGCTAGGTAAGAAACAGAAGATTAGAATGAAACAATCATATAAACCGAATACAACAAATTAGAGTGATAAGTTAAAGACGCCGAGAAACTCCCGATCAGTGGGAAGACCACGAAAACGATGGAACGACAACTTACTGGAGGAACATTGAAAAACAGACATAAGAGAGTCATATGTACACAAAAAGAAGAAAAAAAAGAAGAATAAGAAAAAAGAAGAAGAATAAGAAAAAAGAAGAACAAGAAGAAAGAATAAGAAAAGAAGACATAAGTAGTAATAGTATCCATAATCCGTATCGCATTTTCAAGTTTTTCCGTGAAAAAAGCTGTAAGATAATAATAATATACAACTTAATTCCAACAGTAGAACGAAATAACAAATTCTAAATGAGAAAAACATTTAATTCTAACTAAATTAAGAATATTTTATAAACTTACTTCATTTACAAATAGATATGCTCCAAACAGAACAATCAGTAAGGCAGAAAACGTAGGATCACACCACATCCACGAGAACATCCATGAGAACACTAAGAAAATAATCTTCTTGGCAATAACAACGAGGAAACACAACAAATCAAATATAAATAATATCATTGTAGTAGAAACTAAAATAGTGGAGCTGCACCGGACACAACAATATCAAATCTACACTTACACTGATGAACTAAAACTAAAATATTTCAAACTAATTATTATGTCCAAGTGTACACAGACACAGTAACTATGTGTAAAACCACCAATAAGAACTCCCATCACGTATTTTAACTTTCTCAAAGATGTAGAATTATTATTGTCATAACAATTCATGACGTAATGCCTATTAAATAAATCTACAAATCTCGGGTTTAAAAATAACCAAAACAAGTTCTATATTTGTTGAATGAAGCAATTTTACAAATTAACAATCCTATAAATCGACCGTGAATCAGATATGTAAATTAACTGCATAAATTATGTTCATAAAACATATTAGTAGAAGGTGAGCTTGCTGTAGCAATATCAACAGAACGCACGCAAATGTCGCAGATTCAAACGCGTTATTTAGACTATGTTATGTTGTTCTAATTTACCGCAAAATATCACACAGAACGCGGAAGACAATTTTACGAATAATTTAATGATCTAAAACCAGCCAAAAAACAATCTCGCTGCTTTGACAAATAGATAAAAACAAATGCTGACAAGGCCAGTAAATAATGGAATGCCACCACTGCCGTACTTAATATCAACTATAAAAACTGACGTATTTACTTAGTTATAATAAAATTTAAAACTACTGGTCATAAACTGTTACAAAAAATCAGTAGCGTGGCCAGGATATTTTGAGTGGGTGCCAAACCCAAAGACTGCGCGTTTTGTATAAACACCTCTCAATATACAGGGCGATTCATTAAGAATGTCCAACCTCTGAGTTGTAGATTCTATACCTTAAAATATTACGATTTAACCCAAATCACTTAAATAAAATGTGGTTCCTTACTGAGTTACAGGGTGTTTTATTTAAAAATTTAAAAACTATTTGTACCCAGTACTTTAAAACTATTTGACATATCCATATCATACTTGGCATACGTGTATGTACTGTGTACGCTACTAAATTATGATACATAAAAGTTTCTCGATACTACCAGAGGTGTACGAACAGGGCCGTGAATGGTTGACCCTTCCCAAGTTCTACGCCACTGGCGAAATTACTATTGTAGCGCATTTTTTTTATTCTCTAATATTTTCCATGTAAATAATGTACTCTTTATTCGTAACGATAAAAGTTTATTTAATTTATTTAATATTTAAAAAATAATACAATTAATGGGAATAGAAATCAGAACAAAAAGAGAATTAGAAGAAATATTAAATAGAAAATGGCAAAACGAATGGGATATTCCCCTAAAGCAAGACGTCTCTATAATTTTATTCCAAATTTAAATAATATACCAAATTATTTTAACCCAAAAAAAGGATTAATCCATTTTCTTACAGGGCACGGTCCGTACCCTACATACCTACATAGATTTAACTTAAAAGACAATCAATATTGTGAATGTGGAGAAATAGGCACACCAGAACACATAGTATTTATTTGCGAAAGACAAACAAATACACAAGAACTACAAAGAATGAGAAGAGACCTTGTTGGCATAAATATAGAAAATATAATACAAAATGAAGAATTATTTAATACACTAAATAATTTAGCGGACATAATATCAAAGAAACAATTAGAATTATATAATATTAGACGAAGAAGAAATCAAGTAAATAATATCCAACCTCTATGAATTTGAATAAGAAATTATACAAAAAAAATTAAAATTACATATAAAAATATAAAATAAAATATTGGAATAATTAAATAAGTATTTATGTAATAAATAATTAAAAATTAATATCAAATATAAAATAAAATAAAATAAATCAAAAATCAAAAAAAAATATTAATCAAACAAAAAAAAATTAAACTAAAAACCTGAAATTTTAAAACTCAATGGTCTGAGGCTCACCGAAATACCATTGAGAATATCATAAAGTCGATTAGACCTGCACTTAAAATTATTCGTGACTATTTTTAGATGCAAGCCGCACAAAATAGAGATGAATGGAAAGAGCTGAGGGAGACCTATGTCCAGCAGTGGACGCGTACGGGTTGATGATGATGATGATGATGATTTTTAGATGAATAGTGCTGGCATTTCTCATCTGAGAATGGGAAATGGGAGCACTTTTATAAAAATTATATGTTCAAAAAAAAAAGTAATAATTTATCTTTTGTTTATTAGTTTTTGTTTAGTTGTTATTATTTGTTCATTAGAATTGTTTATTAGAATTGTTTACAATTTGTAGTTTTCATAATTAGTAGTAGATTAGGGCTATATTGTTAATTAGTCAAATAGAAAAAATTCTTAAAGTAATAATATTGTAATAAACTACTGTAATCCCATCAGGAAACGACCTGGATTAGTCACAAGAGGCCAGGTCAATTGTATAGTACTATAAATAAATAAGTAAATAAATAAAATAAATAAATTTAATTGGTAAATTAGTATCGTAATTTGTTTTCGAGATATTTGAAGTTAAAAATGAAACGGTACAGTTATTTTGATTAATGTATTATATCCCTTCATTTTAACTTCAAATATCTCGAAAACTAATTATTTTATCGTTACGAATTAAGAGTATATTGTTTACATAGAAAGTATTGGAGAATTTGAAAATTATGGTAAAATAGCAATTCCGCCGGTGGCGTAGAATGTGGGAAGGGTCAACCAGTCACTCTCCCCCGTCGTACGCCTCTGATAGTAGTCAGAAACGTTTATGTACCATAATTTAGTAGGGTACTCAGTACCTACACGTTCTGCCATGTATGGCAAGGATATGTAAAATAGTTTTAAAGTAATGGGTACAAGTACTTTTTAAAATTTTAAATAAAACACCATATAACTCAGTAAGGAGCCACATTTTATTTAAGTGATTTGGATTAAATCTTAATATTTTGAGGTCTAGAATCTGAAAAAAAACCCAGAGATTGGCCATTCTTAATGAATCGACCTGTATAGATATTTCTGGTTTTGTTTAATTACGACTAAACTATGGAGTACCTATATAAAAATAAAGTTTATAATAAAATTGAAGTGTACCAAAGACGTCTATAAGTTAAAATTATTTTCGATTATACAGGGTGAGTAGGAACAACGAAATGAATCAACGTTGTGATTTTTTAATGGAATACCCAAGATATTAAATAATTTTTGAATATATTTTGTTTTAAATACGAAGAGTTTCTAAAATGTTTTAGAGGTCTATAACATTTGAAATATGTACCCTTTAATTGAAAAAAATGGTAATATTTAAAGTGTTATGGTTTAGGTTTCCAAAGTAAGAAGAATGTAAATAACATGTCAAAAGTTTTTCTTGTGTAGTGTCATTTTTAATTAATTTAATCTTTGGCACATAGCCATACAATATACAGTGTGACCACTATTTGCAATTAAACAATTTTCGCATTTTTTTAATGGAACACCCTGTACATTAGTACCTATTATATTTTGTAGAAAATACTACAGCCTTTCTTTTGGTATCCCGTGTTCGTCGTTGTATACCATATTCTTGATGTACCCAAAAAAATAGTCCAGTGGAGTTAGTCCTAGAGATCTTGGAAGTCATTCGTATCACCGTATCTAATCCAACTGTCGCTGTAGTTATTTAGCACACGCCTAATATTTATTGCGGTGTTATGGGTCATGTTGATACCTCTTGCTAATTTCCAAGGAGATATTCTCTAACAAGCCAGGCAACTCGTTTGTTAAAAATCTATGATGGTCATTGCCAGTAACCGTTCTAGACGTAAGGTTCAACATTCAACGACCATCTGTTCTGGGACGTGACTCGAAATACGTGAAAATTTTCATCAGAGTAATAATGATTATGTCTAATAAAGAACCCATTAAGATCAAATGTCGATTCGTCAGAAAATAAAGTATTTTCCAAAAAATGTACATATCGACTAATCGGCCAACGTTCAAAAATGAATCGTTTTTTGAAAATCGTTTTCTTTTGATTTGATACGACTGACATTTAAATGGGTGAAATTTGTTTTTCTTTGTAATTCTTCGATTTGTCGTTGCACTTAACTCGATGTCTTCTTTGCAGATATCACTGATTATACACTTTTGAAGTTAATAAGCAGTTTGTAAGGCATTCGTCAAATACACATACAGTCGGAAAAATGAAAGAATACCCATGCGTAATCGATGATATGCATACGAATCAAATCAAAAATTTCTAGTCAAAATAAAGTCTAAACCACAGAATTTCTGTGGTCTAAACTAAGGTAATACTGAAAATAAACGGATGTGACTACTACCCCACCGTACGATTTTTCGTTACGTTCAAGAATGTGTCAAAAAAATTTTGTGATGTTATTCTTTTTCTGATAATATATTATATTTATAGGGCTTTTCATTCACAGTCATTTGTTTCGAGCTTCTGTCATATGTCGTATAATCCGTGCATATTAATATTATACACAGATTATACAACATATGATAGAAGCTCGAAACAAATGACAATCGATGAAAAGCCCTATTGATGATAAATGTTACTATTACTACCGAAATTAATTATTTGATATAGATTCATAATACAAAAATAATGAGTAAGCAAATGAGGCAGGATAAGGCAGGACATGTTGGTAAAGGGGATTAACATTGATATGACCCAAGATAGAATTGTGTGGAGAAATGCAATTAGGGAAGCCGACCCCGCATAGGGATAAGGCAAAGAGAATGATGAATGAATAAGCAAATATAGTATTATGTATTATGAATAAGCAAATATAGTATTATGAATTTCTGCATGTTAAAGTTGCCAGTGGACGTAAATAGTAACAGGAATTTAAAAAATGTCGTTTATGTCAGCTGCATTAAGTGATTAAAATGAAAGTAAACTTAATGAATTCAGATCATTAGGTATCCAAATCATTTTCCAGACATTATCTGCAAATGAATGTACATTCGTAAAAATATACTAATCTGTAATTTCATACACTATGATTGAAAAGTCAGAGTAATATGTACACGTCTGGCGAACTCATAGACAGAAGTTAACCATATTGACAGATGATTACTTACAAATTTTATTGACGTATTTTAATTAAATAAATACTTACCAAACCAAAAATACAATACAATATCAAAATAGCTCTTAAAAGAACTGAATTTATTCAAGTAAATACGACTGATTATTAAAATTTATAAACTCTACCGAACCTGACCCAGTTTCACTGTCAAAGTGACAGAAATCGAATCAGTCAGATTATAGTTGACCAGCACGATTACTCGAATAGTAGTTTATACAATCATTATCTCTACTCATGTTGAATGTTTTTCTAAGAATGACATTAGAAGTACAGAAATAGTCAAGTGTGAGTTTAAATTTTCTACTAAATTAATATAATTACGTTGAACAATTGTATCGCGGTCTCACTCTGTCAATTATAAATATGTAACTGCGTATGTCTTGGATAACGTTTTTGCTTAGTAGACAACACTTAATAATATATCTCTCTCGTTTGTTATTTATAGAAAAAGGCAGCAAATCCAAAATATGTGCTTGATATGATCGTTCATGGGTATTCTTTCATTTTTCCGACTGTATCTTGTCTACAACTTTTTCAGTTGAAATATTCATATTTAAAATATAAAATTTAGTACAAAAATGCAACCACGACAATTTTACCATATTTTAATGTATGTTTCTAAAAGATTATGATTGTTATTTTTGCAAAAAAAATTATTAAAATATCCGTAAAAACAGAAAATCTATAGTTCTTTTTTAAATATGTACAAAACCAAACAAGCTAGGTATGTTCAACCATATACCAAAATAAAGGTTGTTGAAACATTTCCTACAAAATACAATGCTAATATACAGTGTGTTCCATTTAAAAACAAATAAGAAAATGTTGTATTTGCAAACAATGTTCACACTGAAAATTGTATGGCTAGATAAGATATTAAATGATTTAAAAACAACATTATGTGAGAAAAATATTGCCTAATTCACAGTCCATTAAATATTACTATTTTCCTCAAAAAAGAAAATTTTTCGAAAATTATTAACTTGAGACCTATAAAACCTTAGGTATACAAACTCTTCATATTTTTAAAAATTCATATATTATTCAAAAATTATTTAATGTATTGGGTGTTCCATTTTAAAAAACACAACTTTGGTTCATTCCGTTGTTCCGACTGACCCTGTATAATCGAAAATGATTTTAAATTATAGACATCTTTGATACATAGTCTTTGACACACATTAGTTTTGGTAAAAACATTTTTTCGTATACCCCACAGTTTAGCAGTAATCAAAGAAAGCCAGAACTTTGGCGCACCCTGTTTTTTTTGTTTGTTTTTTGGTCTTGGTTTGGAATACACCCTTTACATATTAAGCCATAATCTAAAATGAATTTTAGTAATAAAAATCCCACATACAACACTGGCATGTGCAGTAAACGTCATGAACGAACATTAAAATATAATTTAGAGATATCAAAGTTTGTACGATTCTAATATACTCTCAAGTAACAAACATTAAATCTAAATACACTAACTACAATGATACGGATGATAGAAAAAAATTGAATATGTACCTCGATCGTCGTTCTGTCAAGACATAAATCTTGATATATTTCTTCACTAGCTACATTAAAAGCATGGTTGTCGGCAAGACTCCTCGGTCTGACTGGCATCTCTCTAACACAAAAAAGCCATGCAATGATCAATTTATGAACAATAAGGTACATGATTTTAAAAATGCGAAATCTTCAAATTAGAACACATTTACTGAGCAAAGAAGCTATAGGATTTCAATTTACTGTAAGATAATATAAGATAATTTAATGTAAGATACCGAATAATACATAACAAGTAATTGGTCAGTCAACAAGGTCCCTCCATTGGTTTCTATCTTCAGCTGCCCTATGTATGTGTTGCTTATGCTGCCCGATGGGTTGTTCAGCTGCACCTTCTAGATTCTAGGAAGTCTTTATATGTTAATAAAGGACAGTTAATGTTGCATTCTGTTTCAGAGTAAACCACTATCAGTTTACGTATGTTTCACCCTCTTGGGATTTTCAGAACGACCTGTGGTTTGATGATCCCAAGAGGGTGGAACGTACGTAAACGGATGGTGGTGGCCTCTGAAATAGAGTGAAATCGAACGAAGATATTAGCTGTCTTTTATTTTCTTACTTTTACTCATATTTTGAGTAGATACTATTCATTCTTAGGCCCCCTAGCCTATTCATTATTTAGACTTCTCGTTGTGTCTTTCTGTTATTTTCGTTTCAGCGGGCCTCATGTGCAAAGCACTGTAGACAGGTTATAGACTGACTTGTATTAATATTACCACGCTTAATATTAGCGTGGTTTAAAATACAAACGTTTCTGAAATGAGCTGTCCAGGGTATTCGGAGCATTCTTTTACAATACCACATCTCACCACTTAATGTTTGGGCACCATACAAAAATATTGAGAAGACTTATGTTTTTACTAGGCGCACAGCCACTAATATTCCTCCAGTCCTCACCTCTAATGACTTTATTATGACAAATTCACCATACTTGTACATTACATTAAAAAGATCAGGTGATAAGACGCATCCTTGTCTAACTCCCCTTTCTGTTGATAAAGGACGAGAACAATTCTGCTCTAACCTTACTGTTGGCTAATAAGACACATATAGATAGAGAAGTGTTCTATAGGATTGAAGAAAAGGTGGTTTATTCTAACACTTTTTTCAGTGCATGCACCAACTGAAGAACAGACAGACAGACAGCACAAGACGAAAGGATTTATTGTCTATTTTATTTTTCAGATATACAATTACTCGGTATCAAACGTAAATTTGTTTAAATTATTAATATAAAATGTTTGTTTTAATGTTACAATTAATAAGACTGTTGTTTTTGTTTTGTATCTATTTTAAATATACGCTATATACAGAAGTTTCGCATTTTATCAATCATGTTAACGCCTTATTAAATTTGTGAATGTGATAAATAAAAAAAATATTTTACAAACTAAAATAAAAAATTCTTGTGGTAAAAACCGGATGTGGAATATCAATCTATATAGCTAGGACCATAACAACCATAACAATAGTTATAGACGGAGAGCTAGAGGCGAGAAATCATCGTCATAAGTAATATGGAGTTTAGCATGTGAAATGTGTCTATTGTATATTGATAACTATGACCCCTTTCAGGCTGACACCTCAGTGGATACAGGAAGTAGCAATAAGGGATGAAAGGGGAAAGTTGGTGCAGTCATTAAATGTTTTCACCTTCTATTTTGTTAAATCTCCATCGATTTGCATAAAAATTGGTGAGTAGTTAGAGCGTAACTCAAGAAACAAAACTGATGTGGTGCCAACGTGCGCTTTTACCCTAGGGGTGGATGCCACCCCTTCTCGGGGGTGAAAACTATTTTATTAAAAATAACCCCACTAATCGATAGAGGGACAAATTTTAAGCAAAATTTGTTACTTCTAATTATTAAAATAAATCAATACTTTTTGAGTTATTAAAGATCAAAGATTTGAATTTTTCGTGAAATAAATGCATGATGTAAAGCGGTTTTTCGTGAATAATTCAAAAACTGTAAGTTTTATCAAAATAGTTATGATTACCAAAATTGAAGATAATAAAAAATAAAAGAGATTTATTATTTGAAAAACCTTTGAGAATTAATAAAAAGTGAGTTATAGGTGATGGAATGTATATTTTTTTCGGCTAGTACCCAAATCTAAGTATTCAAGCTCAAATCACGGGAAAACGGTGCATTTTATAAAATATATTTACTGAACACTTGTCAAAGTACTCAAGAATACCTATCAAGTGAGCTCCAGATGAAGTTTATAACATCAAAGCTAAGCAAGTGATGATGAAAATAAGCGAACCCTTTCGAGTTTTTAGGAAAAAGTGAAAATTAAAACATACGCTATTTATATATTTATTTTGAAATTTGTTAATACAATAATTTTTAAAGGAATTTCGGGAATGAAGTTAGGATTATAATTTATTATCAAGTTCGTTTTATTACAATTTAAATATAACAAGTTAAAAATGCGAGCATTATTATAACGAAAACTTTGTTTTTATGTATTTAAATTCCTAATATGGAAAATTGCTATTATGAAAAGTTGTTTAGAATTAAAAATTATGTTTAATGTGCAATTATATCCTACTATTTAAATATTGTGAGCTATAAAGACACTTTACTGAGCGAATTTCTTGAGCGAAATTCATATTTTTTACACATCGACTAAAATCGATACACTTTTATATAATCTTATGTTTATGATTGCATCTTGGATTTTAGACAGTGCAGATCTTTTTATGAAGAATAATTTTTGTTCGTAAAATTAATAATAAAAGAGTTATAAATGAAAATGATGATTAGTAGGTATCTCTAATTTGAGAAAAAATTTAAATATTTTCTTTTTATTAGAAGAATGTAGATAATAGTTCATTATTATAATAATTATTAATTATTTAATTATAATAAAAACTATTGCATATATTAGAACACAGTTTTTAATTCCAAACAATTTTTCGTAGTAACAATAATTTACAACAGTGTGAAAAAAAAGGTACTCTAATCTTGAGCGAAATTCATATTTTTTAAAATACCTCCTATAATATAGATAAAATTTGCTATCTGATGATTGAATCGTAGGTTTTAGACGATGCAGAACTTTTTATGTATTATAACTTTATTTCGTAAAATTAAAAATAAAAAAGTGTCCCGTAATATATGTGTCCAACTTAAGTAGACACACTGTATATTATGCAATATAATATACATAATACATAAATCATTGGGTAGACAGCACCAGTAATATATTTTTAAAATAATATGATATTTTCATTAACATTTTTACGTACAGTGTCTCCATTGTAGAATTATCTCGCTATCTAAAATTGCTAAAAAATCATAAATTGCTGTCCCGAGATGCAACTTGTCTTTGAGGTCGGTTATCTCGAAGATGGTTTGAGATATCGAAATGCCGTTTTCAGATTTGGATTCAGGAGACAAAACTACATTGACATCGGTACATAAGCTCCAGATATTGCAGGGGTGGCAACGCAGGAACGAACGAACGGACTTTGCGAATTTATAAACGAAATCAAAATTTTCGTTGAAAATACTATTTATTTTTCACTTTCGCTGTCACATTCACTAAAATCGCTATCATAATTATTTTCATCACTTTCGCTATTATGAATGTCATCATCAGCTTGCTCATCATCCATCTCATCGTCTGTTTCATTCTCAACAATAATATCTCTAACAATCTCTGGCATTTGATGCCCTTCAAACCATTTGAATTTATATGTATAATCTTCAGCAAATTCCCAACCATTTTGTTCAATAACCAGATCTGTTGGATTTTTTTTATAGGCGTTCAACCAAATACTTGTAATGTATCGTGCTCGTAAAAGATGTTGATATATTATTTCGATATTTAATTGAATTTTTTCTATCGATATAAACTTAGTGGCGGTTCTAGCCAGGGGCAGGGGGGCAGCTCCCCCCCCCTTCAGTTTTTACAGTACTTTTGTACTATAATTTTCGTTAAAAAGGCACGTTATCTTGTTTATTCACCGGTTCTGTTCCCTTGCCCCCCACTTTTTTTGGTCTAGAACCGCCCCTGTATAAACTGAATATGTACAGAAACTGAGGGAGTCCAATAATGGGCACATTTGACATAATATTCAAATACATTTTTGCTATATTATATATGTCTTGTCTTAAAACAATTTTGAAAACTTATATAAATAATATAGTAATTAAGCTCCAAATTTTTGGAGTCTAAACTTTGAAAAATGTTTGTAGCATAATGTTTAATGGTATCAACTTTTCCAGGAGCTCATTTGATACATATTTCTAAGTACTTTGACAAGTATTCAGTAAATATATTTTATAAAATGCACCGTTTTCCCGTTATTTGAGCTTGAATACATAGATTTGGGTACTAGCCGAAAAAAAAATATACATTCCATCACCTATAACTCACTTTTTATTAATTCTCAAAGGTTTTTCGCATAAGAAATCTCTTTTATTTTTTATTATCTTCAATTTTGGTAATCATAACTATTTTGATAAAACTTACAGTTTTTGAATTATTTACGAAAAACCGCTTTACATCATGTATTTATTTCACGAAAAATTCAAATCTTTGATCTTTAATAACTCAAAAAGTATTGATTTATTTTAATAATAATTAGAGGTAATAAATTTTGCTTAAAATTTGTCCCTCTATCGATTAGTGGGGTTATTTTTAATAAAATAGTTTTCACCTCTGAGAAGGGGTGGCATCCACCCCCAGGGTAAAAGCGCACGTTGGCACCATATCAGTTTTATTTCTAGAGGTATGCTCTAACTACTCACCAATTTTCATGTAAATCGATGGAGGTTTAACAAAATTGGAGGTGAAAACCTTTAATGACTGCGTTAACTTTCCCCTTTCATCCCTTATTGCTACTCCCTGTATCCACTGAGGTGTCAGCCTGAAAGGGGTCATAATTATCAACATACAAGAGACACATTTCACATGCCAAACTCCATATTACTTATGACGATGATTTCTCGCCTCTAGCTCTTAGACTATTAGTGAGAATAAGTCGATTCTGGTAACATAAGTCACTATTATTATTGTATATGTCTCATCTATTTATTTCATCCATGTAAACAGTACTGGTACCAAAGAACTGGCAGCAAAGAAAAAAGAGAAATTGACTAAACTGTCTACACCAGGGGTTCCCAAACTTTTTTGTACCACGCCCCCTTTTGTTGAAATGAAAGCTTCTCGCGCCCCCCCCCCTTTACAATAAATTGTATGGGCCTAAATAGGAACAAAACAAAAACAAAAAAGTATTAGCTTGAAAACAAAACACTTATTTATTCTGCCATAAGATACAACAATATCAGTTTCCATAAAATACAAAAATTATTAATAAAAGAAAAATATATTAAGTTGGTTAGTGAGAAGGATGTGCTTGCATTTTATTTACTATAGTATGCCTATTCGTGGCCGAGTTTTAGTAAGTGCACAGCATAAGTCATTAGCAACATCAAGTTCATTACGATACTTTGTTTTTTTTTGCCACAAGTGTTGAAAATCGCACAAATAGTTACTTGAAAAAGGCAAATATAAATGAAGAGCTTCACGTGATACACTAAGATACACTTTGAAATATTTTAACCAAAATGAAGGTTTGTCCATTATAATTATTAATTATAACAAAGTATTTAGCAGACGAATCATGCAAAAAATAATTTGGATTTATTTGCAAAGCATCTTCTTGAAGTGATTCAGGCAGGGAGTCTATGTTGACATGGAATGGATCAGTTGACATTCTGTAAATAAAATTGTCACAAGTGTTTGGGAAGTATTTCTGGAACTCTTCAATTAAGCTCTCCAAATGGTTTAATATTTGGATTTTCAAACTTGATCCTTCACAAATGTCCTTGAAGCGTGTTTCTTCTGAGATTGGCTCTACTTTAGAGAAATTTGAATAATTTCAGGAGTTTTCTGATATTTTACGCCTCCAAAGTTGAGTAACTAAGCCTTCATCACAATGAGTAACTACTATATTTGAGTCTCCACCCTGCAGCTTTAGGTTGAGGCTGTTCAACGAGTCAAAGATATCTGACAAATAAGCCATTACCCAATTACTTGGGTACAATGTTTTTTGAAAGCCATGTTTAGCTCATATTGCTTTTGATGTTCCAAGGTAATTACTTCATCTCAAAGGTCAAATAATGTTGCCAACATGTTTACTTTTGAGAGCCATCGTACTTCTGTATGAAGTAGCAGTGTTTTGTGATCACTTTCTAAATCTTCACAAAGAGTTTTAAACAGTCGAGTATTCAACGCACTGCTTTTTATGTACTTCACTACTTTAATACACAACTTTAAGACAGCCATAAGTTCATTTGGAAGGGTTTTTGCTGCCAAAGCTTGTCGATGTATAAAACAATGTATCCCAATCACATCAGCATTTTTCTCTATTACTAATTGCAAATAGCCTGAACGAAAACCAAGCATTGAAGGTGCTCCATCTGTACATAAACTGATCAGTTTATGCCAAGAGAGTTCATGTTTGTCAAAAAACCCTCACACTGCTTTCATATCTAACATTAATAGCTTTTGTCGTGGTCTCCAGTCTCCAACTCTGAAGAAAAGAGTAGCTCGTCTTTCATTCTTTCGTTTTGAATATACCAAACATAAACAATTAATTGATAACGTTGTGCTATGTCAGTACTCTCGTCTAGCTGAATATCAAAAAATGGCGATTATTTTACTGCATAAACTACCTGGTTTTGTATGTCTTCGGTCATATCATCAATGCGGCGTTTCACAGTGTTGTCAAAAAGAGGTATTTGAGATAACTTTTGCTTACTCTGCGTTACCAGACACAATTTAACAAGCGGCTAACTAAATTTAATTTAATGTTCAACTTGTCTCGCGCCCCCCCCTGATATGTCCTCACGCCCCCCAGGGGGGGGGCGCCCCACAGTTTGGGAACCCCTGGTCTACACAATCAGAATTTGTCAAAAAAGAGATGATATCCAAGGAGTATGGTATCTCACTGTTATGTTGTCTCATTATACAGTGCATTCATAAAGTGTGGAAACGGTCTATTATCTCATGACCTAATTATTTTCAGAGTTAAAGCTCTGACAAGTCGATTTTTATTTTTAAGTTATGATTTTTTTGGCGTATATCTCATAATAGTGACGTCATCGATTTGGGCGTGATGACGTCATCGATGATTTTTTTAATGGGAATAGGGGTCGTGTGGTAGCTCATTTGAAAGGTGATTCAATTCTCTACTCAGTAATATAAACATTAACATCATTATTTATACACGGTGGCCAAACAATAATTTTTGAATTAAAATAATTGACGCAAAAAGAAGAATGTATGCAATTTATCTAACTCAAAAAATACATTTTACTGATGCCACATAATATAAAAAAATGTTTATTTCATAAACAAACATTGCTTTTCGCTTAAATTACACACCTGCCTCTTGGCAGTTTGAACATTTAATTTAAGCGAAAAGCAATGTTTATTTGTCAAATAAACATTTTTTTTTCTCTTTTCTGATAGCAGTAATAGTTATTTTCCTAACAAGTGCAGAAAGTCATACTTTTCCGCACGCGACTGCAGTTTGCCGAACGACGCGAAGCGGGAGTTCGGCAAGCAGTCGAGTGCGGAAAAGAGACTTTCTGCAAGCGTTAGCAACAATATTTTTTCTACGAGTCTTTAAAAAATCACCAAATCTTAATCAATTCATTTAATTAATATGAAAATACATACACAAATTAATTCTTTGACAAGGTTGTCAAAACCAAACTTTCAGCATAATTGGTTAGCATGACGACGATCTTGGTTTCCATGACGACGATTCAAAACCACTGTTATTGTCTATGATTTGACTTTCGAATATTATGTCAAAATTATTTTATTTCATCAAATTCTCGCGTTAATTTCATTAAAACATGAACACAATAAGATGTGCTTGAAATAAATTAGTAAATAATATCTAAATATTAGTTTATTGCATGTATTATAATTACTTTAAGGCCATATTAACATATCTAAATTAACACGCGTGCGGAAAAGTAAAACGCGTGCGGAAAAGTAAAACGCGTGCGGAAAAGTAAAACGCGTGCGGAAAAGTAACACGCGTGCAGAAAAGTAAAACTTTCTAAACTAAAACGCGTGCGCGAAAATAGACATTTTGCACGCTCGTAGAAAAAATGTATTTTGAGTTAAATAAATTACATATATAATATATATATTCTTCTTTTTGCGGCAATTAATTTAATTCAAAAATTATTTTTTGGGCCACCCGGTATAAATAATAATGTTAATGTTTATATTACTAAATAGAGAATTGAATCACCTTTCAAATGAGCTACCACACGACCCCTATTCCCATTGAAAAAAATCATCGATGACGTCATCACGGCCAAATTGATGACGTCACTATTATGGCATACACGTCAAAAAATCATAATTTAAAAATAAAAATCAACCAGGCTCTACAAACCCTGATGCGTTTTGGCCGGTTCTAGAATCAGCTTCCAGCCCTTCCTATCCTTCCTGTCTTCCACGTGATCCTTAAATGGTGCTCTGGGCCCGGCCGGCCTCTTTTCCTCACACATTCGATCTTAGGTTATACATGTGTTTTGACGGCTCCTTCTCGTTAATTTTCTCTAAGTGGCCTAGCCACCGCAGCCTGTTTCTTTTCGTAGACCTATCAATTCTAGGTTCAGTATATTGGCGGTAGAGCTCAAAATTATAGCGTCAGCGCCATAATCCGTTCTCCTGCACGCCTTTATAATGTATGAGGATTTTATGTTCAAAACAGCCAAACGTTCTTCATCGCTTTTTGTCATCGTCCACGTTTCTAAAAGTGAGGACGGGCGTGATAAGAGTTCTGTATATCAATATTTTTGTTCTTTTTATGACTATGTTTGATGTTAAAAGTTTCTATATTCCATAGTGTGCTCTATTTCTCTTATTCTCTTACTCCTTTCTCGTTAATTGTAATATCGCGTTGGTGTAATATTTTAAAATATTTTCCAAGCAATCGGAGCGCTTTGTTTCAGTTCAGTCTTCTTTCGAGCCTCTCTGATAACGGGTAGACTTAGAAACGCGTGACAGACGATGGCAAGAGACTCGAATTGAATCGAAACGTAACCGTCTATGTTTATTGTATATTGAGTTTGTTACAGTTGAAACAAAAAAGTGTGATGCAAGGTACAAATTACAAAAGCAAGTTTTATTTTTTTGTATTTTATGATCCTAACTACAGATTATCATGCTAATAAAAACAATAAAACCAACAAAAAATACGAACGAAACACTGTCATAACCTCTGAGAAAATGTGTTTATATATTTGGTGAACTTTATAACTACTTAACATAAAGTGGACATTAGCAAAAAACTGGTAAAAACACATCAAATCTGAATACGCAAAGTTTGTTTGGTGGAAAAGGACTATCGTTTCAAAAATTTTAAAACCTGGAATATATTGGAACCTTGTTTTTCTTTCAAAAAATGTTTTTATTTTTTATACGTTCTCAGTATAATACCTAATAATAATACTGGAAGTTAGAGATGTTGAAAAAGTATCTATTCGTTACAAAGTACTCGTTACTTACGAATACCGAAAGTAACGATTACTATACAGAGAGGCAAATCGTTACTTTGATTACTCTGATTACTTCGTACCAATCGTATCAGAGCGAGTAACGACTATTGTATCTACTTTGATTACTTCGTTACTTCGTACCAATCGTATCAGAGCGAGTAACGACTATGGTATCTACTTTGATTACTCTGATTACTTCGTTATTTCGTACCAATCGTATCAGAGCGAGTAACGACTATTGTATCTACAACCAGTACACTTGATTACTTTCTACCAATCGTATCCCAGCGAGTAACGAACGGGGCCGGTATTTTACGAGTGTTATCGAATATCGTTATCGGTATCAAGCGTTTTAAGGGTGTGAGGTTGAGGAGAAGATAGAAGATGAAACAGGGAAAAAGGGAGGTATAATGGTATACGTAAAATATGTAATGTATCTCAACAAAGATCGAATGCGAGAACAATATATTTGTATCTAGATCTATATCTATACTTATACAAATTACCTACCTACTGCGAAATACGATTCTTGATACGATTACCGGTACTCAAATACAAAAGTAATCATAGTAATCAAATAATTTTTATCCCTTAAACAGATTGGTGAAGGTCGTTGTTATATCGGAATACCTATAAAAATACCTACCTTCTGAGAAATACGATTCTCGATATGATTACCGGTACTCAAATACAAAAGTGACAAAAGTAATCATAGTAATCAAAGTAACGAATACTGTAAATGATTACTTTATACAGAAGTAACGATTTGTAACGAATACCCGAAAGTAACTATAATCAACATCACTACTGGAAGTTTGTACTCTGCTATCTTTACCTTTCCTGCTTTCTTTTGCTGTCCATTGACGTTTATTAATGTCTGTTCACTTAGATACTAATTTTCTTCCTGCTTTAGACACTAGTGCTTCTCGTCTTCTTTTGGCATTGTGTTAAAGGAGTAGATCGTAGGCATCTACAACCGTACATCCATTTTATTAAGTGCTCGATTACTACTTTGCAATTTTGGTAATAGCATTCTCTGTATATTTTCACACAAGCCAGGTCGTTTTTACCTTCGTTACAATCCTTGCTAAATGATTGCTATTTCTTTATCTAATTTTGTGGTCTCCATTACGCTACCAATATGCTATATTGCCATCCACCTTAAATTTATTTATGTGTTTCTCTTGCAATATCTAGTTTTGACTAGTATTGTGTATGTGATCTCGTTCTCGTTTTCCTAAGACGATGATGTTTATTACAAATAGTTTTGCCATTAGTCCCATTCGTCAGAGATTTGATCTCTAAAAACGAGACGAAAAAGCTGGATTTTGCTAGTGATGTCAATTTTGAGACCCCAAAAAAATGCAAAAGGTTTGCCACTCCTACCATCATGCCTGTCCCTCGAAAGCACCTCGTAGAGGACAAAACGAAAAACATCAATTTCACAAGAATCTGTACGCCATAGAAAAAATGTTTCAAACAAGAAATGTAGCTGAGATAATTTTGAACAAAAATTTTTATTAGCACGTCGCGGTCGTGTAGAATGAGCCGTTCTCTCCGAAACAACGCTTGAAGCGACCAGCGATTTTGAATGTCAATTATCTTTTGATCAGATTGTCCCATCAATAAAAATCAAAATGCGTTTTAAAGGTTGTGAGTGATTAATGTTAAAAACCTAAAACATGAAATTTCGATTTTGAATTTTTTTGCAACAAATATGCCTAAAACGGTGAATTCCAAATTTCACATTAGAAACAATCTCACGTCACGGAAAATGCTCGCACGAAGATAGCAGTGGATAAAGTTCTGTAGTTTTGAAAGACGTACATACTTACAGCTCACCGACTGTAACATGACCGGTGGTGGTCTGTGGTGGTGATCCATCATTTATGCGTCAAATATACAAGCATTCTAGTGAACACTTAAGGGGGGGCTTATTATCGGCCACGTTAAGATCGGTGAGCTGTATGCAATCGAAGAGAAGCAGTTTTAAACATTTTAAAGTGTAAGGCCAAATATTACTATTTCACCATTTTTCACAAAAACATATATAGGGTAATGGATCCAAATATGAGACCCTTTTTTTTTTAAACTCTTGGTAATCGTAAAGTTTATGGATTCAAGAAGTCTTAAATTAGATACATGTCAGATAGTTATGCTATTATATTGCAACAGGTTCAAAATTAATTTTAAACTAACATTTTTTTACCAATAAATTAATTTTTTTAAAATGTCAAAATTCCCAACTTAAAAAAAGTTGTCTTAACATGAGAACATGTGGTATCCTAATATGAGACACCACGTTATATAGGTTAAAAAGGTGATACAAATTATTTAAACGCATTGTTCTGGATATAAACTGTATTACATGCTGTAGACATGATTTTCTTTTCTTTTTTTTTGGAAATAAGCCACAATTTAAGTTAATAATAAAAATTGGAAGTATAATCGTCAATAAATTTCATTCTTAACTTAAATTGTGGCTTATTTCCTAATAAAATAGTAAAAAGACATGATGCTATAGTATTTTTATAATAAACATGGCAATAATGAAAAGTCACATTCTAATGTTTTGACAGTCCTCTTACGTCAAAAATTTTGACCTACGTAATATCGCTTTTGTAGTAAAAATACTATATACTCAAAACATTACAGTACCCTAATATGAGATATCTCATATTAGGCACACTTGAGGGTCTCATATTAGGCACACTTGAGGGTCTCATATTAGGAGCAACCACGTGTGAATTTTTTAGTCCGTATTTTGAGTTTAGGATTGGTTTTTACGCCACTATAATTGCGTGTTTCTGTAACCAATTTAAGTAGCTATCAACTAATTACTAAGGTAATTTTTTTCTCTCACCTTAAAAATAAAAATTTAGTTTGAGCTACACCGATTAAAAAACTTCTGACTCGCAAAAAACTTAAAAACTTCACTTACTGGTAATACTAAATTACAGACATTCGATTTATTCACAGCCTACTGAAAACACTACCAGAGCTTAGTTTTTACCCCACTCAGCAGGCTGCAGCACTTACAAGACTCTAACTCTCGAGACAGGGGTCTCATATTAGGAACGGGTCTCATAATAGGATCCTTAACCCTACCTTTCGATTCTGACCATATTTCGGGATGTTCGAAACGGGAAATTTGAACCTGAATGTTTACTATTGATTGCATAATATAGTTGTTTCATGAAGGCGAGTCTTGGACTTTCAAGTGAGTTCGAAAACAGGTAACAATGCCATCCGCTCGAGTAATGCCAGCCGTTTGCAATTTTCGTAGCGGCCTTACACTTCAAGTAAAACATGCTTTTTTTGATTGCACAAGTACGTGTTCCAAACAACTTTTTGAAATTGTATGTAAAAAATTGATTTCGCGCGCGTAGTAGATTCAAAATCGCCGGTCGCTTCAAGCGTTGTTTCTGAGAGAATCATTGATTCTACACAAAAAGTACTAACAAAAATATTTTTGTTCAAAATTATCTTAGCTACAATTCTTGTTTGAAACATTTTTTTTTCTATGGTGTAGATTCTTGGAAAATTAATGTTTTCTGTTTTCTTTCCTATGAGGAAGGGTTTTAAAGCGAAGCCCAGAGGTAGGAGTGGCTAACTTTTTTCCATCTTTTTTGGGTCATAAAATTGAGATTCTTATAATTCAGCTTGTTCGTATGATTTTTAGAGGTTGAATCGCAGTTTCATTTCTGGGCGACTGGACTTAATTCTTCTTTAACTTAAAGGTTGTCAATCATCATTGCTATTCTCACTTTTGATACTACAGCCCCAAAGAGTTCAGTTGAGCTGCATCCAAACCATTCTCTGAGATTTCTCAGCCAGGACATTTTTCTCCTACCTATGCTGCGTCTTCCTTGAATCTTTCCCTGCATAATTAATTTTAGGAGTTCATACTTCCTCATTGGTTATTCTGTCTGTCCAGGAGATTCTCAGCATTCGTCGATACGTCCACATCTCAAATGCTTCCAATCTATTGAGGCATTGTTTATTGAGAGTCCATGTCTCCACACCATACAAAAGAACAGAAAATACATAACATTTTAGTACTCGCTTTCTAAAATTTAGGCTGAGATCTCTACTACATAATATTTGTTTCATATTAGTGAATGCACTTCTAGCCTTTTCTATTCTAATTCGGATTTCTTTGGTATAATCGTTTGTTTCACTAATGTTTGTCCCTAAATAGTTATAATTCTGAACTCGTTCTATCGTCTTATTATTTACGTGTAGATTTATGTTTCTAATATATTTCTTTGATATAACCATGAATTTCGTTTTCTTTATGTTTAGTGACAGACCAAATTCTTAACTCGTTGCAACAACCTTAACTAAAATTCTTTGTAGATCTGTAATAGTTTCTGCTATTAGTATTGTGTCATCGGCGTATCTAATTTCACATATGGGTAGGCCATCTATTTTTATGCCTGCTACTTCATCTTCTAATGCTTTTTTGAATATTTCTTCTGAGTATGCATTAAACAGTGATGGCGACAAGACACAGCCCTGTCTAACGCCTCTTTTGATTTTTATTTTATTGGTGTTTAAATTAGTTATTCTTATGACTGGACTTAATAGTCCATACTAAACACATGGTTTGTACAAAAAATTTAAATTGTATTTTGTATTAGTAGTAAAACTGTTTAATAATAATGATAAATGATTTTTGGATATGCACTTTTCCACCAACGAAACGTCGTCAATAACACCACTACTCTAACACCAGTTCCATAGTCCGTACCTCCGGCACGGTGGACGCAAGAGTGACATAACACAAATCGCCGTACACATCTTCCTCCCAATCGGCGGATTGCGAACACGGTATCCTAAATTGTAACCAATTCGGACGGGCGTAATTCGTGTCCGATTGCAAAGGTATCGTGCTAGCAACAACAGAGGAAACAAATCAACCTTTTACATATATTTAAATCTTAGATAATAGAGATGTAAATAAAAATAAACTGACTAACACCTTTTTTAGTAAAAAATTTAAATATACCGTACCAGGTGTCTAAGAGACTCAATTAATATTCAGCTTAGCGGGGTCACGCGGGGTGCTATTGTTGGTGTGAAATTTACAATAAAAAAAGAATTTACATGTTTTATGAAATAATCCCTTGTTTATGTAATTTCACACCTCCAAAAATAGCACCCCTCTGAGTTGAATATTAATGAGTCTCTTAGATACTACTCTCAGGTACTGCTTGTTTTTTAACTACTATATTATGTGGGTACTGCGCAAAATCTGTAATTTCTTCAGTGTTGTTACAAAATTAATATGACAACTATTTTTTACAGTAGCTCTGATATTCCACATGACCAACCAATAATACTTTACGTTTACCCTTATCACGAGATAAATGGAAAATTAAAACATATATATTATGAATTTATCTTCAATAATCGGTTTTCATAATATAAGCTACAAAGTATTTATAGACCAGGGCGCATCTGTAAAAATATTAGTACATTTGGATGTTGAGAGGCGACTCATATTTTTTTGCAGAAATTTCTTGAAAATAGCTCATATAATAATATATGAGTTATCCTCCCAATCAAAAAGGTCCGGAACATTGTTTAAATATTCAAAATGTCAAAAAATAAAAAGGAAAAATTCGACTTGTTTCTTCGTTTTTTGATTATAACTTTAAAAGTATTCATTTTCGAGAAAAGTTGCACTGACATAAAAGTTGCGTAATTAAATTGTCTACAATATAGGATTAGTTAAAAGTTTTGAAAATTGTCACCCTTGTTGCAAAATAGCAATAATTGCCAAAAAACCATAAGAAAACAAGTATTCGCATTTTACGTTTTTCAACCATTTATGCTACACTTAGGACCTTTATATTTCACCCAGAAAAACTTTATGATATAATAAAACATTACTGTGAATTTCATTAAGATAGGTTTAACAGATTTTGCAAAATAAATTTTGCAATCCAGCTTTCGCAAAAAAAAATCATTTTTTCAAAATGTTTCAGGACTGAAAATAAAGCAGACAACAAGTTGTATTTTTTTACATATAGAAGGATACTGTACCTTTCATTTGCAATTTGCAAAATTAAAATCGGTTAACTACCACAACGTCAGAAATTTTTTTAAATAAACATTAATTTTTGGTGCTACGCACAGGACAGAGTATACGTTTGCTCTGATTGGGCATTCCAATGACCTTTGATAATGATTAGTGTGACCAACTAGCCCGAAAAATCCGGGACATAGCCCGAATTACGAAGTCGTGTCCCGGCGTCCCGGACAAGGCTTCCGGGCTATCTGAATTTTCAACGTTTTGGTAAAATTCTATTTTGAAATTTTGAATTATTTTTTAAGAATTATTCTAATACCACATCCAAAATGCATACATTTTATATGGTGGTATTATTTATCGCAAGACAAATATGATTTTAAGAAACAAGCTACAATAGTAAGACGTAATCAACATAAAAATGTTCTGAGGCGGTTTTCTTTTGGGACGTTTGACAATTATAATTTTGATGTGTTAAGCCACCATTGGTTGTAATGATAATTATATTTTTATATTAACCTAAGATTATATTTACATGGAGTTGATTTTCTAACGTTTCCTTTTTTGAGAACAATTTCCAGTTGAATGTCAAAAAGTCAAAAACTAACAAAAATGTAATTATCAGTAGTAATAACCCAAGGACATTGATAATTGTTCGAAAAAATTTTATAACAGATTTCGAAAGCTTGTTGCTTGGAAACAGACCGACGCCGTAGGCGGAGGTCTGTTGCCTGTAAGCAACAAGCTTGAGAAAGTTGTTAAAAAATTTTTGAGCATTTATCAATGTTCGAGGGTTATTCGGATAGAAAATTTTTTGCTGGTTATGAAAAAAAAAATACAGAGCAGAAACAATTTATTTAAATGTGCAATTAACAATTCTTCCACCGTCCGATTTCCATCTAATTCATATTTTCTATCATTGCAAAAGTCCATAAACGCTTTCCATACAAATTTTTTACTGTAAACAGTATTCTGTGGTATATTTGATTCGATAATTTCATTAATATTCTCATCAGTATTGCAACCAAATCGTGACATTTTGAAATATTGAATATTTGAAATGTCAAAATCGAAATGAAACGAAATGTAGGTATCCATAGCTACATGATTGAGTGAAAACAGCCCATGGGATCTGTTTTCAGTATAATGTTGGTTTTATTGGTTGTATTCAATCAGATTACCACAAATTAATTGATTTCATTGGATTTCTAATTGAGCAAAAAATTTTCATTACAACCAAATGAGGCTGAGTCCCATCAATAATACAGGGTGTTTCATTGGGAAAGTAACATACGTTAACTGTAGAAAGAGGACACTTAGGTGGTCTGAAAAATACCATACTTAATGGGTCTTACTTCATTAATAACAAAGATACTGGGTGTTTTATCTATTTTGCCATTTTCTTATTTGGTTCATAACTTCTTAACCACACTGTATATTTATTTTATATTTGGCACCCAAATATTCTTTAAGGTGTACAATAAATTAATTTATTTACAATTGTAATAAATCCAGGTCCGGATTAAAAAATATTGGAAAAATATTCCGACCCAAAAACAACATCTTGTACATTAATTTTTTTTTAAATGGATTCTGCATTTGAAAAGTGTATGAAAAACTAAACTCAGTGGTATACTTTGAATTTTTGGCAAAATGATTTTTTGGGTAAAATTTTGAATTTGAATTCTGAAATTATGTGAATCGCGAGCGATCTAACTAGAAAAAAATTGAAATACAGCTTACAACTTGTTAACCACACTGTATATTTACTTTATATTTACCACGCGAATATTCTCTAATGTGTACAATCAATTAATTTGTTTACAATTATAAAAATTCACATCCGGATTAAAAAATATTGGAAAAATGTTGCTACCCAAAAAACACTGTACATTAAATTTAAAAAAAAATGGATTTTTCATTTGAAAATAGGATGAAAAACTAAATTTAGTCGTATACTTTGAATTTTCGGCAAATTGATTTTTCTGGTAAAATTTCAAATTTGAATTCTGAAATTATGTGAATTGCGAGAGCTCTAAATAGAAAAAAATTAAAATCCGCCTTAATTTTAATTAACACCATTATTTAATCTAAATTGCTAAACAATGTTAACATTTCAGTGTTTTTTATTATGTATGACAAATAGTTTATAGCGAATATTCATCTTTAAATAAAATGAATAAATAATAAAAAGTCAATAAAAAATACATCACTTTAATCAACAAAGTATCTAAAAATGAAAACAAAACAGCAAACATTTGCAGGGCAATAACTAGGCAAAACTAAAATACTTATTCAAAATTACCACCATTAAAAATTATTGTTATGTGTATGTGTCAAAATGTTAATATGTTACCAATTTAGATTAAATATTGGTATTAATTAAAATTAAGTCATATTTTAATTTTTTTTACTTAGAGCTTCGCAATTCACACAATTTCAGAATTCAAGTTCAAAATTTTACCATAAAAATAATTTTGCTGAAAATTTAAATTATACCACTAAATTTAGTTTTTATGTCCTTTTTAAATGCAAAATCCATTTTAAAAAAAATTAATATACAGGGTGTTTTTTGAGACGGAACATTTTTCCAATATTTTTTAATCCGGCGCTGGATTTTTTATAATTGTAAATAAATTAATTGATTGGACACCTTAAAGAATATTCGCGTGTTAAATATAAATAAATATACAGTGTGGTTAACAAGTTGTAAGTCGTATTTCAATTTTTTTTCTACTTCAAGCTCTCGCAATTCACATAATTTCAGAATTCAAATTCAAAATTTTACCAGAAAAATCATTTTGCCGAAAATTCAAAGTGTACCATTAAATTTAGTCTTTCATCCTCTATTCAAATGCAAAATCCATTTTAAAAAAATTTAATGTACAGGGTGTTGTTTTTGGGTCGGAACATTTGTCCAATATTTTTTAATCCGGACCTGGATTTTTTACAATTGTAAATAAATTAATTTATTGCACACCTTAAAGAATATTTGCGTGCCAAATATAAAATGAATATACGGTGTGGTTAAAAAGTTATGAACCAAATAAGAAAATGGCAAAATAGATAAAACACCCAGTATCTTTGTTATTAATGAAGTAAGGCCTATTAAGTATGGTATTTTTAAGACCGCCTAAGTGTCCTCTTTCTACAGTTAACGTATGTTACTTTCCCAATGAAACACCCTGTATCATCAACATAAAAATGTTGAATAATAAATAAAATGATAATATATTATTTAATATAATAAATACTATAATATTAAAAAAATGGCCCGATTTTCATTGAAAAGTCCCGGATTTCAGGGGTTTTTTCAGCCTTGTCCCGAATTCGACTGAATTGGAGTTGGTCACACTAATAATGATTGATAAATTTTAATTTTTAGTACATTTCGATATAAATAAATAAATTTGTTTATTGCAAAATAAAAACACATACGCTGTCCTTTGAAATAACACTTTTTTTAGCAAAAACTTTCTTTGTTCATATATTAAAGAATAAAAGTTTATTATTTTTAAACATATGCAATTGTTTAAACAAGTTTTCACAAACAATAATCAAATTAGTTTGATTTTTGTGGAATTAAAATATTAAAATACAACAAACTATAGAGTAAGAAAATAATATATTACATAAAGATTGGAAAAAATTTTGGTGGAAATCAACTTGTGTGAATCGAATACCGCTGTCCTGAGCGTAGCACCAAAAATTAATGTTTATTGAAAAAAATTCCTGATGCCGTGGTAGTTAACCGACTTTAATTTTGCAAATTGCAAATGAAAGGTACAGTATTCTTCTATATGTAAAAAAATTTCAACTTGCTATCTGCTTTATTTTCAGTCCTGCAACATTTTAAAAAAATGATTTTTTTTGCGAAAGCTGGATTGCAAGATCTATTGAATTGATCTTAATGAAATTTACAGTATTGTTTTATTATATCATAAAGTCTTTCCGGGTAAAATATGAAGGTCCTAAGTGTAGCATAAATGGTTGAAAAACGTAAAATGCGAATACTTGTTTTCTTATGGTTTTTTCGCAATTATTGCTATTTTGCAACAAGGGTGACAATTTTCAAAACTTTTATCTAATCCTATATTGTAGAAAATTTAATTACGCAACTTTTATGTCAGTGCAACTTTCCTCGAAAATGAATACTTTTAAAGCTATAATCACAAAAAGAAAGGAAAAAATCGAATTTTTCCTTCATTTTTTGACATTTTGAATATTTAAACAATGTTCCGGACCTTTTTGAGTGGGAGGATAACTCAATTATTATTATATGAGTTAATTACAAGCAATTTCTGCAAAAAAATATGAGTCGCCTCTCAACGTCCATCTCAAAACAGATGCGCCCTGGACTATTAATACTGAAAAGGGTTTTCAGTCCTGATCGGATGTAAGAGGATATGATTTCTTAGGGTAGATATGATTTTAGGAGTTAAACTACCATCAAAGGGAGAAGGGAAAGAAAATTGCCTAAACATGGCAACGAGACAATGGTAAAGCACATCTGCAATCAAACACAGATAAAAATATTCTAGAACTTTAAGGGTGTGCTTGCAAATTGGCAAGACTTGTAAATTTAAATTTTGGTGGAATGTGATAGAAAATAAACCATAGCACCTCTTTAAAAACCGTGCTCTCCCAAAAAACACTCCCAAACTCCAAAATTGCTTTGAATGGATGTGTTCAGCTAACAAAATCGAAGGAATAATTTCAAAATATCACATTGTTAAGATGAACTCGAAAGGGAGCGTTGCTCCAAAACGTGAAAATGGTAACATTTTCTGTTTTACTGTCTACCATGTAAAGATCATGGTTTGTTAAACATTTTTGAAAATCACTAGGTATTAAAAACCGTCCGATCAATACTGCTAATAAAAAATTGAAACTGTTTAGGAAAAAAAGAACCAAAAACTACTCTTATCAGAATAGTGCTCACCTATGGATCAGAAACGTGGGTATTGACACAATCGGAAGAAACTCAACAGGCAATATTTGAAAGAAAGGAAAGAAACTGGCATTTGGAGGAGGCGATATAATTTAGAATTGTATCAAGCCTACGGAGGCCCTAATGTGGTAAAGCTGATAAAGTTTGGCAGACTGAGCTAAATAGGAATCTTCTGAACGAGCAATAATTATAACTCAAAAATGGTGGGAAAATGACCTCAAGGGCGACCAGAAATACGATATATGGACCAAGTACAGATTGATTTGAGAGAACTCGAAACAAAAAACAAAAGAGGATGAATTGAACAGGCCCAATCTAGGTTGTTGAGCAAATGATGATTAAGTGAAATTTTTAATCAAAGTTCGTCAAATGGTGTATTTTTGCCTTAAATTGTTAATAATTAAAAAAATCCACTGAACCCACTGCATAAAACAGAGGTTTGGGTTATCGAGGTCCATAAATCCAAATTGTCAGATACCTAATCGGGTCAAGGTCACGAGAATACCTTATTTCTCTGGACTGAAGCTAGGAACTTAGTTGGTGTTAAAAAACAAAAACGCAGATAAACAGTTGTTTATAATGTGAAAATTTAATTTAATTTAGCAGACTGTACTTTGAAAATTTTGTACTTTGGAAATTGTTTATTGTATTTCTAATACTCCTGACACCACTGTTTCTTTACTGTGTTATTATTGTGAGCCAGACATATTTTCCTAATCTAGATTTTCTAATACCTATGAGTAATAAGTTTGCATTATAAATATAGTGCAAAAACTTATCTGTGATTTATTTCAACTAATTCAAACCAATATCAGATCAAAACGTTTACAGGAAACAAATTCCGATACCCTTATCAAAAAAATATCAACAAAGCATTATTTATCAATCTCATATAAATATAAAATATTTAATTGCGATCTGAAATAAAATAAAAAAATTAGTTTTAATGAATAATGCATGTTTTTATGTTTGATTTGACATCAATACAACCAATAAAAGTATTATAATAAAATCAGCTTAAAAAGTTTATTGTTGTGACAACAATAAACAAACAAGCTGGTATATACGAAGACATACTAATGACAATAAATTGCACGACCAAGACAAATTTTAATAGTATGTAGTATAATCAATAAATTAATAGGAAAATGAGGCCCAAAATAGATTTAAAACTACTGACCGAAACCAATATACAGGAAAAGTAAAAACAGATCAATAAGATGTTGGGAAAAAATTGTTGAAAACACTACTAGCGGTATAGAAGAACAGTGGAACGAAATGAAGACATCTATTATCATCCATAAGGAAAAAATTGCCTGTAGCTGGCTGTATACTATTAATTACAAAAATTGAAGAAAAAAATCTTCTGTGTAAAAGGTATATATATTTGAAAACCCCAATAAAGGGCTACATTAAAAACAGAATGCTTTCGCTCTAAAGAGAGCATCATCAGTGTTCTTTGCAAGCTCTACATGCTAAGCCACCAAAAATATATACATAATCGGTTTAAAACGTCCTCCGACGTCTTCCGATGCCCAATCTCCATGCATCTCTATCTTCCCAAAGGTCTTCGTCTAAACCTCTCTCTCGGATCTCTCTGTCTATTCCTTCTCTCCAGCTCTTTCTGGGTCGGCCTCTTTTTCTCTTTCCATGTGGTGACCAATCTAGAATCTGTTTGGCAGACGGAGTTCTGGCATTCTCTGCACATGTCCATACCACTTTAGTTGTTGTACTCTTATATCTTCGACAATCGGATGTGTGACTCCCATAATCTCTTGTATACGTTCGTTATTAATTTAATGAGTTTTGATTTGCCTGCGGCACGTCTCCAGTAGTCCATCTCCGTGGCTTGTAGTGTTCTTTCAGTAGTTGTCTTTAACTGCCACACGTCACTTCCATTCATTCCTATGCTCTTTATAATAGTGTTGTATATTCGATGTTTATTTTTTGGATATATGTTGATCCCAAATAATACTATTTAGTTGAGATATGGCTCTTCTACCTTGAATGTTTCGTTTTTTTTATAGCCTGATCTGATTTGCGTCATCCGTGATTTCTACTCTTAAATAAGAATATTTATTGTTGTTCTTAATGTGTTGTCCGTCGTTTAAAACTAGATTCTGTTCGTTGCCACCGATGTTCATGTACATTGTTTTGTCTATGTTAACTTCTAATCCCCAGTTTTTGTACTCTTCGATTAATTTCCGAGTCATGTATTCCAGAACGTCATATTCGTTAGCAATCACAATTTGATCATCAGCAAGACATAGAGTGTACAGGTGGTTATTATTTAATTGTATACCCATGCCGCTGCACTTCCGCTTCCAAAGTTTTAATGCTTGTTCCAGATATATTTTGAAAAGTGTCGGCGCTAGGCAGCCTCCCTGCTTCAGTCCTTTGTCTACTACAAAACCTTTGGAAACATTCGTTCCTATTTTAACTTTGGCGTTGGCGTTATCGCAGTTTTTCCACTGCTGTTATGAGATTTGAGTTGATGTTAGTTTGTCTTAGAGTGTTCCATAACTTGTTTTGGGGGATGCTATCGTAGGCCTTTTTTAGATCAACAAACAAAAAGTGGACTTCTTGATCTACAGCAACCTTTTTTTCTATAAGTTGAGTGATACAAAAAAGGTCGATGGTCGATCTACCAGCTCTAAAACCCGCCTGTTCTTCTGCCTCCATATCAGTGTATTCTCTTTCTATTCTATTTTTGATCATTTTCCCATAGATTTTACTAATGGTACTAGTAACTGCTATTGCACGGTAATTGTCGCAATTTTGTTTTTTTCCTTTTTTATGTAAAGTTGAAATGGTAGAGGTTTTAAATTCGGCTGGAACCTCTACTTTGTTTATGCAGTTTTGAAAGAGTATTGTCAGGTGTTCATATAGTTTTTCAGTTCCATATTTTATTAGTTCTGAGGGTATATTGCCAGGTCCGGGTACTTTTTTGTTTTTGAGTGAAGTATAGATATCCTTTACTTCCTTTTTCGTGATTCTTATAGGAGATGCTTCAACGCGTATGTTTTAGTTATTTTCTTTTATTTTGAATTCCATTCAATCTTCTTATAACAGTTTACTGAAGTACATGTCCCATGTTTCTAACGAAATTGGTGAGATTAAATCTTTTTTCTTGTCGTTGGTCCTAATAGATTTAATAAGTTTCCAGCTTTCTGTACTTCTGGTCCCTCCTATATACGTATTTATTTTTTGACAGTTTTGATCCCAGGATTCATTTTTTTTCTGTCTTATCATTTGTCTTACCTTTGCTTGATGGTTTTTGTAAGTAGGAAAATTGGTATCTGTTTTTTCACTTAAATGTTGTTCATACTTTTGTTTCTTTTGTTTTATCGCTGTGTCTATTTCTTCATCCCACCAGTATGGAGTATTTTTGTTTTTCTTTTCGTAATATCCAAGGGCTTCTTTTGCTGCAGAGTGAATACTTTCTTTAATGTAATTGTAGTGGTCTTCGATTTTGTTGAAATTTATGTTTTCAAGCTTCTCGTTCAGTCTGTTTTGATACAATATTTTTACACTATCTTGTTCTAGGCTTATAAGATTGTATCTTACATCTTCTGCCATCTCTGAGTGAACTACTGGTTGTTCCTTCTTAAATGAGCCACCAAAAATACATGGGTTAAAACCCTTAAAAGAGAAATCGACTCAACCACCCACATGCTTCGTGGAATAGTCATATAATGCTTTGAGGCAGCGTTTCCCAAACTTATTTTTCCGTGGCCCGGTTATTTTTGTTCTTATCCTTCGTGGCCCACTAATTGTTTTGCATAGCCTGGTGTGTGTGTGTACAAGAAAACATATTTAAATATTTATTAAAGTTTTATATATTTTAATAAAGAATCATTAGCTCAAACAAAAATGTAATAAAAGAAAATAAAAATCAAATACTTTATTAATGAGAAGTATGCAGTTGTTTCTGGTTAAAAAAGACCTTCGAGCTTGGAGAAAAATATGTTAATTTTATCCTCAGGTCTGGTTCGACTTCCAAACGGTTCCTTTATATATTTATTTTTGAGGAAAACCAGTGTTAAAAACCCTGACTCACACTTATAGAACGCAACAAAAGGAATTAGAAACTTTATCGCTTTTAAAAATCTATTATATTTTATAAAGAAAGCCAAAAATCTATCAGTAGTATTTTATCAAATGTGTATGTCTTTGAGTGCTTTATCACACGATAGTTCAATTTACTGAGTCAATATCTAAATCCGGAAGTCCTGTCTCGGATTCTACGTCCATTTTAAATGGATTCTTTATCCATGCTTTGTTGCTGTGGATGGGGGGAAAATATTTCTTCATATTTGCCTCTAGTCCTAGCAGGTGTTCCTTGAAAGTCGCTGGAATCTCATCCGACAATGAATTCACGTTATACCTACTCTTTTTGTGGCTCTCTTAGCTTTGTAAAAGCTTTGTAATTTCATGCTTCCTCGCGGCGTGTCCACAAATTAAGTTTTTTTGTTTCAGCTTCCACCTTCTCTTGTCCTTTAATTACAGTCACATTGCTACCTTGTAATGTCATATTTAAATTGTTCAAGAAGTCAAAAATATCACAAAGATACCTTGATTAACCAATTGACATAATGAAAACTGTATTTAAATTGAAATATTGCATCCCTAGCCGTTGGTGGATGTTGTTCTAAGAACATTCAAATTCCCTTTTGATAGCCAAAGCACAGAATACTCTTGAGTTCAGTGGGCGAGATTTAATGAAGTTTATAAATTTTACACACTCTTGCCTAGATTCGGTTAAAAACAGTGGCTTTTTTGACAGCTAATTCCTCCCTGGGATACTACAACGCACCCAAACACATTCTGGTGATACGGCTTTGATCCACGGAAAAGCCTGGCGTAAGTCAGAGCACGGCCTTAAACAACAAGATGTAAAACGGCGAGGCGACCCGGTATTTTGTTTCCATGGCCCGGTACCGGGTCGCGACCCACTATTTGGGAAACGCTGCTTTGAGGTATCTCTCTAAATTTCATCCATCGCCAGGATTTATAGTCGAGGAAATGAAGCATTTTGGCTCGCAATTTCCCATCTCGGGGGCGGGCATTTTTATTACATTTTATCCATGTAAATCGATGTAAAAAGTAATTGTAAGAAAAAAATGTTTTTTACATTATCTTCGTAAAACTAATATTTTTCGAGTTATTTGCGCTTGAAAGTAAGAGTTTTTCGACGAAAATATCGACATTTTTAGAAGGTTTTTTGAGAATACCTCGAAAAATATGCATTTAATCAAAAAAATTGCAGATATCAAAATTGTATCTTTTAGTAACACAAACCAAATTCTTTTTCTGTAATATCTTTAAGATCAATACGGACCGAGATACAGCATGTTAAAAGTTAGCTTTTTTCGTAAAAAGGATAATTTGAAATATTCAAAGCCAAATAACGGAAAAAGTTTGCATTTTTTGAGGAAAACTTGAATAATATTTTTTCAAGTACATAGCTAGACCTTTCAAAAAATAATAATATAAAACTTCTACTGTGAAAATTAAGCGACTTATGATCAAAAAAATTCGGTACCTGCTTTTTTCTATGAAAAACTCAGTGAAAACAACCCTCTAACTACCCTCCTCATTAAAAATTGGTCTTCACCTTTCTGTAATTCCTTTTATATTTGTATTATTAATACACTCAAGAAGTTTGACCTATTTAAAATGCCTAATTTTAGAAAAATTGGAGTTTAAAGAAAAATTATTTTTTTGGAATTTCCCATGTTTCACCTTTTACTTCAAAATATCTCCGAAAATACTGGAGATAGGAAAAAATGATAGATTACTAAATTGTAGCTTTCTTAATAACTAAAGTTTTCTTGTGCAGAGATTTTCATTAAAGTGAACTGTTAGCGAGATATAGCTGTTTAAAGCCTCTATTTACGAGCAAACACCCCCTTATTCGAGCCCTTTAAACCCACCCTAATTAAAAACTAAGGGATCTTACGGAATTTAGTTTACACAGTCTTATAACTCTTCAAAAATCCTACAAAGTCATTTTTGAAAAAACTTTTTATCGCCAAAAATGAAGGAGCTATGTTTATAAAACGAATTATTTTTTTCGAAAAATTCGGATAGTCCGCTTATGGATAATTTTCAATGTATGTATAATACCACAGAACCGGTTCGTATACTGAAAGATGACAAAAAACTATTTGTATTTGTACATATTTGTAAATTCGTATTTTTGTGTAAATAAATGTTTTTGTAATTCTTTAATTCTACTTTTTTTCTGTATAGATCTATTAAAATTTCTACTTATTAAAACTCTAATGTTATTAAGGGTGGTTTTTAAGGGTTGAAATATTATATTATATCCTAAAGTATAAAACAATCATTATTTAACCAACCAAAACCAAGTTTTACCCATATTAAAGTTTACAATGTTTTTATAAAATTTTTGAGAATAAGGGGTAGTTTACACCCCTAAAAATAATCAACGCCCTTAAGCATGATATAGAATATGAAGTACAGAGTGAGATGATCCTAATCCCAAATTTTTATGTAAATCGATGCATGCCGAAATTATTCTTTTAGGATAAGTAAATTTTTTATATATAGCTCCAACAAGGGTGGTTTTAAGGGTTGAAATATTATGATAGTATATCTAAAAGCATACAACAATCATTATGTAACTAATAAGAACCAAATGTTGACAATATTAAAGTTTAAAATGTTATTTATAATTTTTTACAATTAAGGGTAGTTTTCACCCTTAAAAACCAAAAGCGTACAACGGCTCAATATAGAAAATGAACTCGGGGGTGTAATGAGCCTAATCCCAAATTTTTGTACAAATCGATGCTGGACGAAAAAATTGCGAGGTTTTGCCATTTTTTCAGCTTCATTTCCTCGACTATTAGTATACAACATGTCAATGTAAGACTTTTAGTCGACAGTTTAAGAGTTTTAACCCATGTATTTTTGGTGGCTTAGCATGTACAGTGGGTGATCATATTATTAGAGCCACCTAATAAACTTCAATGTTTTAGTTTAGAGGAAGGGTATACAGGGTGAGTCATGAGGAACTGTACATACTCCTACCTTGTATAGAGGCTCCTATGGGGAATAACAAATGACCATTAAACAGTGTCTGCTCCCATTGTTTTTTAATATACAGGGCGAGTTTCGCATTTTGAAAGAAAATTTGTATTCGTTATAATTTTTGAACGGTCAGATCGATGCTCTCTTATTTTGGTCAATCGTTACACTATTACCACCCAATCAACTGATTTATTCAAACTAGAAAAAAATCAGGTCCGGCTTTAAAAAATTAGTTCGTTTGGGTCTATAAGAGGTACGAGTATGTACAGTTCCTCATGACTCACCCTGTATAATTGAGCTGTATCATATATTAATATTAATTTATTTCCATTTGTTTCCTCCGCATTCTCCTTGTGTGTTGTTAAAGTTTGTTGTATGACTTAGCTTTCGTTACAATTTTCTTCCACTCATTTCAATGTCAGGCAACAACGTAATGCGGGCATAGTTTTAGACATGGAAGGCCAGATTTTGATTACATCAATATAAAAATAATACATGCAAGAATTATTCGAAGACACAGCAAGAAGAACGACTGAAATAGACAATAGATACGGCCCAGAAATAACAAAAGAAGAAGTAACTATGGCCATTAAGCAATTTAAAAATGGAAAACCATCTGGACCTGATGACATACATGGTTAAATTTTAAAGCTATTAGAGGTACACCAAATATCTCTTACGAAATTATTCAACAACATATATGAGGTCACTCATCAAAAGACTGGCTATTTTATCAATATCCATTCCACTTCCCAAAACAGCAAACGCTAGTAAATGACATAGCCAAGAAGAAATCCTCGATGCCTGATGAGATTCTGCAATCAATGGAAGAAAGACGAAAGAAGAAAACAGATAATGATATGCACAAATATAGGTCAAAACATGACACATTTGGTGTTTACAACAAGTCAAGTAAATAAAAGGAAAATTTAAGAAGAAATCAATATGAAAAATCAAAATGACAAAAAATATTTGTAGATATCGAATAAATAAAATAAACATGAAAAAATTACACGAATTGTTCTCAGATCTAAGAGTAGAACAGTAAATAACGAACACCATAACAAGCCTCAACATCCTTTTAGAGAAAGTGGAAGCAGCAATAATATCCCTTAAAGATAGAAAAGCTTGTGGTCCAAAGAAAGTTCAGTCAGAGAACATGAAACTATTCAATGAGAATATCAGGAAAAGATCTGGAACCAAAGTACATTAAGGGGGGGTATGGTTTGAAATCAACATATCAAGCACATTTTCGTGAATTTTTTTCGAAGCTATGGTAGAATTATTTTATTTTTAAATTAAATAAACATATTAAGTACAATTCGAAGAATATTTAAGAAAAAATTCAATCCAAAATATTGAAAAATAAGCCATTGGTAACAAATTTTGGCAGGCAGCTCAAAAAAAAATGGATTTTGCGATGGACATCAGAACTAATCACTGGATCATACGAAACAAAAAATTCAAAAAGATTTAATTAGCTTATGAGTTTCACGAGGTAACAACGTCAATGATTTTTGAATTTTTGGTATCACTCAGAAGTCAAAAATACGAAATTTTTGATAAAAATTTTGTGAAAACCAACAGATTTAATATGGTTGAACAAAAAATAAGCGCAAAACGAAAAATATCTCGACGTTGTTACCTCACGAAATGTCTAAAGAAAATCTATGCAAATTTTCAGGTAGATCGGTCAAGTAGTTTTTTGAGAAAAATGCGTTTTTAAGTTTTGACAACTGCATCTTCATCTTATTTGTCTGCCAAATCGTAAAGTGATGAACATTGGAATATCTTTTTTGAATTGCGGAGTAATCTAAAAAAGAGAAGGCGAACAGTTGTTTAACGTTTCTCACTACGCTCAAGCGTGCTGGCGCGAAGCCGCGGTAAAGCGAGTTGAAGGTAGGGATATTTAACACTCTGTATATCGGGTAATTTTACTCCGATCAATCTGAAATTTTCAGAGAGTATTCTTGAAAATATGCACTTTTATTTGAAATAATAAGAAAAAATTAAATATTTCAAACCATACCCCCCCTTAACAGAACTGAATAAAGGTCGGTGGATGAAACAAGGGGAGACCTATGTCCATAAATACGTTGATTAAAGTACGGTAGAATAGACTAAAATGCAAATGGTTTCATGTTTTACATGTAACCAAAGGAAGTATGATCTGTGTTATGCTGGGGCCACACTAGCATATAATGCCGTTAATTATCGTATTATCTGCCATCTCTGTAATGCAAATAATGCGATAATTAACGGCATTAGACGCTAGTGTGGCCCCAGAATTAAGGTTGCACATAAAAGTAATAAAATAATTAAAACCAACAGATCTTAAGCTAAGACGAGAATAAGATAAGAATTAATATAATATAATTATAATATAATAAGAATATTATAATACTAGGTATAATATATGTATATGTAGATATAATTGATAATAAGTTAAGACTCGAAAATTATGGTGCAACGTAAGAGATATTTAAGTCAGCCAGCCCAATCTATAAGCTGAGCTGGGCTAATTTTGAGCTTAAAATATGTTGGTACAACCAGGCATTAAAGTACTTTGGAGGCAAAATAAAACAATAGGGAATACATATAATGAAAGGATAAGCCATGTCCAACAATATACTTTATACGTTTTAGGCGTCTCAAAAATGAAAAAATGGTGACAGGAGCGTAAAATACAGAACAATATAAAATTATTTGAAACACGTGTTATTTACTACACTATGAAAATTTCCTAAATACACCACGTGTCAAACAATACAATATGTTGCACAGAACAATGCAGTTTTTTTAATATCTATATATAAAAAAATTAGGCGTTGGGTTACATCAGTCGCGGTGAAAAATATCAGTGTTTTTATCAGAATTCGATTGACTATTTCATTGTTTACACTTTCAACATTATAATATAGTATAATTTTATACATTCTTATTTGTTATTAGTTAGAATTATTTTCAAATTATACTTACACACTCCTGAGACTCTGAAATATCATTTCCTCCTCTCTTTTCAGTTTTTGGGCGGCAAATCCCCTACAAGGTGAAAATTTAGTGTTAATAACTATAATGATTATTTTAATAAATACATAACACATTAATCCGAAACATTTTATAGAAAAAGTTAGGTTTCCTACATGTGTTTGCATAATATGCCGTTTATAAAACGAGATGTAAAAAATACGTAAACACAAAATATATGTAATAATAAAACACTGAAAACGTTTGTTTTCTATACTTCCACAGAATTTATTATAACTAAGTGACTACAGTGTTTCGGCAGAGTGCCTTTCTCAAGTGATATAGTTTACAATGTGTTTGCCTTTTTAAGTCTTCAACTGAAGAGGTTGAGGAGTGGGGAGCTGTTTGTCTCGAGTTGGTCATTCAGAATTATATCTGTATTTTTCAGTTTATTAATTTCCATAGATTCTAAAAAAGATAGCTTAAGGCCTTTATTTTGAATATGCATAATTTGAAACTCTTCATTGAAAGAATGATTATGATCTAGAAGGTGAAGTGCGTATGTAGAAGTGTCTGTTTTTCTATTGTTGAATGCCCTTTTGTGTTCTGCTATCCGTTTGTCAAAAGTTCTGCCAGTTTGACCGATGTACGTTTTCGGACAGTCACCACACGTTAGTTTGTACACACCGCTCTGTAGTTGCTTTCTCTTTCGGCTTTTATTGTTCTTAATATATTTGCTTAAGTTGTTGTTAGTTCTGAAAGCTGGTGTTATTCCTTTCTTTTTTATGTATCTGGCTATTTTTGTTGTTATCTTGCCAGTATATGTGAGAGAGCAGAAGGTACTGGGTTCTTTCTGTGGTGGTGGATACACTAATTTCAGGGCTTTCTTATGGAGTTTTTGGTTTAAAATTTTGTTAACTGTTTGTTCGTTATAGCCGTTGTTTACTGCTATTTGTTTAATGATGTTTAGTTCTATCTCGAAGTTATTTTTTGTCATGGGAATTTCTGTCAGTCTATGTATCATGCTATGGTAGGCTGCTAATTTGTGTTATGTAGGATGGGATTATGAATTGTGTATAGTTGTGTCAGTATGGGTAGGTTTATGATATACGGAGAACTCATGTTTGTTGTGTAGTCTGGAAATCGTTACATCTAGAAAGTTTATGGAGTTATTCTGTTCTGTTTCTATTGTAAACTCAATACTTCAACTTTCTAGATGTAACGATTTCCATACTACACAACAAACATGAGTTCTCCGTATATCATAAACCTACCCATACTGACACAACTATACACAATTCATCATCCCATCCTACACAACACAAATTAGCAGCCTACCATAGCATGATACATAGACTGACAGAAATTCCCATGACAAACAATAACTTCGAGATAGAACTAAACATAATTAAACAAATAGCAGTAAACAACGGCTATAACGAACAAACAGTTAACAAAATTTTAAACCAAAAACTCCATAAGAAAGCCCTGAAATTAGTGTATCCACCACCACAGAAAGAACCCAGTACCTTCTGCTCTCTCACATATACTGGCAAGATAACAACAAAAATAGCCAGATACATAAAAAAGAAAGGAATAACACCAGCTTTCAGAACTAACAACAACTTAAGCAAATTAATTAAGAACAATAAAAGCCGAAAGAGAAAGCAACTACAGAGTGGTGTGTACAAACTAACGTGTGGTGACTGTTCGAAAACGTACATCGGTCAAACTGGCAGAACTTTTAACAAACGGATAGCAGAACACAAAAGGGCATTCAACAATAGAAAAACAGACACATCTACATACGCACTTCACCTTCTAGATCATAATCATTCTTTCAATGAAGAGTTTCAAATTATGCATATTCAAAATAAAGACCTTAAGCTATCTTTTTTAGAATCTATGGAAATTAATAAACTGAAAAATACAGATATAATTCTGAATGACCAACTCGAGACAAACAGCTCCCCACTCCTCAACCTCTTCAGTTGAAGACTTAAAAAGTCAAACACATTGTAAACTATATCACTTGAGAAAGGCACTCTGCCGAAACAGCTGTAGTCACTTAGTTATAATAAATTCTGTGGAAGTATAGAAAACAAATGTTTTCAGTGTTTTATTATTAGATAAAATGAACTTCCATCAAGTAACGGTCGAATCCATCAATTATTTACAAAATATATGCTTATTTATTTATTGATTTTGAAAAGGCTTTTAACAGAATCCAACATACCAATTAATTAACATTAAAGTCTAAGAAACAACACTATTATTCCACTTTTTTCAATAAAAACAAACACTTTTTTGTTAGTACATACCGTTCGATTTGAAAACTTGTTCTCTACAAGTTAAGATATGCCATGAAAATTAACCTGTCAATTGCAATGTTTTATTTTTACAAATTGTAAAGAACAGTGCTTCAAATTTTAAAGATAGTCTGTATTTACTTTAAAATTTTATTAAAACAAGATTTTTAAACGCAACAATAGTCATGGAGCGTTGGAAGTAAACGCAACATTAAACGGTAAGTGCTGTGAATATGATTGAGGGTGGTCTTTCAAAAACTTTCAAAGGACCTGGTCAAGAAGGGAGACTCAGACACAGAGTGTTCGTCCATAAAATGGTCTACACGTTATGATGTGGGCTAGAATAATTTTTCATCATCTAACTGTTTTGTTTTTGTATAATACCCTTTGAATCAATATCAATATATTGATCGTATCTTAGAATCTGTTGACCTTCTGCAACAATAGTAAGAAATTGGTTTCATCATGAGGATTTACTTTTACGGTGGCCAGCACATCGCCAGACTTTAACCCATTAACCGCCAAGCAAAGAAATACTGCAATAATATGTAATATATTTGATTAACTAGAGTAAAATAAACTTAAACATTCGTAAAAAAATTATTTTACACTTTGATAATGGCAGGTGTCACAACAACAAAATGGTTCGTTTTCGAACCTTTGGCGGAAATGAGATATAAAAATTTAATTACACAATTTTATTTTTTGTGAAAAGTCTCAAAACATTTAGAGTGTAAATGGACCTGGAAGTTTTGATAAACAAAAATAGTATGGTTAGAACATTGCCTACACCTTCTTCTTATTATCTTAGATTATTTTAGATATTTCCAGTTTACACTTTCCAATCCTGTATCTTGCACTGCGCCAGTTGCATAAATTCGACAAATCGACTTATTGTCTATAACACTACACAGCCTCCCTTATGTAGCCCCCTCCCCCACCCTAGATTATAACAAAACTGAATACCAGACTACCCGTCTTTCTAAAGGTACGTATCCACTACGTTCGTAATATTGGACCACCGAGGCACTGCCGCACGGTCGTTGGCGCACTGTTGCACGGTCCGGGAGCGCCAACCATCCAATATATTCACAAACCTCTTGCACTCTGCGCTCCCTGCAACTGCTCCAATCGATACGGTATGCGCTCCTCTACATATAAACCGACACCAATTGGAACGCCGAGGCGGAGCGCGCACTGTTGCACGGTCCGGGAGCGCCAACCATCCACTATATTCACAAACTTCTTGCGCTCCGCGCTCCCTGCAACTGCTCCCATCTACATGCATGCGCTCCTCTACATATAAACCGCCACCTATTGGACCGTTGAGGAGGAGCGCACACTGTTGCATGGTCCGAGAGCGCCAACCATCCACTATGTTCACGAACTTCTTGCGCTCCGCGCTCCCTGCAACTGCTCCAATCGATACGGTATGTGCTCCCTTACATATAAATTGTCCACAGATTGGAGCGCCGAGGCAGAGTGCGCACAATTGCACAGTCCGGGAGCGCCAAACGTGTCCACTATGTGGAGCAGTTGAAGGAGCTCGGAGCGCAAGCCTAGTGGATACGTGTTTTTACACATAATAAATAAATATCCCAACAAATTACTGCCTGTGCATCACCTTGACTTATTCCTGATCAGACAGGATTATATGTCGACTTCCGCCAATGGTTCGTTATCGAACCATTATTTTCAAACACGAGATTTGATGACTCAGAAAATATTTTTTTTGTATTTTTATAAGAATTGGTGTACAAATAGGTTAAAAAAATAATATTTTAATTTATTTGACCATAAAAGTGTTATGCCAATAAAATTACTACAGTAAAAATAAAGTTGTGTCGAAGGATTGAAAATGTCGGACATTTAGAAAATATTTTTGTGATGAAAGCACGAGTTTGGAAATTAAACAAAATTAAATTTAGTTACACTTATATCTTGTGGTTACTTAAAAAATACAAAGATTTAAAAAAAAATTAACGAATTGTCAAAAAAAATTCTACAAAAAAATGGTGCGTTTTCGCACCTTTGGCGCTAAATGGGTTAATCTCATCGAGCTTGTATGGGATATACTTCAGCGACGGATTGTCAATCTGTACAAGTACAAGTTGTACTCAGTTAAAAATATTAAAGACCAAATTATTATTTAAAGCTACTATTAAAAAACAAAGTTATACTTACGGTACTTGAAACCTGGCTTTTGAACACAAAGAAAGCTTTGATAATGTACATAATACTTTATGGAAATTCGTCAGATCAAATAACATGGTATCTTCAAATAAGTCAGACTGTTTCAGTGCAAAATTTTTCTCACATATTTTTAAAAATAGATTGATATTTCTTAGACACAAAAACTGAAACCAAAAAAGCAAGATAAGTTTTATTAAAACGATAAATATAACAATAATATAACAATAAGAAAGAGAAGCAGCAAAGAAAGAAGAAGAGCAAAAAAATAAGTAATGGATAGATGCGAAGATATTGAGACTCTACAGTTAAAGTATGATAGTCACAATGTACCTAGGAAAGTTAACGAGGAAAGAACTAACAGGTAAACTAAGACAGAGACAGAAAGGAAATCTAACTATCTCTGGCGGAAACATCATCTTGAACAAACAGAGTAAAATAAGAACGTGGAAAGAATACATAGAGAAACTGTTTGAAGACCAAAGAGATAATATCTCTCAGCTAGAAGATGAGGTAAATGATGGAGAAAGAATATTGCAACAGAAAGTATATTCTGCAATAACACAGCTAAAGGATGGTAATGCAGCAGGCCTCAATAATATACAAGCAGAACTACTCAAACTAATGGACAACGAATCAATACTAATAATCACAAAGATAGTCAACAACATATATAACGCTGGAGAAATATCAACAGAATGGCTGAAGTTTGAGTTATTGAGTATTACACTTCCAAAAAGAGCAAGAGCCAAGAAATGCGAAGAATACCGTACGATAAGCCTCATGAGTCGTCTTCTAAAATTCCCTCTAAAAGAGAGGCTTTGTTCACAGTAAAAGTCTTATTCCAGAGATGCAAACGACAGTCTTATTTCAGAGCAATGGCGACGTATACGCGTGACTGTTGACTAAGAGAAAGCGTTTGATCGAGTACAGCATTCCAAGATGATGCAAATATTAAAAGAAACAAAAATGAACAACTAAGATCTGAAAATAATTGGAAACCTTTACTGGAATCAGACAGCATATCTCAGAATTGAAGGTGAATGCACCGAATATGTCAAAATCATACGTGGAGTGGAGAAAGGTTGTATTTTGTCTCCTCAACTCTTCAATATTTACTCTGAAAGAATATTTAGCGAAGCTTTGCACAAACTGAAACATGCATTCTACTAAACGGGTACCCGTTAAACAACGTCAGATATGCTGATGAAATCATTGTATTTGCGGCAGGGGCGTGCGGTCCATGGAAGCAAGGGAAGCATTGCTTCCCTTGGTTTTCGTAGTAATGCCGTACCAATTGAGTAACTGAGATTATTAAAAAAAAATGAACAAACACATAAGCAGGATTTTAAGTTGTATACCAGAATATTTAATTATGTAGTACAAGCAGCAAGTACCTAATAAGAAAAGACAAACGTACTCTATTTTTGTCATACAGTAAATATCAAAGCAATGAAATGCTGGTAAACACGTAAGCAGCGTTGCATGCTGCATCCTTCCGTACTCGGACCATAATCGTATTTCTATGGTGGTATTCGAGTTATGTCAGCATAATAATCTGATTTTAAAGTTGCTTCTCTTCAGGCCTATGTAAAAATCATCGGGGTTAGGGGTTACACGCTGACCGGCGAGTTCAAATTTCGGGCATATCTTTAGCTTATAAGCAGTTTTGTCAATTGCATACGAAGATGATTTGAATTGAAATAGGATTTACCAGCACTTGACAATGATGGGCTTGGTCGACTGATTTTGTGGAATTATGAAGATGGATTTTATTGAATTATTTATATAAATAAATATATAGAATTATTTATATTATAAATATACTAAATATTATTTATACAGAGAGAGTCTGTAATTTGGAATAAATTCAATATCTCAAATACTAATTGTTTTTTTGAAAAATGCTCAGACCCGTCGATTAGTATTTCAAATTGTCCTTTTTGACATACAATAATAATGTATACAGGGTGTCCCAATTTAGAGATATGACGTCATCGTTGATTTTCTTAAATGGTAATACTGTCATTTTGATAGCTATTTTGATAGGGTGTGTAAAGTTATACACAACTGCAAAATATCAAATTTTTATTCTCTACCATTTAGAAGATAATAGAAAATAACAAAGTTATGTCTGCAATTTGGAATAAATTCAATAATTAAAATACTAATTGTTTTTTAAAAAAAATGCTCAGACCCGTCGATTAGTATTTCAAATTGTCTTTTTTGACATACAATAATAATATATACAGTGTGTCCCAATTTAGAGATATGACATCATCGTTGATTTTCTTAAATGGCAACACTGTCATTTTGATAGCTATTTTGATAGGGTGTGTAAAGTTATACACAACTGCAAAATTTCAAATTTTTATTCCCTACCATTTACAAGATAATAAAAAATAACAAAGTTATGAAAAACAAGTAATTAAATAATAATTGAATTTAATTATTTCAATTAAGCAAATGCTCATAACGTTGCCCATTGACAATTTGACAATACTTGAGGGCGACATTATGAGTATTTGCTTAATTGAAATAATTAAATTTAATTATTATTTGATTACTTGTTTTTCATAAGTTTGTTATATTTTATTATCTTGTAAATGGTAGGGAATAAAAATTTGAAATTTTGCAGTTGTGTATAACTTTACACACCCTATCAAAATAGCTATCAAAATGAAAGCGTTGCCATTTAAGAAAATCAACGATGACGTCATATCTCTAAATTGGGACAACCTGTATACATTATTACTGTACGTCAAAAATGACAATTTGAAATATTAATCGACGGGTCTGAGCATTTTTCAAAAAAATAATTATTAGTATTTTAATTATTGAATTTCTTCCAAATTACAGACATAACTTTGTTATTTTCTATCATCTTATAAATGGTAGAAAATAAAAATTTGATATTTTGCAGTTGTGTATAACTTTACACACCCTATCAAAATAGTTATCAAAATGACATTGTTGCCATTTAAGAAAAACAACGATGACATAATATCTCTAAATTGGGACACCCTGTATACATTATTATTGTATGTCAAAAAGGACAATTTGAAATACTAATCGACGGGTCCGAGCATTTTTCAAAAAAACAATGAGTATTTGAGATATTGAATTTATTCCAAATTACAGACTCTCTCTGTATAAATATATTATAAATATGTATTAGCGTTTTGGAAAATGGTGAAAATGTGAAAAGTGGAATAGAGAAACCATAAATAGCTCGAGATGATTTTTGGATAGTTTAAATTATTTGAATTTTAATTTTTTACTTTGCTTTTCTCAGAAATATTTCCATTCTCAGATAATGTATTTAATGTATTGCAATGCAAGATAAGCGAGATTGGTTTCTGTGTAAAAAAATTAGAGAATTTAAAGATGTTATTAACAAAAAGAGAGAGATGACTTTGAAAAATGCTCGAATAATATGATGGCAAGAAGTTTTGAGCCTAAAAGGAAACGCAAACGCACTGATAATGTTGGAAATGTCAAATCGTGCTACCGCCGACTATACTATCAGATTTTAGATCAAATATGCCAACGAATGGAAAATAGGTTTTAATAATTTTGATGATCGAGACTATCTTCAGCTGTGCAATTTTAATAAATTAAAAAAACACATTTTCCTGAAAAATAAACAATATCTTTGATGCGTCTTTATGGGAAATATTTTGACTTGATTTCCTTACGTTCGGAACTAACAGTTTTATATGTGACTGAGGATATTGAGCACAATGAGCACTGACACAAAAAATATTGCCAATGAGTTACTAATGTTTTTTCCACCTACCTCTATCGAAAATATACATTTCCTGACCTGATTGTAGGGAGGAAAGTCGTACTTTTTCTCCGTGGGGAGTATATTTAGTAGTATACTCCCTGCCTTACTATACTCCCTACTATATCCTTTTATAAAGGATTTTACTTGTTTTTTTTTTCAATTAAATATAATCTGATTAAAGAAATGTCACAATATCCACCTTTGTACACGGAAGTTATAGACGAGTTTTCGAAAAAGGGTAGAAGAACTGAATTACATTATAAATAGGTGTTTTTACATTTTTTTTTATAAATTGCTTGCCCTGTTTCAAATTTCACCGCACGCCCCTGATTTGCGGACAACCTAGAAGTCCTTATGAACAAAATCACATATTACAGTCATCGATATGGACTCAATATAAACGCAAAGAAGACATTATATTGCATGACAATTAGCAAGAAAAGATAACAGAATGTCAACTCTACCTTAATCAAACTTCAGTAGAAAGAGTGACGCACTAAAACTACCTCGGTACCATAATAAAGGAAGAAGGGACCAACAACCAGGAAATAAGAGCACACATCAGAATAGCTAAATCCACCTTTCACCAGATGGGGGCCTTCTTCAGGAGTCACAACTTCTCTCTTGGTATAAAAGTAAGAATGCTGCGATGCTACATATCTGTTCTTTTGTATGGCGTTGAATCGTGGACCTTAAACAAATATATGTGCAAAAGATTGGAATCATTTGAGATGTTATATCGGAGAATAATTAAAATCCCGTTGACTAACCGAGTTACAAGTGAGGAGTTTCTTAGAAAGATGAATAAGGATCGAAAGTCACCATCAAATCTCGAAAGTCTCATTATTTCGGACATATGAGAAAATTAATCCAGATATGTCCTACTACAAGCGATCCTGCAATGAAACATACGAGGGTGAATTGATATAAAACTAGCCTTTGATAGAAAAAAAACCAAATAGTCCAGAGAAATAAGATTTTTCTCGTGACACATCCCCCTCCAGCCTGAAACCAAATTTTTTTAAGTAGTATGGACATCTATATTATTAAACTATATGTTTCCTGCAGCCGATTTTAATGATATACATAGTTATAAACAAATGAAGATCAAAAACGGTAAATTATCGCTTTTTTCGTCTACTACCAAAAAGTTAAGCACTTTAAACAAATTTGAGAGTGAGAAACTCATAAATCGTATAAAAAATTTCAATATGGCGTTCGCTGAATATGTCCATCCTTATTGGATGCTTAGAAAATTGCAAAATAAATAATAAATTTTGAGTTTTTCTAAATATTCATAACTTAGGTAAAAATTAACTTAGAATCTTCTTATTACACGGAATGCTGAAACTTCTTGTACTTAAATTATATTTTAAATTTCAAAGCAATTAGTCTAATAGTTTAAAAGTTATTTAATTTGTTTTTCCCAAATTCATTTTTTTTGCAACACTATAAGTCAAAAAATTATGAGGTTACAATAATACTTCGGAGAGTTTATGAAAGAAGAACATTTATACTATTACCTTAATTAAAAATAAATGACAAAAAATAATTTTAAACAGTGTTAAATTATTTGGCAAAAACATGTCGATTTTTTGCTTACTTATAAACAATTAGAATAACTTTTTAACCGTTACCCGTAGAAAAATTATTTTTTCATATTTAGAAAGCCAGAATTTTTATACACATTCAGAAAGAAAAACAACTGTCCTAGGACAATTAGGGACAAAGTTAGCCCCCCCATTTTTAATTCACATGTTTTTGCAAAATTATTTTGCAATATTTATAATTATTTTTTGTCATTTTTTTTTTAAATTAAATTAATACTGTAAATTTTCGTCTTTCATAAACTATCCAAAATATTACTGTAACTTCATCATTTTCTGATTTACAGTGTTGCAAAAAAAATTAATTTTTGGATAAACAAATTAAATAACTTTTAAACTATTTGACCAATTGCTTTGAAATTTAGGGTATGATTTAAGCACCATAAGTTTCAGCATTCCGTGTAATAAGGAGGTTCTAAGTTAATTTTTACATAAGTTATGAATATTTATAAAAACTCAAAATTTATGATTTATTTTGCAATTTTCTAAGCAACCAATAGGGATAGACATATTCAGCAAACGCCATATTGAAGTTTTCTATACGGTTTATGAGTTTCTTACTCTCAAATTTGTTTAAAATGATTAATTTTTTAGTACTAGACGAAAAAAGCGAAAATTTACCGATTTTTGATCTTCATTTGTTTATAACTATGTATATCATCAAAATCGCCTGCAGGAAACATATAGGTTATTATTATAGATGATTATAGGTTATTATTATAGATACTACTCGAAAAATTTGGTTTCCTGGAGGGGGTTGTGTCACCAACAGGATATTTTTTTCCTTATTTCTCTGAACTAAAAGTTTTTTGGGATTAAATCTATTTATTTCTCAACATAGTCCCTTTTTAGCTCGATACACTTAGTAAGACGATGTTCCAATTTTTTTATCCCATAGGAATAGTACTTTTGCTCGAGCTCTTCAAAATAGGGCGAAGTTTTAGCGACGACTTCATCGTTTGTTGCGAAATGGCGTCCTCCTCGCCATTTTTAATGTTTGGAAACAGGAAAAAGTCGCTGGCGGCAAGATCTGGGGAATACTGTGGGTGCATAGGCGCAACCATCGGGGTTTGGGGGTAATAACTCCCTCCCCCTCCCATTGGGATGTACTTTGAGCTCTATGCGCTTAACACCATTATGTGATGCTGACCAATCAAGCGCGTTTGAAGTTATACCCCCCCCCTTAGAATCATCCTGGTTACGCCGTTGTGTGGGTGTTCAACCAATTAATAGCCCAATTCGAACGGCCGATCGGTGAGGTGGTGCGTTGTCTTGGTGAAAGAGCATTTTTTTGCGTCCAATAATGCTGCGTAGTACTCCCCATTGATTGTTTTTCCTTTTTCCAAGTAGTCGATGTGAATGATGCCCTTCGCATCCCAGAAAACAGTTGCGACTGTTCTTTGGTTTCCGGTGTGTAATAATGCACCCAGGTTTCATCAACGGTGATACATCGGCGAAACATATCCTTCGGATCGCGAAGTATCATCGCCAAAAGCGTCTCAGAAGTGGTCACACGTTCTCGCATTTGGTCGATTGTCAGCAAACGCGGCACCCATCGCACGGATAGCGTTTTCACGTCCAAATGATGGTGAATGATGTTGTGTACGCATTCGTAGATCTGTCATAATCGTGTCATGGACCTTTTTGATCATTTTCGGCGTGGTGACTTCATTTGGCCTTCCGGGACGCTCATCATCAAAAACACTCATACGACCACGAACAAATTCAGCTTTCCAAAATTTGACTGTTTGACTTCCAGGTCGGCTTTGAATTGCACATCCGTTTTCCCCTTTTTGTCGAGGAACTTAATCACTGAACGATACTCGATTTTTTCCACTTTTCGTAAAACACAAAAGTTGTTTTGCTTCTGACGGCTGTAAAAACCAAATTAATAGTTTTTTGGCTTAAAATTTTGACACACGTAATGCCATGAATGGCAAATGTCAGAACCGAGAGCAATTCGATATATCAAGTAATCTATCAAAAGCTAGTTTTATATCAATCTATCCTCGTATTTGGAAAGCGAAATACAGGAAGAAGAACATCATGGTTAAAGAACCTCAGAACCTGGTTCAACTCAACATATATTATGAGCTTTTCCTCGCTGCTGCAAACAAGATAAAGATTGCCATGATGATCGCCCACATTCGTCATGGATGACATATCAAGAAGAAAATATAAAAAGAAAAGTAATCATTAGTTCAGTACAATTGTTATGAATCGCATTAAAAGATTTATTTGTAAATGTATAAATGTTGACTTACTTGCGCTAAAGTAGGTTTTAAGTTGACATCTTTCATATCTATACAAACAGGATCTATTTTACTAAGTAATTTACAAAGCAATACACCATCTCTTAGTATATTCGCCAAATCTACAATAGAAGCGGTCGGCCAGTTGGCCTTGTGATCAGATCTAAGCACTTCCCATCGCGTAAGCCAAGTTGTGCATTCCTTCCAGAGTTCATCGTTGGTTTCGGGCCTATATATGCTCACTTGGCCCATTGAGTTGTTGAGCTAAAAAAAAATTAAGAATGAGAATTATTGTTGACAAAAATTAACTGTTTATATCTTTAAGGCACATCTTTTCTGAAAAAAAAAATACAAAAACAGGTCAATATTCCACTGTGGACATCTTTCTGTCCTATCCTCAACTGTAGTACCTACCTCTCTACGCGAGGTGCGGCTAAAGATACAGTACCGCTCCCTACTTTGCGCATGCGTCAAAATATTTACAATGTTGTCATGTTGTTTAAACATTGACAACGCCGGGAAATTCAAAATGCTAGCTCGTGGCAAGGAATCTTTTATTTTGACAAATGACATAATAATATTTTTGTAATGTAAATGTAAATATAAAAATAACCTATAAAAATAAAATTCTATTTTGTTTTTCCTGTACCTGTAAGGGTATTAAGAAAATATACAATATCATTGAAAAGAGTAAAACGTTGAATTTAATTATTTTGTCAGTTAAAGAACAACATAACCATCATACAATATGGAAGTGCTATTTTAGGTTTAGAAGTTTTTAAATACTTTTGCATATTATGATGGGTATATAAAATGGAGAATTATGGACAAAGTGAGTGCTGCATAATCAATCACAAATTGTATCAAGAATTGTTATTGAAAGAATATTTGGTATTTTATGAAGAAAAGATTCCCCATATTAATATGTGAAATGAGATGCAAGTTACCTTTTGTTTGAAGAATAATATCGGCTTGTATACTTTTACATAATATTGCAGTTGTTAATAGAGAAAACATTGAAATACTGGAAAAGGAGGATGGTGTTAGTTAATCAAACAAGCTGTGGCAGTACCTACATTTTCAACCAGAAGCAAATCTAGTGCAACTAAATTTTGTGTGTGTTTGTTTTAAAAGATTATTCTCCATTTAACTCAAGCCTAAATGGTTCCCAAATAACAATTTCATGTTCTTGGTAGACTCGATATTCAATATTCGATAAAGGTGTATTCCAAGAATAAACTTTTACGCATATTTTAAGTAACTATGTACATGAATGTGCTCAGTATATTTGGTCCGAGAATATTCTTTGAAGTGTATATGCAAAAAACATGAAATTTAGAATGTTTTTATAGTATATGCTATGCTTCTACTACACACCTACTAAAAAGAATATATTCCGACGAATGTTGACAGTATAATATGCTTCGAACATGATGGAAAGATCATTGTAATGTAGTATAATGTTGATAATTTTATTTTTATTGGACTGCAGTTTGTTAATAAATTTATAAATAAATAGGTATATTATATTGGTGACTGATTTAAGTATTTTATTATTATTAGCAGTTTATTAATAAATTTATAAATACATACATTATATTGGTGTTTGTCCTTTAAAATTTATTTTATATCTCATTCTGTTAAAAGGACTTCCACAACTAGAAAGAATGTATGAACAAAGAAGTTATTTTAAAGGACAAAAATAATAATAGAAAAATTAGCTTTATAGTGTTTTTTCTATTAATTTTTTTGACAGTATGTTTAAATAAACAAATGCTGATGACACGAAAATGAAAGTGTAATACATACTTTTGGTTGAAAACTTTATAGATTATGGGCCGGTACTTTATGTCCTAGTTAAACCTTGGTTAGCTAATCGGAGAAAAAGAAAAGTACCTCTTTGGGCCTCTTGCCTCTTGTTGTAATATCATGTATAATCATAATATCATCATCATTGGCTCCACAACCCATGGTAAGTCTTGTGACCTGTTCCAGAATCAGCTTCCTATCCCTCACCTTGGTTTTCCAATTTCGCACTCCTAATCATAATAATAAGTATAATTGTGTTTATGTCTATGCTATGCATATATTTCTGTCCTGATTAAACCCGGTTAGCTAATGGCGGTTTAACCGGGACATAAAGTACCGGCCCTATATCTAATATAATAAAGGATTAAAATTCCAAAAACCTTTGTTTTATTGTAATAACCTGTTTATATTGTTAATACCATAGGTATATTATGTTACATCTGTTGAATTGAACTGTACTTTCGACTCCAGAATTTTAACAAATCCTAAACTTTTCCACAATTTCTCAAGCATGATATTTGTGTATTCAAATTAATTGAAATTACATCTTATATACATATCTATACCTACTAAAAATATTTATTTATATATGCCTTTGGGTTTACGAAACGCAGGACAGACATTCCAGCGTTTCATAGACGAGATTTTACGTGGTCTAGATTTCGCCTACGCCTACATCGATGACATTCTCATTGCATCAGAATCCGAAGAGCAGCATATGTCGCATTTGGAAGAGATTTTCAAAACGCTCAAGCAGTTTGGCGTTGTGATAAATCCAGCGAAGTGTCAATTCGGCAAAAACGAGATTGCCTTTTTGGGATACAAAATTTCACTCAGCCAAAAACAGTGAAAGACCTACGCAGATTTCTAGGTATGTTAAACTTCTACCGAAGGTTCATACCCAATGCAGCTGAGCTACAAGCACCACTACATGATGCCCTAAAAGGTAATGTCAAAGGAAAAGCACCAATCGAATGGACACCACAGCGAATCCAAGCCTTTGACGAACCATGCATAACCTAGCACATCCCGGAATCAACAGTTCTGTGAAGATGATCACACAGCGATATGTTTGGCCATCCATTAAATCAGATGTGAGGAAATGGACTCGAGCGTGTCTACAGTGCCAAAAATCGAAAATATCGCGCCACATTCACCTACTGGAAGTTTTCTACCACCTTCCAGCCGATTCGAACATGTCCACATAGACATTATAGTGATGCCGGTTTCAGAAGGAAACAGATACTGTTTAACATATGTCGATCGTTTCACACGTTGGCCAGAAGCTTTCCCGATGCCTAATCAAGAAGCAGACACAGTAGCCAGAACATTTTTTTTTTGTTGGATAGCTCGTTTCGGCACTCCCAAGAGCATCACAACAGATCAAGGCCGACAATTCGAATCGCATCTCTTCAAATCAATATGCAAATTAACTGGAACTACCCATTTAAGGACAACCGCCTATCATCCGCAAGCAAATGGTATGGTAGAAAGGTTTCATCGACAGTTAAAAGCAGCAATTCGATGTCATGAAAACATCCGATGGACCGAAAGCTTACCTTCAGTGTTACTGGGCATACGAGCAGCGTGGAGAGAAGATTTAGGTACTTCAGCCGCCGAACTCGTGTACGGAGAACCATTGTGTTTGCCAGGTGAACTATTGTTTTCGTCACAAAGAAACACCGACGACAATGCTCACATTTATTTAAAAACGCTTCGAAACCATTTCGAAAACCTCCGTCCTACGCATCATGGATCCAAAAGTACCTTCATTTTCAAAGACATGAAAACCACCTCTCACGTTTTCATCCGCCGTGATACAATCAAAAGCAGCTTAGAAAACCCATATCACGGTCCTTTTCCAGTTGTTAAGCGAGGTGACAAGACTTTTGTCGTCCGGGTAAATGAAAAAGAATCAACAATTTCCATAGACAGATTGAAACCAGCTTACGAGCTTCACGAAAGTACCCATCACGAAACAGAAAAAATGACAATATCCAGCAAAACAAACAACAGACCGTGGAGAAGAGCAAGAGTTACCGGAATATACCAAGAAAGTGTCAGTTTACAGTGTATTAAGTGATTTTTTCTTTCTCCTCGTATAAACTTTGTCTTGTTTTTTTAATCTATTTTCATTTTTCATTATAATATAGGTATATTATGTATTATTTTATTGTCTTGGTCACTCGGAAGGGGGGTATATAGCATTACGCTATAATTATTATTTCTGCTAATTTTATTTTATTATTTTTTCTCAAAATCGAAACGACGTTAGTCTTTCGAAATGCACATTCAAATACAAATGTTAAGACATGGCTTTTACCCTGTCCACCATCTGTTTTCTCACCCACATAAATTAGTTACCATATCAGACGTCTGTGTCAACAACTCACTATGCATCCGAGAGTGTTTTTTGTTGTAACTGCGAAAGTATACACCAGACCTAATAAATGATTTATCGTTCAGTCATCTGGTCAAAGGGAAGAAAGATAACAGTAATCGTAACTTATATTTCAATAATCACTTTGAAATTTTATATTTCAGGATCTGTTTTAGTCCCAATCACTACAGCAGTGGAGCTATTTTTTCCCCAGTGCCAGCAGATGGCGCATAAATCGTTTAATTTTCAATATATTTTTATGAATTTTTTTTACATGTACTTCTTTTTATACAGTACTTTTTATTTTAGAAATTCCCAAAAAAGTATATGAATTTCATACTTTTACACTAAGATAGCCCCTTAAAGATTTTGCTTGATCATAGTTGTATCTTAATTGTTTTTATCAAGAATTTTTATTATAAACGGCATGTTAACTGTTACTGACATAAAAAATATTACTGTTACAAAAAACTTTTGATATCAATATTTCTTAATTGTAATTCATGTTATGTATTCATTTTTGCCAGTGTCCTCATCTTATAAATCAACTGGGTGTTTTCAGAACCTTACTATTTAACTTCGTGAATGGTGATTTACATTAATCTATGTTTGTAATTACAGTAGAACCCCTATTATCTGTGGCCGAATTATTCGGGCTGTGAATTATCCATGCTATGATTTTCCATTACTCAAATTGTATTTTTGAGGTTTTACCGAAATAAAGTCATCGGTACTAACAGAAAGACAAAAGAACTAAAAGATGGCGAAATAATGTATTATAGAATCTATAAAAGAGGTCTATCGACGAAGGTTATTGACGGCATTGATTACTGGAATGTATGAAGGAGAAAACGTTTTAGAGACTATAAAAGAAGTGGTCTTGATTGATATCCGGATTTTTTCATATCCGGATCGGTCTGTCGTCACATTGATCCAGATATGGCAGGTTTTACTGCAGTTTATATTTTGTAGTATGCACATGCCAGGTACCATTCAGCAATGGCTCTCTGTACATTTACTCAAGTAAATCTTCTGGTCAGATTCGTTTCAATCTTCTATCTTCTAAGGGCTGATCGAATAGGTTTCTTATGAACAGATTGAACAGAGAGGCAGTAGAAATGAAATAGCTTAGATGAGTTTGAAGAGTTACCAAAAGAGATAGAATAGACTATGGAACACTCAAATAATAATAGAAGATTTGGAAATAGAGTCAAACATACAATATAAATGTAGAAAGAAACTCAGTAGGTGGGGTCATCTTCATAGAATAGATTATACAAAACCGGTGAAAGAAATTTGGCAGGCAAAAATGCAAAGAAGGAAGGCAGACCACCATAAACATGGGATAGAACCTTAACCCTTTAATCGGTAATCCCGCCATAAGGCCGGCATTAAAATAATCGAATTATTTTAAAATGTAAAATTAATTTGCTCTCACATCAACTACACCGCTTTTCGGCAAGAATAGTGTCAACCAGTGGCAACGGTTTAAAAGTTGTAGGTTCAGTTACTTGACAGATAATATGGTCAACGTGGAAACATGCAAGTGAATCGTACGTAGAAATTATTGCTCTGGAACACGTGTAATCGAATCGTAAAATAAAATAGTTCTAGTTGTCCAATTGATTTCATATTTTTTTAGTAAGTACTTATAGTATTTGTTTGATAGTTTACTAGCGTATTTGGTGAAAAATATAAAATTAGTGCTGTTTTTTGAGCGATTGAGTGATACCCGCCTTTTAGCCGGCTTGTCGGTGTACAGTAAAATAAGTCCTTCACGTATTTGAATAAAAGTACATATTTGTATTATTTTATTTTTATTATTTATACATTTCTTTCTTTCTATTGTCGAACATGGAAAATAATAGATCTCAAAGACGAAGAAAGTATGGTGCAAAAAGGTATAACAAGCTGACAGACGCGGAAAAAAGGACAAAATACGATTTTTCCACAATAACCGATGAACAAATCGACGAGATCATGAACTCTAATCTTGATTCAGATGACGAGATAGTTTACGAAGATGATGATGATAGCATAGCCGATCCGGATTATGACTACAAGGCGGATGTGCTCACAGCTGAGAATGATGAGATCATTTTTTCCTGTTTACATGAAAATATCATTGATTTGGAGCTCTCCACGAAACTTCCGTTGGAGCTAAGTAATATCACTGATGTTAGTGAAGGTTTAGTGGGTGTTTCAGAACCACATGCAAATATATCTACTTCTGAAATGGCAACATTAACTTTGCTGGAACTTATAATATCAGAAAATACATCACCAGAAGTTCCAACAACTGATCAGGATACTCAAATGGACGTTTCAGTATCACCCGTACAGTTAGCATCAAAAGAACCATTTGCATAAACTTCCACACAACTAGCAACAACCACTAAATTCAAACCAAAGAAAAGACCCAGATCCCCGTTACCAACTGTAGAAGCTACGGGACCACAAATAGTACCATCAGCAGGGAGCTTCACTGGCACAGGCATGCTAATCAAACACGGAAAGTCACAATGCAATACTAATTTTTTCTAATTCTTTGAGGTGACCTCATTGAATCTCATATGGGGCGAAGTGAATTGCACATTAAAACAATGGATGCAATGAAACGCATCTTTTACCATTTTCCAGATATGGCTGTCACAAATGCGTTCATTTTGTATCAGATCATATAACGAAGATGCTGCGAAAACAGATTTCAAAGAAGAAGGAGCTTCACAAGAAAAAAACATGAGACTATTCCAATTTCGTGTGAAAATTGCTCAAGCTCTGTGCTCTTCTGTTCAGAAAAGACCCATTGGTCGACATTCAAATTCACCACTCACTACTAATAGTACCAAAGCTGGTATAAAGGCAGCACATCCTGTTGAAGACGTATGTTACGATGGAGTAGATCATGTTCCTGAATGGATTCCAGGTAGTAAAAAGGCTTGCAAATACTGCAAGAAATCAGAAACACACACTTTCTGCCTGAAATGTCAACTACATGTATGTCATTTCGGTGCCAAGAATTGTTGGAAAGACTACTACGTCCGTCGTTAATGTATTTCTTTCATTAGTATTTACCTGTTAATTTTTTTTATCAAGTTTATATCAATAACAATTTAAATGTTTTTATAAGCAATAAAAAAGCACTAGTTAATTTGTCCCTGTAGAACGAATACCGGCCGTGCGGCCGGCATTCTTCTTTTTCACGTTGTGGCTGAGTCAATAACAATATCAAAAAATTAACTTTCCATTTGTGTTTCACGTAGCAAAATTGCCCCGAAATCAAAATTTTCAGAAAGTTGAACCCCCTATTTCTATTTTGCCGATTAAAGGGTTAAGAAAAATATTCGAAAAATGGGGAACAACATGGTAGAAGGAAGGGCTCTGGTCAGAAATAAAAAGGAATGGGTAAAATTCGTACACAATGTAAATATATAGCAGAATATGTTATGTTGTTATAAATTGATTATTTTTTGTGTGTATTGGGGCTAATGAACTGTCAACACGGATGGAATGGCCCCATCCCATTCAAACAGTGAAGCGAGATTGCGGCCAACATACAAGTGAGAGGTCCTAGAGAGAGACTCAAATTAAGCTCAAATCCCCCAAATTAAAATATTTTCCGCATGTTAATAAATTAACATTTCCGCATGTAAACCAAAATTATACTACTTATCAACAGAGGGCCCTGGAAATAATTCGTAGGTCCTATCTTATTCGATTATATGAGATTATAATATCGTCGCCTTAGTACTATAACTTGATAACTCCAAAATTGACGTTTTTGAGAAAACTAGTTCACAAGATGTATTTTATTTGCCGCTATATTGTGTAAAAACTTGATGACTAGCTTCAAGCGGGTTAAGTATTTATTTACGATTGACGAAAGTTGATAAAACTCAAATGCCGCTAATATTCAGTGCTAAAACTTGACAAGATAAGTTATCAAGCTATTTTTTAATAGAAATAATCGTGAATACGACATACACTGAATGCTATAACTAGGTAACTCCAGTTATCTAGTTGTAGAACGTGTTTTTCTGAAACCATTGAGCTTACCACGTAAATGCTATCTGTTTATTCGGTTCATGTTAATGCAAAAATTCTAGAATTGTTAGCAGATCTGGCAACCCCCATGGCAGAGGGCTAATTTTCACCAAAATAATGCTTAAAATATTAGTTTTGTTAAAAAGTTCGCTTAGATGCAACTTGGCATCTCATGCGACATTACCAAATGTTAACATTATGGTAGTGCTAAAAGTTGATAACTTTAATTTTTCATGTTATTTTCCATATTGGAAAGCAAATTTGCACCATATTCCTAAATAGATCAGTAGCCAAAAAGTTAAGGAACAGTATTTTAGAGCTGATAAGTGAATTCCGTATTTACCAACATCATGGGAGCAGCACAAATATCTTAAAAATCTTTAAACCCGTTTATCTCAAAACTACTAATTTCGAGTTATCAAGTTATAGTATTAAGACGACGATATACAGTTCTATGTATATTCGCAAATTTAATTTCCCATGACTCCTTAAAATCTTCCATAACTCTCCCCCCAAAAAATCCCCCAACCATTTCTGCTTAGAAAACATCCCATAGACGCTTTTAAATTACTTCAAAATTGTAGGAAAATACCCCAAGCTGGCAACCCTGATTACCACTATCAATTTGTTTGTTTACGAAAGATGGCGATTATCTTCTATCCTTCCCTAAATAGACTCTCTCATCCTGGCGGTATTAAGTTCCCTTCATCACTTTGACATTAATAAACGTCAAATACGGTTGCATCTAAAATAGCTCCAGAAAAAATTAATTTTTTAGTAGTTTAACTTAAATTAATTTTATAGTGGTTTTAATTATCATTGATAAGAAGTTTCAGTCCTATGGGTTAAACAGCCTAGGCTTCTTTTCACGGTGTTTAACTTTTGTGTGAACAGTTTAAAATTTGGCCATGGTTAAACGTACCTAAATATTGACATTCAGCTCGCAGTTTTTGTGACAATTAAAACATTTAAATTTCATCGTGGGTAAAAACATTTACATATTGTAGAATAGTGATACAAAAGTGAAAATATTCTCCCCAGATGGGGGAGAATATAAAAAAGACGCCAGTGTGCGAACTAAATACTGCTGAAGTTATTAGTGATAGTAATCAAGACATGGATACAGGAACTATCACCACAAATTCTTCTGCTACAAGGGAGGTAAAACTTTTTAATATTAATTGTAATAGTTACGACTTTCAAAATTGTTGTGTTTATGTTGAGAAGACCAATGATCAGAATATTTCCCGTTTGCATCCAATGGTTGTTGCAGATATTTTACATCAAAAATTAAAGATTAATAATATTAAGCAAATTAAAAGTATAGGAAGAAACCGTGTTAAAGTAATCCTCAAATCTATTTTGGATGCAAACAATTTAGTCAATAATAGTCACTTAAAGGACGATAATTTAAAAGCGTACATTCCAAATCACCTCTTGGAAATCAAAGGACTGATACGCGATGTTGATACCAAATATAATATTGACTATTTGAAAAAATATATGAGCTCTAGTTCACCAATTATTGATATTAAAAGAATGCACAGGAAAGTAGAAAAGGATGGAAATACAGAATACGTAAATAGACGTAATGTTATAATTACTTTTGAAGGCAATTGTTTGCCAAACTATGTTGTGATAAATTATGTATTTTTCCAAGTGGAAAAATTGTTGGGTAAAGTGACGCAATGTTATAAATGCCTCAAATATGGACATATTTCTAGACAGTGTAAAGGTACACAGGAATACTGTATACAATGTGGACAAATTAAAAATGACATACATACATGTGATGAAACAAAAAAGTATTGCATACACTGTAAAACTGATAAGCATATATCGATCTCTAAAAACTGTCCTTTTTTCGAACATCAAAAAAAAATAAAAAATATCATGATTGAACATAAAATCTCATATTTGGAGGCAAAAAATTTGAGTGACTCATCATTTTCTGGTCTTATTTCTAATAACAGATTTGAAATATTGTCAAATTCAGACAAAGAATTTCCAAAATTAACTAACTCCTCTGAAGTTAGTACATCTCCTTATTTCAAGCCATTGAGGCCTCACCTACAGAAACCCAAAAGTTTTAGCCAACCAAGCTGTAGTACATCAAGCACTGAGTATAGTGCAAATAAAAAAAGAAAAGTATCATCTCCAACTTCCGAAGATCCTACACCATATCTCATCCCTTTCAGATTTGGACCGTCTCAACCTTTACCTCCCTTAAATAAGGAAAGTTTTCCTAATACAGACAATGATAAAAATAAGTTAGTAGATTCCTTAGTACTTCTTTTCTCAAGTTTTATTCAAAATATTAATTGTTTAGAAGAGGCAAAATCACTTGACATGAATTTGTTAGCCAAAGGTATTAATAATGTTCTAGATAATATTTTAAAAAATAACTCATCTAATGACGAACAAATCTAAACTCAAAATAATACAATGGAATGCTCGATCAGCTGTTGCTAACAAAAACAGCCTTATTAACTTTTTAATAACCGAAGATATTGACATAGCTTTAATAAGTGAAACTTGGTTTAAACGGGATGTTGTATATATTTATAGAGGTTATAATGTGATACGCGAAGATCGCGATGACGGCTATTCTGGAGTTGCTATTTTAATTAAAACTGGTATTCCTTTTGAGCGCATAACAATTAAAAAAAATTATATTCAAGACTTGCTTGCTTGTGGTATTAAAATCAACTATAAACAAAGTTATTTAAGTTTACTCTCTGTATATAGGTGCCCAAAAACTAAAACCAAAACCGAAGATTGGGATAAGTTATTTTCTCAACTAAAACACCCTTGTATCATTGGAGGAGATATGAATGCACATAATTCTTTGTGGGGCTCATATAAAAATGATAATATAGGCCATCAAATTGTGGAGACAATTCAGAATTTAGATTATGTAGTAATGAATAATGGACAACCAACTTGCCAAACGAGTCCAGGAAACTCAGATTCCATGATTGATGTCACGTTTTGCTCACCATCCCTTTTTGATAAAACTTCGTGGTCTGTAGATCTTGATACCTTGGGATCAAATCATTTCGTTATAAAGGTTGTGATCGATGTCTTGGGAAGTAATGCTAATACCATTTATCCCAGTACTAAGTGGAACATTAAAAAAGCAAATTGGTCATTATACTCTCAGCTTGTTGATACCTTATTAAACGAAAAACCTCACACATCCTTAAATACCCAAGAAAAATATAATTTCCTTATTGACTGTATTAATGAAGCTTCTAAACAATCTATTTCTGAATATAAACCATTTAAATGCAAACGAACTCCCCCTCCGTGGTGGGATTCGGAATGTGATCAATCCGTTGCAGAAAGAAAGAAGGCATTAATAAACTATAAAAACAATTCTTCTCCTGAAAATTTTTGTAAATGCAAAGAAGTAAATGCTCGTGTCAAAAAATTCCTGAAATTAAAGGCCAAACAAAGTTGGGTTGCATGGTGTTCAAAATTAAATAAACAAACTCCATCTAGTCTTATTTGGAATCAAGCAAGAAAAATGAATAGGAAAAAAGTTAATTTTTCATTACCTCTAAGTAATTCATGGGTAGACGATTTTTTCGATAAAATAGCTCCACCTTACGTAAATAACCAGTTAGATGTTATTAATTCTAAAACGCTTCCATCTGATCAGAATCATTTTCTCCTTACACCTTTTTCGAGAACTGAATTAGAATTTGCCCTTGATAATCGCGTTAGTACCTCACCAGGATACGATGCAATCAAATATCCTATGATACAACATTTACCAGATAACGCAAAACAATTACTTTTAAATATATTTGACCAGATAATTATTGAAGGCAACAGCATAATAGATTTTAAGCGTATTATAGTCGTTCCTATTCCCAAACCGGGGAAAGACCCTAAATTAGCTGAAGCTTACCGACCGATATCATTATTATCATGTATATTGAAGACTCTCGAACGGATGGTTAAGATTAGGTTGGATTGGTGGCTAAGGGATCAAAATCCTTTACCCGCTAACCAACATGGTTTTAAAAAAGGTTATGGAACTTTAGATTCCTTAACAACTCTTGTGGTAGACATTCAGAACAGTTTTTCCAGGAACAGTTATGTGCCCGCTTTATTTTTAGACATCGAAGGTGCTTATGACTCTGTCTCTCTTTCAATTCTCCAAGAAAAGATGATTACATTTTTTAATATTCCATCACAGTTTGCTTCTAACATTGTAAACCTGTATAAAAATAGAATAATTTATTTAAAAAATAATCATACTCTTATAGGCCCTAGACTTAATAATAAAGGATTACCTCAGGGCTCCGTTTTGAGCCCTATTTTATTTAACATTTACACAGCAGATCTACACAACATCACTATTAACAATATTGCATTTAATGTTGTACAATATGCTGACGATTTCTGTTTGTACACAGAACACAAGAAATATCAGCAATCCATTGAAAACTTGAATAGTGTCTATGGTCTCCATAAAAAATGGTTTATTGAAAATGGCTTTGAATTATCATGCAGTAAATCACAAGTTTGTTTATTTACCAGACATAACTTTCCTAATATTAGCACAATCACCTTAGGTGGGCATAAATTTTCTTTTAAAAATAAAATTAAATATCTTGGAATGATACTCGACCAAAAATTGACCTGGAAGTTACATATTGACGACATGTTGAACAGGTGTAATAAGGGAATAAACTTTCTTAAATCAATTAATAGAACTTGGTGGGGATCGGATGTTGAAGTAAGTTTATTATTTTATAAAGCTTACATACGATCTATTTTCGATTACGGCAGTGTTTTGTATGGATCAGCAAGTAATGCACTACTAAACAAAATCAACGTTTTACAGAATTCAGCCTTACGAATATGTCTAGGAGCTATGAGATCCACTCCAGTACAAGCTTTATATTTGGAAGCCTTGGAACCTCCTTTAAATCTAAGACGAAGTTTTTTGTCCAAAAAATATTTAATGAAAGTATACTTAATTAACCCTCTTCTATACCAAAAAATAGTGACTTTAAGTTGCCATGATCTAACCAATAAATATTGGCAAAAAAAGAAATCTCCCTTACTGTGTGAAGCTTATAATCAAAATATAGTACTCTTAAAAAATATAGATAAAACGAACGACTTATTCAAAAACTACGCGTACTCTTCTTTCTTTTCTCCTACAGATATTATTGTACCAAATTATAGTGAAAACATATATTTAAATAAAAATATTCTTTTATCCATAACGAATAGTTACAATGAGTCAATAGCTCTATATACAGATGCGTCTAAATCTGCAGATGGAACTGGATGCGCCTTTTTTATACCATCGGGACATATAGAAAAGAAATTCAAACTGAAACCGGAGACTTCGATTTATACAGCAGAGGCTATTGCAATATATGAAGCTTTACTATATGTAGCTGAATTTGATTTCGCCCATATTATAATTTTGTCTGACTCCTTAGCAGTATTGAAATCTCTTGGTAAATATGGACCCCCAAACATCCAAGACTGCCCATACATTTATAAAATTAAACATATTAAACAAAATCTTTTAACCAAAGGAATCAATGTACATTTTATCTGGATTAAAGCACACGCAGGTTTTGAACATAATGAGTATGTCGACTTATTAGCCAAAGAAAGCGTTTCATCCGATACCAGTATTCTACATAAAATAACACTGACTGATAGTATAATCTCTTTCAAGTCAACACTGCATCGGGAGTGGAGCTACCAGTGGAAGGAATACTCTTTTGTGAATCAAAATAGATACTCGTTAATTCAGCCCGATATTCCCAAATTTCCTTGGTACAAGTCTTGTAGAGCTTCTAGAAAGTACATAACTTCTATTATTAGAGTACGATTCGGGCACGCATGTTATCCAAAACATTTATTTAAAATACAGGTTTTGGATAATGATAAATGTGAGCATTGTGAAGAGGAAAGTGATTTAGATCATATATTTTTTGGTTGTTCTAAAAATACAATTTACTCATCTAAATTAATAAATGATTTATTAAAATGTAAAGTAGCAACTCCTTGGAATATACTATATTTATTATCACTTGGTTCTGTAGATGTATACAACTCTTTAATTAACTTTTTAAAAGACAGCAAATTATCATTATAATTCCCTTAAACATTTTTAATTAATACCTTTGGTAGTTAGTAGTTTTAGCTGTTAAGCTTAGTGTTACTTAATACCTTTTAGTTGTTATCTTTGTTTTAAACCTGTTTTGTATAACTTGATAACTTGTATTCCTTATGTGTCTGGCAGTATGACGGTAAGTCTAAGCCAAAATAAAAAAAAAAAAAAAGTTCCCTTCATGCCCATTCCATCCGTGTTGACAGTTCATTGATTGGGGCTTTCCCTGTTTTTTAATAAATAAACTTCTAGTTAAACCACTTATCCTGCTAGTCCAAGAACCAAATTGGCTTGTTAATTGGCTGGTTATTGAACTCAATACATGATAACAATTTACCCAGAATTTGATTTGACATACAGCTGATAAGCAAATAATATGAAGAAATAAATAAATATAATGAAAAAATGATATAATTCAAAATAAAAAAGTTGAATCAAATTAATGTCTTTCATTATGGTTATCCTGATAAAACATAAACCAATAATAAAGAAACAAACATTTTGTGAAAGAATAAGATCTTTTGTAGTATATCAGATTATTGTCAACAATTTATCAAGACAAAAAGCTGGAGATTCTGCAAGGCCAACATACAAGATCAATATAATACTAAGCTTATTTATTTTTAACATTATGCATTATTTGCGACAAATGTGGTTAGTCTGATCAAAAAGATAGGGTGTGTGAAGATATCCACAGCTCCAGCATGTTACCCACAAATAAACAATATTTTACTCCTTATGTAACTCTCCACGTTAGTATGACAACAATTTTCGGCCCATTTCAATTGCATTTTCAACTTAAGATTCAAATCTTAGACATAAGAAGAAACTAGCTTACCAGTGTATCATTTTCTGCAAATGAAGCTGTAGCCATTATTGCTTAATTAATCTGAGCAAGATCTGTGTGAAATATGTTGAAGCATTAATTTGTTGAGCTATCTTGAAGCACTAATATATCGGGCTATGTAACTTGCACTTTCTTATTGTTTTTTTTTTATTTACAAAACTTCATTATTACTGTACCGTTGTGGAATAGGAATACATGGGTGCAAGCAATGAAAACATTTATCAAAGGAAACAAAAAGATTTTTTATTTATCAAGGAATCTTGCTCTTTCTGTTATGTGAAGAATTATATGTCTATCTCATTTTAAGGTGGGGAGTTAGAATGACATAAACCTTTCACTGTCAAAATGAAGGCATGTGTCATGTCAGTTATGTGTATTGCTTGCTCCAACTAGAACATTTTTTCCAGGGATACTCATAATATTGTAAATTAATATAGAAACATTTTTCATTTATTTATTAATATGAGGTAATCATTAATTTATTTTAAATAATAAGGACATTATTCCTTATTGCTCAGATGCACCCATTGAAACTGTCAGGTGTCAGCTGTCACTGTCGCCTGTCAGCACGCGATCGCCATATACAGGGTGTAACGAAAATACAGGTCATAAATTTATTCACATATTCTGAGACCAAAAATAGTTTGATTGAACCTAACTTACCTTGGTACAAATGTGCGTATAAAAAAAGTTACAACCCTTTGAAGTTACATAATGAATATCGATTTTTTCCAATATATCGAAAACTATTAAAGATTTTTTATTAAAAATGGACATATGGCATTCTTATGACAGTAGCATCTTAAGAAAAAATTATAGTGAAATTTAGACACCCTATAAAAATTTTATGGGGGTTTAGTTCCTTTAAACCCCCCAAACGTTTGTGTACGTTCTAATTAAATTATTATTGTAATACCATTACTTAAACACAATATTTTTCAAACTTTTTTGGCTCTTAGTACTTTTTCGAAAAGTCAGTTTTTATCGATATTTTGAATATTTGTCAAATCCACCACATATTTGTATATGGTTAAGTACGATTATGGAGACTTGGTAATAATATGAAAATTTATGTGTGATTTACATTTTTAGGTATAATTTGAACCGTATTAAAAAAGAAGCCATATCTCGATAAAAGGTGCCTTCTCGAAAAAATACAAAGAGGCAAAAAAGTTTTAAAAACATTGTGTTTAACTAATGGTATCGCAGTAATAGTTTAATTGGAGCGTACACAATCATTTGGGGGGTTTAAAGGAACAAAACCCCCATAAAATTTTTATGTAAACATATTAAAAAGAAGCCGCAACTCGATAAAAACTGCCTTATCGAAAAAATACTAAGAGCAAAAAAAGTTTTAAAAATATTTAGTTTAACTAATGGTATCACAATAATAATTTAATTGGAACGTACAGAAAACTTTGGGGGGATTTAAGGGAACAAAACCCCCATAAAATTTTTATGGGGAGCAAAAATTTCACTATAATTTTTCTTTAAGATGCTCCTGTCATAAGAATGCCACATATCTATTTTCAATAAAAAATCTCTAATGGTTTTCGATATATTCGGAAAAATCGATTTTCATTTTATAACTTCAAAGGGCTATAACTTTTTTTAAATGCATATTTGTACTAAGGTAAGTTAGGTGCATTCGAACTATTTTTGGTCCCAGAATATGTGATTTAATTTTTGATCTGTATTTTTGTTACACCCTGTATAATAGGAAAAACACAGGCTCGGTTTGAGAAATTTTTGGCAATCTACGAGGGAACCGTAATTTAAATTTTAAGACGTTAATTTAGTAAATTTGACATAATTTATTGTGTTCTTATTTATTGTATTACCCAGAGACCTATTGGGTTGTGAAGATTAGGTAAAACCAAAAAAAGTTAAATCAAGTTTTCCATTTCAGTGGGACTTTCCATTTTTTAATTTAATTTTCCATTGCCAACAATATTTTTTCCGATTATAGCGCCATCTATCCATAATTCGAAAAAAATGTCTCAAATAAAAGTTATTTACACGTCATTATTTACGTTAGAGATCTAAGTTGACATTGTTGCCCAATTACAAAAAATTCTTGAAGTCATTTTAAATCAAATACATCACACAATTTTTGCGGAAGTGGATTATACAGCAAAACAAATTAATACTCAAGGTAAATAAATAAAAACTTTAGAAATAGAAAACAACAATTAAGTTATAATCTTACGTTAAAGTACATAATAAAAACAGTAAATATAATGAAATAAATACTTATAGTTACGAATATAAACAAATATGAAGTGACATCACCGCAACTGTCAAATAAATGTTACCAATTTATGCCAAAATATCACCTTCGTTCGATTATAGTTACAGTGTATTCCGGACACATGTGCTTTATAAAAACACTTTATAATCCATTTATACAAATTAAATGAAACATATTATTGTGTATTTCTTTAAGTTAACTAAATATTCTTAAATATTTCGTGTTGGTATCATGTGACGTCACGGGCTATGACGCGGATGACGTGCAACGGTAAGTTATGTAAGACGGAGTATATTTGTACGTAAGGAATCCAAATCTGAAATAAAAAATGGGAGCTCCTACTTAAGATTTTAAAGTAACTCTCCACCCCACCTCCGTGGGTGGTCGTGTTTGATATATTTCTAAAAAATATTGAACACATATTTTTCAGTTTTTTGATCTGATGTTCATTTCGCGAAATATCGCGTGGTTCCAATAAATTTTAAAGTTATGTACTTGTTTGGTATCATTCTCAGTTACTGGTGTTTGGTATCATTCGATAGATTTTTGAAAGATATTGAACACGTATTTTTCAGTTTTACGATCTGACGTTCATTTCGCGAAATATTCTCTTTTTGTGAAAATTTGTAACCCACCCATTTCCTTAGGCCCCACGCCGCTCAAATAGTTAGATTTTTATATATGCACTGTTCTATATGTACTTACCTTATCTTAATCTGACAATTTTGAGTTTTTCTAAGAACAGATTTTTTTTCGGGCCCCCTGTATTAAAAGTCTATATATGGTTGGAGTACATTTACAGGGTACAAGGTTTCTTCCCATGTGATTTTCTGACGCGCTTGGGTAACTGCAAAAATCCCCGCTTGGGCTCCCCTACCATAAATTTGACATACAAATGTAAGTAATTCTTTGCTGTAAAATCAATAAACAACTGGATATGGAATTTATTAATTGAGTGGAAAATTACTAATAACATACATAGAAATAAAAAACAAATGTCATTCATAAATGGTTTATTTTTAATCTTCACATCACTAATAAACACATACAAAAATTTAAGATACTCGTGAGTATTTTATGCATTACGGTTTTTTTTACTATTGTAAAAGTAAAATGAATACATATGTACTTTTGAAAAAAGAAGTGGTGGATACATAGGTGCCTTTAAAAATTGTAAAAACACACCTTCGAAACGAAATTAAAGTATTTTACTTTTCCGAAGGATCCAGAGAAGTGAGAAAATAACAATTAGTATTTATGTATTCAGATCTTAAAAATTAAAATGTATATTTAAAACAATTTCAAGTTTAAGAATTACAGTGAATATTCCTTTTTAGTAATATAAAGTTAGTACAATTTAAAATACAGTATTAGTCAAGAATGTGAGCATAAAAGTAACTTTAACCACATATTTTTTGAATGCAAGAGGCATAAACACCTAATCAACAACCTAATTAAAAGAATTATAAACCAGAACATCCCACTCCCTCTTAATATTCTCTTTATACGTACATACTTGTGACGATAATATAATTTTATCGTCTAGAATACGTCAATGTATTAAGCAAAACGTGTTTTTATACCATCTTTCACAGTATAAAAGACGAAACGGAAAGCCATTTGATCATTGTCGGTGAGTTAAACGGATAATAATCAAGAAGGTATAATAGATGAGACCCGACCACATTCCGAACCCCGTCGGCTTGGCGTGATGAGCGATTTCGACGTTTCATTTACCCATCCGATACGAGAGGTGATCGTAATTCCTTACATGTCTTTCCGCCTGAGGAGTTGAGCGAGATGTCCTCTCCTTATATACGTCCATTTAAAATTAATGAATAAATGCAATTCCTATCATGCGTCGTTTTAGTATCATTCATTCATGTATCAAATATCGTCACATCGGCCCGGAGTTTACGAAAGTCCGATATGTAGATTGTAATTAACAAGTAATTAAAGCTAATTATCTTATCTTTAGTTTGGTTTTAAAATAAATATCTTAAAGACTGACTGACTTATCCTGACTTCGACTAAATTTGCTACCCGAAAAGACAATGTTTGACTGTTTGGTATCTTTTTTGTCGGATATTAAAATAGTATTGTAATTTGTAATTAGTTAGTAGAAGTAGTTTTTTCAAACTACTCATAAATCCTAAAAAAAAAACAGCTAAAATGTTAAAAATAAGCAGGATTTTTAATAAATTCCCACTTTTTGGAAAAATATTATGACCGAGGAAATATTCCCATTTTTTAAATTCCCAGGAAAAAATAGTTGATTAAATCGAAAGTGACATTATTATAATTTAAAAAAGGTGCATTTTCCTTAAATAAACCTAAAAGTATTCATGATACAGAAACAAAAAAAATCAAAATTTTCAGTAAAAGAAATTCTACAATTAATGTTTGAAACATTTTTTTCATATTATGAATAATTTTAGATTTATTTAAGGAAAATACACTTTTTTTTATTTTAAAAATGTCATTTTCGATTTAATCAACTATTTTTTCTAAACTAAACATTTGACCGGTTAAATTACATGGTGTCAATTATACCTAAATAAAGTTAATTTCAAGTGAGAAGCTATTCATTTATATTAGGATTGTAACGACGGGGATTTAATTTTTACATTTCAAAAAGAAAAAAGCAGAGAGCGACTTTATTTTCGTCATAAGTCAGTCAGTTCTTATGCAAAAATTTTTTATCAGAGCTTATTTGAAAGGTTTTTAATGAGCTTTGAAAGATGTCTCTTAAGTTTTCCCAAAAAATTGCACCACATTCGAGTTATTTGAGATTAAAGGTTCTCCATTTCTATATTCTTCGAAAATAACCATCCCTTAAAGAGCAATAACTCAGTCGTTGTTGGGTTTACATAGGTCTTTCAGACGTCAATCTTTTTGATTTTTTATTAGCTACAATTTTGTTCTTAATGATTTTTTCTATAAAATTAATTTTTTTTTAGTTATTCATAAAAAACGGTTATAAAACGTGCGTTTTTTCAATGAAAAATGCATAGTGTCAATCGCAAACAACTTGGAAAGTGTCAATTTTGCAAAAAAATTTTTTAGAACAAAATTTACTCAGAATTGGTCACTCTGTCGATTTCCATAATTATTTTGATTAAAAAATTGTCATTCCCTAGATGGGGTTGTTTTCACTCCCAGGGCAAAAGCGCACTTCGGCATAGGGTAGATTTTGACAAAGGTTATAATTACTACCTAAATCCAAATTTTCAATGAAATCTACCTTGGTTCTCAAGATTCTACGAGAAAATGGCTGTTGATTGGACTATTACACACTTATTGTGATGTAAAATTCCCGGGAATTTATTCTCGAGGGAATATTCCCAAAATTCATATTTTCCCGGGAATTTATTATTTACACCGAAACTGATTTAAAAAATAGTTATTTATTACATTAAATGGAAACTTATTGTTGGATTCATATTCTAATTAAATCAGGCAAAAAATAATTCAACAACTTCTCAAGTTCAAAAATACAAAAAATATAGTTAGTGAAAAAAACTTATACAGACATAACAATTACTGATATAAAAAAAACGAATAGGCCTATAAGTAGTAACATAAAAAATATCATGAGTCTATTCACTCTCACTGTCATCAAAGAATACTCCATCCAACTTGCTGTCATTTACATTCATTTGTAATTTATCATCGTCATCATCATCCTCACGGCTTTGATCTTGCACAACCTCGTCATCGACCTTCTCTTCGTCAGGTCCATTCTTATCAAGCCTACCATCGGTCGACGTCGTTCGGCTTAAAGAACCTTCCTTTGGAGTGCTGTTCATTATAGTCTTTTTATCAATAAATTAAACTTCTTTTAATCCTGATTAATAAGTAATGTTATTCTGACAAAACAAAATCGAATTGACCTAATTTAATAAAATTATTTAGTAAATTTACTAGTATAAATTAAATATACATATTATTTTTTGGTAAGTTTATTCCCTATTTGTCCAGATGCCAACACTTTAAACATAATGTACATTTAGGGACAAATAAAGACTCGATACTTGCTTTAAAACAGGCCTAATAAGCGATGAAAATACTGTAGAGTGTAGAGTACCTCGCTATGTCAGTATTTTCAGATAAAAAGTAAAATTTTGTTGAAGCAGATCACACTGAGACACATACATCCTAAAAAACAGCTAAAATGATAAAAATAAGCAGGCTTTTTAATAAATTCCCACTTTTTAGAAAATATAATGACCGAGGGAATATTCCCATTTTTAAAATTCCTTCCCACTGGGAATATTCCCAGTCCACATCACTACACACCTGTAAGGCTTTTACCCAGTGTGAACTTTCGCATGTCTATTCAAAGAAATTTTATGAGTAAACTGTTTAAAACAAATTTCACACTTGTAAGGCTTTTCTCCAGTGTGAAACATCAAATGCATTTTCAAAGTATTTCTTCGTCTAAATTGCTTCAAACAGATTTCACACTGGTGAGGCTTTTCTCCAGTGTGAACTTTAGCATGTTCATCCAAAGCATTTTTATGACTAAACCGTCTCAAACAAATTTCACATTTGTAAGGAGTTTCACCAGTGTGCACTCTCAAATGTATTTTCAAATGAGGTTTGCAAGAAAAATGTTTAAAACAAATTTCACACTTAAAAGGTTTTTCCCCAGTGTGCACTCTCAAATGTAGTTTTAACTTACATTTGTAAGAAAACTGTTTAAAGCAAATTTCACACTTAAAAGGTTTTTCCCCAGTGTGCACTCTCAAATGTATTTTCAAATGTTCTTTCTGAGAAAACTGTTTAAAACAGATTTCACACTTGTAAACCTTTTCTGCAGTGTGAACTTTAGCATGTTTATCCAAAGAATGTGCATGTCTAAACTGTTTGAAACAAAATTCACACGTATAAGGTTTTTCCCCAGTGTGCACTCTAAAATGTCTTTTCAAATTACTTTTTTGAGTAAACGGCTTTAAACAAATTTCACACTTGTAAAGTGTTTCTCCAGTGTGCAGTCTCAAATGATTTTTCAAATGATCTATTCGACTTAACTGCTTTAAACAAATTTCACACTTATACGATTTCTTCTCCGTATGTGTTCTCAAATGTGTTTTCAAATCCCCTGCTCTACTAAACTCTTTGAAACAAAATTCACACGTATAAGGTTTTCCCCCAGTATGCACTCTAAAATGTCTTTTCAAATTACTTTTTTGAGTAAACAGCTTTAAACAAATTTCACACTTGTAAGTTTTTTCTCCAGTGTGCAGTCTCAAATGATTTTGCAAATGGTCTATTCGACTTAACTGCTTAAAACAAATTTCACACTTATACGATTTTTTCTCCGTATGTGTTCTCAAATGTGTTTTCAAATCCCCTGCTCTACTAAACTCTTTGAAACAAATTTCACACTTATAAGGCATTTCTCCAGTATGCACTCTCAAATGTTTTTTCAAATTACCTTTTTGAGTAAACAGGTTTAAACAAATTTCACACTTGTAAGGTTTTTCTCCAGTGTGCAGTCTCAAATGATTTTTCAAATGTACTTTCTGAGAAAACTGTTTAAAACAAATTTCACACTTATAAGGTTTTTCCCCAGTATGAAGTATCAAATGTGTTTTCAAATGGTCTTTCTGAGAAAACTGCTTTAAACAAATTTCACACTTGTGAGGAGTTTCTCCAGCATGCCGTCTCAAATGATTTTTCAAATTATCCATTCGACTGAACTGCTTAAAACAGATTTCACATTTATACGGTTTTTTCCCAGTATGTGTTCTCAAATGTGTTTTCAAATTCCCTGCTCTACTAAACTCTTTGAAACAAATTTCACACTTGTGACATTTTTCTCCAGTATGCACTCGCAAATGACGTTTCAAAGTAGCAGCTCGATTAAACTGCTTAAAACAAATTTCGCACTTATAAATAGATTCTTTTAACGTTGTTCCTTCAGTGTTTGCACTTATTTGTTGATCTGTAATGCATGGAGCTTCACTTTGAATGATTTCCATTCCTTTCTGAGAAAACCCTAAAAAAATAAAAACTATAAAAACTTTTTAGTAACACAAAGAGTAATAAAATTTGATAAGAATGAAGTTGATATGATAATAAATAAGAATTACAGTCGGAAAAATGAAAGAATACCCATGAACGAACATATAAAACACGCTGTATTTTCCTGTCACCGTGTCACAAAGAAAATTGCCTAGCGCAAGTACATGTAACAATAATTATTACATGTACTTGCGATAGCCAATTTTTTGTGTGACGCGGTGACAGGAAAATACAGCGTGTTTTATATGTTCGTTCATGGGCATTCTTTCATTTTTCCTACTGTATTTATTAATGGATGTCATATTATGACATACGGGTAATACATGTGCGCCAATGGTAAATATTAAATTCTTAATTGTTTGTCAAAAAATGTGCAATTACGTTTTAAAACCCACTTTTCATCTGCATATCTCAACCGGTTTTAAAGCAATAAATAAATCGTCAGTTTGTAAGAACAAATTCAACACCCCCATCTCAGAAACGAAGCATTTGCAGACATACGATTATAAAGCAAACTGTCATTATTTTTTCATGCAGAATTACTCCTTAAAGTTTGCCATACTTATTTAAAAACACCTTGTACTGATGAAGAACATGGCTAGTTGTTAAAGTACCTAAGTTTATTATGGTCCAACAAAAGCGAATGAATCAAAAAACAAAATGTTGAGAAAACATGATGCTATAGTCGAGTTTTAATTTTAGTATTTTATAAACGCTAGAATATTCCACAGGGTGATGCGAACTTTAAGAAAAAAACACAGTTTGGTACACCCGGTATACAATGAAAATTTACCTGTTTAGCAACAATATTATTACAGCGGTATTGTTAAAGAATAATGCTATAACATTTAAAAATCACTTAAATCGGACAACAGGTTTAGGAAATTCGAGACATCAAAAATGACCAAACTTTTAAATGGGCCGATTTCTATGCACGCAAGTTTATTTTAATGTATCTTGTACTTTGTTTGTACTGTACCGTGTTGTGTTTTATAAATGTAAATTATTTTAGAAACAAAAAATTTCTCTCTCTCTCTCTCTCTCTCTCTCTCTCTCTCTCTCTCTCAAGTTCCCCCTACATATTTTTATCACTTCTCTTACCTGAGTTATCTTCATCTGCTTTATTTGTCACGTCTTGAAAATCTGAGGAAGTAAATAGCTGAGTCTCTATATGTTCTTGACAACCTTCTGGAAACTCTTCCTTAATTTCCGCTTTTAGTTCCATTTCTAATAAATATAAAGTATATCACACAATGAATAACTATTGCACCTAACTTAACTATAGCTACTAACTACAATGCATTCATGCATTGCAATAATCTAAACTACCTGTCAACAGGAGAACTCACATATTGGCCTTCAGACCCTAATAAAATACCAGACCTCCTTGACTTCTATATCACAAAAGGAATTGACAACAAATTAATCACAGCCTAGACATGTCTTCAGATCACAATACAGTCCTTATGAACATGTACTCTGATATAACTCAGAATCCAAATCCACCCGCTTTGTGCAATAAAAAGACCAATTGGGATACTTTTCACTAAGTATTAGATGAAGCAATAGATTTAAAAATACAATTAAAAACACCTACAGATGTTGAATGCTAAAAAATCGCCATTTCATAAGAGTTGTAAATAGATTGAGATGTAATCACGCTCTTACCCCCCTTCATATGTACAGTTTGGGTCTCACAGAGTCACCTAACTGTGAGTGTGGAAAAGAAGGTGATCTACTACATATTCTCCTCGAATGTTCACATCAATCACAAAATATAAACAAATCTTAATATATTAAAAATTCCACTTCCCGTCTACCTGAACAATTTGATTTTTCCTGAAGATATTAATACAATAAAAACAATTTACGAACATATCAAAAAGTGTAAATATAAATTGTAGCAATAAAATTTACCCTGTATTTAAATAATTTTGTTAAATCAAAGCAGGCATGTTTGTTAAAACAAAACAAACATGTTTGTTTTGTTGTTTATTTTTTAAACTCTGTAGCTTTAACTAATTACTGTATATTATAATTAAAAAAAAGAAAAGAAGAAAAAAAAAAAGAGAAAAAAAGCAACAAAAAGAGAAAAAAGCAAAAAAAAACAAAAAAAAAACAAAAAAAAACAAAAAAAAAACAAAAAAAAAGAGAAAAAAAACCTAAAAAGATGTAAACCTCCGAGATGTTGAATCGGGGTTATGTCTTAGCGTAGAAAAAGAAACAAATAATAAAAAACAATAATAAAAAAAAATAATCAAAGAACAAATTAAAAATATAATAAAAAAAAATACAAAAAAATATTTACAACCAAAACAGTGTATTTTTATATTATTTAGATAATAAGTGTAATATGTTAGTTTGTTATGTATTTAGAGTTAGAAATACAGAAAAAAATTCCTCTGATGAAAGAAAAATTGTTTGTTTTTAAAGTAACAAAATGTCTGGCTAATTGGCTCGGCCAAGGCCATCAAATTCACACAAAAAAAAATGTTGAATGGGCGATAACTAACCTCATAAATAACATACAGAAAGCTTCCTGAGCAGCAACTACAAACAGTCAACAACAAAAGAATATTGCCCTCCAACTATAAAAGAAAAAATTTCAGAGAAAAGAAGGCTAAGAAGAAACTGGCAACAAAAGAGAACAGTGAGCAATAAAAATAAATTTAATAAAGCAGCAAGGGCACTAAAAAAATAATACTTGAAATAAAAAATGATTCTATACAAAGATACTTAGAAGAGCTTACATCAACAGAAGCCACTGACTACTCACTAAGTATGGAAATTCACAAGAAAACTAAAAAGTGCTCAGACACCAATACCACCAATAAGAAAAAACAATGGCAAATAGGCAAGAAATAACATGGAAACATATCAGCAACGACTTTGAAAATAAGCGATATTGTGCAGCAGCGATTCTTGATATAAGCTAAGTGTTCGATAAAGTCTGGCACAAAGGTCTACTCTATAAACTAAAAAACCTATTGCCTCATCCGTATTATGAATTTCTAAAATCTTAGCTATCTGACAGATTTTTTCAGTTAAATACCATTACTATTAAATGCCGTATTAGGCCCAATGCTGTACCAGATTTTACCTGCAGATCTACCAACCTCAAGAACTACAATAACAGGAACCTTCGCAAATGACACTGCAATACTCACCTCACATCATGATCCAGTAACTGCCTCAAGAAACTTACAAGCCAGCTTTAATAATATCCAAGCATGGTTAAAAAAATGAAAAATTCGAGTTAATGAGACCAAATCAATCCATGTTACCTTTACACTAAGAAGAGGTATTGGGACCGTGCAAGTTCGGCAAAACGACCCCTATTTCTACGCTCTATACTAAAATTCGCACTTTTAATTATGTTGGCCAATTATATTAGTCCTGGTTACTGGATAATTGTCAAGGCCATAGTCCAAAAAAATAATAAGAAGAAAAAATAAGATTCAGGTTATGTTATGAAAATGTCAGCAATTGTATGTAGTAAATAAAATTAGTTATTAAAAAGGCAGTACTGCAAGCAAAATAAAATTAATTAAATTTACCTTTATATAATAATTGCATATCATATCAATATTGTGGAGCAATATATAATTTTTCTGCTTCATTGACAGAAGGTATGAAATATACGTCAATTTGACAATTTCAATTGACAATATGAATTATTTAAGATAGTTGCAATATTTCTCCGCGACTCGCGCAGGGTCGTTTCTCGTTTCCCCTTCCAAGTACTTGCACACCTCGAATATGTCCACTGTCCACCCATGTTATTAAATAATTGAATGATTACTCAGAAAAATTAAGTCAAATATTTAGGTTTACATCTTGACAGAAGTTAACATAGAATTCATATACAGTGCGTCCACAAAGTAACGCATAAATTCATTATTTCGTAAACCAGCGACTTTAAGGAAAAATCCCGAAACAGGTCGATTTTTATTTTTAAATTACATTTTTTTGGTATATTTATCATACTCGTGACGTCTATCTGGGCATGATGAAGTAATCGATCATTTTTTTAAATGAGAATAGGGGTCATGTGATAGCTCATTTAAAAGGGTATGTAATTCTTTATTCACTATATAAAAATTGATAAAATTATTTATACAGGTGTCCAAAAAATGATTTTTTTAAATTTAATTAATTGACACAAAAAGATGAATGTATGTAATTGTTTAATTCCAAATACATTTTACTGCTGTCAGAAAACATAAAAATGTTTTATTTAAAAAATAAACATTGACTTTCGGTTAAATGAAATGTTCGAATTGTCTAGAGGCAGGTGGGTGCAGCTTTAACATTGAATTTAAGCAAAAAGCAATATTTATTTGTCAAATAAAAATGTTTTTCCTGTTTTCTGACAACAGTAAAACGTATTTTGAATTAAGTAAATTATGACCATAAATTCTTCTTTTTAACTCAATTAATTTAATAATTTTTTTTTTGAAAATCCTGTATAAATAATTATGTTAATGTTTATATCAGTGAATAGAGAATTGAATACCCTTTCAAATGAGCTATCACATGACCCTTATTCTCATTTAAAAAAATAATTAATCATTACATCATTAAGCCCAGATGGATGACGTCACTAGTATGATAAATATGCCAAAAAATTGTAATTTAAAAATAAAAATCGACCTGTTTCAGGATTTTCCTTAAAGTCGCCTGTTTTCGAAATAATGAATTTATGCGGTACTTTATGGACGCAATATATATTTACAAAATGAAAATAATTGGGACTCAAACTAAGACAACTTTACTGGCTATTTGGCAGGAAATCACAGTTAAATATAACAAATAAAATCTTAATATATAAAGCCATACTGAAGCCAATATGGATGTATGGCATTCAATTATAGGGTTCTGCTAGCAATTCAAACCTAGAAATTGTACAAAGATTGCAGAACAAAGTTCTGTGAATTATAACCAATGCTCCATGGTATGTTTCAAACAACATAATAGAAAAAGACCTCCAAGTTCAATCCATAAAAACTGAAGTCACAATTCTATGCTTGTAACAACTTTTTATCTCGAGCACTAAGATGGGCAAATATTCACCCTGATCTAGATTTTCTGTACCAAGAGCTGAATTCATTTCGGGCCTCAGGCATATGTTTATTTGAGTAGTTGTGTAATTGATAGTAATTGTTGTGATATGTAAATATGAATTAAGTGTTTTAAATTTGTGATATTTATATTTTATTGTATTATTATAACTATTTTATTGTATTTTAATTATTGATACACATAAGTATATTGAAATATAAACTTGTAATCCTATTGGGCAACAGCCCGTTGAATAAAAATAAAAAAAAATTTACTTATCGTTATGAGTGATAACAGATTATAAATTAAATGGAGCTAAATAAAAAAAACAATGAATAAAAATCAATGGAGAATATGTAAACAACTTAAGATATGCAGACAACACCGTCATTATTAGAGTAGAGTAGAGTATTTATTGGTAATAATGTACAAATGTACTTTTACAGGTCAGCAATAATTAAAATTGTCTAAAATTACATTAAAAGTTGACAGTACTTCAGTAAAAAAAACCTATTACTAAAATTTAAAAACTAAACACTAATTAAATTACAGGACAAAACAAAATTTAGATCTGAAGTACTCCTCAAATGAGTAGAAAGCACCCATCAGAAGATAATTTTTAATTTGTCTCTTAAATTGGTTAAAATCAAGACTTTTAATAGATATTGGTATACAGTTATAAAATTTCAATGCTAGGTATCTGGTTCCATTTCTGGTCCTCTCAAGTCGACTGAAGTCTGGTACAAGGGCATCATGATTTCTAGTCTGATAAGTATGCTGTTGTGTTTTATACAGATCTACATTTTGATGAACATACAACAGGCACTGCATAATGTACACAGAAGGTAGTGTGAGAATCCTCAGGTTTCTGAAAGACTGCCTACAATCGTCCCGATAACCCTGACCTGTGATTATGCGAATACACTTTCTCTGCTGACCAAACACCTTATCTATATGGCAAGAGTGTCCCCAGGAAAGGATTGCGTAAGTTAGTCGTGAGTGAAAGTTGCTGTGATATGATGTAAGAAGGGTTTGAAGGGAGGTAACCTTAGATAGGTTTCTAAATAAAAAGAGTTGGCTTGAGAGCTTTTGGGAAAGTTTCAGTATGTGCCGTTCCCAAGTGAGTCCCTGATCAAGATAAACACCAAGAAATTTAGCTTCCTGTGAACAATCTGTTAAAATGGGATGTGTAATGGTGTTATGTCTTAGGGTAAAGTTCACTGTTTGTGATTTTGAGTTATTGAGAGAGAGAGACGATTTGCCAAAAACCATTGGAACAAATTGCTCTCTGTGGTCTCAAGATCAATATCACTGATTTGGGAAGGGTGGTAACTTTGATAGCATGTAGTATCATCAGCAAATAGGACTGTGCTTACCGGGCCCTCTTGTGAAAATCCCAAGTCATTTATATAAATGAGAAATAATATTGGACCTAGAACTGACCCTTGAGGCACTCCATACATCAAAGGTTTTTTATCAGATTTAAGCTGGTTAAAAAACACATATTGAAATCTATCTGATAGATAAGACTCAATCAATTGAATAGACATAGGATGAAAATTATAGGCATGTAATTTTTTAAGAAGAATACTATGAGTGACACAATCAAAAGCTTTAGTAAGATCAAGGAACGAGGCAAGGGTATCAAGAAAGTTTTCAAATCCTTCCAAAATACTGCCTGTAAAATGATCGATAGCAAGTGTTGTTGTTTTGTTTTTTCTAAATCCAAATTGCTGCACTGCAAAAAGCCGATTAGATTCAAAATAGTCATTGATCTGCTTCTTTAGGATTCTCTCAAACACTTTGGAAAAAATTGGCAAAAGAGAAATTGGACGAAAGTTATTATGATCATCAGCCGAACCTTTACGTTTAAAGAGAGGTATGACTTTCGCAGTTTTAAACACTGAAGGAAAAATTATTGCGGACAGTGCTGAGGGATTGCAATAACTTTTGAATGTCATAACCAGAGAGGAAGATAGCTTGGGGCTGAATATAAACACAAATAAAACAAAAGTAATGGCTGTTACATGTGCACCAAATGCCGACATTAATATTCGTATCTATCACAAACAGAACCCATACAAAGATTGTAAGTTGGTTGCTGGATAAAAGTTAATTCGCATTTTACCGAACATCATGGACCGGCAATGTCCTCTCAAAATATTCTGTAGTGTATTTTAAACCAGGCCGTTCTGTGACAGTGCTGACATATAAGAACATCCTGGCTTAAACAACACTACAGAATATTTTGACAGGACGTTGCCGGTCTGGGAAGGGATGTTGACGTTCCGTCAAATGCAAATCAACCTTTACAAACGATCTTGACCACGAGGTCAAAATATGTGCTCGTACAGAGTATGAATGTTTTATTATTATTTATTACAGTCTCCTTTGCAAAGAATGAAAAAATTCCTAACACACTAAGTACCTTATCATTGAATAGTCGATACCAATTTGTAAAAACATTCAATTATTCCATATTGCTATATAGAGCGGAAACATGGACTCTCGGAATTACAAGTATGAGGAGTATAGAAGCTTTTGAGATGCGGATTTTTCCAATGGATGCTGAAGATCTCTTGGACAGAGCATGTGACAACAAAGAGGTGTTGAGAAGAATGGGGCCTAAGAGAGAACTCCTAAATTTTGTAAAAAACAGAAAAACGAGATATCAAACATATTTACAGACAAGAAAAATACAACCATCTATGACTCACAATGGAAGGGAAAGTGGAAGAAAAAAGAGATCCAGGAAGAAAATGCTCCTGAGTGAATGTAAGAGACTGGAGAGGCATGGACACACATTCCATACTAAGAACAGCTCAAGATAGAGAGCAATTTGCTGTAGTTATAGCCAACCTTCAGTAATTGGGAAGGCGCCTTAGGAAAAAGATATTGACATTACTTAATACATACTACAATTTTTACCACTTGTCTTACCTGAATTATCTTCCAGTTCATTTTTGAAGTTTTCCTGATTTATGGATGGTTGGTTCTCTGTATCTGTTTGGTTATATTCAAGGAAGTGTTCCTTAATTTCAACTTTAAATTCCATGGCCAATATATAAACTGTATGAATTATATATTAAAAATATATAAAATGCTTTCACTGCTCTATTCCCCCAAAAAATGACCACCTTTGTCTTTGATAAAAGCTCGTCGTCCAGCAAGGTGACAAACAAGGGGCAAGGAATCAAAATCAAATTATACCCCCTCATCTATGACTAAAAGCTAACAAAACAAAAACAAACAGAAAGCAGCAGTTGCAAGTTGCAGTGAGTGCGCAGCGGCAGTCTGCAGTCACGTGGCAGTAAAGTGACAGTAGTGACACATGTCGTATGTCGACACTCTTGCATAGACATAATAAGCATAGACTATGCATACTGAGCAAAATATTGCAACGCACCAGCAATGGATCATCTATCTCTTTTTAACAAGTGCTCTTGCGCATGTCACAGACAAAGATGGCTATACTACTGAAAGTAAATATTGACCAATGACGTCCTTGATATAACGCATGTCATGACTCAATGTGAAAATACAAAATTCCCCAGATATTCGACGTCCTGCTTGTCATAATTGCTGGAACTAGCAAATGGCATGGCAGATTACAATGGCAGCGAGCAGTGGCGGAGTAGATTGGACGACTGTCTTAAAACCATTCTTATCTAAAAATTATGAGACTTCTAATACAGCAGAACTGATAGAACTATGTTCAGCTATTGTAAAAAGGTACGTACATCACCTATTTGTTAATATCGATACGAATTTTTTGATGATGTAAATCTAAAAATACTGACAGGTTTTTTACCAGTCATTTTGTTTATCCTATTTTTTGTTTTAATTTTAGCGAATCCGAAATCTTGCGACACAAAGAGAGTAATAAGAATTTCTTCAATTCCTTTGCGGTTCTAGCTTCAGATTATATTAGCAGTAGTACTAGTGGTTGTAAGTATGATCTACATTTTCAGTTGTACAAATGTCCTATACCAGTGGCAGTCAGTGCCAAGGGAGGTTATTATGTCTCACGCGAACATCTTTTATAGTCTTTTAACTGATTTCTAAAAGTATTGGTCCAAAAAAGTATAAGTAAGCAATTCTCAGGGATATGCAAATTAACTTTGAGTCAACATCTATTGTTTGAAGTTCTGTGATCTCTATACATATAAGTAGATGTTACACCATTTGGAATACAAATAATAGATATAATTTATATATCATCCTTAAGGAATTATTTGCTAAAAGATAAATATAAACCATAATAAAAACATGGTCATTTACATGCTAATCAATTGTGTATTGTTTTATCAGAGACATACAATGTTTACATACATAGCTTAGTTTGTGGAAAAGTTTAATATTTTAGGTACTAAATATTTGCACAAATTAGGTTGTAAATATGTTCAAAACATCCATACATGAGAGAAATAAGGACTCTGACCTGGGCCTAGATTCCGTGCACTGTAGATATCTACATGTCGCTTTCTATCGATATTTGAATTTTTAGCTTTAATTGAATTATTTTCTAGTTTTGCTAGGTTATACTCTAACTGATAAACTAGAGCAAAACTAGAAAATAAGTCAATTAAAGCTAAAAATTCATATATTTTGATATTCAAATATCGATATAAAGTGACATGTAGATATCTACAGTGCATGGAATCTAGGCCCTGGTCAGTTATTTGACAAGCTTATTGTGGATAGTTGACATTATAGATAATTTCCATTCTTTTGGTAATTCGGCACCATTTAAGCAGCCTTGAAAGAGTTTTCTTAGCTGTCCCTGGAGTTTGTCTGTACCTACTTTCACTAATTATGCAGGGATATCACCAGGACCAGGAGATTTTCCATTTTTCAGGGACTGTAATGGTGGTGAATTTATATGTATAGCTATTGTGTTCTCTTCCATATTAGTAAATTCTGGTCTTTGTTCTGTTAGTAATTTTTTGAAATATTCTTCCCATTTTTCTGTTGTTATTGGTGATACAGTAAAACCTGTCAGTAACAGCCACTAAAAATTAAAGAACTATTGGCTGATATAGAAAGGTGCCGGTATTGCCAGTTTTTGTAGTCTATATATAATTGGTTTGGAGAATTTTTAAACTGGTCGTTAGTACAGGTGGCCGATTTTGGCAGGTGGCTGGTAAGACAGGTTTTACTGTATCACCAATACATCTATACTTACTTTATAAAAAAAATCAAATTCTTGTTGTGTATATGTCTTTGTTTGTGAATGTTTAGTAAGTACCAGTTAAAAATAAAAAAATATGATAGTTTTAGGGTACAATTCCGACAAAGACGGTAACTGCAGATGTCACTATTTTACACTATTAATTTGTATGAGACTGATACTGACATCTGACTGCAACTGCTGTCCAGTAAAACATCAGTTGCCAATAATTATGCATATTAATAGTGCAAAGTAATGACGTCTGTCATGGGGACAACTATAACTGCCGTCTGCTGCCTGGAGATGTTGTCAGAATTATACCTTTACACATTATGCTCCTAAATCATTTTAATATGTGCTGTTTCTGTTACTGTGGTAACATTGTGTAAAATTTTGTAACATGGTGTAACATTGTTATTGTTGTAAATATTGTACCAGAGTTTGTTATTAAAAAGATGGGCATCTTAACTCCTATAAATTGTTTACTTCAAACGTATTGATTATTGTTAGTTATTGTTATTAACAGAGTTTGGTATGTAAAGGCATCATAATTAAAGAAAGAGGCGTGTCTTTAGGCAAAGGTTTTTATTAAAAAAGACAGAAATCTTAGATTTAGGCAACATATAGACAGTATAGGCAGATAACTTATTATTTATTATACAAAGTAAATTAATTTAATATATTAACTTAACGAAATATATTGACACAACATAACATTAGTATCATCATAAATTAATAACTAAATAAGTTAATTAGTGCTAAACTAAGTGCTTTTCAATATTTTTGGTCCTAAAACTGTCCGTAAAATTAACATATTTTAAAAGATGAAGTATTTTTCAATCCTAATAGCAAAATTAATAATATTGAAAATATTAAAAATATTACTAAAAGATTTTTAAATTGAAAACTTATTGGTACATTTCCCTGGTGACACCTACAAGGCTTCTACAATTTGCAAGCCAAATGGATGCTGCAGTGAAGACAGTAGTACCAATAAGTTTTCAATTTCTCTTTCTTTCTCCCCTTCCTTATACCCTTTCAGGTGTCGGATTTGGGTTTAATTTAGCTACATATTCACCCATCTCTTCCATTCTTTTCGGTCCTGTGCTATTAGTTTCATTTCTTCTAGCGTTTTCTGTTTGATTTTTCCTGCTTCTACTATTTGCTGTATCCATTTTTTCTTCGGCCTGCCTTTTTTCTTTTTTGTAATATTCCTTGTTTCGTGAATTTTCCTTGCTAGTCTACTAGGTTTCATTCTCATCAGATGTCCATACCAGTTTAATTGCCTCTTTATTATTTTATTCATTATTGGTTCCTGTTTAGTTATCCCTCTTATTGTCTCATTTCTTATTCTATCCCATTTGGTCTTTCCGGCTTTCCAAAGCCGTCCCTGACTTTTATATTTAATTTTGCTAAACGGCTGGTCTTAATCTATTCTCGACAAGTTTTTTGTTCCTGATTTATTTTATTTAGTGTTTGATTATAATATGCTTAAATATTAGGTACTGGATTTTTGATTTTATGAATATTAATCTAGGCATGCATTAACTTACAGTTTTTCTGAAGGCTTTTGCGTTGTGTCGTACACTGCACTTTCCTTTAACTATTAATCTTACTTTTAATATTTTATTATTTGTTTATACCACTTAATTTTTGATTTTTATGAGAGCTAAATTTTTCACGTTGTTCACTTTCGATTTCCAGGACCGGACCAAGTTTTCAATTTAAAAATCTCTTAGTAATATTTTTAATATTTTCAATATTATTAATTTTGCTATTAGGATTGAAAACTACTTCATCTTTCAATTGCCAGATGACGCTAGTCACCTAATACCTTCACTTCGGTTGCAATGGGTGGGAAAAACTCTTGGCGCTGGTCAATTAGGGTATGGAGAACAGTGCCTACATTCTTTCCGATGAGGCTCCAATAAGAGCCGAAAATCTTGATTCAGAGGACTGGACTGCGCTCCGTATTCTAATTGAAAAGTAGGATTGTTTTGCCTTCGCATTGCAACTGAACAAAAATGGTATACATTTTTAATTTAACATATTTAACTTTTGTCCTCTCTCTAATTGATAAATTAGCTTGATGTTCTTGAAGTGAAATACCCTATTCCTATTCTCTTTGAAGTTTCTTCAATTTTTTCCAAATTTGCTTTGGTGATTGTGTATGTCTGAGCTCCGCCATATTTGACGATGGAGATGACACAAAAATTAAATTTTGGTTAGAAATTTCTGAGATATTTTATTATTTTTCAGTAAATAATAGAGCTTTCCAAAGGCAACCAATCCCATTCTTACACTTCTAAATTGTTAGGTTGTTTGGTTTCCTTTATTTGGTTATAAATTTAACCCAGATACAGTCAGAAAAATGAAAGAATACCCATGAACGATCATATCAAGTACATATTTTGGATTTGCTGCCTTTTTCTATAAATAACAAACGAGAGAGATAGATTATTAAGTGTTGTCTACAAAGCAAAAACGTTATCCAAGACATATGCAGTTACATATTTATAACTGACAGAGTGAGACGGTGATACAATTGTTCAACGTAATTATATTAATTTAGTAGAAAATTTAAACTCACGATTGACTATTTCTGTACTTCTAATGTCATTCTTAGAAAAACATTCAACATCAGTAGAGATAATGATTGTATAAACTACTATTCGAGTAATCGTGTTGGTCAACTATAATCTGACTGATTCGATTTCTGTCACTTTGACAGTGAAACTGGGTTAGGTTCGGTAGAGTTTATAAATTTTAATGATCAGTCGTATTTACTTGAATAAATTCAGTTCTTTTAAGAGCTATTTTGATATTGTATTGTATTTTTGGTTTGGTAAGTATTTATTTAATTAAAATACGTCAATAAAATTTGTAAGTAATCATCTGTCAATATGGTTAACTTCTGTCTATGAGATCGCCAAACATGTACATATTACTCTGACTTTTCAATCATAGTGTATGAAATTACAGATTAGTATATTTTTACGAATGTACATTTATTTGCAGATAATGTCTGGAAAATGATCTGGATACCTAATGATCCGAATTCATTAAGTTTACTTTCATTTTAATCAATTACTGCAGCTGACATAAACGACATTTTTTAAATTCCTGTTACTATTTACGTCCACTGGCAACTTTAACATGGAGAAATTCATAATACTATATTTGCTTACTCATTTTTTTGTATTATTAATCTACATCAAATAATTAATTACGGTAGTAATAGTAACATATATCACCAATAAATATATTATTATATTATCAGAAAAAGAATAACATCTCAAAAATTTTTTGATACATTCTTACGTAGCGAAAAATCGTACGGTGGGGTACTAGTCACATCCATTTATTTTCAGTATTAACTTAGTTTAGACTTTGGGTGCGTTCAGGCGACCATAGCGGCTGACTGTCAGCAGAAATCGGCTGAGTGGTTATATCCAGCCGTGATAGAGAAAGCTTAGTAAATCTCTTAGAATGTTACAGGGTGTTCGATAACACAGTGGCAGACCAAACTTATGTTTTTTTTAATGGAACACCCTATATTTTATTTTATATTCGAAATCCTGTTAACTTCTCCATCACAAAAATATAAAGGTTTGTAATGTTATACAGGGTATTTACAAAGTTATAACCAATTTTATATGAAAATCGTAACAAGTTCAACTCCCTGTATAAATAAAAATAAGCACAACAGCAATGGTTTATTAATGCCATATTTTTTATTTATTGACAAAATTTTTAAGAATTATTGATATTGCTAATTTTTTTATATCAAATACAGGGTGAGTCAAAAGGCAAGTACATTATTTTCTCAGTAATGTTAAATGGAACACCCTGTATTTTATATAATTATTGAAAAGTGACATTAACGTACTTTAATATTTATATAACATTCCCTATATGCCCAAATTTATTAGTTTTCGAGATATTTTCATTTTTCAGAGCAAATTATTTTAGGTGTTTAAATTTATCTAAATTTTAAGTAAGCCATGACTGAATTGACAATTGAAGATTACTGATTATCAATCCGGTAATCAATGTAACACTGTAGCAAATGAAGAAATAAAAATAATTTATTAGTAATACATTTTACAAACAAAAACACAACCACTACATGCAACATTTTTGAAACAATTAAAAACTATCTTTTTATGTAAATGCACAAATAAACAAAGAAAATTTTACAAAAAAACACATAAACACAAAATACAACATTTTGTGAAGACAATTAAACACTACTTTTGTATGTAAATGTAACAATGTAACAAATTAAGAAAGAAACATAATTTATCAGTAATACATTTTGCAAAAAAACATGTTTGAAAAAATTAGAAGCTACTTTTAATCAAATATTTTTAATATTTAATTACATGAGGTGTTCAAAATTATCTCCTAACACATTTATGTACGCCTAAAAACGATCATTGAATGAGCTACTTACTCTACGGAGCATTTGTAAATTAACACATCGAAATACACTTTGTATTCTATTTTTCATCTCATCCCTTGTTGTTGGAGGTATTTTATAAACTTCATTATTAACGTAACCCCAAAAAAATCAGTCCAGTTTATTAAATTCTGGTGATTTGGGTGGCCACGCTACTGGTCCATTGAAAAATGAAAATATCTCGAAAACTAATAGATTTAGACATAGGGAATGTTATCTAAAAATTAAAGCACGGTAATGGTACTTTTCAATAGTGATATAAAATACAGGGTGTTCCATTTAAAATTACTGAGAAAATAATGTACTTGCGTTTTGACTCACCCTGTATTTGATATAAAGAAAATTAGCAATATCGACCATTCTTGAAAATTTTGACAATACGTTAAAAAATATGGCATTAACAAACCATTGTTGTTTTGCTTATTTTTATTTATACAGGGAGTTGAACTTGTTACGGTTTTCATATAAAATTGGTTATAACTTTGTAAATACCCTGTATAACATAACAAACCTTTATATTTTTGTGATGGAGAAGTTAACAGGATTTCTAATTTAAAATAAAATATAGGGTGTTCCATTTAAAAAAAAACATAAGTTTGGTCTGCCACTGTGTTATCGAACACCCTGTAACATTCTAACTAATTTTGTAATGTGAAGCTCAAAGGTGGCTAAAATTTTTGTTATTAACTTTTATTGCTATCTGTTACTATAGCGGAGCTATTGAGCTTTACCCTACTAATCAATCACCCTGTATAATAACCATTTTCAGAGGAGAAACAAACAGGAAGAAAAGTCTAAGAGTGTAAATTATCTACAAAAATATTATGTAGTTATCATAAAAATAAAAGTAATAAGATTACATACTATTACCTACTACATATTTACAAATGTGTTAATTAGGTACAGAGGAATGTTTCTGTGTAGGCGAATGTTTTATTTCCTATCACTGAGATAGAGATTTATTATAACCATATTATTAAGTTACTTTGATTTATATTGTGGTGTGCTTATGTTTGTTCTTTATAAACTTCAAATATTTTTAAATACGAATATTAGTACATTCTTTCACGGTTTTTGCTCTAAATTTTAAAGAACCTCTTGAATTGACATGAAATTTGGCATACGCATAGCTTACATGTCAAAGAAAAAAGTGATATCGTGCCGATGTGTGCCGAAAAAATATATGTCCAAAATAAGTCCGGAAATGGATAAACGGACTAATTTTAAGTAACTTTTGTTCTATAGAGCTTTTTCGCCAAGTCAACACTTTTCGAGTGAATATGTTCATTTTTCAACAAAATAACCACATTTTTAGACGGTTTTTTGCAAATAACTCAAAAAGTAAGTATTTTGCCGAAAAAAACGTTCTTAGCAAAAATATAGCCTGTAAAAAAGTAAAAAAAAAATGGTGTACGCGTGAGGTCTCTGGACCTCGTAGAACCAGAGTTAAAAGCCAATGAAAAATAGGTTCATATTCGCTAAATTTCAAATAGAATATTTCGACGTGAAATATCCAAAAAATTAAGCACTTTTTGGTGAAAACCCATTATAACTTTTTTAAAGTGTTTAAAAAAAGCTTTATTTCTGTTTTTATAAAAAGTTTCTAGCATCAAATTTAAGCAAGTTACGCTCAAAATAAAGTTGGTCCCTTTTGTTTTGGCAAAAAAAAATCGGGAAGACCACCCCCTAATTAGCAACTTAAATGAAATTAGTCGTTACCGCTCAACAAATTATTTTACTTAATGTTGTTTTTATATGATCTCTAAGTTTCATCGATTCAAAGTGCTTATTTAAAAAAAAAATGGTTTCAAAGTAAAATTTTCAAAAATTTTAATTTTGAAAAATATGCTTTTTTTCAAAATAACTTAAAAATTGTTAGAGATACGAAAAATCTCAAAAAACAAAAAAGTCAGCATTGCTTTTCTGAATATCCTGTATTCTTTTGTTTTTCTGTAAGACAAAAATTGATTACGATTTGGTGTTTCTAAATTTGCATACATTCGTGATCAGTGACTCGTTTAACCCCTTTTAACTACAGCCCTTCAAAAATAAGGACTTTGAACCGATGAAACTTACAGATCATATAAACAATACATACACGAGTCAAGAAACTTGTGAAGTCGTAACGATTAAGTTCATTTGAGATACTAATTAGGAGGTGATTGTCTCGATTTTTTTACCAAAAAAAAGGAACTAACTTTATTTTGGGCGTAACTTGTTTACTTTTGATGCTGATTTTTTTTTTATAAAACAAAAATGAAGCTTTTTTTAAACGCTTTAAATAAGTTGTAATGAGTTTTCCCCGAAATGTGCTTCATTTTTGGTTATTTCACGTTAAAATATTCCATTTGGAATTTGACGAATATGAACCTATTTTTCATTAGCTATAACTCTGCTTCTACTAGGTGTAGAGACGTGATATATACAACATTTTTTTTTTAAATTTTTTACAGGCTATATTTTTGCTAAGAACGTTTTTTTCGACAAAATACTTACTTTTTGAGTTATTTGCGAAAAACTGTCTAAAAGCGTGGTTATTTTGTTGAAAAAATGAACATATTCACTGGTAAATAACTCGAAAAATATTGACTTAATGAAAAAACTCTATAGAACAAAAGTTACTTACAATTAGTCAGTTTATCCATTTCCGAATTTACTTTGGTCGTATATTTTTTCACCCCCAAGGGGGGGGGGCGAAAACCACCCCCAGTGCAAGAACCACACATCGGCACAATATCACTTTTTTTCTTTGACTTGTTAGCTATGTGTATGCCAAATTTCATGTCAATCCAAACGGTTCTTTAAAATTTAGAGGTTTTGCAATATAGTGGAGTCCGCGAGTCTTTACCCGTGCGTCATCATTTAAAGCATACGAAATAAGCCGGAAATTTACTAAACGCAATAGCAAGTGACAGAAAGTGGGTATTATTCCGATCGCGGGTTATAGTATAAAATTTGACGTTATCAAATAAATAGAATGTCAAATTTAAGTTTTACTTTAAAATTTTAGTGCATAATTACAGCTACATTCGAAGTAGCTTAATAAATTATTTTATTATTATTGATTAATAAATAAACAAACAATTTATAAAAAAATTCAATAACGTATTTTCTTTTTGTTATTTTATTCACTTTGGCGGAACATTAAACACAAGCATTTCTTGTACGTTGTCACAGTTTATCGTAAAATAACATAAACTTATTCATAGATAGATATTTATTTATTTATCATAATAGATAATACACAAAACAGAAACATTGCACTCCACACCTGTACAAATTACATAAGAATTGTCAAGGCAAGGAGCGCTGTATAATTATCATAAAGTATTACAAAAAATTTTTACAAAAATCATAAAATCATCATAAAATTTCTAACTCCAATATAAAATTAGTTGTGAAAACAACTGTTTGTATATTATAAAAAAGTTCAAAATGCAAAAATTCGACAAAATAACAGCAAAAAATTCAACAAACTGACAGTCACAAAAGTAAACAAACGAAAACGTCAGAAATTGTACTTAAAAAATGTGAAAACATCCCCAGTCGTCTTTCTTTGTATCTATCTCTTTTCGATACACTGAGTCTAAATCGTTCATAAAAATAACATGTGTTTTTACTTAATAACATGCGGCAGCTGGTTTGTCATTAGATTCATGCGTGGAAGAGAATGAAGCTAGGTATTAATGACGCACGGGTAAAGACTCGCGGACTCAACTGTATATATTTATTGTAATACAAGTAAAGTTGTTCCAACGGATCGTTGCAGAAACGTAATGATTGATTTGCAAACAAGTTAAGTCAAAACATTTAGGGCCGGTTGTTCGAACGCTAATCAACAATGATCACTATCAAATATTTAATTACTGTCACAACTGTCAATGTCAACTTTGATTGGATTGCTGAAACCATAATTATTGATGAACAATTATGAAATCAGTTAATCAATTATGTTAATAATTGTTATGTTAATTGATTAACTAATTTCATAACTTATAATCATATGCAGTGCTGTTTTTGTAACAATAGAGGTTCCGGTACGGTATGTTCCGGGGGGTCTGGGGAGCGTTCATAAGGGGGGTCTGTCCCCGGGAAATCTTTTTAAATTTAGCCTCAATAAGGGCGTTTTAAAGCTATTTGGGAGCAAGGAAAAAATTCAGGAATTCGTCTATAATTTGGTTGTTTTTTTTTTTAATTTTTTGTCCCAAAAGGTGCCGGTACGGCGTACCGGCGCGTACCGTCACAATAACAGCACTGATCATATGCGTTTTCAGCAACCCAACCAAAGTTGACATTGACAGTTGTGACAGTAATTAAATATTTGATAGTGATCATTGTTGATTAGCGTTCGAACAACCGGCCCTAAGTAAAACGTATGTACGTCGGCACGTACTGTCAATGTAATTATTAGGAAATGGAGATTATCCCGGTGGACGTATTTTATTTAGTTATTTTATTGAAGTGTTTGATCTTTTTCATTATTGAGGAGATTGGTGGACACAACATTAAACAGCTTGAACATAATACCGACTATTACTAATATAGAGATAAATATATAAACGGTAATAAATAATAAAAAAAACAACGAGTTAAACAGTAATTTCTAAAATAAACAAGTCTCCGTTATACAGAACTAGAGCCAGATTCTATAGTATTATGACAATTTGTAGGTTAAAAAGTATTACTTGTCTCATTAAGTTAAAAATAAATAATTACCGGAAGTAATCAAATAAGAGAGCTACAATTACAGTTAGAGCAACAGTCGTTCTAACAATAGGGGACTTGCATAAAATTTTAAATTCGAAAAAAATGTTATAAATCACAACAGAACATAATTTAGAACATGTATCAAAGATAAAAAAATTATTGTTTTTGTGTTCCGTTTGGCCCCTAAAGACAATTCTAAATTCAAATTAAAGCAGCTAGCCCAAAACTCATCGTGACGTCATATGGTTAATGTTTACATTCTGCACCAACAAAGTAAACAAAATTGTATATAATTTTAAATTAGACATTATAAACGTCAGTAGAAAATACAACTATGTGACGTCACGAGTGTTTTTGATCGTTTGAACTATTCATAGAAAACAATCTCAACAAACTGGTATATATTATTAAAATGACATACGATAAATGTCATTAGAATATAAATATTTTTCCCTTATTCCGCGACGATGAGCTGGTCAAATACCCAAGTAGGTGGAGGCCAATAAACTAAAGAAGGAGAAGAAGAATATACCTAAATATAGCCATAAACGTAACCATATAGTAAAAATATGTGACGTCACGGGTCGTCTGAATTATTTTAAATTACAGAAGATTTTAAATTTGTATTTCTAGTTTTTGAAGCGTGAAATTTTGGAAATCTCATTTTTAAACAAAACTGAACATTATAATGTAATATAAAAAATGTGCAAGTTCCCTATTATGTTTTGAACATAAAAATTACAATGAAATGTAAGAACAAACATAGATAATGATAAACGTCAAAGTTCCTATTAAATAACGTATCAAAGGCATACCATATTGTTTACCCTTGTTTAACTTATTGTATTTTTTTTTTGCACAAGCTGCTAAGAGCGTATATAGGCGCAAAATTTCGGGCCAATGCTTGTTAAATGCCTATGCCAATGCATAATTGCGATGTCCGAAAGTGACTTAAAATAAACGAAAAGTTCCTTTTGAATGAGATATTTGAAATTAAAAATCACACTCGATTTTCTCTTCTTTTTCACCCATGTAACTTATTAAAATAAACATTATAGAGGTTTTCAGGGACTTCGGCCCTCGGTAATAATGTAATCTTTCGTTCTGCGTTTAAATTTTTTAAAAATACCTATTAGTTTTCTCAGCATTCCAAAAAATGAATTCATTTAAAAAGCATTGGCCCGAAATTTTGTGCCTACGCTCTTAATTTTACGACACTAGTTTCTGTGAGTAAAAAAGAGACCTAGTAAAAAAAGTAATTCGTGAGTAATTTTATGCTTGTGAAGAGATCCCCCGGAACAACTGTAATGTGTATTGTTAAAAATCTAATGACGCATATTCACACCTGGGTTAAATAGCTATTTGTATAACAAGGGAGGAAAGTGCTACTTTTCCTCCCGAGAATGAAGTTTACTGCCCGACGCGTAGCGGAGGGCAGTAATCATTCAAGGAAGGAAAAGGCACTTTACTCCCATGTTATACATATTGTTTTTCCACCTTCCTCAAATAACAAGTCATGTTTTCATTGTTACTTAATTTATTTATGTAACTAACCGACAAAATTTATTAGAACTAAAACTAACAAGTACGTACAATATAACTGTCAACTGTCAAATATAAGTCAAATTAATAATGTAAACATTGTTAAATCAAAATAACAATTTACTGTTTTTTACCATTCTGCAAAATACAGAGTGTTTTATAAATAAACGTTAAAATGTATAGAAACTTACGTAATAGAAAATAGATATTGTACAGGGCGTCAATAAGTTACATTTCATGAATGAAATACCATGACGTCACTTTTACTTTTCCTCCCTAGGGAGGAAAAATATTTTGCTCCCTACAATCATGTCCGGAAAAGTATACTTTCGGTAGAGGTAGGTGGAAATAGCTATTTGTATAACAAGGGAGGAAAGTGCTACTTTTCCTCCCGAGAATGAAGTTTACTGCCCGACGCGTAGCGGAGGGCAGTAATCATTCAAGGGAGGAAAAGGCACTTTACTCCCATGTTATACATATGGTTTTTCCACCTTCCTCAAATAACAAGTCATTTTTTTATTTTTACTTAATTTATTTATGTAACTAACCAACAAAATTTATTAGAACTAAAACTAGCAAGTAGGTACAATATAACTGTCAACTGTCAAATATAAGTCAAATTATTAATGTAAACATTGTTAAATCAAAATAACAATTTACTGTTTTTTACCATTCTGCAAAATAATTCTGTTTTATAAATAAACGTTAAATGTATAGATACTTACGTAATAGAAAATAGATATTGTACAGGGCGTCAATAAGTTATATTTCATGAATGACGTCACTTTTACTTTTCCTCCCTAGGGAGGAAAAATATTTTCCTCCCTAGGGAGGAAAAGTACAACTTTGCTCCCTACAATCAGGTCCGGAAAAGTATACTTTCGGTAGAGGTAGGTGGAAAAAAAGTTTACGTGAATGCAAGTGACGTGGGATCCCTGTTATACTAACATTTTGACCTCTCATTCCATCAGTCAATCATGCACATGTTCCTAAGATAATTTCTAATATATTTGTGCGAAAATATCTACTTAAAAATCTAACTATTCGTCTCATCGGTAGTGGGAGCACGCAAAATAGGATTATATTTTGCGTGTTCCCACTACAGTAGCGATCTTTAAAGTAGGTGTGAATGCAATATTAAATAAACATAAATATGAGTAATTTCTAATATTTTGGTTTTTTATTTCTAAGTTATGTTATTATTTCAATAAAAATTATGAAGCTTTTATTTTCTATTGGTTCAATCATTTGGTTGGGAAATGTATACAATTACAAATGTTATAAAATTATTGATAAAAATAAATTATGATAGCTTAATCAAGTTACCCAAGTTGTGCAATATTATTTTGTACTTATCTTTATGTGTATGTCTGATATGCCCGTGTCTAGTGTTTTCTATTTCCGGTTGTGACCTTAAGTAGTGCTATACACTATACGACTAGTATCGTACTGATTTTTTACTACAATCTTTTTTAATCTAGTCCAGAAAGCCACTGCGCATCCGCTAGGAAAAATATTCCTATTCGGATTTTTTGCACAATCTTACTCAAATGGGACAAATTTGCATGTTGCCAGGTCCAAAAGTGGGTCAAAATTTTTTTAAACGTTTTTTTGTTTTTTTTTTTAAAGTTTTTTTTTTGGCATCGAACAAGTTTTTTAGGTTTTTTGGATAATTTCAAACAGAAAAGGTCTTTAGTAACTTTTCTCTAAAGTTGATAGTTTTTGACATATAAGCGATTAAATATTTAAAAAAACCTATACAGAAGTAAAAACTTCAAATTGTATTTTGGTATAAAATCGTTTATTTAAAAACTATCTAAAAGTCATCCACATGGATTGCAAAACGTTTTCGTTCTGAACAGAACATCTTCAGTGCATTCCGCAAAGTAGTTGTAACTAGCACACCAATGAAGGTGGTAACTTCATAATATATGGCTTACATTATAACTTTTGATAAAATATTGTGACTACAAGTCGATGTTACAAGATTAAATTATGTATGTGCCTAAAGAGCAACATGCTTCCCTGCTCGAAAAAACTAGGTACTTGCCATTTGAATTAGCACAGACCAACTGAATTTTTTTTTTTTTGGAGTTGGTCTGTGCTAATTCAAATGGCAAGTACCTAGTTTTTTCGAGCAGGGAAGCATGTTGCTCTTTAGGCACATACATAATTTAATCTTGTAACATCGACTTGTAGTCACAATATTTTATCAAAAGTTATAATGTAAGCCATATATTATGAAGTTACCACCTTCATTGGTGTGCTAGTTACAACTACTTTGCGGAATGCACTGAAGATGTTCTGTTCAGAACGAAAACGTTTTGCAATCCATGTGGATGACTTTTAGATAGTTTTTAAATAAACGATTTTATACCAAAATACAATTTGAAGTTTTTACTTCTGTATAGGTTTTTTTAAACTATGGTATACAGCCAACTATTGGGATTTTCCCATTGATTTTAAAAATTTAAAAATTGCGAAATCGGCCATTTTTAACCCTCAGAAACTATGTGAAAAACTGAAAATTTCAATGTTGCCAAGGTAAGAAGATATTTTTAAACATCGATTGATCACATCCCGAAGAGTTTTTTGCAATACAATATCGAAAACCCCTTTGTTTTTTAATTGCCAATCAAGCGGGTGCTTGATTGGCAACCGTTGCATGTATATGTAACATGTGTAAATATATGTGCGGAAAAATATTTCGATTCAATTTTTTTTCACCATCTTGCTTGAAAATATCCCCTCTTAACAAATTTGTATGTTGCCAGGATCAAAAAGTCAAAAAATTTTTTTAAACGTTTGTTTTTTGTTTTTTCCTAAAACTAATTTTTTGCATCGGACAAATTTTTTTCGGTTTTTTGGATCATTCCAAATAGAAAATATCTTAAGTGACTTTTCTGTAAATGTGATAGTTTTCGAGATATAAGCGGTTAAAAATTTAAAAATTGCAAAATCGGCCATTTTTTAACCCTCAAAAACTATGTAAAACACCGAAAATTTCAATGATACCAAGGTACGTAGATATTCTAAAAATATCGATTGATGAAGTCCCGAAGAGCTTTTTGCAATACAATATCGAAAACCCCTGTGTTTTTGAATTGCTAGTCAAGCGGTCGCTACACTATTTTTAACCGTTGCTTTGCATGTATACAACATTGTATGTAATATGCGTAAATATATTTGCGGAAAAATATTCTGATTCAATTTTTTTTTACCATCTTGCTTAAAAAGGTTCCCTATTAACAAATTTGCATGTTGCCAGGGTCAAAAATGTGTCAAAAAAAATTTAAACAATTTTTTCTCCGATTACATAATATAGGTACACATACAACGGTTGAAAATAGTGTCGCTCCCGCTTTATTAGCAATTAAAAAACGAAGTCGTTTTCGATACTGTATTGCAAAAAGCTCTTCGGGGTTTTATCAATCGATATTCTTAGAATATCTACGTACCTTGGTATCATTGAAATTTTTGGTGTTTCACATAGTTTTTGAGTGTTAAAAATGGCCGATTTTGCAATTTTTAAAATTTCAATCGCTTATATGTGGAAAACTATCACATTTACAGAAAAGTCACTTAAGGTCTTTTCTATTTGGAATGATCCAAAAAAACCTAAAAAAAATTTGCCCGATGCAAAAAAATAGTTTTAGGAAAAAACAAAAAACAAACGATTAAAAATTTTTTTGACTTTTTGATCCTGGCAACAAACAAATTTGTTAAGAGGGGATATTTTCAAGAAAGATGGTGAAAAAAAATTGAATCGAAATATTTTTCCGCACATATTGCAGCCGCCTACGAAAGTATAACTCCGAAAAATGCCGGTAAAAGTAGAACTTTCAATAAACGCCGCGAAAAATATTATTTTCGATTATATGATTGTGAAAATTATAATCCCTAATAAAGTGTTAACGAAAAAATTTATTTTTTGAGGAGTATCAGCAAAAAACATCATTTCTGTTTGTGGGTCCACTAAAATTATAATTACTAAAAAGTTCTCAGAAATAATTGTTTTGGTCGGCAAAAACAGAAACAGAAAGGGAAATAATTGTTTTCGTCGGCATCTATTATGAACTAAATATTTTCGTTATAAATATTTTGGGAGTTATAATCTTTGCGGACACGCCTATAAAAAAATTGTATCGCCAACACTTATCAAAGAGTTATTATTTTCACTGGAAATGTATTAGGAATCACATTAATCATAGGTACCAGCGATATATTTACGCATTTTTAACTATTTATAATGGGAAATAAGCCACAATTTATTAAAAAATGATTTTTATTAACGTTTCGACGCCCAAATCGGGTGCCGTTGTCAAAATACAAAATACTACTAACAGAAACAAAAATGTTGTTGCTTAGTAAAAAAATTCTTCTAATAATTTATTTAATTTGACTCATTTATATCGTTAATAAAAATCATTTTTTAATAAATTGTGGCTTATTTCCCATTATAAATAGTTAAAATTGTAAAAATGCCACAAGAAAATAGCTTCAGAATATTTACGCATGTTACATATACATGCAACGGTTGCCAATCAAACGCCCGCTTGATTGGCAATTAAAAAACAAAAGGGTTTTCGATATTGTATTGCAAAAAACTCTTCGGGATTTCATCAATCGATGTTCAAAGAATACCTTCTTACCTTGGTAACGTCGAAATTTTCAGTTTTTCACATAGTTTCTGAGGGTTAAAAACGGTTGATTTCGCAATTTTTAAATTTTTAATCGCTTATATGTCAAAAACTATCAACTTTAGAGAAAAGTCACTAAAGACCTTTTGTGCAAAAATCCGAATCGGAATATTTTTACTAGTGGATGCGCAGTGGCTAGCTGGACTAATCAGTTTGTCTTGTTCATTGACTATAATATTTCGTTGTTTATCAAGTACATCACTTGTGGTTGACCTATATGGTCTAGTTACTTCTTGCACCTTTTTGTTAAACATGTCATTCTTTTTCAACAGTTCTTCCATTTTGAGACATTTGCTGCGGTACCATTTAAAATTAAAATGGCCATAACTTTGATTCTAGAGCACCTAAAGCTTAGCTTAGACGCTTAAAATTTAGGTTTTTTTATCTATTTTAATAATTTAAAAGTTTAATTTAAACATTGCATATTAATCAAACAGATGAAAGAAATCATTAACGACAACTTATGTTTGCTTATTTATGAAACCAAAACTGGCCAAGGCTCGGGCCAAGAAACACAAAAAAGGCTCGGGCCAAGAAATCTAATACGTAGAGATTGTTGTATACGTATAAAACTACTGGGCCTGGATCCCGCGTACCAAAAAAAAGTTGATTAATTTAACAAGCTGAAAATTTGTTGATAGCAAGCTGAAAAGTTGTTAATAGCTTAACGGTGTCTAGTCGGACAAACTTTGATGTATGGGAACACTGGAACAGGGAAGTTTTAATTGTGGAATGTGTCATCATGACAAATTTATGATTGTTAAAACTAGCAGGTTGTTTTTAAGTTTATTCAAGAGGAAACTTTATATAACATATGAAAAAATGGGACATCTTGGATATTAGTGCACCCTATGTAACGCACAGCTGAATCTTATGTTTGTGCGTCACAGTGTTGCCATGCTATTTCTTTCATAATTTCAATCAATGTTAAATGTACCTACAAGAATAATAGAATAAGAACGTTTACTTCTCCGTCATATACTAGATAGAATGACAAATGAGGTGTCAAATGAAAGCTTATAATCCAAGAATAGTACTAAAGGTGAGAAATTAGACATAGATTGTCTGTCCCTCAAAAAATAAGCGTTATGTTGGGGATTTCTAATGTCGACATTAAAAGTTGCACTATTTTTTTTTCTATACAACATTTTGATTTAAAACTTACCAGAAAACTTCTTTGTACTCTCTACTTTCAAATAAACGTGATTAAGAAGCTAAATTTTAAACTTCGTCACACATCTTTTGCGATTAAACTTTGCAATGCACAAATCCGCACCTTTTTCTTTGAAAAATTCATAACCTTTATCATGATAAGAATAAAAACTTGAAGCAGGTACCTTTGTCTTCAGAAATGATAGAGCTATATACTGTAAAAATTTCAGAAAAAAATATTAAAATGGAACAGAGTTGTAGCGAGGTAAACGCAAAAAACGTGATTTCATTTTTTTTTATTTTTAGGTTAAAATTGCGATTTTGACAATGTTCCCCCACATAAAATTCAAAATAAACCTCATTTTCGTTTTCAGCACCCTCGAAAAAATAAAGTATGAATGAAATTAGCCATTCACCCCTCCGTGGTCAGTATCTCGAAAACTAAGCGCTTTTTTGAGGGTGTCCCGCTCGCATCTAAACATTCCGTATATGTATTTGGACCATAGGAGTTTTCTATTGGTTCGTTGCAGCACGCGGTAATATTTTAACCAATAGACGGCGAGGTTCCAGATGCATATACGGAATGTTAGTCGGTCCCACCGAAAAAGATAAGTTTTTTTAGAGTCTTTTAAAAGGAGATTGATTTTAAAATACTTGTTACTGTATTATTAAATAAAAATAAAACAATTATAGTATTTCGAATGTTATTTGGTGCGAAATTCATATGCGGAATGTTAATTATTCGTAGACCAAAATAAATATATAAACCAGAATAAATAATATTTAAAACACAACCGCAAATGATACAACCAAGTTAACATTTATTTTCGTCTGATAGCACACAGCCCTAACTTCAACAGAATTGAATTGAATAGCTGAAACAGATCTAAACATACTTAACAACACGTGCAAGTCATTAAAAATTCTGAGAAAGCGAAACCTTAGTCAAATAAAGAAATTGTCTCTCAAATCTATACCATCCCATTTATGAATTTCGCACCAAATAGGTACCTAATCATTGTTTTATTTTTATTTAATAATACAGTAACAAGTATTTTAAAATCAATCTCCTTTTAAAAATCTCTAAAAAAACTTATCTTTTTCGGTGTACGATATTTAACATTCCGTATATGAATTTGGGACCGACTAACATTCCGTATATGCATCTGGAACCTCGCCGCTTATTGGTTAAAATATTACCGCGTGCTGCAACGAACCAATAGAAAACTCCTATGGTCCAAATACATATACGGAATGTTTAGATGCGTCCCGCTCGTGTATAATATCACAAAAAATTGTAACGTGATAGTATGAAAAAATAGAGGATACGGCAAGAGTGTTACAAGTGATGGTCGGATCCAATGCCAAAATCTACACAGACATATTAGGGTGCACTAATATCCAAGATGTCCAAAAAATGTTTGTCCGACAAATATGTTGGGCATTTTTTCAAAATTATTTCGCACATCATATTTGACACATTATTTGGTTGAAACATCTCATTTTTGTTGGCAAAAATATATTAATTTGTCTGGACTAAATTACAGTTCTGTTTATCTTAAAAAGGATATATTATTACTATCAACATTCACACTGTGTTGCCAAACTGAATTTAGTTATTTTCGATGAAAATTTTCCCACCGATCTCCGAGGGTACTATAACAAATCAGTTGGGAAATTCTGCCCGACAAAATACATGAGACGTTTTCGTAGTCTGACGTTAGAAACCTGTAACCTGTTCCACAATTAAAACTTCCCCTGTTCCAGTGTTTCCGTACATCAAAGTTTGTCCGACTAGATAGCGTTAAGTTATTAATAAATTTTCAGCTTGCTATTTCAACAAAAGCAGTTTACAAATTTTCGAAAAATTGGCCACATTTATACACCTGCATTTTCGAATATACTATACTAAATTTACAATCAAGATGCAGTAGAAGTAAACAAACCAAGACACGTTAAATGCTACTAAATAGGAGCACTCTCGAATCATAATTTACAATGTACATAAATATATACATTGTAAATCCCAAATCATGATTTCCAAAGTTTATACATTGTAAATTATGATTCGGGAGTGCTCCTATTTAGTAGCATTTAACGTGTCTTGGTTTGTTTACTTCTACTGCATCTTGATTGTAAATTTAGTATAGAAGGATTTTAATTTACAAAAATACACGTTTGAAAAGTATTTAAGAACCCTTTCATTTGCCGGTTTCTACATTTTTCCCCGTTTAGTTAAATTTTGACAATTAGTTGAACATCATAAAATTTTGTTTTAAGTTTTCTTCGTCTTCTTAGCCATAAAATATAATGTATCTTTTGCGGATTTGCAAATTATTTCATCAAAAAGTCGACATTATAACTATAACAAGAAAAGTGAGACCTTGTGCTATTCGCGGTGTGCAAGTACTTAGAGAGGATACGAGAAGCGATCGTGCGCGAATAGCGGAGAAATATTGCTAAAATAAACTTTCTTAAAGAATTCATATTGTCAATTGAAATTGTCAAATTGACGATATTTCATACCTACTGTCATTAAAGAAGAAAAATTATATAGGTATTGCTCCACAATATTGATATATGAGATATGCAATTATTATATAAAGGTAAATTTAATTAATTGTATTTTGCTTGCAGTACTGCATTTTAATAACTAATTTTATTTACTGCATACAATTGTTTACGTTTTAATAACATAACCTGAATCTTATTTTTTTTCTTATTTTTTTGGACTATGGCCTTGACAATTATCCAGTATCCAGGACTAATATAATTGGCCAATATAATTAAAAGTGCGAAAAATGTTGCTGAGCCACGCTGAGCGTAGAAACCAGGTGTCGCTTTGCCGAACTTGCACGGTCCCAATAAGTACACTGGGCTCAGAGATATAGCTCTTCAAATATAGTGTAAAACCCCTTGTGTTTACCCCTTCGGGGAGCATATCTCATGCCCAAGGTCACTTAGAGGGCTAAAAAATAGCTATAGGCTACTTTTTTAAGGTACGCTAATATACTAAAATTTGGTAAAAATCTGCGGGCCCCCACCCCTCCCCGGAAATAATAAAACAATAGTATTGGATCTCTGTATCACCCTGTATGTTTAATACCTCACGCATATTAACCTTTAATGTTTTCGCACGTCGCGGAGTAGTAACGAGTATCGGTGAATTAAAATCATGACATTGGCCACATTCTGCAATCCAAAATAAATCCAACGACCTTATTGCTAATAATAGCGTGATGTTTGATACTGAGGGCTTTGTCCTCTACAATCTGTTGAAGATAAAAGATGAACAGATAAAAGATAGCCAAAATTTTTGTTTACATATTATAATGTTGAAATTGTTGTTAAAATAATTGTAACCTGTACTTTCCATTTGATTTATTTGTATGTTTAGAATGTGCCAACTGCTTAAAATATTTATAGTATGATACAATTATTGATCCAAATAATGGCATAACCCAGACATCCAAAGTGAAAGTTATTCTCCAACACCAAATTGTTCTATATGGTCCACATAATGTTCAGAAAAAAGGCACACCATTTTGAGCGTCGGGTTTGGGGGGGGGGGGGGAGAAATCGGTAAATTCGTAGTTTTTTACGTTTTTCGTCAATATTTCTAAAAATATGCGGTTTAGCATGAACAACCTTCTATACAAAAATGTTCTACATTAAATTTGAAATAAAAAAGGCCCTATGCATAATTCTTCTAAAATGAACGGTTCCAAAGTTACGGAGGTAGTATAATATAATTGGTCCAAAAAAAGGCCTAACCCAGACATCCAAAGTAAAAGTTTTCCTCCAACACTAAATTGTTCTATATGGTCCACATATTCTTAAGTAAAAAGTTACACCATTTTGAGCGTCCGATTTGGGGGTGATAGGGGAGAAGTTGGTAAATTAGTACAGTGGAACCCCGATAAGTCGGCCCCCGATAACCCGGAAATCCGGCTAACCCGGACCGATTTTCATCAGACAAACATTTGAACAAATAAACAATTTAACAATTTTATCAAATAAAAATGTATGTAGGCAAAATAATATTTGAGAGATAATAATGTGTATTTGCGTTGAACTATACGATAGTAAAGATGATTCATGGCACCCGGCGGCAGAGCGACCGTCTCGGCTTATCGGAAGGAACAGGTATATGTCTGTATTCCTTTTCCTTTATTTATGTCAAACTGTCTTAGCATTGTTTAAAATAGACTAAAAGACTATTTAAAAAATTCTTTTTTAAAACAATGGTCTTAGCCTGTTCTTAAATAACAACAATGTTCCTTGTGACCGTATTGTGTGTAGTACAGTCGCGTCGTATTGTTCACTTTCGTTCTGTAATCGTGCTTCAGATTGTGTTTGCATGTTTTTTGTCTACGTAATGGCAACAAAACGTCAAAATGTTGTAGTGACAATGGAAAAGAAACTAGAAGCATTACGTAGGATTGATAAAGGCGAACTTTAAATTCAATTTATTGCAGCATCATATGATGGTGTCGGTTCATCTACTGAGTTTTTTTACGAAGAAATGAACAATACTCTACACTCTGTACAACTATACGTAATTTAGATGTGTACTGTGCATATGTGTTTCATGTTTTTGTCATTATAATGGAGGTTATCTGTAAGTATACCGTATTTTATTAATTTTTGCCATATTCCCCGGGTAACCCGGATTTTCGATAACCCGGATTTTCGATAACCCGGATCGGCCGCGGTCCCGATTAATCCGAGTTATCGAGGTTCCACTGTAGTTTTCTTACGTTTTTCGTCAATATTTCTAAAACTATGCTTTAGCGTAAATAATGTTCTATAGAAAAATGTTCTACATAAAATTTAAAACAAAAAAAGGTCCGATACATAATTGTTATAAAATCAACGGTTCCAGAGTTACGGAGGGTGAAAAGTGGAGGTTTTCGATACTTTTTATATTATTTGGGCAATAGTGGGTAGCTAGGTTTGCTACCCACCAAGTTTAAAACCATAGATTTTAAAATGTAATTGGTTGAAATATTGTTTGAATGTATTATTTGTGAATATTTTCATATTCTTAAAGAAGATTTATCATTAAATATAAAGAGTAAAATTTGCAGAGAAGTTTAAGGTACTAGTACACTTTAGAAGACCAAAAATAATCATTTTTTTTTCATAATTTTTTTTCTCAGAACCTTTATTAGAAATGAACATAAAACTTTTTACATATTAAATTTTACTTATTATATATTGATATTTTATTTTACATATTATATCTAACCCTTAGAGAGTACAAAAAATATATATTTTTTCATTTATGCGCGTACACTAATATTGTAGAGGGCGTAAAAGTCGAGGCCTCGAAAAATGATGGCGGACAGTTAATCTCAGGATTGGGATATCTGAAACAAAAAAATCGTATTGCATTTGAAAAAGGAAGGTTTCTTACGTGACAATTTACCACAATTTGACCAAAAAATAAAAAATAAATATTTTTTAACCATGAAAAACTAAAGGAAAACGGGCGATTTTTTCACAAAAATTTTTCAAATTTCCGTAAAATTTTTTCTTTGCGGAATTTTTCACTAACGGTGGTAAATTGTCACGTACGAAACCTTCCTTTTTCAAATGCCGTACGATTTTTTTGTTTCAGAGATTTCTATCCTAAGATTAACTGTCCTCCATCGGAACTACTTTTTTTAAAGGCTTCGACTTTGGCACCCTCTACAATATTAGTGTACGTGCATAAATGAAAAAATATATATTTTTTGTATTCTCTAAGAGTTAAATATGTAAAAAGTTTTATGTTCATTTCTAATAAATGTTCTGAGAAAAAGAATCTAAAAAAAAAATTCTAAAGTGTACTTAGTACCTTAAGCACTACAATATCATATAAAACTTTTTCAACCTTCAATTTTGAAAAGTGTTAGAAATGACATGTAAATTCAAACTTTGAACAACCATATCTCATTAAATTTTTGTAATACTAAAATTAAAAAAAGACAAAAATTTTAAGTAAAAAAACCTACAATTATTTACATTAAACGTTTTATGTATTATGAATAGTTTTTGATTTATTTAAACAAAAAGGCAATTTTTTTTAAATTTCAAAAATGCAACTTTTACTTTAATGAAATAATTTTTCTAAAATAAGCCAACCTGTCAAATCGCTTGAATTATGCAATTAAATAAATGTTAAATGGGTTATCGTTACTTTCAATGGGGGGTGATAATGTCAAGGGTGTCATTTTTTTCACAAAACTTAGACTTTCGTAGAAGAGAAGTGAATTTTTATGCAAAGTTCTTTTACTAGTGCTCATTTGAAACATATTTTTTTGTATTTTCAAAATATCTGTTAAGTTTTCTTCAGAAATTTTACTATTTTCAAGTTCTTTAAGGTTGAAGGTTTCAAAAATACCATGGACAGAGAGAGTAACAAATCAAGATGTTTTGCTGAAGATGGGGAAGGAATGCATAAAAACCATACAAACGAGAAAACTGGAATATCTAGGCCACTTAATGAGAGGGGAAAAGTACTCCCTGCTAAGGCTCATAATCCAAGGAAAAATCTCGGGAAAGGGAAATGTGGGATATGGGAGGATTTCCTGGTTGCGAAATTTAAGGGAATGGTACGGGTGCAGTTCAATACAATTGTTCAGAGCTGCAGTCAACAAAGTTAAGATTGCTGTGATGGTAGCAAATCTCCGATAGGAGACGGTACTGCAAGAAGAAGAAGAAGTTTCAAATTTCAGGATTCTCGAAAAACATTCGAGCTTCAACAAGCATAACTCGATTGGTATTTAGTTTACAGAAGAAATCAGTTTCTTTGTTTTTTTATCAGCCAAATTTTTATTCTAAATATTTTTTCCGATAAATTTTTTTCCGAAATATTTTTTCCGATGAAATTTTTTTAGTTATTCGTGAAAAACTGTAAGAAAACATGCATTTTTTTCAATTAAAAATGGAGAGGTTTAATGGTGAATAATTAAGAAAGTATCAACTCTAGAAAAAAAAAATTCATAGCACAAAAATTGCTTAGAATTAGTAAATTTATCGACTTCCCTCCATTTTTATTTGGATTAAAAAACTTTTCAACCCCTAGAAAGTCATTAGTCCTATCGCCAGGAGGGGTACAACGCCCTCCTTTATTCAGATGGACTTACCCAAGTTTTTTTTATGTATGACCCGTAGAACACGAATTTTTGGGTAACAGTTGATCCGGATGTCGGGATGTCATTTTGCCGCTTATCACTGCATACAAAACAATTGTCCAAAGAATTAAACCATTTTATAGTAAAGCTGACAATTTCGTAATAACCAAAGAGATGAAATAAGCTTTAGTTGGTAGGAGTTATTTTGTTATGCACCACTGTCAAACTCACAGTGAGGGGAAAACATTCCTAAAAAAATACCACAAATTCTGCAAATGTTGTATGTCTGATTTAGTACTAAATGTATACTTGCTTTACTATATAGTTTATATTTGATTTAAACCTTATTCGAATGTACCACAATATTACTAATCTGTATCTCTTATTTGTCTTATTACCATTAATCTTATTTTATATTTTTTTTTGTTTCAGTACTTGCGAGTCAACTAGAAACGGTAAACGCTGCATGTCGTATACTATTAAAGTATCTGCTTAGTGCTCTCAGTAGCGCATGTAGCGAAACCAATCCGAGCAGTGCCCAAATCGAACGATATTTAAATGCTATTAAAGTACTTTGCATAGGTACTGGACTGCTGTCCACCACGGAGGTCACCGTCCTCGTCGACAGTATGAAGGGAGAAAATTTACCCCAACAGAACCCAGTGCCTTCAGGTAAGCTTGATTGTTTGTTAGTAATCAGGTACTTTCTACAAGGCATGTTTTTACACTAAGTAACTAGTTTTGAAACAAACATAGATATGTCCTAAGATAAGTTTTTTAATCGCTCATAGAGGTCTACTTCTAAGTCTAGAGTCTTTTTTTAATTGCCGTATTGCAAGAATGCATGTGGCGGAAATGAGAATGCTTAGATGGATAAGTCATCATCATCATCACGTAGTGCTACAACTCTGGGTGGGTCCTGGCTGACTGTACACCTTTCTTCCAATTTGTTCGGTCTTCCATCAACCAAGGGTCAAATGGAATGTTCATTTTTCGGAGATCTGCTTGGATGTTATCTATCCATCGCATTATGGGACGGCCGAGTGGTCTTTTGCCTGTAGGAATCTCCTCCCATACCAGTCTTACAAGTCTCTCGTTATGAAGTCTGTGCACGTGGCCTGCCCATCGTAGTCGCTGTGATTTAATTTCTTGGACAATGTCGGTGTCATTGTAGAGTGCTTTTAATTCGAAGTTGGTTCTGATCCTATACTGGTTTGTGTTAATGTCGTGGTGAGGTCCGAAATTTTTTTTAAGTATTTTTCGTTCAAAACGTCTGAGCTTTTCTTCGTTTGATTTGGTCATGGTCCACGTTTCGCAACCATATGTTAGTACAGGTCTGACGATGGATTTATAGATTTTGATCTTGGAACTTCTTGTAAGATTTTTTGATTTTATAAGCTTATCCAGTGCGAATAGACAGCGATTTGCTGATTGGATTCTGTCTTTTATTTCTTCAGTAACATCGATGTCAGCTGTGATTACGGCCCCCAGATACTTAAAACGTTGTACTCTTTCGAAATTGAAGGTGTTGACCGTCACATTTTGTCCTATCCTGTCTCTTCGTGTCGTTCTATGATGGATAAGTGGTGTAACAAAAAGGATTACATTTCTAGGGGTGGCACTTTGGCACAATAAGCCCATGAGGCTGCAGTGCCATCGGAGACATATGTCAGACGACCTCCAAAAAAAAAAAAAAAAAAAAAAAGGGGTGGCACTAGTGATGCCAAAATGAGGGAGCCTAGGTTAAGATGGTTTGTTCGTGTTCAATGTCGAGACGTTAGGCACCCAATACGAAGAATTGCTGAACTGCGGGTTCCTGGAGGAAGTAGGAAAGGAAGACTTGGGGGGAGACGCTTAGGCAGGACATGTCTGCAAAGGGGATTGATGTTGATATGATCCAAGATATAAAATGAAGAAATGCAATTAGAGGAGCCGACCCCGCATAGAGATAATGGCAAAGAGAATGATGATGTATTGCAAGACTCCAGTAAGAGCCTAGAAGGTATCTATTGAGGTCTGGCAGGCAGCGGTGGAGGAAATTTTTTTTAGACACCTAATGTCACGGATCAAGACACCCTGGCAGCTTCTGACGGAGTATGACACTAGGCTAGAAGATCCCAGGGTAGTGCCGAATTAACTGTGTTCCGGCTAAAACCTAACCACCGCTCCAGACTGGTGGTCTCACCATTCCACGAAAACTAAAAATCATGTGTTAACCATCATCTTAAAAAAATAAAATTGTATTATATTCTATTAAGCTAATATACAGTGCTAGTGAAAAGTCCCCTCCATCTTTTGAACGGTTATATGTCTTATAAGAGTGAAATGAACGGGAAATGAGGAAATAAACGGATGAAGGCTTCTCAAATAGTCATAACTGTTGACGTAATAGTAATGTGTGACGTTACATAACCATTTTGATCAACACTTTTAAATAGGATCTTATGGCAAGCCATGTCTTGTTTGAAAGGTATTGAAAATACTTATTCAATCATAGTAATTTTGTTTGGGTTTAAGTTGATTTTGACGAATAAATAAATAAATATAATATTGTAGGTTCTCATTTAATTAATAAAGATTCGCACGTCCGCCTATTTATTTATCAAAAAAGTTAAAATAGTTTTTACGTCAACGTCAACTTTTTTGACAGATAACTACGGGCGGACGTTTGAATCTTTATTAATTAAAAAATGTGAAACTACAATATAGTATTTATTTAATTTATTCATCAGAATCAACTTAAAGCCAAACAAAATTAGTATGACTGAATAAGTATTTTCAAACAAGACATGACTTGCCATAAGCTCCCAATTTAAAATTATCGGTAACGTCATCTGTCACTATTACGTCACCTGTCATGACTAGTTGAGAATCCTACGTCCGTTCATTTCCTCCCTCCAAATTCCACTATTATAAATACATATAACTACTAATAGGGAGTTTTTGTGCAGCCAAATACGTATACGTAACGTATCTTTTTGACATACATATAAGCATGCGCATTAATGGTTGAACTCCCGTATCTCGATACGTATTACCTAAAGTAAAGCTCCGATACGTACGTTCAGACGCATCCCTATCGAGACGAAAGTTACCGAATGCACAAGAGGATCTTACCCGATTGCGGCGATTACCTACCAAATCAACATTTCATCAGAGCAGCGGATTACCCGTTTATAAACATTTAAGGTTATAGTGGTTTAGTCTATTTGGGTAAAATTATTCTTTGTTTGTTATTGGCATGTTGTTATGGAACTACATAATAGATTTAAAATTTGATTGTTTTTTAAGTTGTCTATTAATAAAGCAAAACAAACAAATCTTGTATTTAAGAAATAGGCCAGGGTAATAAGACAAAAATATACCCTGTTCGTGACACTTGAGCAGCCAGGGTACTGAAACGTTTTTTCGACAAGTAATACCTATAGGAACAAATTGTAACTGTTTTCTGCGTAGGATCTGGCGGCCATTTTTATTTATAAACAATTAACTGTCAAAAAATGGCATTTTTCCCTTTTTTTCAGATCAATGGAAAACAGTGAAACTTATGATTTGTTTAGTATAAATGTCTTTGAGATTATGGAAAAAGTTTTAAAATGACATATTACAAAGTTTGATATACTCATTTATTGTTAATATAATTGCGAAAAAGGCCATTATTTTCGCAATATCTATTGTAAAAATTAGTGTACAGCTTTGAAATTTTTGTCAAATGAGGGTTCTTTGGTGCTTAATATGTGATAAAAATTTCAAAGCGATTCATTCAATTGTTTAAATTTTATTCAAATTGTTTATCCCAGAGAGCATTTTTTTGCAATAACATAAGTCAGAAAAAAATGACGTTAGAACCATTCCACAGGTGTCAAATGAAAGAGCATGAGCTATATTTTCAACTTGGTTTAAAGAAAGCAAATAAAAAATGCATTTATTAGTAATAAACAATTAGCAAAAGCATCGTAAATCTTTCCTTACAAACTTTTTGAATAACTTTTTCCAAAAAAATTAACTTTTTTACCCTGTTTTAAGTGCACAACTACTAGGTAATGTTATTTATATCATAATTGATAAAAAATTGTAATAAATATATATATAATTTCTTATATAACAAAATAAAAAGTTTATAAGGAAATATTTACGATACTGTTGCATAATTATTTATTACTAATAAATGTATTTTTTATTCGCTTTTTTTAAACCAAGTTGAAAATATAGCTCGTGCTCTTTCATTTGGCACCTGTGGAATGGTTCTAACGTCATTTGTTTCTGACTTATGTTTTTGCAAAAAAATGCTCTCTGGGATAAACAATTTGAATAAAATTTAAACAATTGAGTGAATCGCTTTGAAATTTTTATCACATATTAAGCACCAAAGAGCCCTTATATGACAAAAATTTCAGAGCTGTACACTAATTTTTACAATAGATATTGCGAAATTAATTTTTTTTGCAATTCCGACCTTTTTTCGCAATTATATTAACAGTAAATGAGTATATCAAACTTTGTAATACGTCATTTTAAAGCTTTTTCCGTAATCTCCCAAGATATTTGTACTAAAAGAACCATAAGTTTCACTGTTTTCCATTGATTTGAAAAAAAAAGGGGAATGGCCATTTTTTGACACTTAATTGTTTATAAATAAAAATGGCTGCCAGATCCTACGCAGGAAATAGTTACAATTTGCTCTTATAGGTATTACCTGTCGAAAAATTTTTTATGGGTTTGTCCTGTCTGTATCCCAAATAAAATAAAAAACGCTTCAGTACCCTGGCTGCTCGAGTGCTTAATACCCTGGACTAAAATACAGTGATCACCACAATAACTAGATAAACAAATGACCTAATTTCAGTAAAATTTTCAAATAAATATGAACAAACTATTTACATTATACTGGAATTCTGATGTAGGTACAATAATTTAAAACTAAGGACTAAGGACTTTAACTAAAAAAATAAAAAATTTAAAACTAAGGAAAAATAATATTTTTATATTTAAATAGAAGCAATTCAAACCATACAATTTAATCATTCACATTTATCTTTTTTACATTTGTATATATGTAGTTGTATCTATGTATATTGTTAGTGCAGTCACTGAAGATGGATATGAGCTATTACCTCCGATTTCGTTGAACCTCCATAGATTTGCATGAAAATTGGTGTGAGTGGTTAGAGGATATCTCAAGGAACAAAGGTGACATGGTGCCAACTTGCGCTTTTACCCTGGGGGTGGATGCCACCCCTTCTCGGGGGTGAAAATTATTTTATTGAAAATAACCCCATAATTCGATAGAGGGACAAATTCTAAGCAAAATTTATTTTATAAAGTTATTAAAATAAATGAAAACTTTTTGAGTTATTGAAGATCAAAGATTTTAATTTTCCTTGAGAAAAATGCATGTTTTTAACCGATTTTTCATCAATAACTCAAAAACTATAAGTTTTTACAAAAAAGTTGTTATTATTAAAATTGAAGCTAATAAAAAATGAAATAAACCCTTTACCAGAAAAACCTTTTAATGTTAACTAAAAGTGAGTTATAGATAATTGAATATATATTTTTTTCGACGAGTAAAAAAATCTTAAGTATTCAAGCTGAAATAACGGGAAAATGATGCATTTTATAACATAAACTTATTAAACATTTGTCAAAGCATTTAAAAATATCTATCATGTGAGCCCCCGAACATGTTGATAGCATTAAAATTTATGCATCAAATTTTTTTTTCAAAATTTATCTTTTAAAAATTTTTCCAAAAAATGTTATTGTTTTTTTTTTATAAACTTCATTTATTTTTACGATATCAGATTTATCGAAAAACAGTTTGAAAGATAATTCCAAGGGCTATTTAACCACGTCGAATTTAATCTTTTAGACAATTTACTTTAAAAAAAAAGGTTAAATGGCCCCGGTTGCATGGTTTTCACAGCAAAATTTAAGATTTAAACGTTTCTATCTCGGTTATTTTTTATCCTATGGAAATAGTAAAACAGGTAAAATGTTTGACACAGAAAAAACTAAAATTTGGGTATCTTTCATTTTTTACGTATATTGAGTATTTTTGGAGTTATTATCAAAAGAATATGAAAATTACAATAATTTTAAAAATAATGATTTTTTTAAGTTATATCTTTTTTCAAAAATATGCATTCTAAACCGGTTAAAATTATTGAAATCATTACTTATGCTAATATAAAAAAGTTCTTGTAAGGATTTCTATAAATTTTAATTTTTGTGGAAATGGCGTATGTTTTATTTTTCACTTTTTCCTAAAAAATTCGAAAGGGTTCATTTATCTTCATCATAACTTTCTTAATTTTGACGGTATTAACTTGTTCTGAAGCTCATTTAATAGGTATTCTGAAATACGTTGACAAATGATTAGCAGGTATATTTTATACATTGCATCATTTTCCCGTTATTTAAGCTTGAATACTTAGATTTGAGTACTCGTCTAAAAAAATACACATTCAATTGCCAATAACTCACTTTGAACTAAAATTAGTTTAGTGCTTTAAGTGAGTAATGTATTCAGTTTTTTATTATCATCAATTTCAGTAATAATAATTATTTTGTAAAAGCTTATAGTTTTTGAGTTATACGTGAAAAACCGATTTAAATAATGCATTTTTTTACGAAAAAAATAAAATCTTTGGTCTTTAATAACTCAAAAACTATTGATTTATATTAATAACTTTATATAACAAATTTTGCTTATAGTTTGTCCCTCTATCGATTTATGGTATTATTTTTAATAAAATAATTTTCACCCCCGAGAAGGGGTGGCATCCACCCCTAGGGTAAAAGCGCAAGTTGGCATCATGTCACCTTTGTTCCTTGAGGTATCCTCTAATTACTCAACAATTTTCATGAAAGTCGATGGAGGTTCAACGAAATCGGAGGTGAAAACCTTCAGTGACTCCACTATGTGTGAACATTGTTTTATTTTTTTAATGTCTACGGAATTTAAAAATGACTTTATATTACGTTACGTTAGGCAGTTACAAAAACTACCTAATAACTGTTCAAACGATACGAGGGAGGAGGGGACTTTTGACTAGTACTGTATATTATGTTAAGGAAAACTTACAAACCAGTCATACCTATCACCAGAAATCAGAAAAAATTAATTCTATATATTAAATTCAAATTCAATTCAAAATATTGAAACAATACTGAAGAAGGGAGAAATGGGGAAAAAAGAAGAGGGCGTCCAAAGAAGAAATGGTAGCAAGCTGTAAAACAAAACTTGTCAGAAATAGGCATGAGAGATGGGAGAAAAAAAGCAAAGGATTGGGGAAAATAGCAAATTGTTTTGAAAACAGTATTGATATGCACGCTCATCTCAAGCTGTTAAAAAATGTAAATTACTCACATTTTCGCTGCTACAGTGAGTTAATCCTAAGATTAACGAACTGTATCAGGGATCTAAATAATTGTGTCATGAAAGTGACACAACTTTTTATATATTGATGTGATCAGTGAATCAAATTGTATATTTTATATTTTCGACCTGAAATATTTGCTAAAATGCGAGCTAAAAATAAAACTTCTAACTAGAAAGCAATGCGTTTTGCTATTTAAAAATACAGGGAAAATTCGTTCGAAACACCTGCTACAGATTCGTCAATCGCCAAAACCAATAAAATATAATAATAAAATGTAAAATCGGGTATTTTTTTTTGTAATCAGAAAGATCATGGTGCATTTTTCGACGTATTAAAATTAAATTCTTTTATGCAGTCTTTATGCATTTTTTTCTTGTTGTTATGCATGGTTTCGGTCTTTATGCATTTTTTTCTTGTTGTTATGCATGGTTTCAGATAAAAAGTGGCAAGAAACCAGATTGGACATAGATCTTCAAAACTATATGGTCGCCAAAAAGGAAGCGAAAGTAGCAGTAGCAAAAGCTAAAGCAGAAGCGTATTCAAACCTATACGATCAACTTGATACCAGGGAAGGCGAAGCAAAGATATATAAAATAGCCAAACAGAGAGCAAAGAAAGCAAGAGATTTTAGTCAGATTAGATGTATCCGAGATGAAAATAATAAAATACTAATTCACGAAAAGGATGTCAAAAAGAGATGGAGAAAGTATTTTGACAGTTTTTTAAATGAAGAATTTTGCCTGACAAGACAGCCTGTGGAGTTAACGGAGACAGTAACAGCAATGGTTACCAGAATAACAAACGAGGAAGTGGCTCAAGCGCTTCAAAAAATAAAGAAAGGAGAAGCAGTCGGATCAGATGATATTTCTGGGCAAGTATGGAGAGCATTGGGAGAGACAGGAATAAGTTGGCTAGCAGGTCTATTTAATAGAATTATGGAAGTTGGACAAATGCTAGAGGAATGGAGAAGCAGTATATTAGTACATGTCAACAAAAACAAGGGAGACATACAACAATGCACAAACTACAGAGCTGTAAAACTACTTAGCCACACCATGAAAATATGGGAGAGAGTAATTGATAGACGGATACGTGAAGAAACCGAAATATCCGATAATCAATTTGGCTTTATGCAGGGCAGATCAACAACAGATGCAATTTTCATTGTAAGGCAACTGATGGAAAAATACAGGAATAAAGAGACCAACGCTCATATTATGGTACTCATTGACCTTGAGAAAGCATATGATAGAGTTCCTCGAGAGATTCTGTGGTGGGTACTCAATAAGACAGGAGTCCCTGGCGAATATGTAAAGATTGTGAGAGATATGTATGAGGGAGTAACGACTAGTGTTAGGACAGGTGTGGGAGAGACTGATAAATTCCAGGTGAAAGTAGGATTGCACCAAGGCTCGGTGCTTAGTCCTTATTTATTCTCATTAGTTTTGGACCAGATAACAGCGAAACTACAGGGTAGTATTCCATGGTGCCTAATGTATGCTGATGATGTAGTGTTAATAGGAAATAGTGAAAGAGACTTAGAACAAAAACTGGAACAGTGGAGAAAAGCTCTGGAGGAAAAAGGTTTAAAACTTAGTAGGACAGAAACAGGGTATTTGGAATGTTGTTTAAAGATGGAGTTACTACAAATAAAATGGTATCTTTGGATGGTGAAATGATTGTGAAAAGCAATAGTTTTAAGTACCTAGGATCGGTATTACAGAGTAATGGAGAAATAGATGGAGATGCATGCAGTAGAATTAGGGCTGGATGGATGAAGTGGAAAGAAGCGAGTGGTGTGTTGTGTGACAGAAAAATTCCAATGAAGTTGAAGGGAAAATTCTATAAAACAGCCATAAGACCGGCTATGATGCACGGAACTGAATATTGGGCAGTGAAAAAGAAAGAGGAACAACGAATGCATGTGGCGGAAATGATAATGCTTAGATGGATGAGTGGAGTGGCAAAGAAGGATAAAATTAGAAATGAGTATATTAGGGGAAGTCTAGGTATGGCACCAATTGATGCCAAAATGAGAGAGCATAGGTTAAGATGGTTTGGTCATGTTCAACGTCGAGGCGTTAATCGCCCAATACGAAGAATAGCTGAAGTGCAGATTCCTGAAAGGAGTAGGAGAGGAAGACCAAAGAAGACCTGGGTGGAGACGATAAGGCAGGACATGTTGGTAAAGGGGATTAACATTGCTATGACCCAAGATAGAGTTGTGTGGAGAAATGCAATTAGGGAAGCCGAACCCGCATGGGGATAAGGCAAAGATAATGATGATGATGATGCATGGTTTCAGACATTTTGATAAAGCGCTGACACGGCGCGTGGTTGATTTAATTTCTGGGTAAAAAAACAAAAACATTTGGAATAAAAAAAAGAATGTGTTTGTGTACTTTGTACGCATGTTAGAAGTTATACTTCTATTTATTAAAATTGTATAGAAAATCTGACGTTTTTTTAGATTTTGCTATGATTCCTCGAGGGAAACGCAATTGCAGGGACGCTCCAGTTCGTCAGGAAATGACGAATTAACATTATTTATCAAGAATTTACCATTTTTAATGATTTTAAAATTTGACGAAAATACAGCAGAAAATCAAAAGACTAGAGCGGATAAAAAATTATAGTATAACTTTTTTGTCCAGAAACGACGTTTTTTAGAGTTTATACGATGCCTCGCAAGATCAGCAATTGTGGGGACGCTCCAGTTCACAAAAAATACCGTATTGTTATTTTTAATTTTTGGTATTATTTTAAGTAACGAGCGATCCACAATTATTGGGATCAAAGCTAGCCGTGCAAAAAATTACATATGTCTTGTTTTAATCTGAATTTATATCATTGGTTTATCAATTAATTTTGATTAACATTATAAAACATAAAAAATCATTCAAAACCTTTAACACAGAACTTTAATAAAAGATAAAAAGAATTAACAAAATTATAAGTAACAATAATAAATAAAATCAAACAAGATGCTGTATATGTCCACCACCAACATCTCTACATAACCTAACTTTTCTTGTTAAGTTGACGTACACTGCAAAGTGGACGTAAAATGGAAAGTACAGTCAAACCTGCCATATCCGGATCAATGTGCCGACAGACCGATCCGGATATGAAAAAATCCGGATATCAAGACCACTACTTCTTTTACAGTCTCTGAAACGTTTTCTCCTTCATACATTCCAGTAATCAATACTGTCGTCGATAGACACGTTTTATAGATTTTATAATACATTATTTCGCCATCTTTTAGTTCTTCTTTTAGTGCGTTGTCCAACAGCAGGACTGCCTTTCTCGGTAGATTTTGGTAGATCCGGACGGCGCAGAACCGTCCGGATATGGGGAGGTCCGGATATGGCAGGTTGTACTGTATATCTGAATTAAGAATAGACATGCACTGTATAGCTATCTCTGTCGTTCAGAGACACCTATGGTGACAATAATTTTGGATCACACGTTATTAAAATTAGTTTAATATTCAAATAAAAATAAAATTAAAATTTTTAAAATATATTTGTTTCGTTAAAATCATAAACATAGAACTGTAACTTGTTACGTGTGTACAAAGTACACACACTCTTTTTTCTATATTAATAAATCCCAAAATATACACAAAAACTATTTAAAAAGTCAGTACAACTATTAACCTTGTCTCTGTTCTCACAAATTTTAAAATACAACTTAACAACCATAACCATAACAAACCACAGCGGCGCCACAGCCGCCATATTGGATAATTTTTGACAGTAATTTCAGAGGAAACGTATTACGCATCTGCGCCCAGCACCAACATTTTTGATGAATTCGCGTACATTTACATTCACTTCCAATCGCGTCTAAAGAAGCATACCTAGCTTCAAAAATGTCTTTATTACATTTTCAAAATATTCATCATTACGTCATCATTTTTTTGTATGTGAGTCAATCAGAAGATTTTACATATTAGCAAGATTTCCTTTGTAAATACACCAAGGGCTTTTGTTAATAATTGCTGGCGACGAATCTTGGTGTTAGGAGTCCGTGTATGGAGAAGAGCAGCCACAGACAAGCAAGGGTGGAGACAAAAAATAAAGGAGGCCAAGGCTCAATTTGGGCTGTAGTGCTAGTGCCGTAGAAGAAGAAGAAGAATCTTGGTGTCATTATTTTGAACCATCCAATGAGCTGTTCCGATGCAATGGTTACACGCAAATTCTCCGCCACCAAACACGTTTAAAATTCAACCTTCTGCAGGCAACGTCATGTGAACATTTTTTTTAGACCATGAAGGACTCTTGATAGTAGAGTTTACAGAACCTAAAGTGCATATCAACGCAAACGTGTATAATGAATCTTTGAATAAGCAACATCAAGCAGTAATACGAAAACGTCCAGGGAAGCTCTCATATGGTGTCATTCTTCTGCACAATCGTTGGCCTCATATTGCCAAATTAGTGAAAGAAACTACTTTCTACAATGAAGGGAATGAAGGATATTAGAGCATCCACCCTATAGTCCTGAGTTAGCGCCTTGAGATTTTCATATGTTTGGGCCACTGGAAAAGGTGTTGAAAGGTAATCGTTTTCATTCGGACGAAGAAGTATAAGCACAAAAAGCAGGATAACATCGATTTTTGAAGCAATGGGATATTTGTCTTATTTGTGGTGGAAATTATTTGTAAATATACTTATTTGCCAATAATTTTTTTCTTGGCCAAAGATGGGTTTCAATGAACAAGCCTCGTAGATTGTGTAAATTTGTTGTATTTCCGTAGTTTTTATTAATTTTTTTTTCTTTTTAGGAAATGAAAAAGATGTCAGTAACAAACAAGAATCGTCTAAAAATCGATCGGATTTATCAGTCAGCATTTACGAACAATTAACACTACCATTAAGAGATGGCCGCTCAGTATCTCTCGATACTGGCGCTAGCGGTTCCTCAACTGTACCCGAAGTGACACCTGGTAGCGATCCTTCATCAGAAATTAATGTGAGTTTTTATAATTATAGCAGAACAGTTTTTTTGGATTTTTTGATTACGTAATAGTTTTAACGAATGTGTTATCTAAAATTTTAACATTGCTGTGCGGTGCAAATCTCTTTGAAAGCGACTGAAAACCCGACAGTACGACGGATAGCGTGTGTTGTTCGTCACGAAAAAATGTTTGCGGTATTATATTCGGCTAGCGAAACATTTATGCCAGTCCGAGACAGCTCTCAAAAATGACATTTTTTTATGCGTCGATCGCTTCATCTGGCATCTTAAACCGTTTACGGCGTCCTTCTCGGGAACGCAAAAAAAATCACACGGTACCTGATCAGAATTGTATGCAAGACTGCCCACCAAAGCACGGACGGTCATTGTTGTTTCGTTGGGCCAACTTTAAAACTGTACAAAATCATCGCACGAAAATTTTCAAGAGAGTTTCATTTTTTCACGAAATCGGTTGTTTTGAAGATTTGTTGTTGCTAAACCACGCGATGGATTTTCAATCGTGTCAGTTTTGTTAATAATGTGAAATGTCACAATTTACGAAAATCATATTTACGAAGTCAGGTAACTTTCGCCTACTACTAATAACGCCTACTACAAAAATTTAAAATAACCGCCGAAATGTATAACCTGACACTATCCACAGATGAAAATCCAATCGATGGTAATATCCAAGAACCCAATTAGATGTAAATTAGTAGTGGACGACCATATAATCGAACAGGTAATGGATTGTAGATACTTGGGTGTGGAAATATCTAGCGATCGGCATGTGTTATCTGGCGGAATAAATATATGAGCACCGAAAGCAAAGTCCGCATTTATAAGACATGTGTTAGACATGTGTACTGACCTACACAGCTGAGACAAGGGCCGAGACAACAAAGACCAAACAATAGTGTCCGGCGCGTATAACAAGAGAGCGTTATGTGAGAGAATCATATTATTACACTGATGATGTCTGATAATACCGAAAACGTTTTGAAATTATAAGTATATACCAATTTTTACTATAGTGCGTCCCACCTTGACTTTACAGTATAAGGAACTTAGGCAATGCAGTTCTTATGAGAGTTTTAGCGCCGTGATGCCGATTTTATCAAAAATAATTTGTAATCGATTATAGTAGGGGAGTAAAGTATGCTAAATTTGCAGTCACTCGAGCGTTATGGGGACCAATTGGGTTGTGATTATTAGGTCCTAAAATCACAAAAAGTTACGTAAAATTTTCCATTTTAGCGGGCGCTTGTCATTTTTTAATTTAATTTTCCGTTTCCAACGATCATTTTTTCCGATTATAGCGCCATCTATCCATAATTCGAAAAAATGTCTCGAATAAAAGTTGCTTATTTTTACATAAGGAATTAAAATCTGCAATAAAAAATTGGGGTCTCATTTAAGATTTTAAAGTAACCCCCCACCCCGCCCCATGGGGGGTCGTGTTTGGTACCATTCGATAGATTTTTCAAAAACATTTTGAAAGTGTATTTTGCAGTTTTTCGATCTGATGTTCATTTTGCGAAATATCGCGGGGTTTGTATTTAAAATTTTAAATTTATCCCCCACCACTCTCCGTGGGGGGGGGGTCATGTTTAGTACCATTCGATAGATTTTTAAAAAATATTGAAGACGTATGTTTAGTTTTTTGATCTGACGTTCATTTCGCGAAATATTTCGCTTTTCTTTTGTGAAACTTTTTGACTCACCCATTTCCTTACGCCCCGCTCAAATCGTCAGATTTTTGAAATATACACTCTCTTGCATGTACTTAACTTACCTTATCTTAATCTGACAATTTCGAGTATTTTTAACCATAGATATTTTTTTTCGTGCCCCCGTTAACGAACCTCCCTGTGTTAAGAGCCAATATATGGTAGAGGTACATCTGCAGGGTACCAGGTTTCTCCCATATGATAATCTGACGCGCTCGCGTAACTGCAAAAATCCCCGCTTGGGCTCCCCTACCATTAGAGAGATTAAATTAAAACTGTTTTAGAAAGGCAATCTACAATTTTGGGATTCATATGCGTAAATAACTAGTATATCAAATAAACTTAAACGCATATGTGAATCCTAAAATTGAAGATTGCCTTTCTAAAACAGTTTTAATTTAATCTCTCTAATGTTGGATTACAAATTCTTTTTGATAAAATCGGCATCACGGCGCTAAAACTCTCATAATCTCTGCATTGCCTATGTTCCTTATACTGTTAAGTCAAAATGGGACGAACTATATAGAAGTGTTTTACTTCATCCACGAATAAAACACTTAGTCTAAGCAGGTTATCGGAGAATAGGCCATTTTTGGGAAAAGTTTTTTACCAGCAATTTTATTGCTGGAATTGGATCTTATAATTGTATATATTAACAATATAGGTATGCAAAGTCCGCAGATAGTGTGCTACTTTTATTATAAACAAAATGGCGCCCGAAAATCGTGATTTTTTCAATTTTTGCTCTATAACTCCAAAGATTTTAACTTTACACCAAAAACACCCAAATAAAAATTCACCGTAATTAAATTCTGCATAGAGACGTGTTTTTCCCGATTTACTTCGACGAAAATTTTCTCCGGAAAATGCGGGTTTTTCCAAAAAATCTTTAATTTTCAACTAAAATTTTAGATAAGTAATTGTTTATCAGTAATTAAACAACTTGGAAACATAAAAGCTCTTTTCGTATAGATTATAATTACAGAAGCCGATGGGAGTAGAATGAACAGTTTAGCAACAATTGAATTGTTAATTAAAAATGTACGGTCGCTATAATAACAACAATAATTACGATACATAAGAATAACTATGATGTTTGTATAAAAAGACACTGTACCTATCTAATGTTCTTTACAGAATTGAAATTGGACTATTTAAGCGGCCTCAGGAATATTTTAAAATTATAAACATTTTTTTGGCTTATAAACAAATAGAATATCTCGGGAAATATTAAATTAAATTATATCATGAAAACGGTATTGGAAAAAAATCGGCAGAACGCTTATTTTAAAAGAAAAAACGTTTAATTGTGATGAGTGGTTCCTGAGATACAACCGGTCAAAGTTGACCGGAATTTACGGCAAAGATATAAAAAATAGGATCATAATTTTCGAACCGTCACCTTTTTATTTCGGTCCTCTGTCTCCACACCAATTTTCATATCTTTAAAATACTCATAACATATATTATTATAATAAAATCTATTTATTACTATTACTAAAATCTATTACTCTAAAAATAGCAAAATTCCAATCAAAAATTAGGTTGGAGAAAATGTAATCTCAAAGTTCCAAATCTGTATACGTTAAAAAAATGCATTTTCTCGGCTTCCCATGGAGCATTCATCCCATGGATGAAGTTTATTTTAAAACAGTCTACAACTGTAAAAAATATGTAGTTTTTTTTCTTATAAATAAATTAATCTATTATAACAAAACAAAAGCAAGTTTGACATTTAATAATACATTAGTTACATGGCTCTACTCGAGTTACTTGGGAACAAAAAAAGAATGAAGAAAATTGCTTTATGGGAAGCCGAGAAAATGCATTTTTCAACGTATACGCTGTGAGCTCGTACGTAGAAGGGATATTTACAAACTCGCGAGCGCCAGTAGTGGCAAGTCTGTAAACGATTACTGGAAATTTGACATAAATGTCAAAGTGATTAATTTAAAATTAAAATTAAAAACATTAATTATAAAAAGTATTAGTTTGTCAAAGCTGTGTTATATATTTTACCTTAAATATACAATACGTTTTAAATACTGAATTTAAGTTTTTTTAATGTTCCATAATATCTAATTATAAATTAATATATTAATCTTACCACCATCTACACGATAATTGTGAAAGTATCCGAAGTAAGAAATCCATATTTTATCAATAGAACGTCAAAATGATTAGCAAAATCTTAAAAAAATCGATTATAATTTAATTACTTTTTTGCGTTGTAAATATTAAGCGATAACAATTAAATAATAAATTTAAAAATTACCAGTGAAAGTTGATTAGTAATCCGCCAGGAGCGACACCAGCGAAGCTCACAGCGTATACCGATTTTAAACTTTGAGATTCCATTTTCTCCAACCTAATTTTTGATTGGAATTTTGCTATTTTTGGCAATTTTCACTCGTAATATCGATAGTTTTTATTATAATAATATATGTTTGAGCATTTTAAAGATATGAAAATTGGTATGGAGAAAGGAGAGAAAAATAAAAAGGTGTTTATATCTTTGCCGTAAATGCCGGTCAACTTTGACCGGTTGTATCTCAGGAACCACTTATCACAATTAAACGTTTTTTCTTTTAAAAGAGGCGTCCTGTCGTTTTTTTTTCCAATACCGTTTTCATGATTTAATTTAATTTAATATTTCCTGAGATATTCTATTTGTTTATAAGCCAAAAAATTGTTTATAATTTTAAAATATTCCTGAGGCCGCTTAAATAGCCAATTTCAATTCTGTAAAGTACATTAGATAGGTACAGTGTCTTTTTATACAAAAATCACAGTTATTCCTATGTATCATAATTATTGTGGTTATTATAATGACCGTAAATTTTTAATTAACAATTCAATTGCTGCTAAACTGTTAATTCAATTTCCATCGGCTTCTGGAATTATAATCTATACGAAAAGAGCTTTTATATTACCAAGTTATTTAATTATTAATAAACAATTGCTTATCTAAAATTGTAGTTGAAAATTAAAGATTTTGTTGGAAAAACCCGCATTGTCCGGGGAAAATTTTCGTCGAAATAAATCGGGAAAAACACGTCTCTATGCAGAATTTAATTCCGGTGAATTTTTATTTGGGTGTTTTTGGTGTAAAGTTAAAATCTTTGGAGTTATAGAGCAAAAATTGAAAAAATCACGATTTTCGGGCTCCATTTTGTTTATAACAAAAGTAGCACACTATCTGCGGACTTTGCATACCTATATTGTTAATATATACAATTATAAGATCCAATTCCAGCAATATAATTGCTGATATTGCTGGTAAATAACTTTTCCTGCAATTTTACTAATTAGCCCAGAGTAACTGAAAATTTTTATTGTTTACACTTTCCCAAAATGTATTATGATTTTTTTTCACTACAGCTGCTTCGGCGGTGTGCCTTTCTCGAGTAAAAAGAAAAAAGGAAAGGAATTCTGCCGAAACAGCTGTAGTGAGAATAATGTGAACAAAAGTTTTCAGTGTTCTATTATTAGATAAAATAAACTTCCATCAAGTAACTGTCGAATCCATCACTTTTTTTACCTCACTGTAACTTTTTTTTATTATTATTCCGTTTTCGTTTCAGCGTTTGTTTTTAAAGGCAAACACAGAAAGTTTACAATCGTTAAGGGCCGGTGACACTTTGATAGATCTGTGTCTTAGTTTACCATCCATCAAAAAAGCCAAAGGCAAAGTTGAAGATGCTTTGGCCGGAAAACCTTTTTGTATACCTACCAATCATGCAGAAGCGACAACTCTTAGAAATACGTAAGTTTTTTACTAACATTAAACAAAACAGATGCCGTTGACTAATAACATGTATGTACCTATCTTTTTTTTACTACCAATCCCATATCGTCCGTCACACATGACATTTCATTTACTCGAATCATATTATAAAGGTACAGCTGGTTCCTAAAAAACTGATACCACTGTTAGTAAGATTTTATCATCTTGAGCAGTGTATTTGATTGATCTGACATTATATTGTATTTATTATGACAGACAAATAATAAAGTAAACAAGCAAACAAACAACAAACAACTGATTACATTATGTTAATTCATAAATGGTAATAATTATTTAGGTCTAAATTTTGATATTATTATGAATTCCTGCATTTTATAAAGAGTATATAAATGATAGTTTTACATAAAATAGGGTCGTTGTTATTATTATTATTAAGGAATAAAACAAACGACTTAACTCAACAATATATTATATTTTAAGATTTGGCAGTGACAGTAGGTAAATAATAAGTAGGTATTTATCCTTCAAAATACACTTCTCAATTTTCTACAAAATACGCTTTAAGAGTCGTATCAGTTTTTTTAGGAACCAGCTGTACGTATCCATTTCGTTGGTGCTCCGTGTAACTGCTCCAATAGATACGGCATGCTCTCCTCTACATATAAAATAAACCGCCATCGATTGGATCGCCGAGGGTGAGCGCCGCTTCGGAAGCATTAACGTATCCACTATGTGGAGCAGTTACATGGAGCACGGAGCATCAACGTAATGGATACGTGCCTTGAAATATTTCCCTTTGATTATTACTTTATTTATTTCATTGTACCGGGTGTCCCAATAAGAATGGCTCTCGGTCATATCTCAGGAACCGTTTATAGTACAGCTCTGAGAAAAAAATATTTATAACAAAAGTTGCCTCGAGAAAAGCCTGGAAATTATTTTCATAATTGTAGGTCCACCGCTAGAGGGCGTAATTAAATATCAAAAAATAAAAAATCAAAATTTTACAAAATTTACCTAATGAAAGGGCACTGGAAATCCAATCATCGTATTCTTCATAAAATTCTGCGCATATTTGATTTCACAAGTTTAAGTCTACCTTTGCAAATAAGAGGTGGGGGTGGGTGGGAATCTTCTTATGAAAAAATGCCTGTCAGTCCGGTTATGCTAAATCGAATTTTGCATACTTGGTCTTGTTGAAAACAGCTCTTTTTCGTCAATGTAAGAGTCTTATTTTCGAAATAGCCTAATAATATGCCAGCTAGTAGGCGTTATTTAATTATTTTCAGAAATCTAGATTTCTTTGGAGAATATTAAATACAAGTAGGCATTTGTAATCCTGTATTACAAAATTAGACCAAATTAGCAACATAATACCGAAAACTGCATGTCGATATCTTTTTTCTATCTCGAGATATCTTAAGAAACGTGTAAATTTTAAACAACTGTTAATTTCACCTGTAAACGAAGTTAAGGAAAAGTAGTGTGCTATGGAAAAAACAAAGAAACATTTTCCAGATATAAACGCAATTAATTAAAACAACAATAAGACAAACAACACTATAAAATATAACAAAGAAATAAAAGCAATTACATACTTGTTGTGTACAATTGTTGCCCATTATTTTCGATGCAAGCATTTACTATTTCAAGAGTAGATTGAACAGCAGTCTCAATTTCTGCTTTCGCAATGCTTTGAATGGCGTTTCGTATTCTCTAGATTCTATATCATGTTTTCTCGAGTAGTGGGCCTAGCGGCAAAACAAGGTCTTTAATCCGTCCACATAAATAAAAGTCTAAAATAGTTAGATATGTTGCTATTCAATCTACTCTTGAAAGATTAAGTGCTTGCATCGAAAATGATGGGCAACAATTTCAATATTTAGGCAGTCAGTAAGACTAAGTAGTTGCTTTTATTTCTGTGTTATATTTTATAGTGTTGTTTGTCTTATTGTTGTTTTAATTAATTATATACGTTTACATCTGGAAAATGTTTATTTGTTTTTCCATAGCACATTACTTTTCCTTAACCTCGTTTACCGGTGACAGTAACAGATATGTTTAAAATTTACACATTTCTTAAGATATCTCGAGATAGAATAAAGGTATCGACATGCTGTTTTCGGTAATATGTTGCTAATTTGGTCTAATTTTGTAATACAGGATTAAAAATGCATACTTGTATTTAATATTTTCCAAAGAAAACTAGATTTCTGAAAATAATTAAATAACGCCTCCTAGCTTGCATATTACATATTAGGCTATTTCGAAAATAAGACACTTACATTGACGAAAAAGAGGTGTTTTCAACAAGATCAAGTATGCAAAATTCGATTTAGCAGAACCGGACTTACAGCCATTTTTTCATAAGAAGGTTCTCACTCACCCCCACCTCTTATTTGCAAAGGTAGACTTAAACTTGTGAAATCAAATATGCGCAGAATTTTATGAAGAATACGATGATTGGATTTCCAGTGCCCTTTCATTAGGTAAATTTTGATTTTTTAATTTTTGATATTCAATTACGCCCTCTAGCGGTGGACCTACAATTATGAAAATAATTTTCAGGCTTTTTCCGAGGCAACATTTGTTATAAATATTTTTGTCTCAAAGCTGGACTATAAACGGTTCCTGAGTAGAGATTTAAAATTTCCGGAAAGATTGAGTGCAGGAAAAAAACTTGTTTTTTTCCGGAAAAAAACAGGAAAAAATGGAAAAATACGGAAAAATTGAAATTTGTTACAATATAAATACTAAACAAATTCTGCATCCCGTATCAAAATCGATAAATTTAGTAGAATCGAATAAATATATATATTATCAGAAGTGCCTTTTGTCTTTAAGTATATAAAAGGCCCAATATTAAAAAATATTCCCCAACAAGTTGACCAGACTAGTTCTCTTATCGAAAGCTTGCTGAAATATGTTGAAGAACGCTACGAATGTTCTCTTAATGCTCGCTCCTCTTAATGCTCGCTTTAAACGATAATAGAAGCTGGTGGCAAATCTAGCTCAATTTAGAAAAAAAAAACTGGATTTTTTAGTCGAAATTCTTTATGGTATAGTGCAAATAGTACTCATTCCGTTATATGGTGGCAAGGCTTGTGTACATCGCAGCCACTTACGCCAATTGGCTCCCGAATTTTGAATGGACCTTCATCTTCCGCGTCTTCAGAAAGAATCTGGTCTTTACACGGCCTCATACATACAACCAAAAGAAATATATTATCACAGGATAATCGGAAGTTTTTGCTATTCCGTTAATTTTGGTTATAAACGAAAAACAGATATTTATTTAGGATGGTAGACCAGATTCACTTTTAGAAGAGACTGACAAAAATCATGTTGTTTTATCCGTCCAGGATGATGAAGCGGAGATCGAGTCCGAATCAGATGCTTGGTCTGAAGATTCAGACTCAGACTCAGATGAAAATATACCACTGAGCGCTTTGATTAAATAATGTGCTTTCTACCTTTGAAGTTTCGGTTTTGATACTTTCAATTATTAGATAATAATTATAATTTTTTATCCTATATATACATGTTTGTACTTATATCTTAGATATTAATAGATGTTATTAACGTATGTTCCTGTATTTATTTTTAGAAAATATATTTAACGACTTGTAAATTGGTATTTTTTCACGTTTTAAGTCTCAATTACAAAATATTTAAATTTTCCCATTTTTTCCAATTTTTCCAATGGTCTGGAAAAAAACGGAAAAAACCTATTTTTTCCCTATTTTTTCCCGTTTTTTTCCAATATGTTAAATCTCTATTCCTGAGTTATGGCCGAGAGCCATTCTTATTGGGACACCCAGTAAATTTTAATATTCATTAATTGTAATATTTTATATATTTATTTTAGACTATCGTCAACCCTATCTGACATTAACCTAGCCATGTCGGCTATAAACCTACCGGTCTTAGAACCGTTAACCTCGAGCAAACTAGACAAATTGTGTAGCCTAGCTATGGCAGTTCTACACTGCGCCCTTAGTCAAGCCTCAGCAGCTGCGGTTCTTTCTATGGGCTCAGTGGTTTCACCTAAGTGCTCAAATCAACAGTCACAAGCTGGTTTGAAAGAAGACGATTTAGATTCAAACGCAGTGGCTTTAGTCGAAGAGACTCTAAATATGTATAATTTTATTGGAAATGTTATTAAAACTTCTACGAGGGCAGGAGGTCATGTATGTATTAGAAAATTGATATTTTCTAAACAATGTAACTTAAAAATATTTTTTAGGTGTATCAAAATTATTTACTTGCTGGGGCATGGGTGCTCATTTCGGGTCTCCAAACGCATCTCACCTCCAGTACGTCTGCGGAAAAATCACCACATCTTAGAGAAAGGGAGGAAAAAGGTAGAAGCCCTTGTAAAAGTCGAGACGGAAATACTGCCAGATCTGGATTACAAAAATTTCAGCAGTCTTTTGGAGTACTTTCGGTAGCTCTGGCTTCTAGGGCTCTTAGTTTGTTATCCGAATTGTTTGACGATTTATATTTAGAAGTGTGTGGTGGAGCAGGGAGCATAGTCCAGGTAAGTACAGAAGATCGGCTGGGTCTTTGCACATTGTCATCATTCATCATCACCATCATCAATGGCGTGTTTGAGTGTTTGCCGCGTTTACTATTGACTTCCATGTTCCTCATTCATGTGCCACTGTTTACCATTGTCTCACTCCCATTTTCTCAAGATCTTGCTTGACTGCATCTTTCCAACTTTTTCTAGGCCGACCTACAGATCTTCCATCTGGCCTTTCTCAAAACACATTGTTTATAAGGCGGTTGTCGTTACTGCGTATTGTCATCATTCGTATTGTAGAAATTAAACCAAAACATGGGAGCCATACTTACGTCGGTTATCATCATTTATCAGCTAATCGCGTCCACTGCTGGACACAGGCCACTCTCAGTTCTTTCCAGTGTTCTCTACACTAGGCCGCTTGTAGTTAGTTTACCGCTTCTACTTTTACGTCGTCGACTTCATCTAGTCGGTGGTCTCCCTAAACCCAAGATACGACACGTTGCGTTCCTAATTTCGTTCAGGTCGCGCATGACGTCACGTTGTGAGTAGATCCTTTAAATTTCGAATGCATTGCCATTATGATTTGGTGATTTTAGCTTTTAATATCAGTTGTGAAATTTTCTAGAAGTGCTGTTTTGTTTAGTATGATTAAGTATAATTATTGAGAACATAATCTAATAATAGAAACCAATTACAAACATGATTTTTTTATTATTAGGCAAGATACGTCTGATTTTATATTAAACTGTATAATACATGTACTTACGATGAAATAAAGGTAACAATAAAATTGTAATGTGTTAAATGATAAAAAAAGTTAAATCTGCGGTAGTTACGAAGCCCATCAGTTATATTTGATCACTTCAAGATCTCTTATTCATTAAGTAATTATATAGTGCGCTGGAATAAGTGTTACCCCCCTCTTATTAACTTATTTATTTTTAGCTTTTTAGCACATAAGCAAAACGCTCGGACAGGTCGATTTTTAAAATAATCATAGTATATTATAGCATCAATGTTTCGAACTTTACGCGATCCATCTTCAGGTGACAGGCACAACTTTGATTTTTTTAAATGGGAAAGTACATCATGTGACACATCATTTAAAAGCTTTCCAAATACTGATTACAAAAATGTACAATACTGTAATCCCATTTAAGAGCGTAGGCGCAAAATTTCGGTCAAATTAATTTTAAATACATTAATTTTTTTCGAATCCTGAGAAAACTAATAAGTATTTTTGAAAAATTTAAACGCAGAATGAAATATTACAGTATTATTGAGGGTCGGGAGTCCCTGAGAACTTTTATAATGTGTATTTTAATAAGTCACAGGAGTGAAAAAAAAGAGAAAATTTAGTCTGATTTTTAATTTAAATATATCATTCAAAAGAAACTTTTTGTTTAGTCTAAGGGACTTTCAGCCCTCCATAATAATGTAATCTTTAATTCTGCGTTTAAATTTTTTAAAAATACTTATTAGTTTTTTCAGAATTCGAAAAAAAAAATAATGCGTTTAAAAGTAATTCGACCTAATTCTTGCGCCTACGCTCTCAAATACAATATTTCTCATGATCATCTTTCAGTGCGTCACAGTTTTTCGATTTCTTTCTAACGCATTAAATTGTATGTGACAGAAAAAAAGGCACGTCGGTGATTACATTTCGTCGGTGACATTTTTATAACATTTATTCTAGTTATTCTAGTTGTCGATAGATGGCGCCATAATAAAAAAAAATACTTTTTTTTTTTTTTTTTTTTTTTTTTAATTAGATAATAATATTACAAATATAATCTGTATAATTTATAAGACTATATAAATCAAAGAAAATACCATTTTATAAATGCAAGAAACACTTTTGATTTGTTTTTATTCCAAATTGAAAATAAAATGTGACAACTGTCAGATTCACTTAGCTTCCATTCGTCGTGGTAGTCAGACGTGCGTAGGAAAGAAGCTTGTTTTTTAAAACCGGTGTCTATAAATTAGATATTTAAATAAATATTTTGTGAACTTTACAAGTAAATTAATTACACCAAATAAAAAAGCGAAGTCGGAATAAAAACATTAAAAAGTTATGAGTGCAGTTAGCGGGGGCGACGCCCCCGATAAAAATGTTTTAGAAACCCAAATGGATACAGAACATGCAACATCTTCAAAGGAGGAGCTATTAGGATTCCAAAATCTTGTTCCAGTTACACAGATAAGTACCACAAAACTTGTTAATAATAAACCCATTATCGATAATGACTTTGCTAATGTACACACTTCAATAACAAATAACATTAACAAAGAAGTAGGAACAAAAAGGGAGGAATTTCTTTACCGACAAAACGACCTAGGACCTTTTTACGCGTATTTAGAAAATAATTCACCCGATTTTAAAGGCAGATTAAACGCGTTAAGGATAGGTGACATTATTATCACAAATTTTAAAGAAATTGATGAAAAAATTGTAAGCATTGACGCAGTAGGAAGAAATAAAATACGTATAAAATTTAAAGATTATAAATCGGCTAACTATATCATATCTAAAAAAAATGAAGCAATATTTATAAAAAATAATCTAGACATATACATTCCTAAGTTTCTTTTAGTTAGACAGGGCGTAATAAAAGATATTTCCACAGAATTTTCAGTAGAGTATGTTAAAAACAGAATAAAAATGTACGATTTACACTGTAAATTTGAAGTCCTTCAAGTCACAAGATTAAATCGAAGACAAGTAGATGAAAACGGTACTCAATACATTCCAACAAAAACATGCGTAGTTAGTTTTAAGTCACAAGTGCTACCAAAATATATAACAATCAACAAGGTACTAAAGGAAGTCGAACCATACAAGCAAAAGGTGCTATTATGCTTTAATTGTCTTCGATTTGGACATACAGGTGGGCAGTGTAAGAGCAAGGCTAGGTGCGATAAATGTCAAGAATCCCACAACTCAAAAGATTGTAAAAAGACCGATCTCACTCCAAAATGTTTTAACTGTTCGGGGGATCATTTTACTACAAATTTAAGCGCGTGTCAAGAATTTCAGCGTCAAAAACTTATTAAAGACGCTATGTCTTCCAATAATATTAGTTATCAAGACGCAAACAAACAGTTCCCCAGAAACTCCTATGCAAAAGTAACATCCATAAATACGGAACAAACTACAAACCTCTCCTGCCTCAAAACTTTCCCTCCATTAAATCCCAATAATTATACACCCACCCAATTCCCATCAAATCCAATTAACAAAATGTCAACTAATAATATATTCTACAATAATAATTCAAATAATACAAATTCTCGAACATTCAAAAGACAGAGACCAACTAGTCCAGATCCAACATTAATTTTGCATAATGAAATTATATCTTCCCCTAGATCTCAATTACCTACGGGAGGAATATTAGACAGCATTAACTATAAGGGAAATATTAATAATAATCCAGTTGCATCTCCTTCAGACTTGAGCATGATAAATTCAATATTAGAATTAGTTATAGAAATTGTCTCAAAAGTTTTAGTAACAAAAAGTATAAACATAAATAAGGAAGAACTCGAAAACTTAGTCAAATTAACTATAAATGGAAACACGTCATCACATTCTCAGACCTCAACCATGCAATAAATATCCTTCAATGGAACTGCCGTTCGGCAGTTTCTAATAAAAATAACTTAGAATATCTACTAGATAGGGGCAACTACTCCGTTGCACTTCTATCGGAAACATGGTTTAAAGCAGAAAAATACTATAATTTTAAAGGTTTCAACAATATTCGCTGTGACCGGGACGACGGGTACGGCGGCTCTGCCATTTTATTAAAATCAGACTTAATATACCAAGAAGTCTCAATTCCAACTACAATCAACTTTGAGCATACTTGTATCTCGGTAAATTTTCCATATATACATAAAAAAATTTACTTTGTTTCAGTATACCTTAAACCGAGAACTAGAATATCATTACAACAGTGGATTAACTTTTTGGAACAAATTCCAAAACCATTCATAATTGGGGGCGACTTTAACGCACATAGTTTGGCATGGAACGATGGATATGACGATATCTATGGCAAGATTCTTTTGGAAGCTATCGAACAATGCAACCTAGTAATTATAAACGACGGATCACCTACATTAGCAAACAATAAGAAGTCAGCTGTAGACTTGACCCTCTGTACACAGGATCTGACACAACTAATTACGTGGTGTACTTTAGAAGAACCTTATGGCTCTAATCACTTACCAATACACATACAATTTGGAAGGAATATCCCACCTGCGCAAATTAAACAGACAAAACATAATATATGGAGACTCAAGGCTGCTAATTGGGATGTATACACCGCTACCCTTGAAGCAACAGAACCAAAATCATCACTAAAGGGCATTATCGACAATATTAACAAAGCTGCCGACAAAGCAATTCCGTTACGAAAATCAAACACACAAAATAGAAATCATTGCTCAAAGGACTGGTGGAACGAAACCTGTAACATAGCTGCTAAAGCAAGAAAACAAGCTTTCTTAACCTACACACAGGCTCCAAATCTTAATAATCTAACAGAATATAAAAGACTTGATGCAGTAGCTAAAAAAACTTTTAAAGAAACTAAGAAAAAAAGTTGGATAAATTACTGCCAAAATCTAAATCAAAATACACCAATTAAAGAAGTGTGGAACAAAGTAAACCGATATAAAAACCGAAAACAAGCGAATAAACCCCTAATGGACCCCAAAGAAGACTGGATAAGCGAATTCCACACAAAAATCTCACCTCCATGGGTCGAAAACAACATTACTCAACAAATAGCTACTGTAAATAGGAACACTTCTTTCTAACAATCGTTATTTCAATTATGGGAACTCGATCATTGCATTAAATCAACAAATAATAAATCTCCCGGGGCGGATAACATTTCATATAATATGTTGCATAAAATGCCCTTAGACCATAAGAAAGCCCTGTTGGAATTGTTCAATTCGATTTGGATAAATAGGATTCCTTTTCCACCGATGTGGAAAGAATACATCATAGTACCTATCAAAAAACCTGGAAAACAGAATGGAAATGCAGATTCATATAGACCCATAGCTTTATCATCGTGTATATTTAAAACCATGGAAAGAATGATAAAGAACAGGCTTGAATATTGGCTAGAAAATGAAAAAATATTACCTGACTCACAATATGCTTTTAGAAAGGGAAGATCTTCCTTGGAACCCCTAACGATACTAGTAAATGACATCTATCTAGGATTCACACACAAATACAGCACTTTGGCCACATTTTTGGATATAACTTCAGCATATGATAATGTTCAAATAAATATACTAGAAGAGAAGCTCATCAATATTGGTCTACCAACCTCCTTTGCCAACTTCATAAAATCAGCTTACTCTAATCGATCAGTTTCCTTAAAGATAAATCAAGAAATTTCGGAATCAAGAATATGTAGATCTGGATTACCACAAGGTAGTATCCTGAGCCCAATCCTCTACAGCCTGTACACAATGGATATAGAAAATGTTATATCACAAAAGTCTAAAATCATTCAATACGCTGATGATGTTGTTATTTACACCAGTAGCAAATCAGAGGACAAATGTATAGAAAATATCAACACTGAATTTATAAAAATCCAAAAATACCTAGACAACATGGGACTTTCCATATCCGAGTCCAAAACCAATATATGTATTTTCTCTAGAAACAGAAATAACTATCAAAGACAACTAACAATAGGAAAATATAAACTCTGTATTAGTAACTCTGTAAAATATCTTGGTCTGCATCTAGATAGAAAACTATTATGGAAGGACTGTATCCACCAAATTATCAAAAAAACAAGTAATTCTATAAATATCCTAAGAGCGTTTTGTAGAGCAAAGTGGGGAGCAGACCCAAATACGGCTTTACTATTCTACAAAACAATGGTACGATCAATAATGGATTATGGAAGTCAACTCTATGGAACAGCAGCAGATACACATCTAAATAAAATCGAGATACAACAAAATAAATGCTTAAGAGTTTGCCTAGGATATCTTAAGTCAACGCCCATAAACATTATACAAGCTGAAGCCGTGGAACCTCCTCTTAAACTAAGAAGACAACTATTGAGCAGAAAATTCATGATAAAAACCATTTCAAAAAAAACTTCTTACCTCAATAGTGTACAGTCACTAACAGTTCAAGTTTTGACCCATAGATACTGGCACTTCAAGAAAACCCCCCTCATAGTAGAATCTTTCTCAGAAATAGCTGACATTACAGATATACTCTATTCCAACCAACTCCCTCCAGTTTTAATTTACTCACCTGAACAAATTTTTTCACGTGAAATTAGAACCTACTATTTTGAAAGTGAAGAAGTAGCAAGTATCAATCAAACAAAGTTCAACGAAACAAAAAACAAATACTGGCCAAACTATGATTCTATATTCACTGATGGATCAAAGTCAAAAGAATATACCAGTTGTGCCTTCTACCATTTTGAGGAAAATACTGACAAAAAATTTATTTTACCAAAGGAAGCTTCCATATACACTGCAGAACTAACAGCAATAGTGCAAGCTATGAAATACGTACTCGGCTCTAACCACGACAAATTTATAATATGTACGGACAGCAAAAGTGCAGTAGATAAACTTAAAAATGTTAAAATAAATAGATCAGTTAATCATATTGAAGCAAAAATCCTGTATTTACATAATGAGATACACATCAAGAATAAAGTCGTCATATATCTATGGGTAAAGGGACACGCAGGCATAACAGGTAATGAAATGGTGGATGCCTTAGCAAAAACAGCTCCAACATCAGGAGAAGAACTAAATCTTAAACTACCCCCGTCCGATTTATTCTTAAATCAAAGGAACAAAATAAATGAGATGTGGCAAAACCTATACAGTGCATCAACAACTGGAACAAACTTTTGTAAACACCAGCCAAGGATTCCCAGAAAACCATGGTTTCACAAAATACCAAACAGAAACTTTGTCGCCACAATAAATCGAATACGTGCAAACCATGCACTAACACCTTATTATAAACACAAAATAAAAATTACAGACGATCCACTGTGTAGTTGTGGTAAAATGGGTACATTGGTACATGTTTTACTTGAATGTCCAATAAATATTGTAAACATTAATAATCTATATAAAAACTTAATTCACTACAAGATAAACCTTCCAATAGACCTAAATTGTATTATTTTTTCAGGAAATAATAATATACTTTATGTACTTCATCAACACATCATAAACTGTAAACTAAAATTGTAAAATTACTAACCAATTTTGTAAGCAATTCTGCAAAACAAACTAAATGTAAAGCATTAAAGGAAAAAAAAAAAGGTGAATACAAAAAAAAAAAAAATAAACTTGTAAAATACAAGTAAAAAAAAATTAACCAAATAAAAAAAAAAACAAAAAAAAAAACAAAAAAAAACAAAAAAAAAAAACAAAAAAAAGAAAACAAAAAAAAAAATAAAAACACACACAAAGAGGGCTAAAACCTCCGCGGCGTTGAACCGGGTTGATGCTCTAGCGCGGAAGGAAAAAAAAAAAATTAAACACCTTACACTTTACTAATGCTACATATTACTAACAAAACAAATGAATACATCATGCTCAAGTTTGATACTATGAAACAATTTACACAATCTATTTATACAATCTAACATAGTCTGGTTAATTGGTCCTCACCAAAGCCATAAATTCCAGGAAAAAAAAAAAAAAAAAAAAAACTGTCAGATTTAACTAAAGTGTCATGTTAGAATAAATGTCGTAAATGTGTATTATCACGGACTTACCCTTTTCCCTATCATTTGTTACGCACTGAAAAATGATCATGAGAAATACTGTAGGAGTAAAGTATTATACATTTTTGTAATCAGCATTGCAAAAGCTTTTAAATAAGATATTACATTATGTACTTTCCCATTTAAAAAAGTCAAAGTTATTCCTGTCACTTGAAGAGGAATCGCGTAAAGTTTGAAACATTGATGCTATAATATACTATGATTATTTTAAAAATCGACCTGACTGAGCGTTTTGCTTATGTGCTAAAAATAAATAAGCTAATAAGGGGGGTAACGCTTATTCCAGCGCACTATATTTATGATCACACCTCCTAATGGATATTCAAATATACTGGATATAAGGACTATTCAAATCTAACGATGAATATAATATTTTGTATCTATAAATTTTGCTTAATAATAAGAAAACACCAAGGCATTTAATTTATTCAATAAAAATTTGTTAACGTTAAAATTGTTTGCACGTTTACATAATTGTTTCCACACACATCGCATTTTTTTGTCTTTTGGGAAACTAAAAAACTTGATATTCGTATTGAAACCTTGTGATTGATTGTCGACATTACAGCCAAACACGGCACACCTCATTTTTAATAAAAGTTTAACAAATCATAAGTAAAATTCACCTTAAACACAAAAATAAACACTGTTTACTCTACGACAACACTGAATATAATGCTGTTCTACTCACAGAGTGACGTAGCTACGTAGGCCCCGCCCACCTGCGCCATGTCATATCTTCAGAGTTATTGTATCATGGTCGTCCTAGGCTTCTTTTATAGTTTCTGGACCTCTATTACATTATTGGTCTTGTCCACAGTACTTCTTGTGTTCTAGCTAAGTGCCCTGCCCAGTTCCACTTAAGCACCGTGATTCTTTCGATGTCGAATTGAACACCTGATACTTGCGTGCTTTGTTGGTTTGTTACGTGGTCTCGAAGGCTCACGTCCAGCATTGCACGTTCCACGGCTCGTTGTGTAACTCGTGAGTTTATTTGCGGATTTTTGCGTCAGATTTGAAGTATACGCTCCATAAGTTTGTACGGGCAAAACATATTGGTTATAAAGCTTTCGTTTGAGACACATGGGAATTGCGCTTTTTAGAATATAGCTTAGTTTGCCAAATGCTACTCATGCCTCCGTATTTCATGTGTTTGATTGTCTCTGCATATTTTGTGTCTCAGATATTTGTGTCCGTTTGTTGTATGGTATTATTGCCAATAATTATATTTCAGCTCATTACGAAATTTGTCAGAAGTTTAGTTGCCTGTAGAAGTTTATTTTTAATACTACTGCTCTCTCAGACAGAATTTTAAGCGAATGTGTCATAGAAACTGTATCTTGTAAGTTGTCAGCGATTAATTCATCATCTGTAAAGCACAGATGATTGAATCTTTCTCCATTTATATTGATACCCATATCTTGTCATTCGGTGTTCTTAAATATTTACTCTAAAACTGCTTGTCTTACTTCTCGACTTTAGCTGATTTTTTCTGTGTCTTGGTGTAATTGTATACTTGATGTAGCGTTTTCATATTCGACTTTCCTTTTGCTTCCAGTACTGTTTCAAACTCTACAGAATCAAAAGTCTTCTTGTAATCGACAAATGCAAGGACTAGTGGTATGTTGTACTCGATGCATTTTTCATTGAATATCTTTATGATACGCAAATGGTCATTTATGGTTCCTGCCCTGAACCTTGAATGTACTTTGGTCTTATTTTTTGTCTTGCAGCTTGTATATTTTTTTTAGCCTCTGAAGTGTAACCAGAGGAGGTCCCCATTGTTTTCAATCTGGTGGGATGTAAAGCAACATTTTTGATGTTGTTTTATGTGCTATTAAATTGAAAACTTAGTCTTTTGCTAGCAGTTGCCGCTAGGGCATTCCTGCCATTTCGTTCGTTGCAATCCGTGACTGCACGCCGGGGTTTGTCCTAGTTGGGTCAGAGAGAGCAGCATATGTGCCTCCTGATGAGAGACTAATAAGTTTCGAAACCGGTAGAGGTGCTTGCTGCACTCTCTGATTGGACTAGAATAATGATGCGGCTGTAGTTTCGTGTTGCAACGAAATTGAAAAATGGTTATTCATTTTTTATTCCTTTTTTAGTTTGTGTGAGTTCTGCTGTCATTATTTTTTAAAATTTGTTCCCTTCTACTGTGAGTTATTACAATAATATTATATTTTCTTAGATCTTTTCTAATTTCTGCCGAAATTAATTTATTTAGTTTTATATATATTTATATATTCTCTTTTGTTTCCCTTTTCTTTCCCGCTTAGGTTTCATCGTATTTTCATTAGAGCTTTTGTATCTTTGCTAATCTTTTCGCTTTCGGTATCATTTTTCTTGCAAAATACACTCTGGGCCAAAATTAACGGGCCACCTTAAAAATAGGTAATTTTTGATGTCTTATTTCTCCTAAACCTGTTGTCCGATTTAAGTGATTTTTTAATATGTTATAGCATTATTCCTTGAAAATATCGTTATAATAATATTGTTCCTAAACAGGTAGATTTTCATTGTATACAGGGTGTACGAATCAAACTGTGTTTTTTTTAAGTTTGCATCATTATGTGGAATATTCTAGTATTTGTAGAATACTGAAATTAAAACCTAACTATAGCCTCATGCTTTCTCAACATTTTGTTTCTTGATTGATTCGCTTATGTTAAATAATAAAAAAGTTAGGTGCTTTAACAACTAGACATGTTTTTTTATCAATACAGGGTGTTTTTAAAAAATTTTGGAAAATCTTAAAGGGTAATTCTGCATGAAAAAATAATGACAGTTTGCTTTATAAACTTATGTCCGCAAATGCTTCGTCTCCGAGATAGGGGGTGTTGAAATTTTTTTGACAAACTGACGATTTATTTATTACTTTAAAACCGGTTGAGGTATGCAAATGCAATTTAGTGGGTTTTATGACGTAGTTATTGCACATTTTTTGGCATACAATTAAGCATTTAATATTCACTATTGGCGCCCATACGGGTAATATGAGCCATCATATGAGCTATCATATTACCCGTATGGGCGCCAATGGTGAAAATTCAATTCTTAATTGTGTGTCAAAAAATATGCAATAACTACGTCATAAAACCCACTAAATTGCATTTGAATACCTCAACCGGTTTTAAAGTAATAAAAAAATCGTCAGTTTGTCAAAAAAATTTCAACACCCCCTATCTCGGAAACGAAGCATTTGCGGACATAAATTTATAAAGCAAACTGTCATTATTTTTTCATGCAGAATTACCCCTTAAAATTTTCCAAAATTTTTTAAAAACGCCCTGTATTGATAAAAAACATGTCTAGTTGTTAAAGCACCTAACTTTTTTATTATTTAACACAAGCGAATCAATCAAGAAACAAAATGTTGAGAAAGCATGAGGCTATAGTTAGGTTTTAATTTCAGTATTCTACAAATACTAGAATATTCCACAGGGTGATGCAAACTTTAAGAAAAAAACACAGTTTGATTCGTACACCCAGTATACAATGAAAATCTACCTGTTTAGCAACAATATTATTATAACGATATTGTCAAGGAATAAGGCTATAACATATTAAAAAATTACTTAAATCGGACAAAAGGTTTAGGAGAAATAAGACATCAAAAATGACCTATTTTTAAGGTGGCCCGTTAATTTTGGCCCAGACTGTAGCTGTGCGTTTTAAACCGGGAACTAAATAGAACTGGAAATATAGTGCCGAAAAATATGCAAACAATTCCATTAATAAATCAATTTTATTTAATGGCAAAAATATTTTAAAAAAATTGAATTTAATGATTACTTTTAGGTTGAACCTGCTCCCTTAGCAATAATGGGCCAGTTCACAGCATTGCAGAGAATTTCTAGGATATTGAATGCGGCTCCCTTAAATCACCTTTTGTTTTATCTAGCAATAGTCAGTTATAGAAAAGCATGTACACTTAAAAGATTACATCCGCCAGAGGGCGACACCTTTAGCCAATCAGATTCAACGACATATTATGAAGATATGATCATGTGCTCCGACGATAGTTCAACGGATGAAGGTAATATTAATAAAAAAATGTAACAAAACTACCTTTATTGATAATTGACGTTTGATAATTTTTAACTAATCTATCCATTCCTATTATTGTTCTTACGCTTCTATATATTTTTGTTTACTGGCATCTTTGCTAAAATTCTTAATTTTTAATTTGATATATCTCTTTAGGTTCTAATTTTCTTCTCAGCTATTTTTTACTCTTCATCATCATTGGCATTACAAACCTTTATAAACCAAAGTCTTCTTTAGAACATCCCGTCCTAGCTCTAGCAACTCTCCTGCATCCTTTAACTTCTATGAAATTTAAATCGTATTCCGAGTTGTCCAGGTACTTACGTTTCGGTTTACCTCCAGTACTCGTCCCACTATACGATGTACAGTAGGACGTCTAATACTTTGATGTCTTCACTCGAATAATTTTCTCACCATCTTCCTTCCTTGTAAAACATGGCTGTTTGCCTACAAAATCGAGGCTAATGAAGTTACCTGTCAAATAAGGCTGACACAAAACGCCAATTTATAAACACCTATAGGTTAAGGGCGTAGGCGCAAATATTTTACAGCTATCCCTACTTTCTTTATTTACACGGCAAATTACGTGTAGTAAAATTCTCACTGGTATGGAAATGTAAACATTAGTTGACAACGAGATTATCATCATTAACATAGAGAATGTTCAGTTTTTGAATGTTCTTGGATAACCGTTACTTGTATAATCGCTTAAATTATTAATTCAGTTAAAGCGGGTTGACACGTTCCAAGTTGCATCCAAGTGTACTTAGTCCAAGTCAACTTGGACGCTGCGCGCCCCTACTTGGAAGCTACTTGGATCGTGTAAATTACTTGGATGTCAAATCAAATAACCATTTCAAAGATGGCGGAAGTTATTATGGAGGGTATTGAAGTGGTTACTCAGACTAACAATACCCAAAGGGTAAATTCGTTGTTAGAAAGACCTACTCCTTACTTTTGGTACAAAATAAAACAAGTCTGAATAAAACAATAAACTATTTTATATAGCAAAATAACCCGATGCCCGTTATACCAAACCAAATAACGAATGGCATGTCCGGTGTCTTAAAAAGGCCTGCCGAAAGGTTTACGGTTTATTTGATATTGCACTATTTATGGCTTTATTACTATACTAGAAGCCTTGTTCTCTGGAAAAAGTATGTAATATTTTTGTTATATAAAAGAAAAATGATACTATACAGTGATGATCGCTAATAACCGGCAAAATAATGCAAAAGATGAAAAATATTAAGTTTTGAGATAAACAGAGATGAAATTAGTGGAGGTGGGAAATTTAACAATAGAAACCTATAAATTTACATTACAGTATGTCCCTGTAAGTTGTATCCATATGAAAAACTTTTTTATTATTAATTTTACGAAAAAAAGTTATTCTTTATAAAAAGCTCTGCATGGTCCAAAACCTAAGATTTAACCATCAACTATCAATTTTTTTGAATATTATACGAGGTATGTCAAAAAGTTTGAATTTCACTCAAGAGTAAAGTAGCTTTATTTTTCACAATATTGAAAATTGCTATTATGAAAAGTTGTTTGAAATTAAAAACTGTATTCTAGTATGCAATTACATCCTTCTAATTGAAATTTTTTTTTTGAAAAGTTATGGATAACTAACATTATTTTCAGTTATTTTAATTCAGATAACTCTTTTATTATTAATTTTACGAAAAAAAGTGATTCTTAATAAAAAGTTCTGCATGGTCTAAAATCTAAAATACAACAATCTTATGTCAAATTTTATCAATTTTATACGAGGTATGTCAAAAAATATGAATTTCGCTCAAGATTAAAATACGTTTATTTTTCACAATATCGAAAATTGTTATTATGAAAAGTTATTTAGAATTAAAAACTATGTTTCAGTATGTAATTACATCCTTCTATTTGAAATATTCTGAACTATAAATGTACTTTACTTTTGATCTAAATTTATCTTTTTTGACATACCTCGTATAAAATTGATAAAATTTGATATAAGATGGTTGTATTTTAAGTTTTAGACCATCCAGAACTTTTTATTAAGAATCCCTTTTTTCGTAAAATTAATAATAAAAGAATTATCAGAATTGAAATAACTGAAAAAATAATGATAGTATTCCATAATTTTTCAAAAAAAAATGTTTTTCAATTAGAAGGATGTAATTGCATATTAGAATATAGTTTTTAATTCCAAACAACTTTTCATAATAGCAATTTCCAATATTACGAAAAATAAAGCTACTTTACTCTTGAGTGAAATTCAAACTTTTTGACATACCTTGTACAATATTCAAAAAATTTGATATTTGATGGTTAAATCTTAGGTTTTGGACCATGCAGAGCTTTTTATAAGGAATAACTTTTTTTCGTAAAATTAATAATAAAAAAGTTTTCCATATGGATACAACTTACAGGGACATACTGTATATTGATTTTTTCCCACCTTTAGACGTATCATAGGATTATGTCAACTAAAACTGTCACTGTCATGGTGGTAGTTGCCAAACTGGTCCGATACGTCTAAAGGTGGGAAACAGTCAATATTTATAATGTAAATTTATAGGTTTCTATCGCTAATTTTCTCACCTTTAATAGTGTCATCTCTTTTTATCTCACAACTTAATATGTTTTCCATCTTTTGCATTATTTTGACGGTTATTAACGCGCTCATCACTGTAACGCTATATTGGGCACATAAATGTCTTCAGTTGACACATCTATTATAAGTGAGGCTTTTATTTTTTCTGCTTTCTGTTTATAGGTAATTCTCATGGCATTAATTTTTTTTAAAACGACATTTTCTGTGAAACCAGGAATATTCATGTGGATTTTTATCCGTTTTAGGGCCGCACTTCTAGCATCCTTATTTTTATATTCTTTTATTTTTATATTCCATAACGATTCTTCTGCTTCGCACAGCTCCATAAATCTAACACTCTCCCTTTCAAACCCCTTTCGTTTTGAACTTATATCCCGTTTTATATTTTCCGACTGCGACGCCATTGTAACTATACTTTAACACTACTTGGAAAAAGTTGGCCAACGTTCTAGTCGACTTGGATAGAACCTGTTGATATAAGTTTACTTGGACGAGAGTGGTGACACAATAAAAGTAGCGTCCAAGCAGACTTGGATGAAATACACTTGGAACGTGTCAACCCGGTCACACAAACAAAGTAGCTTCCAAGTGTTGCGCGCGCAGCGTCCAAGTGGACTTGCACCAAGTACACTTAGATCGTGTCAACCCGCCTTTAATTAAGAGGATCATTTTTTCACTTACTATGTATTCAGGGATTACAATAATTTGTATATTATACAATAAAAACTAATAATCGAGAAAAGTGATAAAGTGATTTTAATAAACTATGGAACGCTTAGATAAATTTTTATCATATTTAACAACAAAATAGTTGGATCACAGAATATACCCTGGTGTGTTCTGTGCTTGGATCTTCTATAAATAATAAACAATAAATAACTTTTTATTAATTTCACGTCTTAAAAATTAGTTATTAAATACACTATCAATATTATTTAATAAACAACTAAAAATATTCCTGAAGCCGTGTCAAATATTTAGTAGCTTTGTTTGTCACTGTCTTGTCACCATATTCTGTTCGACTGAGTGTCTTGTATGACAAGATAGTGAATGTTCGATTTAGAAAATATTACCACGGATAATTTTTTTCAAATCCTGGAAAAACTAATAAATATTTTTGAAAAATTTAAACGCAGAATGAAAGTTTAAACCATCATTACTGAGGGTAGAAAGTCCCTTAGAAATAAACAAAAAGTTTCTTTTGAATGAGATATTTGAAATTAAAATTCACACTTAATATTTTCTCTTCTTTTTTACCCCTGTAACTTATAACAATAAATATTATAGAAGTTTTCAAGGACCTTCTACCCCCGGTAATGAAGTAATATTTCATTCTGCGTTTAAATTTTTCAAACATACTTATTCTTTTTCCCAGGATTCGAAAAAAAAATGAATGCTACTCTTCTCTATAATATTTATTTTAATAATCTTATTGAAAACGATTTTAAGGATTGGCAATCTAAATGTCAAAAACAAATAAAATTGTAATTTTTATTACAATCAACTGCTATTTAATCTCATAATGATATACATATTATTTTCAGACGATGATAGTGAGCCCATCTTAGGACAATGGTTTGAAGAAACCCTTGCGCCCCCAGAAACAACCGAGTCCAAATCACCAACTTCTGAAAATGGAGAAACTAAAACTGTCCAAAACGAACGATCTCGATCGATGGTCCCGGAAAAAGGAGAAGCTCACGGATTTATCGCTCTTTCAACTAGTGTTTTTGAGTTCTTAAATAAACACTTTCTGTGTACGAAAAGTACTTTTATATCGAGGTACGTCAAAAATGGCTTAACGGAACAGCAAATGATTATTTTGGCTGCGATCATTAGAGACTTGGACAGGGAGACAGCGAGAACTGAAATAGGTAAGTTCGATTTAGATAAGTAACAATTTTTAGGGATCATCTTGGATCGAGTATAGTATTTTTTGTTGTAAAGAAATAATTTAATAGTTCAGAGAAATAAGGAAAAAAAATATCCTGTTGGTGACACAACCCCCTCCAGGCCGAAACCAAATTTTTTGAGTAGTATGGACATCTATAATAATAACCTATAGTCTGAATGGCGTTCGCTGAATATGTCTATCCTTATTGGTTGCTTAGAAAATAAGGATAGCCATATTCAGATGCCATATTGATGCTTTTTATACGATTTATGAGTTTCTTATTCTCAAATTTGTTTAGAATGCTTTACTTTTTAGCAATAGACGAAAAAAGCGAAAATTTACCGTTTTTTGATCTTCATTTGTTTATAACTATATACAGGGTGTTTCATTAATAATTGTCCATATAGTAACTGGAGAAACCTTAGCACAAAATACGAAGATTTAACCTAAAACACTTAAATAAAATGTGGTTCTTTACTGAGTTACAGGGTGTTTTATCTAAAAATTTAAAAACTATTTTTGCTCAGCACTTTAAAACTAGTCGACATATTCTTTTCATACTTGGCAGAAAGTATAGGTAGTATACAAACTATTAAATTATGTTAAACAAACGTTTCTGGCTATTACCAGAGGCGTACGACGGGGGAAAGTGAATGGTTGACCCTTTCCAAATTCTACGCCACTGGCGGAATTGCTATTTTAGTTCAATTTTTGGATTTTCCAATACTTTCTATGAAAATAATATACTCTTCATTCGTAACGATAAAGTCATTAGTTTTCGAGATCTTTGAAGTTAAAAATAAAACGAGACGGTTATTTTGATTAATGTATTGTGTCGCATCATTTTTAATTTCAAATATCTCGATAACTAATCATTTTATCGTTACGAATGAAGAGTATATTATTTACATAAAAAGTATTGGAAAATCAAAAAATACACTAAAATAGCAATTTCGTCAGTTGCGTAGAATTTGGGAAGGGTCAACCAGCCACTATCCCCTGTCGTACGCCTCTGGTAGTAGCTAGAAATGTTTGTTTATCATAATTTAGTAGGGTGTATAGTAGTCGCACTTTCTGCCAAGTATGAAAAGGATACGCCAAATAGCTTTAAAGTACTGGGTACAAATAATTTTTAAATTTTAATCATAATATGAATCATATCATAAATTAATCAAAATCACTGTGCCGTTTCATATTTAACTTCAAATATCTCGAAAACTAATAACTTTATCGTTACCAACGAAGAGTATATTATTTACGTAGAAAGTATTGGAGAATCTGAAAATGGCACTAAACTAGTAATTCCTCCAGTGGCGTAGAATTTGAGAAGGGTCAACCATTCACTATCCACTGTCGCACGCCTCTGGTAGTAGCTAGAAACGTTTGTTTATCATAATTTAGTAGGGTGTATAGTAGTCGCACTTTCTGCCAAGTATAAAAAGGATAAGTCGAACAGTTTTAAAATGCTGAGAAAAAATATTTTTTAAATTTTTAGATAAAACACCCTGTAACTCAGTAATGAACCACATTTTATTTAAGTGTTTTAGGTTAAATCTTCGTATTTTGTGCTAAGGTTTCTCCAGTTACTATATGGACAATTATTAATGAAACACCCTGTATATCATCAAAATCGGCTGCAGGAAACATACAGGTTATTAATAAAGATGTCCATACTACTCAAAAAATTTGGTTTCGGCCTGGAGGAGGATGTGTTACGAGAGAAATCTTAGTTCTCTGGACTATAATGAGTTAATCTATCCAAACCGTTTTAAAATCGATGATTATAATATGTAGTATTTGTATTGTCTGATAAATATTTATTGTCTTGATACCCTTTTAACTCTTATGGAGCCAAAATGTCGACTAAAAGAAGACCCCGCTGCACAGTGGTCCAAAATCCCGAAAAGCTGGCCAAAAGTCAAAAAAAAATTCAATGTTTTGAGAACATTATTACATTTTCTAAAAGAGAATTAAATTCCTATTCAGTGTTGGCAACCCTATTATAGAGCTCTATCTCGTATATCTGAATTTGCAGTTCAGTTCAAGTTGACCTTCTTACGGAACAGAAGCGCAGTTAAGAATAACGAATATTTTATACGCACACTCTTGTGCGTGTATCTCGAAAACGAAGTGCGCAAATTCAATTCTGCAAAGATATTCGTGGAGCCATCTTTAATAAAATCCGATAATATCAAAATATTTGTATATGTGTCTTTTTATACTATATTTTTATTTGTATATTTAGTCCAGAAAGCCACTGCGCATCCGCTAGGAAAAATATTCTAATTCGGATTTTTTGCACAATCTTACTCAAAAAGGACTCCTTTTAACAAATTTGCATGTTGCCAGGACCAAAAGGTGGTCAAAAATTTTTTAAACGTTTTTTTTTTGTTTTTCTCCTAGAATTATTTTTTTGCATGGAACAAAGTTTTTTTAGGTTTTTTGGATCATTCCAAACAGAAAAGGTCTTTAGTGATTTTTCTCTAAAAATGATAGTTTTTGACATATAAGCGATTAAAAATTGAAAAATTGCGAAATCGGCCATTTTTAACGCTCAAAAACTATGTGAAAAACTGAAAATTTGAATGTTGCCAAGGTAGGTAGATATTCTTTAAACATCGATTGATGAAATCCCGAAGAGTTTTTTGCAATATAATATTCAAAACTCCTTTGTTTTTAATTTCTAATCACGCGTGCGCGACACTGTTTTCCACCGTTGTATGTGTATACAGTATGGTGCAAATGAAAGGAATAAATTCGTTATTTCGTAAACCGGCTACTTTAAGAAAATAACCCGAAACAGGTCGATTTTTATTTTTAAGTTATGATATTGTGGCATGTATGGTATACTAGTGACGTCATCCGTCTGGGCGTGATGGCGTAATCGATTATTTTTTTAAATCAGAATAGGGGTCGTGCGGTTGCTCATTTGAAAGGTTCTTCAATTCTCTATTCAGTAATGTAAACATTTACATAATTATTTATACAGGTTGTCCAAAAAATTTTTATTAAATTAAATTATTTGACAAAAAAGAATTAGAAGGACACCCTGTATAAATAATTATATAAATGTTTATATTACTAAATAGAGAATTGAAGAACCTTTCAAATGAGCTAGCACACGACCTCTATTCTCCTTTAAAAAAATCATCGATTACGTCATCACGGCCAGATGGATGACGTCACTAGTATATCATATATGCCATAATATCATAACTTAAAAATACAAATCGACCTGTTTCGGGATTTTTCCTTAAAGTAGCCGGTTTACGAAATAACGAATTTATTCCTTTTATTTGCACCATACTGTCGGTGGAAAATAGTGTCGCGCACGCTTGATTATCAATTAAAAAACAAAGGAGTTTTGAATATTGTATTGCAAAAAACTCTTCGGGATTTCATGAAACGATGTTTAAAGAATATCTACTTACTTTGGCAACATTCAAATTTTAACTTTTTCACATAATTTTTGAGGGTTAAAAATGGCCGATTTCGCAATTTTTCAATTTTTAATCGCTTATATGTCAAAAACTATCATTTTTAGAGAAAAGTCACTAAAGACCTTTTCTGTTTGGAATGATCCAAAAAATCTAAAAAAACTTTGTTCCATGCAAAAAAAATAATTTTAGGAAAAAAACAAAAAAAAATCGTTTAAAAAATTTTTGACCACCTTTTGGCCCTGGCAACATGCAAATTTGTTAAAAGGAGTCCTTTTTGAGTAAGATTGTGCAAAAAATCCGAATTAGAATATTTTTCCTAGCGGATGCGCAGTGGCTTTCTGGACTAATTTGTATAAATGCAGGGTGTTTCATTGGGAAAGTAACATACGTTAACTGTAGGAAGAGGACACTTAGGCGGTCTCAAAAATACCATACTTAATGAGACTTACTTCATGAATAACAAAGATACTGGGTGTTTTACCTATTTTGCCATTTTTTTATTTGGTTCATAACCTTTTAACCACACTGTATATTTATTTTATATTTGGCACGCAAATATTACGTACACGTACATAAGGTGTACAATCAACTAATTTATTTAAAATTGTAAAAAATCCAGGTCCGGATTAAAAAATATTGAAAAAATATTCCGACCCAAAAACAACACCCTGTACATTAAATTTTTTTAAAATCGATTTTGCCTTTGAAAGGAGGATGAAAAACTAAATTTAGTGATATACTTTGAATTTTCGGCAAAATGATTTTTCTGATCAAATTTTGAATTTGAATTTTGAAATTACGTGAATTGCGAAAGCTCGAAGTAGAAAAAGAAATTGAAATACGACTTACAACTTGTTAACCACACTGTATGTTTATTTTATATTTAACACCGAATATTCTTAAAGGTGTCCAATTTAATTCATTTACAATTACAAAAAATCCAGGGCTGGACCGACCCAAAAAAACACCCTGTGTATTAAAGTTTTTTAAAATGGCTTTGCATTTGAAAAGAGGATGAAAAACTAAATTTAAAGGTATACTTTGAATTTTCGGCAAAATGATTTTTCCGGTAAAATTTTGAATTTGAATTCTGAAATTATTTGAATTGCGAGAGCTCGAAGTAAAAAAAATTAAAATGTGACTTAATATTAATTAATACCATTATTTAATCTAAATTGGTAAAATGTTAACATTTTAGTGTTTTTTTTATTATGGCGACAACTAATTCATAACAAATATTGACATTTAATGAATAAATAATAAAGAGTCCACAAAAAAGACATAATTTTATCAACGAACTATCTTAAAAATTAAAAAAACAGAAAAAAATTCTGAAAAATAACTTTTGGATATCTAAAATCCAAAGTTTCGAGTCTCCTTCCAAGAAATGAAGAATAACCCAAACCCAGACGAGATTAGGAAGTCAATCAGACAAATAACAAAAAGAGCAAAACTTTGTCTTCAACAAGGTGGTTGCCATTTTGAACAATTACTAGGAAGTTTTGTTTTGATAAGTTATTTTTTGGAAAAATTTTTCTGTTTTTTTTTTATTTTTAAGATAGTTCGTTGATTAAAGTTCTGTATTTTTTGTGAACTATTTATTATTTATTCATTAATTAAATTTGTTATGAATTATGTGTCGCTATAATAAAAAAAAACACTAAAATGTTAACATTTGACCAATTTAGATTAAATAATGGTATTAATTAAAATTAAGTCACATTTTATTTTTTTAACTTCGAGCTCTCGCAATTCACATAATTTCACAATTCATATTCAAAATTTTACCAGAAAAACCATTTTGCCGAAAATTCAAACTATACCACTAAAATTAGATTTTCATCTTCCTTTTAAGTGCAAAATCCACTTTTAAAAAAATTCATGTACAGGGTGTTTTTTTGGATGGGAACATTTTTCCAATATTTTTTAATCCGACCCTGGATTTTTTATAATTGTAAATAAATTTAGTGATTGGGCACCTTAAATAATATTCGGTGTTAAATGTTAAAGAAAAATACAGTGTGCTGAACAAGTTGTAAGTCGTATTTTAATTTTTTTTCTACTTCGAGCTTTTGCAATTCGCATAATTTCAGAATTCAAATTCAAAATTTTACCAGAAAAATCATTTTGCCGAAAATTCAAAGTATACCACCAAATTTAGCTTTTCATCCTCTTTTCAAATGCAAAATCCATTTAAAAAAATTTAATGTACAGGGTGTGTAAATAAATTGGTTGATTGTACAACTTAAACAATATTTACGTACCAAATATAAAATAAATGTACAGTGTGGTTAAAAAGTTATGAACCAAATAAAAAAATGGCAAAATAGATAAAACACGTAAGACCCATTAAGTATGGTATTTTTGAGACCGCTTAAGTGTCCTCTCTCTACAGTTAACGTATGTTACTTTCCCAATGAAACACCCTGTATATGTATATTTGTATATTTAGTATTTAAGTTGAAATTAAGTAATAAGAAAGTATATACATATTTTGAAAAAATTATTTTCAGATAGGCAAATAGGTATTCCATCGAATTCTAAGATGTTACTACAATCATCTTTTAGCTTATATTTCTCTCTTTAAGATTAAAAATAAATTAGCTGCCACTCTCTACCCCTTTGCTTTTGCGAGAATTTTTTGTACAAGCGCTCTGCGCTATGAGTTTCAATATGAATCATTAACAACTTAAAATAAACAGATCATGCCGCAGCATTCAGGTAGCTGTTATGACTGTAGATCTTTAGTTATTTCAGTATCATAAGGTAAAATCGGAGATAAAGGGGTCAGGTACAGTATTGTTGAAAAATAAAGTAAAAATTAGTTTTGACTTTCATATGGATTATTAATCTAATTTAACGTTGGAATAAAAAATTGACGTATTGCATCCGCCATTTTGTTTTTTGAATCGGCAACCTCAACAACCCCCGGATATCAAATTTCGACGGTATTACATATATTTAAAATACATAAACCCGCCATATTACATCCGCCATTTTGTTTTTTGCAATTTAGACTTCGGATTCGTAATTAGCGACCTCAAAAACCGCTGGATGCCTAATTTCATGCAAATCAAAAAACGCTTTCATATTTTGGCCATCTTTTCGGGTTTTTGCACCACTATGTGCTGGTGCGGCAACATTTTTTTCTTGAAATCTTGTCCATATTTTGACTTATATGGTTGACTTTTCAATACGATCATAGGAAATGTAGTGTATTATTTTCCTTATATTTTTGCTCATATTACTAATACAGAAAAGAAGCATCAATCAAATTTACCATGGGAAAAGGAAACAACTCACTGCCTTTTCTGGATGTGTTAATCACAAAGGAGGATACATGATATGTAACCAAAGTGTCCAGAGTTTCAGACTTCTCATGTTTCAAGATGGCTAGGAGCCCCACCTCTCTAGTTTGAAATGAGTTTGTTGTTACGGCTTGTGTTGCTTGGAGGAAACTGTTTCTTAATTTTAGCCTTTGGATAGCTCAAGAGAAATCGTTGGAATACAACAAACCGGCATATTTATGTTTAATGGACCTTAAGAAAGCATTTGACAGCGTCACATTAAAAGACGTTATCCATTTGTTATACTCGAGAGAGGTACCTCTAGGAATAATTAAAACGATCGAAAACATCTACCAGAACAACACAATAAAAGTAAAAGTGGATGATGAATTAACTGACCCAATTGAAGCCGGCAATGGGATAAGACAGGGGGATTCCTTGAGTCCTTTATTGTTCAACCTGATCATGGACGAAATAATAAAAAAAGTAAGAACTAAAAAGGATACCAAATGGGAGAAAAACAACTTAAAATAATCTGCTATGCGGACGATGCAATACTAATCTCTCAAAGTGAAGATGATTTACAACGTATGCTGTACCAATTCATCATAATCGCCAGAACATTTAACATGTTAATTTCCTCACAAAAGACAAAATGCATGGTTATAACCGCAGATCCGAAAAGATGTAAATTGGAGCTGGAAGGTCAGATAATAGAACAAGTGATGGAGTTTAAATACGTAGGCATCACACTATCTAGCTTCGGAAGGCTCGAAACAGAAGTGGAAGATCAAGTGAATAGATCAAACAGAGCCGCAGGTTGCCTGAATGACACAATATGGAGAAATAAAAATATCGAAAAAGAAATGAAAGGCAGAATTTACAAAACAGTCATCAGACCAATAATGACATACACGGCAGAAACACGACCCGACACAGAGAGGACAAAAAGATTGCTCGAAACAGCGGAGATGAAAACCCTTTGAAAAATCGATGGTAAGACTCTATGGGACAGAGCTAGAAGTACAGATATACGACGGAGATACAAGGACTATAAAATTAATAACTGGGTAAGAAACAGAAGAATAGAATGGAATGACCACATAAGCCGAATGACAACAAATAGTATAGTCAGGACAGCGAGAGACGGTTTCCCAATAGTAAGGACGATCAGTGGGAAGACCACGAAAACGATGGAACGACAAGTTACTAGAGGCACATTGAAAAAACAGACAGAGTCATGTCTATACAAAAAGAAGAAAAAGAGGAAGATAGCTAGTTGGGTGCGATACAGTGTACGTTCGAGCGCGGTGGACCTCTCCCCTTCTCTGTATGCGGTAGTCTCCCAGCGGATCGTGGATGAAGCGATTTTCGTGGATGAAGCTTGTATGTTTCGTTGAGTGCTTAATCAATCTGCTTGGCCTAGGCGGATTTTTTCCAGATGGGGGAGGCATACTCACCGACAGGGAAGCAAAGAGTAACAACTTGTGGTTTAGCTCCACAAGTCCATCTTGAGCCTGTAATTTTGCGTAAGATATTGTTTGTCAGTGACTATCATCTTGGTATTGGCGCAGTGTTGTTTATATGTTGGTCCAGAACTCTGTCAAAGGTGACGCTCAGGTACTTAGGGTAGGGACAGTGTTCCAGCGGAGTGCCTGTCGATGTGACGCGGAGTTATAGGGATGAGTGGGTATTACATTACGGAGATGAATGGCACATGCCTGGGTTTTCACAAAATTTGGGTCGAGTTTGTTCTGGCCATAGTATTGGTCGATCCTCTCTATGGTCTCAGTTAGCCTCTCCTCAAATGTATCGCCTTGAACGGCCGTTGCTCGGTTTTATGTAAAGTTAATGGTGTCCTTCGTTATTGGTTGGTCCTTGGTGTAGATGTTGTGTAGAAATGGACCCCACAGCCTGTGGCAGTCCATTTTTCTTTCTTTTTCACCTGCTACTCCCTTCCTGGAACTCCACAAAGAAAATGCGATTCGCTAGAAGTCTCCTAATTGCCAACGTTAGCGTGTATTATGTTGTAATAGAATAGCTTTTTTGAATCTATCTAGCTGAAGAGTCATAAATCTATGAATACTACGCCCTGTATTTTGCGGTTCTGGTAGCCATTTTCGATAAACTGTGTGTTATTTAGAGCCTGTGAAGTGATGATTCTTCCCAGGCGGAAGTCCTGCTCAGGATTCAGAAGAGGTTCCACTGCAGCTAAGAAGTGATTTTACATACATCTCTCATATGTCTTACATACGAGGGATAGGAGGGATATAGCAAAGCTTTTGGCATCGTTAGGTGGCTTTCTCGGTTTTCGGGTACCGATAACTTTAGCTTTCTTCCAGATGTTAGGAGACCGACCACTAGCCAAACAGTTGTTAGCACCTTTATTTCATGAGACTCATGAACGTCAGTTGACTAGTTTTGAATCCTTTTACTTCACTGCCATATTGTCTGTGTGCTCTTTCAGCCACTTACCTCATGCAATTTACTCTCTGTCTTTTCTGGATCCTACAATAGACGGCAGACCAAAAATGACCACCAGAACAGTACAGAATAACATTCAATAGACAGTATATTTGCTGAACCATCGGAGAACTTGGGCCGATATTTTAGAGGTTCATTTTACAAACTACCGGTCCAGTAGTAGTTAAATGTGTTGTTTTTTACGTTATAGGTTTTAAATATATGTTTTTTTTTTTGTATTACAGGAACAATTTCAGTGTATTTCGGCCAAGCACTAGGTCAGCTTTATTGCGAATTCTCCGGAGCACTAACTAGATTCGCACACAACTTAGTAACAAACGGAAATTTGAGTAATTTACAAGCTTGCCTTTTAAATCATCTAGGAGTATCTCCCTGGAATACCGATGTCCCTCACGCGTGGCCCTTACAAGTATATCCAAGGACATTGGCTGTCTTAGCTCAGGTAAGAGTGTGTATATGTCGTAGGCAAGTATGAAATGCAGACATTCTTGCAAAAGCCTAGTCGTTTTCGTAATGACTAGGCAGTTTGTATAACGTTTCATTTGTACAAAATGACTTCACACTTAGGCATTTGCAAAACCACCGGCAACGTGAACGTTTTACAATATAATTCTGTCAAACGGTAATTTTATTTTGAAACAGCGTTGCAATTTAGATTATGTTTATAAAATTTATCAAATTTAAATAATTAATGCTATGAGATTATTTAACAGTGATTCTAAACCTTTATTTTATAATAAGAAACAAATATTATTATAAAAATAATAACTTAATTAATTAAGGAACTTAATTAAATATTTTGGACTTAAACCATTATTTCACTGAACTTACTGGAAAAGCTATACGACGAGTTTATTGCACTAATTTGCATAAATGATAAAATAAAATTGTAAAACAATAACAAAAATAAACAACATAACCTAAATTTATATATGATCTGTGCTTAAATTGCAACACTGTTTCAAAATTAAATTATCCTTTCCGGCAGTTTTGCAAATGCCTAAAAGTGTGTGAAGTCATTTCGTAAAAACGAAAACATATAAACTGCCTAGTTATTATGAAAATGACTAGGCTTTTGCAAGAATGCCTGCATTTCATACTTGCCTACGACATATATATTTTACAACATAAACTGATATTTTTAATGTATATAAATCGATGAAATAAGGGTACCAATAATAATATATGGCTTATTTGGTTGTAGGTTTTGCTTTTGAGACCACAGAACGAGAAAGAGGCATCTGTAATTAGTATATGGCATAGGTTGGTGAATACACTCATAGAAAATGTTCTTAACAATCCTCATTCTGTCGTTGAATCAGAAAATGAAGGTAAGATCAAAGTCAACAGTAGTTATACATACAACTAAGTATTCAATATTAAACACAAATATCTGTTACAACTTCAGTTCAAGTACCCGAACAAAATTTCTCCTACGATAGTACTAAAAATGTTCAAAAGCATACTCAGTTGGACTTTAAATCTGCACTTTGATCTTATTTTAATTACATACTTTTTTGTTGTAGATTTAAATGTGGAACATGCCCAAGTGCTCCTCTATTTATTTCATTCATTGAACTTGATGCAGAAGAAATCAGTCGTGTTACTTATGGCTGGTGGTGTTTTAAGATGTTCCGAGATAGCAAGAGGTCCACTTAAAGATTCACAGTTGCTACACTTATCTAGAGTATTGCTATTATTCGATTATATTATGAAGCACCTATACGATCCACCTACGTCGTTGTTAGAACAGGTAAAGTATACCAGTACACAAAACAAAACCCAAATCGAACTGATTTTGTATTGAATTTTCATAAAACTACAAGAGACGAGTTCCTTCCTGGTCACCAAATGCCTCGGAGACTATTGCCGACAGGATATTCGTGTTCAGCGACTCCAAAAACCCTCACTTAACAACCTTGCATTGATTTTGTATCGAATTTCCACAAAACTCCAGTCGAGGCACATCCTGGTCACCAGGTGTCTGGAAGACTATTGCCTTCATGATATTCGTATTCAGTGACACTAAAAACCCGCCGAATATTGGACACATTTCCGTCAATTATTATTTCCGAATTACAAATTTATTACGTTTCATCTTTCGAAACGCACTTTGGAAAATGTACTTATTTTCGTGAAAAAGGGAGGTTATGTTTCCTTTCGATTCAGAGGCGATGCGCAATCTCCACACAGCTGTTTCTGTCTTACGACGTCCTCAGTGGAGCTGCGTGCACACCTCTGAAGCAAAACGAAACCAAACTGTCTATTTATGTGGAATTTCAAAGATAGTTTAAAATCCACTTTTGGGACACTGCAGCGACATCTCTTAAAGAAAAGCGAAAAGTCCCAGATACAGTTTATTAAAATAATAATAAGTAATTATTTAAATCTGGAAACTTTTCTTGTTGGAACTTCTTTCTGGTACATCCTTAATCTCCGACTTTTACAATTTATAAGACAAGAGACGACGAATAAAGAAAGCGAAAAGCACTGTACAACATGCAGTCACATTCCGCTTTCATTCGTCTAGGAAAAACGGTCCGAAAGAAAGTTCCTAGTACTCAAATCTGAGTAAATCTGGTATCTGGTATTTATTTTCCTTGTTCAATAATGCAATTTTCATAATCAATAAGTTTTCATTGAGATCCAAAAAACACTGGTAGGTTCATTGCTTCATTGTCTCTCCTGATGATCATTAAATTTTTGTAAAGATTCGAGAATTCAAAGAATCAGGGCCCCTCGGGCATTTCAACTCAAAACACGTCGAAATTAATATGGCGACGTCGAAATGAGCCTCTACGAGCCTTGTGGATTTCAGTTGAACTAACTAAAGGATGTCATCGAAATTAATTTTAACTGCAAAAATGTGATTTCATTTCGAGTCCAAAGTAATGTGACATAGACATGACTGGCTGGACCATAGACATATATATCTAGACTGCACGCCGCTAGTCAAAAATAGGTGACAATTGCGACAGGTAACTGAGTCTATTAGGTTAATAGATAATCTATTATAGATAATCTAGTTAATCTATTATAACCTCTTTCTAATCGACAGGGTTTATGCAATGTCGTTGGGTTTGTCGACCACGTGACTTTCCTACTGCCGCCAACCCCGCCGATTAGAAAGAGACTTCCCACCTAATATCCTCAGTTTTCTCTTTCGCAATCGTCCCCTATTTTTAGATAGCAGCGCGCAGTCTAGATATTATGTCTTTGGGCTGGACTGGGAGGAGAGAGGTTAGATTAAGTTTAGGTGTCATGTTTTGTTTGCTTCTTGCAAGGAAAACTGAAGCAAATTGTATTAATATGGATGCATTGTATGGAAATTTGTTGGCTTTGCAGGAATTAGAGAGGATAGTATTAAGTTAGAAATACAATTATTGAGAATGTTGACAACGTGATTTGTCAACGTAAATGAAAGATGTAAAGCCTCGGTTTTCTCGAAAGCGGCACCGACAAACTGCGAGCGTAACACTGCGATGAATGACGTCATAAAAAACTGTATCACGCAAAATAATAGCGGTGGTTTCCAAGGATGCGTTGGAAGCCACCGCTTGCTGAGTTTGCACATGCCATTGCCACAGTCAAGAACCTTAAATTTTTCACCGTAATCTGACGTAATTCAACGCAGTGTTACGGTCGCAGTTTGTCGGTGCCGCTTTCGAGGAAACCCAGGCTTAGCGTAAAACAAACATTTAACAAACTTTGCGTAGCCTCGTAGCCAATAAACAAGAGGGCCAACCCAAATTCTGAGCCTTGTCAAAATGATAAAGTAAATATCCCCAGTTGTAACTGAAATCGAAATGAATAAGAATCGCTAGCGATTGCGACTGTCATGGCGTAGCCGCTTTTAAATTTCGACATCGAAATGAAGCAGAATCAGGGCCCAGAGCACGCCAAATAGAATTCTATTTTGCTGACGTCACAAAATAGAATTTCATAATGGGAGAATCGACGGTTGCTAGGCAACGTGACGTCACTAAAATAGAATTATATTTGGCGTGCTGCCGCAGAAGGGCTCCAATCTTTATTTTTCAAATTTACAGAATTGATATATAGCGATACGCTTTAATTACTATTTTTGCTAAATTTTTAATAACTTCTCAAAACGAAATAACATTAATCATTTAAAATTCACATTTAATATACAAACCATATGCTAACAAGTGCCGTTAAGTTTAAGAAACGAAATGTATCCCTAAGCAGATTGTATTAATGTTTTTTTCAAGGAAACACTAATAGATTTCGAGGCCAGATTGCCACGCTCTTTATGTCAACTTCTTAAAATACAGAAAGGTTCTCATCTTTTAAAACGCAGATGTAGTAATTTATTGCCTTTCTAGCCATATTGTAAAACCGCAAGCATGGTGACATAATAGAGTGTGATGGTCTCGCAGTATCGACACAGCAGGCGCGCGGTTCAGACACACCCTCGCTAAAACAACAACAAAACCCTTACGAGATAATAAACGAATCACGCTTGTTTACCCAAAAATAAATAAGTATATTATTGACAATTGTTTGCGTTTTAATTAATATTATTTTATATAATTGTTTCCGTCAACACACCACACCAACGGAATAGATACATTTCAGTATTTTAAATAAAATATTTTTTACTTCACAGATTCAATGGAACCTCTTCTACTTGACAAACCTGAATTCCGACAAAGAAAAAGAAAATACAATGACCCGTATGTACACCGCTTGGCAGGACATAGAAGACAACTACAGGAAAATATCGGCAGTTGATGAATTCGCCATGAAACCTCGGTTCTACGTTTTGACAAATTTGGAAGTGAACAATCAAGATGCTCCGAAACTGGACGGTTTGGCGTGTAATTTTATCTTGGGAACCCCAGATAAACTACGATATCCTTTGTTGTTGGATGCTCTAATTGAAATTTTGAACGTAACACACATCACTTCAGGTGCTAACGCGTCGAAAATGAGTTTCCTGGGACTTTGTGCTACACAATACTGTTTCACTATTTGCTGGAGGTACGTATTGTTCAGAATTTAGTTTAATATTCATTTTAAATTTTGGATTATTGGCGATAATAATTATTGTCAGCAAACAAAACAAAGATTAAAATGTGTTTAAATGTACGAAATCGCTGGATAATGTAAAGTATGCTTGGAAATTTATTGAAGTCTATTATTGTGTTCCGCTAGGTAACATTCTTGTATTTTTTTTGCATAATCTCAAGATTGGTCCTAATACATAGGGCCATACAGCTTTAAAACGCCTACACACGTCCCGATCTGTAGTGATGTTGATTATAGTTACTTTCTAGTATTCGTTACAAATCGTTACTTTTGTATAAAGTAATCATTTACAGTATTCGTTACTTTGATTACTTTTGTATTTGAGTACCGGTAATCATATCGTGTAATCATATGTGTGTATTTATTATTAAAATTGTGTTTCACTTTTATTTTCAAAGGAACCAACATCTGTAAAATTCTGAGAATTATCTACCTCGACAAATCGTATAGACATCTGTTTCTGGGTGCATGCTTTGTTAAATGATATACCTCCCTCTGTTTCAGCTACCTTTCAGCGCCCTGTAATCCTGTAAAACTCTTCATAGCCTTCACCCTTCATAGATAAAATTTTAGTTAACTGTACTGATACCGAACACTCGTGGAATACCCGTGCGATTCCGATATCAACCGATTGTAGGTACTCGCTCTATACGAAGTAATCAGAATAATCAAAGTAACGACTTGCCTCTCTGTATAGTAATCGTTACTTTCGGTATTCGTAAGTAACGAGTACTTTGTAAGGAATATATACTTTTTCAACATCACTACCGATCTGACCACCTGACTGTCGGGGCTGTCAGGTAAGCGGAATAAAAATTACATCAAGGCTGCAATTTAAAAAAATGAAAAAAAATGCGCTAGGCTAGCTACTAACATTTTGTCGGATAGTTTGGTCGGTCGTGTTCTATCGTGTTAGGTGGTCAGGTCGGGATGTGTGTAGTCGATTTTTTACTTATGGTTATATGGCTGTACGAAGCTGCGGATTAGGACCAAGTTTGATATTGCTTTTGCCGCATTTCGATCGCCATCGTTTTCTGTTTCTCCAATTTTTCTTCTCCAAAGCTATGTTTCTCTTGGCGCGCCGAATACCATGCTGCGGTACTTAGTTTATTGCCTTTTTTGGCCAGCGTTCTTCCTCCATTCACATGACGTATCCATATCACAATAGCTGCTTTGTTTCTATCCTATCTACAGTGGGATATACTCTGTTCGTCCCTCGTCGTATCTCTTCATTTATAATAATAATGCTTAATCCTGGATACTCGGCACCCTCTTAGAAAATTAATTTCGGTTCCTCTATTTTTTATCGTATCTCGATGTGAAAGCTGCCAACATTCTAACCCAGCGGTTCTCAATCTTTTTGTGTCATGTACCACCAAATACTTTTTATTATTTTTTGGTACCACCTAACTGAAATACATATCTAACTAGGTGATCTATAATAGTGGTGCTGATTTTGGCTGTTTTTGCGTTTTGTGTACCACCTCAAAAAATTAAATGTACCACCAGTGGTACATGTACCACAGATTGAGAACCGCTGTTCTAACCCATATGTCAAAATAGGCTCTACCAGTGTTTGGTAGATTGTAATTTTTATTTGTAACTTAATATTCTTACCATATTCAGCAGTTAAAAATACGAGTGGATTTTTTCCCTTGCTCTATTGTCTATGTCGCTTCTAGCAATTTCTTCTTCTGACTATATTACCTTGCAGAAATGCCGAGATCAAAGGAAAGACGTCTTTGCTGTATTTATTGACTATGAGAAGGCCTTTGATCGAGTACATCACAAATTAATTAAAATACTAAAGGATAAAGGAGTTGATAGTCAAGATGTACGAATCATAGAAAAATTATACTGGCGTCAAACAGCGACAGCTTGCATAAATGGAAAATCAACAGAAATATGCAAAATACAAAGAGGCGTCAGACAGGGTTGTATACTGTCCCCACTGTTATTCAATTTGTATTCAGATAGAATATTTAAGGAAGCGCTGCATAATTTAGAATGGGGTGTGAAGGTTAATGGAATTCTGATAAATACAATCAGATATGCAGACGATACAGTTATTTTAAGTGATGATATGAATGGATTACAACACCTTTTAAATGCCATTGACAGAGTGGGAAGAGAGTTTGGCCTAAATATAAACTGTTCAAAAACAAAGTACATGGTATTTAGCCGTTTGGCCCATCAAGATTCACGGTTATATGTTGATGGTCATATGATTCAAAGAGTACCCAGTTTTAAATATCTTGGTTGCTATATTACTGAACAACTAGATCCAGATAAAGAGATAAAATGTAGAATCGAGATAGCCCGCACGACATTTTTAAAAATGAGGTCATTCTTTTGTAATGATACCTTGCAACTTCAACTTCGAAAGCGCATGATTAAATGCTACATTTGATCAGTCCTCTTGTATGGTGTCGAAGCATGGACATTAAAAATATCCACCATTAACCGTTTGGAGGCTTTGAAATGTGGCTGCACAGACGTATTCTAAAAATACCATGGACGGCTATGCTGACAAATGTGGCAGTCCTTAAGAGAGCAAATGCTACCCGCGAGCTGCTTGATAACATCAAATATAGAAAGATGGCCTATTTTGGACACGTAGTAAGGGGAGACCGGTATAATATTCTTCAACTTATTATGATGGGTAAAATCGAAGGACGCAGAGGAATTGGTAGAAAGCAGGCCTCTTGGTTGAAGAATATCCGGGAGTGGACAGGAATAAAGAAAGCAGAACACCTATTTAGAATAGCTCGAGACAGAGACAGTTTCGCCATGTTAATCGCCAACGTCAAGGGGACTTGATAGGGCACGTTAAGAAGAAGACTATATTACCGAGATATTTATATTCTCTATATGACTATATGTCTTGATATTTCTAATTTATCACTCTGGATCCTCAAAATACGTAATGTGGCGCATTACGTATTTTGAAGTCTCCTGTTCTAGTCATATGCATGTAAGTCCCAACTTTTCATTATGTTTCCCCATCTGTTTTTAATTTTCTACATGTAGTCTATAACATCCTCTTCATCGCTCTCTACTGCCACCTGATCGTCTGCGAAAAACAAGATTGTGACTCTTCTAAAGCAGCTTGGATCTTCTTCTAGTGCCGACTCCGCAAATTAAGGTTGGCTATAACCATAACAAATTCCTCCCTATATTTTGCTTTTCTTAAAAGCGTCTGTGTGTTTAACCCGGTCCAGTCACGAATGTTCTTCAGCCAGGATATTTGTCGTCTATCAGGACCCCTTTTTCCTTAGATTTTACCCTTCATAATCAGGTGAAACAACCCGTACTTATCATTTCTAAGTGTGTGCCCCAAATATGCCGTCTTTCTCCTTTTAATGGTGGTCAAAAGTTCTCTATCTCTTCCCATTCTGTGCAACACCATTTCTTCCGGTTCCGGTAATATGATCGGTTCATAGTATTTTCAAAATTCTCCTAAAAAGCCACATCTCAAAATCTTCCAGCTTTTTCATTTTACCATCGATATCAGATTTGTAGAATGAGACTTTGGATACTCAGAAATTGCATCATCTTCAAAAAGGCTCTTTAATTGGTCTATTCTTGATCGAGTTTCTGATTTTGGATTTAGATCTTCTGTCATCCAGACTCCATAAGTATTTCATTTTGACAGCACTTTTCGAATTTTTATAAATATTGCCAATAGCTTGCACATATAATCCGTTAAGGCTTATTTTCATCAATACCTGACAGAGATTTTCAGGGGCGCCCGCCGTGTCGTAAACTTTCTCTAGATCAACAAATAACAGTGTGTTGGTAGGTTCCGTGATTTGTTTTCTTGATAACTTGTTGAAGTTTAAATGCGTTGATATGATGATATTGTAGAATTGTGTTTGTTTAGTGTATTATTTTTATTTATTTATTCTTTTTCAGGCTATTACAGCTACTCCCGCCATCAGCGTCATATATGGAACGCTTGGCGACAGGCGAAAATTTGACGGCTGGCCCCTTATTACTTCATTCTCTAGTCTGGGGGCCTAGAGCGTCCCACAAGAATTTCAGTAGATGGCTGAAGGACTGTCTAGTTAAGCAAGGGATGTACACGCAACACACAGACAAATTATTAAAGGAAGTGTCCGAAGCAGTTAACAATATTAAATACAATATAACGAATGCTAAAAATTGTATTATGTCGCTTACTCCTGATGTCAAAAAAGGTATATAAAATATTTATTCTAATTTTTTTTCGTCGTGTTTAGTTATATGTATTATTATTATTGGTGGTGTTTTTATACTTAAAAAAATGGGTTTGGAGTCTTCTCGATATTTTGTAGTATTCCTTTATATTCTTTTCCTAATAATTTTTTCCTCCTTATTATTATCCTGGTGCATGCGAGCGGCCAATCCCTAAAAAGATGACCATAACCATGAATATGAAGGGAAAATTTGATACCAGTGTTTTTTTTCCTCCTTATTATTATCCTGGTGCATGCGAGCGGCCAATCTCTAAAAAGATGACCATAACTATGAATATGAAGGGAAAATTTGATACCAAAGTGTTAGTAATAAAAATGTGCTTGTCTAGGATCTCAGCATTCCCAAATTCCCTCGACTATATAGTTCTTTTGCTCAAGAGTCCTGAAAGAACGCCTCAATATAGCCACGATATTTTATCATCGGCTGCGCTGAAGGTACCGCAGTGAATTGCCAGTTAAGCGACGGGCAGGGCGTAACAAAGTACTTACTTGATCATCTGATACTCTGTCGATCCATATTATGTTTAATAGCCGCCGTTACAACCACATCTCAAAATAATCCAGACGTGGCATGGTTCTTGTCTTTAACGGCCATCTTTAAGGAGGGGGGATATAGTTAATTCTGTGTTTTTTTGCATAATTTTAAAACGTTTTCCCTTGAAAGTGGTGGGGTTAAATTAAATGGGTAAAAGGATATCTTAAAGAACAACACTTGAAGATGATTCAGTTAAATTTTTATTGAAAAATATTAAACAATGAAGCAGTGGCGTCATTTTTAAGTAGACGATCCAAAAAAGAAGATGATTTGCGGTGTACACTATATCTTCGGACAGAATCATTTGAAACATATAAACCAAAAAGATTATTTTAGTTTAAGAGTTTCTTGAGGTAGTGACGTCGAGTTTTTATGATTATATTGATTTTTAAATTCATGGTATAACTTTAAAGTAAAAAAATAAAAAAAAAAACAAAAAAAAAGTGTGTGTGGTAAAGAGACAAATGGTAATATAAACAAAAAATTGTTAAAATAAGCAAAAACTCGACGACACTACCTAGTAAAATATCTAAAAAAGAAGCGTGCAAAATTTCAGAAAGATCGGTGCATTACTTTTTGAGTTATGATGTACACCGCCTCAAAAAAACATGTTTTTCAGAAAATACGTTTTAAAAAAATGTAGTTTTGTCAATAATACTAAGAAATTTTTTGTATATATCCATATCTCCGTCAATTTTGCTCAGATTAACTTGAAATTTTAATGGTATACTCTTGAAAATATTTACATTCGAATAAGCCAATAAAAAAATCGAAAAAAAATAATCAAAAATACTATACCCCCCCCCCCCTTAACTCCGTACAACACTGTAGACTGTATGTAGCATGCAATGGGACGCCATCGAGTAAAGAGCCTCAGGTCTCTAGTCTCTATTACAGAATAGTGCTTTCATTTTTAAGAACTTATTTCTGGCTATTTTGATTCCAGTTTTGACCTTATCATCAAAATTCCATTTATCATTTAGTATTGAGAATAAAGCATCTCTGGTGTTTATACCATTTCTGAAACCAGATTGGTTTTCACTTATATTTTTATTTATCTTTCTCCATAGTCTAGAGTGGAGGGTTTTTATAAATGCAGTAAATATCATTACTATGGTGTTTATTCCTCTCGTTACTATTATACCTACTTCTTTTTACCTTTTGTCATGTTTCCTTCCTATGTCGACAATTAATTCCATGTTCTGCTCTATTTGTCTTACTTATCACTATACGTAGTCCAGAAAGCCACTGCGCATCCGCTAGGAAAAATATTCTGATTCGGATTTTTTGCACAATCTTACTCAAAAAGGACTCCTTTTAACAAATTTGCATGTTGCCAGGACCAAAAGGTTGTCAAAAATTTTTTAAACGTTTTTTTTTTGTTTTTTTCCTAAAATTATTTTTTTTTTAATGGAAAAAAGTTTTTTAGGTTTTTTGGATCATTCCAAACAGAAAAGGTCTTTAGTGACTTTTCTCTAAAAATGATAGTTTTTGACATATAAGCGATTAAAAATTGAAAAATTGCGAAATCGGCAATTTTTAACCCTCAAAAACTATGTGAAAAACTGAAAATTTGAATATTGCCAAGGTAGGTAGATATTCTTTAAACATCGATTGATGAAATCTCGAAGAGTTTTTTGCAATACAATATTCAAAACTCCTTTGTTTTTTAATTGCTAATCAAGCGTCCGCGACACTATTTTCCACCGACAGTATGGTGCAAATGAAAGGAATAAATTCGTTATTTCGTAAACTGGCGACTTTAAGGAAAAATCCCGAAACGGGTCGATTTTTATTTTTAAGTTGTGATATTGTGGCATATATGGTATACTAGTGACGTCATCCGTCTGGGCGTGATGACGTAATCGATGATTTTTTTTAATGAGAATAGGGGTCGTGTGGTAGCTCATTTGAAAGGTTCTTCAATTCTCTATTCAGTAATGTAAACATTTACATAATTATTTATACAGGGTGTCCTTCTACTTCTTTTTTTGTCAAGTAATTTAATTTAATAAAAAATTTTTGGACACCCTGTATAAATAATTATGTAAATGTTTATATTACTGAATAGAGAATTGAAGAACCTTTCAAATGAGCTAGCACACGACCCCTATTCTCATTTAAAAAAATCATCGATTACGTCATCACGTCCAGATGGATGACGTCACTAGTATACCATATATGCCACAATATCATAACTTATAAATAAAAATCGACTTGTTTCGGGATTTTTCCTTAAGTCGCCGGTTTGCGAAATAACGAATTTATTCCTTTCATTTGCACCATACTGTCGGTAGAAAATAGTGTCGCGCACGCTTGATTAGCAATTAAAAAACAAAGGAGTTTTAAATATTGTATTGCAAAAAACTCTTCGGGATTTCATCAATCGATGTTTAAAGAATATCTACCTACCTTGGCAACATTCAAATTTTCAGTTTTTCACATAGTTTTTGAGGGTTAAAAATGACCGATTTCGCAATTTTTCAATTTTTAATCGCTTATATGTCAAAAACTATCATTTTTAGAGAAAAGTCACTAAAGACCTTTTCTGTTTGGAATGATCCAAAAAAACCTAAAAAAACTTTTTTCCATGCAAAAAAATAATTTTAGGAAAAAAACAAAATAAAAACGTTTAAAAAATTTTTGACCACCTTTTGGTCCTGGCAACATGCAAATTTGTTAAAAGGAGTCCTTTTTGAGTAAGATTGTGCAAAAAATCCGAATCAGAATATTTTTCCCAGCGGATGCGCAATGGCTTTCTGGACTAACACTGTATGCCAAATCTTTTCATCTAGTCTGTTTGATCATATTCCTATTCCTTTGCTGTAATCAAGATTGTGTTTCATCTTCCTATCCTTTTTTTCTTCTCCTTTTGTTTCTTCTTTACTTTACTTTTTAAGAAAAGTGTTTCTTCTTATATTTATCTTCCTATTTACGATATTATTCATACTTACTTTCTCAAATATTGTCTACTTTTTTAAATAAAGTTCTCAAGCAAACTAAGAAAGTCCTTAATATTCAGCTCAGCGGAGTGCTATGCTTCAAGGTGTGAAATTCTATCAACAAGGGATTTATCTGTTTTATGGAACGATCCCTTCAATCCCTTGTTTATTTGAGTACACATTTCCATCAATAGTACGCCGCTGAGCTGAATAAACTACAAGTCAAATAATTCGGAATGCACGTCATAGATTTAATGACATCATAACGCACCGGTACAAACTTAACGGCAAAAAAAATTCAACAAATTTTTCCTCATATATTAGTTTTTTGGCTACCGTCAAGTTTGGCGGGACAGCGCTGTTGCCAAATAAAAAACACATTTATTTATCAAAGCTGCTACAGCCTACACTGTTTCTTTTTGTGTCAAACTCGTGTGTGTGTTTCCAAATACTATTGACTGTAATACATACAACTCTTGACATTTCCCATTACATTTGAGGAAGCAAAAAAATAGCGCCATCTAGTGGTTCGCGGTGATAACCAGAGCAATCTAACCTTACATTTATAAAATTGCTTTATTTTTGTTTTTGTATAAGTGTTTGAACTATTTTTATTTTTATTTAATTTTGCAAAATTAGCTCGTTATTCAAAAATTTATTTAGTTTACGTCAAATTTTACGTTGTCACAACGTAGTTTCACCGCAAGCCGACAGTGGCGCTAGTGGTAACGTGCTTCCAGATTTCTGTGGGAGTTGGATGTATTACAAATAGTATGCTTCTTTTCATGAGCATTTTTCAGTGCGTCACAAATGATAGAAAAAAAGGTAAGTCCGTGATAATATACATTTTAGTGACATGACATTTTAGTTAAATCTGACAGTTGTCAAATTTTATTTGCAATTTGGCATAAAAACAAATCAATTGTCTTTATTGCATTTATAAAATGGTATTTTCTTTGATTGGTATAGTCTTTTAAATTGTTCAGATTATATTCGTAGATATATAATTATATTTTATTATATAATTCACAAATTATTTTATTTTCGATTATGGCGCCATCTAGAAATGGCTAGATGGCGATTACTAGAATAAATGTTATAAATGTCACCGACGAAATGTAATCACCGACGTGCGTTTTTTTCTGTCACATACAATTTAATGCGTTAGAAAGAAATCGAAAAACTGTGACGCACTGAAAGATTCTCATGAGAAAAAGCATATTTGGTGTTTCTCTTTACTATAAGTGTCGAACTGAGATTGTCCGATATAATATTATGTAAGATGTTTGTTTATTTTTTCTTCTTCTTTTATGGCCTTTGTGAGCTGTGCCCATTTAGCAAGCAAAATTTTTTAAAATTAACGCCTAATTAAACCTACCATACAACAAGACCAATCAAAGATAGGACAGGGAAAGTGAAGTTGGTGAAAAAATAAACTGTTGTTAAAATATAAACTAAATAAATAAAATATAATTTGAAAACAATAATTTGACATATTTAACCTACAATATTATGACAGACGTCAGTTACCATTTACCATCTGACCAAATATAATAATGACGTCTTATATAATCCCTATATATTTTTTCAAATTTAGAATTTGGCAACAAGCGGAAAATTACTCTCTAGTTTATTAATGACTCTCTTAGTTTGCTTGCAGAACTACACATTTGAGTAACTAACTTATTAGTGACTGTTTATTATTTTCATAGGAATGGTAACCAAAGAAAACCTTCCACCATTATGGCATTTATTTTTACTCGACGCTCTTATGACAAACGTACAAGTGGCTTTAGAAGAGCCCGAAGGGAGCACTGAAAGTACTTCAATCACTGTATCTAACGGAACCTACGTCCAGGATTTATTACCCCACGTTTTAAGGTATGAATTGTTTCCACTATTCTACTTTTGCTTTCATTCTAGTTTTAATAATTAAATCATTGGGATTTGGTAAAACAATTTATTAATTTTAGGTTAACTCAAGCAATACTGCACTGTACAAGATGGTCCTTACTACATACTATTGCTGACCAAAATCCGTCGTGTGAAAAATTCTCATTGCAGAACTTTGAAGGACTACAAGATGTCCTTGCAATAGCTTCTACAAAGAATACACTAACGATGTCGTTATCATCTGAGCTAACCACTCTTTTGCCTTCATGTGTAAGCTCTGCCCAGTTGCAGAATTATAAGACAATTTTAGAAGATGTTTCATTGGTAAGCAACCCTGCATCTTATTCTTCCGATTTAATTTTAAAGTAAAGAGACAAAGTTAATAACGTCAAAAAATTCTTTATATTATTAAATTGGATACTTAGTCCATGTGGTGAGACCGCTCCCGTCTGAAAAACATTTCTAATTCGGTTTCTCTGCGGATTCATATTCAAAAATGTCCCCTTTAAACAAATCTGAAGGGTGCCGGACGGAATTTTTGAGCAGAAATTGTTTAAACAATCTTTTTAAACAAATACATAAGATCACCTTTTATTGCTCCAAAAAATATATTTCTAGGTTTTTTTTGATCATTCTAAACAAGAAAGGTATCTTGTGATTTTTCTCAAAAATTGACAGTTTTGAGTTATAGGCGATTTAAAATCTAAAAATGCGAAAATACGCATTATCGAGGCTTAAAAACTCATATTTAAATTAGTATTTTTAAGGGTGCCAATAACTTGGATTAAAGTTTGAACATTCCTTTTCAAGATTCCGAAGAGTAATCGGGTCTAACTTCAATTTAGACCGTAGTTTTTTAATTGTTAATTATGCGTGCCCATCCGGTTTTTTGCCGATGCGGCGCGCACTATTTTCAAAAATCCTATTTTCCTCCGAAAAATATTTTTTCTAGATTATTTGGGATATTCTAAATAAAATAAGTTTCTTGACATTTTTCTCAAAAGTTAATAGTTTTAAAGTTATAAGCGATTTAAAATCCGAAAAATGACAAAACACATTTTCGCATTTTAAATCGCTTATAACTTTAAAACTATTAACTTTTGAGAAAAATGTCAAGAAACTTATTTTATTTAGAATATCCCAAATAATCTAGAAAAAATATTTTTCGGAGGAAAATAGGATTTTTGAAAATAGTGCGCGCCGCATCGGCACGCATAATTAACAATTAAAAAACTACGGTCTAAATTGAAGTTAGACCCGATTACTCTTCGGAATCTTGAAAAGGAATGTTCAAACTTTAATCCAAGTTATTGGCACCCTTAAAAATACTAATTTAAATATGAGTTTTTAAGCCTCGATAATGCGTATTTTCGCATTTTTAGATTTTAAATCGCCTATAACTCGAAAACTGTCAATTTTTGAGAAAAATCACAAGATACCTTTCTTGTTTAGAATGATCAAAAAAAAACCTAGAAATATATTTTTTGGAGCAATAAAAGGTGATCTTATGTATTTGTTTAAAAAGATTGTTTAAACAATTTCTGCTCAAAAATTCCGTCCGGCACCCTTCAGATTTGTTTAAAGGGGACATTTTTGAATATGAATCCGCAGAGAAACCGAATTAGAAATGATTTTCAGACGGGAGCGGTCTCACTACATGGACTAACTGCTATAATGTTGTAGTCTTATTATCTCCATTATCCGTATTATTTCATTATCTCTTTATTTTACTGATGATCGTTCTTGCTAAATTCTCTTTTTGTTATTTTTAGAGTGCTTATCAAAACGACATAATCCCATCAGAAAGCGCCATTTTAAAAGTAGTAGACGCACATGTAGCTACTCTTTCCATGGGCAGCCCATACAGCATCAACTTGTCACTTCGACGTTTATTACAATGCCTAGTCAAATTTATTTGTGATCATGCCCCTAAAACAGAAAATACAGACACGAAGAACAAAGCGATTGAACTACTAGTTTCAATCACTTTAGATCTAAGGACCGAATTTTTGAATGACACTGTGACTAAAACGTTAGACAAAATGATTGGCGATACCGAAATAGACGAACATCAAAAACGAGTCTACCTGAGGGTTTTAGATCATACTTATAAACTCATAATAAATTACACGTCAGGTAACTCAGAGACGTATAGTGCTAATATTGATGAAAAAATACTTCACCACTGTTTGAAATTCTACGAAAAAATCATCGAGAAATCTTCAGGCAGACAAGCTTTAGAAATCTTCTTTACTGGAGATAGGGATTTGGTGAAAGTGCTGATGTCTGTATCTAGTCCGCAAATGTCGCAACATTATGGTACCAGAGTACTGCATTTCTTCAATAAACTGTTCCAAGCAGCCGAGAAGAGCTCTACAGATCCAAGCCTGAACTACTTATGTTCAAGTATGAGTAAACTGGCAAACGTAGATAGCGAAAAGCTGCAAACCTGGTTGCGTCAAATCATCATCGGTACAAGTAGTATTGAACCCGTCGTGACAACTACAGTTACCATCAATAAAGAAGAATCTCCTGCGACATCTACCAACGGAAAATGGACTATAACCACGGTTGAAAGTAAAGAGGCTAATTCTCCAACATCTAACGACGATCAAAAGTCCTTGGTGCAAGAGAACAGTCAGCTGTTGCAAGCTTTAACTAGTTTTATTGTTAAACAAAACAGTAATGTTTCCGAAGAAGTTTCGATAACAATATTGAAGGCGCTGATCCAACTTGGAAAACATCTGTTATCGCCTACTCTGGAAGGTACTGGTTTTACTGATTTAATGGTGGATATGATCATGTTAGCAGATGCTGGTTCAGGAAAGGGTAAGTTTTGAAATAAGCTGTTTATACATTGTTTATTAGAGTTGCACCTCAACGCTACATGATATATTCAGAGGAGCAGTTGGGCTGTTAATTCTTTCCAGACTTCGAGAAATAACACTGCCCAACAATCTTTTAATGCTTCCTTTACTTCACGGGCCCAATCATACTAATTTTGGTGAGAAGTTGAGAAAAATGTACTTACATGATAAGGGAATTTGTTTATTAGCTCTAGTTTTTATTATAAAAAGGGGCGGACAGAAACGAAACAGAAGCATTATCAGAAACTACGACCAAAGGATAACTTCCTTTTTTGGACGAAATGCTCCTGCTCCTGCTCCTGCTTGATGTCTGACTTTTGTTTGTAAAATTCATATATTCGAGGATTCAGCCGTATCTGATTTTATTTATTTAAAAATAATTAAATTTCAAATTGTATTTACCTGCTTAATTAGTTGATTTAGTACGCCAACGGTTTAGACTTTGATGTATTTCCTGACTCATTTGACTTTTGATGTATTTCTTCGCACAGTTTTTTTTTGTCACATTTGCCACACTAAGTATATGATATGATATAAACACATAACGTGAAATTAGAGACTTCTCTTCCTATCCACCAAAATACCAACAATTTGATACTGGAAATGCTGATAGGCCTGAATCCCGCGTAACAAAGAAAAAGTTTATTAATAGCAAGCTGAAAATTTGGTAATAGCTTAACGGTGTCTAATCGGACAAACTTTGATATACGGGAACACTGGAACAGAGGAAGTTTTAATTATGGAACAGGTTCCAGGTTTCAAATGTCAGACTACGAAAAGTCCCATATATTTTGTCGGACAGACTTCCAATTGATTTGTTACCCTTTCATTTAACTCTCATGGAAAAATTAGACTGCTATTTACCATCAACATAATTCCTGTCATTTGACATGTTCTACGTGTCGGAATTATTAAAATGCCCAACATATCTGTCGGAGAAACATTTTTGAAGTTATACTTCTTTACGATCGAGAGTGAAATTTTATAATGCCGGGCGCATGCGCACACAGACAGTATGTAGTTCGTTGCTAATCTTTCAAGATATGTATGTATCTGAAGCTATTTCCTTGTGACATTTTTATAATTGAAGTATTTTCTATGGGAAATAAGCCACAATTTTACTAAAAAATGAATTTATTAACGTTTCGAAGCCCAAATCGGGTTTCGTTGTCGAAATACAAAATACTATTAAAATAAACAAAAATGTTGTTGCTAAGTAAAAAAATTCTTCTAATAATTTATTTAATCTGACTCATTTATATTGGCAATTCAGACGTATATTATACATTTTAAAGTAGAAGACTTTAAAATGATATCGCCAATATTTATGAGTTGCGTTCCTGGGACGACTTTACTAAAAGATAGTTCATTCGATTACATGAAATCAATCCCAACTCAAGAATATCCGTCTTAAAATGTATAATATACGTCTGAATTGCCAATATAAATGAGTCAGATTAAATAAATTATTAGAAGAATTTTTTTACTTAGCAACAACATTTTTGTTTATTTTAATGGTATTTTGTATTTTGACAACGAAACCCGATTTGGGCTTCGAAACGTTAATAAATTCATTTTTTAGTAAAATTGTGGCTTAGTTCCCATAGAAAATACTTAATGTATGTATCAGCGCAAATAAGTCTTTAAAAGGGTATATTAGTGTTTTTAGTTAATGTATTATTTTTTATAATTTTTGTGTCGTTGGATTTGTCTACCTCGGAAGTAAGATAATAAAATATCTATTATAAAATTTTTTATATTTCACTTGATCTATTTGTCACCGTGATGTGTAATTATATCCGAGACGTCACTTACAAGGGCTTGATAGCTTGATTGGTAGAGAATTGGACGAGAGATCGAGAGGTCCCGGGTTCAAATCCCGGACGATTCATATTCTTTGTTTTTTTTTTAATTTTTGGTATCGTTTTAATAAATTTTACAGGTCGATTTTTATTTTTAAATTAAGACTTTTTGGCATTTATGTCATACTAGTGACGTTACCCATTTGGGCGTGATGACGTCATCGATGATTTTTTAAATAAGAATAGGGATCGTGTCATAGCTCATTTGAAAGGTGATTCAATCCTCTATTCAGTAATATAAACATTAACATAATTATTTACACAGGGTGTCCAAAACAATTTTTTTTAATTAAATTTATTGACATAAAAAGAAGAATCTGTGTAATTTATTTAATTCAAAATATATTTTACTGCTATCATAAAACAGTAAAAAATGTTTTTGACAAATAAAAAATATTGTTTTTTGCAAATTCAGTATTAAAGCAGCCACCCACCTGCCTCTTGACAATTTGAGCATTTAATTCAAGCGAAAAGCAATCATTTTTTTTTTCAAATAAACATTTTTTTCTGTTTTCTGAGAGCAGTAAAATGTATTTTGAATTAAATAAATTACACATATTCTTCTTTTTTTATGTCAATAAATTTAATAAAAAAAAAAGTTTTTTCGTCACCCTGTATAAATAATTAATTATGTTAATGTGTATACTAATGCATAGAGAATCGCATTACCTTTCAAATGAGCTATCACACGACCCCTATTCTCATTTAAAAAAATCATCGATGACGTCATCACGCCCAAATGGGTGACGTCACTAGTATGATATATATGTCAAAAAGTCGTAATTTAAAAATAAAAATTAACCTGTTTCGGGATTTTTTTCTAAAATTGTCCATTCTCGAGAAAATGAGTTTATTCCAACCTTTACGTGCTCACTGTATAATAGAAGTATAACTTCTTACGTGCGTACAAAGTACACATACATTCTTTTTTTTTTCATATATTATATAAAGTTTGCTATTGAATAAACTTAAAAACAACCTGCTAGTTTTCACAATCGTAAACTTGTCAGGATGACACGTTCCACAATTAAAATCACGTTCCACAATTAAAACTTTCCCTGTTCCAGTATTCCCATGCATCAAAGTTTGTCCGACTAGACACTGTTAGGCTATTAACAAATTTTCAGCTTGCTATTAATAAACTTTTTTTGGTACGCTGCATCCAAGCCTATAATTCCAGGAATATTTTTCCACCTTCCGGTCTAGATTGAGTTCAGCCGTAACAGGGGTAGATTGACTAGAAGGGTACTTATGCTGCACTAAGAAGAGGTATATTCGTTTCATCTAGCTCTGTCAACTTTTGGGGACCAGACTAAACTTCAGTATAAAAATATGTTTTATTTTCCTCAAATTTTTAAACAACTTGAAACACGTTTTTTCTCTAAAAATGCCCATAGTACCATTCTGATCATTTACTAATAAATAGTCGTATCATTTATTCTTTTCCCTTTTTTGCATATTTTTTACGAATGTTTTATTTTTAGGACACAGTTATTTATTCCCTGCTACAGCAGAATGGATAGAACTGTGCAACAAACGCATCTCAGAAAAAGATGTTATAGATAAATTAACTAGTAATCCTGATTCCTTGAAGAAAAATGCTATGCTGGAAGCCTCTTCTAGTATTCTAGACTACGTTAGCGATGTTATATCAACTATTATTGCCCAGCATCCTCAAACGATAAGACCTCTTAGTCCTCCTTGGGAAAGTGAGTCTCCTTTAGAGTTGGAATCTGAGTGGCAAGACTTCGCGAACGATGACGATGATAGCGGTGAAGATAGCGACGAGGATTCTTTATGCAACAAACTTTGCACCTTCACCGTAACCCAAAAAGAATTCATGAATCAGCATTGGTATCACTGTCACACTTGCAAAATGTTAGATGGCGTTGGTGTATGCTCTATCTGTGCCAGAGTTTGTCACAAAGGGCACGATTTGAGTTACGCCAAGTATGGTAACTTTTTCTGTGATTGTGGCGCCAAAGAGGATGGAAGTTGTCAAGCGTTGGTAAAGAGAAGTCCCCAAACCAACGAAACCAATAATGCAACAACTGGAAACAACTCTGAACATATGTTAACCAGTTCTTTAAGAAGAAAGACTTCAAGTCCCATCCCAGCTGACAAGGTAAGTAGGCTTTAAAAATGTTTTTCTACTAAAAACGACATATGTTTCATCACATTGTTCTTGGTATGTTAGGTATTATTCTCACCTCAGGCTAGACACTACTTGTCTTTAGTACTTGGTTGTGGGAACTTTGTACCAAATCCTGTCCTTTTATTAAAGTCCACCATCAAGTCATATGCTCTAGAAGCCAATCGCTTTCTTTTTAGGATTCTTCTGCCTACATGCTCAGATCTACACCTTCCAACTTTAGTATTTGGTATATCCGTAATTAGATCCTCCTAAATTTAGTCCCCTAATCGTTTGAATGTTCAGCTATTGCCATTACTATTTCCCCTTATTCTTTGTTCTCTATCTTCTTTAAGTGCCATCTCCTAATCTATGGTTGGATATCATTATCACTATCTTTACTCTATCTACCGCTGCCCTGAAGAGTTCGGACAGCTTGGATATTAGTGCACCCTATGTAACCCACAGCTGAATCTTATGTTTGTGCGCACAGTGTTGCCATACTGTTTTCTTTATTTCTTTCATAATTTTAATCAGTGTTAAATGTATGTATAAGAAGAATAGAATAATTTTATAAGAACGTTTACTTCTCCGTCATTATACCAGGTAGAATGACAAATGAGGTGTCAAATGAAAGCTTATAATCCAAGGATGGTACTAATTCTGCGACTATAATATGGCACTTCCGGTTAGAACCTTTTAACCAGAAATGATATAAAAACAAATTCTACATTTCTTCTCATCTTGGTAAGGCACGTCGAATGATATATCGCTTATACTATTTCGGTGACTTTAAAACAGTACTTACGGTTGCAAATCTAAAAACGGAAGTCCGATGTCAAGTTTCTCATCTTTTGTCATTCTACCTGGTATAGTGACGGAGGAGTTATATTCGCGGTCGGACGGACAGACGGACAGACAGCCTAGGTTAAATTTCTCACCTTTAGTACCATCCTTGGATTATAAGCTTTTATTTGACACCTCATTTGTCATTCTACCTGGTATAATGACGGAGGAGTTGAATTTACAAACAGACAAACAAGACGGACAGACGGACGTGGATAATTCAACGTTTTCACATTTTTTCAAAATTGGTGAAAACAACAACATAATAATAAACTTTACTTAATTGGTGTTTCAAAACTACTTATTTTTTACACATTACAGAATATTAGAAGGTTTCCAACAAGTTAAACTTCGCAATGATTTAAAATAATCAAGTAAAAACCTATCTATACTTCTATACATAACATATTAGAACATACCTAAAATACACAAATGATACATTTCACACACAAATATAATATCACAAAAAATTGTAATGTGATAGTATGAAAAAATAGAGGATACGGCAACGGTGTTACATGTCATGCTCGGATGCAATGCCAAAATCTACATAGACATATTATTATTAGGGAGCACTAATATCCAAGCTGTCCAAGAGTTCTATTGAACTGCATTTAAACCAGTCCCTTATATTTTTCAACCATGATGCTCTCCCTCTTCATATCGCTGCCCCTTCATTACGTGTTCCCGACAGTACAACTGTCTTATTTTTATTGTGTTTGTTATTTCGTATTCTTTGTCCATTTCTCGCAATACTTCCGTGTTCGTTTTCTTCTATGTCCATGCTATTCTAAGTATCCTTCTGTAACATCACATTTCAGAGGACTATAGCTTACTTATGTGTTCTTGTTTCAGTGTCCAGCTTTGTTCTCCATACATCGTTTCAATGATCAAAATTGAAATAAACACTTAATTTGAGTTTTGAGTAGGATTTGCCTTGAAAAAATGAAAAAGTCGAATGTTGAAACGTCATGTAATTTTATCAAAAATATGTTTGGAATTTGTTTTAAAGCATATATCATTTAAACGAATAATTACCATTTTTTTTAGATTATTTATAAGGAGCGAAAAAATTCGAACACTGTCAAACAGTTAGATGGTTCAAAAGAATTCATCATCAACTACTTAGGATCAAGTTTGGTGGCAGGATCTCTTTTAGAATTCCTACAATCTTTAATCCCAGCTATTGAAGAAAACTGTCGTAGAAATTCACTTGTAGGATGCCACTTACGCGGTATTAAGGCCTTGGATCAACTATACTCAAACGAAAAGAAATATGTACATACTGATCAACTTATGGTACCAACTTTAGGTAAAGTTTGTTTAAAATAATATTTAAACAGTTTATATTTGTATTCTCTTGTAGGTTCTCAAGAAGGAGCTTTTGAAAATGTTAGAATGAGTTATGCTGGTGAACAAGGACAGACCATAAGACAGTTGCTTTCGGCGCATATAGTACGAAGGATTGCGATGTGTTGTATGACGTCTACCCAAGGTCGTAGACAGCACTTAGCAGTATCACATGAAAAGGGCAAAATAACCGTATTACAACTGTCAGCTTTACTTAAACAAGCTGATTCGTCTACTAGAAAGTTGACATTAACAAGACTATCTACAGCACCAATACCTTTTACTGTACTATCGCTATCAAGTAATCTTTGTAACGAAGACTTTTTGGCAGTCTGTGGATTGAAGGATTGCCATGTACTCACATTCACCTCTGGGGGATCAGTTTGTGATCATTTAGTCTTGCATCCCCAATTAGAAACTGGAAATTTCATCATAAAAGCTATATGGCTGCCTGGTTCTCAAACCAAATTAGCTCTCGTAACAGCAGACTTTGTCAAAATCTACGACTTAGCCACGGATGCATTAAGTCCTCAGTACTACTTTTTGGTACCGAGTGGAAAGATACGGGATTGTACGTTCATGTACGATGAAGGCACTTATCACATTTTATTAATGTCTTCACCGGGACACATATACACCGAAATTTTAAATGATGATTCCTCTACGAAGTATGGTTCATTTTATGTGACGAATACCTTAGAAGTTTTTCATTTAGAAGCAGCGGTAAGTTGTTTCTCTTTATATAACAAAATATATATCATGTGTTAACAAGTGTGTTTAGAATGTGCCATAATTTATCAATGGGATTTAGATCTGGTGAATTACGAGACCAATCAAGCACTCTTACTGTATTCTTCCGCATAGAAGTTTGGGCCAAATTAGAATTGTGACAAAGGGCAAAGTCATGTTGAAATGTTCCGTCAAATGTTTCCATGAATGGAATATTAATCCTTCTGCGTATTATTTCTATGTGTTTGGCAGAATAATCATGCCTTTAATAGGAACTAAGTTTCCAGTGCCATTTGGTGTGAAAGAAACCCAAAACATTTGTTTAGAATGGTGAAGGATCATATTCACTTCGTCTATCAAGACTTGATTTATATCATTGCACAAATAAATGTGATTTATCACTGAAAATCACCTTTTCCAGTCGTCAACAGTTGAATGGATCTGCCGAATAACGTTGTAAGCGCCACATTGTGTTAAGAGGTCTAAGAAAAAGCTTTAAAATTGTGATAATGGTGAGTTTATACATTTTAAGGGTGAGTAATACAGTTTGTAATTGGTATTTACAAACTTTATTACTAACTTTTAAAATGTTTAAGTTTGCCATAGTTATAATTTTAAAACTTCTTTTTCGATTTCTTTAAAACGAGTGATGTGGCGCTTACAACGTTATTCGGCGGACCCATTCAGTTCATGATCCGTGTTTTTGGCCATGCTAAGCGTTTTTTCTTCATTTTCTATGCTAGAAATTTTTTTTCTTCACTCTTCTTGCCTTCCATCCAACTTTCAGAAGCCTTATTCGTACAGTTGAGGTATTCATTTTCACATCATAATCCAATAAATCCTTTCTAAGGTCTATGCTTGTCTTTCTTCGATTTAGTTTGCTATTTCTGGTATTTACTTTCCGTTTGCATCTACATTATCCTTTTCTTTTTGGATATGATGATCCGTAATTTTGAAATGTTCTTAAAATTATTGAAACACTTAATTTTCCACACCAACTGCCGTAGGTTTCCACCTCTTAACTTTGAATACTTCGCTTGACCGGCGCACAGACCTCACTTTTTACTCTACTATCGCAGAGGTTTATCCCAAACAAACACTTATATTCTGCTAGCTATATTTGACAATGTAAATAAATAATTGAATGATGTTTATTCTCGTCGAAGATTTGTAAGACGCAAAACAAATTTTATGATACGCAGAATAAAAAAAAATTGGCTGTATACCATAGTTTAAAAAACTCATACAGAAGTAAAAACTTCAAGTTGTATACTGGTATAAAATTATTTATTAAAAAACTTCATAAAATGTCGTGCAAAACGTTTTCGTTCTAATTCAGAACATCTTCAGTGCATTATGTCAAGTAATTGTAACTAGCACACTATTTAAACTGGTAACGTCATAATACATGGTTTACATTTTAATTTTTACGAAAATTTGGTGACTACCAGTCGATGTTACAGAATTAAATTAAGTACATGCTTAAAGGGCGCCATGCTTCCCTGCTCGATTGTGTTTCTGTGCCCATTGAACTGGCAAGTACCTAGTTTTTCGAGCAGGGAAGCATGGTGCCCTTTAAGCATGTACTTAATTTAATCTTGTAACATCGACTGGTAGTCACCATATTTTCATAAAATTTAAAATGTAAACCATGTATTATGAAGTTACCACTTTAAATAGTGTGCTAGTTACAATTACTTAGCAGAATGCACTGAAGATGTTCTGAATTAGAACGAAAACATTTTCCACGACATTTTATGAAGTTTTTTAATAAAGAGTAAGTATATCAATATACAACTTGAAGTTTTTAAAATAAAAATGTATACCATTTTTATTCAGTTGCAATGCGAAGGCAAAACAATCTTACTTTTCAATTAGAATACAGAGCGCAGTCCAGTCCTCTGAATCGCGATTTTCGGCTCTTATTGGAGCCTCATCGGAGAGAACGTAGGCACTGTTCTCCATATCCTAAATGACCAGCACCGAGAGTTTTTCCCACCGATTGCAACCGAAGTGAAGGTATTAGGTGACTAGCGTCATCTGGCAATCCTAATAGCAAAATTAATAATATTGAAAATAGTAAAAACATTACTAAAAGATTTTTAAATTGAAAACTTATTGGTACACTTTCCTGGTGACACCTTCAAGGCTTCTACAATTTGCAAGCACATGGATGCTGCAGTGAAGACAAAGGGAAGGAATTCTACACTATGCAATTCACAATGCAATTCCTTTGTCTTCACTGCAGCATCCATGTGCTTGCAAATTGTAGAAGTCTTGGAGGTGTTACCAGGAAAGTGTACCAATAAGTTTTCAATTTAAAAATCTTTTAGTAATGTTTTTAATATTTTCAATATTATTAATTTTGCTATTAGGATTGAAATCTACTTCATCTTTCAATTGCCAGATGACGCTAGTCACCTAATACCTTCACTTCGGTTGCAATGGGTGGGAAAAACTCTCGGTGCTGGTCATTTAGGATATGGAGAACAGTGCCTACGTTCTCTCCGATGAGGCTCCAACAAGAGCCGAAAATCGCGATTCAGAGGACTGGACTGCGCTCCGTATTCTAATTGAAAAGTAAGATTGTTTTGCCTTCGCATTGCAACTGAATAAAAATGGTATACATTTTTATTTTATAGTCGTATTACTCCGTAGAGTAACCAGGTGCATTTTCCGTTGGAACTTTACCAAGCTGCAGACGGGGGATGTGAATTGCATATTGTAGAATTCCTTCCCTTTGTCTTCACTGCAGCATCCATGTGCTTGCAAATTGTAGAAGCCTTAGAGGTGTCACCAGGAAAGTGTACCAATAAGTTTTTAATTTAAAAATCTTTTAGTAATGTTTTTAATATTTTCAATATTATTAATTTTGCTATTAGGATTGAAAACTACTTCATCTTTGAAGTTTTTACTTCTCTATGAGTTTAAAAAAAAATCTTCAAACTTGATTCAGAATATTCTTTTCACAATACACAAGATGGTCCTCTTACAACATTAAACTAAATAAAGTTGTAAGTTAAGTTGGTGTAAATGACCACATGCAAAATGTTTTATTTAGTCATTTCCATTAAAAAAAGCTTTTCACAGGTGGTATTCTAAAATCAGTGTAATTGAACTGTTTTAATTTTTTGCCATTCATCAAGTTATTATAATATTGCATTCATTTTAGGATGTCATTGGGCAAGTAGCCGGAGGTGGAGTATCCATCTATTACTCACATACTCTTGGTCTCCTATTCTATAGCTACGCCCAAGGAAAAAGTTTCATATCTCCCATCAATCCCAAAAGCAACAGTCTACCGTTAGTATTTGCCATAAACCTACCGCAAACCAATAACACCACTTCAAAAAGCAATGGTTCGAAAAATTCTGCCAACCAACCGTTATGCCAATGGACCGAGATCCCAAACCATCCCGGTTTGATTTGTTGCGCCATGCAATCGAATAACAATCCTGTTATTTTGATGCTTAAGCCAGACACTATTTTGATACAGGAGATTAGAGTCTTACCAGCCAAAAGTAAGATTATGGATATGGTTGCCATTAGACACAGTTCCGGAAATGAGTTGAGAACAACTTTGATTCTGCTGTGCGAAGATGGTAGCTTAAAAATGTATATGGCTAATATGGATCAAACAGGTGAGTTTACTTTTTGTTTTTGGAAAATCATATTGCTGCAACAGGAGTCTTATAATATTCATACTCATTTTCCTAAATTTTGCAAATGCAAATGGTCAGAATATTTTTTTTTGAGCTTTCATATATTCATCATCATTAAGCTTTCATATATTATTTACTTTATATACATATGCTTACATATATTCCCTGCCATTTCGTTCGGTGCAATCCGTGACTGCGCGCCGTAGTTTGCCCTAGTTGGGTCAGAGAGAGCAGCATATGTGCCTACTGATTAGAGACTAATAAGTTTCGAAACCGGTAGAGGTGCTTGCTGCACTCTCCGATTGGACTAGAATAATGATGCTGCATTAGTTTCGTGTTGCAACGAAATTGAAAATGGTTATTCATTTTTTATTTACGTGTTTACTTTGATTGGGGTACGAAGGGAACCATTGTCGTTGGAACTTTACCGCGCTGAGCAGATGGGACGTGAATTATTAAATTGTAAAATTCCCTCATCTTCCTTAGTCTCAGCATTCGTTATGTGCAAATTGTAGAAGCCTCGGAGGTGTTACCAGAGAAAGTTCCCATTGTTTTCAATCTGGTAGGATGTAGAGTAACATCTTTTGATGTTGTTTTATGTGCTATTAGATTCAAAACTTATTTTTTGCTAGCAGTTGCCGCTAGGGCATCCCTGCCATTTCATTCGTTGCAATCCGTGATTGCACGCCGTAGTTTGTCCTAGTTGGCTCAGAGAGAGCAGCATATGTGCCTCCTGATGAGAGACTAATAAGTTTCGAAACCGGTAGAGGTGCTTGCTGCACTCTTTGATTGGACTAGGACTAGAATAATAATGCGGCTGTAGTTTCGTATTGCAACGAAATTGAAAATGGTTATTCATTTTTGGCTTACATATATTTTTCTTTTTCATGTTTAAGAAGGACTTGGAGGCCGAATTATGTATTTAATAGCCACACAAACACTACTGGGTCTATACTTGAGGAATCCATCTTTATGATAAACTCAGATATGATGACACCAGAACTAATCTTCACTAAGAAGATTAACACAATTTTATTATACCATCTAGAGAACAAAAAGTCCCAAATATTAATGGGGACTTAATAGTCTAAGAGCTAGTGAACCCTCCGACTAACGGTCGTCCTGTAAGGCTAGAAATTTTTCTAGTGATAATTCATAGCACACCAAGGCTAAAATCCATGACCTGGCAGGCATCAGCCCTGCACGTGTATCTACCAGGTGAATCGAAAAGTGCATAGTTTAGGGGAAAAATAAACTTTCTCCTGTAAAGTTTAAATTTAAGTATGTGTTTGAGTAATTCATTTAGAAGAAATGTGTACAATGCCAGGCGATTCTGAACAGCATAAGATCTTGCCAGGCGAGGGGGAAGATTAGGGTTTTTTCCTAAAATTATTTTTTTTTGCATCGAACAAAGTTTTTTTAGGTTTTTTGAATCATTCCAAACCGAAAAGGTCTTTAGTGACTTTTCTCTTAGGTTAATAGTTTTTGACATATAAGCGATTAAAAAATTTAAAAATCGCGAAATTAGCCATTTTTAACCCTGGATCGTACATTTAACTTAAAATTTCAATGTTGCCAAGGTAGGTAGATATTATTTAAACGTCGATTGATGGAATCCCGAAAAGTTCTTTGCAATACAATATCGAAAACCCCCTTGTTTTTTAATTGCTAATCAAGCGGGCGCTACACTGTAGTATTAGTGGGGACGTTTGAGTTTGCATAAATTCATTATCTCGGGAATGGGCAAATTTGAAGAGAAATTAGGACTTTTTGGCATATATATAATACTAGTGACGTCATCCATCTGGGCGTGATGACGTAATCGATGATTTTTTTTAATGGGAGTAGGGGTCGTCTGATAGCTCATTTGAAAGGTTATTTAATTCTCTATTCAGTAATATAAACGTTTACCTAATTATTTATACAAATGGTGTGCAAAAAATGTTTCTTGTTTTTGTGTAAATTAATTTAATAAAATTTTTGTTTGTACATCTTGTATAAATAATTATGTTAATGTTTATATTTCTGTATAGAGAATTAAATAACCTTTCAAATGAGCTATCACACGACCCCTACTCCCATTAAAAAAACTCATCGATTACGTTATCACGCCCAGATGGATGACGTCGCTAGTATTATATATATGCCAAAAAGTCCTAATTTAAAAATAAAAATCGACGTCCGAGGATTTCTCTCCAAATTTGCCCATTCTCGAGATAATGAATTTATGCAAACTCAAACGTCCTCATATTTATACTACAGTGTCGCGCCCGCTTGATTAGCAATTAAAAAAACAAGGGGGTTTTCGATATTGTATTGCAGAAAACTCTTCGGGATTTCATCAATCGACGTTTAAAGAATATCTACCGACCTTGGCAACATTGAAATTTTCAGTTAAATGTCCGATTCAGGGTTAAAAATGACTGATTTCGCGATTTTTAAATTTTTTAATCGCTTATATGTTAAAACTATTAACCTAAGAGAAAAGTCACTAAAGACCTTTTCGGTTTGGAATGATTCAAAAAAACTAAAAAAACTGTTTGATCCAAAAAATATAATTTTAGGAAAAAACCCTAATCTTCCCCCTCGCCTGGCAAGGTCTTATGCTGTTCAGAATCGCCTGGCATTGTACACATTTCTTCTAAATGACTTACTCAAACACACTTAAATTTAAACTTTACAGGAGAAAGTTTATTTTTCCCCTAAACTATGCACTTTTCGATTCACCTGGTAGATACACGTGCAGGGCTGATGCCTACCAGGTCATGGTTTTTAGCCTTGGTGTGCTATGAATTATCACTATACAAATTTCTAGCCTTACAGGAAGACCGTTAGTCGGAGGGTTCACTAGCTCTTAGACTATAATATGGTTCACTGATGGATCTAAAACTGCCCATGGTACTGGATCAGTAGTATCTGGGCAAACATGTCTAATAAATCTTACAGCCTAGGTCAACATACAACTGTGTTCCAGGCTGAAGTTTTTGCTTTGGTGGCCTGCATTGATGCTATCATTGATGAATACCCTAAAGCTAAGAGAATCAACATTTACACAGATAGCCAATCGGCTATTCTGGCTGTAAAGAACCCACTCACCAAATCAAAACTGGTGAGAAACTGCAAAGATCTCCTCAACAACGTCGCAAAAGACAATAAAGTGTCTTTATATAGGTGCCGGGTCATGAAGGGGTGCATGGAAACGAACGAGCAGATATGTTAGCGAAACGAGGCTCGAGAGAAACTTTTGAAAGCCCAGAACCTTTCTGTGGCATCACTAAAGATGGTTCAGAAATGGCTGATAAAGAATCATCAAAATAAATGGAGAGCCACTCAAGGGCAAATCCAGACTAAAATAATAATCAAAAATACTGATAAAATCTCTCGTTGATGAACCTCAATAAACGAGAGATCAAAACGGTCACTGAAATGGTGACTGGACATTGTCGTTTAAGAAATCACCTATACAAACTAGGTAAGGTGAATGAACCATGGTGCAGAAAGTGCGAAATGGAAGAAGACACTGCCATACACATACTATGCCATTGCAATGTGCTAAGTGATGTAAGGCAGGAATTAATTGGTCAACTGAGGTTTGAACCAGAAGAGATTCTAAAACTACCAATAAGAAAACTGTTGGCCTTCGTTGAAGTTACAGAACTTATTAGAGTTTAAGGAAAAAACAAGGTATGGTACAGAGGTCTTATGGCCAAGTGCCAGAGACTAACGAGTCTCGCCTGAGGTAAGAAGAAGAAGGCGTTGAAAAGTTTCATTACAAAATCTATAAGCATCGTCTGTGACTAGTTTTAATAGTCTCATACCTGACGCTTACCATAGTTTTATTCGACATATTTCAGGTGCTTCAGCGACAGATCTTGATGTTTTCAGGAAGCTTTTCCCAGACCTTAGTCGGCGGGGCCGAGCTTGGTAATCATACAAGGAGTATCTTCGCTCCTTCTCTTTCTTCTTTTGTTCTACCTCTTGTGACCTATCATTCGATAGGTGGTGAAGCGATCTTTTCAATGGATGTCTGTTTCAGGAAACCTGATATTATACAGATTCTTCTGACTCTTCTAAGAATAATAACTACGTGGTAAACCAAACACAATTTTTTAAATAAGACCCTGTATATTTTCTCATATTCGGTAAGATTTTCTCAGATTCCTCTCAAAAGCCCTATTACAATGTGAAGTTTGACACTACTATACATGGTATTTAACGAATTATGATCATTTTTATTTCTATTTCGCTATGAAATACACAACCACTATATAAAAAAAGAATACATAGATATTGAAGACCTAATGCCTGGTTGCACCAACAGATATTAAGCTTAAGACGTATCTTAAGCTTAAATATAAATGTAAATCCTTACACAAAGCCTTCTTCACAACAATCCTCCATTCACCCATATATCCGACAACTCTTCTCCAAGCTCTAACTCCAATAGATTTTAAATCGTCCTCTAAGTTGTCTTCTATTTCTGTTTATCTATTCCTTCTGTATATATATTGTGTTTATTCCATAGCGATATCGAAATAAAAATAATCAAACTCGTTAAATACCCCATATAGTAGTTTCAATTCCCATATTGTAAGAACAGGGATTGTGAGATATATCTAAATACGAGAAAATATCCAGGGTGATTCATTAAAGATATCCAATATCTGAGTTGTAGATTCTAGACCTGAAAATATTAAGATTTAACCCAAATCACTTAAACAAAATGTGGCTCGTTACTGAGTTACAGGGTGTTTTATTTAAAAATTTAATAACTATTTTTACCAGTACTTTAAAACTATTTGACATATCTTTGTCATACTGTATATGAGGGGTATATGACATATCCTTGTCATACACCCTACTAAATTATGATAAACAAACGTGTCTGGCTACTACCAGACACAGAGGCGTTCGACAGGGGACAGTGAATTCTACGCTACTGGCGGAATTGCTATTTTAGCACAATATTTCGATTCTCCAATACTTTCTAGGTAAATTATACTTTTTATTCGTAACGATAAAGTCGTTAGTTTTTGAGATATTTGAAGTTGAAAATGAAACGACACAGCTATTTTGATTAATGTACATATATCGCTCTTTCATTTTTAACTTCAAATATCTCGAAAACTAATGATTTTATCTTTATGAATGAAGAGTCTATTATTTACATAGAAAGTATTTGTAATACGTAACGCAGGTTGGGGGAGGGGGTCCAAAATCTTCAAAAATTGCGTTACCTACCACTTGAACGCCCCATGACGGTGCGTTACATAGGGGGGAGACGGTCAAAAATCTTAAAAGTAGTACAAAATATACTGAAAACTAATCACTTTAACCTTACTGAATGAAGAGTGTATTATTTACATAGAAAGTATTGGAGAATCTAAATATTGCACTAAAATAGCAATTCCGCCAGTGGCGTAGAATTAATGAAAGGTAATCCATTCATTGTCCCCTGTCGTACGCCTCTGGTAGTAGCCAGAAACGTTTATTTATCAAAATTTAGTAGGATCTACAGTTCCTACATTTTCTGCCAAGTATGAAAAGGATATTTCAAACAGGTTTAAAGCACTGGGTAAAAATAGTAATTAAATTCTTAAATAAAACACCCTGTAACTCAGTAACGAGCCACATTTTATTTAAGAGATTTGGGTTAAATCTTAATATTTTGAGATCTAGAATCTACAACTCAGAGATTGGACATTCTTAATGAGCCCTGTTTAAAAATATTGTGTGTTTGCTTTACCACCTAGTTATTAATTACCCTGTAGAATTCAGCATATTATCCAAGTCTGGAGAATTTCATTATCCTCATTTGTTTTTAAATATTTTTTTGGGATATTCTGTACGATGATGGAATTGTCGACCAATGTTGCATTAAAAAAGTTTAATTCACTTGGTATGTAAAAATCATATAAATTCGTTCCTTTTATTGATACAAGAGCTATACAATTGAATATTATTATTTCAAGGTTTTTGGATGTCGTCAAGCATTCAAGCTAACATTACCAACTCGTCCGTAAAACCGAAAAAGAAGAAAATAATAAAATCGGGGAAGACTACAAATTCCGTAAACTTCCCAGTGGACTTCTTTGAACATTGCACAATTTTGACCGAGATTGAACTGGGCGGTAATGACGTTTTGCAAATTTATAACCAGGCACAACTGAAAAATCGACTGAACACTACTGGTTTATACATAGCTTGTAATAAACCACTAGGTTTTTCTCTCGATGTAACTAATAATGATCCGAACATTGTTATGGTAGGACTGAGAGTATTAGTTGGAAGTCAAGATGTCATAAGGATCCCATCTTTTGTAGAGGTTGGTATTTAATTCGAGGTTATGGTTTTTTACTGCAAAAATAAGGTTACGTCACTCATGATTTGACATCAGAATCCGACAGCGTTGCCAAAACATTAAAACAGTAAATAAATGAGAGGGATTTTCCAAATGTCAACTATTAAGAATACACTATGCTTTGTTTTTAAACCAGGAGTAGTAAACTAAAAAGACGGATTCACACCCAAGAAAGGCACTAGAAAAGTCACCAAATACATCTTCTTTTTTGGTTGATCATGTCGGCCTTCGACGGTAATCCATAATTATTATATGTATTGTTACAAAATTGACTTTTCTATGATCTTTTAGGCACTAATGTTTAGTTTTAGTTGACTTTATTTATTTTTAATAATTTACATCTAAACAAATGAAAAACACTGAATTTATATCCTTTATTTTACAAACTACGATATCTAATTTATTTATTACACTAAATCTAATAATTTATCTAATTACAAATTAAAAAATGACCGCGCCCGTTACATATCAAAGTACACCGACGTTTTCAAATTCACAACTGCCCTGATAATTACAAAACCCTACTATTTATACAACATTCAATGTTTAGAAATAAATAACATCTCGAGTAGTATTTACAAGAAACAAGAAATAATTTACTCCAAAAGTCGAGAAGGAATAGAACATCATAAATCATAAAAAAAGGTTATTTGGTAAACAACTCTGGCCTGTTAGGCCGGGAGCTGAAAACAGTCTGTGACATAATTATGTCACAGTAATATACTAATATGTCTCTAAAGAGTTCAGTAAAACTGTTTTTTGTATATAAAAATTAAAGGAATAACACAGAAAACACAAAAAATCTCCGATTTAACTTAATTAACCTATGAAATGCCAATAGTGTCAAAATTTCATAAATGTCGATAGTGTCAAAATTTCATAACAGTGGAGTAAACTTGTCTATGGTTCGACCAATTACAAACAAGCATTATGGCGCGCTAAATTTGAGTTACTCCTCATGGTTTAAAAACAGTATAGTCAATTGGTTTTTTTAAAATAAAGAAAATAATCAAATTTTCAAAATTTCTTTTTTACTTTTCAAGACTGTGTAAAATGAGATACGTTTAATCAATAATATTATGAGATAACACAAAAATAATGTATAACTTCCTATATGTGTAAGTTTTATTTAGTGTTATAATGTATAGTTATGTATATACATTTTAAAACTTAAATAAATAGGACACTGTAAATTGATCAATAACATAAATATACTTTCGTCTATGTACTCAATACAAATACAACTTGTTTCAGTCAAAATCAAATAAATACTAACCTCTAAACGAATGTTGTACATAATATCTGCATATGACGTCATCAGCATAAGCAACATGCTATGATATAAAGCATTGTCCATAATAATTATTATCGAAGGATGTACAAGGTTCTTTAATACCTGTCCTACAACCATGTCATTTCTCCATGGTAATTGGATAGTTTGGTTTTTGAAAAGTATATCACTTGGGCACTGTCAATAAATCCATCCTCATAGCCAGCATTGATTATAATATATTTGTAAAAAATGAAAAGTTGTAAACCCAATTCTGATAATAATAATATATAATTAACAAATTGACTAACATAACTAACCTTTTACCATCTGTTTTTGTAGTTCTGACACTTATTTTCTCTTCATTTTGTCATGAACAACCTACTATTCCATTTTGGAAAATCCATGTTTCATCAATGAAAACAAACTTATACAAAGACTTAAGATTTCTTAAAGATAAAGTTCTCGTTACTGCAATAGTAGGAAGTTCCATTGTAAGAAATCAAAACAAACAAAACTCTTACTATAAATTGTTGGCAACAATGTAAACATTTCATTCAAGTTTGAAGTATTATCATAATAACATAAAATTATTATTTTTTGGAGTAATAAACTTAAACAGTTGTTTCATAAAATTTATATTATTAATAATAAAAAATGTTTTTGGTTATTTAATCAATATAATTCTAAAATCCTCAACATAAATATCAAGAGAGTAGGAATAAATTGAAAATAATGCGACAGTTTTTTGAAAACTTGTTGCCTGACAATAGACACGAGAGCCCGCAGGGTTAGAGTGAATATAGCCGAATGGAAACAAGTTTGTGAAAAAAAAATTGGAGCAATATTTTCTTATTTATTCTTACTACCGTGTGTCGCCGTGTAATATTCGACAGATTATGTTTTAATACTTACATAAAAAATTCAAGTCTTTCTAAATAAACATTCAGTGACATTAATTACAATTAACGTTTTACAACTTGTCAAAGTTCACACCATGTACAGGTTTAGCAAATATTTGGACGAAGATATCAATAAAATATTAGTTAAAATTATTTATAAAATCAGTTTTACTCATGACATAATCTTAGCGAATTACACTCGAGCACGTAAAATTACCCATTTCTATTTCCCTCGTGACAATTTGACATTAAGTTTGTCAGTTAAGTTGTGCACTAAAAGTTTATTTTGGTTAATTTTATTAAATGTGACAGTTGTCAAAACTATAAAACTCGTAATTAATATTTGTCCAAAATTAGATTATTATTATACTGGGAATAATGTAAGTACATTATTCCCAGTATAACAATCTGAATGTACAGAATTATACACGTGATGAAAAATCTTACTACATGATTAGAAATTAAAATCATTCAAAAATAATCAATGTAATCACGATTACATTTTTCTTATTATAATACCTTGTTGACACCTTTAAAAGATCCAGTAATGGGTGTGGTATTCGGCTTCAGCTCTAATGTTGATGTTATGTAAATTTTAAATACATGTGATGTCAATTTGTCAAACTGTGACGTATCTTAATTTTGTAGTAAAACAATTAGGTATGGTTCTAATTTTTTCTTTTAGATATTTGGACGTACAATTCCTATAACAGCAACTCGCAGCCGCTGGTATGACATTGCATTCTCAAGAGAAGAAGCTCTTCAATCAGACAAGAAAGTCACAATTCTATTTGGTCCTTCTCAAGATCCTGAAACTGTTACTATGGTCGACTGTGTAAAAATTTATGGAAAAACTAAGGATTCATTTGGATGGCCTGAAGAAAGTGACGAAAATGTAGCTGCTGGTGGTACGGGAAGTTCCCAACAGGCTGCTTCCAATTCAGATAGTGATCAGAGTTCAGGAAATAAAACTCAATTAACGAAACTTGAAAAGTAAGATAATATGGCTTGAATTAAAAATTAAATGAAGATGTCATTTATATTTTAGGCTTGTGGTTGGCATACTTGAATCACTCGATGGCAGCTTCTCTCTGCATTCAACTGAAGACAAACTGGCTACCTTCAAGACACCAACACTTAAAGTTGCAACGTCCTTGTTGACCCTTCCCACCCAGCCGTCAGTACAAATCCATTCTAAGGCTCTTTTATCATCTCTTCACTCTACAAGGCTACTGTATCATAATTACAAAGACCAAGCGTTACTTCAACATGTTTTGACAACTTTGACGGAAATGACAAGTACCAACATTAAAGATTTAGATGCCGAGAGCTATTATAGACTGGTTTTGATTGTAAGAGGAATCGCTGTTGCTAGACCACAGAATTTGGTGAAATTTGCTGATAGCCATACTTCGATACAAGATGTTGTCCTGGAAGATCCTCTGGAAAATATTATAAGAGAAAAGCAAGGTGAGTAACAACTCTAACCGAATGCCAAAACTATTCAAAAACTTAGTTCCTAACGTGAACTTCACACTGGGATTGCAACGGTTGAGATAGGAATGCGCATTCAATGTTGCTACAGTTCCTGTGCGACGCTCTTGAGAGAGCAATCAACAACTGGTGAAGACCGACAATCCTTTGCGTTTATTCCCCATTAGAAATGTATTGCTCTATCTTAGCCGTACTGCTCATGATATTTAAAAAAAATGTCAAATATAAAAATCGCTCCCCGACTTCGTTAGTGCCATAACCCCGAAATCGCAAACTTTTCAGGAGAGTAAAAACAAGGTTTTATGTGAACTTTTCATTTTTTTTTTTTTTTTTTCTCTGGAACTACAGTACCTAAGTTAACCAAGTTCTGCACTCATGTTGACTATGTATGTAGCTATCTAATGCTAGTATTTATTTTTAGTTATTGATATTCCTTCACTCTGAAATTCACCCTTAAAATATAATAAGGCGCTATTGCTGGGGCGCCCATATTTAAAATTCGAGGCTTATGGCCTATAAACCTGTATTAATTCATTGAGATAGACATCATTTTCTTGAACTTTAAACGAAATAAAACTGCAAAATTGTAAAATATTGGTCAATATGTAGTACTGTATTAAATAAACTAAATTTGTCATTTTGTATATATACAAACGAGGATATTATTCTAAAAAACTAAACACTGTAATTGTTTAAAATTAAACTGGTTCTTAACATGGGACCATAAGCTTCGGGAATGACTCGCTGACTAAGCAAGTCTTCAATATCACGCTTTTTTTTTTTCGTCAATATCATTTTTTTTAAACCCTTTTATTTAGTTCAATAGTTTGCGTCAAATTTTTAGACGTTAATTTGACTGCCTTTTCTTCAATGCAAATGAATGAAAATTTGCAGACATATGCATTCAGCGGGAACAATACACGAATAGTCAATAAAAAACATTTTTTCATGTTTATTTTCTTGTAGGCCTGCGTCAGTAATAATTTGACAGGTTTTTTGTTTCTTTGTCGCTGTTTGAAGAAACCCTTTTTCATTTCATCTATGTCTTCGGACGAAGTAGCTATTAAGTAGTAGTCTGGCCTTTCGTACCTTATGCAATCTTGATTTTAGTAAGCTGATGCTTCTGGCCAGCTTCATCAACATCAAAGTTGGCACCCATTTGTTTTTGGAGTGCCTTGATTGAAATCATAAAAATCTGCATGAGACATTTCTTTCAGTTCAAATGGTTTTCCGGTCTTCTTTGCTTCTCTAATTAGAGTCACATATTGCTGAGGTATATAAATCGGTCCACATTTTAGGTGTCTCTGTACCTGTTTCTCTATTATACGACAGAATGAACTGCGTCTCCTTCGCTTTGCGTCTGGCCGCAAATAAGAAATTTATGGTTAATTGCCTTAATTTTTAGTGTATTAAAAACAAAATTAAACATAGCTATAACAAATCTATTTATACTTTGTTCGTAACAGTTGTCACTATAAAAAGTGACCTCAAGGCAGTCATTGTCATGTTTTGTGCTCAAATATTTCAAATAATCATAGACGCATAAAGCAATTTCATTGGCCCAACTGTTTCCCTCACCTTGATGCCAAAATAGCACTTTGTATCCCAGAAATTATGTTAGTGATAGTAAAATTCGCTTTAAATCTCTTAAATATCGATGGTGAAAGTTCCCAACCTCCTATGTCAATTTTTGGATATTTTGTTTTGTTTCCCTAAAATTAAAGAGAAATATGCATTTTGACTGTTTACAAGCTCCTATGTCGTTAATTCAGTTATGGCCATCTATAAGCGAATTAATGAAATAACAACATAGGAGCTTTAAATAGTAAAAATACATATTTTTCTTTAATTTAGGGTAACAAAACAAAATAGCCAAAAATTGACATAGGATCACATGTTAGGGCAATATTGAAAAATGAAAGCTACTTACCACACATCTACTCTCGACCACAGCGTGACCCAAACTGTCTTGTGGCGGGCTTGCTGTCGCTGGGAGCGCCAAAACCGGAAAACGTCATAACGACACAGGCACAATATCTTGATTTTAAGATAACTAAATTATATCAAATTATTGCACAATGAAGACAACACATAAATGAACATATTAGGCCAAAAAAACAGTTTTCCATTTTTTTAGGTTTATGGCACTAACGGAGTCGGGGAGCGAAATACTAAAATTTAAATAATACGTACATTAGTGAAACACAAGAACGCTATTAATTTGACATTGCCAAAACTCGAAATTACCAATATACATCACTGTCCTTTCTCATATTTGTCTTTGTTTTAAATTTATTTTGAGGAAGATGTACAAACGGTTTAGTTTAATAAAAAAACGAATAAAATCCTTTATAAAAGGTATATGTATATATGTCGACCCCAGCAAATATACCTTTTATAAAGGATTTTATTCGTTTTTGTAATATATGATATACAGCCAACTACAGGAAAACCTTTTTCCACCTACCTCTACCGAAAGTATACTTTTCCGGACCTGATTGTAGGGAGCAAAGTTGTACTTTTCCTCCCTAGGGAGGAAAATATTTTTCCTCCCTAGGGAGGAAAAGTAAAAGTGACGTCATGGTATTTCGTTCATGAAATGTAACTTATTGACGCCCTGTACAATATCTATTTTCTATTACGTAAGTTTCTATACATTTTAACGTTTATTTATAAAACACTCTGTATTTTGCAGAATGGTAAAAAACAGTAAATTTTTATTTTGATTTAACAATGTTTACATTATTAATTTGACTTATATTTGACAGTTGACAGTTATATTGTACGTACTTGTTAGTTTTAGTTCTAATAAATTTTGTTGGTTAGTTACATAAATAAATTAAGTAAAAATGAAAAAATGACTTGTTAGTTGAGGAAGGTGGAAAAACCATATGTATAACATGGGAGTAAAGTGCCTTTTCCTCCCTTGAATGATTACTGCCCTCCGCTACGCGTCGGGCAGTAAACTTCATTCTCGGGAGGAAAAGTAGCACTTTCCTCCCTTGTTATACAAATAGCTATTCCTCGTGGGTTTAGTTTAATGTTTTGGGTAGAAAAGAGCTGTAGTAGTTTGTCCACTTAATATTGAGTGGACGAACTTTATTATATAATGAATATAATTTTAAAATACTTTTTAAAATTCTTTTCCACTTTTTAAATAAATATTTTAATAAACTTTTCATATATGCTTCCTTTTAGGTTCAACGTCCAAAGAAGTCAAACCATTTGAACGTAAACAACATAGTCAGCATCTTCTTCTTCAGCTAATGGAGGTTCTTTGGCTATTGCACTCTCTGAATCCTGAAATTCCTTCATTGTCCCTAGTAGTTTCACAAGGACTCAAGCACACCGAACAAATTGTTCATGCACTTGTTGAAATAGTGCACGCCTTTAATAGCTGTGATACATACAGCAATGTCACTATAGCAGTGTATCTTCAACTGTTATTGTGCAATGATCCTCTGATTGCATTTAGTGCTAAACAAGCTCTTAGCATAGTGCTTAAACCAAAGACGAAGAGAAGAAAGGTTTTCATACCTAGTCCTCCTCATTGCGTTTCACCGCCTCTTCAGAAGACCACAGATGATAGGTCTAAGACTCCTCCCGCTATACAACAATCGGTTAGTCATGAAGAAGAGATGCAAGCAAGACACCCAAATCAATATGATGTGGACGCCATTGAAGCTATTGGATTACTAGAACAGCCTGGTCAACAGCAAGACAACCACAATGTTAATGCTTTGGAAGCTTTACTTGGTGGTGGCGTAGGCTTTCCTCCATTGCTGGATATTCCACCAGATGCTGATGACGAAGCTATGGTAGAATTGGCAATTGCATTAAGCCTACAGGTTTGTAATTTATATTTTGAGTACAATACTTTTTATTTATTTAAAACTTATTTTAGGATCATGAAATTGGAGGTGAACAAAATCAGACCCTGCAAAGTCTTCAAGTTCAATTAGGTCAAGATGTGCTTGGCGCCCACCAAGGCCAAAATGCGCAAGCGCAAGAATCTGCTAATTTTAGCGACACAACAGCTTCGGCAGCTGGATCAGATGATGAAGGTTCAACAGCTGCAACTGATGGTTCAACTTTGAGGACTTCACCTGCAGAACAAGCTGGGTCTGAAAGTGGCGGTAGTGGAGTTGAAAGTATTACTGGAGAACACAATGTTTCTGGAAGGTTTGTAAATATTTTCAATCTTTCATTATTAATTTTATTGATACAGTGAATATGATAAGATATTAATTATATTTGTAGGTCTTCCGCATATGGAGATAATATGCAAGAAGCAATCAATCTAGTTTCTAGATCAGATACCAGTTCGATTGCTAACACGGTTGCCGGTATGGTTGAGGCTGATGCCCAGCACGAAGAAGTTGAACTGGAAACTGAAAGTAGCAGTAGATTACACGTTCTCAGGCTGCAACTCCTGGAGAAACTGGTGGAGTATCTTCCGAAATTGAAAAACGTTGATGGAGTCAGAGTAATACCCTTCTTACAAGTAAGTATATATTCTACAAGTAGTAACTTAAGAGCAAACAGTAGCGATCAACAGGTAGCAACAAACGCGGTCCAAGATTGCGAAAGTTCTGCGAATTTTCAAAAGTGAGGCAACAGTGCGTCGGTAATTCGACACTGACAGTGACGTTTATACTATCAAAAACAATAATTTTTATACACGTAGGCGCGAAATGTTGCCAAGTCAGTGACGTTCGATTTCTTGTTATAAAAAAATCGATTTTTAGTAGTTCCAATGTGACACACAATCTAGGCACGGGGTAAAAAAGTTTATTTGAAGAAAGTTTATTTTTTTGTCTTTCTTAATGGCGGTACAGGCTTCTTTTTGCAATATTTTATTTAGTTATAGAGTAATTTCCACATACTAACGTAAGAGCACCGAATTCCGACCGGTTATAAGTGGTATATATAAAATTGTTTGAAAGATCAATTCCGAATCATTGAAATTTAAAGTAATTCTGTCTATAAGCTATTATGCATTATTAATTCTTACTAGAGCCAAATTTATAATAATAACAGTAGTCATTTCAACAAAATTGCTTATTTAAGAAACCAAATGCAAAAATTTCGCAAATAGCCGTTTTCCGTCCACATTAATGATTTTTTCCCAATTCCGTCCACAAGAGTACCGTTATCCGTCCTATTTATTTAGTTATGACAAAAAAAACCCATTATGAATAATTTTTAAATAAATTTGCAAAAAAATGGCCAAAAAACAAAACAAATAATTTAAAAATAAGTTTTATTTAAGTACAAAGTTTTGAAACGAACTTAATGACTGCAAATGAATTAAATAATAAAAAAAAAGACTTCATTTTTTTAGGTTTTCAATTTCTGGAACTTCATAGGCGCCGCGTTTATTTATGAGTGAAGGTCTCGCAATCTTACAAACTACATCATCAAAGTCATAATTTAAAATGTCATCTCTATCTGGCCATTTCCAGTACTTTCCATTCATAGTCATACTTTTAACTCTCAAAGTATCATTGCTTCGTTCCAGAACTACACCAGGGAAATATTCACTGTCGTACTGAACCAACACAAAATCGTCCTTTGAATATATTTCTATATTCTTTTTATTTATGTTTTCCGTATTATTATTACCAGTATCTATGCCTGGTGTGTGTTTTGGAGGACACTTTTTCTTTTTTGCTTGTTGAATCTCTGTTTTTGCTTTCCTCTTTCGGATTCGTTCACATTTCTCATTTTCTTTTTCCTCTTTTTCTTTTTTGAGTCTTCGTTGATGTTCCATAAATTCATCACTTATAGCTACTGTAGGATAAATCTTTGGTTTTTTCCTTTCCTTGGTGTCTTCTGTGCTATTATTTTTTTTCTTTGCAGAACTTTCCGGCCAAAATAGTGCTTTTTTGAAAGGTGTTGGATATTTACTATTATTCTCTGATGTTGTTGTAATTTGCTTAAGTGGGGTTTTTTCTTGATTTTGTACTTGTCTTTTTTGATCAGAATAAACTATACCTATTGAATCATCTTTTAATGGGCTATTACAAGGAGTTGTGTTTACTATTTTGTTCTTAGGTGGTGTTTTTTCTTGGGGTGAACTTACTGCTAAATAATAGTCTATATTCTCACAATCATTGTTCTTGGATGCTGATGGACCAGGTTTTGGCGAACTAGAATTGCTATTCTGTGAAGGAATTAAGACCAATGCTCCATCTGCTTTGACTGTAGCTTCAATTGTATCATTATTGCAAAACCAAAAGTTTTCATCGAAGTGTATGTCAACAATGGTCTCGTTAGCAGCATTAATTGGCAAATTGTTTTCCAAAGTTTTATCATGATCGACATTTTGTGGATGAAGACTCTTCCAGAAATCATACAATGCTACATATTTTTCTTCTAGTTGGGCCGCTGATTCAGCAATCCTAAAACGGTTAACAACCTCTGGCTTTAAACGTATCTCTACCTCTCGAAGTAGTTTAGAATCATAAACATTAACAGTTGTAGTGGATGTTGATTCAGTTATTTTATCATCAGAATCTTTTTGTTCTATTGGTTTTATTAATTTTGAATAATCAATGCGATTTTCGTTAAACGGAAAGAGTCCACATGATTCAAATGCACTTTTTATTATCGATGTACAGACTGTAGCCTTCAAAGTTTTGTCTAAGAGTTTTGCAAACTCAGCCCGTTGAAGTTTTCTTCCGTTATTCTCCATACGCCAAGATCGAACATCTTTTCGCCAGTTATTTTTAATGGGATAAAAAACACCAACATCTAACGGCTGTAATCGGTGAGTTGCGTTGGGGTAAAATGCTGTTAAAATAATACCTTTTTCTTTGCAGAATTCAGTAATAGGCAGATTGATGTGGGAAGAGTGTCCATCCAGAAACAATATCACTGGGAGTGGAACACTGTTCTTTTCCAACCAGGGAAAAAATACATTTGTAACGTATTCATAAAATGTCTCACTTGTCATCCAACCAGATTCAGAGTGCCCAACTCCCCACTGGTTTGGCATGTTCGTTATTATTGCAGCTGACACATACCGTTTGTAGGGATACAAAACTAATGGCGGAGGTACAGAACCATCAGCTCCAACAGTTAGCAAAACTGTAAGACATTCTTTTTCGTCATTAGCTATGCGACTGTATACCTTTTTTGCACCTTTTCTAACCAACACTTGTTTTTCTTGAGGGGATAAATAGAAACCACTTTCATCACAATTGAATATTCTCTTGGGGTTTTCAAGAATGTGTAAAAAATTCATTTTTGTCATATAATCCCGAACTTGGGTAAACCAATTTCTTATATTTTGTTCCGTAACTGCGGCTCTACAAGAAGATAGTGATTGTGGAACACGTTTTGAAATTTCTGGATGACGAGCGAGAAAACCATTGTACCATTTTTTACCAGGTATGTAATTTTTAAATGGGGTTTTTCGTTTCAAATTTTGAATTAGTTTTGAAACAGAATCAACAAGTTGAGATCTTGTTACCGGGAATCCCACGTTACCCATTTCGATTATCCATTTTATAATCAAGTCTTCTTCGGAACTGGACAAAACTGTTGGCCCTCCAATATTGCCCGGAGTTTTGTACTTTTCTTTCATAGTATCTAACAAAGTACTTTTAGGCACATTGTATATTTTGGAGGCTTGTCGAATACTTAAACGTTTCAAATTAATATCTTCTATAGCTTTTTGGATATTCTCTCGGGGATACTTCATCCGCTTTTTGTATACCATAGTTGCAGATAATAAAAAACTGAAAAAAAAATATTTTATTAGTTTTTATTTTATGGGGTCGGTAACAGGAGTTTGAGGTAGCTCTGTCCGTCCACCATGGACGGATATAGGACAGAAGGTTCCTGTGTCCGTCCAATTCCTTTAAATGAGTTTTACTAATTAGATAGTCATTTTTATCATACTTGATAATACAAACTGAGAGGAAGAACTACCATAAACATTTTTTACAAATAAAAACTAAACCAAACTTACACATTAAATCTAGAATAGGTAATAAATGCATCATTCTTGGGTTAAATTTTAAATTGAATTTTCGAATTCACTTAATAGTTGACACTAATTTTCTTAAAATGAGTTGTACCTATAATAGGTCGTATTTAGGTTTTTAAACGGAGCAAAATATATATTATGGTTAAAATATGTCGGATTATATTATTTAACTAAGACTTATATTTACAAAGCGTTTGAAACTGAAGGAGTTAATCCCTAATACCGTCCGCTAGGACGGTATCAAGAACCCCTTGATATTCTGCATTACCCTATTCCGTCCACTTTAATTTCGGTAATAAAATCTATTGTTCGAAAAAAATTACAAAAATATATGTATATTTACAATAAATAAATATGAAAGATTCTAATAAATAAGTAAAAACATAACTGTTAAACGTAGTATCTATAAAATATGGAAAATAAGTATTCCTTACCTTTATGTTTTTTTGGAATCAGTATAGCTTAAAACAAGACATGCACTTGCAATGAACTGAATCGCACTGACAACAGTAAACGTAAAATGTCTGCGTGCTAAAAGTAGAATGAGTGGGGATATAACCTATCAAAAATTCTACTCGGCCGTCTGATTGCGACGAAACTCTGAGGTATAGAGCGCAATTTCTTTGTCGGACGGAATTGGGAGACCGGACGGTATACGGTGCTTTTACGTTAACATATTTCTGAAATTGGGCTCTGTACCGCCATTCTTTATTATATTACGAATATTTGTGCCAAATATCTCGACAAAATATTAAAAATTGCAGCCGCAATCTTGGAACGCGTTTGTTGCTACCTGTTGATCGCTACTGTGTGCTCTTAAAAGTATTTATAGCACAATGTGGTAGAAGTAAAACGAAACTACTGGCGGCAGTAAATGGAACAAAATTTTCAGTAGCGTACGCAGATGATGGTGACATTGTGGGAAACACAGTCACCAATGTGAAGGAGACTTTCCATAAATTAGAAGTGAGGCAAAAAACTGGTCTAAGTGTCAATGAAGAGAAAACCAAATATTTGTTCATTAACAGACAAAAGAAACGAGATAGAATGGGGCAAAATGTTACAATAGACCCATATAACTTTGAAAGAGTGGATAGTTTTAAATATTTCGGAGCGAAAATCACCGAAAAATAAATATCATGGAAGAGGTAAACGGGAGAATTCAGGCAGCAAAGAGATGTATGATCCCACAACACTATTAAATCTAAGAGCCTAACACGAACATGAAAAATCAGGATATACAGGGTGTCCCGAAAAGAATGGTCATAAATAATACCACAGATTCTGGGGTCAAAAATATGTTGATTGAACCTCACTTACTTATATACAATAGTGCACACAAAAAAGTTACAGCCCTTTGAAGTTACAAAATGAAAATCGATTTTTTTTCATATATCTAAAACCCTTCGAGATTTTTCATTGAAAATGGACATGTGCCATTATTATCGCAGCAACATCTTAAAAAAAATTAAAGTGAAATTTGTGCAACCCATAAAAATTTTAAGGGGGTTTTGTTCCTTTAAACACCCCCAGACTTTTGTGTACGTTCCAATTAAATTATTATTGTGACACCATAAGTTAAACAAAATGTTTTTAAAACTTTTTTGCCTCTTATTACTTTTTTGATAAGCCAGTGTTTATCGACCTATTTTGAATATTTGTCGAATCCACCACATATTTGTATATGGTTAAGTACGATTATAGAGACCTGTTAATAATCTGAAAATGTATTTATAATTTACATTTTTAGGTATATTTTGAAAAAGAAGTCATATCTCGATAAAAGGTGATTTGTCAAAAAAGACTAGGACGCAAAAAAGTTTTAAAAACACTGTGTTTAACTAATGGTATCACAATAATAGTGTAATTGGAACGTACACAAACATTTGGGGGGTTTAAAGGAACAAAACCCCCATAAAATTTTGATGTAAATATATTAAAAAAGAAGCCGCATCTCGATAAAAACTGGCTTATTGAAAAAATAATAGGAGTCAAAAAAGTTTTAAAAACGTTGTGTTTAACTAATGATACCACAATAATGAATTAATTGGAACGTATACAAAAGTATGGGGGGGTTTAAGGGAAGAAAACTCCCATAAAATTTTTATGGGGTGGACAAACTTCACTATAATTTTGTTTTAAGATGTTACTGCCATAAGAATGATACATGTCAATTTTCAATAAAAAATCTCCAATAGTTTTCGATATATTGAAAAAAAATCGATTTTCATTTTGTAACTTCAAAGGGCTGTAACTTTTTTTATGAGCACATTTGTACTAAGGTAAGTTAGGTTCAATCGAACTATTTTTGACCGCAGAATGTGTGGTATAATTTATGACCAATCTTTTCGGGACACCCTGTATAAAACAGTCATTAGACCGGGGCTCATGTATGGGTGTGAGACGTGGACACTGATAAAAACACTGGAAAGAAAGCTCTTGATGTCTTGAGAGAAAAATCTTCAGAAGAGTCTTTCGACCTTATCACGATCCGAATACTAACCAATGCCGCATGAGAGTATAATATTTTGTATCCATAATTATTTTCCTGTTTTCATCATTATCATCAATAGCTCGACAACTGTTTAGTGTTTTTTCTCCATTTTTATTGTGTTAGTTTCAATGTACCTGGTAAAATTTGTAATGTAATTCAATGTATGAGTTATAGTTTCTAAAGTCAATAACCAAATTATATACTATAAAGCTGTATATTATTTTTAGGTGGTACTCCAGTTAACTGCAGATATCGATGGCCATTCTGAGCGAGACCGAGTATGTTTAAATTCACTTTTAACAACAATAATAAGTGAATTACAACTAACAAATGATAATTTTGCTGACGTTTGCACACGAACCACCCAACGCGAAGTTCAGTTGATACTTTTGCGATTACTCAGTAAGTTCATATATATTTCTATTTTTGAACGATATAAATATCTACCGATTTTTATTCCAGGTGTATTAATGCAAAGATGTAAAACATCATCAACGTCAACATCTAGCAAAACCCCAATACCAGACAGCACTACCTTTGTTTCTCGCACCACAGCAACAGCTCTTCACAAAGCTGACATTATCAACTACTGCAATAAACTCCTTCAAGCTTTGTTGAGCTACTGGCGAAACTCTACAAATGAGGATGATTCGGTCAGCATCACAGGAAATCTTCTTAAAGAACGATTGCCTCATCCGCCACCTGATATGACACCATTTTTCCAGAGGCAGTTTGTTAAAGACAATCAAGACGTATTCCATACATATCCACAACTTTTGACAGAAATAGCTTTGAGGTTGCCTTACCAAGTGCACAGGCATTCGGATGTTTCAGAGCCTATCAGTGCCGCGTTCCATGTGTCATGGTACAAGCATCTCTGTGATTATATGATGACACCACAGACACCTTTTGTAAGTATTGTATACATGTTTCCATCTTTCTTCTTGAAATATACCTTATCAACTATAATAGTTAATGTTTAATAAAATGTTCTTACGAAGCTCGGTCATTAAATTGGTAACAACAAAACATTTAGTTATGGACCAACGTCGGAAAAAAAATATTAAGACAACTGGTTCTTTAATATGTTATTCCCTATGCTTCTTCGAACACCCTACCGGCCATCTGGCTGCTGATACAGGTTGCGTTCATTACTGCGCAGCACATTTGTACAGGTAAACATATCGAATTTAAAATTATTGTAAGACGAAAAATTATTTTGTCATTACTTTTTAAACATTATTAGAAATATGAACTATAATTGCCAGACATTTTTGTGGTTTAAAAAGTAATGACAAAAAAATGTTTTGTCCTAAAATAATTTAAATTCAATATAAAGGGTGATTGATGAGTCTGATAAAGCTCAGTAGATCCGCTATAGTAATAGATAGCAATAAAAATTGATAACAAAAATTGTAGCCAACTTTCAACTTTACATTACGAAATTAGTTAGAATGTTACAGGGTGTTCGATAATATAGTGGCAAACCAAACTTATGTTTTTTTAAATGGAACACCCCATATTTTATTTTATATTCGAAATTCTCTTAACTTTCCCATCACAAAAATATAAAGGTTTGTTATGTTATACAGAGTGTCCCGAAAAGATTGGTCATAAATTATACCACAGATTCTGGGGTCAAAAATGAGTTGATTGAACCTCACTTACCTATATACAATAATGCACACAAAAAAAGTTACAGCCCTTTGAAGTTACAAAATTAAAATCGATTTTTTTTTCATATATCGAAAACTCTTAGAGATTCTGTATTGAAAATGGACATGTGGCATTCTTATGGCAGCAACATCTTATAAAAAAATTAAAGTGAAATTTGTGCACTCAATAAAAATTTTATGGGGGTTTTGTTCCTTTAAACCCCCCGAAACTTTTGTGTACGTTCCAATTAAATTATTATTGTGGCACCATTAGTTAAACACAATGTTTTTAAAACTTTTTTGCCTCTTAGTACTTTTTCGATAAGCCAGTGTTTATCGAAATATTTTGAATATTTGTCGAATCCACCACATATTTGTATATGGTTAAGTACGATTATAGAGACCTGTTAATAATCTGAAAATTTATTTATAATTTGCATTTTTAGGTATATTTTGAATTATCTCGATAAAAGGTGACTTGTCAAAAAAAGACTAAGAGGCAAAAAAGTTTTAAAAACACTGTGTTTAACTAATGGTACCACAATAATAGTTTAATTGGAACGTACACAAACGTTTGGCTTTAAAGGAACAAAACTCCCATAAAATTTTTATGTAAATATATTAAAAAAGAAGCCGCATCTCGATAAAAACTGGATTATCGAAAAAATACTAAGAGGCAAAAAAAAGTTTTAAAAACGTTGTGTTTAACTAATGGTATCACAATAATGAATTAATTGGAACGTACGCAAAAGTTTGGGGGATTTAAGGGAACAAAACCCCCATAAAATTTTTATGGGGCGGACAGACTTCACTATAATTTTGTTTTAAGATGTTCCTGCCACAAGAATAATACATGTCAATTTTCAATACAAAATCTCTAATAGTTTTCGATATATTGAAAAAAATCGATTTTCATTTTGTAACTTTAAAGGGCTGTAACTTTTTTTATGAGCACATTTGTACTAACGTAAGTTATGTTCAATCGAACTATTTTTGACCCCAGAATGTGTGGTATAATTTATGACCAATCTTTTCGGGACACCCTGTATAGGGCTTTTACAAAGTTATAACCAATTTTTTATGAAAAACGTAACAAGTTCAGCTCTCTGTATAAATAAAAATAAGCACAACAGCAATGGTTTATTGGTGCTATATTTTTTTGTTGATTGTCAAAATTTATAAAAATGGTTGATATTGCTAATTTTCGTTATATCGAATACAGGGTGAGTCAAAACGCAAGTACATTCTTTTTTCAGAAATTTTAAATGGAACACCCTGTATTTTATATCACCATCGAAAAGTATCATTACCGTACTTTAATTTTTGTATAATATTCCCTATGCCTAAATTTGTTAGTTTTCGAGATATTTTCATTTTTCAGAGCAAGTTTTAAGGTGTTCTATTTAAAATTACTGAGAAAATAATGTACTTACGTTTTGACTCATCCTGTATTCGATATAAAGAAAATTAGCAATATCAACCATTTTTATAAATTTTGACAATCAACAAAAAAATATGGCACCAATAAACCATTGCTGTTGTGCTTATTTTCATTTATACAGGTAGCTGAACTTATTACGATTTTCGTAGAACATTGGTTATAACTAAATATAACTTCGTAAATACCCTGTATAACATAACAAACCTTTATATTTTTGTGATGGAGAAGTTAACAGGATTTCGAATATAAAATAAAATATAGGGTGTTCCATTTAAAAAAACATAAGTTTGGTCTGCCACTATGATATCGAACACCCTATAACATTCTAACTAATTTTGTAATGTGAAGTTCAAAGTTGGCTACAAGTTTTGTTATTAACTTTTATTGCTATCTATTACTATAGCGGATCTACTAAGCTTTATTTGGACCGTGCAAGTTCGGCAAAGCGATCTCTATTTCTACGCTCTGTACTTTTATTCGCACTTTTAATTATATTGGCCAATTAAATTAGTCCTGGTTGCTGGATAATTGTCAAGGCCATAGTCCAAAAAAATAATAAGAAGAAAAAATAAGATTCAGGTTATGGTATTAAAACGTAAACAATTGTATGTAGTAAATAAAATTAGTTATTAAAATGCAGTACTGCAAGCAAAATACAATTAATTAAATTTACCTTTATATAATAATTGCATATCATATCAATATTGTGGAGCAACATATAATTTTTCTTCTTCAATGACAGTAGATATGAAATGTACGTCAATTTGACAATTTCAATTGACAATATGAATTATTTAAGAAAGTTGCAATATTTATCCGCTATTCGCGCACGATCGTTTCTCAATTCCCTTCCAAGTACTTGCACACCGCGAATCACACTAATCAATCACCCTGATTTTGTATTTACCTGTACAGGTGTGCTGCGCAGTAATGAACGCAACCTGTATCAGCAGCCAGATGGCCGGTACGGTGTTCGAGGAAGCATAGGGAACAATATATGAAAGAATAATAATAATAATAATAATAAATGTCTTTATTAGTATTCCAAAAATTATACAACAAAACAAAAATATTAATTGGTCTGTAGGGCGAGGTTCAGCTTGTACATCATTGAAGGACAGCAATGTACAGCTGCTCTTCCACCTAACCCCCATTTCCTAATAGAAGGGCGAAAAACTATATTTTGTATATAAATATACTTACATACAGTCGGAAAAATGAAAGAATACCCATGAACGAACATATAAAACACGCTGTATTTACCTGTCACCGTGTCACAAAGAAAATTGCCCAGCGCAAGTACATGTAATAATTATTATTACATGTTCTTGCGCTGGCCAATTTTTTGTGTGACACGGTGACAGGAAAATACAGCGTGTTTTATATGTTCGTTCATGGGTATTCTTTCATTTTTCCTACTGTATACTGATACTACTAGATAGTATGCAAATTAGGTACTCTAAAAATCGTAGGCTTGGCATTACTGCTCAGATAACAAATATTTAAACATTTTTTCCTTAAAACTATGTCCGGATAATGTACGAATATCATAATCAAAATTATTCAAATGACTCGCAATTGAAAAAGAAAATGAGCGTTTGAAAAAATGCGTTACGTGACGTGGTAAAGAGAGAGTGTTCCTATGTCTTAGATTAAGGTTATGGACATCAGTTCTATAAGTTATTCTATTGTATAGGTAAGGAGGTACCCCTTCCCGAAGAATCTTATGGTAGAAACATAAAGCATGAAGTTTTCTGCGGTCTTTCATGTTTAACCACTTATTTAAAGTAAAAGTATGGCTAATACTTTGATACTTTCTAATTCCAAAAATTAATCGCAAACAGGAGTTTTGTAATTTCTGTATTCTCCTAGAATCAGTCTCAGTAAGGCATGAGTTATAAAGCACATCGCAATAATTTAATTTTGATAAAATTAAAGATTCACACAACAAGGATTTGGTAGCACTGTTTAATATATTCAGCTGTCTTAAAATAGTTTCTCGAAAACGTTGCTAGCTCTTAGACCATTAGTAATTTTTACCGACTTGACAGTTATTGCAGTATTACCAACTCATAAAAAATACCCCTAAATTTAAGATTAATTTTTTTTTGCCAACTTTTACGATATTTTAATAGTAATTCTGCTATTTCTGCCTGAGACGAATCCGAAAATCCAAATGTCATTAAAATGGGTACAGCCGTTTCTTATTTATAAATAAACAAAATAATACATCCGTAATATATGTTTTTCTTTTACTGTAGGTAAGAAGACAAGTACGTAAATTACTCATGTTCATTTGTGGAAATAAGGAAACATATAGGCAATTGAGAGACTTACACGGATTAAGAAACCATATGAAGAGAGTAATGGAATGCTGTACCAAGGCTGGATACCAACCTGCTACTGACATTCAGCATGCTTTGAGCCTGCCGTATGATGCCCTGGTTGAATTAATTGAACATTTGAAATATTGTGTTGAGGTAAGTTACTAATACTAGTTTTTATCTTTTGCGAACAGTATTTTAGTTTTTAATTTATGGTTAGATGATTTGTAGAATACCACTCTCTTGCCATTACCTTTGTTCGTGACCTGTAATAATTACGATAAAAAGAAATTTTTAAACATAAATATCAATGTACAGGGTGATTCACGCATAGTCTAAAATATAGCACAAGAACACAAATAATTCACAAGTCTAGCATAGTCTAAAAGCAATATTTTTAATGGAACACCCTATATATTTTTATATTTTTGAAAGCTACTTATGGAATAAAATTATTTGTGCCCTTATTTTAAAAATTAAAAAAAACACCATATATATTTTTATGTTTTTAGAAGGTACTTAACAACCTCAGCTCAAAACAGTGTATTATGTAGGGTCTATTATGAATAATACAAGGTGAAATTTTGAAATTATTCATAAATTTCGTCAAGACATTAAATACAAAACCCATTATATTGATACTTAGTTTAAGAAGTTGATGTTTTTATTTAGCTAACTTAACAAATAATACCCTTATTTAAAGTGTGATAAATTATTAATTTCAAAATTTTAAATATTTAATGTTTTGGCGAAAATTATACATAATTTCATAATTTCACCTTATACGGTATTATTCATAATAGCCCCTACATAATACACTTTTTTAAGATGAAGTTGTTAGGTACCTTCTAAAAAAATAAAATGTACAGGGTCATCATCATTCTCTTTGCCTTATCCCTATGCGGGGTCGGCTTCCCTAATTGCATTTCTCCACACAATTATATCTTGGGTCATATCAATGTTAATCCCCTTTACCAACATGTCCTGCCTTATCGTCTCCCCCCAGGTCTTCTTTGATCTTCCTCTCCTACTCCTTCCAATAACCTGCACTTCAGCTATTCTTCATATTGGGTGATTAACGTCTCGACGTTGAACATGACCAAACCATCTTAACCTATGCTCTCTCATTTTGTCATCAATTGGTGCCACACCTAGACTTCCCCAAATATACTCATTTCTAATTTTATCCTTCTTTGTCACTCCACTCATCCATCTAAGCATTCTCAGTTCCGCCACATGCATTCGTTGTTCCTCGTTCTTTTTCACTGCCCAACATTCAGTTCCGTACATCACAGCCGGTCTTATGGCTGTTTTATAGAATTTTCCCTTCAGCTTCATTGGAATTTTTCTGTCACACAACACCCAACTCGCTTCTTTCCACTTCATCCATCTAGCCCTAATTCTACTGCGCATGTATCTCCATCTATTTCTCCATTACTCTATAATACCGATCCTAGGTACTTACTATTGCTTTTCACGATCATTTCACCATCCAAAGATACCATTTTATTTGTAGTAACTCTATCTTTAAATGAACATTACAAATCCTCTGTTTTGGTCCTACTAAGTGTTAAACCTTTTTCCTCCAGAGCTTGCCTCCACTGTTCCAGTTTTTGTTCTAAGTCTCTTTCATTATTTCCTACTAACACGACATCATCAGCATACATTAGGCACCATGGAATGCTACCCTGTAGTTTCGCTGTTATCTGGTCCAAAACTAATGAGAATAAATAAGGACTAAGCACCGAGCCTTGGTGCAATCCTACTTTCACCTGAAATTTATCAGTCTCTCCAACACCTGTCCTAACACTAGTCATTACTCCCTCATACATATCTCTCACAATCTTTATACAGGGTATTTTATTAAAACTAAAGATCATGGACATTACTAGAGTTACGTGAATCACCCTGTATATTTAAATTTATGTTTATAAAGCACCCATTTGAATTTAAAAGATAAGTGGTTTCCATACTTTATAATTTCGAAATTTTACCCTGTATTGTTCATAAAACACCCTATATTATACAGTTCGTTAAACTCATATTGTTAAGCAACTTTTAAAAATATTAAAATAGTATATAGGTTGTTCCATTAAAAATAAACCTTGCGCACTATGCTAGGATTGCGTGAATCACTCTGCACATTTAAATTTATGTTTAAAAACCTCACATTGATATAATATAAAAATAGACGGGTCTCAGAGTTTTTTACAATTTTTTAAAACAACGACAGAAATAATTGTATTCCAAAAGTGCCTTCCACCCTATAATATAATTTATGTATTGCTATCTTTCTAGCATTCACTTTAAATATTTTCAGGTCGCTCAAAGTCGCACCGGTAACTGGCAACGCTTCTGCATAAAAGAAGAAGACGTAATCCAATTCTTGATACGTATCAGTTTTCTTTTGGATGATGGTGTTGCACCTACCGTTCTTCAGCTTCTTCAAAGCGCAATAGTAGTTAACTCACCGGCAAAGAAGCCCGATCCATCGAAAACAGCCTCCAGGAAAGATCGAGAAAAGTCTGACGATTCTAGTACCGAAGCCGTGTTCGAAGAATCTAACTCTGTAATTTTAGTAGAACAGATCACCAAGCATATATCTAAAGAAGTGTTTGCGCGTTTTGTAAAGACATTTATGCTAGAAACTAATATAACCTCTGTAAGATGGCAGGCGCATGCGTTGACGCTAGCCATTTATAAAAACTGTAAACCTAAAGATCAAGAAGCCATACTAGACCTTTTGTGGCAGTTATGGCCATTGCTACCGGCTTATGGGAGAAAAGCTGCCCAGTTCGTCGATTTGCTCGGTTACTTTTCACTGAGATATACGGAGAAAACCGAAGGTGTTGAAGCTATTCCCGAATATGTCGAACGAGCATTCAGTGTTCTTAAAGCACAGAACGAAATGTTAGCACATCACCCAAATGCAAACCTATATGCTCACATGGGCCAATTTGTAGATCTGGATGGATATTACTTGGAATCAGAACCTTGCCTTGTTTGTAACAACCCAGAAGTTTCGTTTACTGTCATTAAATTGAGTTCAATCAAGATTGATTCAAAGTTTACAACAACTACACAAATCGTAAAGCTACTGTCCAGTCACACAATTAGTAAAATCACTATAAGAATAGCAGATTTAAAACGAACGAAGATGGTTAGAACAGTCAATATTTACTATAACAATAGATCTGTACAAGCAGTAGTTGAGCTTAAAAATAAACCTGCACTATGGCATAAAGCAAAGAAGGTTACTTTACAATCTGGTCAAACTGAAGTTAAAATCGAGTTTCCTCTACCAATTGTAGCCTGCAATTTAATGGTGGAGTACGCAGATTTTTATGAAAACATTCAGGCTTCATCCGAAACGTTACAGTGTCCGAGATGTAGTGCCTCGGTACCGGCTAACCCAGGAGTATGCGCCAACTGTGGTGAAAATGTTTTCCAATGTCACAAATGTCGTGCTATCAACTACGACGAAAAGGATCCTTTCCTGTGCCATGCATGTGGATTCTGCAAATATGCTAAGTTCGACTTTAGCTTACTGGCGAAACCTTGTTGCGCTGTGGAGCCTATAGAAAGCGACGAAGATCGCAAAAAGACCGTTTCTAGTATAAATTCTTTTTTGGAAAAAGCCGATAGAGTTTACAAACAACTCATCGCGAATAAACCTACTTTGGAATCGCTGGTTGTTAAGATTACAGAGCACAGACCCGATAAAAAAGAAGATGCTGTTTCGACTTCGTCGGCACCGACTGCAGGTGGCGCTGCAGCAGCAGCTGCTGGTGCTGGAGCCCAGTTGAAAGTGAACAAAACAATACAAATGCTGGCTCAACAATACTGTAATGAGTGCAAGACTTCGTTTGAGGAGCTCAGCAAAATTATACAGAAGGTGTTGGTGTCGCGGAAAGAATTGGTGGCTTATGACAGGAAACACAGGTGAGATGATTTTAATTTTTATTATAAATTATAAAAATTCATTTGGTATATAGTACATTCTTTCACGGCAAAAAAGTGATATGGTGCCGATGTGTAATTTTTGCCCTGGGGGTGAGTTTCACCCCAACACGGGGGTGAAAAAATATATGTCCAAGATAAGTCCTGAAATGGATAAACTGACTAATTTTAAACAACTTTGGTTCTATAGAGTTTTTTCACCAAATCAATACTTTTTGAGTTATTTGCAAGTGAATATGTTCATTTTTCAACAAAATAACCACGTTTTTAGACGGTTTTTCGCAAATAACTCAAAACGTAAGCATTTTGTCGAAAAAAATATTCTTAGCAAAACTATAGCCTATAAAAAAGTGAAAAAAAAACGGTGTATATATTAGGTCTCTATACTTAGCAAAAGCAGAGATTCCTAACAGGAAAATAGGTTAATGTTCGAAAAATTCCAAATATAATAATTCAATGTGAAATATCCAAATAATGAAGCATTCTTGGGGAAAACACATTACAACTTTTTTAAAGTGTTTAAAAAAAGCTTTATTTCTGTTTTTATAAAAAAAAATTCTAGCATCAAATGTAAGCAAGTTACGCTCAAAATAAAGTTGGTCCCTTTTGTTTTGGCAAAAAAAAAATCAGGAAGATCACCCCCCAATTAGCAACTTAAATGAAATTAATCGTTACCGCTTCACAAGTTACTTTACTTACAGTCGAAAAAATGAAAGAATACCCATGAACGATCATATCAAGCACATATTTTGGATTTGCTGCCTTTTTCTATAAATAACAAACGAGAGAGATAGATATTATTAAGTGTTGTCTATAAAGCAAAAACGTTATCCAAGACATACGCAGTTACATATTTATAATTGACAGAGTGAGACGGCGATACAATTGTTCAACGTAGTTATATTAATTTAGTAGAAAATTTAAACTCACACTTGACTATTTCTGTACTTCTAATGTCATTCTTAGAAAAACATTCAACATCAGTAGAGATAATGATTGTACACTGGCGGGCAAAAAATTTAGGTCACTAGATGAATTATTATACACGTTTGATGCCTTGAATTTCCTAAACCTGTTGTCCGATTAGAGTGATTTTTTTAGTATCTTATAGCTTTATTATTTTAAGAATCTCAATGTATTAATATTGTTGCTAGACAGGTAAACGTCATTTTATACTGGGTGTAACAATCATACTGTTTCGTGTTCGGAACACCCTGTGGAATATTATAGCATAGATAAAATATTGAAATTAAAACCTAATTGTAGCCTTAGGCCTTCTTAACATTTTCTTTTTTGATTCATTTGCTTATGTTGGATAATAAAAAAGTTAGGTACTTTAGCAACTAGCCATGTTTTTCATCAATACAGGGTGTTTCTAAATAAGTGCGACAAACTTACAGGGGTAATTCTGAATGAAAAATAATGACTGTTTGCTTTATAAACATATGTCCACAAATGCTACATTTCCGAGATACGGGATGTTGAATTTTTTCTTACAAACTGACAGTTTATTTGCTGCTCTAAAACCGGTTGAGATATGCAAATAAAATTTTTATTGGTTTTAAGAGGTAGTTATTGCGCATTTTTTGATATACAAATAAGAATTTTATATTCACCAATGGCGTGATATAAATATTTTAGATACATCCCGTATGCACGCCAATGGTGAATATAAAATTCTTAATTGTATGTCAAAAAATGCGCAATAACTACCTTTTAAAACCTACCAAATTTCAGTTGCATATCTCAACCGCTTTTAGAGCAACAAATAAACTGTGAGTTTGTAAGAAAAAATTCAACATCCCGTATCTCGGAAATGTAGCATTTGTGGACATAAGTTTATTAAACGAACGGCATTATTTTTTCATGCAGAATTACCCCTTAAAGTTCGTCGCACTTATTTAGAAACAACCTGTATTTATGAAGAACATGGCTAGTTGTTAAAGTATCTAACATCTTTAGTATCCAATATAAGCAAATGAATCAAAAAAGAAAATGTTAAGAAAGCCTAAGGCTACAATTGAGTTTTAATTTCAATATTTTATCTATGCTATAATATTTCACAGAGTGTTCCGAACTTTAAGGAAAAAACACAGTATGACTGTTACACCCGGTATAAAATGACATTTTTACCTGTCTAGCAACAATATTAACATATTGAGCTTCTTAAATAATAAAGCTATAACATCCTAAAAAAATCACTCCCATCGGACAACAGATTTAGGAAATTTGAGGCATCAAACGTGGTTAATTCAGCTAGTGACCTAAATTTTTTGCCCGCCAGTGTATAAACTACTATTCGAGTAATCGTGCTGGTCAACTATAATCTGACTGTTTCGATTTCTGTCACTTTGACAGTGAAACTGGGTTAGGTTCGGTAGAGTTTATAAATTTTAATAATCAGTCGTATTTACTTGAATAAATTCAGTTCTTTTAAGAGCTATTTTGATATTATATTGTATTTTTGGTTTGGTAAGTATTTATTTAATTAAAATACGTCAGGGTCATTCCAGGCCAAGTGGTCCAATATAAATTAAGTTAGTTGCTTGACTATTTTTAATATTTTTTATTTTTCTACCTTTTAAACTTCAGTCTATAGAGACTACAGAATTCCATTTATTTTATTTTAAAAAAATTTAGTTTGCCGATGACGGCCATTTTTGTTAAAGCGTATCGATCATTTTCACGGAAAACATGGCTTCGCTCTTTAACCAATATTTTCACTGAGGTTTGTCCTAGAACAATAAATCAAAAACCAAACTTTTTAGAAAAGTATGCTCTAAAAAACGGCATATAGCATTATTTAATTTCAGACTACCCTTAAGGCCTTAAATGAACCATAAAATTTGAAAAGGTAAACAGATAAAATTCCATTTTCACCATTTTATTAACAGCATATGGCAAGCTGATAATGGTTTGTAATTTTTTTCTGGAAAAGACATACGTACATACTTTAAATAAAAAAAGTTTGAGCTTTGAGACTTAAGTAAATTTTTTCAAAAAAAATCTCAAAAATGTAATTTTTTGAAAAATCTCAAAGTTTGACCCTTATATCTCTGATTGGCACGGATGAAAAAATTTGAAATTTGGCTGAATGTTAGCCCCTAGCAAGTAGAATAAGGTGTAAAAATTTGGAGTTGCAGACTTACCTCATATAGGAGTTACAGGCCTGAAAAAATGGTCAAAATTTGAGCGTTTGCGGGCAGGGTAATTAAAATTCAAATAAACTGTCTAGTGAAATAAAAATTAATCTATTTTTACCAGATTTCACAATGAATACAAATTTATACAGGGTGGGCCTTAAAAAAGAGTTCAGCTTGATATTTGGCAGTTATTGGATTTTAAGTGAATGCCGAAACAGGTCGATTTGTATTTTTAAATTACAATTTTTTTATTATATTTCATACGTCTCCATGATGTGTCACCGTCAGTGACGTCATCCATCTGGTCATGATGACATAATCGATGATTTTTTAATGGCAATAGGGGTCGTATGTTATCTCATTTGAAAGAGTGTTAAATTCTCTGTTCAGTAGTATAAACAATAATATAATTATTTATACAAGGTGGCCAAAAAATAATTTTTGAATTAAATTACACAAAAAGAAGAATGTATGTAATTTATTTAACTCAAAATACATTTTATTACTGTCATAAACTAGAAAAAAAATATTTGGCAAATAAACATTGCTTTTCGCTTAAATTAAATGTTTAAACTGTCAAGAGGTACGTGGGAGGCTGTTTGTGATTTAACTTAAGCGAAAAGAAGAAATGTTTATTTGTGAAATAAACATTTTTTCTATTTTCTGACAGCAGTACAATGTATTTTTAGTTGTCACAAGACCCCTATTCCCATTTAAAAAAATCATCGATTACGTCATACGCTCTGATGGATGACGTTACGTAGTATGAAATGTATAATATACCTAATGAAAAGTTGCAATATAATAAAAATAAAAATGGACCTATTTCGGCATTTCCTTAAAATCCAATAGGTAACTATTGCCAAATATCGAGGTGGACTCTTTTCTTTGGCCCACCCGGTATAAATTTGTATTCATTGTGAAATCTGGTGAAAATACATTAATTTTCATTTCATTAGACAGTTTATTTGAATTTTAATTATCCTGCCCGCAAACGCTCAAATTTTGACCATTTTGATTTTTGACCATTTTTTCAGGCCTGGTACTCGTATATGACGTAAGTCTGCAACTCCAAATTTTTACTTCTTATTCTACTTATTAGGAACTAACATTCGGCCAAATTTCAAATTTTTTCATCCGTGCCCATCAGGGATATAAGGGGTCAAACTTTGAGATTTTTCAAAAAATTACATCTTTGAGATTTTTTTTGAAAAAATTTACTCAAGTCTCAAAACTCAAACTTTTTTTATTTAAAGTATGTACGTATGTCTTTTCCAGAAAAAAATTACAAACCATTATCGGCTTGCCTTATGCTGTTTAAAAATTGCTGAAAATGGAATTTCATCAGTTTACCTTTTTCAACATTGAGGTTCATTTAAGGCCTTACGGGTGTTTAAAATTAAATAATGCTACAGGCAATTTATTTAGAGCATACTTTTCTAAAAAGGTTGGTTTTAGATTTATTGTTATAGGACAAACCTCAGTAAAAATATTGGCTAAAGAGCGAAGCCATATTTTCCGTGAAACACGCTTTAACAAAAATGGCCGTCATCGGCAAACTAATTTTTTTAAAAATAAAATGAATGCAATTTTGTACTCTCTATAGATTGAAGTTTAAAAGGTAGAAAAATAAAAAATATTGAAAATAGTCAAGCAACCACCTTTGGACCACTTGGCTTGGATTGACCCGTCAGTAAAATTTGTAAGTAATCATCTGTCAATATGGTTAACTTCTGTCTACGAGTTCGCCAAACGTGTACATATTACTCTGACTTTTCAATCATAGTGTATGAAATTACAGATTAGTATATTTTTACGAATGTACATTTATTTGCAGATAATGTCTGGAAAATGATCTGGATACCTAATGATCTGAACTCATTAAGTTTACTTTCATTTTAATCACTTAATGCAGCTGACATAAACGACATTTTTTAAATTCCTGTTACTATTTACGTCCACTGGCAACTTTAACATAGAGAAATTCATAATACTATATTTGCTTACTCATAATTTTTGTATTATTAATCTATATCTTTCTTTCTTTCTCCCCTTTCTTATACCCTTTTAGGTGTCGGATTTGGGTTTAGTTTAGCTACATATTCACCCATCTCTTCCATTTTTTTCTTTCTTCTAGCGTTTTCTGTTTAATTTTTCCTGCTTCTACTATTTGCTGTATCCATTTTTCCTCATTAATCTATATCAAATAATTAACTACGGTAGTAATAGTAACATTTATCACCAATAAATATATATTATCAGAAAAAGAATAACACCACAAAAATGTTTTGACACATTCTTACGTAGCGAAAAATCGTACGGTGGGTTAGTAGTCACATCCGTTTATTTTCAGTATTAACTTAGTTTAACGGGTAGCGGATAGGAACTCCTTTGGATAGTCCTACCAGGGAAAATGAATCAATCCCTGCCCTCCGTAGATTCCAGGGGTTTCCTGACCCGGGAAACTAGCACCTGCTTAGGGTCCCTTGTCCAGGGTTACGGATGAAGTCCACAACGGCAGCCATGGCGGAGAAGAACACCTTCGGTACGGTATGGATGGCGGACGTGGCAACCCCTTGATTCTAGGGTTTGTATGGAATCAAAACAGCGCAGCGTCTGACTCAGAATGAGCGGCTGACAACAGCGTCTGACCCAGAATGGGCGGCTGAATGAAAACTCGCCAACCCGCCTGACAAGCGTGGCGTTTTAATGTCAAAAAACCCTCTTCAAGAAAAACATGTCGAATCACAAAACAAACGGAATATTACCCCAGGTGGGTAGAGATAACAACTCACAGTCCCACACCGACAAACCGGTCCGCCTCAAGGATTCTGGGGGAGGCAAACATTCGACTAAACTAAACATAGGTACATATAACATCAGATCCATGAATGAAGACACTAAACTCCACGAATTAGAAGAAGAACTAACTCATATACAATGGGATGTCATCGGTCTGTCAGAGATAAGAAGAAAAGGAGAACAAAAAATACTATTAAACTCGGGAAACATGCTGTACTACAAAGGTAATGAAGATAACACCAACAACGGAGTTGGTTTTATAATAAACAAGAGAATCGTTAGATACATACAATCCACCAAGGGTATATCAGACAGAGTAGCCTACATTATGCTTAAATTAAAAAGAACGTCGTTGAAAATTATACAGGTATACGCACCAACAAGCACATATAAAGATGAAGATATTGAAAACTTCTACGAAGAAATAACACTCGCTGTGGAAGAAAAGAAAACTAAATTGACGCTAATAATTGGAGACTTCAATGCCAAATTAGGGGTAAGAATAGACGAAGATGAACACAGAATAGGACAATATGGATACGGCGAAAGAAATAATAGAGGACATACATTAATGAACTACTTGGAGGAAAGACAACTTTTTGCTATGAACTCGTTTTTTAACAAAAAACCGCAAAGAAAATGGACATGGATAAGTCCCAACGGTAATACTAAAAACGAAATAGATTACATCCTTACTACAGAAAAAGCCATCATCAAAGATGTTACAGTGCTGAATCGTTTCTCAACCAGTAGTGATCATAGACTTGTCAGAGCCAAACTCAGCATTAATAGCCAATTCGAAACAAAAAAGAAAATGGAAAATAGATCGAAACTAGATATGGGAAAACTTAAGAAAGCAAAAGAGGAATATAAACAAAAAATAAGGGAGAGTATACCGGCCACTAGAGATTTGGAAAACAAAAATATCGATGAAATAAATCAGCTATTAACCTATACATTAGCAAAGGCGGGAAAAGAGGTAGCACAAACAAGAATAAAAAAGGAAAACTATATATCCCAGGAAACAAAAAACCTCATGAGCAAAAGAAAAACATTAATAGAACAAGATAAGAGAAACACAGTAGATTACAAAGAGGTAAACAAAGCTATCAGAAGGAACATCAAGGAAAGTCAAAGGAGAATACAGGAAGAAAAAATAGAAAAAACCATTGAACAAAATAAAAATATGAAGTGCTTAAAACCACAGCTTGGAAGCATACAGATTAATAGTATAAAGAACAAAGAAGGCATAGAGACCAATAATATAGAAGAAATTATACAAATAACACAAGAATATTATAAAAACCTCTACAATACAAAACAGAAACCAACACAAGAAATGCTTAAGCAATTACAAATAAAAATAAAGAATGTCAATTCCGACTTACAACCAGAAATCAGTAAGAATGAGATAAAAAGAGCACTCAAGGAGATGAAGAATAATAAATCGCCAGGAAAAGACGGGATAACTGTAGAAATGCTAAAAAATGGTGGGAAAACAACTAGAGAAGTTTTGTACACACTTATGAATAAAATATTAATGACAAAACAAATACCCAACACTTGGAACGAAGCAGTAACATTGTTACTATTTAAGAAAGGAGATAAAAAGGATCTAAAGAATTACAGACCCATAACTTTACTAAATGTAATGTACAAACTATTAACCAAGATATTAACAAACAGATTAACAACTAAATTAGATGGATACCAGGCAAGAGAACAAGCCGGATTTAGAAAAAGCTTCAGTACAAGTGACCACCTTTTAACGATGAAGATATTAATCGAAAAAGCTAACGAATATCATATCCCGCTATACATGGCATTTATTGACTTCGAAAAAGCATTTGATAGTGTGGAACACTGGGCAGTAAAGAATTCCCTACAAAACAGCAGAATAGACTACAGATATACCGACTTAATTACAAATATATATGATAAGGCAACAACAACTATTAAGCTAATGAAACAAACGGAGCCTATTAAAATAAACCGAGGAGTAAGACAAGGAGATACCATCTCGCCCAAGCTATTCAACCAAGCGCTAGAAGATGTGTTCAAACAACTGCACTGGGATGGTTTGGGTATAAACATAAACGGGCAATATCTGAATCACTTACGATATGCTGATGATATTGTATTAATAGCAGAAAGAAGTGAAGAATTACAAAGAATGATGGAAGAACTAGATAGAGAATCGACAAAGATAGGACTGAAGATGAATTACAGTAAAACAAAAACCATGACCAATCAACAAGAAGAACTAGTAATTACAGTGGCAAAAACAAGAATAGAACAAGTAAAAGAATATATATATCTAGGACAAATCACTAGATTAAATAAAGAAAATCAGACCGAAGAAATAAAGAGAAGAATAAGGTTGGCCTGGGCATCATTCGGAAAACTGTCTTATATTCTAAAGAACAGAAAATACCCGCAATACCTAAAAACAAAAGTCTTCAATCAATGTATACTCCCTGTTTTAATATATGGCTCTCAGACATGGACGTTTACAAAAGAGAATATGGAAAAAATAGCAAAGACAGAAAGAGCCATGGAAAGACAAATGCTGAACATTAAATTATCAGACAGGAAAAGAAACGAATGGATCCGTAACAAAACAAAAGTGAAAGACGTCTCTACCCAAGTAGCAAAGCTTAAATGGAAGTTCGCCGGACACACCCTACGGCAGAAGGATGAAAGATGGACTAAGATGATAATACATTGGAGACCATGGAACCACAAACGAAAAAGGGGAAGGCCACAGATGCGATGGTCAGATGACCTGAAGAAACACACTGGGTCAAAATGGATGCAAATTGCCCAAGATAGAGAGGCATGGAAGAAGGAAGAGGAGGCCTATATCCAAGGATGGATGTTTAGGGCTGATTAGATAGATTAGATAGAACTTAGTTTAGACTTTGTTTTGACTAGAAATTTTTGATTTGATTCGTATGCATATCATCGATGACGCATGGGTATTCTTTCATTTTTTCGACTGTATGTTGTGTTTATATTATGATCTGTAAGTTTCATCGATTCAAAGTGCTTAATATTTGAAAAAATTTGGTTTTAGAGTAAAATTTTTAAAAATTTTAATTTTGAAAAAAATGCTTTTAACAAAAATGCTTTTTTTTTTCAAAATAACTTAAAAATTGTTAGAGATACCAAAAATCTTAAACAATAAAAAAAGTCGACTTTACTTTTCTGAATATTTTATATTTTTTTGTTTTTCTGTAAGACAAAAATTGGTTAAGATTCGGTGTTTCTAAATTTGCATACACTCGTGATAAGTGACTCGTTCAAGCCCTTTTAACTACAGCTCTTTCAAAAATAAAGACTTTGGACCGATGAAACTTACAGATCATATGATCAATACATACTTGAGTAAAAAACTTGTGAAGTGGTAACAATTAAGTTCATTTGGAATGCTAATTAGGGGGTGATTTTCCCGATTTCTTACCAAAAAGAAGGGATAAACTTTATTTTGAGCGTAACTTGTTTACTTTTGATGCTAAAAAATTTTATTAAAAAACAAAAATAAGCATTTTTTGTTTGTTTCCCATTGTGTTTTCACATTTCTGCTTAAGTCTATTAAAAATTATCTTGAGAAGCAGTTTGGGAGTGATTCATGAGACTAATTAGTCTAAAGTTTACATGATGATGTAGTAGGTTTTTTTGGGAGTGGGATAAATGTAGGCTCCCACCATATTTGTGACATTATTTCAATTTTGTATATGAAGTTATCTCTCTCGTTCCATCCCTCCTTGTGGAGTATTGGGCGCTTATGCGTTTCTTGGCCAAAAGTGTAAGATTGCTGTCTGGCCGGGACAGCGCATCTTCTTTTGTTTTTATTCTCTGGATAAATTGTGAACTAATTCCCTCCACTCTCTTCTATCTTTTGCTCTCTTTTTGACTTCGCCCCATCTTAGTCCAATTTTTTTGTGTTCTCTCGTTGTTGTTCTTTTCCAGCTGTTGTCTGGTCTGCCCCTCTTTCTTTTCCCCTCTGGTTGGTATTCAAGTGCTTGTCTTGCTATGCTGCTTTGGTGTTTCCTTAAAGTGTGGCCGATCCATTTCCATTTTTTTTCCTTGACTGTAGTAGATACGTTAGTTTGCTTTGTTCTTTCCCATAGTTCTGTATTAGTTATTTTATTTGGCCAGTATATTTTCAGGATTTTTCTTAGAGATTTGTTTACAAATGTTGGTAGTTTTTTAGTTGTATTTTCGTCCTGTTTCCATGTTTCTGCTCCATAGAGCAGTATACTTTTAATGCAACTGTTAAATATTTTAATTTTTGTTGTTTCCGATATTTCGTTTGTTTGCCAAATTTTATTTAAAGCGTTGAATGCGTGTTGCGCCTTTGTTATTCTCGTCTGTATATCCTTTTTACACCCCCCGCTCCTTTCCATGACAGATCCCAGATATGTGAACTTGTCTACCTCTTCTACTTCTTTACCGTTTATCATTATTTTATTATTTGGATGGTTATTATTTTTTAGAAGTTTAGTTTTTTCTGTGTTTATTCGAAGTCCGATCGTGTCGGAGTACTGTGCCAATTTGTCAATTTTTGCTTGCATATGATTTCGGTGTTCAGTTATAAGGCAGATGTCATCTGCAAATTCGAGATCTTCTAGCTGTTTGAAAAGGTTCCACCTGATGCCTGTTCGATCGTCGATTACTTTCCTCATTACCCAATCTATCATAATAAGAAATAGGGTAGGGGATAGTACACAACCCTGTTTGACTCCACTTTCTATGGATATTTCTTCTGTTACTTCACCTGAATGTTCTAGTTTGGCTTTGTATCCTTCGTAGAAGAGTTTAATCAAGTTTATGATTTTTTGTGGTATCCCATATAATCTAAGGATTTTCCACATCTGTGCCCTATTTACACGGTCAAAGGCCTTTTCGAAGTCGATAAAACTCACATATATATCTTTATTCCATTCATTTGTTTGTTCCAAGATAATTCTAAGGGTGCAAATGTGATCAATAGTGGAATGGTTGGAACGGAAGCCTGCTTGGTTGTTTCTCAGTTTTTTATCTAGTTCCGGCTTCAATCTTTCCAAAATGATTTTGGTCAGCACTTTGGATGTAGCACTTAGTAGTGTTATTGCACGCCAATTGTTGCATTTGCTCAGGTCTCCTTTTTTGGGTATTTTTATAATCAATCCCTCTTTCCACTCCTTTGGCAATTCTTCGTCCGTCCATATTTTATTCAAAAGTGTATGTAGCATCTCTACTGACTGCTCGGTGTCTGCTTTTATTATGTCAATGGGTATATTGTCGATTCCTGCGGCTTTGCCATTTTTTAGTAGTTTTAGGGTGTTTCCAATTTCTTCCATTGTAATTTCTCCAATATTCACTTCTAGCTTTGGTGATTCTACTTCATCTTCTATGATTTGAGTTATTTCATGCTTAGCATATATCTCTTGGAAGTATTCCTTCCATCTTTGTATTATTTCTTTCTCATTTTTTATTCTATTTCCTTGTTTATCCTTTACTTCTCGTATATTTCGTTGTGCTTTTCCTGTTAAGTTTCGTATGATTGTATATTGTGTTCGTAAGTCGTTTTCTTTCGCTGCTTCTTCTGATATATTTAGCATCTCATTTATATAGTTTCTTTTATCTTTTCTGGCTTGTTTTTTTACTTCTGCGTTTTTTGCCTTGTATTTCCTTTCAAGTGCCCTCTCTTCTTCCGATCCTTCCTTTTGTAGAATTTCTTCTTTGATCTTTTTTCTTTCTTCTATCAGTAGTAGAGTGTCTTTGGTAATCCATTTTTTATTTTGTCTTCTTTTTAATCCGATTGTTTCTTTTGCTGTATTCATCATCACTTCTTTAAAATATTTCCATGTTTCTTCGACTGACTCTCCAGTTTGTTGTGATACTGTTCGGTTAATTGCCAGTTTCTCACTGAATTTGTTTCTTATACATTCTTGTTTTAGGGCATCAACGTTGTACTTGTTCCTTCTGCTGATTTTTTGGTTTTTATCTCTGGCTAATTTCATTTTTAGTCTCGCTTTGATTAGCATGTGGTCTGATCCCACATCAGCACCTCTTAAGCTCCTGACATCTTGCAGCCAGCTTCTCCATTTATATTCAATTATTATGTGGTCTATTTGATTCTTGTATCTCCCTCCCGGTGATTTCCATGTTTCCTTATGTATCCGCTTATGTTTAAAGATGCTTCCGCCTATTAAAAGTTCATTTTGCTCACAAAATTCGATTAATCGATTTCCATTGTCGTTTCTCTCTCCGATTCCCTCCTTTCCCATCACATGTTCATGTCCTTTATTATCATTTCCTATTTTTGCATTAAAGTCTCCGATTACTATTTTTATATCTCTTCTATATTTATTATTAATCTTATTAAACGTTGTTTGTAGTTGCTCGTAAAATTCTTCCTTCTCATTTTCGTCGTTTTTATTTGTGGGAGCATATACATTTATTACTATTATGTTATAATATCTTGCCTTCAGTCTCGCCCAAATAATCCTTTCTGACACTGGTTCCCACTCTACTAGAGCCTTTCTCCCATTTTGGGCTAGCAGTATTGCCACTCCCTTTTCGTGTTTGTCATTTACATCCGTATTCCCAGAATATATCATTAGCTGTTGGTCACCTACTCGGGTTGATCCACTACCATTCCATCTTGTTTCGCTTAGTCCGACAATGTCTAATTTGTACTTATCAATCTCTTGGCTTACCTGCTCCAATTTGCCGGTTTCGTGTAGGGTTCTTACATTCCATGCACCTATAAATATGTTCTCTCTTATGTCTATTTCATGTTTATCTTTCGTTTTTGCTCTATTTCTATTTTCGTCCTTGCTCAATTCCTTTTTCTGTGCCTTGTCTGTCGTGATTTGTGCTTTTGTTTGTGTATTTTCATCTTCTGTTAGTTTTTTGGATTTCCCTGGTCTTCTTCTAGCTGGTTGCTGTATTGATTCCATTTGTGTGTTTTTCCATCTATTATTAATTTATTATATTTTATTGTAACACTTTTACCCTTATTAATTTCTTCATTTGCGACTTGTCTTATTTTTTTCTGTGTTTGTAGTTCTTCTTTTGTTATGTCATTATTTATATATACTTTATTGCCTTTTATGTGTTTTAGTTTAGCTTTATTTTGCATGATCTTTTCTTTTTCACAAACTTGTTCTGTAGTTTGACCAAACATGTTTTTTCTCCCAGTTTGATAACTTCTTCGATTTGAACATTCATATTCATTTCTTTTTCCATGAAGTTTCCTACAGTTTGTTTCAGTGCATTTCTATCGATTGTATCTATTGGCAAGCCTTGTATTACAACATTATTTACTTTCCTTTCCTTTTCTAGTCTTTGTACACGTATTTTCATATCGTTTAGTTCTTTTTTCATTTCTTCCTTCTCCTTGTGTTTAGTTTGGTTTTCTTGTTTAACTTTCTCCAATTCTGTTTTCAGGTCGTTTAGTTCCTCCCAGTACTTTCTCTTTTTAAATTTTTTAAATTTTTTGTTTCTGTGGTTAAGTCATGCATCATTTTAATAATTTGATCGAGCTTATTATCTTCGTTACGGGTTTTGTTAGGCGATCTAGACACTTTTTTACTTTTTTGGAACAATTCTTCCTCTTCTTCTCTGTTCCTCTTTCTATGGTCTTCTGATGTGTCGTCGTCCGAATCCACTTTGTATCTATCCATTATTTTTACCGGTGTTAACAAATTCGAAGCCATTTTTTGTGGCGCAGCGTGCATGTATTACTCACTCCCGTTACTTAATAGTCCAATCGGTGTTTTGTCACTGTTCGGTTTGCGAAAAAGTGCCGAGCCCGCCTCAAAAGCGCGGAGGCTCTTCACCTTATCAAACCTAATAGACCAATCAAGTTAGTAAAAAATAAGCCGTTTTTCGACATAATTGAAAAGACGAGGTTTGACAGTTGAAATGTGTAGTATGAGATATTACAAAAGGGCTACCATCTTGGGATTCATCAATTTTTTAGTGGAACAATTTTTAAATAAACAATCAAAACGTCAAACTTAGTTTTGTGCTCATAACTTAAAAACTTGTTTATTTAGAGATTTGACGTTCACAGGTAACTTTTTTAGAATAAAAAGATACATCGAATGAGATACGCTAAATGAAAATCGGTTAATAAACAAAAAAGTTATTGCAAAACAGACGACAAAATCATTGTTTTTTAATATTGTTAATAACAATTTTATTGTTTATTAGAATATGTTTAAATATACATAAACTTGAGGGCATTATGGTGTTTGAATGGTGTGCAAAAAATGGTCCAGATCTGTTCAATAGTTTTCGCAAAATTGAATTTGTTTATAAATTTTTTTGAAAAACGAGCTAATTTCTGAGGCTGGTCCAGTTAATATAGCTGAATGTATCTCAATAATCCGGAGCTCATTTCCTTCGTTAAGATGTATGCTAACAGCCTATGAAAAAAAAAGTAAAAAAAAATTACATATACGTACACAAAATTATTTGTTAATAAATAGCAGTTTTTAAGCTTATAAACAATTACAATCATTTCGTAGAAATTAGATCAAATTAAATGGCAATAAAAAATACGGAAAGCTGGTTAAAATACACAACTTCTAAACAAAAATTTTAGGTCGCACGACCCTTGGGGTCTGAGATAGCCCCTTTTTTTTGAGAAAATCACTGATACGTTAATTAACAACACTAAGATCTGAAATTAACCAATATTTTATAAGAAAAGTCAAAGTTTTTAACAAAGTTTTTAGCAAGAAAAAATGTTAAAAATTGTTTAAACAGTAGTGTTATAAACAAAAAGTATTTTGCGTTCCGACTAAAGTAAAAAATAGCGGGCGTAGTCGACTGACTGAATAGTGCACGCGGTTGACGACCGGCAGCAACTCCTAAAATTACGTTATACCGACCACCAAAAATCAACTTTAAAGTGAATAACAAATTTTCGTCATTCCTTATGTTTTCGAGGTCTCCAAATCCGAATATGGAGTTTATTTTTTTCTAGAATTAGTGGAACATGTTCAAAAATCAAATTTTATGCCAAAATGCGATAAATCAATTTTGATGATTTTTCAATTTTAACTCACTGTATTTTTGGTCGCTGTAAATGTTTCCTTTTGAAAATTTTACTGTGCTATCTTTGAAGCATTTAGATAACAATGAGATTTGTCCAAAATGATTAAACACATTAAAAGAGAAGTTGTTAATTTTTAAACATTTTGTCGTCAGATTTCGTTAGCTTCATGCTTACTTAAAAAAGTTGAGTGACAAACTTTTAAGTTTATAATTTTAACTAACACAGAAATAAAATATAATTCATGAAGAAGTTTTCCAAAAAAATTTAATTTAAAATATGCAATAATAAAAATGTTATGTGACTTTATAGACGAGCGGCACACTGGCACACCCCAAAAAAAGCTTATTTCTCGAGATACTGATACTAATTTTGGTAATAGGTACTTTATATTTTTGATGGTGCTGAAAACGAAAATTAGGGTTGTTTTGAATTTTACGTGGGGGAACATTATCAAAATCGCAACTTTACCCTAAAAATAAAAATCACGTTTTTTGCGTTTAACTTGCTACAACTCAGTTCCATTGTAATATTTTTTTCTGAAATTTTTACAGTATATATTTCTCACCATTCTGAAGACAATGGGACCTGCTTCAATATTTCTGTCTTGCTATAAAGAAAGTTATAAATTGTTTGAAGTAAAAGGTGCAGATTCTTGAACTGCAAAGTTTAATCGCAAAAGTTGAGTGACAAAACTATTAAACAGATCTGGACCATTTTTTTCACACCATTCAAACACCATAATGCCCTCAATTTTAGTTATATTAAAACATATTCTAATAAACAATAAAATTGTTATTAACAATATTCAAAAACAGTGATTTTGTCTTCCGTTTTGCAATAACTTTTTTGTTTATTAACCGATTTTCATTTAGCGTATCTCATTCGATGTATCTTTTTTTTCTGAAAAAGTTATCTGTGGACGTCAAATTTCTAAATAAACAAGTTTTTAAGTTATGAGCAAAAAACTAAGTTTGACGTTTTGATTGTTTATTTAAAAAATGTTCCACTAAAAAATTGATGAATCCCAAGATGGTAGTCTTTTTGTAATATCTCATACTACACATTTCAACTGTCAAACCTCGTCTTTTCCGTTATGTCTAGAAAAAACCTAACTTGATTGGCCTATAAATAGTTACTGTTATTTATAGTTCGTTAATTTGCATACGATATTTTTGTTCTTTCCCAATAAATATAAGAAATTGTACACATACAGATTATTTTCACTTACTTATATTCACTCCCGTTACTTAATAGTCCAATCGTTATTTTGTAACAGTTTGGTTTGCGAAAAAGTGGCGAGCCCGCCTCGATGGCTCAAAATCAAGTCACCTTATCAGAACTAATTAGTTTCTGGTTTTTATAGTTCTTTAATTTGCAAGCGATATTTTTGTTCTATTCAATAAATGTAAATATAAGAAATTGTACTTACAAATTATTCTGCTTGTTTTCTTGGCTCACTTTCTGCACAATTTCACTTTGTCACTTTATGGTTTCTTTGGCGCTTTAAAAGCTTTTTAATTATAGCCGTAATAATCACAAAACTTGATAAAAGTTACGAGCACTCATAAACACGTCTTACCAATTCAATCGTCAATTCAATATGAAGTTATAAACGTTTGTTAGTTCTGAGAAATTGTCGTCATCTAGAAGTTTGAGCCAATCTGATGGTATTTGGCCAGGATCTGGATATTTCTCTTTTATAGGACCAGTATTCTTATAATTTGAGGTATTAAGGGGTTGCCTCGTATCCCGGAGGAACTCCTTTATGTAATTAGTCCATTCTTCATTTTTTCCATTCAAGTCGAGAATTTTTGTCGAGACCTTTTGAGTTTCTCGTGAAGTGAGGAGTTCTTTTTCTCTGGGTGTAGGTAAGAAGTTTTGTGTGTATATTAAACTCGTCATATTTTCTTTGTAGTTCTTCCATTTCACGACATCTTTGTTCCAACCAGGTCTCTTTTGCTGGATATAAGTTGCATATTCGTATGCTTTTTCTGTTTCTTGAAACTTACTCCATAGGTGGTTCTTGGTGTAAAGAAGAACCCTATTGAATATGGGCAATAAGTCCCCTAATGATTTTTAGTTTTTAATTACACTATTTATTACCGTTTAAAAATATTTACAGAGATATGGAATTGCCGAAATCTACACCGGTCCTTAGCGAAAATCTGGTCAATTTTCCTTGCGTTAACAATCGTTGTTACGGTTGTTCCACCGCTGCCACAGAACACTGCTTGACTTTGCTAAGAGCATTGGCACACAATCCTACAACCAGAGAAGTTCTATGTTCACAAGGACTCATCCAAGAACTAGGTAAGATTTATAATTATTGAACATCTTTAAACTTGAATTGATATAAACTTGAGTTTCGTTAATTTTTTAGTATGGAACAATCTAAGAAATGGAAGCATTCACAGTCAAGAGGAGGTGAGACAATTACTTTGCGTTCTGACTAAGGATAACAGGACTGCCACGGAAGAACTCTGCAACCTTTTAATGGAGAGGATAAGTTTGAGTTTGAATGGCCACATCAGTTCTGCAGACTTGGGTATTTCTTTTTAATTATTCGATTTTTTTAAATTGTGATGTCTTTGTTTCTGTTGGGTCAAAAGTTGGCTCAAATATTCGAGTTTTTTCTTTTTATAATCGATAAAATCATCACTATGTAATAGCATTACTACTTAACAGGAGTACTTCCCAAAAATCTGGTTAAATAAGTTACACACTCTTTATATTTAAAAAAATTGAATTTATCATTATTTCATTTTTCAATTAACTATTATGTACGCATTAGGTACGAGTGTTAGGCATGAAATTGCTCTCTTGGCAGCGATGGTTCAAAAAGAAGATGACTGCTGGGAGCTGAAACTCAGGTGTATGATGAATCTGTTCCTGAAAGCATGTGAAGGATCGAGAAGTCCCTTGGTGATGGAATCTATCATTTTACCATGTTTAAAAATACTGCAAAGTTTAATGAAAATTCCGGAACCTGGATCTAAGAAAACTAAGGTAAATTTTTGATAATATTTGTTAAAAATTTTATTCAGTTTTTAATTTTGCTTTGTCTTTTGATATCATTTTTTATTCCATGGTATTTTGCAACGTGTTGCAGCATTTGTTTATCTTGTTTTGGATCATCTGAAACCAGTGGCAGATCTACCCGGGAAATAGTGGGAGTCCCCACCAAGGTCCAAAACTAAAGAAAAAAATTGTTGAAACATAAAAATATATTAGCTGACATGAAACTTAAACCATAGACAGGCAAATTCAACTCAATAATGCCGCTAGGTGCGAAAATTAAGGGAACTTAATTTTCCTTTTGTCCTCCCTTTTATACTGTCTGAAACTATGATATTTAAAAAAAGACGATCAACAACTTGTTTGTAATATATTTTTTACATCATGTCCCCTTTTTATATTTGCGTAAAATCTACTACATTACCATCATACTACTAAGTTAAGTGATAAGTTTATGAAAGGATCTGCCTTTTTCTCTCCTAGCCTGACTTCAATCCTGTAGTACGAAGACCCTAGAGTTATGTATGTATGTTATTCTGAAGCTATTTCCTTGTGGCATTTTTATGATTAATTATTTATATGGGAAATAAGCCACAATTAAAATGAAAAAAATAATTTTATTAACGTTTCGACGTTATATATAATATAATATAATAATTTTAGCAACAACACTTTAGTTTATTTTAGTAATATTTTGTATTTTGACAACGGCACCCGATTTGGGCGTCGAAACGTTAATAAAATTATTTTTTTCATTTTAATTGTGGCTTATTTCCCATATAAATAATTAATTATGTATGTATGTGTTGTAAATTCTAAAGAAGCGTCTTGCCGCATAGCCATCATCCTTCGTCAACTCTCTCTATCAAAGGCATCCTCTTCTCGTATATTTCGGTCATCCAACGCTTTTCTAATGTTCCTATTTCATGATCTTCGTGGTCTACCTCGTTTCCCTTTTCCTTCCTTCCCCGTTTTCCCATTCGGTGCACTACTGTTTCACTTGAGTTCTTACTTCCTCAATACTTTCTGTTGTTTATATTCTTGTGCTTCTTATATAACCCAGTTGTACCGCTGAGGGCCTTTGAGAAGAGCCCACACTTATAATCCATGGCTCCAAATTGATTCCACTATGGCCCTACCCACTCTTTTCTTATTTTCATGTGAGATATTTCTATCCTACCAAAATGAACTAAGACCTCTTAAGATTTTCCTAGTTTGTTGAATTCAAATTTCTCCCCTTGATTTATATTTACATCTTCGTTATATCATACTAGGTATTCTACTCTTTTCACTTATCTGCAATTCCCCTTTTTAATAATATGAGTTATATTACAGATAACATAGTAAAGTAATTCTTGTATTTTAGGAAAAACCAGCTCCTTCCTTGCAACTAAGCGTGCAACTTGAATCTCCGTATGGTGCGATGGTTGACCTCAATAAATTTTTGGATAAAGACGATGCTCATACTTTTAATGGGTGGAAATCAAGATTCCCTAAGGCACAAGAGGCCTCTGCCTCGGCCAAACTCAGCAAAGAGGAGGTGAGTAGTGCAAAAATAATTACTTAGTTATCCTACACATAATTACTTTAAAATTGAATTTTATAAATATATTTAATGGATTAAATTAATTAAGACAAAAAGAAGAATGTAGGTAATTTATTTAATGCAAAATACATTTTACTGCAATCAGAAAACAGAAAAAAATGTTAATTTGAAAAATAAACATTGCTTTTCGCTTAAAGTAAATGTTCAAACTGCTAAGGGTTGGTGGGTGGCAACTTTAATATTGAATTTAAGCGAAAAACAATTTTTATTTTTCAAATAAACATTTTTCCTGTTTTAGGACAACAGTAAAATGTATTTCGAATTAAATAAATTATATACATTCTCCTTTTTGTCTCAATGAATTTAGTTAAAAAAAATTTTTTTTGGCCACCCTGTATAAATAATTATGTTAATGTTTATATTAGTGAATAAAGAATTGAATAACCTTTCGAATGAGCTATCACACGACTCCTATTCTTATTAAAAAAATCATCGATTACGTCATTACACCCAGATGGATGATGTCACTAATATGGTATATATTCCAAAAAATTATAATTTAAAAATAAACATCGATCTGTTTCGGGATTTATCTCCAGAGTCGCCCATTCTCGAGAAAATGAATTTATTCCAACTCAAACGTCCTCACTGTATAAAAAGATATAAAAAAAATTAACTTTTTAAAGGTTTATTTATTAAATTTAAGTCTCTCGAATTTAATTCCGCTGGAATTAAAAAAAATTGTTATAGAGAGGCAGAAAAGTGGCAAAAAACAACTAAAAGTGTCAAAAAAAAATTTTGTATACCTTGAAACCTTCTTAACAATGTATAAAAAAAATTATAACCATAAATATAATAGCTGTTTCTTTAAAAATATTTAAACATTGTATTTTTTTCAAGTTAGAAAGTAAAAATCCCCTTAAAGAAAATACATTAATTTCTTTATTTCAAAAAAGAGTGTTCCGTTAAAAGTTTGTTTCACTGTATTTGTGTTTCGACCATTTATTCATGATTCTTTTTATCGATTACAGAACAGAAAATACTATTTGGCTGAAAAATACTGCCGCAAATGGAGAAGACACATTAAGAACCTATATATCCGCGACGGACTCAATTTCGACGATACCTCATGGCTCAAAGCCGTCATTTTCAACCCAAGTTCTCGATTAGCCCGACAAGTCGCATGTAACATCATAGAAATCATGTGCAGCAGTTTCGAACGCAAGCGCGACATGCTCGATCTGCTAACTCATTTCTTAGCAGAGTTAAATACTGCAGGCGAAAGTGCTGCCGAGTTCCTTGCCATTTACCAAGAACTTATCGCGGAGACGCCTTGGAAACAGTATTTAACTGTTAACGGCGTACTTACAGTGCTCGCGCACCTTATCACCATCGAGATAGAGCAACTTCACAGGCTCGAAGAGACAACTTTGACGTCAGATCTTGCACAAGGATATGCATTGAATCAGATTACGGAGTTGCTGTCATATTTCTTAGATGACGTGGCTATTAGAAGACAATACAAAAGCAGACTTGTTGGAGCGGTGTTGAATGGATACCTGTCTTTAAGGAGGCTTGTTGTACAGAGAACTAGGTTGATAGATGATACACAGGAAAAATTATTGGAACTACTGGAAGAAATGACTACAGGTAACATATTAAGCTTGTTTTTATTTTTATTTATGTATACTGTTGGTCAAAAGTGGTAGTGCCACGATTCACCCTCCTCCTCAGTCGTTTCCTCATTGCTGATTGTCGTGATTCCCTATAATACGAGCAACTATCTCTTTCCATCGGCTTCTGTCCTGAGCTTCCCTCATGGATTCAGATAATGTTTTTCCACTGGCTTTCTGTACTTGATCCGTTCATCGAGTAGGTGAGCGACCTCTACTTCTGCGCCCTTCAACGTTTCCCGAAATTATAAGTCTCTCAAGATTATCATCACTTCTTTTTGCAATATGGCCGAAAAATTTTAAGACGGTGTAGAGGCAAATAGAGGAAAGTCGAGTCTGAATATTAAGTTCTTGGAGGATTGAGTGATTTGTTCTGTGTTCCGTCCATAGTCCAGGGCGGATCTGTTTTGAGATGGACGTTGAGAGGTAACTCAAATTTTTTTGCCGAAATTGCTTGAAAATAAATCAAATAATAATATTTGAGTTATCCTCCCTCTCAAAAAGGTCCGGAACATTGTTTAAATAATCAAAATGTCAAGAATCGAAGGAAAAATTCGATTTTTTTCTTCGTTTTTTGATTATAACTTTAAAAGTATTCATTTCCGAGAAAAGTTGTACTGACATAAAAGTTGCGTAATTCAATTTACTACAATATAAAATTGGTTAAAAATTTAAAAAATAGTCACCCTAGTTGCAAAATAGCAATAATTGCGAAAAAAACATACAAAAACAAGTATTCGCATTTTACGTTTTTCAACCATTTATGCTACACTTAGGACCTTCATATTTCACCCAGAAAAACTTTATGATACAGTAAAACAATACTGTAAATTTCATTAAGATCGGTTCAATAGATTTTGCAAAATAAATTTTGCAATACAGCTTTCGCAAAAAAAATTCATTTTTTCAAAATGTTACAGGACTAAAAATAAAGCAGATAGCAAGTTGAATTTTTTTTTGCTTATAGAAGTGTACTGTACCTTTCATTTGCAACTTTCAAAATTAAAATCGATTAATTACCACGGCGTCAGAAAATTTTTGAAATAAACAATAATTGTTGGTGCTACGCGCAGGACAGCGGTGTTCGATTCACACAGGTTGATTTCCACCAAAATTTCTTCCAATCTTTATCTAATATATTATTTTCGTACTCTATATTTTGTTGTATTTTAATTTTTTAATTCCACAAAAATCAAACTAATTTTATTATTGTTTGTGAAATATTGTTAAAACAATTGCATATGTTTAAAAATAATAAACTTTTATTATTTAAGTTAAAATATATGAACAAAGAAAGTTTTTGCTAATAAAAGTGTTATTTCAAAGGATAGAGTATGTGTTTTTATTTTGCAATAAACAAATTTATTTATTTATATCGAAATGTCATAAAAATTAAAATGTATCAATCATTATCAAAGGTCATTGGAATGCCCAATCAGAGCAAACTATCCGCTGTCCTGCGCGTAGCACCAATAATTAATGTTTATTTAAAAAAATTCCTGACGCCGTGGTGTTAAGCGATTTTAATTTTGCAAAATTGCAAATGAAAGGTACAGTACACTTCTATATGCAAAAAAATTTTCAACTTGCTATCTGCTTTATTTTCAGTCCTGTAACATTTTGAAAAAATGAATTTTTTTTACGAAAGCTGGATTGCAAAATTTATTTTGCAAAATCTGTTGAACCGATCTTAATGAAATTTACAGTATTGTTTTACTGTATCATAAAACTTTTCAGGGTGAAATATGAAGGTCCTAAGTGTAGCATAAATGGTTGAAAAACGTAAAATGCGAATACTTGTTTTTGTATGTTTTTTTCACAATTATTGCTATTTTGCAACAAGGGTGACTATTTCTTAAATTTTTAACCAATTCTATATAGTAGGAAATTTAATTACGCAACTTTTATGTCAGTACAACTTTTCTCGGAAATGAATACTTTTAAAGTTATAATCAAAAAACCAAGAAAAAGATCGAATTTTCCTTAATTTTTTGACATTTTGATTATTTAAACAATGTTCCGGACCTTTTTGAGAGGGAGGATAACTCAAATATTAATATTTGATTTATTTTCAAGCAATTTCTGCAAAAAAATTTGAGTCACCTCTCAACGTCCAAATGTACTAATATTTTTACAGATGCGCCCTGGTCTACCATGAGATCCGAAGCCTTCTTCTCCAGCACCACATTTCAGCGTCAATCCTTTTTCTGTCGTCCGATTTCATTGTCCATGTTTCGGATCCGTAATTAAATATGGGAAAAATTAAGGCACGTACTAATCTTATTTTGGTGTTCTTCGACAAGGAGCGATCTTTCCAGATTTTCGATAATCGATTCATAGCATTTTGGCCATGCCTATTCTCCTACGTATTTCTGTTTCACAAGATCCTGTATTACTGATGTAGGATCCTAGTCCTAGATCATTGAAAACGTTAACCACTTCAAGCTGGTCCAAGGCTCCTGTTGTCTGAAGTGAATTTGAATAATCTACTATCATAATTTTTGTTTTTTGTTTATTGATCTTGAGACCACATCTATTGTTTTCGGCTTCCACTAGCTGCAACAGGCTGGACATTTCTTCTTCGGATGTAGTTATTAATGTTGTATCATCTGCATATCTGATATTTGAGATCTTCTTTCCTGCGATAGAAATACCGCCATTCCATTTGTCGAGTGCTTTTCTCATTATATATTCCCCATAGAAATTAAAAAGACTTGGATATAGAATACATCCTTGTCGGACTCCTCTACCTATTTTAAAAGGATCGGACTTATGGTTTTCAATTCTTATTCTGGTTTCACTGTTCTCATATAGGCTTTTCACCAGAGCTGACAGATGATCAGGAACCCCCATCTCATGTAGAACTTTCCACAAATCTGTCCAGTTTACACAGTCAAATGCCTTCTGATAATCCAGAAAGCAGATGATCATCGGAATTTTGAATTCTCGTGCTTTCTCAATGAGTTGTCGCATATTAAGAATTTGCTCCCTTGTGCCTTTACCCTTCACGAATCCTGCCTGTTCTTGTGGTATTTGTCTATCCAGGTATGTCTGCATGCGACACTTGATGATTCTCAACAGAATTTTACTTGGGTGTGAAATTAGTGAAATGGTTCGATTAGTCGGCTACTTTTTCAAATTTTCGGTATTCGGCCGAATACTGCACTATCTTCTCTGATTGTTACACCTTGCTCTCACCTGATGACATGCACTATCCATCTAAGGCGGGCTACCTTAAGGAGTTTTCTCCTTGTTCGTTTATTCCTCCATATATTTTATTCCTTTTTTTAGGATTTTTCGTTTGGAACCTTTAAGCATTTCTTGGTCCTTCTGGGAAGTGACCATGTTTCAGCTCCATATATTCTGCTCCATATGGTCTTATTAGTGTTTTATAGACGGTCGCTATAACTTTTCTGGGTAGTTGTGAGGCCATCTGTCGTCTCAAGTCGAAGTAGCACTTATTGGCAATTACTATTCTTCTTTTAATTTCTTTGCTGATGTTATCTTTCTGTCTATTGTCTCTGAAAATTGGTGACATCTTCTTCATTTGCCATCTAGTGTGCTAGGATCTTTCAAGATAATGTTTTATTTAATTTTTAGTTGCTATCACCTGGTCTTGATTCACCATTGCTCTAGCAACGTCGGAAAGAAATTATTTTAAGACAACTGGTTCTTTAATATATTATTCCCTATGCTTCCTCGAACACCATACCTGCTATCTGGCTGCTGATACAGGTTGCGTTCATTACTGCGCAGCACATTTGTACAGGTAAACATTTCGAATTTAAAATTATTGTAAGACGAAAAATTATTTTATCATTACTTTTTAAACATTATTAGAAATATGAACTATAATTGCCAGACATTTTTGTGGTTTAAAAAGTAATGACAAAAAAATGTTTCGTCCTAAAATAATTTAATTCAATATACAGGGTGATTGATGAGTGTGATAAAGCTCAGTAGATCCACTATAGTAATAGATAAGCAATAGCAATAAAAGTTGATAACAATTAAGTTTCAGCTTTACATTACGAAATTAGTTAGAATGTTTGTTACAGGGTGTTCGATAACATAGTGGCAAACCAAACTTATGTTTTTTTTTTAAATGGAACACCCTATATTTTATTTTATATTCGAAATTCTCTTAACTTTCCCATCACAAAAATATAAAGGTTTGTTATGTTATATAGGGCTTTTACAAAGTTATAACCAATTTTTTATGAATAACATAACAAGGTCAGCTCCCTGTATAAATAAAAATAAGCACAACAGCAATGGTTTATTGTTGCTATATTTTTTTGTTGATTGTCAAAATTTATAAAAATGGTTGATATTGCTAATTTTCCTTATATCGAATACAGGGTGAGTCAAAACGCAAGTACATTCTTTTCTCAGAAATTTTAAATGGAGCACCCTATATTTTATATCACCATCGAAAAGTATCATTACCGTACTTTAATTTTTGTGTAATATTCCATATGCCTAAATTTGTTAGTTTTCGAGATATTTTCATTTTTCAGCAAGTTATTAATTAAGGTGTTCTATTTAAATTTACTGAGAAAATAATGTACTTGCGTTTTGACTCATCGTGTATTCGATATAAAGAAAATTAGCAATATCTACCATTTTTATAAATTTTGACAATCAACAAAAAAATATGGCACCAATAAACCATTGCTGTCGTGCTTATTTTTATTGATACAGGGAGCTGAATTTACTACGATTTTCGTAGAACATTGGTTATAACTTTGTAAATACCCTGTATAACATAACAAACCTTTATATTTTTGTGATGGAGAAGTTAACAGGATTTCGAATATAAAATAAAATATAGGGTGTTCCATTTAAAAAAACGTAAGTTTGGTCTGCCACTATGATATCGAACACCCTGTAACATTCTAACTAATTTTGTACTGTGAATGAAGCTCAAAGTTGGCTACAAGTTTTGTTATTAACTTTTATTGCTATCTATTACTATAGCGGATCTACTAAGCTTTATCATACTAATCAGAAACCCTGATTTTGTATTTACCTGTACAGGTGTGCTGCGCAGTAATGAACGCAACCTGTATCAGCAGCCAGATGGCCGGTACGGTGTTCGAGGAAGCATAGGGAACAATATATGAAAGAATCAGCTGTCTTAAAATAGTTTATCGAAAACGTTGCTAGCTCTTAGACCATTATTGTTCCTTTGTTTCTGGTTGTAGTTCAAAGAATTGCCATTTTTCGCACTAGTGTAGGCTAAGTAAACTTGACAGTATGAGCCAATATCAAGAAAGTTAGTTGTGTTACAAATGTAGACACACGTCAAAGAAAATATTTAAAACGAAGATGCTAGTAGTTGTTATGGATATGATATTAACTTTGAGGTGTTGTCATCCAAAGATCGTGGGTTCAATTTGCTATTCAGGCCTTTCTCTGTTTCCTTTATAAGTATTTTTTTCTCACGAAGTATTTAAAAAAATACTTCGTAAGGAATATTAATATATTAGTCATAATTTTTTCATTTTTAATGGGTCAACTTTGGTCGGGCAAGTTAACTTAAAGTCCTAAAAAGTTTTAAAAAACCTACGTACTTCGTATACTTTAATGTCCAGTTGCACCAACAAATAAACAATTGATTTTTTGATTTGGATTGCCCGTTTATTTTAAAATATAATAATGGTCAAAAAACTGTCAATTAAAAACAGAAATTTTAACGATTCTCCCGAAAAATATTAAATTTTTTACCATCAAATATAATAACAGAACACTTTTATTTTCTTTCGAAAAAGGTTAAAATTTAATATTTCTTGGGAGAATCGTTCACATTTTTGTTTTTAATTTGACAGTTTTCTGACAATTAGATTTTAAAATAAACGGGCAATCCAAATAAATCGTTTATTTGTTGGTGCAACTGGACATTAGTGTAATATTATGTTCGGTATTTTATTACAGGTACGGAAGAGGAAACCAAAGCTTTTATGTCAGTGTGCATTCAAACAGTAGAACGATACAGTCTTCAAGACATTTTAACTCCGGTGTTCATCTTTGAACGTCTTTGTTCCATTATATATCCCGAGGAGAATGATGTAGGAGAGTTCTTCTTGACTCTGGAAAAAGATCCTCAACAGGAAGATTTCCTTCAAGGCCGAATGTTAGGCAATCCTTATTGCAGTCTGGAAGCTGGATTGGGGCCTTTGATGAGGGATGTCAAGAACAAGATCTGTCAAGATTGCGAATTGGTGGCTCTTCTTGAGGACGACAATGGTATGGAGCTCTTGGTCAACAACAAAATCATGAGTTTAGATTTACAAGTGAAAGATGTATATAAAAAGGTAACGTATTTTGTGTATTTAATATTTCTGGATTATGTAATAAATTAAATGTTGTAGATCTGGTTGGCAGAAGGAAGTGACCATGAACCGATGAGGATTGTGTACAGAATGAGGGGGCTCCTTGGTGATGCTACCGAAGAATTTGTAGAAAGTCTTAGTAATAAATCCCAAAGTGATGTAGATAATGAAGAGGTCTATAAAATGGCCAATGAGTTAGCCGATTGTGGAGGACTTCAGGTATGGGCAGTTGATATATTGTTACGTTAAAGATAAAATAATTAGTTAAAATTAATAATAAATTCGTATCCCCGTCCATTTGATTTATTATTATCAGAATTATTAAAAATGTTCTGAAGTTTTCTTGTGGCGTGTTCCACATTGGTAGATATTTTTAAATGGGATTAATTCACGATAGGGAACTTGCATAAATTTTTAAATATTAAAATGATATTAAAAAACATAAGGTAACATGATCTTAAAACGCTTGCATGCGAAAAAAACAAATATTTTTAACCCGCACGCTAATTACAACGCTTTGAAAATGCTATAAAATTCAAATATCTTAGGAGGCTCTTGAACGTCCTTCTATTGGTCCGACGTCACGGGCCACGGTCAACCGGGCTAAGCAGTCGGAAACAACGCGATTAGGGTAGGTATCACGGGTATATTACATTTTAATCGTCTTTAATGGACAATTCCTAGGTATTATTTATGTTCATCTTATATATTGTAATAAGTAGTTCCCCAATCAGCTTAGTTTTAAACTGAAATTGATAAAGTTGAGTGCTACTTTGTAAAGAGTTTAAAACGCATAATATGACGGACGAGGGTAAGTCTGACAACTTACCTACCGTTGATGTCTTCATGGTGGCAACTTTTATAAAAAGTAGTGAAAGCTATTCTATTGGAGAAATGCGAGGTGTCAAGGCAAATAAGTAAGAGTTATTAATAGGCATGTTTAAACCGTTTATAACAATAGTTTGGTACCATTATATTATAGTGTACGGTTTACCCCGTGGGTTTGATCTACCTACCTCTAATCGAAGGATTTCGTATATCCTGGAAAAGATTACGGTGTAATTTGCATTATAATAAAGATTATATTTTATTGTAATGTTTATTAGTACCTACTGGAGCCTTTCATTATTGTGTTCAAAGCCTTCTGAGAAAAGATTATGGTGATTAGTAGACGTACCGATAGAACGTGTACATAGCCAACAAAATCCTTCTTTACAAAGTTAATAATACGCATAAATAAGAAGAATCATTATTGTAATTTTACAAGTTAATATCTTTATCATCTCAGCTTATACTTACACCGCATCCCTCGGTAGACCGCAAGCTATAGTAGAAACCCGACTGTAGACCGAATACTATAGTAGCACCAATACTTTTTAGTTACTCTTACTTTTATTACTAAAAGTTTTGTTTATTTTTAAGTTACTTGTTTCTTCTTTGTTCTTCAACACAAGAAACGACAAAAGTAATTTCATAAAAAATAACTTTTTGATACATGTCAACAGAGATAAAATGTTAATATTTTGCCTGTCACAGAAAAAATCATTTTTGCCACAGAGTAAAACAAGATATTTCAACTATATTATTTATCTATGGGCAAACTGCATTACATCCGTGTCTATAATCAATGATTAAATGCAATAGCCCACCGAACGGGCAAACGATACGAGTGACCTATGACGTCAGACCCCAGCTCTCGCTTTTGAAGTTGTTTGAAACGGAAATTTTAGGCGCGGAACTTTGATCAGATGTTGTACGTACACTATTCATTGTTAAGACGTAATATTTTGAATATAACATTTTAAAACATAAATTAACAATTTTATGCAAAAAAATTTTTTAGTGCAAGTTCCCTATTGATTTTAATTAGAATTAAATTTTATATGCAATCAGAGAAATAAAAATTTTCTTCATCAAAATTATATAGAATTAAGTAAAATTAAATAAAATTATACAAAATTAATTGAAATTAAAATATTTAATAAGATTACATAAAATTATATAAAAATAAATATAATTGTATAAAATTATGTAAAATTAAATATAATTTTAAAATATTTTTATTTATGAAGAAATTTATTTTCAGGTTATGGTAACTAGATTGGGAGCGATACCGAGCGTCACCAGAGCTAGACCGTTGTTACAAGTGTTATTAAAATTATTTAGGTTATGTGTGAAAGTTAATCGTTGTCAAGAGGTTTTAATAAAGCCGGAGTTGAAGTCCATGGAAGTATTTTTACGCACGTTGCAACTTTGTTTAGATAGCGATAAAGATTCTAGTCAAACTGGCGTTACCGAACAACTATTAGATGTAAGTATATATTGTTAGATTACTTCTACAGTTTATCCCAAACCCTTTTTCACTGCGTCATAGTTTGTTGAATTTGCTCTAACGCATTAATCTAGAAGTGACAGAAAAAACGTACTTCCGTTGTTATTATTATACATAAAACTTCGAAAATTATGTATTCGTTGAAGGGTATTTTCATATTAAAGCGACTTATTACTTATAGATGTGTAATTGGTTGATGATTACAATACTCTAAATAGAGAACCAATCCGTGATACGAATAAAGATAATTCGAAACAAAAGTAATCTATCGTGACAGTACTTTTACAATTTTAACGGATAAAATAACAGTTGTAATTTCATGTTAGAAATTTCGGTGTTTCTAGTTTCTTTCGCTCAGGTGGCTGCCAATTGCCAATCCATTATTTGGTGGTTCTTCTGTCCATGATTTGTCTTAATGTTTCATTTGTTACCTGCATCATTCTGGATGTGGATATACCTGCTGACCTGCGCCAACTGTGTCGGTTGTATGTCTTTATACTTTAAAAATGTAATAATCTGTGGTATTAACGTTTTTCATAGCAATGTTGGTATGTTTTATAATTTCTTATTTTTTAGATTATGGAAACGATCTTGTCGAAAGCAACGAGTGAATCCGAAGAAAACTTCACCGAGTTCTCACAAACTCTAGGTAGTGCCGAATACGTCAAATCTTTACTGTCATGTACTAATCAGCAGGTAGTGAAGAACAGTTCCGTTCTAGTCCATTTAACCAGGGTATTAGCCGCTTTGGTTTACGGCAACAAAGAGAAAATGAAGATTTTACTTGACCATTTCAGGTAAGTCTAGATATATGTATCCAAGAATAACTCTTATTATTTGATAACGTACACAAATTTGGCATTATGGCATTTTAAATTTTTTTGGTAAATCAAAAACAATCCATCCAAAATGACTAAAAATTACAAATAAACTAATGTTAAATACACAGAAAAAAACTTTTTTTCTTTTTTGTTTTTGCGAAAAAAAAAACGAAAACAACTTCAGTTAATAAAAAAGTGAAGTAAAAACTTACACATATATATTTTTAGAAAAAACAAAGAAGTACTTTTGATTCAAATAAATAACCGTATACAAAGTGTTGCACTTTTTGCCATTGGTATGATAATTATACATATTATAATAGGGCAGCAAAGTATGCTAAATGTGCAGTCACTCGAGCGCTTTGGGGACCTATTGGGTTGTGAAGAGTAGGTCCTAAAACCCAAAAAAGTTAAGTAAAGTTTTCCATTTTACTGGGGACTTGTCCATTTTTAATTTAATTTTCCATTTCCAACAATCGTTTTTTTAGATTATAGCGCCATCTATCCATAATTCGAAAAAATGTCTCGAATAAAAGCTACTTATTTTTACGTAAGGAATCTAGTCCTGTCGCCAGGGGGGGTACAACGGCCTCCTTAATTCAGATGGACTTACCCAAGTTTTTTTATATATTTTGACCCGCAGAATACGAATTTTTTGGGTAACAGTTGATCCGGATGTCGATAAGATTGTTATAGACAAAGAACTTGAGGAATTACATAACAGCGATTTCTCGCAAAACAAAACATCTTTTTGTATTTTTTAGGTCATTTTAAGCAAAAAATATTCCTACAAGTTTTTTCGTAGAATGCATAGTTTTCGAGATAACCGCTTTTGAACTTTCAAAAAATCGAAAAATTGCAATTTTTGAACCCGAATAACTTTTGATTAAAAAATAAAGTAGCAATTCTGCTTACCGCATTTGAAAGTTTAAGTCAAATTATATCGGTTTTGATTATTTGCATTGCATAAAATTTATTATTTTATTGTTAAACAAAGCTATAAACACCTAGTATGTGAGTGTTGTTTTCAATGATTTCTCATTTAAAATCGAACGAGTAGGTAGAGTAGCTACAAGTGCAAGCGAGGCAATTTCTACGTAGCATGCGTTAAAACGCATGTATTAGGCACGGGAAACACTATGTGTTTATAGATTTGTTTAACAATAAAAAAATTAATTTGTAGCAATGCAAATAATCAAAACCGATATAATTTGACTTAAACTTTCAAATGCGGTAAGCAGAATTGCTACTTTATTTTTTAATCAAAAGTTATTCGGGTTCAAAAATTGCAATTTTTCGATTTTTTGAAAGTTCAACCGCGGTTATCTCGAAAACTATGCATTCTACGAAAAAACTTGACGTAGGAATATTTTTTGCTTAAAATGACCCAAAAAATACAAAAATATGTTTTGTTTTGCGAGAAATCGCTGTTATGTAATTCCTCAAGTTCTTTGTCTATAACAATCTTATCGACATCCGGATCAACTGTTACCCAAAGAATTCGTATTCTACGGGTCAAAATATATAAAAAAAATTTGGGTAAGTCCATCTGAATTAAGGAGGCCGTTGTACCCCCCTGGCGACAGGACTAATCCAAATCTGCAATAAAAAATGGGGGCTCCCATTTAAGATTTTAAAGTAACCCCTCACCCCACCTCCGTGGGAGGTCCTGTTTGGTGCCATTCGATAGATTTTTCAAAAATATTGAAAAAGTGTATTTTTCAGTTTTTCGATCTGATGTTCATTTTGCGAAATATCGCGGGATTCGTATTTAAAATAGTAAATTTACCCCCCACCCCTCTCCGTGGGAAGTCGTGATTCGATAGATTTTTGAAAAATATTAAGTACGTATTTTTTAGTTTTTAGATCTCTCATTCATTTCGCGATATATTCGCTTGTTTCTTGTGAAACTTTGGGACTCGCCCATTTCCTTACGCCCCGCTCAAATCGTCAGATTTTTTAAATATACACTGTTTTGCATCTACTTAACTTACCTTATCTTAATCTGACGATTTCAAGTTTTTCTAAGGATATATTTTTTTTCGGCCCCCCTTTAGGGGGACTCCCTGCATTAAGAGGCAATACATGGTAGAGGGGCCGCATATGAAATGCCTCCCGAAAAAGGGTATCTTACCTGTCGCTAAAATGGTCACATATGAATTGCCTCCCAAGCTTTAAATAAATTACATGCTTCTAATCTTTATGTGAAGGTGAAACGTTGCCACATCTTCGTCCCTTTGTAAATTTTTGGCAAAATTGGTATTTTGTTATTTAATTTTCAACCTTTATGTATTAAACATTATTCACACTAGGCGGTATTTATAAATTTCAACTAACTACTTATACATAATATACAATTAGTTTTATAACCATTATAATATATTTTATAATAACCATTATTTTTTGTTATTATAGTTATTAAGGTACCAAGGGTATTATAAGGATAATAACGCTTGAGGTCTTTGGTGTATAGACCGAGGGTCTTCGACCGGAGGTATATACGTTGACTGAAAGCCTGATTATTATAATACCGTTGTGCCTTCAACGTTTAATGTCCGACTAAATTATTCTTTATTTGCAAAAAATTTGCACGAATTTTGAATTAATTAGTTTTCAAATAAGTACATTTACCAGAAATAGTCGTAACGTAATTGTGGTAACCATAGTTTTACTTAGAGTTTTATTTGTCAACTTGACAGTATTTAACTAGCCATTTAAATTTAATTAAAAATAACGCCCTAGGGCATTATATCATACCTAACTGATTTCGAAATCATGTCATTATTTGTCAAATAATATACCAGTCGGACATTAAATTATTAATGTCCGACTAGTTTATTGTGATCAATGATGTGTATCATGATTTCGAAGTCAGTTACGTATGATATAATGCCCTAGGGCGTTATTTTTAAAAACAAGCCCTAACGCCCTAGGGCATTAAATTTAAATGGCTAGTTAAATACTGTCAAGGTGACAAATAACAACCTAAGTAAAACTATGGTTACCACAATTACGTTACGACTATTGCTGGTAAATGTACTTGTTTTAAAATTAATTAATTCAAAATTCACTCAAATTTTTTGAATATAAAAAATAATTTAGTCGGACATTAAATGATGAAGGCACCGCGAGTATTATAGATAATAACGCTTTCGGTCAACGTATATCCCTCGGACCAAAGGCCCTCGGTATATACACCATTGACCTCAAGCGTTATTATCCTTATAATACCCTTGGTACCTTAATAACTATAACAGAAAATACAAAAACATAATAAGTACATATTTGATAGATTTATTAAAAATATCATCACAAAAAACTTATTTGCAAAATATTACAAAATGTGTATAGAAATATAAAATTACTAAATATTTTTCCTAAATTTATATGATACTACTTTGACGACAAATTCTAATCTATTTATTTTACATTCTCTTAATTCTAAAATTTTTTCATTTAGAAAATTTATTTTTGCTTTACTTTCGGCAATTTTTTTTTTTTTTTTTTTTTGGTGTCGAAAGAGAATTCATTTTATTATAGGTATTTATTTGAAATTGTAAAATTATATCAATAAACTTATTAATGTTGGGATGAGGGCAGTAGAAAGAAGAATTATACTTTCGCATGGGTTTGCGGTTCTTTGTAAGGATGAAGAGTGCTCAGCCCAAAGATGTGGAGGAAATGCTGAATTTTCAGATATGTAATTATCAACAAGATAATCACAAAATTGGGTGACTCTTTCATCGACTGGTTTAATTTCTGCCAAATTTATAGCAAAAAAATCGCTAAGAATTTCAGGATATAAGAATGAAAGACCAAAAATATAAATAAGAAAATGCGTAATTTCGGTTGAGTTAACACCTTCTTTCTGGTATTCTGGTGCTAATCCCAGTGCTTGAACCTTTCTATACCATGCCCGTCCCAAATGAAAACGACATCCATGAAGATCTGCTTCAGGAAATGCCATACGAATACCATTATGAATGGAAATTTCAAAGTCTGAAGTTGTTACTTTAGAGGATAGAGGTTGTAAAACATTCTTCTATGATATATTTAAAAGCGAGATAATATGAAGACAACTTTTTATCTTGAAGTAAACAAAAGACAAGAGGAATATAATGTCCATTTTTCAAGCCATGTATACTAAACAATTGAGTGAAATAACGAGGACAGTATTCAAAAGTTCCGTCAACATACCAATAATTGGAAACAGTCGAAAGAAAACGAAAATTTGAAAAGCATGTTAATATAACAATATGATTATCTTTGTCATTTTTAATTATAAAATTTTCATTTCTATTTGTAATAATAGAAGATAAATCAAGAGCTTGATCAAATTCAGATATATTTTTGGGAAGTTTAATTAAAGAATTAGTGGTTCTAGCATAATATAAATTTTGTCTCACCTTATTGATATCATTGATAGTAAATTGTCTTCTTAAGTTCTTTACAGATGAGCTTCATTGGTTTTTCGCTGAGATCTTCCACGGCTGCTCTTTTTATTGGATTGCCTACGGCTTTTCTATTGTAAACTTCGGCAGACAACTTCTCGTGGTTATGATCTAATATTGATTCAATTATCGCATTTTCACATCCCTGTGTTTTCACAAATGCTTTGCAGGTTTTTTTAGTACATTAGTGCATATTTAGTACAATATAAACAAACAAAAAGATTAAGGTAAAAGTACCTATTCATGGAATCGTTAAGAATCGGAATTGAAATTACCCAGAAAAGCTGGCTATTAGATTGTCGGAACAAGTTTCTGTTCTAAAAAGAAATATGTCATACTGTGAAATATTTATGTTACCATATTTTATGTACACTTTAGTACCTATTTAAATTATGAATTGGCAACATTGTCTCATTATACAGCGATTAAGTAGACAAAATGTCAGCCTAAATGTTTTCAAACCGGAGGCATTTCGATTGTACCTGGGAGGCATTTCATGTATAAAAATATTTATTTGAAAAAGTGGGAGGCATTTCGATAACGCCGGGTAGAGGTACATTTTCAGGGTACAAGGTTTCCCCATGTTATAATCTGATGCGCTCGTGTAACTGCAAAAATCCCCGCTTGGGCTCCCCTACCATTAAGGCCATCGGTACATAATTCGCAAATATTTTACGGCTATCCCTACTTTTTCTGTCTTTACACGGCAAATTACGTGTAGTAAAATTCTCACTGGTATGGATATGTAAAAACATTACTACATACTTGACAATGTCATCATTAACTTTAAAGAGATGGCTTTTGAATGTTCTTGGATAACTATTACTTGTATAATTGCAAATTCACTAATTATGTATTCAGTGATTGTAATCATTTATATACTGTACAACAAAAACTAATATTCAATCGAGAAAAAAGGAAAAGTGTTTAAGTGATTTTTTAATATTATATTGTTACCATGGAACGCTTACAATTTTGAACATCTTTAACAACAAAATACTTGGATCACAGAATATATCCTGGTCAATTCTCTGCTTGGATCGTCCATAAATAACAAACAATTAACTTTTTATTAAGTTCACGTCTTAAATCAATTATTTATCAAATACACTATCAATATTATTTAATCAACAACTCAAAATATGATCGGTACTCACCGGAGGGACCGCAGACGTTCGGATACAATTAGCGTCTCTTTGCAAAGACAATGAGGTCAACTTTGCAAAGTAATAAGACACTTACTCAACACACACACTACACATTACACCTGAGTTAGTGATAAGTTATACAATTACGTGGCTAAAGGTTCTAGTTCTAAACCAAGGCCAGAATCAGAGAGAAAAAAAATGTTCCCGATGCCATGTCATATATTTAAAATTGTCACTGTCTTGTCATCATTTTCTATTTGACTCAGTGCGTTGTATGACAAAGATAGCGAATGTTCGATTTGGAAAATATCACCACGGACATGATGTCCATTTTTTTCAAAACTAGCAAATATTTTTAAAAAATTTAAACGCAGAATGAAAGACGCAAGATTATTATCGAGGGCCGAAAGTCCCTTAGAATAAATAAAAAGTTTCTTTTGAACGAGATATTTGAAATTAAAAACACACTACATTTTCTCTTAGTTTTTCACCCCTGTAACTTATTAAAATAAACATTACCGAAGTTTTCAGAGACTTTCGGCCCTCGGTAAGAACGTAATCTTTCATTCTACGTTTAAATTTTTCAAAAATACTTATTAGTTTTCTCAGGATTTGAAAAAAATTAATCCCATTTAAATAGCATTAGAGCCGAAACTACGTACCCATTCCCTTAATTTAAACTTTTTATTGTTTCAGTTCCGTCCTGGATTTCAACAAATATGACATGGAACATAACTCAGACGATCAACAAAAACTCGAGATGTTCTGTGTTTTAACCAACAGCATCGAGAAGAATGCCATCGGCAGCACGTTAAAAGATTACATAATCGCTTTGGAAATAGTCAAAAATGCCTTAGAATACATAACTATGCACGCACCTTGTGTCAAACCGACTTTATTAAGGGTAGACAGCGACGAGTTGAAAGATTTCATATCCAAACCGGCTTTGAAGTACATCTTGAGATTTTTAACTGGATTAGCTCATAGTCACGAAAAAACGCAACTAGCAATAGCTGCTGCGGAAACTATTCCGATCATTCATCGTCTGGAACAGGTGTCTTCAGATGAACACGTCGGATCCCTAGCTGAAAACTTGTTAGAAGCACTCTGCACGAATCCGGATGTCGCAAAGCAGATTGACGCCGTCAGAGAGTTTACAAGATCTGAGAAGAAACGTCTCGCCATGGCAATGAGGGAAAAGCAACTTGGTCAGTTGGGAATGAGAACCAACGATAAAGGTAAGTAACAAATCATCATCATCAATGGTGTTACAAATCTTCGTGAGTCTTTGCCTCGTGTACTATTGCCTCCCATGTTTGTCGATCCTTTTACACCAGTCAGTGGGAGCAAGAATAGGATATTACCTCTGAATTCTATCCTACTGCATGGATTTTAATGAAATTTTTTGCCTAGCCTCTACTTATCTCCTAATTCAAAGTCTACCCTATGCCGATGTGTACTTTTATCTTGGGAGTGGTTCCCACCCCCTTCTTATGGGTGGAACATTTTTTGGTTAAAATTACCACTGAATTCGATAGAGAACCTTATTCTAAGAGAACCTAAAACTCGATACTTTTTGAGATATTCGTGATTGAAAATTGGCCATTTTCATTGAAACAATACCTTTTCGAACGGTTTTTTGCGAATACCTTAAAAACTATGCATCTTACTAAAAAAACTATATTAAACATTTTTGTAGGTTATAAAAAACAAAGAGACACTTGCCTTAATAAATCTTCTAATTATAATACAAAGAGAGATATGGTAGGTGAAAATAGTTTGTTTTTTGGTACATTCTCAATTCAACTTGAAATAACAGAGAAACTGTCGATTTTAGATGTATAATGCTATTAATACCTTTTGTAGTGTTTGAAAAGACCTTTAAAATGAGCTATGTTAAAGGTCCATTAAATTAAAATTAGCGAAATATGCTGCAAACAAAATCGATAACTAATGTATTTTAAGAAAAAATGAGAAGTAATTTTAACCCCCATCCACCAAAATATAAATGCATGGTTTTTCTTCTTCAATACTTTTTATTATTGTGTTATTTCTATGTTCAAAAAGTTGGACGGGTTTAAAATGAATGGTTTTTGAAAAAAAAGGATCAAATTATAGAGCGCATTTTTAAATTTTCTTAAAAATCTTTCTTTTTCTCCATGTAACTTAAAAATGATAAGAGATACAGTAATGAAAAATCAAAAGGAAATTTTTATCTGAAAAAGTCCTACATTTTTGTGTGATATCTTTTTTTCGTATCTCTTATCTTTTTCGAGTTACATGGAGGAAAAGGAAGATTTTTAAGAAAATTTAAAAATGCGCTCTATAATTTGATCTCATGTTTTTTTAAAACCATTCATTTTAATCCAGTCCAACTTTTTAAACATAGAAATAACACTATAATAAAAAGTATTGTAGAAGGAAAACGATGTATTTAAATTCTGATGGATGAGGGGTTAAATATTCTCATTTCTTCTTAAAATACATTAGTCATCAATTTTTTGCAGAATATCTCGCTTAGTTTGAATGTAATCGACATTTAGTATTGCTCATTTTCAAGGCCTTTTCAAGCACGACAAAAGTTATTAGTATCATTATACACCTAAAATCGACAGTTTCTCTGTTATTTCAAGTTGAATACACCGACTTGAGCATGCATCAAAAAAACAAACTCTTCTTACTTACCAGAACTACCTACGACCTAACTAGAAGATTTATGAAGGAACGAATCTCTTTGTTTTTTTATAACCTACAGAAATATTTTATATAGTTTTTTTGTTAGATGCATAGTTTTTAAGGTATTCGCAAAAATCCGTTCGAAAAGGTGTAATTTTTCAATGAAAATGGTCAATTTTCAACCACGAATAACTCAAAAAGTATTGAGTTTTGAAAAATAATCATAGAACAGTTTTTTCTTAAAATTAGGTTCTCTAGCCTCTTCCGTGGCTATTTTAACCAAAACATTTTTCACCCCCGAGAAGGGTGGGAACCACCCCAAGATAAAAACGCACATCGGCATAGGGTAGACTTTGTTTCTTGAGCTATTCCCTTCTTATTGTGAAAATAGCAAGTAAATCGATGTAGAATGGAATTTGGAGCCAAATACCCTCATTGACTGCCCTATTTGCCATTGCTTCTCATTACATCACTCCCATTTTCTCTGACTGCATCTTTCCACCTTTTTCCAGGCCGTCCTACAGACCTTCCACAATCTGGTCTTTCCCAAAACACATTGTTTATAAGGCGGTTGTCATTACTGAATAAATTCGGTTAATAATAAGACATCAAGCTTAATATCATCAAAGCTCATCGCTTTGTGAGGAGTTAGTAATGTTGCGAATGTTGATTTTAGTCATTGTGATGGTATTTTGCCTGTGTCGTATATCTTGAACGGTGACTTTTAAGTCTTTCTGAACTTTTACTGCATAAATTCTTCTTTGGTTATTTATGGACCTTTTTCATTCGATCATCTGTGGATGATAGAACACAAGGTCTATCGTCGTAAAGAGGTGTCTGAATGTATTCTTTCCATCTCTCCAGTTTGTCTTCTGCTTTATCATATCTGTACTATCGGAAAGCAAAAATACAAGTGTTTTCAAGAAATTTAAAGGGTCCAGATCTTAAAATATGGAAAACATGATTTCTTATTTGATTTTTGAAGATATTCTTCTTTAGCGGCGAATCGATTGAGGGTAAAATTGTACATTTACCGCGCGCCTGCGCACACTGACAGCCTATGTAGTTCTGACAGTATGTAGTTCATTGCTAATCTTTCAAGATAGGTATGTATTTATCTATAACCGTGCAAATAAGTCATTAAAAGAATATATTAGTGGTTTTAGGAAATGTATTATTTGTTATAATTCTTGTGTTTTTGGATTAATAAAATATTATGTAAGCATATAACATTTTTACACTATATGTCGCCGTGTTGTGTAATTATATCCGAAACTTACACATTTATTTCTAGTGCCTCGATGGAGTAGTTAGAAATGCGTTAGCACTGAGATTGGAGGGTTGCGGGTTCAATTCCCGGGCGGTTCATATTTTTTTTATTTTTGGTTGTTTTAATAAAAAATTTTTGAAAGTGGTAGATAAGAAAGTTAGTTTGATTTTTAAATAAAATACAAATAACCTTTTAAGTATATTTACTTCGTTTAAATTACCTATTATATAATAGAAGAATATCTTCTTACGTGCGTACATAGTACACACATTCTTTTTTAATAAACTTACGTGCATAGAAATCAGCCCACTAAAAAATTTGGTCATTTTTGATGTCTCATATTTCCTAAACCTGTTGGCCGATTTAAGTGATTTTTTGAACATGTTATAGCCTGATTCTTTAACAATACGACTGTAATAGTATTGTTGCTAAACAGGTAAATTTTCATTGTATACCGGGTGTACCAATCAAACTGTGTTTTTTTCTCAAAGTTCGCATCATCCCGTGGAATATTCTAGCATTTATAAAATACTGAAATTAAAACCCAACTATAGCCTCAGGTTTTCTTAACATTCTGTTTTTTTGATTCATTCGTTTATCTTGGATAATAAAAAAGTTAGGTACTTTAACAACTAGACATGTTCTTCATCAATACATGGTGTTTCTAAATAAGTGCGACAAATTTTAAGGGATAATTCTGCATGAAAAAATAATGACAGTTGGCTTTATAAACGTATGTCCGCAAATGTTTCGTTTCCGAGATACGGGATGTTGAATTTTTTCTTAAAAACTGACGATTTATTTTATGGCTTTAAAACCAGTTGATATATACCAATGAAATTTGGTGCGTTTTAAGACGTAGTTATTGCACATTTTTTGACATGTAATATTCACCATTAGCGCTCATACGTGTAATATGACCGATCATTATTACCCTTATGCACGCTAATGGTAAATATAAAATTCTCAATTTGATGTCAAAAAATCTGCAATAACTATCTCTTAAAACCTACCAAATTTCATTTGGATATCTCAACTGGTTTTAAAGCAATAAATAAATCGTCATTTTGTAAGAAAAAGTTCAGCATCCTGTATCTCGGAAACGAAACATTTGCGGACATATGTTTATAAAGCCAACTGTCATTATTTTTTCGTACAAAATTACCCCTTAAAGTTTGTCGAACTTAATTAAAAACACCGTGTATTGATGAAGAACATGTCTAGTTGTTAAAGTACCTAACTTTTTTATTATCCAAGATAAACGAATGAATCAAAAAAACAGAATGTTAAGAAAACCTGAGGCTATAGTTAGGTTTTAATTTCAGTATTTTATAAATGCTAGAATATTCCACGGGGTGATGCGAACTTTGAGAAAAAAACAGTTTGATTGGTACACCCGGTATACAATGAAAATTTACCTGTTTAGCAACAATATTATTGCAGTGGTATTGTTTAAGAATCAGGCTATAACATGTTCAAAAAATCACTTAAATCGGCCAACAGGTTTAGGAAATATGAGACATCAAAAATTACCAAATTTTTAAGTGGGCCGATTTCTATGCACCTAAGTTTAGATTCCTATTTATCTGTTTATACGTATTTCATTTTCCAGGCCAAGTCACTGCAAAGTCTAATATACTCCAACAAATTGAAGAATTGGGCGAGGAATCCGGTTTGGTGTGTTGCATATGTCGTGAAGGATATAAATATCAACCAACCAAAGTTTTGGGGCTGTACACGTTTACAAAAAGATGTAATGTTGAAGAATTCGAAGGCAAACCAAGAAAAACTGTTGGATACACTACTGTCAGCCACTTCAACATCGTTCATATCGATTGTCATATGAGTGCAGTGAGGTAAGTTTGGTATATTTTAAATATACACTGGGCGGTCATTAAAAAGAGGCCACCTAAAATTTTTAGCATTTTTTAATTTTTACGAATTCTACAAGTACGCCAATTATTGGGAGCAAGAATAGGATATTACCTCCGAATTCTATCCTACTGCTTGGATTTTATTGAAATTTTGGGCCTAACCTCTACTTATCTCCTAATTCAAAGTCTACCCTATGCCGATGTGTGCTTTTATCTTGGGGGTGGTTACCACCCCTTCCTAGGGATGGAAAATTTTTTGGTTAAAATTATCACGGAATTCGCTAGAGAACCTAATTCTAAGCAAAAACTGTTCTATAATTTTTTTTTAAACTCGACACTTTTTGAGATATTTGTTGTTGAAAATTGGTCATTTTCATTGAAACATAATACCTTTTCGAACGGTTTTTTACGAATACCTCAAAAACTATGCATCTGATTAAAAAAACTATATTAAACATTTTTGTAGGTTATAAAAAAACAGAGACACTTGCCTTCATAAATCTTCTAGTTATAATACAAAGAGAGATATGGTAGGTGAAAATAGTTTGTTTTTTGGTACATTCTCAAATTGGTGTATTCAACTTGAAATAACAGAGAAACGGTCGATTTTAGGTGTATAGTGATACTAATACCTTTTGCAGTGCTTGAAAAGACCTTTAAAATGAGCTATATTAAAGGTCCATTACATTAAAATTAGCGAGATATGCTGCAAATAAAATTGATAACTAATGTATTTTAAGAAAAAATGAGAAGTAATTTTAACCCCCATCCACCAAAATGTAAATGCATGGTTTTCCTTCTACAATACCTTTTATTATAGTGTTATTTCTATGTTCAAAAAGTTGGACGGGTTTAAAATGAATGGTTTTTGAGATACAGTAATGAAAAATAAAAAGAAAATTTTTATCTGAAAAGCCCTACATTTTTGTGTGGTATGCTTCTTTTCATGAGCATCTTTCAGTGCGTCACAAATGATAGAAAAAAAGGTAAGTCCGTGATAATATACATTTTAGTGACATTACATTTTAGTTAAATCTAACAGTTGTCACATTTTATTTGCAATTTGGCATAAAATCAAATCAATTGTGTTTATTGCATTTATAAAATGCATATATAGCGCCATCTATTGACAACTAGAATAAATGTTATAAATGTCACCGACGAAATGTAATCACCGACGTGCGTTTTTTTCTGCCACATGCAATTTAATGCGTTAGAAAGAAATCGAAAAACTGTGACGCACTGAAAGATCCTCATGAGAAAAAGCATACCTTTTTTTCATATCTCTTTATCTTTTTCGAGTTACATGGAGGAAAAGGAAGATTTTTAAGAAAATTTAAAAATGCGCTCTATAATTTGATCTTATTTTTTTTTTAAAACCATTCATTTTAATCCAGTCCAACATTTTAAACATAGAAATAACACTATAATAAAAAGTATTGTAGAATGAAAACGATGTATTTAAATTCTGATGGATGAGGGGTTAAATATACTTCTCATTTCTTCTTAAAATACATTAGTCATCAATTTTTTGCAGAATATCTCGTTTAGTTTGAACGTAATCGACATTTAGTATTTCTCATTTTCAAGGTCTTTTCAAGCACTACAAAAGTTATTAGTATCATTATACACCTAAAATCGACAGTTTCTCTATTTCAAGTTGAATCAGCAAAAAAACAAACTCTTCTTACCTACCATATCCCTCTGTGTATTTTAACTAGAAGATTTATGAAGGAACGAATCTCCTTGTTTTTTTTTTATAACCTACATAAATATTTTATTTAGTTTTTTGTTAGATGCATAGTTTTTAAGGTATTTGCAAAAGTCCGTCCGAAAAGGTGTAAATTTTCAATGAAAATGGCTAATTTTCAACCACGAATAACTCAAAAAGTATTCAGTTTTCAAAAAATAATTATAGAACAGTTTTTGCTTAAAATTAGGTTAAAAACTCTAACATGAAGTAAAAAACCACTTCTATGTAATTGGTATATTTATTAAAGTTTAAAACACCCAATGGATTGAATAAAATGTGTCCAATTCAGAACGTTTTCGGATTAGTCCATCATCAGTGAATCTACAATAAAATAAGTAATCCCACTACTAAAATTGAAAGATGGTTGAAATTTTGAAAGTTAAAAAATGTGGTTATGATTACTTACTTGAATACTTGCTAAATAGCCCCAGAACCAAACAATGGTTGAATTTATAATTCGATCTACATTATGTCAAAGTAATATTGAACAGGCTAAACGCGGATGTTAAAAGATATAACCTCCGGGAACATGGTGAAACCCTACCAGGAAGCTTAAACAACCATCTTAGGCCAACGTTGACTACCAGGGCCAAACGTAGGGGCTTTCCCCTCTCCTTTCAATACCAAGGGGCATTCAGCATTGTTCTAAGGACTTTGTTCTGGAGAAGCCTTATAGATCTTGTAAAAACCTACAAAATTCTTTTTTACCAAACTTTCTAAGATAAAAAATAAAAAAGTTACGGTTAAAAAATCAATATATTTTTTTGAAAAAAAAAAAGGAGAAATCCAATTGGAAGCGTAAAATAATGTAAGTTAGCGGTGTTTTATTCATTGGCCTTATTTATTTTTCTTTGTTTATGTATTATTAATAGGTTCTAGAAGTTTGACTGGCTTAGAATGATTAGTTTTTAAAAAACTGAAGTTTAAAGCTAATAACGAATTTTTATAATTTGGTAAAAAATACCATTCTCTTCAGAATAGAAAGATTAGCATCAGAGATACGAAAAAATGTTTAAATATGAAATTGTAGCTTATTTAATTCTCAAGAATTTTGAAAAAAAAATTTCTACGGTAAAAATTGAGTGAATCGTAAATGAGTATACCATCGAAAAACATTGATTTTTTAGATATAAAAAAAAACACTTTCGATAGCGAATAAATAGAAAACTATTAATTTTATCAAACAAATGTATAGAACGTTTTTTGCTTAGAATGAATGTTATTATCAACTTTTGCGGTCAAAATATAATAAAAAATGTCCACCCCTGAGATGGGGTGGCAACCACCCCCATGATAAAAGCGCCTTTCGGCATCATATAGATTTTGATCCTTGGACTATCCACTACTTATTCTCAAATTTTCAAGCAAATCGATCCATTCTGTAAGAATTGCGAGGTTAAAAGCTTCGGTTTTGAATTGCTCTAGCCCTCTGGTAAGGCACATTAAGGATAAGAAAAGTTTCCTGCTTTGCCGCTTTTAACTAAACTTTTAAAAAGACCTATGGCGCTGAAAAAGTTTCCCAAAAAAGTGTATAAACGAATTAATTTTCGATTATATTAAAAAAACAATAATTTTAAATTATCGCCAAAAAAATGTTAGCTTCATGTATTTTAACAATAAAATTGTTTTTTTATGAAAAATCTGTTTTTAGGTTGGCACGGGCTCGTGACGAATGGGAATCTGCGGCCCTTCAAAACGCCAACACCAAATGCAACGGACTCTTGCCGCTATGGGGTCCACAAGTACCCGAATCATCATTTGCCAGTTGTCTTGCCAGACACAACACATACTTGCAGGAAAGCACGAATCACAGAGATATAGGACACAATTCAACTATTCACGATTTGAAGCTTTTGCTGTTGAGGTTTGCACAAGAGAAATCTTTTCATGAAGATACGGGAGGCGGTGGACCACAAAGTAATATGCATTTAATACCATATCTGATACACGTTGCTTTATATGTGATAAATACGTAAGTATTTTTTGTATACTAATTTTTCATTAGAAATATTACATCCCTCTACTGCATTCCCTCCATTCAAAACTTCTACTTCCATTCAAAAGTGAAAGATTGCTGATCGGCTGGATCAGCGGATCCTCTTCTGTTTTATTCTTTCATAATTTCCTCTAAAAGTCTTTTCCATTTTTCTCTTAGTCTAAGATACGATATAAGGTCGAGTTGCATCGATCTGTTTAATGGATAAAAATTATTGGATATGTAATTTAGCATGTTAACAATTACAAACAAACACAAGGGTTGCCCGATCTAATCTTGTTCTAAATATTAATAATTAAAAAATGACATTTTTTTATAAATTAAAAAAAAATCGATCCCAGCAGATATTATTTTAGGTTTTTTTAGGTCTTTTGTAATTTTGCTCTAGAGTTGATCGTTTTCTAGTTATAAACAATTTAAAACTGAAAAAAGAACGAAAGATGACGATTTCAAAGCTCAAAAACATGAGTATAAAATATCATTTTTGAAATTACGAAGTACCTAAAGTTTTATTAAACATTATTCTTCATTAAACATCAGTTCTTGATAAGTCTTTTGGACTTATTTTATTCTGAAACATTGTTTTTAGTTGTTAATGCCCGTCTCCCCATAAGAAACCTTCCTCATTAACAATTAAAAAAAATATGTTTTAGAATAAAACATGGCTAAAATTGATTATATTCAAAATAAGATAGCTAAAAGGAACTACAACGTTAACGGGGTTTTATTATTTCATATGGTCAATGGACATCTATATATGAAAAAACCTCGGAGTGCTACCATTTAAAGGGGTGCGTTTTTGAGAAATGGGTGAATTAGTTCCTGGGCACAGGTTACATTAGGGTGAGTTCTATGCACTTTTGGTATAAACATACCTACATAAAAATTGTTCCTTGTTAAATTTCCTATCTAAATATCGCTTTTTAAAATCAATGATACTTTTTTTTACAAAAATATATTCAAAAGAAAAAGCACAAAGAAACCCAAAAGAAAGAAATTTTGTTTTTTGTCCCATAACTTTGGTCCACGAGGATATAGGTATAGACATTACTTTACAGAAAAAAAACCTACATATTTCTTCTTTAAAATGTTGTGTAGTAGAGGTAATTAGGATTTATAGTTTTCGAAATATGATTTTTCAAAGTTCGCCACTCACAGCAATTTTGGGCAATTTTCCTTGTAATTTCGCAAATATTGTTCTGTAACTTTTTTCCACGTAACTTTAGGTATATGAAATGGTACACGTAATAGAAATAGAAATCAATTAGCTTTAAAATGGTCTACTGTCTAACGTTGTACTACTTTTTTTTAAAGAGATTATGGTTTTTCAAAGTTTTATACTTTTAACGATTTTTTATAATATAATATAAAAATAAAATTATATTATTATATGATATATTGTATATTATATAATATTATATTATATATAGTATATATAATATAATATTATATTATATAATATACAGGGTGTAACAAAAATACAGGTCATAAATTTAATAACATATTCTGGGACCAAAAATAGTTCGATTGAACCAAACTTACCTTACTACAAATGTGCACATAAAAAAAGTTACAGCCCTTTGAATTTATAAAATGAAAATCGATTTTTTCCAATATATCGAAAACTATTAGAGATCTTTTATTGAAAATAGACATGTGGCATTCTTATGGTAGTAGTATCTTAATAAAAAATTGTAGCGAAATTTGGACACCCCATAAAAATTTTATGAGGGTTTTGTTCCTTTAAACCCCCCCAAACTTTTGTATACGTTCCAATTTAATTATTATTGTAATACCATTAGTTAAACATAATATTTTAAAAACTTTTTTGCCTCTTAGTACTTTTTCGAAAAGTCAGTTTTTATCGAGATATTTTGAATATTTGTCAAATCCACCACATATTTGTATATGGCTAAGTACGATTATGGAGACTTGGTAATAATATGAAAATCTATTTATGATTTACATTTTTAGGTATTTTGAACCATACTAAAAAAGAAGTAATATCTCGATAAAAAGTGCCTTCTCGGAAAAATACAGAGGCAAAAAAATTTTAAAAACACTGTGTTTAACTAATGGTACCGCAGTAAAAGTTTAATTGGAACATATACAAACATTTGGGGGGTTTAAAGGAACAAAACCCCCATAAAATTTGTATGTAAACATATTAAAAAGGAAGCCGCAACTCGATAAAAACTGCCTTATCGAAAAAATACTAAGAGGCAAAAAAGTTTTAGAAATATTGAATTTAACTAATGGTACCACAATATTAATTTAATTAAAACGTACACAAAAGTTTGGGGGGGGGGGGGGTTTAAGGGAACAAAACCCCCATAAAATTTTTATGGGGTGCACAAATTTCACTATAATTGTTTTTTAAGATGTTCCTGCCATAAGAATGCCACAGGTCCATTTTCAATAAAAAATCTCTAATAGTTTTCGATATATTCGAAAAAATCGATTTTCATTTTGTAACTTCAAAGGGCTGTAACTTTTTTTATGTGCATAGGTAACATGTGCATGTGTACTAAGGTAAATTAGGTTCATTCGAACTATTTTTGGTCTCAGAATATGTGATTTAATTTATGACCTGTATTTTCGTTACACCCTGTATAATACCTAATATAAAAAAAATATTATTTTTTACATTTTTTACGATTATTTTTTAAATTTCTCATTATAACTTTTTTTCTTCTACATTTGGGTATATATTATATTATATAATAAAAAAAGCTTATTTTGTTTACTTTAAAATTTTGTATTACAAAAAATTCGAGGATTATTTTTGAATAAGATATTATTTTTCAAAATGTAATAAGTACTTGCAACGCTTTTTGATTTTAGGATTATTTTTTAAATTTCTCATTATAACTTTTTTTTTCTTGTACATGAATATACTATATATTGCTGAATAAAGAGGGCTTACTTTCTGTTCTTTAAAATGGTGTATCATCTATATTTAAATAATGGAAACCGAGTGATTCTTTGATATTTTTTACCTGTATTATTTAAAATTATTTCTTTTACAAAAATTACATAAACATTAGTCTTAGAAAACATCACTTTAGTTAAAATTATTAAACGTTGACATTTAAAAAATTTCAAAATCAAAGTCCATCTCTTCGTTAGCATTAGCTTCAATATCTTCCTCTGACACCTCAGTTATCTTAGAGTCCCACAATTAGTACCCATGCACATGCATCCTTTGCAGAATATTGAAAAACTAATTCCTATCTTCCTACAACCGCAGTTTTTTGTACATCCTTTGGTACATTTACATGCTATTTTTTCAAGCAAAGCTTGTGGTGCAGGAGTTTTGACAGTAAATATTGGAATTAATCCATATTTTGAAGTTTGCCCGGCCGAGTCAAGTGGATCCAAAGTATTACCTATAAAAAATAAGATTCAATCATAACACACAATCACATAAAAAAGTTATAAGGAGAAATTTAAAAAATAATCCTAAAATCAAAAATCGTTGCAAGTACTTATTACATTTTGAAAAAGCATATCTTATTCAAAAATAATCCTAGAATTTTTTTATAATACACCATTTTAAAGTAAACAGAATAAGCTTTCTTTTTTATTATATAATATATACCTAAATGTAGAAGAAAAAAAGTTATAATGGGAAATTTAAAAAATAATCGTAAAAAATATAAAAACTTGTTAAAAGTATAAAATCTTGAAAAAGATAACCTTTTTAAAAGAAGTCGTACAACATTATACAGTAGAACATTTTAAAGGTAATTGATTTCTATTCCTCTTACATGTACCATTGCATATGCCTAAAGTTGCGTAGAAAAAAGTTACAGAAAAATATTTGCGAAATAACAAGGAAAATTGCCCAAAATTGCTGTGAGTGGCGAACTTTGAAAAATCATATTGCGAAAACTGTAAATCCTAACGACCTCTACTAAGCATCATTTTAAAGAGAAAATATGTAAGTTTTTTTTCTGTGAAGCAATGTCTATACCTATATCCCCGTGGACAAAAGTTATGGGACAAAAAACAAAATTTCTTTCTTTTGGGTTTCTTTGGGCTTTTTCTTTTGAATATATTTTTGTAAAAAAAAGTATCTTTGACTTTAAAAAGTTATATTTAGATAGGAAATTTAACCAGGTACAATTTTTATGTAGACGTGTTTGTACCAAAAGTGCATAGAACTCACCCTAATGTAACCTGTGCCCAGGGACTAATTCACCCATTTCTCAAAAACGCACCCCTTTAAATGGTAGCACTCCGCGGTTTTTTCATATATAGAGATTCATTGACCATATGAAGTAATAAAACCCCGTTAACGTTGTAGTTCCTTTCTATAGTACATAATCAATAGCCTATTAAGACCTGATAGAAAAAGGTTTGAACTTGAATTTATGCACTTGATGATTACAAAAATGATATTTTTTACTTCTGTTTTTGAGCCTTGAAAATTGTTATCTTTGGTTCTTTTTTAAGTTTTAAATTGTTTATAACTCGAAAACGATCAACTTTATAGAAAAATTACAAAAGACGTTTTTTGTTTAGAATGATCCAAAAAATTTGAAATAATATCTGCCCGGGTCGAGTTTTTTTTTAAATTCATAAAAAAATGTCATTTTGTAACTATTAATTAATTAATTATAGTTAGAACAAAATTAGATCGGGCAACCCTTGTGTTTGTTTGTAATTGTTAACATGCTAAGTTACATATCCAATAATTTTTATCCATTAAACAGATCGGTGCAAATCGAACTTATATCGGATCCTCTACTATCTGTTTCTCGCTCTCTGTTTGACGTCTCTGTATGTCAGGCCAATTCTTTCAATATCTCTTGTTAAGTTCTTCTCCAGCTATTATCGGGTCTTCCTCTTCTTCTTCCGTCTGGTTGGTATTCGAGTGCCTGTCTGGTTAAAGTATTTTTGGTCTTTCTTTTTTCTTTTGTTCTCCGTAGTTCTACGTTTGTTATTTTATCAGACCAGAATATTTTTAGGATTTTTCTCCACGATTTATGTATACAGGTTTGTAATGTTTTGGTAGTTGTTTCTTCCTGTTTCCAAGACTCTGCATCATACAATAATCTACTCTTAATTCTGATATATCGCGTGTGTTAAAGATTTTCTTTAAGGCGTTATATGCATGTTGTATCTTTACTATTCTTTTTTCTACATCGTGTTATATTACCGCCTTTTTTTTTCATGATTGATCCCAGATAATGTAAAGTTGTACTTCCTCTGTATAAACATTTTAAATTTCTTTGCAACACGAAAATGCAGCAGCTGCATAATACTCTGGTTAAATCGGAAAGTGCAGGAAGAGTCTATACCGGTTTCGGAGGTTTTTCCCCCTCATCAGTAGTCCCATATCCTCTTCTCTCCGACTTCTCCACGTATCATACTTTGGGCCCTTCCGAATTGCAAACAAAGAAATGTCACGGATGAACTAGAGCCATCTACCGAAAACAAAGTAAGTTATCAATCGAAGTAGCACAGAAAACGACAATAAATATCGTTCCCATACCACCAGATTGACAACAGGGAATACTTTCTTTGGTTACAACCTCCCGAGATTTTCAAAAATTGTAAATCATACAGGATGCCGAGGAAATTAAGATGAGAGAATTTTAAATAATTCACAACTCATCTGCTCAGCGTGGTAAAAGTTCCAACAAGAAAGATTCCTTAATACTCGGAACAAAAGAGTAAATGAATTAAAAATGTATAAACGTTTTAAATTTCTTTGCAACACGAAAATGCAGCAGCTGCATAATACTCTGGTTAAATCGGAAAGTGCAGGAAGAGTCTATACCGGTTTCGGAGGTTTTTTCCCCCTCATCAGTAGTCCCATATCCTCTTCTCTCCGACTTCTCCACGTATCATACTTTGGGCCCTTCCGAATTGCAAAGAAAGAAATGTCACGGAAGAACTAGAGCCATCTAGCCATCTGTACTACTTCTATTGATAACTTACTTTGTTTTTCGGTAGATGGCTCTAGTTCATCTGTGACATTTCTTTCTTTGCAATTCGGAAGGGCCCAAAGTATGATACGTGGAGAAGTCGGAGAGAAGAGGATATGGGACTACTGATGAGGGGGAGAAGACCTCCGAAATCGATATAGACTCGTCCTTCACTCTCCGATTTAACCAGAGTATTATGCAGCTGCTGCATTTTCGTGTTGCAAAGAAATTGAAAGTGTTCATACATTTTTAATTCATTTACTCTTTTGTAGGAGTATTAAGGAATCTTTCTTGTTGGAACTTTTACCACGCTGAGCAGATAAGTTGTGAATTACTTAAAATTCTCTCATCTTAATTTCCTCGGCATCCTGTTTGATTTACAAATTTTGAAAATCTCAGGAGGTGTAACCAAAGAAAGTATTCCACCTGTTGTCAATCTGGTGGTATGGGAACGATATTTATTGTCGTTTTCTGTGCTACTTAGATTGATAACTTACTTTGTTTTTCGGTAGATGGCTCTAGTTCATCCGTGACATTTCTTTCTTTGCAATTTGGAAGGGCCCAAAGTATGATACGTGGAGAAGTCGGAGAGAAGAGGATATGGGATTACTGATGAGGGGGAAAAGACCTCCGAAACCGGTATATACTCTTCCTGCACTCTCCGATTTAACCAGAGTATTATGCAGCTGCTGCATTTTCGTGTTGCAAAGAAATTGAAAATATTTATACATTTTTAATTCATTTACTCTTTTGTATGAGTATTAAGGATGACAGAAGAAATTCTTAATTTAATGGATGAGAGACGTGCCTATAAGAACAAAAACAAACAACAATATGATGCAATAAATCGAACCATAAAGAGAATGATCAAAGAGGAAAAAGAAAAGTGGCTGTCAGAACAAGCAAGGATATTGAGGAATGTGAGAGAAAGTACGATAGTTTCGGCATGCATAAGAAGATTAGAGAAATGACTGGTACAAAGAAGAAGACTCATAGTGGAATGGTGAATGATTCAGAAGGCAAGATTATAATAGATTTCAAACAAAAACTCACAAGATGGAAAGAATATGTAAAAGAACTTTTTGACGACGAAAGAGAATTAATAACAGTGAAACGAGAAGAAATGAAGGGTTTAATGATACTTAAACAAGAACTGGAATATGCTTTAAAAAACACCAAGGATGGTAAGACACCAGGGCCTGATGAAATACCGGTTGAAGTATTAAAACTTATTGATGGAGAAGTGATGAACATGATACTAGAGTTATTTAACAACATATATGATACTGGAATAATACCACAAGACTGGTTAAGGTCCACATTCCTTTTTAATACCTAAAAAATCAAATGTAAAAGAGTGCTCGGATTACAGAACGATTGCCTTGATGAGTCATATGCTTAAAGTTTTTCTAAAAATCATTCATAATAGAATTTTCCGCAAACTTGAAGAAGATATAAGTGAAACACAAATGGGCTTCAGGAACGGCCTTGGTACGAGGGAAGCGCTCTTTGGTGTGGGCGTACTATTTCAACGGTGTTTGGATATCAATCAGGATGTATACGCCTGCTTTATAGACTTTGAGAAGGCCTTCGATAGAGTCCGACACGACCGACTGAGACAACTTCTAATCGAAAAGAACATTGATGGAAAAGATATTAGAATAATAACTAATTTGTATTGGAATCAAACAGCACAAGTCAAGGTAGATGATGAAATGACCGAGGAGATCAAAATATGTAGAGGAGTAAGACAGGGGTGTATTCTGTCTCCTCTTTTGTTTAATTTTTATAGGGAAGTCATATTTAAAGAAGCTCTGTCGGACGTTGGTTGTGGTGTAGTGATCAACGGAAATACAATCAACAATTTGAGATACGCTGACGACACAGTGATATTAGCAGACAATCTTACAGATCTGCAACGACTGATGGAACGCACTAACCACTACTGCAACAGCTACGGACTTACATTAAACCTCAAAAAAACTAAATGGATGGTAATAACAAAAGATCCACACGCCAGGAATGATTTGGTTGTCAATAACACGGTCATAGAAAGGGTATCCTCCTATAAATACCTTGGAGCTTGTCTGGATCATACAGGCGATCAAACAAAAGAAATAAGAGCAAGAATAGAAATAGCTAGATCAGCATTTAACAAGATGAAAAGATTTCTCTGTAGTCGTGACATAAATCTTGATCTGAGAGTGCGTATGCTGCGGTGTTATATCTTCTCCACTTTATTATACGGAGTTGAGTCATGGACCATCAAGATGGGCAGCATTAAAAACATTGAAGCTTTTGAGATGTGGTGTTACCGTAGAATGCTACGTGTATCTTGGGTGGACCACGTGACGAATGCCGAAATTTTACGTCGGATCGGAAAAGGATGTGAAGTTGTACTTACTGTGAAAAGAAGAAAGCTTGAATACTTTGGCCATGTTATGAGAGGTGACAAATACTCGCTGCTGAGACTGATCATTCAGGGTAAAATCAGGGGTAAGAGAAGTATCGGTAGGCGCAGAATATCTTGGTTAAGAAATCTGAGGGAATGGTTCGGCTGCAGTTCCATCGACCTATTTAGGGCAGCCGCCAGTAAAATAAGAATAGCTGTGATGATTTCCAACCTCCGATAGGAGACGGACTTAAAGAAGAAGAAGAAGAAGAAGAATGAGTATTAAGGAATCTTTCTTGTTGGAACTTTTACCACGCTGAGCAGATGAGTTGTGAATTACTTAAAATTCTCTCATCTTAATTTCCTCGGCATCCTGTATGATTTATAAATTTTGAAAATCTCAGGAGGTGTAACCAAAGAAAGTATTCCACCTGTTGTCAATCTGGTGGTATGGGAACGATATTTATTGTCGTTTTGTGTTCTACTTCAATTGATAACTTACTTTGTTCTACTTCCTCTATTTGTCTTCCATTTATTTTAATTTTAGTTTCTTGGCTGTGGTTTTTTATGAGTTTCGTTTTTCATGTATTTATCTTAAGGCCCATTACGTTGGAGTATTTTGCAAGCTATTCGATCTTCCTCTGCATATGCGTTTATTCTTCTGTATAAATATCGTATGCGAACTCCTAGTCCTCCAATAGTCCTCCAAGTTCTACCTAATATCTGTTTTTTATCTCTTGCTTTCTTCATGATGCAATCGGTTAAGATAAAAATAGTGTCGGAGATAGTACATATCCTTGTTTAACTCCGCTCTGTATAGCTATATCTGCTACCATTTTTCCCGCATATGCCCTGTAGAATAATCTGATCAGGTTAATGTATTTTATCGGTAGTCCATATAGTTACATAAATATTGTGTATTTTGTATAATATTTCAACTAATTGTCTTCATTTTAGTACAAGAGTGAATAAAAGGGAAGAAGCCAACCTTATGTCGTACATCGAAGCTACTAATGCAGAAAAATGGATAGAAACAGCGTATGATGCTGAAGGTCCTCTATATTGGATAACGATGTCCATTTTACTTCACTCCAGACAACAGTGGCAAGCACATCGGCTTTCTCACTTCAAACGGTTAATGGTTTTGGCACAAGTGCGACATTGTCAACCGTCCGGACCTGTCAAAACTGTATCAGACAAATCAGTAAAAGATTATAATATCTATAAACCGTACTTGTTGTTCTTTGGGCTTATCGATGGAATCTATAACCATTTCTTCAAGGTAAGTTAAAAGAAAATATACAGGGTGAGGCAGATAAAGGTCCAATTAAAAATATCTCGAGAACTAAAGGTAACAGTCACAAAAATTGGAATAAAGGGTTTTTGAAGAGTTAACTGTTTCATGAAAATATTTTCATCTATTTGGTACTTCCCGTTTTACCGGAATGTCCTCGTAATCTAATTGTCTAGTCCATCGAAACCGTTCTATACGAAATTACACAAAAATCAGTTAAAAAATTAATGCACTGCCTTAATTTGTTTGAATTTAAACTATTTTAAATAATTATTATAAAATAATGTCACATTTGACGTTATATTTATGCAGACACATATTTCCACCATACCTACTTCATTCGACGTATCTTCCTGAGGTTGCTAAATCCTTATTGGTTAATTGATAATTATAAAATGTTTATTAAGAATAAAATTGTAAAATACAACAGTTGTAACAGTCATAATTTAATTTTCTATACGATAATTATGTATAATAACTGTCTTACAGGTTATATATTTGTCTACATTTACAGATGTAAACAGAAGATATAAAGTTACTCAGAATGAGGTAGTCATTTGTAGAATACTAAATTTAAAGTTCAAAAATAGTGTGTTAAATTAGCGAATTTTCCAGATTTCTCGGACATGAGATCTTAAATCTCATTTAAATGTTTAATTAAATTAAAGTTCTTATTAAATCGGTTCTTTTTTGAAAAGTAATATCAAATCTAATATCTCAAATAAAACAATCTCATCGAAACATGCTATAATTATATTTTTACTGGAATGTAACGGTACTGTGCAGAAAAGAACTTTCCGGCACAGAAACGTCACTTTTCTGCACACGAATGTCATATATCATATACTGTGAGAAAATGTCAAATTTCTTAACATAAAACTGTGCAGTAAACATAGAGGTATATATTAACATAGAGTGAGCTACCCTCCGCGCTTCTTGGCGACAAGATCTCTTGGCCTGGTTTGCGGTATCTCTTTCTAGCACATAGTATCAAGAAACTAAGATGACGTTAAGTGTGAGTATAGGCACGGAAGGGGAGGACTACTGTCACAGCTTTACTATGCGTAAGAGTGAAACAGCACTAAGCCAAAGAAAAAAGATGGGGTCGTCACTTCGCTCTGAATGACACTATGTCTATGATAATATATGTCTATGGCAGAAAAGTGCATTTTGAATAGGGGTTCTAGAAAAAATGTTCATTTATTCTAGTTATTAGTTAGGCATTATTCTCGTTGAATATTATTTAGAAGTTTTTCTTTTTTTTTTAGAATGTGGGAGGTCCAGACGAACAATGGTCAACCAACTTAGCAGACTACATTCGCCACAATGATGAAGCTTTGATGAAATCTTCAGAAAAGCTCTTGGCTGATTATACAGATGAATTTTTACCTTGTACTTCCTTTTCAGAATTCTGTGATGTGGCAGGTAAATATTTAATATACCTCATTTTAGTCTATAGCATTACGCTGTAATTACTATTTTCTGCTAACTTTAATTCTTATTTTTTAATAACCTTTCGCAAAACGAAATGACAAAATTCACATGTAAATACAGGGCAGATGTTAAACGAAACGTTGAACAGATTGTATAAGCTTTCAAAGAAACATTTCTTAATTGATTACGATGTCCCAGCCTCCTAATGTCAAAAATTCTTAAAATCCATAAAGCTTGTCGATTTATGGCTGTCTCTGTTTTTATCTAAGAAACCGCAGATCATTTAACATAACAGTTGGGGGTTCGTTTCGAGCCGGTCAGTTTTCTACCAGCGTCTGCATAAGGCACACCCTTCGAGCGTCGGTATTATTTAGGTCAACAACACACTGCTTGTTTACACATAATAAATAGAATATTATTACCGTTAGTTGTTTATTTATTTTTATTACATTTATTTCAATTAAATTCCGCAACTCACCCATCGGAATAAGTCTAGTCACAACATAGAGGGTCCCCCAAATGTTTGATAGTTATTTGGTTTTTTTTTGTTGAAAAAATGAACATATTTACTCGCAAATAACTCGAAAAGTATTGACTTAGTGAGAAAACTGTATAGAACAAAAGTTGCTTAGAATTAATCAGTTTATCCAATTCCGGACTTATTTTAAAGGATTCTTTTTTCACCTCCGAAACGGGGTGAAACTCACCCCCAAGGTAAAAGCACACATCGGCACAATATCACTTGTTTTGTTTGACATCTTAGCTACGTGCATGCCAAATTTCATGTCATTCCAAGTGATTTTTTTAAATTTACAGCAAAAACCGTGAGTAAACGTACTACAAACCGTTATTTTTGCAATAATTTATTAATAACAAAGTCGGAACGTGGTTTAACCTATCACGACTAGTGACAATCGATTTAGCGTATAAAAATACTATGAGAAAGACTACAAACTTGCTGTAGATAACGCATTTCGAGCTTTTCTGCGAATAAACAATTATTTTGTTATTAACAAAATAAGAACACATTTTGAGTAATCGCGACTAGTCGCATTCGATTCAGCGACCAAAAATACACCAGAGAAGACCTTAACACTATAAATTTATTTACAGGGCTTCTAATAATTCCTGAAAAACACCTTATTTTACCCCGCGGGCCCACGGGACCCCCTATGTTGCGACTAGACTATTTAGGCGATAACAACAATAGAACCAAATAATATGCAACCAATTTTTTCTTTACTTTTCGTTAGTGTAATTAGCAAACTTGTTTTGAGTTTTTACCTTTTTTTTTGTCATTATTCAGGCCTCGCATCCATAAATCACTACAGGTCTAATTACTGTTCTGTAAATTATTGTTTTAGTTTTTCTGTTTAATAATTTCTATACCATAATAATATGAAATGAATGGCTGGTAACCCTTCCAAAAAGAATAATGTCAAGAGTTGCTTTGATATAATAAGTTTGGTGAGTCACGCACTGAAAATCCTGCTATATAAAAGTGATTATATTCAGAAAACTAGATAGACATCAGCGATTTACAATTTGGATTTCGTAAAGGCCTATGAACAAGGGAGGCACTATTCGCATTTAACGTCCTGTCACAAAGATGTCTAGATATGAATCAAGAACTTTACGTGTGTTTTTTAGACTATAATAAGGCTTTTGGTAGGGATAGACATGACCAACTGATTGAAGCATTAGAAAAAGAAGATTAGACCCCACAGATATACATAAGACTTAATTCAAACTAAGGCCACACCTACATTGGATCCGTATTTCTCCGATCCGACGACGTCGGATTAAGAATCCGTTTTTCTCCGATCCGATCCGATATCGACCGACGTCGAACTGCTTCTCTGCTACTCTGCTGTAGCTTCTCCTATCAATCGCCCGATTTACGGATCCAATGTAGGTACAGCGATTTAATACCATGAGTTTATTTTTTAATCCGACGTCGGCCGACGTCGGATCTGATCGGAGAAAAACGGATCCAATGTAGGGGCGGCCTTATACGATGGCCAAAAAGCATTAGTGAGAATAGAAGACATAACATCAGAAAAAATAGAAATACAAAGAGGTGTTCGACTAGGGTGTATACTTTCACCAATAATATTTAATATATAATCGGAAGACATATTAAGTAAGGCAATGGATGAACAAAACGTAGGCATTAGAATTAATGGTATGATCATATCGATGCTTCAGAAGTCAAACGGTGTAAGTCAAGTTCTCCCTAAAAATGACTTATGAGATGTAACACCAAAGAATACACCAACGAAAAATAGCTGGTCCTTATTTTTATTCATGAATAACATACTTATATTATGATCAATAAAGGGGATATACACTGGGGTGCAAAATTAACCGGACACCTTAAAAATGGGTCATTTTTGATGTCTAGAATTTCCTAAACCTGTTGTCCGATTTAAGTGATTTTTTAATATGGTATTGCCTTATCCTTTAACAATATCGCTGTAATAATATTGTTGCTAAACAGTTAATTTTCATTGTATACCGGGTGTACCAATAAAGCTGTGTTTTTTTTCTCAAAATTCACATCACCATGTGGAATATTCTACCATCTATAAAATACTCAAAATAAAACCCAACTATAGCCTCATGTTTTTTAACATTATGTTTTTCATCAATACAGGGTGTTTTCAAATAAGTATGGCAAACTTTCAACTACATGAAAAAATAATGACAGTTTGCTTTATAAACCTATGTCCGCAAATGCTTCGTTTTGGAGATAGAGGGTGTTGAAATTTTTCTTACAAACTGACCATTTATTTATTACTTTAAAACCGGTTGAGATATGCAAATGAAATTTGGTGGGTTTTAAGACGTAGTTATTGCACATTTTTGACATACAAGTAGGAATTTAATTTTCACCATTGGCGCGCATACGGGTAATATGAAGGTTCATATTACCTGTACGTGGGCCAATGTTGAATATTAAATTCTTAATTGTATGTCAAAAAATGTGCAATAACTACGTGTTAAAACCCACCAAATTTAATTTGCATATCTCAAACTGTTTTAAAGCAATAAATAAATCGTCAGTTTGTAAGAAAAATTTCAACATCCCCTATCTCGAAAACGAAGCATTTGCGGACATACCGTTTATAAAGCAATTTGTCATTATTTTTTCATGCAGAATTACCCCCTAAAGTTTGCCATACTTATTTAAAAACACCCTGTATTGATGAAAAACATGGCTAGTTGTTAAAGTACCTAACTTTTTTTTGGCCAATGTAAGCGAATGAATCAACAAACAAAATGTTGGGAAAACATGTGGCTATAGTCGGATTTTAATTTCAGTATTTTATAAATGCTTGAATATTCCACAGGGTGATGCGAACTTTGAGAAAAAACATAGTTTGATTGGCGGTATACAATAAAAATTTAACTGTTTAGCAACAATACTATTATAGCGATATTGTTAAAGAATAAGGCTATAATATATTATAAAATCACTTAAATCGGACATCAGGTTTACGAAATTCGAGACATAAAAAATAATCCATTTTTAAGGGTTCGGTTAATTTTGCACCTCAGTGTATTTATTTTTAATGGCTTCTCATTTTTTTGCAACTATTTTCACAAACATCTTATTATCTCATTTCAAACATTTATTGACTTACACTCCAATATAACTTGAGATACGCTGATGATACAGTTCTTTTAGCCGAATCACATGAAGACCTACATGTGTGAATCACATTGAAGACCTATAGAAAAATACGACTGCTGAGATGCTGTGCTGTTTGTATTATACTACAGGTTGGAAGCATGGACACTGAAGAAAATTGACGCGAGGAAACTGGAGGCATTCGAGATGTGGATGTACTGAAGATCTCATGGGTAGATAGGATAACCAACGCAGAGGTAATGAGAGGTATGCATAAGGAAAGAGAAGTACTTCTAACAATTAAGAGAAGAAAACTGAGATATAAGAGACATGTGATGAGAGGAGATAAATATCTAATACTCCAGGTCATTATGCAAGAAAAATCCGGGGAAAAGGATCCGTAGGAAGAAGACGTAACTCATGGCTCATGGCTGAAGAATCTTAGGAAATGGTTTGCATGTAGTAACAATTGTTACTACAAGAGGCGTAGGTTTACTGTTCTCTGCCCCAAGTGACGAATCTCCGAGAGTTAGTCCTCGCACTGTTACTGACGTTATGGAGTAGGTGCCTAGCGACATCTGCTAAATGAAAGTCGAAAGTTTTTCAACCTAATAAAAATATTTAAAAATATTTTTAAAAGATATTTAATTGAAAAACTTATTGGACCATTTTCCTGGTGACACCTCCATGGCTTCTAAACCTACGCCTCTCTGATAATGCCTCGCAACAAGAGGCGAATATCGTTGATTTAGCGTGTTGGTTTGCGCTCTCTGTACTTAGTGAAAAATAAGACAGTTTTGCCTTCGCATTGCAACAATAAAAGTGGTATACATTTTTATTTTTCTATTAGTATTACTCCTATAGAGTAACTAGGCCCATTTTCCATTGGAATTGACCAAGCTGTAGACGGGGTTGTGAATTGCAACTTTTAGAATTCCCTCTTGTCTTCACTGCAGCATCCATCTGGCTTGCAATTTTTAGAAGCCATGGAGGTGTCACCAGGAAAATGGTCCAATAAGTTTTTCAATTAAATATCTTTTAAAAATATTTTTATTAGGTTGAAAAACTTTGACTTTCCTTTAAAAAAAATAGATTTTTAGAAAACGCAGCCTCGTTCAACTCTAAATTTTCTATTCTTTTCTGACATGACACTTTCACTAGACAAAAAAACATAACGAATAAAATGGTACTCGAACTGCCTATTGAAATTCGATGGTCTATAATAAAATATATCTTATTGATTCCTAATTTCTAATAATTCTTTTTTTGTTCCAGGTTTACTCGACATTATAACCACGCCGGATAGGTATTTAAGTGACCTGCTGAATGGATTACCTTAATGTGTATAAAATGTTTCCGAATTTTAAAATGTAAACAAAGGCTGTACACTGTTTTTACTAATCGCTTGCTGCTAGGTTGTAATCTAAATAAATGTAGTATATATTTGCTTGTTGTTGGAGTTTTAGAAAAACTAAATTATTGTAATTACGATTGATTAATTATTATTTGAATTAAATTTTAATTTATACTTACGACTTTTTTTGTCAAACCTGCAAAAAAATATAATCCAAGTTTATGCTCTCGCTGCTGAAGAAGATAAATAGAAATCCTAACAAAGAGGATGGGACATCTCGGTGGGGCCATTTCGGCGTCGAGCCAAGTTGACGTCAGCCGTTTCGGCGTCGAAATTAATTAGTGACGTTACAGGTTGCTTCTCTATGTTCTTCTTCCTACTTTATAAATAGGCTCAATGCCTGTTTTACTTTAGGGAACTTGCATAAAATTTTAAATTCCAAAAAAATGTTATAAATCACAATAGAACATAATTTAAAACATGTATTAAAAATAAAAATGTTGTGTTTGTCTTTCGTTTGGCCCCTAAAGACGATTAAAAATTCAAATTATACCAGCCAGCCCAAAACGCGTCGTGACGTCATCCAGTTATGTGTTTATATTTTGCACCAACAAAGTAAACAAAATTGTATATAATTTTAAATTAGACATTATAAACGTCAGTAGAAAATACAGTTATGTGACGTCACAAGTGTTTTTGATCGTTTGAACTATTCATAGAAAACTTGTACTTTTACAAAATGGTTTTATTGTTGATAGTAAACCTTCTTTCCTTTCCTTCAAAAACTGTATCAAACTCCAATGTCAACAAACTGGTATATATTATTACAATGACATACAATAAATGTCATTAGAATATAAATATTTTTCTCTTATTCCGCGACGATGAGCTGGCCAAATACCCAAGTAGGTGGAGGCCAATAAACTAAAGAAGGAGAAGAAGAATATACCTAACTATAACCATAATCATAACTATATAATAAAACTATGTGACGTCACGGGTCGTTTGAACTATTTTATACCGCAGAAGACTTTAAATTTGTATTTCTAAGTTATTACGAGTTTTGAAGCGTGAACTTTTGGAAATCTCATTTTTAAACAAAACTGAACATTATTATGTAATAATACAATAATAATATAATAATAATAATAATAATAACCTGTGGGAGTTTTTTGTCAGTTCTTCTATCAGGCGCGGCCCCCTGCGAATGGGGGATGCTTTCTGGGTATTCGTAGCGCCAATACCCAGAGAGTAGCAGGAATACTTGCCGTGGAACAAAAACTGACACCTGGCAGTAGGTATAAAATGCACACCCATGAGAATGGAGAATAATAATTTGTGTTTAGGATCGCTGCCTGGGGATCGCCAGGGCACGTCTGGAGCCGGCGCTGGACGTGACAGCATGCGGGACGTCGGTGGCAGGGTGTTGAGGAGGCGGGCCCCTGTCATACAATCAGCTACAGCCCAACCACAACCACAAGCGAGCCAAATAACAACAAGAGCTCCACCCGCCGAAGGTGCTGCGCTGGATCATCAGCCGGCGCTCACTCAAGCGGGACGACCGAGGCAGCGCATGAAATGGACTGTGTCCATCAACGAAAGCATTTTGCGCTTCTATTATAAGGTGACAAACCTCGGTCAAGAAACGATCGGCTACAGACAACAGCTGTATGCCGAATTTTGCAGGGAGTACCCAGATATTCAAGTATCGGAGCAAAGAGTATCAGATCAATACCGGGTAATCATAAGAAATAATCTTATCCCAGAGACTAGACGCGATGCCATCAAAAGCGAAGTCGAACGGGAGATTAATAACCAAGAGCTAGTTTTAGATCAAGTCCCTAATGAAATCCTTGAGGAGCAGATTCCTGAGATTCCCATACCAGAAACTCAACCTGACAATACACAGCTGGAAAACAACGAGTTGCGCGATAGTCTAGAAAACGAAATGGCTCGTGCCGTACAAGAGTTTAATGGAACAAATCCACTTAGCAGACCACCGCTACCACGAATAAACTCTTGTAAGAAACTAGGTGCGCTGTTACAAATTGTGAACACCGAAGTCCTACCCAATTATATCGTAGAAGCCCACACATTGGAATATCTGCATATGCTAATCTACTGTGCAGCAACAGCAATTGCCAATGTAATGGGCGTTAAGATCAGAACACGACGGGGTACTAATAACGGAAGGACTGGTAACAGAATTGCACCATGGGAAAAAAGACTTCTCGGAAAAATTGAATTACTGCGTAGGGATATTGGTCAAGTCACAGAATATATAAGAGGTGTAACAAGTAGAAAAGTCATTAAGAGAGCTGAAGAAATAATGCGGAGCACTGCAAGACACTCGAGATACGATCCAGAAAATAACACAGCCCAACAGTGTCTGGATACATTAAAACAAAAACTCTCCGTCTATTCAGGACGATTAAGAAGGTATAAAGTTAGTAGCAACCGAAAATGTGACAATGCACTTTTTGAGAACTCTGAGAAGGCGTTTTACCGAAAACTCAATTCCACCGTAGAAAGTGTCGACAAGTCTTACCCAAGCCAAGAAGAAATTCATGAGTTTTGGGGAAATCAACTTTCCACACCAGCTGCTTTTAACAACAATGCTGGCTGGATAGAAGATACGACGCACAACTGTCACCACTACGTCGCTGCTAACTACGAACCATTCACGACTGAAGAAGTCTCAAATGTCATCAAAGAGCTTCATAACTGGAAATCTCCTGGACCAGACGGAGTTCAGAACTTCTGGCTTAAAAAGTTTTGGAGTATTCATGAGTGCTTATCAACATTAATTAATCATGTTATTTCTAATCCGCAGGAATTACCATCATTTCTAACTCAGGGAACTACTTATTTAATACCCAAGGATCAAAATAACACCCAAGATCCATCCAAGTACCGCCCAATTACTTGCCTTCCAACTTTGTATAAATTGGTCACATCCTGTGTAACCCGGCGTATCTACCAACACTGTGCTCTAAACAATATCATAGAGCCTCAACAGAAAGGATGCGCTAAGGGTTCCATGGGCTGCAAAGAACAGCTTATCATCGACTCAGTCATTTCTAACCAGGCATTCACTAAAAAAAGGAATCTTTTTACTGCTTTTATTGACTATAAAAAGGCCTTTGATTCAGTACCGCATGAATGGCTAATAGATATTTTGAAAATATACAAGGTCGATGATAACATAGTGACCTTTTTAAGGCATATAATGAGAGATTGGAAGACTAAAATTCACCTCCAAATACCTGGTGAAAACAATATTGAAACCGAAAATATCGCAATCAACCGGGGCCTGTTTCAAGGAGACTCGTTGAGTCCACTGTGGTTCTGTTTAGCTTTGAACCCCCTTTCCCAGCTATTAAACTCCACAGACTCAGGTTTTAGCATTAAAAGCAATAATACTGTAGTAGCGAAGCTCAATCATCTGTTGTATATGGATGATTTGAAATTAATGGCTTCCACTCGAGAACACCTAGAAGAGATGCTAAAAACTGTAGAAACATTCTCTAATGATATTAGTATGCAGTTCGGTCTAGACAAGTGCCGTGTTTTGAATATAGTCAAAGGAAAGGTACAGCCCGGTGGATTCGATATGCAAAATGGCCAGAACATCGAGGCCATGGGCGATAACGATATGTACAAATATCTTGGAGTAAAGCAGGCGCGGAAAATTGACCATAAGCAAATGAAGACTGAGATAACTACTGAGTTTATAAGAAGGGTTAAACAGCTGCTTCGTTCACAGCTTAACAGTAAAAATTTGTTTAAGGCACTGAACACCTACGCTTGTTCCGCGCTTAGCTATTCATTTGGTATTGTTAAGTGGACAAAAACGGATATAGAAAATCTTCAGCGAAAAGTACGAACACACCTCACAAAGGCACAAAAACACCACCCTAAAAGTGCAGTAGAACGAACGACATTACCCCGGTATTTAGGAGGAAGAGGACTTATGGATATAGGTGAGCAATTAGATAAACAGATTGCTAATTTAAGAACTTATTTTCAGATGCAGGCTGAGACATCTACTCTACACCGCGCAATTTGCGCAGTAGATGACACAACACCGATCAAACTGAGGGAACCAGAAATGCGCATAAACCACCTTACTAAGGATGAAAAACTGCGCACCTGGATGGGTAAACCTCTGCACGGGCGACATCCCAATGAAGTTAGCCAAGACTATGTCGACAATATAGCGTCGAACTATTGGTTGACATCAGGAAAGATGTTCCCTGAAACGGAGGGTTCATTACTGGCCATTCAGGATCAGGTTATACCAACCAGAAATTACCTGAAATATATCGTCAAAGACCCTCAGGTTCAAAACGACAGATGCCGATATGGATGTCAAGCCCAAGAAACCATCCAACATATTACAGGGGGCTGCCAGGCATTTGCTGCAACTGAATATAAGGAACGGCATGACGCAGTGGGAAAAATCCTTCATCAAGAGATAGCTAACAAGTTGGGACTTCTCCAAACGGACCATCTCCCATATTATCAATACGTTCCTGAGAGTATGCTTGAGGATGGCAACTACAAGCTATACTGGGACCGCAGTGTGCTCACAGACCAAACAGTGGCACATAATAGACCAGATCTCGTACTAGTTAATAAATTAACAAGACAAACAACACTAATTGATGTGGCGATACCTAACAACAATAATCTACGTAGTAAATTTACTGAAAAGATCGCCAAGTATAGAGATCTGGAAATTCAAATACGGAGACAGTGGAGAATGCAAAGTACCCAGACGATACCTATTGTTATATCTACTACTGGAGTCATTCCGAAGACCCTCCTCGAAAGCATAAAAAAGCTGGGTCTCAATGAACATCTTTATAAGACTATGCAGAAAGCTGTACTACTTGCGACGGCCAGAAGTGTACGAAAATTTTTGGGAGATACACCTGCATTCCAAGTCACCTAGGGCTCGATAACACGGAAAGAGTCCCACCAGAGCTCAATCCTTTTGATACCGCAGGTATCTGGGATGAGTCAATTTTCCCCTTAGAGGGAGTGTGAGCCGTATGGCTAAATCTGGATAATAATAATAATAATATAATAATAATATTATTATTATGTAATAGCCTGGTAAAGAGACAGTGGAGGTCGATTTAAATCCGCTCCGCAAAAAAACTTCAAATACTGAAGCTTTGCGAGCAGAAAAATCACCAAATTATTTGCAAAGTGTAAATAAGTGAGTTAAGAAATTTACAGTGTAAATTTAAAAAGAATATTGAAAGTAAGATCCATACATTATTAATCTAACCTAGTTTTAATAAAATTATATTTTAACTACTAACAGTAAAATAATTACAGTCATAGTCAAGTTTTTTGGCACTGATAAGAAGTCAAGGTCCTATGGGTGGACTAGCCGAAGCTGCTTTCAGCAGTGGTAATTACTAATAAATTGATTTAATTATAATTAAGGTACTTCGGTATCTATCTATCGAAAAATACAGAGTCGGCTTTCTGAACGAAAACAAGAAGATATTGAAGAATAAGAAGATATTGAAGAATAAGAAGATATCGAAGAATAAGAAGATATTGAAGATAAGAAGAAGACATTGTTGATAAATCTAATTTATTCAAGTGAACATTAATTGTTGATATAAATAAATAAATAAGATATTAAATGGTATTTAAATAGTTTTATAATTAAAGTAAAAAAAATTGAATAATATATAAATATTTTGTAATTAAAGTAAAAAATTTAATTAATTTGATTTAATCAAGTAGGTTTTAATTTGATTTAATATTTGTATTTATAAATACATATCTACTTTAATAATTTGAATAGGAAGAAAGATGGCGGATGGTAATGATAGCATTAATGAGGACGGTAAAAGAAAAAGCAAAGAGGAGCCAGATATATTTAGCAGGAGTAGAAAAGTGAACCGAACACCAGACAGGTCGAAACCATCAACGAATGAAACCAGCAGCCAGAACGAAATGATGGAACTAATGAGACAATTAGCAAGCGATAACAAAAAGAAAAACAAGGACCTGGAAGATATAAAAAATACAATGGGTAATATGATTGAGGAACTAAAAGAAATTAGGAAGGAAAATAATGAATACAAATTGCAAATGAAAGAAATAATAAGAGAAAATGAAAATCTAAAGAAAGAAATGGCTACGATGAAACAAAAAATAGATAAAATAGAAATAACCTTGGAAGCATGTCAGAAAGAAAAGAAGAAAAATAACCTAATAATGAGAGGCTTACCACTAGACACAATAGGAACAGAGCAAATAGAGAACTTCATAGAAGCAAAAATGGGAGTAAAATCAGAAATAAATAGGGTACAAAAGATAAATGAAACAATGTGTGTTATAGAATGTAAAAAATTCGAAGATAAAATGAAAATACTGAAAGCCAAGGGTAAACTAATGAGCTATAAACAACATAGAGTATATATAGAATGTGACCTAACATTAAAAGAGATAGAAATACAAAGAAACCTTAGGAAGATAGCAGCAGAGGAAAAGACTAATGGGAAAAGGACAAAAATTGGATATGGATTCATAATTATTGAAGACATTAAGTGGAAATGGAACCAAAAAACAAGCCGGATAGAAAAAGTAACATACAATACAGAACCAACTTGTTCAAAAAACTAGCTGTAGAAAACACAATGATGGACCGAGAAACAAAACAGGCAAAGAACAGGGACATGACCAGATTTAAAGATAATAACACAAACGTAAGGAAAAACAAATTGAAGTACAACTTAAACATAGAAAAGAACAGAACAATTTTGAAAATGGCATCATGGAATGTAAGAGGTATAAATGGGAAAGAAATAGAACTGGGGGAAGAAATTAGAGATAAGAACATTGAAATAGTAGCTATAACAGAGACAAAGAAAAAAGGAAGAGGATCAATAATATTAGAAAACGGAATGTTACTAATATACAGTGGAGTGGAAGAAACGAAGAGAGCTCAGGCAGGAGTAGCGTGCCTGATTAAGAAGGATAGTATCAACAAAGTAAAAAATTGGATATATTACAACGAACGTATACTAAGAGTAGACATATATATGGATACAGAGGAAACCAATACAAACCTAATCATATGCTATGGACCAGATGAAGACGCAACAAAAAACGAAAATAATGAGTTCTGGGACAAATTACAAGAAGTGATAAATGATTGTACAGAGAAAATGGTGATCACAGGAGACATGAACAGTAGAGTGGGGAAAGAAGCAGAAAAATGGAACAATGTCATCGGACCGTATGGGGAGGAAAAAATAAACAAAAATGGAAAATTACTACTTGAATTCTGTCTAGACAATAACCTGGTGATTATGAACACACACTTCCAACATAAAAGGATACACAAGATCACAAGAGAAGTCAAATCAAGAGACGAACAATCAATTATAGACTATACTATAGTGCAAAAAACAGAGAAGAACTGGATAAGAGACGTAAGGGTGAAAAGGAGTTATGAAATTGGTAGTGACCACTATCTACTAGAAACCACATTCAAAAGCAAAAGAAAAGAAATAAAAAGAAATGAGAACATAAACAGAGAACACAAAGAAATAATAAAAATTTATAAACTAAGGGAAGAAACAACGAAAATAAGATACACAGAAGGGCTAGAGAAAGAAATAGACAATGAACATATAATAACAGAAACAATAGAAGAAGAATGGGGAAAATTTAAAAATGCGATGATAAAAACAGCTAAATCAATATGTGGAACCACAAGAAATAACAACAGAGGGAAACGAAGGTCTTGGTGGAACGATGAAGTGAAAAGAGAAATAAAAGAAAAGAAGAAATTATGGAAAGAATACATACAAGACAAAACACAACAAAAATATGAAAATTATAAGAGAAAAAGAACAAAAGTTAAAGAGATAGTTAGGAAAGAGAAAAAGAAAAGTTGGGAAAAATTCGGAGAAAAAATGGAAGAAAACAGCACAGAAAACGTAAAATTATTTTATAGAACACTGAAAAACCTAAGAAGCAACAAAGAAACGAAACTGAAACAAATAATGAACAAGGAAGGAATAATAATAAATGACGATAAAACAATAATGGAAAGATGGAGGGAACATTTCCAGCTGTTACTGAATGGAAATCAAGTGAACACAATGGAGAAGGAAAGCCACATAAAGAGAGTATCCATAAGAAACACGGAAAATCCAGAAACTATAGAAAAAGAAGAACTAGAAGAAGCAATAAGAAAGATAAAGATTGGAAAAGCACCAGGAAGCGATGAAGTAGCACCAGAAATGATGAAATATATAGGAATAAAAGCAAAAGAAAAAGTGTTATACATATATAACCTAATATGGAAGAGAAAAGTAATACCCAGAGAATGGACAAATGCAGTAATTATACCTATATACAAAAAAGGAAACACAAGAGACTGTAAGAACTATAGAGGTATATCACTACTATGTGTAGCACCAAAAGTATACGAAACCATAATAGAAAGGAAAATCAGAAAAGAAATAGAACATAAATTAGAGGACGTACAAAGTGGATTCAGGAAAGGACACAACACACAAGACCATATATTTACCATGCAACAAGTAATAGAAAAAGCATTAAAGAAAAATAGAGAAATATACCTGAGCTTTATAGACATGGAAAAAGCCTTCGACTCAGTCAAAAGAAAAGATATATGGGAAAGCCTAAAGAAGAAGGAAGTAAGCGAAGAACTGATAGAAGCAACAAAGAGTATATACATGAAAACAACAAATACAGTAAGAATGTTAAATATACAGTCAGAACCATTTGAAACAACTCAAGGAGTTAGACAAGGGGGAAGTCTCAGCCCAGTGCTATTCATAAATGTAATAGATGAGATAGTGAAAGAATGTAAGAAAACTTTCAAGAAATACTGCATCGGTTGGAACAGAATGCAAATGATAAACGCTGAGATGTGTATATTTGCAGACGACATAGTATTAATTGCGGAAACAGCAGAAAAACTGAAATACAACTTAGAGAAATGGAACCTAGAAGCAAGCAAATACAACTTAAACGTAAACAAAGAGAAGACTCAGATAATGAAAATATCAAGGAAACAAGGGACGGAAGATCAAATAGAAATAAGGATAGACCAACATCAATTAATACAGACAAATTCATACAAATACTTAGGAACAGTAATCAACAACAAAGGAGACATAGAGGACGATCTTAACAACAGAATGGAAAACACAGGAAAACTATTCCAAGCACTAAATAGAGGATTCCTTAATAACAAAGAAATATCAACAAAGACCAAGATGACAATATACAAAACAATATATAGACCTACGGTGACATATGGAGCAGAAAATTGGATATTAAACAAAAGACACCAGAGCAGAATACAGGCAGCAGAGATGAAATACCTCAGAAGAACGATAGGAGTAAAAAGAACAGATAGAATCAGAAATGAAGAAATAAGAGAAAGACTCAAAATCAAGCCGATACTCGACTCAATCAAGAAGAAAAAATTGGCATGGTTCGGACATCTAACCCGGATGGACAATGATAGACAAGTGAAAAGAGTGTGGGAAGCCAAACCAATAGGTAAGAATAGAAGAGGAAGGCCCATCAAAGAATGGAACAGTGACATTTCGCAGATACTGCAGAGTAAGGGTAAGACTTGGCAGGAAGCAACACAGATGGCATCCAATAGGAAGGAATGGAGAAAGTTCGTTAAGAGCTAGGACAATTCAGAAGATTGTAAAATATTGTAATTTATTGAATTGTAATTTAATGAATTGTATTATAAATGGCCCTACACCGAAAGGTACTAATGGGTCTACTGATTAAGTAAGTATTATGTAATAATAAAAATGTGCAAGTTCCCTAATTGACATTGTCTGACCATCTTTTCCTCGGTCGTCCCAATGATCTTCTTCCATTTGGCGATTTGTCTCTTGTTATTCGTACTATTCTATTTTCTGTCATTCTTTCTATGTGTTGATTCCATTCCATTTTTCTTCTTACCACATCTTGCTCGTATTTCCTCACTTCTTACTTTGTCTTTGAGAGAGTATGGTTTGTTATTTTTCGTAAGACTTTCATTTCTGCCGTTTTCAGCAGTCTTTGTGTTTTCGCCGTTTCTGCTCTTGCTTCCGCTGTGTACGTCATTATCGGTCTTATTGATGATTTATATATCCTGGTTTTCGTTTCCGTTGTGAGGTATTTGTTTCTCCAGATTGTGTTGTTGAAACATCCTGCTGCTCTGTTCGCCATGTTCAGTCGGCTTTGTACTTCCACTTTTCCGTAGCTTGACAGTTTTATTCCCAAGTATTCTGTTTCCATCACTTGCTCTATTATTTTGTTATTTACGACCAGTTTACATGGTCTCGGTTCCGCTGATATCACTATTGATTTAGGTTTCTCAGTTGAGATCACCATGTTGTATATGAGCGCCGTGTCTTCGAATTCTTTAATTAATCTTTGTAGGCCATCTTCATTTTCGGCTGTTTCGGTCTATTCTCTTAAGAGGCTACAGTAGCGATCAACAGGTAGCAACAAACGCGTTCCAAGATTGCGGCTCTAATTTTGAATATTTTATAGAGATATTTAGCACACATATTCGTAATATAATAAAGAATGGCGGTACAGAGCCCAATTTCAGAAATATGTTACGTGGAAATTACTCTATAACTAAATAAACTTTCTTCAAATAAACTTTTTTATCCCATGCGTAGATTTTGTGTAATCTTGGAACTACTAAAATTTTTTATTTCTAACAAGAAATAGAACAAGTTATAACTAAATAACTAATTAGGCAACATAGAGAAATTATCACTGTCATTTTGACAAACCTGCGTCAGATTTTCTCTAATCTGTTCTGTCATCTTTATCGATATCTGTTCAGTGCAGTAGTGTGTTAATTTAAGAATTCGTTTTTGTTGTTTCATAGGAAAGTAGTGTTTATTGATAGTTAATTTATTATATAAACTAAGCGCCAAAATTAACGCACCACCTTAAAAATGGGACATTTTTAATGTCTCATATTTCCTAAACCTGTTGTCCGATTTTAGTGATTTTTTTTAATATGTTATACACTGAGCGGCACAAAAAATTGCCGCCCCACAAAATGGGTAATTTTTGATGTGAATTTTCTAAATCTGTTGTCCGATTTAAGTGATTTTTTTAACATTTTATAGCCTTATGTTTTAACAATATTGCTGTAATAAAATTATTGCTAGACAGGTAAATGATCATTGTATACCGGGTGTACCAATCAAACTGTGTTTTATTCTCAAAGTTCACCACACCCTGTGTAATATTCTAGCATTTATAAAATATTGAAATTAAAACCCAACTATAGTCGCAGGTTTTCTGAACATTCTGTTTTTTGATTCATTCGCTTATGTTGGATAATAAAAAAGTTAGGTACTTTAACAACTAGCCATGTTCTTCATTAATACAGGGTGTTTCTAAATAAGTGCGACAAACTTTAAGGGGCAAATCTGCATAAAAAAATAATGGCCGTTTGCTTTATAAACTCATGTCTACAAATGCTTCGTTTCCGAGATACTGGATGTTGAATTATTTTCTTACAAACTGACGATTTATTCATTGCTCTAAAACCGGTTGAGATATGAAAATGAAATTTGGTAGTTTTTAAGATACAGTTATTGCACATTTTTTGACATACAACTAAGAATTTTATATTCACCATTGGTGTGCATGCGGGTAATATTACCCGTATGCGCGCCAATGGAGAATATAAAATCCTTAATTGCATGTCAAAAAATGTGCAATAACTGTATCTTAAAACCTACCAAATTTCATTTTCATATCTCAACCGGTTTTAGAGCAATGAATAAATCGTCAGTTTGTAAGAAAATAATTCAACATCCAGTATCTCGGAAACGAAGCATTTGTAGACATGAGTTTATAAAGCAAACGGCCATTATTTTTTTATGCAGATTTGCCCCTTAAAGTTTGTCGCACTTATTTAGAAACACCCTGTATTAATGAAGAACATGGCTAGTTGTTAAAGTACCTAACTTTTTTATTATCCAACATAAGCGAATGAATCAAAAAACAGAATGTTCAGAAAACCTGCGACTATAGTTGGGTTTTAATTTCAATATTTTATAAATGCTAGAATATTACACAGGGTGTGGTGAACTTTGAGAATAAAACACAGTTTGATTGGTACACCCGGTATACAATGATCATTTACCTGTCTAGCAATAATTTTATTACAGCAATATTGTTAAAGAATAAGGCTATAAAATGTTAAAAAAATCACCTAAATCGGACAACAGATTTAGAAAATTCACGACATCAAAAATTACCCATTTTGTGGGGTGGGCATTTTTTGTGCCGCTAGTGTAGCTTTATTCTTCAAGAATATCGATGTAATAATATTGTTGCTAAACAGATAAGTGTCATTGTATACCGGGTGTAACAATGATAGTGTGTTTTTTCCTCAAAGTTTGGAACACCCTGTGGAATATTCTAGCGTATATAAAATATTGAAATTAAAACTCAACTGTAACCTTAAGCTATCTTAACATTTTGCTTTTTGATTCATTCGCTTATGATGGATAATAAAAAAGTAAGGTACTTTAACAACTATAGTATTTTTACTACAAAAACGTTATTACGTAGGTCAAAATTTTTGACGTAAGAGAACTGTCAAAACATTAGATTGTGACTTTTCATTATTGCCATGATTATTATAAACATGGCAATAATGAAAAGTCACATTCTAATGTTTTGACAGTTCTCTTACGTCAAAAATTTTGACCTACGTAATAACGTTTTTGTAGTAAAAATACTATAGCAATGTTTTTCATCAATACAGGGTGTTTCTAAATAAGTGCGACAAACTTTAAGGGGTAATTCTGCATGAAAAAATAATGACCGTTTGCTTTATAAACATATGTCCGTAAATGCTTCGTTTCCGAGATACGGGATGTTGAATTTTTTCGTACAAACTAACGATTTATTTATTGCTCTAAAACCGGTTGAGATATGCAAATGAAATTTGATAGGTTTTAAGAGGTAGTTATTGGTCATTTTTTGGCACACAATTAAGAATTTTATATTCACCATTGGCGTGCATACGGGTAATATGACCCGTATGCACGCAAATGGTGAATATAAAATTCTTAGTTGTACGTCAAAAAATGCACAATAACTACCTCTTAAAACCCACTAAATTTCATTTGCATATTTTAAACAGTTTTAGAGCAATAAATAAATCGTCAGTTTGTAAGAAAAAAATCAACATCCCGTATCTCGGAAACGAAGCATTTGCGGACACATGTTTATAAAGTAAACGGTCATTATTTTTTCATGCAGAATTACCCCTTAAAGTTGGTCGCACTTATTTAGAAACACCCTGTATTGATGAAAAACGTTGCTAGTTGTTAAAGTACCTAACTTTTTTAGTATCCATCATAAGCGAATGAATCAAAAAGCAAAATGTTAGATAGCTTAAGGTTACAGTTAAGTTTTAATTTCAATATTTTATATACGCTAGAATATTCCACAGGGTGTTCCAAACTTTGAGGAAAAAACACACTATCATTGTTACACCCGGTATACAATGACACTTACCTGTTTAGCAACAATATTATTACATCGATATTCCTGAAGAATAAAGCTATAAAATATTTAAAAAAAATCACTTAAATCGGACAACAGGTTTAGAAAATATCAGACATTAAAAATGTCCCATTTTTAAGGTGGTGCGTTAATTTTGGCGCTTAGTGTATTTGTTGTTGTTGTATAAGTTGTTAGCCTCTTTGAAAGAATAGATTGTTGTTAAGTGTGAGTTTTAGTTATATGTAGGTAGGTAAGTATATTTTACGTAAAAATATTTCGAATTCTAATGCGAGTATATAAAGTTTTAGGAGGATTTTTTTATTCTAAAAATATTATCAATAGTTTAACAAAATGGAAAAAGTAAATCAAACGAAAAATAACGTGAAACCTTCCAAGAAAGTCCATTAAAAACCGTGCCAAAATTATGCGAAAATCGAAATTTGTTTCGCTTCACAACAAAAAATGATTATTTATTATTGTTTTATTATTATATATTTCATGCAAATACCTTTCTAAATACCTATCTTAACATACAATTTTCACCCATTTTGGTTTATTTTTATAAATATCTATTTATTAATAATAAAATCGTTTTCTATTACTTCCATTTAGCGCGACTATGATATTGTCAAAATATTAATCTTAGATAATGTCAAAGATTACCACTGTTGCTAAAGTTTATGATACTATTTCCCGAAGTTATATTTTGTTGCTACCTGTTGATCACTAATGTTTACTCTTAAGTTCAATAATTAAAAAGTTGACTCTATACTTTTCGTTTCTAAGGTTACTGATGTTGCCATGGTCACTTTAAAACGCGCGTTTTAGAAAACTCGATTTACGCACGCTACAGTGTTGTTTAAATAAACAAAAAATAGTACCACTATAAAAAATATTTTATTTGTAAATACAGTATTGTATATGTATTATACATTGTTTTTATGTCCAACCTACAAAAATTATTCAACAAGTCGAAATTAAAATAAAGTATTTACATGTAATTGTGTGCTAGTCCTCTTAGAAATTTTAGTTATAAAGGTACCTTTAATGAGCCAACCAAACAAATTAATAATACTAACATTTTTGTTAACGTGCTTTAAAGTGACCATGTCAATATCAGTAACCCTACAAACCTAGTCTAGTCAACTTTTTAATTATTGAACTGACAGAAGTAATCTGTAGTCACCAAATAATTCAGAGGCCGAAACGGCTGACGTCAATTTGACTCGATGCCCAAACGGCGACGCCGAGATGTCCTAGATCCCATAACAAATACCGTGAAATCCACAAACTTAAGAAAGCTAAGGAATCTTGGCTTGAAATTGAAAAATGCTCACGTAATTAAAAACGCAGACGGAATCATTTGTGATCACGAACAGCAGTGCAAACGATGGAAGAGATTCATCAGTGATCTTTTTGACGACGATTCTCGAAAGAATGTTACTAGACCTCGATTTTTGACCCTTCGCTTCGTTATCGAACGTATTCGCTTCGTATCTGTTTTAGTGTACAGATAGCGATTGATCGATAACAAAGCGAAGGGTCAAAAATCGAGGTCCAGGGCATTTAGGAAAAAATAAATCGATTTTTAAATACAGCACCAATCGACTTACAACTGTTTGCATTGTGTTAGGGATGATGTCATGAAAAAAGTCTACAATAGAAAAATGGGTGGAAATACATAATTCCATTTACAGTGCATAACATGCATCCACAAGTGCATAAACATGTCAAAATCAGTATACTTAGGGCCAGATTTTACTACTCAGGGGTTTTTGGTGTCACTGAACATGATTATGCAATCAGAACCGACCCCCGAAGCACCTGGTGCCCAGAGTTACTGCTAAGGCACGTCATGTTCTGGAGTTTCGAGGGTTTTCGATACTAAATTGATGCACAGGGATTGCTGAACATGAATACGCCATCACAAGCGACCTCTGGAAAACCTCATAATTACAGAAGAGTCACTAGGTGCTCAGAGGGTCGGTTCTGATGTCATACTCGTGTTCAGCAACCCCAAAACCCTCCGAGTAATCTGTTTTGTGTCAATTTAGTGCCAAAAACCCTCTAAACCCCAGAAGACGACGTGCCTTGGCAGTGACCTTGAGCACCAGGTGCTCTGGGGGGTCAGTTCTGATTGCATATTCGAGTTCATGCAGTAACCACAAAAACCTCGAATAACAAAATATGGGCCTTAATATACTGATTTTGAGATGTTTATGCACTTTTGGATGCATTGTATGCACTTTAAAATGCAGTTGTGCATTTCCACCCATTATAAAATACTTATGTTACATACAATCAAGTAGTCTCTATCCAAATTGAGGATAGTCCCACTGAAAAAACTAAAAGATATTGTAGATTGGTTTTTACGCCATTAAGAAATTTCTAGGAAATATGGAAATATAATAATGTAAACATGTTAACTTAGTCATATATTTACATAAATAATATAAACTTTGTTACAGGTTACTCAAAGTGCACAAAAGTAAAAAATAAGAAATAAAAAAACATTTATAATTGAATATACCACATAATATATAACAAAAACGTTTCTACACATTCAGTTACACACTACCGATTCTTAAATGTATCCGTTTATACAGGGTGTCCAAAAGTAACGAAACTGAAAATATTTCTTCTTTATAGAAAAGTATGTACACATTTTTAATATCACAATGCATGGCTCTATACAATTCCAAATGTTAAAAAATCGCTATATCTTTTAGATTACCTATAACAATTTAGTTCATTATCGTTTCAAGAACTAACAGAACATTGTTAAGTATGGTTATGTTGATAGTTCTAGAACCAAATCAAATTAATTTTGTTTTTGACTGCATTTGTAAATCAACATATTTAGTGGTACACCCTGCGTCTAATACAGTAGTTTTGTCATTCACAATCTTTCTAATGTTACAAAATGTTTTATCAACAAAAATTATTTGTTTATTTGATACTACGGAAAATTAATTGACAAAATAATATATCAGCCTCTACTTTCCATGGAAACTAATTCTGGTCACTAAGCTCTCTAAAGTTATTCAAATTTATTTTTATCGTTCCTGCTATTGTTTGTTCCAGTTGTTTCTTTTCTATAGCTTATTATTACTAATCCACAAGGACTTTACTTATTATTACCAACTTCCATATTTTTTATTGGTCACCAAACGTCAAGTTTGACCCACCCATGCTATGACTCAACCAGTAGATACTCCACTATTATAAGACTGCTAAAATACCTTTATTACAATCAAGTAGCCTCTATCCAAATTGGAGATAGTCGTACTGAAAAACCCATCAAACGTGGAGTACGACAGGGTTGTGTTTTGTCACCCAATCTGTTTAATCTATACTCTGAAGAAATCTTTGGGAGGCTTTGGGTGACAGACCAGGCGGAGAAGTAATTAACAATATCAGATCCGCTCACGATACAGCAGTTCTTGAAGAAGATTTAAAACTAATATTTTAGAGACAAAGTGGATGGCAGTTGGAAAGATTAATATAGATCAAGGTCTACTTTCTCTTCGAGGTCTATCAACAGATAGGAAATATAACCTGCAAACCATTTGAAATACCTTGACAGCTGATTAAATGTAACTGATAAAGAGATAATAACCAGGATCCAAAAATCACGTAAGGCTTTTATGCCCTGGAAACCAGTTATATGAAACCAGGTCTATCCTATTATATGGTTGTGAGCAATGGACATTAACAAACACAATGCTTATCTTATCGATCATCGACGTTCCGTAAAGTGGGCGTCGTTTTCATTTTCATGTCCAATTATTGTACTAGTTCCACTTTGTATATTTGAGTTATATTCCGTTTCATTGATAAGTAGTCTTCTTAGCTTCTGTTTCTATATTTTTAACGGTTTTCAAGTAATTGTTAATCTCTGTATTGTTTCTCTTGCTTAAAGTCATATTGCTCGCAAAGTTGTGACGTATTGGTGGCAGTTCATGCTTTGGCTTCTTGTGATGACAGTTTTGTGAGGAAACGACATACATACAAAGGTGTGTATACATCAAAATCGTATTGTAGTATTATGTGTGAACATTTTGGTTTGTGAATGTCCCTGATATCTTTGATAACGAAGAAACTAGACGGTTTGACTCTTTAATATGTGTTTAACTTGTGAGAAGGCCAAGTGCTAAAAGAAAGAACATCTGTGTAATGTATCTCTCACTATTTAAAGAGCTTCCACGTACTTACTCTCAAAGAAATTCTGTCCCAAAACATCACAGAGCCTTCATTAAACAATCTCATCTTTCTTATGTTGCGCTATGCATACCGCCATCTGGTCGAGAGATAACTCTTAAAGGTGTTGATCAGAATTGTTTACGTTATGTGCCTTCCTGTTTTTAAAGTTTTATTAACTGTTATTTTTTATTGATATTTAGTTTTGTATCAGTTAAAACACATTATTTTAAAGAATAAAAGCGTCTATTTAATTGGTATCTTAAGATATCATGAACATTCAAAAAACAAAATGTTCACAAAATATAAGACATCAATACGATTTCGATGTATAACCACACTTGTACCTTATCCTTCCTACAGGGTGTTTCAAACTTAGCACAAGAAAAACATTTCTTTTCTTCCACCCGGTATAAGTTCAAAAAATAAGTTTGAGTAAACATTTGCCCAACTGTGTAAATATCGAAGAAAAATCTAAAATAATAAAAAAATAGCGAAGTCCGTTAATCTGTTTACGAAAGAATCAAGTATGAAAATGAGAATAATTTTAGGTGATGCATAACTTTTGAAACTATGTGTATTTTGTATTACTAATGGACTTGTTTATGAAGGATAGAGGCATTTTAAAGATTGTGATAGTATTTTTTACTGTTATATAAAGATTGTGAACAACTTAACTTTTATTTATTTTGGCTCAGGTAAATAAGAAAATAATGTGCTGTTTTTGTACTGTAACGCACAGATTTCTCAAAAATCACTATTCAAATAAATAAATATATTGTTATGTCTCTATTAAGAGTCCTGCTTGAGTCCTTTTTTAAGTTTTTAAAATATCCGAAAATTTAGTTGTTTTATTAAGTAAAAAGTCAATCATTTCGAGTCTTAATTTTATATCTCTATGTTAATCGTGTTGTAGGCATCTTAACCCGGGAGCAGTTGCGCTCACTTCTGTAACGTAAGTAGTCGCGCGTAGAGAAAAAATCTCACAATATAGAATTAAATACGAATTTAAATCAAATTTCTATTTTATATTTTTATTTACTTGTTATGTTAAAAATATATATGTCTAACAATTTTAAAGCTGTTGGTTTAAAAAGAATTGGTTCTCACCAAAGCCATAAATTCCCCAAAAAAAATTTAAAAAAATTCCACGCATTACTACGATCTTCCTCGAGGCACTTACGAGTGGAAAGCAATGTTGAAAAATTTTTCATCAAGATATCACGAAAAAGGATAAAATGTGAGATTTCTCTCACGGCGCGACTCCTCCCGGGTTAAAGGGCCCGTTCTTCTGTTGCCCTTTAATTCGTCCAATTTTGAACATAGGTTTCCTATGCCCACAGGCAGTGCGTTCCTTCTATCTTTTTAATGTCGTCTCCCCATCTCATCTGGGGTCGTCCTCTTGCTCTCTTTCCTGTCCATGGTCTCCATTGTTGTATCGTGGTATTCCACCTATTGTCCGTTTGTTTAGTGTTATGACCTGCGAAGCTCCATTTTAGCCTGGCTATATGTTGTCCTGCGTCTTTGATTTTTGTTTTATTTCTTACCCAGTTGTTTTGCTTTTTGTCTGTTAATTTTACTCCTAACATTGCTCTCTCCATGGCTCTTTGTGTCTTCATTATTTTATCCATGTTTGCTTTGGTCAAGGTCCATGTTTGGCATGCGTACGTGAGAATTGGGAGTATGCACTCCCAAAATGTATATACACATCGACGTTCGTTTCACTTTATGTTTTGACTTAATTTGTTTGAAAATGAATCGTTACGCATGGGAAAACTTATAGCGGACGAACAATAGGCAAAATAACTTCACTCTCAGCATTCAATTTTTTCATTTTTTTACGTTCTATCTTCTTCTTCAAGTGCAAGGTCGGCCATCATCATAGCTATTCTGACTTTAGAGACGGCTGCTCTGAAAAGTTCATTTGATGTATATCCGTACCATTCTCTCAGGTTGTGCAGCCACGATATTCTACGCCTCCCTATGCTTCTTTTTCCTTGGATCTTTCCCTGCATGATGAGGTGGAGTAAGTTGTATTTCTCTTCACGTGTAATATTCCAATTTTCTGGTCTTGATTGTATTTAAGACTTCCATTTCTTTATTCATCTTTCTCAGAATCTCTTTGTTTGTGGTGTGTTCTGTCCATATTTTCAGAATTATTCTATACACCCATAACTCGGATGATTCTAGTTTTTTCATTGATGCTGTATTCAAGATCCAAGCACGTTCGATGTGACTAAAAATAAGACTGCAATTTTAGACCACCAACCCCTATCCCTCCACAAAAATGTCACTTTTTCGTTTTTATTTTTTTTTTCGGTGGGTTGCAATCAATTCAAAAATATCAAAAAATTCACAAGTATTGTTAAGGGTTTTCCAAACAGGTCTATTTTTTAACATCTCATTTTTAAAGAACATACTTTGAAATGTGCCATTTATAATACAGCATAAGAGCAAAAAAATTACAAAAATCCATCAAAAATATCCAAGAACAATTGAAACCGGGGTTTTCTTTAACTTCTCTGAATATATGAAATACATCGTCTCATGTTATTTTATAAGGTTTTTGAAAATCTTCTTCTTGATTTGCCTATCCGTGACGAATGTTGGCGATCATCATGGTCACTTTATCTGCAGCAACGCGTAAAAGTTGCACAAAAAAAAGTTGCGTAAAAGTTGTATTGAACCAGGTTCTGAGATTCTTTAACCAGGATGTTCTTCTTCTTCCTGGGCCTAGCTTTCCAAATATTTGTCCTTACAGGATGGCTTGTAGGAGGGCATATCTGGATTCATTTCGCATAATGTGTCCAAAGTATTTCAACTTTCGAGATTTGATGGTGGTTAGTACCTCTCAGTTCTTCCCCATTCTTTTAAGGACCTCCTCATTTGTGACCCGATCAGTCCAAGGGATTTTAAGAATTCTCTATAGCCACATCTCAAATGCTTCCAATTTTCGGCACATATATTCGTTCAAGGTCCACGATTCAACACCATAAAAAAGGACAGAGAAGACGAGCATCTCAGAATTCTTACTTTTATACCAAGGGATAGGTTGTGGCACTTGAAAAAGGTCCCTATACGGTTGATCTAGCTTTTCCGATGCGCGCTCTTATCTCTTGGCTTTGGTCCATTCTTCATTTATTATGCTGCCGAGGTAGTTATAGTGCCCCACTCTTTAATCACATAGGAAGGTAAAACGGTTGGGTAAATCCAGTAAAATATCACGAAAAACCCTTAAAAACTTGGTTTTTCGCATAAACGATGGTATGGTCCTTTTCATAAGCATTTTTCAGTGCGTCACAAATGATAGAAAAAATGGTAAGTCCGTTTTATAACATTTATTCTAACATTTTAGTTAAATCTGACAGTTGTCACAGTTTATTTGCAATTTGGCATAAAAACTAATCAATTGTGTTTATTGCATTTATAAAATGGTGTTTTCTTTGATTTGTATAGTCTTAGAATTATACAGATTATATTCGTAGATATATTAAATAATTCGTAAATATTTTTTTTATTATAGCGCCATCTATCGACAACTAGAATAAATGTTGTAAATGTCTGTAATCACCGGCGTGCCTTTTTTTCTGTCACATACAATTTAATGCGTTAGGAAGAAATCGAAAAACTGTGACGCACTGAAAGATGCTCATGAGAAAAAGAATAGTATTTGCTTTTCGAGGGATCAAAATATTTTTTTCATATATTTTTGAACATGATTACTACATGAAACATGATACCAATACTACATCATCAGTAGATAGTTGTTTCGCTGTTATGTGATCCAACACTAATGAGAATAAGAACTAAGAACCGAGGCTTGGTGCAATCCTACTTTTACACGAAATCGTGGTAAATATGACCTATATTTAGTTTAATTTAGCTCATCTTTTTATTCGTAAATTTGGTCTCTGTTTTGCAACTGAATTTCTATTACTCAGGACCTTGTTTGTGCTCTTGAATCTTTAAAAGTACCTTGTATTATTGTAACTTTTATTTCTTTCTTAGATTTAAGAACTGTTTATTTACGAAAAGTGGACAAATCAATTTTTGACCTTAGTTATATTATAGCATTCTTAACAGCTCTTTTCTTTGGTTTACTGTGTAGTAGTGCCTTTGTATTCGGGGCACTAATAACGAGCAGTTCTGTCATCACACAAACACTAAATCGTTTTCACCATCTTACAGCATTAAAAAAAAAAGGAAAATCTTAAATCATCCATGTCTGTCTATCCGTAAATACAAATCATCCATTATTAGAAGAGATAGAATGACAAATGAGGTGAGAAATTTGACTCTGACTTTCGGTTCGATAGTTGCAACTGGAAGGACTGTCTTTGAATCGCCGAAATAATTCAAGCGATATAGTATTCGACGGGCCTTAGCAAGACCAGAACAAATATATTCTTACGGTTTTTATATAACTTATAAATATGTAATATACTTCATAGAGACGTCTATGCTTTTAAAAGAAAACTTTCCATTTACCCGGCCAATTTAACTAAAAAGATAAAATAAAATAAAACTGAAACATTTTAGAATAGTGCTCAATATAATTCTCCCATAAAATATATTTTTTATGAATGTACAAGAGGTTCTTAATAATTGAACGACATTATATTTATTAATTATATATATCAGGTATCCCAAAATAATGCGTTTATATTCTTATAAGTGTTTTTATTGGTGGCTAATAATAAAACTGACCAATTAACCAGAATTTTGTTTTCAGACAATGATTTTCAGTATGAAAATGAGTCATTTTGTAAAAAAAGTTTATTGATGTCCTATTTTCAATTAATGTATCCTTAACTAATTTTAATAAAACTTGTTAGCTTTATCTAAGTCTTGAGATATAATAAAGACATAAATGGCTACACCCGATTAGACTATGGATGCAAAAATGGACACCATAGTGAGATTAGTGATGTTGATTATAGTTACTTTCGAGTATTCGTTACAAATCGTTACTTTTGTATAAAGTAATCATATACAGTATTCGTTACTTTGATTACTTTTGTTAGGTACTTTTGTATTTGAGTACCGGTAATCATATCGAAAATCGTATTTCTCAGTGGGTAGGTTGTGGATACAATAGTCGTTACTCGCTCTGATACGATTGGTACGAATAAATCAGAGTAATCAAAGTAGATACAACAGTCGTTACTCGCTCTAATACGATTGGTACGAATTAACGAAGTAATCAAAGTGGATAGAATAGTCGTTACTCGCTCTGATACGATTGGTACGAAGTAATCAGAGTAATCAAACTAGATACAACAGTCGTTACTCGCTCTAATACGATTGGTACGAATTAACGAAGTAATCAAAGTGGATAGAATAGTCGTTACTCGCTCTGATACGATTGGTACGAAGTAATCAGAGTAATCAAAGTAGATACAACAGTCGTTACTCGCTCTAATACGATTGGTACGAATTAACGAAGTAATCAAAGTGGATAGAATAGTCGTTACTCGCTCTGATACGATTGGTACGAAGTAATCAGAGTAATCAAAGTAGTTACAATAGTCGTTACTCGCTCTGATACGATTGGTACGAAGTAATCAGAGTAATCAAAGTAACGATTTGGCTCTCTGTATAGTAATCGTTACTTTCGGTATTCGTAAGTAACGAGTACTTTGTAACGAATAGTTACTTTTTCAACTTCACTAAGTGAGATTGTACGGATTGAGTCACATAAATTATTGTGGATCTCGTCTTATTGCAAGAAAAAAAATGAAAGATACCAAAATCTTGTTTTAGCTGCCAAAATGAAGTCTTTACACAAGAAATCCTCTTCAAAATATTGAAGAACACCCATTTGACATGTTCTACGTGTCGGACTTGTTAAAATGCTCAACATTTTTGTCGGACAAACATTTTTCATATATTATATAACGTTGGTTATTGAAGAAGAGAAACAGAAAAACAACCTGCTAGTTTTCACAATCATAAACTTGCCAGGATGACACGTTTATCACGTTCCACAAGTAAAGCTTCCCCTGTTCCAGTGTTTCCATACATCAAAGTTTGTCCAACTCGACACCGTTAAGCTATGTCGGCTTAACGGTGTTATTTTCAGCTTGTTATTAACAAATTTATTTTTGGTACACGGGATCCAGGACTATTAACACATTGTTGTTAACATTGGTGATAAGTTATATAGTTTAGAAAATTACTTATTTTACGAAACATTTTAATACTTGAAAATTTTACACTTTTTATATCAGACTCGATTTGCAGCGTACTTCTTATAATTGATTTTCTTTTCAATTGTATACCCATATAAGAACAAACGCCAATCTTCGGGATACCTCACACACATACCTATATAATTGGTGTTAACCACTGTTTGTTAAAGGACAGGTACTGTACAATTTTATATTTCCTAAAATTACAAAAAAGAAAATATAACAAATATATATATTTTTCATTTTAAACTAGCTTACTTGTAATAAATTTAATATCAATATAAAATTTATAAAATTAAATAAAGCCTAAGTTACAATAAATACAAATTTTGAAAACAATAGTAAGGGCGATGTACAGATTGTCCCTTTAAATCTGGTGCATAAGAAAGTGTTACAACCTTAAGCAAATGTCATTGGCAACAGTTATATTTAAAGCGCCTTGTTTCAGAAAGCTTTGCTGGGTAAAAATTGATGTTTTCAAATAAAAGAACTATGCGCAGAGAAAATAGAATATTAAAATTTAGAAGAGATTCATATACCAAAGAGAAGTCATAAATAAAGATAAAAATGAATATAAGAGGATCCATGTAATAATCAGGAAGAAGACATGCGAAAACACAATTTCATAGTAAAGAATGTAGTGAAATTGAACACTATGAAAAGAAACACGATACATTTCATCTGCACAAGAAATTAAAATAGATCGCTGGAAACAACTATTCCAAAACAAAAACAAACACAGATATTAGATATCAACGAACCGTTAAAAGAATGGAAAAACTACATTTTTGAATTATTTTAACATGAAAGAATAGAACACTATACACCTACATAATATAATACAGAAACTCTGCGGCACTACATGGGGTCCACAGCATCAACTTTAAGATGCTCTGCTCTTGGCCTGATATATCCGGTGGCAGAATACTGTGCACCAGTGTGGATAAATAGCAGGCATACCCACCTGGTGGACACCCAACTTACCCCCTCTACAATCTGCTAAAGCGTTGCAGCAATCCAACTTTGACTTTAATACCCGATGGAGAGAAGATTGGGAAAGTAGGACAGATCCGCATTACCATAGTCTACCGGACATCATAGGAAAACCTGGCGAATTTGAACGTCCCCGTAAGATTTGGGCAGCCCTTAATCGAATTCGAACAAACTGTGGAAGATGCGCCGACTCCCTCTACAGATGGGGTAAATCCCCTCGCCTTCTTGTGACTGCGGCGCTGCAAGACAGACGATCAGTCACATTGTTCAGGACTGCCCACGCAGAGCATACACAGGCGACCCTATAGACTTTGTAATGGCAACCGAAGGGTCAATCGAATATATAAAAAATACTGGACATCTGTTTGTGATGCATTGTATAATGCATAAATCTAAATATATTCTGTGATGTACTTAAGCCAGACGCTAAATAAAAAAATAACTATACACCGATTGCTATAACAAGTCCATCTATAACAGAAAGTCTGGTTAGATAGGCAACACAAATGGCAAAAATTGAAATCACTTGACCCCGATGAAGTGAGTGCTAAAATACTAAAGTTTTTGAGAGAAAATGGAATAGGACTTTTCAACGATTGTCATTTGTTTCGAGCTTCTGTCATATGTTGTATAATCTGATTATATGACATATGACAGGAGCTCGAAACAAATGAGATGCGTTGAAAAGCCCTATTAAAGCCCTGTGTGGTTGCTTTCACAGAATTTATGATACTGGGATATTACCAGCTGATTGGCTTAAGTCAATATTCGTCAAAATACCAAAAAAACATCGTGCAAAGACATGCACGGATTATCGGACAATAAGTCTGATAAGTCACGTTTTGAAAAGCTTTCTGTGATAAGTATTTAGTACGTTCTTTAAAGGTAAAATATTGCAAAACCTCTAAATTTTAAAGAACCGCTTGGATTGACATGAAATTTGGCATACACATATCTAACAAGTCAAAGAAAAAAGTGATATTGTGCCGATGTGTGCTTTTGCCCTAGGGGTGAGTTTCACTCCCTTTTGGAGACAACGGTATGGAAAATCGACATTATTATTTAGGGCGGCTGTCAATAAAGTCAGAATAGCGAACATGATAGCAACGATCGGTAACGTTCATGAAAATAGAAGATGAAAAAGATATTCCAATTGAAAATATGTCCAAACTTAATTTAATATCATCACCTCCCATCACCATACCTCATTAGAGCATCACTAGATTGTCTCACATCTATTAATGCTTCCTAGTGTTTCTAATTCTATTGTTTCTCTTATTGCTTCCATTCTGTAGGGCAGAACCAACAAATTGTAGTCACTCGACACTACAAAATGGAAATAATAAGGGAAGCAGAGAAATAGATGCACAAGAAAGCCTCAATAGAAGAGATGGCATCCTAAACAAATACTCCACATGTTAATGACTAAAGAACACAAGAACAGAGCATCGAAATTTACAAGAAAAAATCGAAAAAAAAAAACGAATCAAGGTAGAGGCCGATCCTACACATCACTGAAACCAGGCACACAGTTATATTCTCTTTGTCAGAGAAGAGATAGTTTAGACACATTGACGACATTTTTTTTTCGGAAGCCGTCTGTTACTGGTCGTATAGCTGTCAATTATTGACTGATGGCAAATCGAAAATCTTTAATTTTAACGCAATGTATAACGTATCGAAAGTGACTAATGATGATTAATCGAAACGTTACGAACCATTCCTGCCGAAAGGAAAACTGTTCGAAAGAACGAACAACACGAAAATCTATATCCTATACTATAAAAACAAGAATGAAAAAGCCGTAAGAGGGTGTAAACAATTGAGATGTCGCTCTCAACCTTCACTGTCCAATTACAGCAATAATCACCAGAACAATAAACGACCCTAAAGAAATAATAAACGACCCTAAAGAAACGATAAACGACCCTAAAGAAACAATAAAATTTATTTATACAATAATTTGTATTTGTTAAGATTGTAGCACTATTGCTCTATCCAACTATTAAAAGGACAACCTGCAGCATCCAACAAGGGATTAGTTTGTCATTGGGATAATTCTAATTTTGTTGTTGATTCAGCAAATGGATTTCTTTAGTATAAATGTATTGCTGATCATATAAAAATATGTTTTTTGCAGTTTGAGAGCATTTGTACCCTTTTAAAAACGTGACTTTTGGTACATTACGTTTGTTTCAGCACTGCATAAAATAGTTTATAAACATTGTTTGAGATAAGACATTAAAACTTTGCGGAGTCTTAAACTTGTACTTATAGCCATTCAAAAAAACGTCACTCTTTATCCCAATTTCAAAAATTCATTAGTTGAGGCAAAAATGGATTATGAAATTGTTAATCAGGTTCTTCCAGATGTTCAGATATATTTCTTTTAACAATTTCTCAATGTCAGCAGCAGAGATGTTTACTATATACCTTAATACAGATTTTTAAAATAAATTTAGCAACTAATTGAAATGGTCAGCTCAACCTACAAGAAAAGCAGACAAAATATGCAGAACAAAGAAGAGGAGATACGAAAACGACAAAATACTAAGGTCCACTTGCACCAACAAATAAACGATTGATTTTTTGATGTAGATTGCCCTTTTATTTAAAATACGTTGCACCAACCATTACTCAATTAGAACCGACGGATTTTGAGCTGTCAAAAGCAACCAACCGATTTTCTGCAGTTATTGGAATAATCGACTGTTTTAAACTCACTTTTAAACTGTTTATATTTTTTAGTGGCCTTAGCTTAGTTTTTAAAAAGCAGGCTGGAAAAACTATTTCGAAGACCTGCTAACAGAACAAGTGAGGCCTATAGAATCAAAACCTGCTAAATCCATGTTTAGAAATTTTTCAAGAGACTAAAAAACATTAAAAATGTAAATTTTCCACAAAGTATCCGGCATTTCTCAATCAAAGGGGCATCAATAAATGTCATAAAACGGCACACTAATTTGGTATAGAGGCATTTTTCTGCATGCCCCTTAAATCTTCTGAAATGTGTACTTTTAGTTTGGATTTAGCAGCTTTTGATTCTAAGCACACATAATATTATCCAAATTCCTCATTTTCAAGTGCCTTTAGGAATAATTAATGCACTAAAATTGGGTACTGAACCATTTTGTTAGGAAAACATACAAAATTTACAAAATAAGAAGTATTTTATTAAAATAAGAACATCTACGGTTTCGTTTTGATTAAAATCTGTCTTCCTCCATCCCCCGATAGTACTATTTCTAGGTCTACATGTTGTCAAGGAGGCTCTGAGGAAGACAGATTTTTACCATCACGACCGTAGATTCTCAATATAAATTAAAACAATTTATATAGCAGTATGGTTAGAACGCCCTCTAACGGGGAATAAGCGAAATGAATTTCGACTCGATTCAAGTTCTCTGTTTACCCAGGTATAACCATACCAAAAGGCACTGCTAAGAAAACATTCCACTTTGCGTTTCAGAGAACCCGTATGAAACGGGTCTGTGTACTCTATACAGTGTATGGCATTAGTAAAATAAAAAAATCTACGGTTTCGTTTTGATTAAAATTCAATTCATTTCAAGTATTTTATTGTTCATAAAAGTAATGGTACGGCAGGGTTTGATTCTAACATCAACATTTCACTGGTATTTTAAAGCGGATTTAGAAGGTTTTGAGCCGAAACCTTATGCATGTAGATTAATATACACTTAAACTTTGAAAATGTGTAAAAAAAGGGAAAACGAAAAATTTAGGATTTAGCAGGTTTTGATTCTGATGGGCTCAGGTACAAACACACCAAATTCAACAACGGATTTCGAGGTATCAGAAGATCAGAACCAAAGTAATGAATTATTAATACACTCTGGGCCAAAATTAACCATCCAGCTTAAAAATGGGCCATATTTGATGTCTTATATCTCCTAAACCTGTTGTCCGATTTAGGTGATTTTTTTAATATGTTATTATAGCCTTATTACTTGGCAATATCGTTATACTAATATTGTTGCTAAACAGGGATATTTTCATTGTATACCGGGTGTACGAATCAAACTGTGTTTTTCTCTTAAAGTTCGCATCACCCTGTGGAATATTCTAGCATTTGTAGAATACTGCAATTAAAACCTAACTATAGCCTCATGCTTTCTTAACATTTTGTTATTTGCTTGATTCGCTTATGTTGGATAATAAAAAAGTTGGGTGCTTTAACAACTAGACATGTTCTTTATCAATACAGGGTGTTTTTAAAAAATTTTGGCAAAGTTTAAATGGTAATTCTGCATGGAAAAATAATGACAGTTTGCTTTATAAACTTATGCCCGCAAATGCTTCGTTTCCTGGGGGTGTTGAAATCGATAGGGGGTGTTGAAATTTTTCTGACAAACTGACGATTTATTTATTACTTTAAAACGGGTTGAGACATGCACATGAAATTTGGTGGGTTTTAATACGTAGTTATTGCACATTTTTTGGCATACAATTAAGCCTTTATACGGGTAATATGATGGCTCATATTACCCGTATGCGCGTCAATGGTGAATATTAAATTCTTAATTGTATGTCAAAAAATATGCAATAACTACGTCATAAAACCCACCAAATTGCATTTTCATATCTCAACCGGTTTTAAAGCAATAAATAAATCGTCAGTATGTCAGAAAAATTTCAACACCCCCTATCTCGGAAACGAAGCATTTGCGGGCATAAGTTTATAAAGCAAACTGTCATTATTTTTCATGCAGAATTACCCCTTAAACTTTGCCAAATTTTTTTTAAAACACCCTGTATTGATAAAGAACATGTCTAGTTGTTAAAGCACCTAACTTTTTTATTATCCAACATAAGCGAATCAAGCAAACAACAAAATGTTGAGAAAGCATGAGGCTACAGTTAGGTTTTAATTTCAGTATTCTACAAATGTCAGAATATCCCACAGGGTGATGCAAACTTTGAGGAAAAAACACACTATCATTGAGAAACTATCACATGAGAAAAAAACACAGTTTGATTCGTACACCCGGTAGGCAATGAAAATGTACCTGTTTAGCAACAATATTATTATAACGATATTGTCAAGGAATAAGGCTATAACATATTAAGAAATCACTTAAATCGGACAATAAGTTTAGGAGATATGACATCAAAAATTACCCATTTTTAAGGGGGCCGGTTAATTTTGGCCCAGAGTGTACTTTCAGCTCCGGACCAATATCAGATATTTGTCTCATGAGCCCATTTATACAGTCATTGGAAAATTGTTGAAATGTAAACACGGTAGCCGTGTCGGTGGCACCTGATTGATAACAGTGTGAACACGGTAGCAGTGTCGGCGGACTTGAAAGTGTTAACATATTAACATACCCACCCACAAGACAGGAAATAATTGATGCCATTAAAGCACTGAAGAATAATAAAGTCCCAGGTATTGACAATATACCAGTAGCAACTCTCAAAATTGTGGGTGGGTATGTATCACACAGAAGCGCAAGTAAGAGTTTAAAATCAATTGACAGATCCCTTCCAGATTACGAAAGGGCTAAAATAGGAAGATGGGAGGTTGGCTCCAACTCTGTTGAATATGTATGGAATATGTTGTAAGTAAGAAATATGTCCCTAAAAAAATTGCACATTTTCTCTCTCGTTATTAACAATTTTGATGTCCCTGTTTTGTAATTACAGCCGTTATTGGTTTAACTAGTATCTTAATATAATATGTACTATTACTGTACTCGTATACCAGATTTCAGACATTGAAAAATTGTTTATTTTAAGAAACCACGATACTGAAATTTGGAAGATAAAATAAATATTTTTTTCTACAACTATCGTTACACGCAATGAATGACAAATGACAAGAAACGACCTCACAGAGCAATCAACCAGTTGATACTTAACTAATTTATTAGAGGAAAAAAATTGATATAAGAATTATATTGTTTGATCTGTTTCCTAAATTCAATAATTTAAAAATAACAGAAAAAGTCTTTTTGATCTTGCCCGTTGTAAGGAATATTTTTATTTCCCTTCTGTGCCCTGTAGTATACAGTGATGAGCGAGCTAATAACCGGCAAAATAGCTCAAAAGATGGAAAATGTATTAAGTTTTGAGATAAAAAAGAAATGAAACTACTGGAGGTGTGATTTTATCGGTATTAACTTATAATTTACTCCATTATGGATAGTTTCCACCAAGCGGTCTAACTGTGTATAATTTTACATGCATCTGATCTGGGACGGAACTGACGTCACATACTGTTTACAATTTCTGACGTGAAGTTCGCGGTGACAGGTGTTTTTGTGTTTAATAAATAATAAATATTTTATTTGGTGACATATTTTAATGTAAAACACATTGTAGAGCAGGTAACATTATGTATTAAGGAAGTATTAAGTCAATAATTTAATGCATTCCTGTTGGTAAATCAAGAAATTATTCCGGAAACCAAGAGTCGGCCATTGTTATGTCAAGTTATCGCCTACTTTTTATCAGCTACTTTGGACGCCGTTCATAGGTTCTATCCTGGGTATTTTTATATCAATGGTTTCCACCTTTATACCTTTAAACGTCAGCTAGTTAACTTCGGTCATAATTCTAATTCTACGTATGACGTTCTTTCAAATTCAGTTTTATCAGGGCCCGGGTTAACTCTACTGTTAACTCTACCTGCATGGGTATTTTGGCCAGCACTCAGAATAAAGGAAAAATCCCTTAATCATCTAAAATTTAGAGTTAATAACTCAATAATTTCAAATTTTAATATTTAGTTATTGCAAAAAAAGTCACAAATGTGGGATTTGAAACAACCTTCGACAATAATTCTGTAGTGACAGGAGTGAATGCGAGACGTCTAAAATTATGGTAGAAATTAAGTTAATTTTAGAATAAAAAATTACTACTAATTAAACTGTTTTTATGTATTTACATTTGCTTTATTGTCTTCAATTGATTTTTACTTTATTCGAAATCAAAATGTTAATGTCATACGTAGTTATGAGGAAAGCAAAATATTGGAAATGAATGGATAAAATAATAATTGGACAATATGTCAAAAATTACATACGACTAGATAATTCAAATCTAGGTAAAATAACAATACAATCTTTTGTATAAACATTGTGTAATCATCTGGGTTCTTCACTTCAATTAACCGAGGCCACATTACGCAATCTTGTAATGATCGGCAGTTGTCCCTGAGCTATAAAGGTTTTTGCCTTTGTTGTATTTGTCCCATGACAATTCAAAACTGCCAGTTAACTAACGAGAAGAAGAAGTAGAAGCAGATTATGTAATGGTCGGCAGTTATCACTGTACGAGAAAAGTTTCTACCTTTGTTGTATTTGTCCGATATCAACTCTAAATTGTAGGTGAATAAGGGATTTTTCCTTTATTCCAAGACGATGAACTAGCCAAATAGCCATGCACGTAGAGGCCAATAAACAAAATAAGAAGAAGACATACATATTTTATTAAAACTAGGTTTGAAAGAACGTCATACGTAGAATTATGACCGAAGTTAACTAGCTGACGTTTAAAGATATAAAGGTGGAAACTATGCATAATGGTAATGTAAATTATAAGTTAAAACCGATAAAATCCCACCTCCAGTAGTTTCATTTCTTTTATCTCACAACTTAATACATTTTCCATCTTTTGAGCTATTTTGCCGGTTACTAGTGCGCTCATCACTGTATTTCAGTTATTTTCAAATGACAACATAACCTTAAAATCTTATCAGTGACGCGTAAGGGATCTTGTAGAAAAGAATACATTTACTTGTACGCATGCTTAATATTATTTACCAGTAAATTAAGTAACTCATTTGAAAATACGTCATTTGTATATTTTCGAGTGATCATCAGTTGAGAGCTCGCTGAAAAGTCTACAATCATTTTATGACAAAAAGAAACCAAATTCTCAACGGATGGACACCCAGAAAGATACAAAAATATTGTATATCCAGTTACCGCCACGCTACTAGACACGCGGGCACATTGAGCTAATACAGTACTGGACCCTTCACTTTTTGCACTGTATAGAAATCAATATAAACATAGAAAGTTGACAGTTTATAGAACAATTGTTGTATTTGAAATTTATAGTTGTCATTGTGTTAAAGTTGTAAAAGTTATAAAGTATTGTAATATTGTTGGTATTTGAATAAAGTTTTTTTAAAGCAGAGTAACACATTACTATTAATTCATGTATTTTTTGCATGGAAAAAGAATTATTTTGAATAGTTTCATGACAGTCACATGACCAAACATAAAAGTCACAGGTGAGTACGAGCCAGATTAGCCCAAGCTTAGTAATTAGGTACCAGTGGCTACTAGCGTGGCGCTTACTGTATACAGGGTGTCCCGGAAAATAGTGCGTTCCTTCAAGGTACGGGCTAAGTGCACCATTTAGAGCAAAAAAGTCTGATAAAATTTTTTTGTAAAGTCAACAGTTTTCAAAAAAATAATTTATTAATTTTAATGCATTTGATTAATGTCCACAGAAATGCAAATAGAGCCGGCAACGCTGCGTTCCTTCTTCTGTGTAAAAATAATTTTACTGGAACTCAACTATCATGAATCATCGACCATTAGGCATAATATTATGTATTGATAAAATACTGATAACAGTGATAGAAAAACAGCATAATATTTGTGTTTATTAAATATCTAATAAATAAAGTTTGTATAGTGTTTTAACTTGCATGAAAAATTTTTATTACAATCAACTTAATCAAGCTACGTCTTCAAGAAGTATCTATCAGTAGAACATGTTACAGCCCATATATTAATACTTTTGGCATTATTTTGGCACAAACACCATTTCTCGTACAACAAGCTAGAAACCATCTAAAATCCTTAAACTTCGAGGTAAATCGCCTTGGTGTATGAGGTAATACCTAAATCTTGCACTAATTATACACTATAGGTACTGTAATTAACATGATACTTGCGATCGAAAGCATGACAATACCACAACAATACGATGTCTCGGGTTACAGGTAATTATGATATGACTGTTTGTGTTTACAATTTTAAATATCTTCGCTATATCAAAATAAATAAAATTGCCGGGTTGCCAAATGTAAATTTTAGTAAAAGACATTATTTTATTTTTTTGAGGCAACAGACGACTTTAGAAAAAAACATAAGAAAGTTTTCTTTTAAATGGTGCATTCTACCTACACCTTTAAGGAACGCACTATTTTCCGGGACACCCTGTATACATAATATTGAATAAAAAACCAAAAATAATACATCACATAAGATAATATTGTGTAATTCAACAAATAAGTTACAAAAACCCCAAAGAACAGTTTCTATTTCTTAAAAAATTGGTTTTTCCAAATAACAGGTTATAATTGCAAATGAGGACTATATTCAAATGGACTTGTCAAAAATATTTACAAAAAATTATGGTATAAAAAATAAAAAAAATAACGTCAACAATAAGTCTCAATCAATAAAAAATTAAACATGTTAATATAGTTTGTCATTTCATAAAACTTATTAATATATCTGACTTTTTTGCTAACTGTTTTCTGTATACGACCACATTACTTTTATTCCAGATCAAATTACGAAGAATAACGATTTTGACATGATTCGACGCCAAAAAGTTACACTTTTCATAGAGTGAAAGAAGTAAATTGAAATATTAAGAAAACAATAGATACTACGGTATACATACAGTAAATCATTATTTTGATCGATGCATTAATTTATATGTATATGTTACTGGATATATACGTATTGTGATAGTTCCTACAAGCATTTCTCCTGATGAACATTGGTGATGTGAGCCTTTGATATCGTAGCTAATAATTTTAGCAACCTATAGAAAACAAATATACAACCAAACATACAAATACTTGGGAACCTGGATTTCAGAAAATAATGAACAAACAATGAAAATACGGGCAAGGATAGAAATAACAGGAAATGCGTTTGTATTGTAAAGACCTTACATTAGAACTGAGAGTAAGAGTTCTGAGATGCTATGTGTTTTCGATACTGCAATATGGACTTGAAAACTGGACACTGAAGCATGAACACGTAAATAAGTTACAGTTATTTGAAATGTGGTGTTACAGGATGATGCTTAGGGGTCGAACCCAAAATCTCAACACGCCTAACTTCACGCGCAACTTTGATACGAGAAATATAAAAAAAATATGGATAATATTTTTGTACACCTTCAATTTACCGTGACTTCTCGTAGACTATTACCAATAAGGTAGAGTTGTTGCTATTTTGGGCCGTGCCCGATGCTTAGAATAGCATACGGACGTATTAGATTAAAAAGATTAAAAAACCCAAAATATCTCCTAGGATCAGCAAAGATAAACTTTCAAATGCGGAAGTGAAAGAAATAGTAACCGATAAATTAGAAGATCAGTTTCAGAAATTGGGAAATAAAAATTCAGAAGAACAATTATGGGAGTCATGCAAAGAAACATTGGAAAAAGTCCAAGAAGACCATCTAATGGAAAATCAGCGTAGGAATAAGCAACAGTGAATGACAGAAGAGATATTGAATTTAATGGATGCAAGAAGAAAATATAAGAATGCTAATCTGACAGAATACAAAAAGCTAAACAGTATGATTCGAAGAAAAATAAGATCAGCTAAATCAGAGTGGCATAAACAACAATGTAAAGAAATTGAGAACTACGAGCGTATCTATGACGCATTCAATATGCACAAAAAACTGAAAGAAGTTGCAGGACTGAATAAAAAATGTAATCCTCCACTAATCGAAGATAAAAACGGAAAAATTATAATCGATATCGAAGGTCAACTAATACGATGGACAGAATATATAAAGGAATTATTCGATGATGAAAGAAGCGAACTAGAAACGCTAAATGACATAAGCGGTCCTCCAATATCTAAGGAAGAAGTGCAATACGCTATAAAGAACGCAAAAAACGGGAAGGCGATCGGACCAGATGGGATTTACGTAGAAACACTAAAGCTTTTAGGTGTCGAGGGCATTAAGATACTTACGAAATTGTTCAACTTAATCTATGAAAGCGGAAAAATTCCTAAAGATTGGCTTAAATCCTCATTTGTTGTACTACCAAAAAAACACAGAGCCACAAAATGCAGCGACTATCGCACCATCAGCCTAATGAGTCATGTATTGAAAACGTTTCTTAGAATCATTCATCAAAGAACATATAGAAAAATTGAGGAAAGAATCTCAAGTACTCAATTCGGTTTTCGCTGTGGCCTTGGAACGCGTGATGCACTATTCGCAACCCAAGTTTTAATTCAGAGATGCAGAGATGTAAATCATGACGTTTTCATGTGCGCGATTGATTTTGAAAAGGCCTTTGATAAAGTTCGCCATGAAAAAATGCTACATATTCTCAAAACTACCGGTCTGGACGGTAGGGACATTAGAATAATCGCAAATTTGTATTGGGGCCAGGCTGCATGTATTAGGGTTGCGAATCAGTGCTCTGAAGAAGTAAAAATCAAGCGCGGAGTTCGACAAGGCTGTATATTGTCACCAATGTTGTTTAATCTTTACGCTGAAACAATCTTAAATGAAGTCTTGGAAAACGCAAAAGAGGGAATACTCATTAATGGTATGCTTATGAACAATATCAGATACGCAGATGACACCTTGTTGCTGACTGGATCAATTGAACATCTTCAAGCGTTATTGAATCGAATGGTGGCATTTTGCGCGATATATGGACTCAAACTCAACGCAAGAAAAACAAAGTTTATGGTTATTAGTAAACAGGCAGCCGTAAATAATAATAACTATAACGTAACAATCGGTAATGACTCAATTGAACGAGTAAGTAATCTTGTATATCTGGGTACTCATATTAATGAAAGCTGGAACCCTAGTACAGAAATAAAAAGTAGAATTGCCAAAGCAAGAACAAGTTTTATGAAATTTAAGAAAATCCTGTGCAGTCATGATCTAAATTTGGAACTTCGCATAAGAATGGTCCGATGTTATATATTCCCAGTACTACTTTACGGGGTTGAAGCATGGACACTGACAGAATCGCTTTTAAAAAACCTAGAAGCATTTGAAATGTGGGTCTACCGCCGTATTCTGAAGATAAGTTGGGTAGAAAGAGTCACAAACGAAAGGGTTTTGCAACGTTTGAATAAAAGTTGCGAAGTAGTGAACACGGTTAAAAGGCGCAAATTGGAATACTTTGGTCATATAATGCGTCACCCAGAAAAATATGACATACTTCACCTTGTCATGCAAGGTAAAATAATGGGAAAAAGAAGTGTGGGCCGCCGTACAACTTCTTGGCTTAAAAACCTACGCCAATGGTTTGGGAAAACTAGCACTGAACTATTTCGTGCGGCTGTAAATAAGACAATGATTGTTAATATGCTGCACAACATGAGAGCCAACGATCGACAAGCGGTCTCGGCACCTTAAGAAGAAGAAGAAGAGTATTGCGAGAAATGGGCAAAGAATACGAAATAATAAATACAATAAAAATAATAAAGTTACAATATTTGGAACACATAATGAGGGGGCAGCAGTATGAAATGCTAAGACTTATAATACAGGGAACGATAAGAGGAGGGAGCAGTATAGGAAGAAGGAGAGTGTCACGATTGAAAAATTTAAGAGACTGATTTATGCAGTTCCAAAGAAACTTTTCCGAGCAGCAGTAGATAAAGATAATTTTTACGGCACTTAAACAAGAATTATCCTGCACTTCTGAGTTATTTTAATAGTACAGTCGAATAATGATTTCCTGTATCCACGTTTTTTTTTCTATGCCACGAACATGACGTACTAATATTAAATTTCAAGCATCAAATGTTAACTAGCCATCTATAAAAAGCAAGTTAAAAATATCGTTAATGAAAACAGTTATCTTGTACATAATCAACAGTTACTTAAAAGAAGATATAATCACAGTACTAAAAACAAACAGTAGTGACACTCTCGTCGGCGCCTTTAAGTTTTTGAAGTCTCGTTTTGTAGAGGCAGCCATCTTGTTATCTATCATCTGAGGCTAAAAGTTACGACCGGACTGGCTCAATGAAAATTTTTTCTGGTAATCAAAATTACTAAAAGCCCTATTGTAGGGCTTAGGGTTAGAAATATTAGACGAATTAAATAGGTCAAATAAATTATCAAATCTTTGAATGATCTCAATAGTTCCAACAGCTTCAAGAGGCAACATGTTAAAACGAATGTACAAGGTTAAACCAGCAGCAACTGTGCTACTACGCATCTGAGTTGCTAGTTTAACCTCCAAACTACTTATTATGATTGAAAGTATGCAGAAGCGCAGTGAGAATCACTCTGCACGGAAAAAATGCGTGACTTCATCAAGGTCACAGAGTGTCATTACTGTTTGTTATATATACTGGGATATAATAAAGAATCATGTTCGTAAAAATGACAAAGACACATTCAGTTTCCCACTTTTCCTCAACTCACGCAATTGACAATAAAAATCAATCCAAAAAGAAAGATTCTAAACACGTTCAACAAAGTTCTTATTCATTTCTCGGTGAAACAGTCGTTTGCGCCGGTGACTGGTCAGTTTCCGATTCGATCGCTTCAGTCTTTGGCTTGTCCTGCAAACTCTTGCGTAGTTCGTCCACTTGACTTCCGGTGTAAAGACGTTTTATCCCGCGAGGTAGCGCTCGACACGATTGTAAGTTTATTGAATACAATCTTGGGCATTTTTCCAATACTGCTTTCACTGGTTCGAGGCTGACGGAGGAGCCGCAAAGATTCAAAAATCTGAAAAGAGATTACGATTTTATTATGAGTTATGTGGCAGCAAAACAAGTCCACCCACCATCATATTTTTGGACAGTTATGTTATAAGTTTCGAAGATAGTCAAAATTTATTTTTCTTTATGCTTAATGAATATGACTATTGGCGTCTCAAACGTCGTTACACGACTGAGGTGTCGTTTTATTGTTACACATTGGTTGCTTTATTATTTCAAATTGGCGCCTAACGTGGGGCTTGTGCATTATTGTGAACTCCCCTTTCTTTCAGGTATATATGTAAATATCTAACTGAACCGCTTCATTTGTTTATACAATCATATCAGGATTATTTAGATGCACTATTTTTTTTTTAAATTAGTTTAGACGCTCGATATTAGCTTACCTTATTTTCGACTCTGATCCCTTTTCGGCTAATGCTAAAACAGCAGCATCCAAAGGATTTGTGGCCGTGCTCCAAGCTAAATCAACCTCAACCAGACTGTGAGACCATTTTTGAACAATTAATTCCAAACCAGAATTCTGCAGCCTGGTTATATAACAAGCTGAAAAGAATAATTTATTTATAGTGCAATTAAAAGAACATGTTTAAAAGAACAAGAACTGTCTTAAAGATAATTATTAAATTGTTTTCGTTCAGAGTCATCAGAATAGATGTCACCTGTGTATGCTACCATTTAGACGCGAAAATTTCTAGAGACGTCTTATCGGTCTTTGTATGTATTTGAGTGTGTAAACATGACAACAGACACAGATCATCAAAGATAATAGTGGAAATATCATAACAAACCCAGACGGTATCGCGGAGGTTTGGAAACAATATTGTGAAATACTATTCTCTAACAACGACCCAGACCATAATACAGAGAAAAGTTTGAAAAAGAACCTCAAATATTGAAATCTGACATTGAGTCGGCAATAAAAAAGCTAAAATGTAGAAAAGCACAAGGAGAGGATGGAATAACAGCTGAAATACTCAAAGAAATGGGAGAATTAGGGACGGAAGTAATGCTTAGAATTTGCAATGAGATCTGGAATACCGGAAAGTGGCCAAATGACTGGGGTAAACTCACGTTTATTCCCATATACAAAAAAGGTTCTCCGACAGATTGCAGTAATTACCGAACAGTAGCGTTGATATCTCACGCGAGCAAAGTACTTCTAACAATAATCAATGAAAGATTAAAATCCATTCTCTTACCGCAAATTCCACAAGAACAATGCAGATTCGTCCCAGGTAGGGGAACAAGAGAACACATTCTTAATATTCATCAAATTATCACATATTAACATATTTATGCTTTGTTGACTACTCCAAGGCCTTCGATAACTTAAAATGGGATAAAATGTGGCATATACTTAGAGAAATGGGTACGCCAGAACATCTAATCTATTACAAGCACTTTATGAAAATAACACCGCTAATGTAAGAGTTAATAATGTGGTTTCGAAAAACTTAAAATTAAAATCTGGAGTGTGGCAGGGATGTATAATATCCCCCATTCTATTCAATATATATAGTGAACACATTATGCGTCAAGTTTTTGAGGAATGGCAAGGTGGAGCAACGATAGGAGGAAGAAAAATAAAAAACCTACGTTATGCTGATGACACTGTTATATTGGCGTCTTCACCAGAAGAACTGGAAGAAATTATGAATAGGCTAGGAACGGTGAGTACAGAATATGGTTTGAAAATAAATATACAGAAAACCAAAGTAATGATCATCGATAGAATCAGAAACAACCAACCGGAGATAAGAGACTTGGCATGTTACGAAGTGGTCAGACAATTTAATTACTTAGGCTCCGTTATTACTAACAGTGGAGGATGCGAAGACGAGATTCGTAGGCGCATCATAATGGCCAGATCGGCAACAGCCAAACTCACAAAAATATGGAAGAATACTGGCATTACAAAAAACACAAAATTACGCCTTGTTCGAGAGTTAATATTTACTATCGCCACCTACGCTTCAGAGACTTGGACTATCAAAAAGGCAGATTCAAAACGTATAATGGCATTTGAAATGTGGGTCTACCGGAGAATGTTGCGCATACCATACACCGCACATCGCACAAATAATTCAATATTAGCCGAACTTAACATAAAAACTAGACTCAGCACAACTATCAACCAAAATATACTGAGATATTTTGGACATATAACTAGAAGAAGGGAAGACATGGAAAGAATGATAGTTGAAGGCAACGTAGAGGGCAGAAGATCCAGAGGAAGATCTCCATTACGATGGTCGGACCAAATAAGGGAAATGACTGGTTACTCGTTCTCCGAAGCAAAATAACACGCACAGGAGAGAGAGGATTGGATAGAAATAGTCAAACGACTTACATGACGCCACTACATCCTTACGAAGGAGAACAGATAGAGGAGGAGTGTAAACATATACGCATGCTTAATGATTTTTGCCCTTCTCAACCTTTCCCGACCGATGCGGGATACATTCGTATCCCACAAATCGAAATTTCGTTGTAATTAATTATATTTGGTCCCCATTTGCTTTATCTATTTCTGTATATCTATTACTAACCGCAATGATATGTAAATTTTGTAATCCAAATTAACTAGTAATAAAAAACTTTCTTGTGGAACCCGTTTGTATCCCACAATATGTGGTTCAAGTTTCCCATTGCATATCTGTTTCGTATTACATGTATGCCTCATAAAGAATGAGAAGAGGATAAGAAGAATGTGTCAAAATTGTACTAAACCAGTGGGTTCAAATCATAGCTTTGCCAAAATAACAATTGTATGTATTCTTTGTAAGTATGATAATACGATGTAATATTCCTGTATTATTTTTTTAATACTTAAATAGAGTTTGATAACAATGATTTTTATTCATTTAACAGATCACTTTTAGAAGGTCACTAAAAATCCCTTAAAATCTGCAAGTGACACACAACTTCGAACTGGGATCCATTTGTATCCCGTTCGGCTAAAGTGAAAGTTTAAGACCATCGGCTGGGAAAGTTTAAATACATTTTTAATTTTTCCTAATTATCAGATTGGAAAATACCTTATTTAATTTTCATTTTAATATCTATTGAAAAAAAAACAAAACTTTTTAATATTATTGGATTTATTTTTATTGTTTCCAAATACCCTTTTTAAATTAACCATTTACATTTTAGATATTTCAAACAATGGATTTTCCTGTTAGTGGATCATTGTCTAGATATATTGTTTTATCAGAATAATTAATATTCAGTATTTTATAGGTTGATTGTAATTTGTTATGGATGATAAATTTGGAATGTAGTAAAAAGATATGTTCAATTGGAGTTCGAAGTTAGTATACAGAGATTTTTGATTGTAATGAGTATTACAAGAATTACATTTTAAAATAGGAAATGGTTAAATACTCGAATATACGCTCTGAGCTTCGCTGGTGTCGCTCCTAGCGGATTACTAATTCAACTTTCACCGGTAATTTTTAAATTTATTATTTAATTGTTATCGCTTAATATTTCAACGCTAAAAAGTAATTAAATTGTAATAGATTTTTTTAAGATTTTGCTAATCATTTTGACGTTCTATTGATGAAATATTAATTTCTTACTTCGGATACTTTCACAATTATCGTGTAGATGGCACTAAGATTAATAGATTAATTTATAATTACATATTACGGAACATTAAAAAAACGTAAATTCAGTATTTAAAACGTAAGTATATTTAAGGTAAAAAATACCACAGCTTTGACCAACTAATATTTTTTATAATTAATGTTTTTAATTTTAAATTAATCACTTTGACATTTATGTCAAATTTCCGGTAAACGTTTACAGACTTGTCACTACTGGCGCTCGCGAATTTACAAATATCCCCTCTACGTACGAGCTCACAGCGTATACGAAATTTATGGGAATAAAAGGCAGATATCGAGCACTGAGTTTATTAAATCTTGTTCAAGCATACTTTTGCTCCTAGAGCATCATCAGAGGCGTTTCGTCAAATCAGGAAGGTATCCTACAATGCCGTAACATTTGTTCCATGTAAGTAAAATGATGGTGGAAAGTAACACATAACACACACTGCACAATGGACCAACAGATTAAAATTAAATTAAATGCCGGTACTTACTTAGTTTTTTTACTGTTTAATTTTACTTAATTTCTGTTACTGTTCTCAGTTTGTTCCTGTCCAAATGGAGTAGTTGACTGTCAGACAATATATGGATCTGCTCTTTTCCAAGTGCTCTCTAATTACACAGGCCAACGATGAAAAAACTTTTTTGATAAGATTACCTTATGTATTTTAGTGTACTGAGTCCGAAAAACATATTACAAATGCTGTATCACCCACCATTCTTTTACAATTTAACATTTAAAATTGCATAATTACCTTTGAAACCAAGATGACTACTAAGGAAAAAGAAGCTTGTATTGCATTTAAAAAAGTTGTAACCAAATTTCTAGGTAATGTGAAAGACCCTAACTACGACTTTATAGCAGCTAATTTATTAGATAAGTTTTTTAAGATATTAGATTAGATTTAAGATTTGGGATGTCAAATGAGCCTCAAAATCCACCTTTTGCATAACCATCTTGACTTTTTCCCTGAAAATCTGGGCGACGTCAGTGAAGAACAAGGCGAACGATTCCACTAGAATATCAAGGTGATGGAGAAACGATACCAGGGACGTTGGAACACCAATGTGATGTGTAATTACTGTTGGTCATTTCATCGGGAACAACAGAGTGCCTCGCATAGGAGAAAAAGCTACTTTAGAAGTTTTACATAAAAAAGGGAAAGAAAATATAAAAGCATTGGGTCCTGGAATGATTGCACAGACCTATACTATTACAAAATAAGAATTACATAAAAGGTTTTATTCTAATAACGTATCATTTTAATGTATTTCGGTATTTTGTCTTTTTCAAATTATTATAATGTATAATTAACCAGTGTCATATTGTGGGAAAACTATGGGTGATACGTAAAATCTAATTTCAGATTCATTTTTAGCGCCAAAAAATACATAGGATTCACATAAATTTGTAAGAAGTTTTTAAATTTTTTTTTGTTGGCCTGTTATTTCCATTTGCACATTGCAGTATCGCATAAATCTCTGCTTTTCTTAGATTTTTTTTAGTACATTCCTGTCTCTACACCCTCTCTAGTCTTGGATCCGTTTGTATACCAGATGTTACCCTGTTGGTTGTGGTACTCCTTGTTACTCTATTATTCCCGCCTGGAATAGATACTGTATGCATTCTTAAAATTGTATCTTTTTGTCATGTGATTCGGTTCCGCATTAAAAATGTCCTTCGTCACAGACCTTTTGATACTCATACTCTCTTCATAGCAAAGTTTCAGTGATTGTTTTATTCTGTAGGCTCCTATTTCTTGCCTCACTTTTTATTATCAAATGCAACACAGGGAGGCTTAGTAGAGCCGCCATATCTGCTGTTAGAGTTTGAAATTCTTATCAATGTATGATTGTTAAAATTATTGTATTTAATTAATTTTTAAAAGAAAATACCATAAACAAAGATACAAAAAATATTACAGCCGAGCAAAACTCGATTCCTGAGCTTAAAATAGGTCGATTTAAGCTAACTTATCTTAGTACGAAAGTTGATAATAACTGAAATCAAAGTCAAGTCAAAGTTAAACTTTTATTTTATTTATTCATGAATATTTCCTGACAGGCATGAGCTAATAACACGAAATTTGGTAAGCGGGGTTTTTTGGGACGAGAAATCTAAATTCGCCACCAAAAATTAGGTATTGCCCAGAGAACGCCACATACGTCGTTCAGCGCTCATTTAATACGTTCAATTTTTTTTATCCCTCACTCTACATACTTTTTGAATAAAAATTTTTATTCTCTTAATATTTTTACTTAAAAATGATATACCACATCCACCTCGCTAAACTTAACCGTTTTCCAAATAAACGCATTTTAAATCTGCGATGCCACATAATAATTTAAAAATAATCATAAAACCATAATAATTCCGTATTTATGCTATTGCATCGACAATTCCATTAAAAAAAATTTGCGATACATTTATGTATATGTATTGATATTATGCAAACAATTATGTTTCATCGCAGATTTAAAATGCGTTTATTTCGAAAATGGTTTATATCTGTTTTAAGTGAAAATATTAAGAGAATAAAAATTTTGTTGAAAAAGTATGTAGAGTGGCGGATAAAAAAATTTAACGTATTAAATTAAGCGCTGAAAGACGTATGTGGCGCCCTCTGGGTAATACATCATTTTTGGTGGCGAAGTTAGATTTATCGTCCCAAAAAACCCCAGTTTGCCAAATTTCGTGTTATTATCTCATGCCTGTCAAGAAATATTCAAGAATAAATAAAATAAAAGTTTAACTTTGACACCCTGTATTTCAGTTATTATCAACTTTCGTATTAAGGTAAGTTAGCTTAAATCGACCTATTCTAAGCACAGGAATCTAAGGTTAAGCTATGGCCCATTCTTTACCAAACGTATATTTTTAATTTCGAAATAATACTAATTTTTCTTACCACTCAAAAAGAGATGCTCAAGATCCCAAGCCGGTACTCTAACCAATCCTGAATCAGTTAGCTTGCTGCATCCCCTGACATCCAATAGTCTCAGTTTGGTGCTATTCTTTAGTAGACGTTCTATGCAATCGTCGTCCACTGATCTAGAAGTAGTCGTCTGATCTTCCTCCAGTCCTGCAAGAGAAAGTTCTTCCAAACGAGGAAATCCAGGAGACGCAACCTATGGTAGAAAGAGGAAATAATGAATCTTTTGTATTCAAGAAAGCTCAAAAGTGATAATTTAATCTCGAAATTTTTAAAAGTTAATAACAGTAGGCTAATGTTAGTTTTTATTACTTGTACCAATGCTTGTACCAATAGGAAAACAAGATTGAAATGGAAAGAGGCTTTTTTGTCTTCACTTTCAATCTGTTTTTAGCATAGCACAATAAATAAAATTTTTGGTGGAAAATAAATGTTCTACACATTGCTCAATATGTACAGTCGGAAAAATGAAAGAATACCCATGAACGATCACATCAATCACTTATTTTGTATTTGCTGTCTTTTTCTATAAATAACAAACGTTTGATATAGAATAAGACAGTGATGACAATAAATACAAAATCAGTGATTGATGCGATCGTTCATGGGTATTTTTTCATTTTTCCGACTGTATGCAGTCAATTCCTGTATCATGTAGAATCAGTTAAGACGTAAATATGAGCAAATTTCCTTTCTTTTTTCTTTTCTGAACTTGCAGAACAATTAGCAACGGAAGATATACAAAATTCAATGTTACCATTATCCAAGAAAAGTGCAGCTTCAAGAAAAATAAAATTGTATGAATCTTCAGAGTTACAGCCTCCTATTATTGAGGAGCCAATTTTTTTAACTTATAAGTACCATTCCGGGTATGAGCGGCTCATTAAAATTAGAAGTGATGCTAAGGAGTGTTAAACCTTATACGTTTTATTGAAAAAATTTTAGGATCATTTGTAGGTATGTATAAGCGTGGGTCCTACAGCTTCTGCCGCTTCCCGCATTTCGATTTCCCGCTTTTTCTATCTCTCCAGGTATCTTAATCAATGGCTCTGTCTGTCATGGTTTCCATAACACCTTGTATCCAAGACTATGCGTCGTTTCCTTCTATTGGATTATATTCCAGAGCTCTTTTTGGCCATCTGCTGTCGTCCATCCGTGTGTACATACCATATTAACTGTCTAGTTTCTATTCATTTCGAAGTTTTATGTACTCTATCTGTTTTTCTTCTAATTTCAGTATTAGGTATACGTTCGGCTCTTGATATGCGAAAAGCTGTTCTCAGGTAGTCCATTTCAACTTTTTTCTTCCCTTTTGCTGTCATTTGCCAACACTATGCTCCATATTATGTAAGAATGGGCTCTCCAATTACTATGTAGATTAGTTTTCAAAGTAGCTCTGTTGGACCAAAGTATCGAATTCAGAATTTAATACTATTCCTGCCTTGTTGCACTCTATAATCGATATATCGTTCCGTTGTTCCTTTACTGCCAGATAATACTTCCCAAATATTCGTATTCGTAGCATGTTTTCATTTGTCTAATTTCCAAATCCGGGTCTTCGTCTTCACTGCCTGACATATTCTTCATATTCTGCCTGACTTGTTGACATATTCATACTCATCCCCCATTTTTCGTATTCATCTTTGAGTTTTCCAAACATATAATCTGCATCTTCACAGCTTGCAATTAGTACTTGATCATCTGCAAAGAACAGCGTTTAGTCCAGAGAAATAAGGTTTTTGTCGGGACACTTAAGCAGCCAAGTTGCAAATGGATTTTTTGGGTAATATATACCTAATACATTATAAATACAAAAATGCCCGTCACAGTTCGGACGAGAAACTTAGTTATTAACAAATAAGGGTCAAGAATGGCAGTTTTTTCGTTTAAATCGCCGCAGGTAAAAATAGGGTAATTATATATATTATTTAGAGTATTCGTATTTTAGTAGATCAGCCAAAGTTTAAAATGGCACTTTTTGAATTTTGGTCCGATCATTTTTTGCTTCGGAAATTGCAATATAAGACTAAAATTTCAAAAATAAAAAATGTGCTATAACTTTTGAGAAAATGGCCTTAAGACTTTCATATTGCACGAAATGTTGAGTCAAACATTCCATATATTCCATTATTCAATTTGTTTATCGCAAAGAGCTTTTTTTTCGCAATGTTATTGTTCAGAAAATAATAATGACATAGCTCTTCTGTGGAAACCATATGCAAGAAGAATAGTTATATTTTCAAAGGGTTGAAAAAAAATCATTAAAAAGTCGTTTTTATCACTCCGAAAAAAGTTTAGTAAAATAGAGTCATTTTTGGCTTATAAACAATTTGAATAGCTTTGTTAATATTGACTATAGAGTAAATCCACTTTAGGATTTCAAAAACTGGTGTTTTAACACGAATTTTCAGAAAAAATCTTTTTGCCTAGGTTAATTAGGTTCAAAGTTAGCCACTTTTATTATTGATTTCGCAGTTACTTCTATATACATCAAATTCTCTTGTAACAGTGTTAGTTACCATACTACTCCGAAACGGCTTGGCCGATTTTTATGAAATTTTACACGTATATCCTACAAGAATAAAAAACCGCTAAATGCCGTAAAAATGAGTGGCGCATAAAATATTCCAGCTACAAAAGATCTGATATAAATGTTACGTGGCGCGAAAATGGATTTTCATTTGATGCAAAACAAAATTTTAGTTTTGTTTTAAAATATTTTTCCATATTTGCTAAATTTGAAGTAAACGCGCCACAAAAGAGTAAATTTGATACAGTTTGAATTTTGAAACTCTTTTGTGGCGCGTTTACTTCAAATTTAGCAAATATTATGGAAAAATATTTTAAAATAAAACTAAAATTTTGTTTTGCATCAAATGAAAATCCATTTTCGCGCCACGTAACATTTATATCAGATCTTTTGTAGCTGGAATATTTTATGCGCCACTCATTTTTACGGCGTTTAGCGGTTTTTTATTCTCGTATCAGGAGTTTTTCAAAGGTATTTATAAATTAAATGTATGAAGTTGAATGCAATGTTCCTCTATTACACGTCAAGCTTTATAAATTGTCACCTTTGTTGCATTATCTCCCAAATGATCTAGTGTCCATCGAATGTACACTAGATTTTTTTCTACTCGAAATATATTGAAAAAAAAATATATTGAGATGGCCGGTAAATGAAGTTGGATTGCCCGTTGCCAGATCAAATTTAGCGTCGTAACCACTACAACTACATAAACCATTTGGGGAATAATCGTTAATTGGATTATACTTTTGTATCTTAATAACTTCTAAACGGCTTAACCGAGTTTGATCAGTAAACATGAGTTTGAAACGTATTAACCAGTAGTATCTGATGGATCTAAGGTCAAGTATGATAACTGAAGCTATTACAGGAATTATTGAGCTTTCGAAACCGTTTTTCCCACAGGAAATAGATTTTGTCATATTTATGAAGCCTATAATCTAAAAATTCGAATTTTCCCGGATATGAGGTATACATCGTTAGATTCGTCTTGAGTCCTTCTACAAACGCAAGTTATTGGCGCAATTCGTACGTTGAAATGTTGAGTAATTGTCGAAAAACCAAAATTTTCAAAGTTTAGTTTTTCAGTTTTTCGGCTATACTGAGCCGTGTATATGTCTGATCCTGACGGCTTAGACACCATTTGAAAGCTTAAGTCAACACTATTGATTTGATGTATTTGCGGTTCTCCTGCCTCTTCGTGATCCGAATATATATACCCCCAAAAAATATGCCGTTTTGTACCTACCAAGTCCTATAGCTGGCTTATGGGTGGTCAAAAGTAACAAACTACACCGATTCTAAATCGGCCCTGACCCCCTCTTTAAACACAGAGAAAAATATCAAATCGGTTTAACTTTCAAACACACATACATACATAGCCACAAACATTTTTCCTTTTTTAAATAAAAATTGAGTCACATTTTTTAAAATTAGACATGCGTTGGAAAGGTAATGATCAGTTCTATTAGAAGCCGCAAAAGTTGGACCAATTTTTAAACTTTTTGGGAGTTTTGGTGACGAGAACGAAAAAGAGGCCCTAAATAGGAAGGGCCGTAAAATCTACACCCTTGGACCAAAATCGATGGTTGACATATAATGGGTGAGTCTTTTCTGAACGTTAAGATGGGAGTTGGCCCAATTTTCAATTCAGTCAGATTTAGAAAATCGAAAATTTTGTGTATATATAGTGTCGCGTGTAGGGTGGTGTGGGTGTGCGCCACTGGCGAGAACTGCCGTTCTCTGGTAATGTTCAAAATAAGACATACGTTGGAAAGGTAATGATCAGTACTGTTAGAAGCCGCAAAAGTCGGACTTAAATTTTCGAAGTTTTTGGGAGTTTTGGGGACCAGGACGAAAAACAAACCCTAAATGGGAAAGGCCGTAAAATCGACACCCTTGGACCAAAATGGATGGTTGACATATGAATGGGTGAGCCTTTTTCTGAACTTGAAGATGGGAGTTGGCAAAATTTTCAATTCAGTCAGATTTAGAAAATTGAAAATTTCGTATATATAATAGTGTCGCGTGTAGGGGGTGTATTTCTGCGCCACTGGCGAGAACTGCCGTTATCTGGTAATCTTTCCGATATAAAACTAATAGCTTCGATAATTAATAAATCGAAAACTATTAATTTTTAAAAAAAATGTATAATGAATATTTTTTGCTTATAATTAATATTTTTACCAGCATTTGCGGTCAAAATATAAAAAAAATTTCCACCCTCGAGATGAGGTGGCAACCACCCCATGGTAAAAGCGTCTTTCGACATCATATAGATTTTGATCCTTAGACTATCCACTACTTATTGTCAAATTTTTAAGCAAATCGATCCATTCTGTAAAAATTGCGAAGTGAAAAATTTCAGTTCCTGGACTAATTATACTTTTGGAGCTCTATAACTTCTGAACGGCTTACCTGATGTTGATCACTAAACATGAATTTGAAACGTATTGACAAGTAGTATCTGATGCATCCAAGATCGAGTATGATAACTGAACGTATTACAGGAATTATTGAGCTTGAAAAACCGTTTTTTCCCATAAGAAGTAGATTTGATCATATTTATGAAGCCTATAACTTAAAAATTCGAATTTTCCCAGATATAAGGTATACACCGTTACACGCGTCCTGAGTTCTTCTACAAACGCTCAGTTATTGGCGAGATTCGTAGGTTAAAATTTTGAGTAATTGTCGAAAAACCAACATTTTCAAAGTTTAATTTTTTAGTTTTTTGGCTCTGGTGAGCACTGCGTATGTTTCAGCTTAATCGCTTAGGCGCTATTTGAAAGCGTAACTGAATCCTATTGATTTGGTGTATTTGCGGTTTTCCTGTCTTTCCTTGAACCTAAGATATATACGCCCAAAGAATATGCTATTTTGTATTTACCTAGTCCTCTAGCTAACTTACGGGTAGTCAGAAGTCAAAAATTAGACCGGTTTTGAATCGGCCCTCACCCCCTCTTGAAACACAGAAAAAAAAAATTCAGATCGGTTTAACTTTTGCACACACATACATACATACATACATATCCACAAACATTTTCCATTTTTTAAATAAAAATTGAGTCATATTTCTGAGCTCGATAATTTTTGAATGGTATAACCGATTTTCAAAATTAAACATGCGTTGGAAAGTTAATGATCTATGCTATCAGGAGCCGCAAAGGTAGGGCTTAAATTTTTGAAATTTTTGGGAGTTTTGGGGACGAGAACGAAAAACAGGCTTTAAATGGGAAGGGCCGTAAAATCCACACCCTTGGACCAAAATGGAGAAGTAACATATGGATGGACGAGTCTTTTCCTAAACTTTAAGATGGGATTTGGCTCAATTTTCAATTCAGTCAGGTTTAGAAAATCGAAAATTTCGTGTATATATAAGTGTCGCTTGTAGGGGTGTTGTGCGCCACTGGTGAGAACTGCCGTTCTCTGTGGATATGACGGAGAAGAGGTTTTAATCTATTTTTTATGCCCACAAGTCATAAGGGGCGCTGCCCCCTGACATTTTTTTTTTCATTTTTTTGGACAAAATTATCTACCTTAATTTTATATGATGTACAATCAAAAAATACATACAACCCTTAATTTTTCACTCTTTTATCACCAACCACTATTTGTTAATAGCCATCTATATATTTACATCTATAAAATTCTCCTGTCACAGTGTTAGTTTCCATACTCCTCCGAGACCGCTTGACCGATTTTTATTAAATTATATATTTATATTCGGTAGGTCTTAGAAGCGGTCGTAATCTATTTTTCATATACGAGAGATAAGGGGAGTTCTCCTAGCATTTTGTAATGTTAGGTGGGGATGTGTGTACATAATGTACTCTATAAGACTACGAGTACATACAAATTTAAAAAATTATGATCAAAATCCATCAACAAGCTCCGGCGATATTAATCGCAGCATATGTTTCATTTTTTGAGTGCACGGATTTTATTAATTCCCCTCCACTGACCACGAATTAATTCCGTTCGGACGCCATTTTTAAAACTTTATGAACCACTCTGTTGAGGTTCAAAGTTTACTCAAACTTTTACACATAAACCATATACCTTCAACTTCAAAATAGCTCAAGTTAGGTTGCTTAATTGTTATAAACAAAGTAGCCGTCAATTAAATAAAAAAGTGGCTAACTTTGACCGTAATTAACCTAGGCGAAAAGTTTTTCTTTGAAGATTCGTATAAAAATACCAGTTTTTAGTATATTTTCGTTTATAATTTTAGTAAAATATTTTCTGAGTGATAAAAATGACTTTTCAATGATTTTTTTTAAATGCGTTGAAAATATGACTATTCTTCTTTCATATTGTTTTCACAGAATTGTTATATCATTATTATTTCCTGAACAATAATATTGCGAAAAAAAAAACTCTTTGCGATAAATAAATTGAACAAAATTTAATCTAATTGACGAATCGTCTTAAAATTTTTTGTGCATTGTGTGGACTGTTTGACTCAACTTTTTATGCAACATGAAAGTCTTAAATTCATTTTCGCAAAAGTTATAGCAAATTTTTTATTTTCGAAATTTTAGTTTTATTTTGCAATATCCGAAGCAACAAATGATCGGACCCAAATTCAAAAAGCGCTATTTGAAACCTTGGCTCATCTACTAAAAGAAAAATATTATAAATAAGATATTTAATAACCCTATTTTTACCTGTCGCGATTTAAACGAAAGAAGTCCAATTTTTGACCCTTATTTGTTAATAACTAAATTTCTCGTCCAAACTGTGACGGGCATTTTTGTATTTATAATGTATTAGGTATGTATATAGTACCCAAAAAATCCATTTGCAACCTGGCTGCTCAAGTGTCCCGAACATGGTATATTTTTGCCTTATTTCCCTGGTGTAGTTGTCCGATAATGGTTGTTAAGCTTCAACCCCATTCCCGCACATTTTTGTCTCCACTGGTGCAGTGCTCCTTTGATAGATATTTTGAATGGGTTAGGGGAAAAACAGCATCCTTGTCTCAAACCTTTCGTGACTGTAAATATTCCCGAGAAAGTATTTCCTGTTATTACCGCGCTTTGAGGACTTATATTTTGAGGATCATTTGATCAACTGACTATTTTCCGATTTTACATAATTTAAATAATGTAGAAAACAACATACCTGTTCAGTTAAACTAGCTGCTGCCAACCAAATCTGACTATTAGTGATCCGAAGAACTCGTAAGTTTGGGCATCCAATTTGTAGTTTCTCAATATGTAATAATGACATGTTGTGAGCAAACGTCCTGATGTTGGATATATCTAGCAGATGAAGATTTGGACAATTTGTCTAAAAAATTGAGATGTTTAAAAAAATAAATAATAAATAGTGGAAAAATAAATATGGGAATAAATCTAATCCAAATATTTATTTACATTGGCAGATGACGCTAAGCAAAACCAATCGCAATTTCTTTCTAATCCCACGAAATCCCTCTTTTTCTTTAAATTTAGGGAGGGTCAAAATCTTTAAGTCGCTTTTCAATTCTAGAAATGAATGAAAGAACAAGAAAAATTTATATTTTAATAATCATATACAAAAAAAGATTAATCGGTAAAAAAAAACTGTAATCTCCTTCGATCTTGACCAAATTTATCAATAACCTTGTTTTATCTTAAGCTGTAATTATCCAGGGAGGGTCGGCGGACCCTCCCTGACCCCCCTTGCCGGTGGCCCTGAATCGAGGTAGATGTTTTTGTGCTTTTATTATTGGTGGGGCTATACTATGTATACTATGTTTTTCTTAATTTCTGGTGTATCTTTTGTGATCAAGATAACGCCATACACTAAATAAATAAATAAAAAATGTATTATATTATAAAGTTGTACTTACCGCAATGGCTGCCATAATTTGTGTGAAATTGGCAATTTTATTGTGAGCCAAAACTAGATGAGTCAACCGACCTGCCATACTCTGACTTAAATTGACTAACGGTTGTGCATTTATGGGAGAAGTAAACTGAAAAAATATTTATAATCAGTTAATATAGAAAATAAAATACTTGAAATATTTCAAAGGTATTCAATACATAATAGTAAACCAATATCACTACCAAGTTAAAAGTTTAGCTACCCGGGATCGCTAAAAATGCAATGTTTTTTGTATTTACCACCTAAAAAGTGGAAAAAGGGGTCTTTTTCATGATTTTTTTTTTCGGAAACTATGAGAATTAAAAAAAAATTAAATGAATTAAAAAAGAGCAGAAAATGCAACAGAACGGTATATAAAATATAAAACTTTTTACAAAATCATATGAAATCTATTTAAATAAATTTGTCGTCATAGGAGCGTTAAAAATGTTACTTTAAAGCACTAGTGCTTTAAAAATTTTAAGGCTCTGCAGTTAAAATTGAAATGTCAAATTTTGAAAACAAACGTCAAAATATTTTTTATATTTCATTTATTAACATTAATATTAACAGTACAACTTGCGCAATTTGAAAAAGGTTTTTAGAAGGTTTTTTAAAATTTAATTTAAACTGTATTATTGCATTTTTAACACGTTTGTAGAAAAAAACTATTAAAATTTGTTAGAATATACAACAATAAAAGTAGATGTTATTCTATAGTTGTCATGATTTACGTAGTGACAGTATAGGCAGTTTTGATGTAATGTCAAGAAAAATATAAAAATGGAATGTCAGTCAAGTTCAAGTAAAAGTTTTTGTAGGTATTGTCCTGTAATTGAGAATGAATAAATTATAATTGTTGATATATAAGACGTTTGTAGAAAAAATATTGTACGATATACGTGTTAAAATTACATTCTTAAGGCACTCATGTGAATTGCAGAATTCGCTTCGCTCATTCTGCAAACCTTCACATGCGTGCCTTACAATTGTATTTTAAACACTTATATCATAAATAACTATTTGCCATAGTTTTGCAGTTCAACCATGTTAAAATAAAATATATTAAAAAAAACACAATTCATTCAAATTGTAAAAATAAATCGTATCATCTCAAGAATCCTCAGTAACTCAAATCTAACCTTAACCTAACCCAATGTAATTTCCTAATTTCCTTAAACGAATCCTAATATTTTTTGATAACGCACTTATTTATAAGTAATATATAGATAGATGAATTGGTAAATAAATAGAATATGTTTCTTGTTCGATTCTTAGTGGTAAAATAGCTATAACTTGCAATAGCACACACAATGCTCGAAGTATTCCTTATCATTCCCTACTATATGAAGCAGAAACTCTTTCGCTGTCAAAAGAATCAACAACTAGATTTAGAATGACAAGTAGAAAAATATTATCAATGTCTGAAAGTGTGAATCTTCAGAAACTAAAAGAAGAACAACAGCTGAGAATGCAAAGTAGTCATCAGATAAAAAGATTGATGAAATGAAAAAGGTGGATAAAAGAAGCAGTATACATTAATAATTGAAGGGCTTAATGTGAAACAATGACAAGCTTCAAAAAGGTAAAAGTGAGATATTTGACTTTGAATGTTAAAAATAATATTAAAAAATCCAGTAACAACTTTTAATGTTTTAGTTTAGATATTTCGATGCATCATGCCCTATGGGACTATTCGAGGTGTGCAAGTACTTGGAGGGGATACGAGAAATGATCATGCGCGAATAGCGGAAAAATATTGCAACTTTCTTAAATAATTGATATTGTCAATTGAAATTGTCAAATTGACGTATATTTCATACCTACTGGCATTGAAGAAGAAAAATTATTTATTGCTCCACAATATTGATATGATATGTTATTATAATAATATATTATTATAATATAATAATTGCATATCATATCAATATTGTGGAGCAATAAATAATTTTTCTTCTTCAATGACAGTAGGTATGAAATATACAATCAATTTGACAATTTCAATTGTCAAGGCCATAGTCCAAAAAAATAATAAGAAGAAAAAGTCAGATTCAGGTTATGTTATTAAAATGTAAACAATTATATCGTCGGCTTACTGCCAAGACCAACCAACTCCATTTTTAAAAGTTTTGACAAATCTACCTTTTAAACTTTAATTTGAAATGAAAAATCGTCTGAATTTAAATAATGATATAATAATTGAAAAATATGACAAAAATATTTTTCAGTTATTAAATAATTTTTTTGAATTCAGTCGATTTTCAATTTCAAATTAAAGTTTAAAAGGTAGACTTGATGTAGTAAATAAAATTAGTTATTAAAATGCAGTACTGCATGCAAAATACAATTAATTAAATTTACCTTTAGAATATATAAACTAATTTTATTTACTACATACAATTGTTTACGTTTTAATAACATAACCTGAATCTGACTTTTTCTTCTTATTATTTTTTTGGACTATGGCCTTGACAATTATCCATTAACCAGGACTAATATAATTGGCCAATATAATTAAAAGTACGAAAAATGTTGCTGAGCGTAGAAACCAGGTGTCGCTTTGCCGAACTTGCACGGTCCCAATAGTTGACAACAATATTAATGAAATTACTTGAAATTCGAGAAAAAACAGACTTTATTTTAAAAAAATGTTGCTTGTTACATTATTCCATTAATAATAAATACCCAAATTTTAGATATATGTAGATTCAGAATTTTCTATTATTGACCGAGTTCGGGGTAGTTTCAACCCTATAGGTGTTAACCAGTGTTTATTTCTTTGTCCCCATCAACTTGTTGGAATTTTTGACGGGTGTGTTTGGTTTTGTCTTTGTTATTGATGGACCTTGTTCATTATCCTACAACCAAATGCAATAATATAACAAGCCACGTCACAAGCCACTACATTAAACTTGAATTTTAATAATGTGACAAGCCACATTTAGGAAAAAATTACATATCGTCGTATTTCCGTTACTTGAGTCACTTCTAGATTATACATAGTCAGGGTCACGGTCACTGTCATCGAATGTAAAGTCAACTTTACTATTTTTCTTTCTAGAATCGTCAAAACTAAATAATTATCCGGAACGCTTCCGCCCATGTTCACCATTTTGATGTGGCTTGTCATTATGTCGAGTAGATACTAGAGACAAACCAGGCCTATGCAATAGTGTGACAATAGATTTATCGGGCCATCTATTAACGAAGGGCTGAGATAATTTATTAGTGGCTTGTTATACTATTACTTTAACCAAGAATAACACTAACTCTTTTTGAACTCATGTGTGGCTTGTCATTGTTTCACATTAAGCCCTTCAATTAATAAAGCGATGATAAATTATCTAGTCTAGATAACCACTATGCTGGATTGGATTTGTAATAGAAAAACAACAATGTTGAAATCTATGGTATGAGACATTTTAACAGCGAATGAAGAACAGTGACACTTGATGACTAGAATTTTAATTCTTAATCATATTAAAGAAATATAAAAAGCGGTTACCACTAAAAAATCTCTATGTAAATAGTAGCAGGTAAAATATACTTACATTAATTGAAGACAAATCTAGTCGCTCTAGACTTTTACATTCCGTGGAAATATATTTCAAGTGGTCAGGTGAAATACCCTTCCATCCACTTAAATTTAAACCTTTCAGTTTACTACAGTGCTCACAGAGAGCTTCCAGGAACGCCTGAATATCTCGGATTTTCCATTCACCTGTGAACAAATAAATTATTTGATGAAATTATTCAACATTAAGAATGGCAATTATTGGAAAGAAGATACATACAATGAAATGCCACTTACCCATATTTAAATCTTGACAATCCATAAGCCTGTTTAATATGAGCCAATGTAATCGCAGGTCAGTCCTAAATCTTTCCTTTACAAAGTTTAGGTCAGCTTTATGCCATAATTTTGATTCAACAGAAACATCTCTCCACAGCTTGCACACTTTACTAAATCTAAAAATGAAAATGGGACACTTCATATAAGATAATCAACCGAAACAACACTTATATTTACAAGGAACTACATATGAATAAAACACTTGAATTTGACCAACTTGGTTTTTTGTACTGATTCTACAGACGTACATTTGTAGCATTTTTTTCACACTGTACAATACAGTCATATGATATTATCATATAAATTCCCTAAGGTTTTATTTACCACTATGAGATTTTTTCTTAAAATTTCGAACGAAAAATAAACACAATCTATATGTATATTCGCGTGAGAATCAAAATATCCCGAGTAATCCAGAAGAGCCTTTTGGACGCTAACATCTCATCGAGAAACATTCCTTTTTACTTTTGTTTTCGACAGGTTTCGAAAGGTGCGACATTTTACCTAGGCTGTCTGACCGTCGGTCTGTCTGACCGCGAATATAACTCCTCCGTCCTTATACCAGCTAGAATGACATATGAGGTGTCAAATGAAAGCTTATAATCTAAGGATGGTACCAAAGGTAAGAAATTTTACCTAAGCTGTCTGTCCGTCGGTCTCTCCGACCGCGAATATAACTCCTCCGTCCTTATACCAGGTAGAATGACAAATGAGGTGTCAAATGAAAGCTTATAATCCAAGGATGGTACTAAAGGTGAGAAATTTGATCTAGGCTGTATGTCCGTTAGTCTGTCCGACCGCGAATATAACTCCTACGTCATTGTACCAGGTAGAATGACAAATGAGGTGTCAAATGAAAGCTTATAATCCAAGGATGGTAATAAAGGTGAGAAATTTGACCTAGGATGTCTGTCCGTCCGACCGAGAATATAACTCCTCCGTCACTTTACCAGGTAGAATGACAAATGTGGTGTCAAATGAAAGCTTATAATCCAAGAATGGTACTAAAGGTGAGAAATTTTACCTAGGCTGTCTGTTCGTCGGTCTGTCTAACCGCGAATATAACTCTTCCGTTCATATACCGGTAGAATGACAAATGAGGTGTCAAATGAAAGCTTATAATCCAAGGATGCTACTAAAGGTGAGAAATTTGATCTAGGCTGTCTGTCCGACCGCGAACATAACTCCTACGTCATTGTATCAGGTAGAATGACAAATGAGGTGTCAAATGAAAGCTTATAATCCAAGGATGGTAATAAAGGTGAGAAATTTGATCTAGGCTGTATGTCCGTTAGTCTGTCCGACCGCGAATATAACTCCTACGTCATTGTACCAGGTAGAATGACAAATGAGGTGTCAAATGAAAGCTTATAATCCAAGGATGGTAATAAAGGTGAGAAATTTGACCTAGGATGTCTGTCCGTCCGACAGAGTATATAACTCCTCCGTCACTTTACCAGGTAGAATGACAAATGTGGTGTCAAATGAAAGCTTATAATCCAAGAATGGTACTAAAGGTGAGAAATTTTACCTAGGCTGTCTGTCCGTCGGTCTGTCTAACCGCGAATATAACTCCTCCGTTCATATACCGGTAGAATGACAAATGAGGTGTCAAATGAAAGCTTATAATCCAAGGATGCTACTAAAGGTGAGAAATTTGATCTAGGCTGTCTGTCCGACCGCGAATATAACTCCTACGTCATTGTATCAGGTAGAATGACAAATGAGGTGTCAAATGAAAGCTTATAATCCAAGGATGGTAATAAAGGTGAGAAATTTGATCTAGGCTGTATGTCCGTTAGTCTGTCCGACCGCGAATATAACTCCTACGTCATTGTACCAGGTAGAATGACAAATGAGGTGTCAAATGAAAGCTTATAATCCAAGGATGGTAATAAAGGTGAGAAATTTGACCTAGGATGTCTGTCCGTCCGACCGAGAATATAACTCCTCCGTCACTTTACCAGGTAGAATGACAAATGTGGTGTCAAATGAAAGCTTATAATCCAAGAATGGTACTAAAGGTGAGAAATTTTACCTAGGCTGTCTGTCCGTCGGTCTGTCTAACCGCGAATATAACTCCTCCGTTCATATACCGGTAGAATGACAAATGAGGTGTCAAATGAAAGCTTATAATCCAAGGATGCTACTAAAGGTGAGAAATTTGATCTAGGCTGTCTGTCCGACCGCGAATATAACTCCTACGTCATTGTATCAGGTAGAATGACAAATGAGGTGTCAAATGAAAGCTTATAATCCAAGGATGGTAATAAAGGTGAGAAATTTGATCTAGGCTGTATGTCCGTTAGTCTGTCCGACCGCGAATATAACTCCTACGTCATTGTACCAGGTAGAATGACAAAATGAGGTGTCAAATGAAAGCTTATAATCCAAGGATGGTAATAAAGGTGAGAAATTTGACCTAGGATGTCTGTCCGTCCGACCGAGAATATAACTCCTCCGTCACTTTACCAGGTAGAATGACAAATGTGGTGTCAAATGAAAGCTTATAATCCAAGAATGGTACTAAAGGTGAGAAATTTTACCTAGGCTGTCAGTCCGTCGGTCTGTCTAACCGCGAATATAACTCCTCCGTTCATATACCGGTAGAATGACAAATGAGGTGTCAAATGAAAGCTTATAATCCAAGGATGCTACTAAAGGTGAGAAATTTGATCTAGGCTGTCTGTCCGACCGCGAATATAACTCCTACGTCATTGTATCAGGTAGAATGACAAATGAGGTGTCAAATGAAAGCTTATAATTCAAGGATGGTAATAAAGGTGAGAAATTTGACCTAGGCTGTCTGTCCGTCCAACTGCGAATATAAGTCCTCCACTACAACAGGCAGAATGACAAGAAAGTTGAGAAACTTGACCTAGGACTTCCGGTTTTAGAAATGCGACCCGAAGTACTGTTTTAAAGTCATCGGAATAGTGCAAGTGATATATTATTCGACGCGACTTCGCGCAAAAAGAGAACAGAATATATACTACCGGTTTCATGACTGTCTGCCTGTCTGGCTTTCTCCTCCGTTATTAATACAGATAGAATGCCAAATAAGGTGTCGAATGAAAGCTTATAACCCAAGGATGGTATTAAAGATGAGAAATTTGACATCGGACTTCCGGTTTTAAAGTTGCAACCGTAAGTACTGTTTTAAAGTTACCGAAATAGTATGAGCGATATATCATTCGACGTGCCTTAGCAAGATGAGAACAATAAATGTAAAATTTTGGTTTTTATATCATTTCCGGTTAAAATGTTCTAACAATCAATCGAAGCGTATTGAAAAGTTGAGTTTGAATCTTTAGTTTCGGTTTTGAAGTCATTTCTGTTTAAACAATGATGACCCAAAGTTTAGTAAAAATGACTCAAAATTAGTAAACTCGTTTATCAATCGGCGCAAAGATACACGAAGCGTTCAAATATACACTTCCAGTTCTACTTTCGATTACTTTGGGTGAAAACCTAGGACTTACGAAGTCCAATTACTTGTTCATTTGGCAGTCGCACTGTGGTTCCACATACCGAAAACGTGGTCATGAACCTTTAATTTATATTGTTTCGTATATTGTTTATACACTTCGGAATTACTTTCGTTCTTAAGGGTTTTTGGCATCGCTGATTACGAATCTGACATTATTTTTTCTGAAAAACAAAATGGCGGATCCAACATGGAGGAAAGAAATTGAAAATGTCAATCAAAACGCAATTTTTTCGTCAAATTTTGTAGTGTAAGGTCGCTGATTACAAATCTAACATTACTTTTTTTTTATAACAAAATGACGGATCCAATATGGCCGAAAGAAATTCGAAAATTTTATTTTAAATGCATATTTGTTTAAAATTTTACATTATAAGGGACTTTTGAAATTGCTGATTACAAAAATATATTTTCGTTATGAAGTACAATATTCAGAACCTATTATGTACAACCGCCCATACATACTCAACAATCGCCAGAATCATGTAATATGCGTCATTTCCCACTTGTGCATTTAAACAACCGCCAGCAACGCATAGGCACTTATAGGCAGCTAAACCAAAGTGATTCTGTATCTTCTTACTATATATTTTAAGATTAATAAACATTAGTCGCAGAATTATGCAGAATTTTGTACTTTTTGAATGTATCTTTACAAAATTTTGATTATTTCAAGTATATTTTCACTATTTAAGGCATTTATTGTTACTAAATCTTAAAGTAACTTACATCTTACATTTACTTAAAAAGAAGAACCTGCTTTACAGCGATAAAATTGATAAACTACAAAACGTTTTACAGAGTCTTCAATATACGCGTTCTTTTTCACTTTAACATTAAAATCCCTAGATAGGGACTTTTTTTTCGCCTCATGACCACGTTTTCAGCATTTGGAACCACTGTGAGTCGGAATGGGAAGTCTCAGGATAGTCATAAAAGCTACCTCGGAAATATGACGCCGTTCATGTACTATTCAAGGCTGCCTGAAGGCATTAAAACCATATAAAACTGGAAATGGTACTAGCAATAGCATTCTTAAAAAATGCATACATAAATATATAAATACTAACTTCACTAACGAAGGTAAACAACCTTCTTGATTTACAACATGGTCAAATATCCTTTCAAGCACAGCAGTTGGTAGTTTTTCGGGGTCTCCCCACACGCTTTGTTCAATCGGTTCATGTTCCTGCGTACTAGAAACATCATTTTCGGTACTCCAAGGTTTGGAGCGTTTTGGCCTCTTTTCATAATCCGAGACATCGGTGTCCGAGTTAACTTTGTGTTTTTTCCGTCTACCGGATTTCTTTTTGCTCGGGGGCATCTGGAAAGACGAGATTCTGTTAGTGCATAAAATTTATGTTATCTGTTTACACATCAACACATATCAGTATAAAGACCACTTGGATACTTTTACATTTAAAATACAATATACAACATAAACTAAAGTAGGTTAAAGGATAATTATTTTAATAGATAAATTTTTATTAGATTCTCAGATATCAAACAAAAAAACTTTGAATCTACAAGAGAACACAGATACAAAATTAATTAATACATAATATATCGATGCCTCAGAAGCCAATCGGTGTAAGTCAGTAAATCTTTAAAATGAGATAATAAGATGTTTGTGAAAACAGTTGCAGAAAAATAAGGAGTCATTAGAAATAAATAAACCTTCTTTATTTATGATAATGTAAGTACTATATTTATAAATACAAACAAAGAAACTAAAAAACTTTCATTATTTTTGAAAAATAACCACTTTTCACCAAAAATATTGACTTACGTGAAATGTCCATCGAAAATAAAAAACAATTAAATATTCTTATGACTTAACTTAAACAGCTACACGAAATAGAACAACAACTGAGTACATATTGTTTAATAGATGTATTCTTCAGCATCTGATAATAATTCTGAATCGTTTTCGAGGCAGCTCTCGTTTGGTTTATTGTCGGCAACTTTCTGTCTCAGAATACAAAAGATCTTGAACTATATTAGACAAAATTTGAGGCCTTCCCTTTGATGGCGGTTGTGAAATATAAATTTCATCGAATTCAACCCATTCCTGCAATGTTTGTTTATAAAATATAGAGTTTGGTTTATTTTTGCTAAACCGTAACTGTTTTATTTGTAGCCAGTTCACTTTTTGACCATTTATATCAATTTTTCTGTTGGTAATAGCACAGTATATAGAGGTTCCACAGTAGAACCACTCTCCGAAAAATTGGAAGTAAAATCTTTCAACGCGCAGGGCGACTGCGCATATTTCCTGGTCGCCCGAGAACCATTCTTCCATTGCTAGTCGAGTAGGAACGTACGGGTTAACAGTGCCGTATTTTGCTTAAATTGAGTTAGTTTTGTGAATAATTGTTAGTATTGTGAAGTTGAACATGAGTAAAATTCGAACTGGTATTAGTCGGTGGTGTTCAGCGAAAATGTGCACGAACAATTCAAAAAATTGTAACTACAGTTTTTCCGATTTCCCAAGGAAGCTGATAGGTACGTATATAATTTTGAATTTGCTTATTTAACCACCTTAACTTAGCAAGAACTTCTTAATACGTGTTTCCGATTTTTTAATAATTTACAGGTAATTAATTTTAAAGGTGAAAATGTAACACCAAGAATAAAATGTGTTAATGGTTGGAAAATAACCATTAATGAAGTGATTCATTTGTGGAATCTACTACAGTCACATGGAATGGATTATTTTTTAACAAGGCGGATGAATCAAGATTGTCTAGAAAACTTTTTTGGTTCAATCAGGCAGCAAGGTGGCAATTGTGTTAACCCTACTCCGGTACAATTTACCGCAGCATTCAAAAGATATTTTTGTTTAGACATGATGCATTCCGGTACAGAAAATTGCGAAAGAGATGCCGGCGATATTTTGTTAAATTTAACCGATATATGTAACGACGAATCACTGCCCGAAACCCCTGCTTTGGTTCCTGAAAACACTTTGCATGACCAAGAATATCAAACATCAGACAAATTACGGAAAAACTTCACAAGATATTTATGCGGTTATTTAATAAAAAAGTGTCTTAGGAAACATGTTTGTCAAATCTGTGAAGCATTTGGGAGAGTACGATGAACTAGACGACTCGTCTCTGTTTTGTTACGTTAAAGCCTACAGTGGTAATGAAACAAACGTTTTTGGCAATCTCTATATGCCGAGCCAAAATTTTGTGCAGTATGTTACAGATTTGGAAATTATTTTTCAAGAGAATTTTCAAAATTTTAGTCATCAACCGAAAATCTTACAAAACTACGTTAACTTATTCGAAAAAATACGCATCCTTGCAGCAATTTTCCAAAGGTTATCTCATTACATTATAGGCTAGAATAAGAATATATTACACATTAAAAACAATTAATAGAAATTTTAAAGTATCTAAGACAAAAGGACATAGGAAATTAATAATTTGGAAACATAATTAGCTTTAAAACTTGTTGTTTGTTTGGGTTTATATGACTGCGGACACTAAATCCATTCGCAAATTTTAATTTTTTTTTACTTATTAGTCATGTTTCGTATACAATTTTATCCGTAAACTAATACTAATATTAATTTCTAATAGATAATCCTTTTTATATTTTTTTGATAATTTAGTTAGTTAAGTAATTCATAATTTAGTTTTATAATGTATTTTTTTGATAATTACTTCTTCTATAACAGGGGTGGCCAAGCTTCTTAATAGTCCGAGCCACTTTTCACAAGTTAAAGTTTTTCGCGAGCCGCAATAAAATACTTATTCAAACAGTATCTATATATGTATAGAAGGTATTTACAATTTTTTTAACAGAACTTTTACTTACTGAAAACCGAAATACAATTACGAAATATTTAAACTTAATTACATTTTTGTTTTCCTTCTTTTGATAATTCTTTAGAATTTGGTGATTAATATGTGACTTCTCAGTAATTCTTTTAGATGCTGGTTAGGTAATATTGATCGGTGTTAGGATTTCACGAATTATAAAATGAAATAAAATGGTCCACACAAGTACGTTGTTCCTAATATGGAAATAATTCGACAAGCATTCTTTTTTAGGGTACCTTCTTGGATTCTGGTACAAATTTCCAAAATTCGGTATTCGGCGTCGACTTATAGTTTTATTTTCGAGCTTGATCTTCTTGCGTCTCTATTAATTTTAATTCTCCAGATGTTTTTTGGGTCATATATTGGTAATAATAAAAAATTCACCTTATGAACTATGTTCATTTCAAACGAATTCGGAAAAAAATGAAGAGACGATTTAACATATTTTAAGTCTTCAAATCTATTTTGAAGTTCGGTCAATATTCCTTCCGGCTTTTTTATATACCTACTCGTTAAGTTTTTCTAGTATAATATGGTAAACATTTTTTTCTAAGTCGAGTAAAATGACTTGAATGCAAAATGTGTACCTAATACAAATTACATCTGTAGCAAGAGTTATACGAAAATCGGTCTGGATTCGGTTGATTACTGACTTTTACATTGCGCCACTCTTATGTAATGTTCGTTAGGGCAGTTTTCGATGTGTCATATCATTCTTATCTTGGATGGAAATGGAATTTGTTACAAAGTCTTTCATGTTTGTTGTCAGTAAATTAAAAGACATTTTGAAACACATATTATGGAACGATAATAATTTTTTTAAATCATATCTAATACAAAATTGAAAAATAACTCGGGTACAATCGAGAGCCACAAGTAATACTTCAAAGAGCCGCATGTGGCTCGCGAGCCGCAGTTTGGCCACCCCTGTCCTATAATATTATATAATAAATTTTTCTGCAGCTCTATACTTAATTCAAGAGCTATATTGAATAAAATAATTTAATAAAATATATATATTGTTCAAGTTCCTCATTTTTTTAGGGGGAGAATAGGAATCACCCGGTACTCTCTCCAACTATCTGAAATATCTTCTGATAGCCATATTTGAATAAAAAAAAATTAATAGTGTTTTTTTTCTATTTTGATATAAATTTGCCAACATAATATAAGGTATATTCCTATTCCTGCCGAAGTATTTTTCTTATTAAGACTTATTTCTAATTCATACAAACTAAATGACACTGAAAGTGGATAACACTGGACATAATTTTCTTAAAAACGCATCAACCCATTCTCCTTTGGTCACTGGATTTACTTGTGGTTTAAAAATGGATTTGACTAGACTATGTCCCGCAGACATCCTGACAATGCAGATGCTTTGTTGATCTGACTCCTCAGGTACTTTACTGGGCCACAATTTAACTTCAAAAAATAATTTTATTAACGTTTCTACTTCCAATTCGGACGTCGTTGTCAAAATACAAAATATTAATTTATTTTTGTATTTTGACAACGGCGTCAGAATTGGAAGTCGAAACGTTAATAAAATTATTTTTTCGAGACATTTTTTAGAATTATGGATAGATGGCGCTATAATCGGAAAAAACGGTTGTTGGAAATGGAAAATTAAATTAAAAAATGGAGTCCCCACTAAAATGGAAAATTTTACTTTTTTTGGTTTTAGGACCTAATAATCACAACCCAATAGGTCCCCATAACGCTTGAGTGACTGCAAATTTAGCATACTTTGCTCCCCTACCATAAATGAAAGTAAAGGACTTTTTGGCATAAAAAATGAACAAAAGATGTCAAAACAAACCTTTATTTACAAAGTCACAATACCCTAGGCTATTTTTCAATGTTAAGCACCAATGCCTTGGTGGTTAAGGTATTTATTGTATCATGGAATCAGTTTTTCGATGCCGCTGTTGTAGTCTTCCACCGCCAAACGTCTGAGCCAGGAAACCACTTCATCTTTGAGCTGTTGGTAAATTCCAAACTCCTTTCCACCCAAAAAATCCTTCAGTTTCGATAACAGATTATAATCAGAGGCACAAGGTCTGGGCTGCGAGGAGGCTGCTCGAAAATTTCCAATTGAAAACGTTGAAGTTTTTGCCGATGCATCGGGCTGAGCATTGTTGTGAATCAGAAACACCTTTGTCGACAACATACCACGTCGTTTGTAACATTTTTTTTTTATTTTTTGTCTTTTTTTATAAAGTTAATTTTCTAAAATACGGCGCCATTGAGTGTCCATGTCGCTTTGAAATCATTTTTACTGCTTTTTGTTAACTTTTAAAAGCGCAACATGGTTTCTACAGGTTAAGAATTATAGAATTGTGTCCTCTAACCCTCGGGAGATAAAGTGAAGAGGTCCGATTAGGCGCATGTACCTTTTCCCATAAATCTAAGTGTCCTTTTTAAAAATTTTTAAATCAAATCGGGTAAGAAATTTTTTAAATGCATAATGAATTAATAACTTTGTACCTTTGAAATAATTTATACTAAATATAATGCTATTCTACTTGTATAATATTAAATAATTGAAAAAAGTACCTGTGTACAAAAATTGCTTTTTTTAATTCTGATTTTTATGGCATTCTTGTCTCCACTGATCTGACTCTGGTACATGGTCACCAATGCTTTTCTTGGCCGTCCCCTTCCGGGTCCACTCGAAAGCTTCTTCTTCTTGTTACTCTTTTTAATGACACCGTTCCTGTACTCCGTGGGCTCGTAGCTGACGTCGTCATCATCGAATGATTTGTCATTGTTAATATTGTAAGGATCTTCAGAGTCGTCCTGAGAGTCTGCTTCCTGGTCCAATTTGCTAAAATCGGAAAAAGAGGATCTTAGAAACCAATGTGTTAATTACTTAATACCCCTGCCTGGCCTGGGGTAATTGCAGGGGGGATCGAGTAGCTCTGCGGTTACCACAGCTGGCCCCAAGCCCGGATAAAATGTGGAGGGTGATATTGGCAAGGTTAGCAACCTATAGACGGAGAGGCAGCGCCGAAAAATATCTCTGAATTTACTAAAGCTGGATTTTTCACAGTTGATTACTGTGAGTGTGTAGAGAAACATACTGCGGTCGGTCAAGCGAAACGTAGAACAGGGGTTACTGAGAGGTTATCAAAGTTGCTTTCCTACGAAGATAATGCAATCAATTTACTAAGGCTGAAAATCAGTACACACATTCTAAATTGAATATAAATAAAAGTTATTATAGTCGGTCAGCTGTATGACGGGACAGAGCCGGTTGGTCGGCCCCAGTAAATGTACAGGGTTATTCACTATATTTTGAACCGCCTGTAAACTGCTTTATTTACAGAATTAGAAAAAAATGTGAAGTACAAAAGTTATTTGATTTTTAAATTATGATTTTTGACATAATATGCCATAATATATATTATATATCGTACTAGTGACGTCATCCACTTGGGCGTGATGACGTAATCGACTATTTTTTTAAATGGGAATAGGAGTCGAGTGCTAGCTCATTTGAAAGGTTATTCAATTCCCTATTCAGTAATATAAACATTAACATGATTAATTATACAGGGTGTCCAAAACTATTTTTTTTAATTAAATTAATTGACACAAGAAGTAGAATGTATGAAATTTATTTAATTTAAAATACATTTTACTTCTGTTAGAAAACAGAAATAAGTTTATTGCACAAATAAACATTGATTTTCGCTTAAATTCAATGTTCAAACTGACAAGAGGCAGATGGGTGTCAGCTTGAACATTGAATTTAAGTGAAAAGTAATGTTTATTTGTTCAATAAACATTTATTTCTGTTTTTTGACAGCAGTAGAATGTATTTTGAATTAAATAAATTACATACATTCTTCTTTTTGTTAATGTTTATATTACTGAATAGGGAATTTAATAACCTTTCAAATGAGCTAGCACTCAACCCCTATTCCCATTTAAAAAAATAGTCGATTACGTCATCACGGTCAAATAGATGACGTCACTAGTTCCATATATTATGCCAAAAAATCATAATTTAAAAATCGAATAACTTTTGTATTTTACATTTTTTTCTAATTCTGTAAATAAAGCAGTTTACAGGGGGGTCAAAATATAGTGAATAACCCTGTACATTCACTGGGACCGACCGACCGGCTCTGTCCCGTCATACAGCTGACCGACTATAATAACTTTTATTTATATTCAATTTAGAATGTGTGTACTGATTTTCAGCCTTAGTAAATTGATTGCATTACCTTCGTAGGAAAGCAACTTTGATGATAACCTATCAGTAACCCCTGTTCTACGTTTCGCTTGACCGACCGTAGTATGTTTCTCTACACAATCACAGTAATCAATTGCGAAAAAACTAGCTTTAGTAAATTCAGAGAGATTTTTCAGTGCTGCCTCTTGGGACTACTACCAATCGTAAAAACGAATACTGCTCAAAGAAGCCATGTGAAACCTCTGAACCGAATTGATAATATGAAGACAACTACAGTAAGAAATAAGAATAAGTGAAAAATATTCAAAACAAATGGAACATGACTTCTGCGGAACACCAAAAGATGAAAATAGGAAGTGGTTGAATGTTCGAATATATGAAATTTACGAAATTAAAAGGTAGATATCGAGCACTGAGTTTTTATTAAATCTTGCCCAAGTATACTTTCGCTCCTAGAGAATCTTCAGAGGCATTTCGTCAAAAAAGGAATGTATCCTCGAATGTCATTAACATTTGTCTGAATGGTGGCAACACCAACAATGGATAGGCTTATCAAGAAGAAGAAGATTGTAATGTGTGTTTCGAAAGCTACGACATTAAAGGTAAAAGAGGAAGAAAAACTATTTTTTTAAAGAAAAGCAATAAGAAAAATATTGAGACCTATCTTAAACGAAAAAGAAGCACGGCATGGATGAACCCTGAAATACATATGTGAATAAAAAACGAGAACATAGTGATATTAATAAAAGACAAAGGATTAGATGGTACAGCATATAATGAGAAAGAAATAATAGACAAAAGGAAGGCCTAAGGAATGATGGAGAGAGCAGATAGAACAGGATTTGAAAAAGTGGAGGTACGAAATGTGGGCAGGAGGTAACAAGATAGAATCGAATGAAGAAAAATAATGAGTATTGAAAAAGAGTGAATAGTAAATATAAAGATTTTATATGTAGGTAACAATGTAACTATGCATGAAGTGAAGGGATTGTAAGTTTTTATTTGCAAAAGAATATATTTACCCATCAAGACTATCTTCTTCTGTGTCGTCCTTTGCACCTTCCATTCCAGGGCTTTTTTCGCTCGATTCAGTCGTGGTTTGCGGTGTATCACACTCTGTATCAATGTCTGTATCGAATCTAGCACTATTTGAAGACACTATGTCCTCACAAATATTATTATTTGGTAAAAAATTACACATGTCACCGTTAGTTTTTAAATCATCACTCGGTATCAAAGTAGAACAACTTTCTGTTGACAGTTGTTCATGGAGTAAGTTTATATTTGACATTCTACACTGGTTATTTTACATTTTATAAGGAAAGAAACAAACTACACAAAGTTCTCGATTGCTGAATGCGTTATGTCGGCAGGAACATTTTTGGAGTTGTAGTCATTCCCCTGCAACAAAAGAATTTAACGTTTAGTCCAAAGATACACCTTTTAAGTGAGTCATCACACAAAAATCACGACAGCTGCTGAAATTGCAACGCATTTTCCTATTCCAATTTTTAAAATTGATGTAAATTTATTTAAATGGAAGAATTATACACATAATATAGTTTCAAAAGTTATGTATCACCTAAAATTATGCTCATTTTCACAGTTGATTTTTTCGTGAACAGATTAACTGATTCCGCTATTTTTTTTTGTTATTTTAGATTTTTCTTTGGTATTTACACAGTTGAGCAAAGGTTTATTCCAACTTCTTTTTTGAACTTTTACCAGGTGCAAAAAAGAAATGTTTTTCTTATGTTAAGTTTGAGACACCCCGTACGGAGGACAAGGTATAAGTATGGGTATACATAAAAACGTATTGTTGTCCTATGTTTTTTGAACATTTTGTTTTTTAAATGTCCCTGATTTCTTTAGAAACAAAGAAAATATACGGAATTATTTTTTAACATGACATTTTAACTAAAATAACTAAATTAACCATAAAAAACAGTTAACAAAACCTTAAAAAAGAAAGGCAGATAAAGTTAACAATTCTAGTCGACACCTTGAGTTATTTGTCGATTAAGTGAGCGGTACGCACAGCGCAACATAAGAGAGACGAGATTATTTAACGGAGGTTCTGTGATGTTTTGGGATGGGAATTTCCTTGGGAGTAAGTACGGATTTGGCGTCTACGTGGAGACTCTTTAACACATTGCGTGCCACGCTTTAATCGGGATAATAGTCTCAGGGGCCATTGATATCCAAGGCAATGAAAGTAAGACGTACGTGTATATCAAAAATGAGCGACGTGTCCCCTGGCAAAATATCTGTATTGGGACCGTGCAAGTTCGGCAAAGCGACACCTGGTTTCAACGCTCAGTAACATTATTCGCAATTTTGATTATATTGGCCAATTATATTGGTCCTGGTTACTAGATAATTGTCAAGGCCATAGTCCAAAAAAATAATAAGAAGAACAAATAAGATTCAGGTTATGTTATTAAAACGTAAACAATTGTATGTAGTAAATAAAATTAGTTATTAAAATGCAGTACTGCAAGCAAAATACAATTAATTAAATTTACCTTTATATAATAATTGCATATCATATCAATATTGTGGAGCAATATATAATTTTTCTTCTTCATTGACAGTAGATATGAAATATACGCCAATTTGACAATTTCAATTGACAATGAATTATTTAAGAAAGTTACATATATTTCTACGCTATGGCAGCTAATCTGGAAAGCTCAACGTAGGTGGCGCTCGTGTAGTTGGAGGTCATGTCAACTTACGTCAATACTTCAAATCAATATATTTCCAAGTAAATATTGCATATTTGTTTCGCTGTGTGAATTAAACTTGAGAAAATAAAATCCCTCAATGTTGTGCTGTGCATTTGTGCTCATCGAGAACATCAGGACACAGGTTTCCGAAAGATATTCTGATGAGAAAAAAGTGGATTGTAGCAATAAGAAGGAATAAATATGTGCCGAGAATAAATGCACGTATCTGCAATAAACATTTTGTTGAAACAGATTACGTATTGCCCCCAGATTCGACTGTAAAAAATAGAATACTTCACTATAAAATTCAGATCAAAATTTATTATAAACGCACGGATTAAGATATGCAATTTTATATACATTCACACTGTTGCCACATCTACAATGACCTTTTATGGAGTGAACATGTAAAAAAATTTATATTTGAAGTAATAATATCGAAAAATGTGAAATACTAATTGTTAAATAATTCTCAAGTTCTCAATATTTTTTAGTGACTACCTAAAACATAACCTGACCAAACCTAACCTAGCGTCATCGAAAATAATATAAAAAAGTTAATATGTAACTGAACATTTTAGTGACATATTATCTTTAAAATATGCTTTAAAATGACTAAAACATAACCTGAGCAAACCTAACCTAATCGAAAATAATATAAACAAGTTAATAACTGAAAATTAAAGTGACCCAGTACCATTCAAATATTCTTTACTGACTAAAACATAACCTGATCAAACCTAACCCTAATTTTTTCTAATTTCACCTTAAATTTAAGGTCGCCTTTCACGTAGACAAACACCCAAATAATTATACTTAATTAAAATTAACACATTCTATATTTCCATAAGGAATTATAATTTTTTTTAATAAGACAACATTGCAGAATCAACTGCGCTCAACCCATGCTTAAACCAAATTTACACCAAATGCGCAACTGCCATGGCGGCCATATTTTGAAAATATCACATTTTTAAATAAGATAAACACAAAAATTAATGCTCAGCGCACTTAATTGTGAATTTTAAATTGATAAAAAAAGTAAGGCAGATCGCACATAGGTATCATATTATACACAGCTGTCAGACTCGTGTGGGGAGTGAATCAATACCAAATAAATACCCTCTGAGCTATAGAAATAAAACATTGAGACGATTATTAATATAGTTTATCATTCGATAAGTGCTTCCTTTTTCCAGTAACTCTCGCATCCCTTCTTAATTCGTTTTTTCAACGCACAAACATTCTCCAAGATCCGTATATTTCGGCCATAATTTATTATTTATTAAATCGTAATAAAAAACACCATATACAAACTTCACGAATAGTCAAAACTTTGACCTCCAACTACACTAGCGCCGCCAGGCGGAAGCAACGGCGTACATAGGTGCCATTCTCGCACGATCGTTTCTCGTATCCCCTCCAAGTACTGCACACCGCGAATATCTCATATATATGAGCCACGCAGCACGCAATGTGTTAAATAGCAAGATATACATTGCACACATTTTCTTTCTTTGAACACTTTTTCCTTTCGCACTAAATACAGGAAATAATTTCATTTTAGTATATTAAGACATGGCCTCCTCACGTATATCATGTCGTCAGTTAAAACACATAATAAAGAATAAAACCGTCTAGTTTCTTTGTTATTAAAGATATCAGAAAAACTAAAAAATAAAATGTTCATTAAATACGAGACTACAACATAATTTCGATGTATATGACCTTTGTACAATTTCCTCCATACAGAGTGTCTCAAACTTTTGTTTCAGTTAAAACACATGTTAAAGAATTAAACCGTCTAATTTCTTTGTTTCTCAAGATATCAGGGACATTCAAAAAACAAAATGTTCACAAAACATAAGACTACAATACGATTTCGATGTATACTCACACTTGTACCTTGTTCTCCCTACGGGGTGTCTCAACTTAACATAAGAAAAATATTTTTTTTCATCCACCCTATATAAGTATGTAACATTTGCCCAAGTATGTAAAAATTAGCGGAATCCGTAAATCGGTTCATGAAAAAATCAACTATGAAAAATGAGCATAATTTTATGTGATGTATAACTTTTAAAACTATGTATGTTTATTTTTATGTACGATATAAACAGAAATTATTTTTAAAAAATAATTTAAAATAGATTAAAACAAATTTATTAAGGGGAATTTTACTTCCCGTGAGATGACCTACCGACCCCCATACGGTAGGTCATCTCACGTGCACTTATTAAAGATGATGAAGGTGCTATGTTTAACCAACCTAAACATTGATTAACCTCAATACCAACCTCATATTATTTATAGTGATGGCTTTTGCCAGATTCTTTAAATCAACCTACACAGGTTCTAATATATGGAGTGTTAAACAGCAGTGTTCAAAAAATACAATTTCGCTCCAACATAGATCGAAGTTACCATAGTCCAGAGAAATAAGGATATTCTCGGGACACTCAAAGATCCAGGTAGCTGACCACTTTTTTAGTTATTGTAGGCCTAAAGGAAGAAAACCTACCTGTTTCCTGACTAGAGTTCGCGTCCGTTTTTTAATTATTAACAATTTAGAGCAAAAATCGTGATTTTTTTGATTTTTTGCACCCCATTCAAAATCCAAATAGTTGACATAAAATTACAAAATTTAATTTTTTAGAAAACCTTCAAAATGCGGATTTTTGAAAGTTAAAAAGTTAATTTGTTGCTACGAAAACTGCAAAATAAGTGAAAATCGTTATTTGTTAATAACTTTTACTAAAACTACCTTAGAACTTTAGTGTTTCACCCAAAGTTGTGTATTGGGGTACTTAACAAACCCTCAAAATTTGAGACCGATCCATTTATTAGTTTAAGAGTTATTCTATTTGTTTATCCCAGAGACCTTTATTTTGCAATAACATAAGACATAAAATAGTGAAGATAGGGTAATTCTGGGTATGCCAAATGAAAGTAGAAGAGTGATAGTATCAAAATATATTAAGAAAAGATAAAAAAATTAATTAATATAGTCAAAAATCCTAATTCCAAATTTTTGAAATTTTGTAGTTTTTAGAATAACTTTAAAAATCTTACTAAGGAAGTAAAACTTCGCTTGTAGGTAAATGGTATATAAATTTTGGTATATAAATATGGTATATAAATTGGATAAAAGTGGGTACATCTATAGTACAAAATCACACAAACGTTTTCGGACCAATCAGTCCAACATCAGGTGGTAGAAACTTTAGATCCAAAGTAGTTGGAACTAGCTACATAGATAGGTCAATAAACCTTCATTTTACAATAATTATGCCATTTCGGCTACAACAATGTCGACAATAAGTCGATGTTAAAAGGATTTAAAAATGCAGCGTTATTATAATGTGGTCTTCATCTTGGCTTCAAACTGACAGACTAGTTTGGCAATACAAATTGCATATTTGTAATACATATACAGAAAAATTACATACAATTTAAAAAAATAACGATCAAAATATATTCAGCAGATCTCGAGATATAGAAAATGATAGTAGTTTTAAGTTGCCTTTTTTAGTTTTTGAACTCGTGCATTTGTCGGCTCCCAGCTCCTCCTTCACTTACCATGACTAGTCACCAATTGAACTACATTTTTCAAAATTCGTGTAAAATGCCAACTTTTCTAATATGTAAAATGATTTTTTCTAAGGACAATATTTTTAAAGTTATTCTAAATGTTTATAAACTACAAAATTTCAAAAATTTGGCATTAGGATTTTTGACTATATTAGATAATTTTTTTATATTTTTTTAGTGCATTTTGATAGCATCAGTTTTCTACTATCATTTGGCATACGCAGAATTGCCATATCTTCACTATTTTCTGTCTTATTGCCAAATAAAGGTCTCTGGGATAAACAAATAGAATAACTCTTAAACTAATTAATGGATCGGTCTCAAATTTTTGAGGGTTTGTTAAGTACATACCCAATACCTAACTTTGGGTGAAACAATAAAGTTCTAAGGTAGTTTTAGTAAAAGTTATTAATAAATAACGATTTTCACTTATGTTGCAGTTTGCGTAGCAACAAATTAACTTTTTAACTTTCAAAAGTCGACATTTTGAAGGTTTTTCAATGTTCTAAAAAATTAAATTTTGTAATTTTATCTTAACTATTTAGCTTTTGAATGGGGTGCAAAAAATCGAAAAAATCGCGATTTTTGCACTAAATTGTTAATAATTAAAAAACGGACGCGAACTCCAGACAGTAAACAGGTAGGTTTGTGTAGGTAAATGAAGCAGAAATGTCTCAGAAACAAAGCCTGAAGCGACTGGCGACTATGAATGTCAGTTACACGCTCAAAATCAATATTTTTAAATAAAATATGTATCAACTCAATGGTAAAAAATTCGGTATCTTTCTTTTGATCAGAATGTCCTACAGATCAAAATGCATGTTAAAGGTGAAAAGTGCAGCTTTTGTAAGCAATTTTTGCACTTTGCCACAAATTAAGTCAGTTTCTGTAAAGCTGATAAATAAATAAACATTGCGCGATATTTGCTATTTTTTACGATTCTCATTAGAATAATAAAATCGTATCACTTCCATTGACCGTTCGCTGTAGAATTTTCACTGTTAAAACCTAATCTTCAAAAAGTATAACGTGAAATTTCAATTTTGGGTTATGGCAAAAAATATGAGGTATTTTAAATATGCCTAAAAACGCTGAATTTAAACTTTCACATTACAAACGATATCGCATAACGGGAAATGCATTTTTAAATGTTTTAGATCGTTTGTAATGTGAAAGTTTAAATCCAGCGTTTAGCATATTTGAAATGCCCCATATTTGTTGCTAAAGCTCAAAATCAAAATTGTTATAGACCAGGGCGGATCTGTGAAAAATCGTCTATTTTTTGATGTGCGAGGTGGCATTCGGATTTTTGCAGATAAAGTTAGGTATTTAACAACTTCAACAATAATAATTGACAAAATAAGTTATCAATCGAAGTAGCACAGAAAACAACAATAAATATCATTCCCATACCACCAGATTGGTTGGTTTTACCAACAGCTGGTTACCAACAGGTACTTTCTTTGGTTACAGCCTCCCGAGATTTTCAAAAATTATAAATCATACAGGATGCCGAGGAAATTAAGATGAGAGAATTTTAAATAATTCACAACCCATCTGCTCAGCGTGGTAAAAGTTCCAACAAGAAAAATTCCTTAGTACTCAACAAAAGAGTAAATGAATTAAAATGTATAAACATTTTCAATTTCTAAACCAGAGTATTATGCAGCTGCTGCATTTTCGTGTTGCAAAAGAAATTGAAAATGTTTATACATTATAATAATAATTGACATAATAATAATTGACTTATGCTCCTTCTCAAATATGCCCGGAACATTAATAAAAAAAATAAAATGTACTTTAAAAATTTCGAAAAACATCGATTTTTTTTCTACTTTCTTTGCTCAGAACCTTAAAACGATTCATTTTGGAACAAAGTCGTACATAAATAAAATAAAGATAATTGAATTTTGTATGATAAACGACTGGTTAAAAATGTCTTAAATTATTACCTTTTCTGGAAAATAGCAATAAATTCAAAAGAAGGGGGCAAAATAAGCCTGTTTTTATTCAATGTTTTCAACCACTTTGGTTGAACTTGAACTTTCGTAATTCGCTTAGAAAATTCTTACAACATACAGTTCACCAAATACAGCTGAAAGTGTGAAAACGCGCGACGATCATGATGCGCATTCGTCAAACGACGGACCTCGCACTCGCACTGACGGTCCAGACCGTTTGTATGTGCGTTCTCACTTCATTGTTAGCGCAGGCAATGGGAATTTCACACTTTCAACTATATTTGGTGAACTGTACTTAAATCGTTCACCAAATTTCATTAAAATCGACCTGATAGATTTTGCAGAATAATTTTGCAATCTAATTTTTTTAAAAAAGTTCAAATTTTTTATAAACTTTCTGAAGAAAAAGTAGATTATCTAGAAGTTTGCTAATTTTTTTACAAATAAAGAGGTTCTCTACATATCTAATACACTTTACAGAATTAAAATCGGATTATTTAAGCGGCCTCAGCACTGTTAAAAAGTCAACAATTTTTTTTCTTATAAACAATTACAGTGAGGACGTTTGAGTTGGCATAATTTCATTTTCTCGAGAATAGGCGTCGCAGGAGATAAATCTCGAAACAGGTCGATTTTTATTTTTAAATTCTAATTTTTTGGTATATATATCATACTAGTGACGTCATCCATCTGGGCGTAATGACGTAATCGATGATTTTTTTAAATGAGAATAGGTGCCGTGTGATAGCTCAATCGAAAGGCTATTCAATTTTGTATTCACTAATATAAACATTAACATAATTATTTATACAGGGTTTGCATTAAAAAAAAAATTTGAATTAAATTAATTCATGACGTCACTAAATAGTATGATATTTACCAATGCCAAAAAAATTATAATTTAAAAATAAAAATCGATCTGTTTCGGGATTTATCTCCAGAGTCGCCCATTCTCAAGAAAATGAATTTATTCCAACTCAAACGTAATCACTGTATTTCTTTATAACCCAAAACATTGTTTATAATTATTTTAAAACAGTGCTGTGGGCGGTTTAAGTATGTTATTAAGAATTATGAAGGTCCTAAGGGTTGAAAAACATTGAATAAAAACAGTCTTTTTGCCCCCTTATTTCCTATTTATTGCTATTTTGCAGAAAGGGTAATAATTTAAGACATTTTAAACCAGTCGTATATTATACAAAATTCAATTATCTTTATTTTCTTTCCCTACGACTTTGTTCCAAAATGAATCGTTTTAAAGTTATAAGCAATGAAAGTAGAAAAAAATCGATATTTTTCGAAATTTTTAAATATTTAAATTTTTTTATTAATGTTCCCGGCATATTTGAGAAGGAGCATGAGTCAATTATAATTATTGAAGTTGTCACCTAACTTTATCTGCAAAAATCCGAATGCCACGTCTCACACCTACCTCAAAACAGATCCGCCCTAGTCTATTATAGGTTTTGAAGATTAGGCTCTAACAATGAAAATTCCATAGTAACCGGTCAATAGAAGTAATAAATTATTTTATTGATCTCATGAGAATCGTGAAGACTGAAAAAAATCGGGTTATGTCTCGTATTTATTTATTTATAGAAAATGACTTAATTTGCGTCAAAATACAAAAATTACATGCACTGCACTCTTCACCTTTAAAACACATCTTAATTTTTGTCGAGAAGGCATTCTGATCAAAGGATACCGAATTTTTACCACCGAGTTGATACAAATTTTATTTAAAAAATTGACTTTGTGCGTGTAATAGTACGTTCTTTAACCCTGCTGTCCTGTTCGGGTCTATTTGACCCAAAAAATAATTCTAACAATAAAAAACTGAAAACGTTTGTTTTCTATACTTCCACAAAATTTATTATATCTAAGTGACTACAGCTGTTTCGGCGGAGTGCCTTTCTCAAGTAATATAGTTTACAATGTGTTTGCCTTTTTAATCTTCAACTGAAGAGGTTGAGGAGTGGGGAGCTGTTTGTCTCGAGTTGGTCATTCAGAATTATATCTGTATTTTTCAGTTTATTAATTTCCATAGATTCTAAAAAAGATAGCTTAAGGCCTTTATTTTGAATATGTAGAATTTTAAACTCTTCATTGAAAGAATGATTATGATCTAGTTGAATATGTAGAATTCTACATATTCAAAATAAAGGCCTTAAGCTATCTTTTTTAGAATCTATGGAAATTAATAAACTGAAAAATACAGATATAATTCTGAATGACCAACTCGAGACAAACAGCTCCCCACTCCTCAACCTCTTCAGTTGAAGATTAAAAAGGCAAACACATTGTAAACTATATTACTTGAGAAAGGCACTCCGCCGAAACAGCTGTAGTCACTTAGATATAATAAATTTTGTGGAAGTATAGAAAACAAACGTTTTCAGTTTTTTATTGTTAGATAAAATGAACTTCCATCAAGTAACGGTCGAATCCATCAATTATTTACAAAAAATAATTTATTTCTTATTTTACAAATTATTATTACGCGGCGTAACGATTTGGTGTTTCGTGGCTTTATTACCTAATATGAGGTCTTTCAATTGCATATGAGATAAACAATCAACTTCCTGACTTTTTTGATAAAAATGAAATTGCTACCTAGGGTACGTTCGGGTCAATATGACCCGCTTATTTAAACCGTTAAAAATTACCTATGTATGTGTGTTTAGTTGGCAGTATTCTATATTGGCAGTACCTGTATGTTTGTCAGCCGGATACGTCTATAAAGAAAAACAGGTTTCTGCAAGCTAGAACTTGTAAAATAAACTGTAGTATAGCTGGACGATGTTGTAAACCAAATTATAAATATGACCAACATGGACGGACAGCATGTCTTTGGAACCAACTGGAAAGACATGAATGAAGTTGGTTTCCAAGCATACATTGGTCTTTTATTTTTAGCTCGAGTTTATAAGTCCCATGGTGAATCAACTAAAAGTATGTGGAATGCAGAAACGGGTCGTAGCATATTTCAATCAACAATGTCGCTTGATATATTTACAAAAAGTTTGCAAGTAATACGTTTTGATAACAAAACTACTAGACAGGATAGGAGACGTTTTGATAAACTTGCTGCAATACGTGAAATTTAGGAAACATAAGTTGAAAATGTACCAAAATTTTTTAACCCTGATGAAAATGTTACCTTTGATAAGCAACCAGTTGCCTTTAGAAGCCGCTCTCCTTTTAAATGATACATTCCAAGTAAGCCAGCGAAATATGGTACAAAAGTTTGGGTTTTATATAATTATAAACAGTAAAACTTCTTATGCTCTAAAATTGCAGTTCTATACAGGAATTCGTGTGATATGTGGCTTGAGTAGTGATTTGGAATGCCACAATATTACGTGTAATAACTTTTTTACATCATAAATTTAGGACAATTTCTTCTAAAACAAAGTAAATACAATGTCGGGGACTATAAGTAAAATAAACCGGAGTTTGAACAAAAATCGCGAATAAAGAAGTTCATAGCTCGTCTTTTTTGCTTCACTCAAGATACCACTGTTGTTGACAATATTCCTAAAAATAATAAAAATGTTGTTCTTATGAGTACTTTGCACTACTTTCATCAAATGAAAAAGCCCCAAATTATTTTTGATTACAATTACAATAAGGGAGCAGTGGATACTCTAGATTAGCTTGTTGGCTACATGTCAGAAGAGATAAATCGCTGGCCAATGGTTGTTTTTTATAATCTGCTGGACATTTCTGCCTACATCACGTTCGTGTTATGGGCATTAATAAATATCCAATGGAATACCAATAAACTGGCAAAACGGCGAATTTTTCTTGAGGAATTGGGAAAAAACTAATGAAACCAGTCATCATTTCCAGAAAAAATATACCAATAACTAAAGGCTCTCACCCTAGCCTAAAGTAGCGAGTACTCTTAGAAAGCGAGTACTAAAATGTTATGTATTTTGTGTTCTTTTGTATGGTGTGGAGACATAGAATCTCAATAAACAATTTCTCAATAGATTGGAAGCATTTGAGATGTGGACGTATCGAAGAATGCTGATAATCTCCTTGACAGACAGAATAACCAATGAGGAAGTACTAAGGAGAATACAGAACAGCAGGGAGATACTGGATTCCATCAAAATAGGAAAACTTCAATACTTATGTCATATAACACGTGGTGACAGATATGAACTTCTAAAATTAATTATGCAGGGAAAGATTCAAGGAAGGCGCAGCATAGGTAGGAGAAAAATGTCCTGGCTGGGAAATCTTAGATAATGGTTTGGATGCAGCTCAACTGAACTCTTTCGGGCTGTAGTGTTAAAAGTGAGAATAGCAATGATGATTTCCAACCTTCGTCGCGGATATGGCACGTAAAGAAGAAGAAGATAAACATATTTTTTGTAAAATCCATTCTTTTTATTACTGTCCCAGTTGTAAACTGAATTAAATTTTTTAGATAGTTACTAGGCATTTTTGAAAGAAAAAAATACCTTTTATTTTTGTTAATAAGGTTTAATTTACATAAACAACATAATTTTTGTTTAATTAACCACAATTTCTTGTTAATAAAGTTTTATTTATCACCATTAGCGTATTTTATTTCGGTTAAGGAGCGTAAACCATAGTTGGGTCATATTGACCCGAACAGTACATTTGTGTAGTTGACTCGAACGGGACAGCAGGGTTAAAGGTAAAATATTGCAAAACCTCTAAATTTTAAAGAACCGCTTGGATTGACATGAAATTTGGCATACAAATAGCTAACAAGTCAAAGAAAAAAAGTGATATTGTGCCGATGTGTGCTTTTGCCCTAGGGGTGAGTTTCACCCCCTTTTGGGGGTGAAAAATATATGTTCGAAATAAGTCCGGAAATGGATAAAATTACTAATTCTAAGCAACTTTTGTTCTTATCATAAGTTTTTTCACCAAAATAATACTTTTCGAGTTATTTGCGAGTGAATATGTTAATTTTTCTACAAAATAACCACGTTTTCAGACGGTTTTTCGCTAATAACTCAAAAAGTAAGTATTTGGCCGAGAAAAAAATTCTTATCAAAAATAAAGCACGTAAAAAAGTGAAAAACATGGTGGATATATTAGGTCACATTACCTAGTAGAAGCTGAGTTATAGCTAATGAAAAATAGGTTCATAAATTCCAAATCGAATATTTTAACGTGCCATAACCAAAAAACGAAGCACTTTTTTGGGGAAAACTCATTATAACTTTTTTAAAGTGTTTAAAAAATGCTTATTTTTGTTTTTTAAATAAAATTTTTAGCATCAAAAGTAAACAAGTTACGCTCAAAATAAAGTTGGTCCCTTTTTTTTGGTAAGAAATCGGGAAAATCACCCCCTAATTAGCATTTCAAATGAACTTAATTGTTACCACTTCACAAGTTTTTTACTCGCGTACGTATTGATCATATGATCTGTAAGTTTCATCGGTTCAAAGTCCTTATTTTTGAAAGAGCTGTAGGTTAAAAGGCTTGAACGAGTCACTTATCACGAGTGTATGCAAATTTAGAAACACCGAATCTTAACCAATTTTTGTCTTACAGAAAAACAAAAAAATACAAAATATTCAGAAAAGTAAAGCTGACTTTTTTTGTTGTTTAAGATTTTTGGTATATCTAACAATTTTTAAGTTATTTGGAAAAAAAGCATTTTTTTCAAAATTAATTTTTTTTTAAAATTTTACTCTAAAACCAAATTTTTTCAAAAATAAGCACTTTGAATCGATGAAACTTACACATCATACATCATATAAACACAACATAAGTAAAGTAACTTGTGAAGCGGTAACGATTAATTTCAAACGATTAATCTTCGTGATTTTCTTTGCTAAAACAAAAGGGACCAACTTTATTTTGAGCGTAACTTACTTACATTTGATGCTAGAAATTTTTTTTATAAAAACAGAAATAAAGCTTTTTTTTTAAAAAGTTGTAATGTGTTTTCCCCAAGAATGCTTCATTATTTGGATATTTCACATTGAATTATTCTATTTGTAATTTTTCGAATATGAACCTAATTTTCATTAGCTATAACTCTGCTTTTGCTCGGTATAGAGACCTAATAGATACACCGTTTTTTTTTCACTTTTTGATAGGCTATTAGTTTTGCTAAGAATATTTTTTTCGACAAAATGCTTACGTTTTGAGTTATTTGCGAAAAACCGTCTAAAAACGTGGTTATTTTATTGAAAAATGAACATATTCACTTGCAAATAACTCGAAAAGTATTGATTTGGTGAAAAAACTCTATAGAACAAAAGTTGCTTAAAATTAGTCAGTTTATCCATTTCGGGACTTATCTTGGACATATATTTTTTCACTCCCGAGATGGGGTGAAATTCACCCCCAGGGCAAAAGCACATATCGGCACCATATCACTTTTTTTCTTTGACATGTTAGCTACGCCTATGCCAAATTTCATGTCAATCTAAGCGGTTCTTTAAAATTCACAGCAAAAACCGTGAAAGAATGTACTATAACTGACATTCAAAATTGCCAGTCGCTTCAAGCGTTGATTATGAGGCATTTCTGGTTCATTATACACGAAACATTGTGTAGAACGTGCAAATAAACATTTTTGTCAAGATTATCCTATCTACATTTCTTATTTGAAACATTTTTTTCTATGGCGTAAAAATTCTTGGTAAATTGATATTTCCTGTTCTTCCTCCCCATACAGGAGGGTTTTAGGGGAAAGTCTATTGGTAAGAGTGGCAAACTTTGGCAAACCGTTTTTAGGGCAGTAAATGAGGTTATCTGGCTCCGAATTCCATCCTACTAGATCGATTTACTTGATATTTTCACAATAAGTAGAGAATAGCTCAAGAAACAAAGCCTACCCTATGCCGATGTGCGCTTTTATCTTAGAGGTGGTTCCCACCCCTTCTCGGGGGTGGAAAATTTTTTGGTTAAAATAACTACTTCTAAGCAAAAACTGTTCAATAATTTTTTTTTGAAAACTCAATAATTTTTGAGTTATTCGTGGTTGAAAATTGACCGTTTTCATTGAAAAATGACACCTTTTCGAGCGGTTTTTTGCGAATACCTTAAAATCTATGCATCTAACGAAAAAAACTATACAAAACAATTTTGTAGCTTATAAAAAAAACAAAGAGATTCGTTCCTTCATATATCTTCTAGTTATATTACAAAAAGAGATATGGTAGGTGAGAAGAGTTTGTTTTTTTGGTGCATGCTGAAATCGGTGTATTCAACTTGAAATAAAAGAGAAACGGTCGATTTTAGTTGTATAATGCTACCAATACCTTTTGTAGTGATTGAAAAGACCTTTAGAATGAGCCACATTAAAAGTCGATTACATGCAAAGTAAGCGAGATATGCTGCAAAAAAAATTGATGACTAATGGAATTTAAAAAAAAAGTGAAGTACACTTAACCCCTCATCCATCAGTTTAAAAAAATAAGATCAAATTATAGAGCGCATTTTTAAATTTTCTTAAGAATCTTAGTTTTTCTCCATGTAACTCGAAAATGATAAGAGATACGAAAAAAGGTACCACACAAAAATGTAGGATTTTGTTGAGTAAAAATTTTGTTTTATGTTTCATTATTGTATCTCTAATCATTTTCAAGTTACATGTAGAAAAAGAAGATTTTTAAGGAAATCTAAAAATGCGCTCTATAAATTGATTTTCTTTATTTTTTCAAAAACAAATACTAAATCTAGGAATCTTAGGAAATCTAAAAATGCGCTCTATAAATTGATTTTCTTTATTTTTTCAAAAAATACTATAACAAAAGGTATTGTAGAAGTAAAATGATGCATTAAAATTCTGGTGGATGAGAGGTTAAAAATATACTTCTCACTTTTTCTTAAAATACATTAATCATCAATTTTCTTGCGGCATATCTCGCTTAGTTTGAATGCAATATACCTTTAATATTACTCATTTTAAGCACTATAAAAGGTTTTGGTAACATTATACACCTAAAATCGACCGTTTGTCTGTTCATTCAAGTTGAATACAACGATTTGAGCATTCACCAAAAAAACAAACTATTTTCACCTACCATATCTCTTTTTATATTATAACTAGAAGATTTATGAAGGAACTAGTCTCTTTGGTTTTTTATAAGCTACAAAAATGTTTTATATAGTTTTTTTAGTTATATGCATGGTTTTTAAGATATTGGCAAAAAACCATTCAAAAAGGTGTTATGTTTCAATGAAAATGGCCAATTTTCAACCACAAATAACTCAAAAAATATTGAGTTTTCAAAAAAAAAATTATAGAAAACAGTTTTTGCTTACAATTAAGTTCTCTAGCCACTTCCGTGGTTATTTTAACCAAGAAATTTTCTACTCCGTAGTTATAGACCAGGAAGGATCTGTTTTTAGGTGGATGTGGGAGGTGGCATTCGGATTTTTGCGGATAAAGTTAGGTGATAACTTCGTTAATAATGATTGACTTATGCTCCTTCTCAAATACGCCCGGAACATTAATAAAAAAAATAAAATATTTAAAAAATTTAGTTTTTTTCTACTTTCTTTGCTTATAACTTTAAAACGATTCATTTTGGAACAAAGTCGTATAGGAATAAAACAAAGATAATTGAATTTTCTATCAGATACGATTGGTTAAAAATGTCTTAATTTAACACCCTTGCTGCAAAATAGCAATAAATATAAAATAAGGGGGCAAAACAAGCCTGTCCTTATTCAATGTTTTTCCATCACTTAGGGTACACTTGGAACCTTCCTAATTCGCTTAGAAAATTTTTGTAATGTGCTAAAACCGTCCACCAAATTTCATTAAAATTGACTTACTAGATTTTGCATAATAATTTTGCAATCTAAACTTTTTTTAAAAAATTAAAATTTTTTAAAATCTTTCACAACAAAAACTAGAACATACAAAGATTTGTCAATTTTTTTACATATAAAGAAGCACTCCACCTATCTAATGCACTTTACAGAATTGAAATCGGATTATTTAAGCAGCCTCAGCAATTTTTTAAAGTTATAAACAATTTTTTGGCTTATAACCAAATTAGTGCTGTGTCCAGGAGGGGGTGCTACAGTCTGCTACAGGCTCCTTTATTTAGATGAACTTACCCAAGTTTTTTTTTATGTATTTTGACCCGTAGAACACGAATTTTTTGGGTAACAGTTGATCCGGATGTCAATAAGATTGTTATAAACAAAGAACTTGAGGAATTACATAACATCGATTTTTCGCAAAATAAATTAATTATGCATATATACTCAGTTGTTCCATTTTATCTTTGTCCAAACGGCATGATCCATTTTCAAACCAATTAAATCAAAACATTAATTGAAACATAAGTCAATGTGTAGTATCACTGATACATATTGTCAATATAATAATTAGGAAATGGTTATTATCGGTAGACATATTTTATAAAGTTATATTGTACATTTATATTTTACTATGATATAATATATTTAAGGGCACCCGAAGTCCCATTTCACGACAATGTTAACATTATGTCACATAGCTCTGTAACCAAAGCCCCTAGATACCAAATTTTTTATTTATTTTGAAACTAGATGTATTGTTTAGTCCCGCGTAGATTTCTGTAAAGTTAGAGTGAAAGGAACGTTTATTTTAAATTTTTTTAAAATACTCTTACAAAAAAACCCAAAAAAGTTTAGATTTTATTTTTTATTTTACTTGTTTTTGTACATTTTTCAATAAAACTTTACGCGGGACTTGATATTATCTATCTACAACTATTGTAAAAATTTGGACCTTCTATCATCTAACGATCCAGGGATATTTGACATCAAAAGTTAAAAACCTAGTATTCAGGAAATCGCAAAAACATAAAACACTCTAATAGACTATAAAGCTACCGGTACAGTGTAAGTTCAGTGCAGACGTTCAAAAAACAAATAATTTTGTAACCATGTATATTTTCGACTATAATCTGCACAACAAATGTGCTAAAGTCACTGTCATTGAAAATGAAAAATGTCAAAATTCATAGTAAACAAGGTATCAAAGACATGCCATATTGTTTATTCTTGTTTATAGTATTTTTACTACAAAAGCGATATTACGTAGGTCAAAGTTTTTGAGGTAAGAGAACTGTCAAAACATTAGAATTTGACTTTTCATTATTGCCATGTTTATAATAAACATGGCAATAATGAACATGGCAATAATGAAAAGTCACATTCTAATGTTTTGACAGTTCTCTTATGTCAAAAATTTTGACCTAGGTAATATCGCTTTTGTAGTAAAAATACTATAACTTATTATTGTGGTTTCTATGGACAAGTGGCTTAATTTTTGGATACTAGTTTCTGTGAGTAAAAAAGAGATCTAGCATAAAAAGTATTTTGGGACTTCGTGAATAATTTCAAGCATGCTTGATAAGATGTAATAATAATCATTATCTTTAAAGTATTTCTAGATTTATGAAGGGCATCGATAGACTTGCACTCTCAATTTCATAAAAAATCATATCAAAATAGTATTATGACAATTATGTCAGAATAAGAATACAGAAAAATAGGTAAGTAATAGGAACGGTAGGTGGATAGAATCAAATATGTTGATTCCTAAAAATAGATTACTGTATGATCTACTTAACCAAATGTTTATTTGAAAACATGCAGTTAAAATATCTTGAGTATTTGATCAATGAATCGGTAATAACGATAATAGTTAACTATTTTTATTATTAGAACACATTCATAACAATTCCATATTTGTGGGGGGTCTGTCAAATCACATTGTTGCTAAATCAAATCATAAAGAAGCTAAAAATCAAGTAAACTGAAAGCAATATTGTAATATAACCGGAATTTTGACAAGAAAGACCTATTTTGACATCGAAATGAGTACAACAAAATTTTGAATTCGGCGCAACTTTCTATGGGGACAATTGGTAAACAATTAAAAATATCAGATTTTTTTAATAACCCAAACTGAGTTATGACAGCTGATTATCGTGAAAATCATACGTGAGTCTCTACTGAAGCATTAAGTGTCCATGTATTGGACATATTTACGATTACAGGAATATTTAAAGTAAAAAATCGTTATCAATACAAGGAATCCATTGTAACATTACAAAGAAATAACATTTCCAGAGCTACTTACCCCTGTTGTTTTAATCCAGAATTGTAAAACACACTTAAAATTACATATTAGTTAAACTTGATTATTTAGTTGTTTAATACTTTTCGTTCTCATCAAACCTAATGTTGATGACCTTGTTACCCAAGATGCTGATATTTTTTATTTTTGTGAAATGAAGTCGACGAAAGCGACCTCAAACTAGTTTAAGCAAAGTGCATAGGATTTTACTGACATCTGTCGTGTAAATAGGATACTTATTTCCATGCTTTTTACAGGTTGCTGTAAGTACGAGTAAGGCGCAACTCATCGAGTCCTATCTCATCGAAAGACTTTTCATATGCAGCCACTTCATCGAAAGCCCCAACTCATCAACTGGACATGTAGACATTTCATATATTAACCAGCAAATATCAAACTCACATTCTCCACTTTTTCAAATTTTACAAAAAAAAAACTTTCAACAATTTTTATTTATTTCTTTTTGTAAATAGTGTAACTAAAGCAACATTTTTAATAGCTTATAAAATCATTAACTGGTCTAATAAGGTAGAAATTCTACATTATCGTTTTTCGTATTTTTGTTTCCATGATTTTGAGCGCTAGGCTACAAGCCACAAGCTACAACTACAACCTACAACGACAAAAATGTTCTAAGTTCTAAAAAACGATATATCGGTATAAATAAATGTTCTATACTTTTTAGAGGTAAATGTATAATATATATGTTACAGTTCAAGTTGATTATCCAGTTGGAGTTGACTCCAACTAGTTGGAGTCAACTCTAACGGCTGGCATAGGCGTAACCAGGGGGGATTTTGGGGGTTGTAACCCCCCCATTAGGATGTACTTTGAGCTCTATACGCTTAACACCATAGCCCTCAGAGACCTTCCAGTAGTTGTAACCCCCCTATGACGGCTGGTTTCAGTAAAAGTTGATTATAAATATAAAATGAAGATTTATATTCAACATTTACTAGTAAAAGTAGACTCCAACTAGGAAAAGTATACTCTTCCCAATGCCATTTAGTAAAAGTAGATTCTGATTCACACAAACAGCCGATTCTAGAAATTAAATGTTACTGAATATGTTCAAATTAGTCTAGGCTGTACTGTCGCCCCCGTTAGGCAAATTACTCCGATTCGAATTTTTTGCACAAACTTACTCAAAAAGAGGTCCTTATAACAAATCTACTGGGTGCCAGGCAGTACCTTGATCGATAAATTGTTTAAACAATTATTCTTTTTAGACAAATTCACAAAAATAATTTTTTCACTTCGAACATTTTTTTTTAGATCATTTGGGTTATTCTGAGCAAAAAAAGGTATTTTGTGATTTTTCTCTAAAATTGATTGTTGTCGAGTTATACGCGATTTAAAATTTGAAAAATGCGAAAATAGCCATTTTCAAGGCTTAATAACTCAGTTAAAATTCATTATTATGAAAGTCAGAAAGTGACCAAATCAAAGTTTATAGCCCCCCCTACAAGATCCAGCAGAAATTTTTGTCACTATTTTATTACTAAGCTTTATCTTTAATTATTAACAATGAGCGCTAAGTGCGTATTAGGCGGCCGTCAATGGTGAGTGCTAAAGAGATGCACCATTACGGCCGTCCAATGGCGAATCCCACTCGCACTCACATTGACGGCCGCCCTCAATACACGGTTAGCGCTCATTGTTGATAATTAAAAATAATATCTTATTAATGAAATAATGACAAAAATTTCTTCAGGATCTTATAGAGGTAGCTTTAATCTTTGATTTTTTTTAGTTTCTGACTTTCATAATATATAATATCGTATGTCATTTTTGCCTTTCGGACAGTTCCGGCGCCAATTACATCTTTAACCCTGTTTCAAGTAACTAGTGTCGATGTACACTAGCCCAGGGGGACCGACGGCTTAACGTGCTCTCCGAGGCACGGTGAGACGGCTCGTGTCATTATTGGAAATGAAAATGGTTTGTCTTTAGCAGGGCTCGAACCCACGTGCACTGGCGTATGAGGCCAGCGATTATGCCGTTACTCCACGGCCGCTCGCTCGACTTTCACAATAATTATCTTTAACCGAGTTACTTAACCTCCAAAATGGTTATTTTGGCGTTTTTCAAATTTTAAGTAGCTAATAACTCGACAACAGTCAATTTTAGAAAAAAAAGGCCTAACGGATCTAAAAAAAATTTGTACCAAGTGAAAAAATTACACACCGGCAAAATTAGCCGAACACCTTAAAAATGGGGCATGTTTGATGTCTCGAATTTCCTAAACCTGTTGTCCGATTTAAGTGATTCTTTTAGTAAGTTATAGCCTTATTAGTTAAGAATATCGGTGTAATAATATTGTTGCTAGACAGGTACATGTCATTTTATACCGGGTGTTACAATCATACTGTCTTTTTTCTTAAAGTTCGGAACACCCTGTGGAATATTCTAGTATATATAATATTTTAAAATTAAAACTCGATTGTAGGCTTTCGTAACATTTTATTTTTTGATTCATTTGCTTATGTTGGAAAATAAAAAAGTTATGTGCTTTAACAACTAGCCATGTTTTTTATCAATAAATCCTCATAGTAGGGGAGGAAAGTATGCTAAATTTGCAGTTTGTACAGATGTCTCCTATTTAAGATTTTAAAGTAACCCCAGCCCACCTCCGTCGGGATCGTGTTTGGTGCCATTCGGTAGATTTTTGAAAAATATTGAATAGGTGTATTTTGCAGTTTTACGATCTGATGTTCATTTCGCGAAATATCGCAGGGTTCGTATTTAAAATTTTTAATTTACCCCCTCCCCTCTCCGTGGGGTGTCACGAACCCCCACGGAGGTGGGGTGGGGTGGGGTATTTAATTTAAAATCCCAAATAGGAGCCCCCAATTTTTATTGCAGATTTGGATTCTTCACGTAAAAATAAGCAACTTTTATTCGACACATTTTTTCTAATTATGGATAGATAGCGCTATAATCGGAGAAAAATGATTGATCAAATGGAAAATTAAATTAATAAATGAAAAGTCTCCCGCTTTATGGAAAATTTAACTTAACCTTTTTCTGATTTTAACAATTTTCACAATCCAATAGGTTCCCATAAAGCTCGAGTAACTGCAAATTTAGTATACTTTCCTCCCCTACTATGAGGATTTATTGATGAAAAACATGGATAGTTGTTAACGCACATAACTTTTTTATTATCACACATAAGTAAATGAATCAAAAAGAAAAATGTTAAAAAAGCCTAAATCTACAATCGAGTGTTCATTTTAATATTTTACATGTGCTAGAATATTCTACAGGGTGTTCCAAACTTTAAGAAAAAACACAGCATGATTTGTACACCCGGTATAAAATGATATTTACCTGTCTAGCAACAATATTATTACAACGATATTCTTAAATAATAAGGCTATAACATACTAAAAGAATCATCCAAATCGGATCAGTGGTTTAGGAAACTCGAGACATCAAACATGTCCCATTTTTAAGGTGTTCGGCTAATTTTGCCGGTGTGTGTATTTTTGCGAATTTGTTTAAAATCTTTGTTTATCGCCAAACGTCACTAAAATCATTCATTATTGTACTCATTTGCCCTCATTTTCGACAGTAAAGTAACACTTTGTTGTATTGAAAGAAGAATGTTACTTTACCTGCCGCGATAATTAATCAAATTAACCGAGATTGAATGTAAGTGTTCAATGGCAGCAATCGATTATTTATTTAAGTGAAATTAAAGTTTATTTACTTTAATTATTAAAAATATTGTACAAAATTTATCTTGATAATTATTGATAAAATTTATGTCAAAAAGTGAAATTCTGTAGTGTTTCGCAATTATATTCATACAAAATAAATCAAAACTTTACAGATTTAGTAATTAGGTAGGTATACAATATTGATAAAACTATCGATTAAACATCAAAACCGGCCATCATGCAAAAGTCATCTGTGATTACTGTCATTACTGTCATACGAATTTTTTATTTCGTCTAAAATTAAAAAAATTTCCTCAAAGTTGTAAGTAAGTGTTAATGTTTTTTATGATTGACGATACAATTTTGTACGCACCACCTCAATACTCTTTATCGAACGCGTCTGTTCCTCTGCTCGTAATATCAGACTCGTTCGATAAAGTGTCACTTTACTGACTGACTTTACTGAAATTGGCTAAACAATTTTTGTATTTCTTTTAGTAAGTTTGTGCAAAAAATCGAATCAGAATAATTTACCTAACGGGGGTGACGTTACAGACTATACTAATAAGTAGTTGAAACGGTCAAAACAAAGAAACGTACACTCATTAAAAATGCACTTGAGATTCTCGTATAATCAACATTTACTGAATCGATCAAGGAAGAGTCAACTCCAACTAGTAAAAATTGATTTAAATTTTTAAAATCAACTTTTACTGCTCGTTTCAGTTTGAGTTGACTCGAACTAGTTGACTCAACTCTAACTGAGAATCAACTTGAACTGTAACATATACATATAATAGTATGTAGTATGACATCAATTCAATTTCATTCAATTCAATTTCTAAAAAAATTATTCCTCCATATTTTTATTTTCCTCAATATAGACGGAGAGGCAGCGCTGAAAAATCTCTTTGAATTTACTAAAGCTTAATTTTTCACAGTTGATTACTGTGAGTGTGTAGAGGAAACATACTGCGGTCGGTCAAGCGAAACGTAGAACAGGGGTTCAATCAAAGTTGCTCTCCTACGAAGGTAATTAAATCCATTTACTAAGGCTGAAAATCAGTACACCCATTCTAAATTAAATATAAATAAAAGTTATTATAGTCGGTCAGCTGTATGACCGGATAGAGCCGGTCGGTCGGCCCCGATAGTCGATTGAGGAAATGAAGCATTTTGGCTCGCAATTTTTTCGTCCAGCATGGATTTACTTGAAATTTTCACAGAAGGTAGGGAATAGTCCAAGGATCATTTTCTATATCATGCCACTATTATACGCTAAAACCTTGGGGGTGGTTGCCACCCCATCTCGGGGGTGGAAATTTTTATTACATTATAACCATGTAATTAGATGTAAAAAGTGATTCTAAGAAAAAAATGTTTTTTACATTTTCTTCGTAAAACTAATATTTTTCGAGTTATTCGCGCTTGAAAATAACAGTTTTTCGACGAAAAAATCGACTATTTTAGAGGGTTTTTTGAGAATACCTCGAAAAATAATCTATATATTTTTGGCGATAAAAAATTTAATCAAAAATGATTTTGTAGGATTTTAAAAGAGCTATAAGACTGTGTAAATTAAATTCCGTAAGATACCTTAGTTTTTAATTGGGGCGGGTTTAAAGGGCTCGAATAAGGGGGTGTTTGCTGGTAAATGAAGGTATTAAACAGCTTTATCATCTGGCTAACTATTCACTGTAATGAAAATCTATGCACAGAGTAATTTTCTCTTCAGTATTTTGGGAGATATTTTGAAGTAAAAGGTGAAAAATACCAAATTGCAAAAAATCAGTTTTTCTTTAAATTCCAATTTTTCCAAAATTAGGCATTTTAAATAGGTCAAACTCCTTGAGTGTATTGATAATATAAATATAAAAGGAACTACAGAAAGGTGAAGACCAATTTTGAATGAGAAAGGTAGTTAGGGGGTTGTTTTCACTGATTTTTTCGTAGAGAAAAGCAGGTACCGACATTTTTTTGATTATAAGTCGCCTTATTTTCATGCTAGAAACTTTTTCATTATTTTTTTTTAAAATGTAATTGTATACCTACTTAAAAAAAGAGTATTTAAGTTTTCCTCGAAAAATGCAAATTTTTCCCATTATTTGGCTTTGATTATTTCAAATTATGCATTTGACGAAAAAAGCTAACCTTTAACATGCCGTATCTCGGTTTGTATTGGTCTTAAAGATATTATTGGAAAAGAATTTGGTTTGTTTTACTAAAAGATACAATTTTGATCTCTGCAGTTTTTTGATTAAATGCATATTTTTTGAGGTATTCTCAAAAAACCCTCTAAAAAAGTCTATTTTTTCGTCGAAAAACTGTTATTTTCAAGCACGAATAACTCGAACAATATTAGTTTTACAAAGAAAATGTAAAAAACATTTTTTTCTTAGAATCACTTTTTTCATCGAATTACATGGTTAAAATGTAATAAAAAAGTCCCAACCCCGAGATGGGGTGGCAACTACCCCAAGGTTTTAGCGTATGATAGCGCCATTATATAGAACATTATCCTTGGACTATTCCCTACCTTCTGTGAAAATTTCAAGTAAATCCATGCTGGACGAAAAAATTGCGAGCCAAAATGCTTCATTTCCTCAATCGACTATTGGGGCCGACCGACTGGCTCTGTCACGTCATAGAGCTGACCGACTATAATAACTTTTATTTATATTTAATTTATAATGTGTGTACTGATTTTCAGCCTTAGTAAATGGATTTAATTACTTTCGTAGGAAAGCAACTTTGATACCCTCTCAGTAACCCCTGTTCTACGTTTCGCTTGACCGACCGCAGTATGTTTCTCTACACACTCACAGTAATCAACTGTGAAAATCTAGCTTTTAGTAAATTCAAAGAGATTTTTCAGCGCTGCCTCTTGGTCTAATATGTGTGAGAGTTGGTATGTATATGAATAGGGTCGTATACGATATGGCACGTACGCCTTTTGGGTGTATGCAAGTTTTGATTCGAGAAGTTGGCTTTTGATGAATTAGGTACGACCCGTACTTCGTACTTAACACTGAAAAATATGATAAATTGCTTAATATAATAAATGTTTTATACTTTTTTATTTACCATAAAAATTATTCATATTCAGGAACCAACATTAAGTTCATATATTTCTTATTATATTATATTTAATATAAAATGATCCTGACATCTATTGGACAAATTTTAATGTTAAAATGGCGTACAAGAGGGCTCGGTGGAATAAAAATGAATTACGTAGTTTGTTGAAGGCAGAATAAAATAAATGAATGAAAGTCAATATTTTGTAGATCAATTTTCTAAAGTTTTAACAATTCTTTGCATGGTTTTTTAAAAATAAAATTGGATTACTGATACGGAAATCTTTTGCTGTTTGTGTAAAAATAATTTTATTAAATAGTAGAACAAGTTGCATCATTTTAAGAATAAGCCTATACATCTATGTATTATTATTATTAGTATTACTCAGGTTTATTTTACCTAAATGAAGAAATGCATTTAGGTAAAATAAATATTTACTTATTATTATTTTATTATTAATATTTAAAAGGTTACCTTTTAATTATTTTAGATGCTTTTTAATTTCGTGATGACATATACACGTGAAGAGTTTCAGGAAATACAAGAAGAAACCTAAAAGAATTTTAACTACTCTTTTAAAAAAATATAATTACAGTTTTTCCAGTTAGGACTTTGGAAAATCAAAAGAACAAAGGAAATATATTGAGGATGACTATATATAATGCCGCTCCACCATTATTGGGTCTACCCCGTGTCGATAGAGGATATAGTACCTAATGTCCTCATTTTACAATGCAGAATGCACCTGTCTATTTATTTATATTTGTAACACGTGTTACATGTTACGTGTACAATGTACATTTACTTGAACAAAATTCATTTTTATAATCAGAGTCATCTAAAACTTTTATATTTCAATTTCCAATGTATTTTCTTCCTTTTAGGTCTATTATAGTGGGAAATGCTTATGATTGTTAAAGTTTCTAAAAAATATTCCTAATCTGTATCCAATAAAAAAATTTAGTTTAGCTTAGAGACCAACAAGTTTAATTATTATATATAGGGTGTCCCAAAAGTAGCGGAACCAAATAAGACTATTTTGCTTCAAATTCTAACGTTACAATGTTCCATCTCCTTTCTATAATTCATCCTTTTGTCTTCCTTTGTGTTTTACTTCTCATATATAGATTTTCTCTTTATTTTGTTTCTTTGACATTTGGGTTAATTTTCGTTCCAAGCCTTTTTGTTTTAGTTAACATTTCATTCTGCAGTCTTTCCATTCAAATTAAGTTCCCATTCGCTATGCAAAAATTAAGTTCCGCACTTCAATTGTTCTAGCTCCTGTCCTATTCCCTTAACGTATTTCAAATAATAATTTTCTGAAACCTGAACTATTTATTGTAATTAGCGAGAATTAAATATTCGTCAGTACTAGTTTTTCTCCAATATGTTAACCACTTAAAAATGAGTGCCTTCGGAAAATTTGCTCTCTTTTTTTGAAAAAAACTTGAAATAAGTAAAACCAATGTAATATTATCTGTAACAAGAGGTGTTTCCCAACTTAATTGGGGTGAGTATTTTTTTTTATTATAATTTACCTTGTGCTTTTCGGCTAATGTTTTGGTGAGCGATCCTTAGCAATGCTTGAGTTTTTTATTTATTATTATCTTTATTTCTTTTACACTTATTGCCATTATGTATTAACTTTATTCAGTCTTCAATTACAATTTTTTTTCCTTTGTGTACCCTCGTTGGCAAGGAGATTATGTTCAGTGGTATTAGTTGCGACCGTTTGACTTTAGTAGGACGGTCTACTTATACGCGAATTGAGTCTCCTTGCCAAACGTGGATCTCATATGTGCTATTGACACCTAGTAATACGCACTGTTTTTTTTTATTAGTCGCTGGGGAGAGCCCATGTACCAGGATATATCAATCAAATACCATCTAGCCGCCGTTTTGCACCGGTGACCATGAAACTACAGTAAGGGCCTGCACCCGAACACCTCCACCTTCAGTCAACAGAGGCCACATGGAGCCGAAGTCCCTCCAAGACCTAAAGACAGCAACGGAGATCCCTCGACACCTCGACGGTCGCATAAGATAAGTAGCCTCTTGCAGTCAGGTGTTCGCAAAGTGCTACTGAACGAACTATTTCCTTGACAATAAGTTTTTTTTTGTTAATAAATTTCAATTTTCCTTTATTCAGTATTTTGAATGGCGATAATGTGTATTTAATTGATTTAATAAGGTCAATAAATGAATATGTGAACCTTTCGAATTTTATTGGTTAACCTCCCTTAGATCCTTGGAAGAGTGATTCATTGTTGCACAGCGCAGAACCTACGCCAGGCTGAGCTAGCCAATAACCTTTGTAAGGGTTACACTAGGTTACAAAATCAGGCCGGAGGCACTACACAATTTTCGGGCCCCTAAATATAATTGAATAATAATATACCTAAACTTTTTTAAATGTATTACTTATTTAATAGAAACATAGTTGCACTAGAAATTATTAACAATAAATTATATAATTATAAACTATTAATTGTTATTAACAATAAATAAAATTTATATTTAAACAGTTAATAAAATATTATATTTGATAAATGATAAATGACATAATTTAAAATTATTTATATCATTTCCTTTTGTAAATAATTTGGTTCTTGAACCATACACATGATAGAGCGTTCTTGGACAAAAATTTAATCGTTACTATTTTTACTTGAAGAACGTTTCTCCGATGTTCCTTTTTTTTCTAAATAACTTTTTTGCATTAATGTTACAATTTGTCCTGCTGTACTACTTCTCTTGACTAACGTACCTACCAATTGATGAAAAATATTCAGGAGATCGCTCATGTTTCATGTTGAATAACTGTCCTATTGATATTTTTCCAGTCATTATACCCATCGAAAGTTAGAAGAACAATTTTCGTGGAAAACAGTTTACAAACGTAACAATAAAAACGGCTACATTTAGGACTGTACTCTAACCACTCGCGAAGAATTTTTCCCCATTAGCTTTCGATTTATAAAATAATCGCACTTTGCAAATGTCTTGTTATATTATTATCCAATCCTGTAACACACTCACTAATTTTATCAATATTGTGATTCTGTCGATTATTTATAAAATATTGTTGAAATTACAGATTTACATGTTTTGGCCAATCCCCTATATCGCTAGGAAAAGAGTTATTGTCATTCTCGTTTTCTATACGAGATGATGGAGATGTACTTGTGCCAGGGAAGTCGCTTGAAAATCAACAGTGGAGTCATCTTTTATCATTTCCGCTTCGTAAAATGAAAGAATTTTGAAAATTTAATTTGTCATTTCAATATAAAAAACTTTTTGGTGATTTTTTCGGGCCCCATTAAAATTCGGGCCCGAGGCAGGTGCCTCACGGGCCTAGTGGTAAAATAGGCCCTGAGCGGAACGGTCGAATATTTCGCGAACTAAACATCGGATCAAAAAACTGAAAAATACGTGTTCAATCATTTTCAAAAAACTATCCAATGACACCAAACACCAATCCCCACTACATCCACTGGAGGTGGGGTGGGGGGTAACTTTAAAATCTCAAATGGAAACCCCCAGGTCTTCTTGCAGATTTGGATTCGTTACGTAAAAGTAGGCAACTTTTATTCAAGACATTTTTTCGAACTGTGGATAGATGGCGCTATAATTGTGAAAAACGATTTATCCTGATACCATGGGTAAATTATAGAAACGGTCTAATATCTCACAAAATACACTTACAAATGAGAAACCAAAAAAACAGATTTTTAATTTTTTTCGAAAACCTATCGAATAACACCAAACATGACCCTCCAACCCACCCCCTGGTGGTGGGGTGGGGGTAACTTTAAAATCTTAAATATCAACCCCCACTTTTTATTGCAGATTCGGATTTGCCATAAAAAATTAAGCAACATTTATTCGAAACATTTTTTAAAATTTCTGATAGATGACGCTATAAATCGTATTTTTCCAATTAAAGCGCCATCTATTAACAATAGGGCTTTTCATTCACAGTCATTTGTTTCGAGCTTCTGTGAAATGTCGTATAATCCGTGTGTTATTAATATTATCGTTGATTGAGGTATTGGAGTCAATACCCATATCAATATTTCAATCAACGATATTATACACAGATTATACAACATGTGACAGAAGCTCGAAACAAATGACAATCGATGAAAAACCCTATTCTAAAAAATGTTTCGAATAAATGTTGCGCAAATTTTTTGTGACGGATCCGAATCTGTAATAACAAATAACAAGTGGGGTTGCTATTTAAGATTTAAAAGTTACCCCCACCCCACCCCCAGGGGGTGGGTTGGAGGGTCACGTTTGGTGTTATTCGAAAGGTTTTCGAAAAAGATTAAAAATTTGTTTTTTAGTTTCTCATTTGGAAGTGTATTTCGTGAGATGTTAGACCGTGGCGTTATAGCGCCATCTATCAACAGTTCGAAAAAATGTCTTAAATAAAATTTGCTTACTTTTACATACATAAAAACTGGGGGTTTCCATTTAAGATTTTAAAGTTACCCCCCACCCCACCTACAGGGGTGTAGTGGGGGTTGGTGTTTGATGTCATTGGATAGATTTTTAGACCGTTCCACTACTTTTGGGACACCTTGCATATATTATTATATAATAATTGAACTTGTTGCACTTGTTGGTTTCTAAGCTAAACTAAATTTTCATATTTATGATACCTTGCGCTTTGCGCAAAAATAGTTTTCTTTTCTTTACCATCAGGGTTTATTTTAAATTTTAATCTCTAATTAAATTTTATTAGAAATATATATTATTATAATAGTATATATTCTGTACAATACAAAACCAAATCTAAATTATTTCTAGGAATGTTTCATAGGAACCTAAAAAATTTCCAGGTTTTTTAATTTAATATAAATGTACTTAACATAGTAAGTGACATCTACCGACAGAAATCAGAATTATTCACTAATTCTCTTGCAGTGAACTTCTAAAAACACCTACAGTAATGCACTTTGCATAATGGGGTCCCAACTTTTTTGTATCCAGGAGCATATTAATTTATTCTAGATTGCCGGTTGGGCGGAGATTAAATACCTACCATTTATTTTTTCAAGGTAATTTTACACTGGGATAACGATGCGCAAAAAAGATTGAACTCCAAAAATATAATAATTATATAATAATTATTATTATAAAATATAAAATAAATAATAAGCAGCAGGTAAATAAGAGTATAAAAATACTTTATAAAAAATATAAAGTTAATATGATCTCCGACAGTATAAATTATAAATGTAAACTAAATACCAATTGTCTGCAGCAAGATGAATCGCTATGAAACTGTAACTGTTTGAACTCGATTCGGGAAAGTGTCAGGAAAGTTTGTGAACAAAATTCATGTTGGTAGGTAAAATGAACATTGCATCTTGTGCACAAGGATAATGCATTTGTAAATTGTATAGCATTCAATATTATTGTTACTCCGGACTCCGGGGGGTTTTCGAGGTAGCTGAACACAAATATGATAACGCCCATGGATTTCATATTACTTGCTTCCCAAAGTGGACCCCGTCGCATGGATTTTCATGTTAACTTTATATCAAATCATTCGACAGTCATTACTTGGGGGTTTTCGAGAGGTAGGTATTCGTACACGAATATTATAACGACGATGGTTCTGCATGGACCTTCAGGTGGACCTGCATGAGGTTACCTCTGAGATAACCATAAATACCCCTCCGATGATACCTAATGAGGGTGAAACATACGTAAGGGCGTTTATGATCCTCTCTGACAGGCGTAACCAGGGGGGTTTGGGGGTTATAACCCCCCATTTGGTTGTACCTTGAGCTCTATACGCTTATGGTAGGGGAGCAAAGTATGCTAAATGTGCGGTCACTCGAGCGCTTTGGGGACCTATTGGGTTGTGAAGAGTAGGTCCTAAAACCAAAAAAAGTTAAGTAAAGTTTTCCATTTTAGCGGGGACTTTCCATTTTTAATTTAATTTTCCATTTCCAACAATCGTTTTTTTAGATTATAGCGCCGTCTATCCATAATTCGAAAAAAAAATGTCTCGAATAAAAGTTACTTATTTTTACGTAAGTAATCCAAATCTGCAATAAAAATGGGGCTCTCATTTAAGATTTTAAAGTAACCCCCACCCCACCTCCGTGGGGGGGGTCGTGTTTGGTGCCAATCGATAGATTTTTCAAAAATATTGAATAAGTGTATTTTCAGTTTTTCGATCTGATGTTCATTTCGCGAAATATCGCGGGATTCATATTTATAATGTTAAATTTACCCCCACCTCTCTCCGTGGGAAGTCGTGTTTGGTATCATTCGATAAATTTTTGAAAAATATTGAGTACGTATTTTTTAGTTTTTCGATCTGTCATTCATTTCGCGAATTATTCGCTTTTTTCTTGTGAAACTTTGGGACTAACCCATTTCCTTACGCCCCGCTCAAATCGTCAGATTTTTGAAATATACACTGTTTTGCATGTACTTAACTTACCTTATCTTAATCTGACAATTTCGAGTTTTTCTAAGGATAGATTTTTTTTTTCGGCCCACCCTTAACGAACTCCCCTGCATTAAGAGCCAATATATGGTAGAGATACATTTTCAGGGTACAAGGTTTCTCCCCATGTAATAATCTCCCTATGTAATTACTATTCCTTACTCCGCAGAGACCATCAAGTGGCTGGTACCCCCCCCCCCCCCCCCCCCTTAGCATCATCCCGGTTGCACCTCTGCTCTCTGAACGAATTGAGGTGTAAGATGTCTCTCATTTTCATTTCAATTTAGTTTGTCTTATGCATATAATATAAAATATATGTAGTGCTTTGATCGTAATTATTCCCTTTTCTATTTTCTCTCCGCCATATTTATTATCTTTCCTGTCTTCATTTATTTTGATTACGAAATTTTATTATTGTTTAAGGCTTGTAATAGTCGGAGAGATAGAAGCGGATTTTACTCGTGATAAGTAATATGGACAAACTATATGGGGGCACGATGAATCAGTTGTGTACATGACTTTCCCCTACGGGCGGAAACCAGAGTAGGGGACGAGGGTAGTTATAAGGGGTTAAAGTCGCAGTTTTTATTATTTTTTTGTGACGCTCATGATCGAGATTTGCACCAAAATTTGGGAATAAGTTGATCATGACGTAACTAAGCAAAATCTCCAGGGACAGAAAGTTGCGTGGGAAACAAAGGGGCGACAGGCAGGGGTGAATATAAGAATTATAAGGGTTTTTTGTTACGCTCATGATCTAGATAGTGCACAAAAATTTGGGAATAAGTAGATCATGGCGCAATTAAGCAAAATCTCCAGTGGCGGAACGCTGCGTGGGGGACAAAGTGGTGGTGGGCAGGGATGAATATAAAAATTATAAGGGGTCTTTTGTGACGTTCGTCCTTATAATTTTTATATTCACCTCTGCCCACCACCCCTTTGTTCTCCACGCAGCGTTCCGCACTGGAGATTTTGCTTAGCTACGTCATGATCTACTTATTCCCAAATTTTTGTGCATTCTCGATTACGAACCTCACAAAAAACCCTTTATAATTGTTATATTCACCCCGCCCCTACCGTCATCCCCCACTCTGCTTTCCGCCCTTTGGGGAAAGTCATGTACACAAGTAATTTAACATGACAATATATCGCCGTATGCAGTCCCGGATTAAGAATCTTGATGCCCCTAGGCAATCCAAGCTATGAGGCCCTTTAAGAAACCTTCGCCTTCTCCCTCCAAAACCTCGGATAACGCTTCCATGACCGAGCGGTATTTCTTAATATATATTAGTGGATATATCATCAGGATAGTTTTTGTGTAGTTTTGAAGCACATTCCTCTATTTGAGTATCCCTCAGTTTGGAAAAACAGACAAAAGACCAATAACTGAGTTCACTGATTCGTACGCTGCCAACCGACGACTCATCTCAGTAATTAGCTTATCCAAAATTGGTAGATATGTTTCAACCTTTAACTTCTCTCCACCCTGAAGAAAAACTTCATTGGAATTAGCATAATAAAATGCACGTAGTTTTCTTGCTCGCTTTGGTTTACTCTAGTCGGAATATTCAGATTATTGTAGATGATGTAGATCGCAGACCTTCTGCTCGTAGTAAGCAAAATTATCTCTTTGGGATTTTAAGAACTCTAAAAGTGAATCTAGAAGCTGAACTATAGTTTAATCTCTTCTCTCTGTAATGATTTACTAACAGCGTTGTTGCGTTCTAAAATTGTTGCTCAAAACTCATTCATTATGAATGTTCCTTTTTTAACATTTCTTTCAACAAACACTTATTGCCTCATAAACTGTTTCAGCTTTCTGATTAGTGTCTTCAGCAAGAGTATGAAGAGCAGATTTGAAGGCTTTGTAACCTTTACGACAAAGCTCTTGTTGCATCAGCCTTGCCACTCCATCTAGTATTGCTTGTTCTTTTAGGGACTAGATCGTGGCGAATGGGATCGCTTAGTGGAGTTTCGTTTAAGCATTTGATCATAAGTTTCCAACGGTTAGAGGCTGAAAAAAAGTTGTAACGCAACTTTTAGCAGCACTTACTCCAACTAAATTAAGCGAGTGTGCGGCACAAGGAATGTTAATTGCAAGTTTGTTAATCTTAGATAAATGAGCCTGGAGACCATTGTATTTTCCTATGTTTGCTGCATTGCCGTATTATTTTCCCCTAATGTCATTTACATCAATGCAACAGTAGTTTAAAAAGGCTATAACAGTAGAAAAGAGATTTTCTCCAGTATGACTACTTATGGGTATGAATGTGAGAAAAGGCTCATACTCTTTACCGCCAGATGAACTAACATATCTTAATATAATAATCAACTGGTTAATATGAGACAAATGTGGTGTTGAATCGACACTTAAGGAGTAGTATTTGATTACTTCTTCACAGATCTTTGAATATAAGTAAGAAGGTTTTCCAGTACCCTTATTGCCATACTTGACTAGATGAGAGCTTAAAAAAGGTACTGTTCCTTAGAGGCTGAAACGGCATTCATTGGCGGCTTATTCTCATAACATAGGCTTTCAATGTGAACAAAAGTATGCATTGCAATGTAGTTTATACGTCCACCATTGTGTGTGTGTCTGTGTGTGTTTAGATTTATGACCTTGGTTTGAACCATTTGGCCAGCTCAAAAATTTTTTTTTTATTTTCATAGACACAATTTCCTAATTTTAACTGATATACATTATATTTTAATAATCACAAACATATATTACATACATTACATTAAAAATACATACTAATAAAACACTATTACTAAATACTTATACTAAACCACTAATTGATATTAATTTTTTTTTTCTTCGTTTTTTTTTCTTTCGCGCTAAGACCTAAACCCGATTCATCCTCGCGGAGGTTTAGGCCTTCTTTGTGATTTTTTGTTTTTTTTTGTTTTTTTTTATTGTTTTTTAATATTTATTTATTTTTTTTTTATTATTTTTTTTTCTTTTTTTTGTTTTGTTTTATATATATATATATATATATATATATATATATATATTTTTTTAATTTTTTTTATATATATATTTTTTTTAAATATCAATTTTCATATTTTTTTAGTGGTTATAAACAATTTTATACAAATTTATATTTCGTGTATATAAAATGGAATTTAAATTGGTGGGGAGAGTAACTCCTACTGTTTGTAGATTCTTATATAACTGTTGATTCAGCATCTGGAAGTTTGCGCAATCGAAAATCACATGCTCCAAAGTACCAACTCCCCGCATGTGCAGTTTTGAGAAGTGGCCAACCCTAGTTTATTTTTGTGAACTGGATATAAACCATGTTTGTTCCTTGCTCTATTTAAGGTTTTAATGAAGTGCCGATTTGTAATGTCGCTAAACACGGTTTTCTATAAATTTTTGGTTGGATATCATGAAATCGTACACCTTTAAGAGAGATATCATATTCCAGTTGCCATTGCTCCATTTGTTTTTTTTAAACCATTGTCGTAGATCAGTGACTGGCATTAATGGTTCTTCTATCGTTTCCCCTGTTGTAGTAGCATCCTTGGCAAGTCTATCCACTATTTCATTTCCGTTAATTCCATAATGAGCCTTAATCCAAACCAAAGAAATTTGTTTACCTGTATTCGTAAGTAACTGGATTGTTTCTAAAATTTTTATAATTACTACTGATGAAGTGCTTGATAATTTAGTTTGTACTATTGTGTCTACCGAACTTTTGCTATCTGTTAATATAACAAACTTATTCTTGTGATGGACATTAATATACCTCAAAGCTTGAAGAATTGCGATGAGCTCAGCAGTATAACTAGACATTTGATTTGAAAGTTTAAATTTTTTGGATAGAATTTCATTTGAATGGTAAAAGGCGCATCCAGTTGACTCAGCGAATTTGGATCCATCTGTATAAATACAATCGGACTCCGGCCATCTTTTCAGAATTGTTTTCTCAACAAACGTATTTATGTTAAATTGATTAACATGTGGTTCAATATTAAGATAATAATAAGGAATTTGTAGTTCTAATAGGTTATAATCACAATTATAAAAGGGAAGGATGTCATTTCTGTAAACCTCGCTATTAAACTGGATTAATAGCTGATAACTGATTATTACTTTGGGATGAATTTTACGTCGCCAGAAGGGACTATCTATTTTTGAATTGAGGTTTTGTATTTTCTCAGATCTTTTCTGTGCTAGGAGTTTTGACATAAAAACATCACACAAAAATTGCCGTCTAAGATGCAAAGGAGGCTCTGCTGCTTCAATTTCTAAAATATGTGTTGGTGTGCTTTGTATACATCCAAGACAAAGTCGTAAACACTTATTTTTTATTTTTTCCAGTATCTCCAATTGAGTTAAATTTGCATTTCCATATAAAATACAACCATAGTCAATCACTGAACGTATTAGTGCTCTATAGAAGATTAGTGATATATTTGGATCGGCTCCCCACTTTGTGTGGCTAAAAGCTCTTAGTACATTTATTGCGTTTTCACATTTTTTTGACAAATGATGAATATGTTCTTTCCAAGAGAGCTTTTGATTTAAAATTATGCCAAGGTATTTAACAGATGTTTTATATGGGAATGTGAAAGGTTCTATATTAATTTGGTTTGGTGGTTGATAACGTCTTCTCGTAAATGAACACATGACTGATTTATCTTGAGAGATGCTGAATCCATTTCTTTGTGACCATTCGGCAATTCTTTCTGTGGCGTTTTCTAATGCATTGATTGAAGCTTCGATCGACTTCTTTTCCGTATAAATGCAAAAGTCGTCTGCGTACTGAAGTATTCTAGTTTCTTCGGTAATAGAACTAGTAACATCAGCAGTGTACAGAATAAACAATAATGGACTTAAAATACTTCCTTGAGGCAATCCAATTGATGTTGATTTGGGCGTACCTATCACTCCATTTATATTTAAATACACTTTTCTATCACGGTATAACTTCATTAAGTTCGCAATAACCCCTTCTGGAATTCCTATGGCATATAATTTATCTGTCAATATGTCTAGATTAACTACATCATATGCTCCCTTAATGTCTAAAAATAGGCAGGATATTGAGTTGTTACGAGTAAATGCTAATTGTACATCAGTAACAAATGATGTTGTAACTTCTTGAGTTGAACGTCCTCTTCTGAATGCATATTGGACTGCTGATAATAATTGATTTTTCTCCAGCCAGTGTTCTAACCTGTTTTTAATAAGTCGTTCGTACGTTTTCATTATACAAGACCCCAATGCAATAGGTCTGTAGGAGTCTGCAGAATCTCTAGGTTTATTAGGTTTAAGAATAGGTACTATTAAATATTTTTTCCAATCGTCTGGTATGTTCGACTTGTTTGTATATATACTGTTATAAATGCCTAATAAGCGCTGCTTAGTTATAAATGGAATCTCAGCAATCATTGGGTAATGGATGTTGTCTATTCCGGGAGACGTATTATTTCTTTTCTTACAAGCTTGTTGTAATTCGTTCATTGTGAAAGGTTTATTTAGCATGTGATCATTTGTATAATTATTTTTGAACTCTCTTGGTTTTTCGTTAACCCAATTCGGACAGATTTTACTATGAAAATATTCTGTCCAGTCTCCCCACTCTATTTGATGTCTATTTGCTTGTTTCCTGTTTTTGAATCTGTTTAATTTAGCCCAAACATCTTTCATTGGAGTATTTTTGTTCAAACTTTCACAATACGATTTCCAACTAGCTCTTTTTGCTTCATTTGTAATTCTTTTAACGATCGCATCTTGATTTTGATACTTATTAAGATTATCCAAATTTGGATTCTCTTTATATTTACTAAATAACTGCTTGCGTTTCGTTACTGCATCTTGGCAGTCATTATTCCACCATGGTTTGCATTTTTCCCAAGTATTTCGTTTATTTGTACTCTTTTTTGGTATAGCTACGGTAACTGCTTCGTTCATATCTTCTAATAATTTGTCATAACTATCGTCAATAACATTCAATGATTTTTCATATAACAAAGTGCTAAATTTTCTCCAGTCTGCCTTGTTAATTTTCCATATTTTATGACTTTTTGTTGGTGGTGGCGTTCCTCTAAGTTGACATTTCATGAGTATTGGCAAATGGTTAGAGCCATGGGGATCTTGAAGTACCTCCCACTGGAATAATTGACTGATATTTTGAGAGCATATAGTAATATCAATAGCACTTTTTCTTTGGCCTGGTCTAGTAACAAGGGTTGGTTCCCCTGTATTTAAAAATACTAGATTTAATGAGTTTATTGCTTCTAACAGGTTTCTTCCTTCAAAATCTTCTAGATCTGATCCAAAAGCCGAATGATGCGAATTAAAATCCCCACCAATTATACATGGTTTTGGTATGCTATTAAAAAAATTAAGAAATTGTGTCAGTGTAACTCTACTCAAAGGTTTTATGTAAACTGAAACAAGATAAACTTCCTTAAATTGACCAATCCGAACACACTCACACCTAGCCATAATCTTTTCCATTTGAGGTAAATCTATCTCAGAAAAACTAATTTCATCCTTAATTAAAATTGCTACACCAGCTTTTCCATCTTCTCTATCTAAACGTGAACAATTATAACCTACGAAATTATAATAAATATTTGGTTTAAACCAAGTCTCCGAAAGAAGACCTATATTGATTTTATATTCATGAAGTAAATACTCCAAATTACATTTATTTGAAACTGCCGATCGGCAGTTCCATTGTGTAATAGAAAAGGTTTTGTTCATATCTTCGAGCTTAATCCCTGTTTATTGAGTCTGTCCTTAATAATATTAACCACTTCAAACTGTTGAACATTTAAAATATTATCCCTATTTAAAGACTTTAATATATCCACAACTAATTCAAATACTAATGTTATCGTTTCTGTTTCTGACATTTCATTCGTTTTAATAATATTCTCTCGGTAAGATTCTTGACTCAAAATACCCCCTTGTAACCTAGCGATTTCAATTGGTTTAGTTATTTTGATTGCTTCATTAATACAAGGATCAGGTGTTTGAGGCCTGGCCCTTTTCGTTGGATTTCTATAGATAGTGTATTTATGGGAATCTATTGGGCTAGACTGCGAAAAACCTGAAGAATATGGAAGAGCAGCTTGACTGGGAAGGAGTGGAAAAGCTTTTTGAGACGCTAATTCTATGGGAAATTGAGGATTTAATGTTTTATTTTCACTAGTAGTTGCATTTGCATATGTTCTATTGGGGATTAATTTAATTGCGTCATTGTATGTTAAATTTTTTTGAGACATAATATCTTTAATAGTTTTTTGCCTCAGATATTCAGGACACAGCTGAAAATTTGTAGTTAAATGATCTCCGTTGCACTGAAGACATTTATTGTTTGGGTTTTCCGTGCATTTGGAGGATAAATGTTCACCGTGACATTTGAAACATCTAGACGTACCACGACACTGTCCACCCACGTGCCCGTAACGATGGCAATTGAAACACAAAATTACTTTCTGTACAAATAGTTCGACCGGAATTAATACCTTATTAATAACTACATACTTAGGTAAACTTTGTGCCCTAAAAGTCACAATAATACTTTTAGTTGGAACATATACCGTAGTATTATTCTCAACAATTTTCCTTTTTAATCTTTTGACTTCTACTACTGTAAATTTACAGTGGTAGTCATAGGCTTTAATTTTATTTTTTAACTCCTCATCTGAAATGTCTCTATCAATATCCCTTAAAATACCCTGACGATGAATCATAAATTTAGGTACATAAGCCTCAAGTTTATTTTCAGTAAACCTTTTTGATTTATTTTGATCTACTAAAAAATTGGCCCATTTTGACTCTCCAAAAACTACTTTTACTCGATGTTTTCCTGCCAAATCAATTCTTTTTATTTTATTATCCAGTTCCGGCCAATTTTTTAATATTATATCACCAACCCTAATCGCATTTAAACGTAAATCACTTTTATTTTCAATTATTACTTCAAAAGGACCTGTGTCAGTTTGTAAATATTTATAGGTAGTTCTAATGTCATTTGTATTTATTTGGGACGAGTTTGACGAAATATGAAGTTGATTTTTACTTACGTTTGAGCTGCTATTGACATTTTTATTAATATTATCGATACCTGAAACCGCTGTTATTTCCATATTATTATTCTGTTCTTCTCTAAACTTGTAAAATTCGTCCTCTCCGGGATCGGGAGGGTCACCGTCACCGTGTCCGCTCATCAAGATTTAATCGCTTCGAACGCTAAAACTGACTTATATTTATATAAAAGTTAAACTATAACTAAATTAACGAAACTAAAAAAGAAAATTTAACGGATTTAACTAATAAAAACTGCTAATAAATTTAAATTTTCGAGAGGAACTTTGAAATGCGTCTTTACACTTTGACAGTAGTTTGACGTTGTCCGTCCACCATTACTTTTATGGTATTGTACGATATTTGAATTTTTCAACATAATTATATGATTTATAATTTTTATTTAATTCTAATTATTATATTTTCGTTTTGGGCCCTGCGAGGCCCACTTTGGGGCCGAGGTCCCTAGGCAAATGCCTACTTTGCCTAATGGTTAATCCGGCACTGGCCGTATGGTTTGTCCATATTATTTATCACGAGCAAAAACCGCTCCCAGCTCTTGGACTTTTGTGCCCCTTGTGCCTTCTGTAGTTACGTATTTTGTCATTGCTATCCTTATATCTAAGGCTCATTGAGTGAATTCTTTACCAAATGGTACAAAAATTACAAGTTATTAAGTGGTCTGTAGCCAAGGTGTTAATGTGATGGAATATTCTCTAAGTCTGTAGAGCTTGGTCAAGTGAACAAAACTGCTATCTTAACTAAATTTGTCAAAAATTGGAATATTATCCTTTTAGATCTCACTGATTCAATTATTATGTCAAATACATAATAATAATTGTAATAAGTTGGTAATTGTCAATATTTTTTTAGCCTGAAGGTGAAACTATTTTTGAAGGAGACATAGAAGACTTTTCCAATTTGGAAGTATTGTCTCCTCCAACCGTATTTAAAAAAATACTTAGAAAAACCTCCTCCAGTGCGAGGGCTTCTGGTAGTTGTGAGGATTCAGCTCCACCAATAAAGAAATCTAAAAAACAAGAGAAAACTGAAGCCCATCGCCTAATTAGTGAGGCAGTAACGTCTCTGAAAAAACTCAGGGCGGACTATAGGATCGAATTTGACGATCTTCCTAATTTAAGTGCCAATATGACTTTTGCTCAGTAAGTTCATAGGTATTGTAATGACTTTTTTCTATGGATGCTATACCATGTGCAACTTCTCTCACTACTTACAAAGATTCAAAACGAACAATTCCTCATGCAGTGAGAAAAGTCTTACCGGGAATAGCGTTTCAAATCTGTTCAAAAAAACAACTGTTGACAATTGACACTAATTGACAAAACCGCATCCATAGAAAAAGTACAGTGTACGACACATGAGAAAATGACATATTTCTCCCTCGCCTTGTGCCTCGACTCATGCCAACAAACTTCTGCGTTTGTGAGAAATATGTCTTTTTTCTCACTTGTTGTACAATATACTATTTTTGTTGACATTTCATTTACTTTATTTCAGATGGGTTGGAAAAGAAATGGACCTCATCGATGATGCTGAGATTTTAAATGATCTCCAGGAGTCCATTTCCCAAAGCCTTTTTAGAGCAAAGAGGAAATTGTTTCAGAACAAGCGAAGTGACTAGCTATTAGATGATAATACGTAGACCAATTTTTTAAATTTGTGATCTACATAAATAAACAATATTGAAAACTAGTTTCTTATCTTTATTTTTATTTCCTACAAAGTTTAAAAATTTTAACTCATATTGTCTAGGTAAAATAAAAATTTAATTTCATTGTGATCCTATATAAATAAAAACGAGATTCAAATAATTGCATATTTTATTTTGAGTCTATTTTTTTAGGTATATTTTTTCCTATTGAAAAGGCTACATTTAAGCACTCTTTTATCTGTAATAGATTGTAATATTACGAGAACGCTAAAACACGTTCAGCAATAAAAAAAATATACAACAATTCACTGATAAAAAATAAACCCAAAATAATGATTAAAAATGAAATATGCAATATTTTTATCTGCGAGTATGTATAGCTTTTCTAATTTATAATGATAGACAAATTAAAATTATAAATATTTTAAACAACTTCTTCTTGCCAGGGGAGACTGCCACATTCGTTAAAATAAGCCTTAAATTCCTCCCTTATATTTAATGCCTCATTCCTTGGTCTTCCAAAATTCTGCCTGTTCAGACCATACACCAATCTGTATTCTCTGTCTATTTCATCCTCTGGGCTATTTCCAGTATAAACATTTCCAGATTCTTTTTTTTTAATTATGCAAAGCACAGCAGGTTTTTGTGATTATTTTTGCTTTTTCTGGACTAAGAGGTATCGAATGAAGCAATACTCGAAACCTATTAGCTAGTATACCAAATGCATTTTCAACTACACGACGACCTCTACTTAATCTGTAATTGAAAATTCTTTGCTCTTTTGACATATTACGTAGAGGGTAAGGTTTTAAAATACGGTATGACAGGAAAAATGCTGCATCAGCGACAATTACAAAGGGTACTGGAGTTGCTCTTCCCGGGAGTGGCCTATCTCCTGGAAAATTCAGGTGATTTTTGGCAAGGGCTTGAGATAGATCGCTCTCACAAAAAACACCGCCATCTGATATTCTCCCATTTGTTCCCGCATTAATGTAAGTAAAATTGTATTTGGCGTCTATTAAAGCAAGTAAAACAATACTATGTATGCTGTTTCTTATAATTGAAGTAGGCAGATCCTTGGTTACTAGGAGCTTTGATCACAATATTATGCTTCCCATCTAAAGCTCCTATGAAATTTGGGATATTCCACAATGTCTCAAAATCCTTGGCTATTTCCAACCACTCTGAACTATCTACACTACAATCACAATAAAAATGCACTATATAGAAATAAACAGACCAAGGCACGTTCAATGTTCGAGGAGCACTCCCAAATTATGATTTGGGAGTGCTCCTCAGGCTTGTTTATTTCTAGTGCATCTTTATTGTGATTGTAGTGTAGAGTGTAGACAATTGTGTCTCAGAATAGCGAGTCAACTATACTCATTCATTATTATGTCTACGAACTACCTCACGAAATACTTGCCTTCAGATATTCATTTTTAAGTGCTTCATAAATTGCTTGGCAAACTATGGGAATGAATAATTAAATCGCACTTTCTGAGATTCTATAATAATTGTACATTAAGCTACGGAAGCTCTCTCCTGTAGCTAAGTACCTTAGGGTAATAATTAATTTGTATTTTGCAGAAATAGTCTCTCGAAATATAGATTTCTTTGATTTATAAGTTAGAAAATCCACAAGGAAAAGAAAAAGGTTTTCCTGTAGTTGGCTGTATACCATCAATCACAAAATTGGAAAGAAATCCTTTGTAAAAGGTATAAAAATTTTTTTTATTAAAAATCCCTTAAAAGGGCTACATCACAACAAAACGTTTTCGATTTTTATAAAAAATCATCATCAGTGTTCGATCTAAAAATAAGTATAACCGATTTAATGAATATAAAGTTATTATTTAAATTTTGACAAAGGTTAGAGCAAGTTGGTTATACTTACAAACTGGATGCTAGCTGAGCCACAAAAGAAAAATATTAGGGTAAAAACCCTTTACATAAAATATAGATGCCTTAAAAGTGCATACTTCAGTAAAAAGGCCTGTGATGGTCACATGGCAAACAGGATAATGCCCTAAGGTAAGGTATACAGGTTTCCCAACACGTGGGATCCAAATTGATTTTCATTAAATATTTTACTAACAATTAGTTGGCTGTCGGAATACAGGGTAAATTCCACGTCACGTTGTCCATCTGTCTTTTGACACCTTTCAGAAACATCACTCATTTTGCATTCAGTTGCCATTAAGTCATTGAAATGTGATCAACTCAATTTGGATCCCACGTGTTGGGAAACCTGTATACCTTACCTTAGGGCATTATCCTGTTTGCCATGTGACCATCACAGGCCTTTTTACTGAAGTATGCACTTTTAAGGCATCTATATTTTATGTAAAGGGTTTTTACCCTAATATTTTTCTTTTGTGGCTCAGCTAGCATCCAGTTTGTAAGTATAACCAACTTGCTCTAACCTTTGTCAAAATTTAAATAATAACTTTATATTCATTAAATCGGTTATACTTATTTTTAGATCGAACACTGATGATGATTTTTTATAAAAATCGAAAACGTTTTGTTGTGATGTAGCCCTTTTAAGGGATTTTTAATAAAAAATTTTTTTATACCTTTTACAAAGGATTTCTTTCCAATTTATAAGTTAGGTTAAGGGTAAAACTTTCAATTGCATGCAAGCCGGGTTGCAAGCTGTAAATCGCCCAAATAAACAAATGCAAGAAATTGCAGCAAGTTTTCTTGCAAGCTGTATGGCACCCTTTAGTTCGTTTATTCTATAATTTTTTCTATAATTTTTTCTATAATTTTTATAAGGGAAGTAGGAAGTTGGTTACGGAGTTGGGAAAGGAATTAACAGACTGAAATTTCTGTACGATTTTATTGCTTATACATAATTTCAAAATGCATATTTGTTACATTTGAAATTACACTTTTAGATTGCACTTATAACTTACAAAAATATAAAGAAACTAAGTTACACAGCATTAGCTTCTCTTTACCCTCCTTTACGACCTTTGAAAGTTCTTCAAAACAATAACAGAAAATCAATGAAATACAAAAACACCCATATTTTACAAATCGGTTAAAAGTCTGTCAGAGAACAATTCTTTTTATAACACTTTTTTTATATTATTACTGTAATATTGAAACAAAAAATTTAACTAATGGACAGAAAAAAAAAACAATTTCTATGGTTGTTCTTACACAACTGATGCTAGTGATGCTACTGATGCTGATATATGGAATACCTACGTATTTTATTTAATCCATAAATAACGTGACGAATTAAGACAGTTTGCCATGGGCACCGCCAGGGTCATTTTCAGGGATAAAATACTAGTGGAGTCACTGAAGGTTTTCACCTCCGAGTTCGTTGAACCTCAATCGATTATCATGAAAATTGGTGAGCAATTAGAGGATACCTCAAGGAACAAAGGTGACATGATGCCAACTTGCACCGGGGGTGAATATTATTTTATTAAAAATAATACCATAAATCGATAGAGACTTAGAACAAAAACTGGAACAGTGGAGACAAGCTCTGGAGGAAAAAGGTTTAAAACTTAGTAGGACAAAAACAGAGTATTTGGAATGTTCATTTAAAGATGGAGCTACTACAAATAAAGTGGTATCTTTGGATGGTGAAATGATTGTAAAAAGCAATAGTTTTAAGTACCTAGGATCGGTATTACAGAGTAATGGAGAAATAGATGGAGATGCATGCAGTAGAATTAGGACTGGATGGATGAAGTGGAAAGAAGTGAGTGGTGTGTTGTGTGACAGAAAAATTCCAATGAAGCTGAAGGGAAAATTCTATAAAACAGCCATAAGACCAGCTATGATGTACGGAACTGAATGTTGGGCAGTGAAAAAGAAAGAGGAACAGCGAATGCATGTGGCGGAAATGAGAATGCTTAGATGGATGAGTGGAGTGACAAAGAAGGATAAAATTAGAAATGAGTATATTAGGGGAAGTCTAGGTGTGGCACCAATTGATGCCAAAATGAGAGAGCATAGGTTAAGATGGTTTGGTCATGTTCAACGTCGAGACGTTAACCACCCAATACGAAGAATAGCTGAAGTGCAGATTCCTGGAAGGAGTAGGACAGGAAGACCAAAGAAGACCTGGGGGGAGACGATAAGGCAGGACATGTTGGTAAAGGGGATTAACATTGATATGGCCCAAGATAGAATTGTCTGGAGAAATGCAATTAGGGAAGCCGACCCCGCATAGGGAGAAGGCAAAGAGAATGATGATGAATACCATAAATCGATAGAGGGACAAATTATAAGCAAAATTTGTTATATCAAGTTATTAATACAAATCAACACTTTTTGAGTTATTAAAGACCAACAATTTTATTTTTTCGTAAAAAAATGCTTGTTTTAAATCGGTTTTTCACGTATAACTCAAAAACTATAAGCTTTTACAAAATAGTTATTCTTACTGAAATTGATGATAATAAAAAACTGAATACATTCCTCCCTTAAAGAACTAAACTAATGTTAGTTCAAAGTAGTTATTGGCAATTGAATGTGTATTTTTTTCGACGAGTACTCAAATTTAAGTATTCAAGCTTAAATAACGGGAAAACGATGCAATGTATAAAATATACCTGCTAATAATTTGTCAACGTACTTCGGAATACCTATTAAATGAGCTTCATAGCAAGTTAATTGCGTCAAAATTAAGCAATTTATGATGAAAATAAAAGAACCCTTTAGAATTTTTTAGGAAAAAGTGAAAAATAAAACATACGCAATTTCTACAAAAATTAAAATTTATAGTAATTCTTACAAGAACTTCTTTATATTAGCATAAGTAATGATTTCAATAACTTTGACCGGTTTAGAATCCGTATTTTTGAAAAAAAGATATACATACATTTTCATATTCTTTTGATAATAACTCCAAAAATACTCAATATACGTAAAAAATGATATATACCCAAATTTTAGCATTTTCTGTACCAAATATTTTACCTGTTTTACTATTTCCATAGGGTAAAAAATAACCGAGATAGAAACGTTTAAATCTTAAATTTTGCTGTGAAATCAATGCAACCGGAGCCATTTAACCTTTTATTTTTAAAAAACTAAGGGGTCTAAAAGATTAAGTTCAACGTGGTTAAATAGCCCTTGGAATTAACTTTTAAACGGTTTTTATATAAACCTGATATCATATAAACCAACGAAGTTATTAAAAAAACAATAACATTTTTTGTAAAAATTAAAAAAAAAATAAATTTTGAAAACATTTTGGTGCATAAATTTTAATGCTATCAACATGTTCGTGGGCTCATTTGATAGATATTTTTAAGTACTTTGACAAATGTTTAATAAGTTTATGTAATAAAATGCATAATTTTCCCGTTATTTCAGCTCGAATACTTAGATTTTTTTACTCGCCGAAAAAAAATATATGTATTCAATTACCTGTAACTTACTTTTAGTTGACATTAAAAGGTTTTTCTAGTAAAGAGTTATTTTCATTTTTTATTAGCTTAAATTTTGGTAATAATAACTTTTTTGTAAAAACTTATAAGTTTTTGAGTTATTGATGAAAAATCGGTTAAAAACATGCATTTTTCTCAAGAAAAATTAAAATCTTTGATCTTTAATAACTCAGAAAGTTTTGATTTATTTTAATAACTTTATATAACAAATTTTGCTTAGAATTTGTCCCTCTATCGAATTATGGGGTTATTTTCAATAAAATAATTTTCACCCCCGAGAAGGGATGGCATCCACCCCCAGGGTAAAAGCGCAAGTTGGCACCATGTCACCTTTGTTCCTTGAGATATCCTCTAACCAGTCACCAATTTTCATGCAAATCTATGGAGGTTCAACGAAATCGGAGGTAATAGCTCATATTCACCTTCAGTGACTGCACTATACAGAAATAATTTAATAATTTTCCCAGTCAAAAATCGGTTATTTGTGTATTTAAAAAGGATTATTACAAAAACTACTTTTCATGGACGAGAATAAACATAAGTCACTTGGTGCAAATCAGGGTAGTGTGGTATAGGACAAGATCATAAACTTCGTAGAAAAATGGACAGTGTTTTGTTTTTACAGACCTGCTTACTTTTCAAATTCAATAAGAACTGATTGATGGTTTCGATTTTCTGAAGAGCAAAATAATTGAGGAGGTGAAACATGCTTCGGCTTTTTCGGTTTTAGCTGATGAAACTGCTGATATTCGTTTCAAAGAACAATATTATCAATTGGTGTTCGATATCTACGTTATGATAAAGATGTTAAAAAAAATTTGTGAAGAATTCCTTGGATATTTACCGGTACAAGAACTAAATGCTCAAGCCTTTTTAGAAACTGTGATTCACTTTCTGCAAGATTGCAATATTGATTTAAATAAACTTGTTTGTCAAAGATACGACGGGTGTGCTACAACAGCAGTCAAAAAATTATTAATGATAAGCCTTTACACCTATTCGATTTTCTATAAAAAATCGATTTTTTAAACATGGAGGAAAGCATTTTCGCTTATTTCACGGAGAAAATATGAGAAAATTATACAAATCAGAATGTCTCTCGATAGCAGAAGATATACAGACTCTTTACCGAGGCCTTCTCCATAATTTTATTGCTGAGGTTACCACATTTGAATACTCCATTTTACTCAGCAGTATGTAGAGCAGGATACCAAATAATACTATCAGACAAAGAACAAAAATCAAAGACCCGATAGAACATGTAGCAAAAAAGAATGGTCGATGGAAAGTTGGTCGATCACCAACGCGCTTGAGTGACGATATAAAGAGCGCCGGGAATTGGATGATGGTAGCTCAAGACGTGGAGAAACGGGAGGCCTATGTTCAGCAGTGGATGATAACGGCTAGATGATGATGATGTGAAAAAAGCAAAATTCTTTTAACTATTCCAGCCACAACATGTAGCATTTAAAGCACATTTAGCACTTTACGACGGGTGAAGACGTGAAATCACTCAATGATAGGAGATGCGAGGTTAAGCGGTCCTCCCTTTATGCTCAGTGTTCACAGGAAACGAGATGAGAGGGATACTAAATTTATTGACAAGTAGACACATTGAAGGAACAGCAATTTGGACGAATCAGTGTGAACGGTCAACAAATAGAAAGAGTAAAAACATACACCTACCTTGGTAGGAACTTTAAAGCAAATTGGGACCATTCCCTAGAAATCAAATATAGGATAGAGAAAGCAAGATCTGCATTTAAAAAATGGCTAATATATTCAAATGTCATGATTTAACAATACCCATAAAAATCAGGTTACTACGATGTTATATCTTTCCTATAATGTTGTACGGAGTTGAGTCGAGGATTCTCACAGACGCCACCTCCAAGTAAATTGAGGCTTTCGAAATGTGGTTCTGAAGCTATTTCTTTGTGGTATTTATGTAATTTACTATTCTAATTGGGAAATAACCGACAATTTAACTTAAAAAATGATTTTATTGACTTTTTGACTTTCACTTCGTAGGTCGTTATAACGTCAATAAAATCATTTTTCAAGTTAAATTGTGGGTTATTTCTCAATTAGAATAGTAATTTTCGAAATGTGGCTTTATCGTCGAATCCTTAAGATATCTTATACCGACCACGTTACTAATCAGGGTGTGTTATTAAGGATACAAAAAGAGAAAGAGCTGTCAACCACAATAAAAACAGCCAAAATCGAATACTTCAGTCACATCATGAGGTGTAACGTTTCAATCAACCGATTGAACGCTACACCAAGCTCCGCTTGGTATTTGTCCCTCGTACTATATATTTCTACAAGCGACCCTACTATCGTCAAATTAATTTGTGCAATTCTTCTAAGGTATTTAAGCCGATACAAATTTGTACTCGCTCTTATTCCATTACCACGTAAGTGAGCAACAATATCGGCATAAATTATTGTGTTTGTGTTTAGGCCGTTAGACATACGGGTAGTTTTTTGACTGATTTATTTTGCACGGCAGATACCTACTTTCTTCCTTGAAATAATAAAGCTTAAAAACTTTTCTAATATTTCTTTTTCTTTGGTATATAATATATTACTTTATTTCTTGTACATAGTTATAATATTTTATTGATAGAATTCTTTCTGTTTCTATTTAATTTTTATAATGCCACGCTGTGAGCAGAGATTTTGTTGAGACCGTTTTTCTTTGGATACTCAGCTTTATATCTGATCGGGCTTTTCTTTTGGGAGAAAACTGATCTTTATATGAATTTTTCTAGCCCCTACCTCGGGAAGAAAGCTATAGTCAAATACTACCTGGGAAAGAAAACTGTAGCCCACACTACCTTGGAGAGCAGAACTGGCTCGCAACCGCCCACAGTATCCTGATGCATCAGAAGAATGAGTTATACAAGATAGCCCTAGACTTCCCATAACTGCCGGCAGCAACAAATTCTGCAGAGATTGGGGACCCCTTGAGAACTGTGTGACAGGAAGATTTACAGCAGAGTACTTTTTTTATCTTAATAATTTTTATACCGGTAACCAGCAGGGTCTCTATCACAGTTTAAGAAAATTAATTTTGTTGCCTGTACCTAATAATGTAGGTGATGATTTTTGTTATTTTTTATTTCAATAAATATAGTGTATTTAGCATGATTTGGTAGGATTTTTATTTCCTGTACCTTTCTTAGATGGGTGTGAAGGAAGAATGAACAGGGAACGAACCCAGGGCTGAGCAGTCGGGCAGAGCACCATTCTGATGGATGGAACGGTGGACGTTTTTCTTTTGAATATCCTAAGGGATGTTCGAGGAATTCCGCCCCTCGTTTCTCCCAGCAGTGTGGTGTTGCTTAATGCCCTGGTCTTGCTATGGTTAGGACGTTATAGAGGAGCCGCGAGGGATATGGAGTGCTACAACTAATCTTGCGCAGAGAAAAGTAGAAGAAAAGCGAGGATCAGGAAGGCGAAGGATTTCCTGGCAGAAACATCTACGTATGTTGTTCAACACAAAAACCACAAATCTTCTCAAAGCAGCAGTGTGCAAAGTACAGATTGCCATGATGGTCGTCAACATCAGAAACGGATAGGCACTACAAGAAGAAGAGGACGCCTTGAATTTGTTAATTTCTGGTGAAAATGATATAGCCTAAGTACTGGTGAAAATGATAAGCCGTTTGTACTGTAGCGCATTATATCGAAATGATCATATAGATCAGTGATGGGCAAAGTACGGCCCGCAGGCCAACTCCGGCCCGCGAAAGTATTTAATCAGGCCCGCCGTGGCCCGTGGGTCCATCAACATGGATAGTATACATAAAGCTTTAACACAAAATGCATTTTTTCTATTTTTCTGGCTCTGCTACAGAATTTCTTTAACTTTGTGGCCCCTCATTAATAAAGTTTGTCCACCACTGATATAGATAGTTACATACAAATATACATATCATACATATACATTTTTTTATGTACTTTCTTTCCGGACAGGAGGGTGCAGCTACACCCCCTTGCTCCCTTCCATCCCGCTGCCGGCTTTCGTGCAGTTTGCTATTCTTTCAAACATAAGTGAGCTCTGATGAAACACTAATCCAATCTCATAAATATCATATAATTCTTTATGATTCATAAATCAGCTTTCCTCTAAAATAAATGTTAAATAAAATTAATTCAACCTGAAAAAAACTGTCTCTGACAGAACTTTGTGAGTTGAGACAACGGAATGTGTGTTTTGATTATTTTATTCTAGATAGGAACAGAGATACAATAGATAAAATTTCTATAGAGTATCGTAAAATATTCAATATTATTTTTGTAACATTGTCTAGTGCCAAAAAATTTTTACAGTGCAATAAAAATAACAAGACTGATTTTAAAGGGAAAGTCAAAACACACAATAAATTACAATAGCAATAGGATATAATGTGTACCTGTTTAGCGATTTCGAATATACATGATCAGAAAAATGCCAATATTTTTGTTTTTATTTCATCATGTTATGTTACTATTGGCCATTAACATTTGAAACATGTTTATTGGAACTAATATAACTAACAGAAAAATTGTTATTTTGTAATTTATCTGGAATAGATATTTGAAACTATAAAATCTAAAGTGATTTTCATTTTTATAAAGTTAACTAAAGAAAGTGCTAAAATTAAAATCTACTTACAAATTCAAATCTACAAAAGAAATAAATTGTAATTTCTCCAAAATACAGGTATTTATACAAACATCACCTAAAAGGTATTTTATTTCCTTTAACATACTATATACCATGTAAAAGAATTGTGCAAAGAAATCCATGAATTCAAGATAGGTAAAGAGATATTATGTTATGTACCAAGATAAGAGAAGAGATATACCAAGATCAACACAGCCTTCACGATGTTACTAATGACAATGTGTTAAGACTTATTAGTATGACAGCTGCCAAAGACATGATTATGGAAAGCACATATTTTAATTTTAAGAGTATTCATAAAGCTACTTGGATATCACCAAACAGAAACACTACAAACCAAATTGACCATGTTATAAATGACATAAGGCACTTTACAAACCTAATGGATGATGGACGTGAAAAGTTACAGAGACGCAAATATTGACTCAGACCACATCATAGCAGAAGCCAAACTCCGACAAAGAATATCTAACGCCAAAAAATGGCACTAGACAAATAAAATACAATTTACATAGAGAAACAGTTCCAGTCACATATAAAAGAAAACTTTGAACAAACTTGGACAGTCGACCAGTCAAGCACGGAAATGTGGAATAACTGCAAGTCGGCTTTGAAATTAGCAGCCGAAAGTACATTGGGAATATCCCAAACCTAAGAGGAAAATAACTGGATCGACCAAGATTGAAAAAAATAGAAAATGAGAAAAACGAAGCATTTAGGACCATGTAACAAAGAAGAACTAGAATAACAATGGATAGGTATAAAGACTTAAAGAGATAGGAGATATACACGAATTTAAAAAAGAAACGAAAACCAGAAAACAACATATTAGAACGGCTCGAAACCCATATGAGTCAAGAAGAAAGAAGAAAGTTATATCACTAAATATACATTATTAGAAAATAATTTAAGCCTAGAATCAACCTCTGTAATGATAAGAATAGCAACTTGCTTGCCAAGAAAGAGGATATCCTGTTACGTGTGTACAAATATGTACAACATAGAACGAGAGTACCAAAATGAGGAAATTGTGGTGAGAAACTACCCCTTCTACCTTTTCAGTAGAAAAAGTGAAAGTATCTATAAAAAACTATTAAACCACAAATCTCCAGGCAGCGATGGCATCCAAGCAGAGTTATTTAAACACGGTGAAGAGCAGATCACCACAGTGACGCAAAAAATAGTTTCGAGTTTGTAAAATTTGGTCTAAGGAGTAAATACCTGAGCAACGGAGCTCAGACTTATTATATCCCTTACACAAAAAGGGGAACCAACTAGAATTTAATAATTACCGCGGAAAGAGCTGTCCTAGGATATCAGGCAGGATTCAGGCGTGGACGCTCAACTATTAATCAGATCGTCTCACTATGACAAATTTTCGAAAAAGCACAAGAGTTTACTATAGAGATGTACCATATTTTTATCGATTTTAAAGCGGCATATGACAGTGCCATAAAACCAGGTCTTTAAAACGCTATGTATGACGATGACCTAAGATGCTATCAGCAGAGTAGTAAAAATTCAGTACGACTCGTCAACCTCATTTGAAATACATAGGGGGTTAAGGCAGGGAGATGCGCTGGCGTGTCAGCTTTTTAATGTAGCCTTAGAAAAAGTCGTATGAGACGCTAATTTAGATAGCCGGGGAACTTATGAACCAAAATAAAACCAAATTCATCCCGACTAACAACATAAAAGCTAGAAATGTTGAAGCAGATCTAATTGTCAATGACCAAAACTTCGTAGGGGTAAAAGAGTTCATATATCTAGGAACATCGGTTAACCCCAATAATAACCCATCAGGAGAAATAAAAAGGCGAATCATAATTGAGGGGATTATATGCTAAGGGGTACAAGTGACAAAATATTGTAAATTGGGTTAAGTGCACAAAATAATACTAGATAGTACTAAAAATTTAGTGGCAAAGCGATACAGGTGAATTAAACTACTGGTGGCGACATATCGCAGGTTCTAGTTTGACTACTTATGAAATATTTAAAAAGAGTTTGCGTCAAACAGGTATAACTACACTTGTATCCCTTTGCCTATATGGTATTGGATATTAAAAAGTGACAAAGTATTAAGTGGCAAAGAGAAACAAGTGCAAAATTTGAAGCAAACGGGTACAAGTGTGAACGTTTTTTCAAAATTTCAAATATTTTGAATGAAAATAAATACTAACTTTACAAAGGCTTTTACAATTAGATAAATAAAATGTATAAAATTAATTCAAAATAAGTCCATAAGTGATTAAATCGTTGTAGAATTTACTATGTAAATTTAACTTTGACTTCGTTTTCCTCAGTTAAAGCATTTTATCACTTGTACCCCTTAGCATCTAATCCCCTCAATTTCAAATAGATAGGTAGGTGTTATTGTGTTATCGTGGTTTATCAAAGTACTTAGCTAACAAACGTGTCTTAAAAACTCGTATAAGACTTGAAAGAACACTTATAGTCCGTACTCTCAGTTATGGATCAGATTAATGGTCCCTAACCAAAACAGACGAATCCTGTCTATCGATTTGTGAAAGAAAGGTACTACGCAAAATATTCGGAGCGGTCTGTGAAAACGGAATATGGAGGCGTAGATATAACTTGAATCTACAAGCACAATTTTGGTTGAAAAGATATTACCACTATAATCAAACGAATCCATTTGCAGTGGGCAGGACCTGCTGAGGTGGATAGACGGGGTAACACAGGATGATGAGAAGATCGGTGTTACCAACTGGAAACTCCAGGCAAGGGCCAGAGCAGAATGCATTTATGTCAACATTCAAAATAAAGGAGGGCCTTGTAAAAATACAAGAATAAAAATCTTTTAGGTGGTCTATATATAAATATCTCTTATTCGCATAAGATATAAAAACATAATATTTACATCTAGATATCTTTCAAATACTTAAACTTTTGATTGCATTTATTTGGTTAGGAATGGATAATATATCATACATAGAAAACATGGAACAGCGAATGCGATATAAGTTGATATTTCATTGTTGGATGAATTTGGTTGCGAATATACATTAGTAGTATATTCAAAGCTATACATGGTATTATATAGTTTAGGTTTATAAATATAAAAATAAAAAGATCCAATCTCCAGAATCAATAAACGCATACATGTAAGGGACTACTTTATTTACAAATTTGTTTTATTTATGTATTGATGTCTGGTGTTTCTAATGCTCTTTCCTAAGTAAATTATTTTCGTAGGTTATGAAGCAAGGATATTTTTCTTCTTCATTGACTTCTTTTTCCATGAACTTTATATCTTGAAATATCAATATGGTCCAGAGTAGGTCTTTGTTCATTACACATTATGACTACCGCTCTTGACATATTAGTTACTTAGGTTAGTTCTTTTTCAGGTCCTCTATCCGCTGCGAACTTTGTCTATTAACATAGCAATACTGATCTAGCTTTAAAGCACTGAATAGTTCAATAAATGTCAGTCCTAACCATTTGAGCCCTGACTCCTCTGTTTGACATCAACATGCTATTCAGCCTAGTTCTTGAGTCAGTCATCAGAAAAACCCATGTAACCGGCCATATAAACAGCAAGATAGTACATAGTACAGACACAGCATAGAAAACGCAACAGCAGTGACACACTAGTAGGCGGGAAAAGTTCGCGCACTATTACTGCGCAGATCGTCGGCCATTTTGTGCGTAGTACTAGACAATGTAGAAAATCGACAGTGTTGCCGATTTGTACATAATTATCAGATTTACTCAACTTTTATGACATTCATATTTTTTGACATAATTTTATACGTATGCCTGTGGGAATTATGTCAATAATTGGGACATAACACAAAATATTGTCGATGAATGGCGATTGTATTGTTAATCTTTTGCATAAATTCCAGAAATTATTCAAAAAGAATCTCTTACGGGTAATAAAGTTGGTGACATCGGCAACACTGATGAACCAACACATCACATCACCACTGAGATGTACTACGCGAAAAATGGCGACCCTGTACTTTTCAACTTCAAAGGCGGCATCAGGGAGTGTCCTTGCTGGTTTCGTTTATTATGCTGTGGTACAGATTACTAAATATGCAAACGATGTAGCTATCGTTAGTAGGAACAAGCCACGAGCCACGACTAATGAAAGCGTTTAAAGAAATTGATCACGAAGCACAAAAAGGGGGAAGGGGGCTTACAATAAACGAAGTAAAAAAGTAGGGGAGATCGGGGCTGGTTGACGCACCGGGTTGGTTGACGCAGCGCAATTTTCTTAAAACTAAGAAACTTGGCGATCATGAGTTTACACAAGTTCCAAGGCTCCCCACAAAGCGGACTTTCGGAAGGTAGTTTCAGTTTCGCGCGATAACTAATAGGGTGTACAGAGCATTTTGTAGTTTTTTTACAGTGATGAGTAAATTTTTATTATCATACATTTTTTGTTCTAGAAATCCCATTTTTAAAGATATTAATTCGTTCTTTGTTTTTTATTGAAGCTTTTAACTACTACTATAAGATACAATCATTATATTTTCCAAAAATTAATTAATATAGAGTCGATTACCATAATATTCCAAACATGTGCTCTGGGGCTGGTTGACGCATTCAATGGGGGGATGGTTGACGCATGCGTCAACCTTCCCTGAGCATAAATATAGTTTTACTGGTTTGACATTTTGCTTTAGGAAATGCATTCTTTTAAAAAGAAGTCCAAAAAAGGTAAAACTACACGATATTACGTTAAGAGCAGTTAGTGAGATAAAAATATATGGAAATTCCATAACAGGGACTGCCAAAGAGAGAACCTTCAAGTTTTGAAAATTCCACAAAACTGTCAAACCAATCCAACGAACAGCTGCAACCAGAGTGCTTCTCAGTTCTCTCGCCTCTGCTATTTCCAATTCCAGTAGTATTTGTGTTGAGGTTATGCTGAATCTTGTTTCTGATGCATGTGTCTTTGTTGGCCTTCCACTGGCTTTATTTCCATGTTTGTCGGTCCTGTGCCACTAATTCCCATAGTCGCACTCCCATTTTCTCAAGATCTTCTTTGACTGCATCTTTCCACCTTTTTCTAGGCCGCCCTACAGACCTTCTTCCATCTGGCCTTTCCCAGAACACATTGTTTATAAGGCGATTGTCGTTACTGCGTATCACATGCCCTGCCCATCTGAGTCTATTAGCCTTTATATATCTGACTATATTTTCTTTTCCGAATAGAGACTCTAGCTCGTTATTGTATCTGCTCCTCAATTTGTTTGTCAAGCTGTCTCTGCAAGGGCCATATATCATTCGAAGGATTTTAGTTTCCCCCACCAGCAATTTATTTACTTCTCTTTTTGTTAGCGTCCATGTTTCGCTTCCATACGCGACTGGTGGTTGTATTATGGTCTTATATCTTAATTTTTGCACCTCGTGAAAGAAGTTTTGACTTCATTACATGTTTCATTGCAAAGAAAGATCTGTTTCCTGTCACTATTCGCGTTTCAACTTCTCGCTCTAATTTGTTGTCATTTGTGATTGTTGCTCCTATATATTTAAATTCTTTAATCATTTCGAAGTTATGATCATTTACCTACAGTAATATTTTGCCTTATTCGTCGTCGTTCTTGTTTTGAGACGACCATGTACATGTATTTTGTTTTGTCTTCATTTATTTTTAGACCGATGTTTAATGCAGCTTTTTCAAAGCTCGAGAAAATATCCTTATTTTCTAATGTTGATTGTGCTACTGCGTCTACGTCTTCAGCAAAGGCGAGTATGATTTTTGCTCCCCGAGCAGTTATGTCTGGTTTGATTTTTGGATAAATTTTTCGAATGACATATTCTAAGGCCAGGTTAAACAACAATGGGGACAACGGATCTCCCTGTCTCAGTCTAGAATTTACGGAGATTTTGCTGATACGTCTTTGCTGATTACTATTGTTTTAATTTTCGGCTCTTATGTTAAATTTGTGGAATTGTCTTTGCAGACTATCTTTACTTATTTGGGCCATCAACATTACGTCTGCGTAACAAATACTTTTACTTTGTTTTCTTTTCATTCTGTAACCTATTCTATGTTGACACTGGTAATGATTATAATCATGCATAATTAAATTGAAGAGGATAGGGCTCAATAAGTCACTCTGTCTTATTCCGCTGCCTATGTCTATAGGTTCTATAAGTGTTTCATATATTCTGACTTTCATTGCCTTATTTAGGTTGATGTTTTCAATAGTTTTTATGGTATCGGGGAGCTTCTCTATTATATAGAATATGGATTAGATCTTTGAGTTTTATTCTGTCAATTGCTTTCTTCAAGTCAATCAAACACAGAAATGCTGGTCTATTATACTCTAGTGATTTCTCAGTAATTTGCTTTATTTCGAAACATAAAAAACGAAAATTAACAATATTTTTTAGTAACCAAAATGGTGTTTTAATAGCTTTATTATTGATATCTAGAGACTGTATCTGTGATTTAACAAACGAAAATTACTTACAAATCTCATAGGATGATAGATATAGATACATGTAGCGCGCAAATATAAAACTGTTGAACATAAGATAATTCATCCTTTGATAAAACATATAGCTTTAAAAGCGAACTTTTTCCACACTCTAACAACTCCTATCTGTAGAAGCTTTCAGCGTATATGTATTAGTGATGGTGAATGTGGTGATTTTTAAATCACGCCATGATAAGTGATCGTGATTTTTAGATAACGGTGATTTTAAACAGTGACCGCGATCACCGTTATTTTATGCACAGTAACAGGTAGTCACAATAAAATTGTAAACTAAACGCGATCGCGATTATTCTGTATTAGGTCATCTATAAAAACGTATTGCTGATATTCAATATGTTTAACGCAACTAGATGGTCGACTTATTTGTAATATAAATTTGCAACACTAACAATAAAGTAATCCATTTAAAAAGCACTACAAAACTTTCTTTAAAATATCGTTTCCTCTTTAAATAAAACTAAAAGTAACTCTAAAATTACAAGTAATTTTTTTGTATATACTTTAGAATGTTTTTATGAAAGATTTGAAAAAATTTTCAATATATCTCGTATTTCACAGTTCTTAAAATTCACTGTTGGCAAATCCCCAAATGTTAATAATCCCTGTCCTCAAATCGCGATCACCGAGAATATCGTAATATTTATTATATAAACACGTTTGGTGAGAGAGCGACCGTGAAATTGGTATCTGATATCTGGTCACTGATCACCGTTATCGAAGTTGCCAGGAACGACAGGTATCAGTGATTTATAAATCACCGTGACTAAATCACTGAGAGTGAAATCACTTCCCATCACTAATATGTATTATAATAGAATTAACGTATTTCCTCATTATTAAAATTACCTAAAATATAAGTTACAACATTTGCCTCTTACTTTACAACAAACTTAATCAGTCAATACTCTTAAAAATGAGCAACACTTTTCTTAAGCGAAATTTGGCAACTATCAAAGAACTTTTTTAAATTATCATATTATTTATATTTGCTAAGTTTTCTTGTTTTATTTGGTCAAATGTCAAATTGGGAGGATTCATAACACTTTTTAAAATCAAATTGAACATAATATGTAAGTATTCAAATAAAGACCAATAGATAAAATAAGACCAATAAATAAGACCAATAGTACATACTTACAAAATAACGACGAAGTAGAAATTCCCACATAAGAAGAAGTACAGAAAGAAATTAAAAACCTCCGAAACCTCCTCAGTGGAATTAACAAAATACAGGGGAAGAGAATTACATAAAGAAATAAACCCACTAATACAATAAATATGGCACAAAACAGACTACCAGACGATTGGGACAGAGGTATAATAGTACCTGTATAAAAAAGGAGATCGCGAGAATTACAGAGCAATAACTTTATTAAACACCGCATATAAAATTCTAGCAAACATACTAAATAATATGAGACTTAAATTATGCGCTGAACAAATATTAGGACAATACCAGAACGAGTTCAGACCGGGAAGATGGACAATTAATTCCATACATACAGTGGAACAAATAATTCAAAAGCGGAATACAACAGAGAAGTGCCCCTAATATTCACAGATTTCAAAAGCCCTTTTGACGCAATCAATAGGACGAAAATAATAGAGGAGCTAGAGAATCTTGGAATCCTAGAAAAATTAAGACATGTGCTAACATTGAGCCTAAAAAACACCACAGCAAACGCTCAGTTTTAACGGAATAACTTCTAAGGAGATAAATGTAAACAAAGGCGCGAAACAAGGTGATTCTATCTCACCGACACTATTTAACTTGATATTGGATTATTGGAAGTAACAATAAGGAGGAAAAACTTTGTAAACAAAAACATTCTTACAGATCAACTTCAACTAGTAGCATATGCAGAAGATCTAGCGAAGACGAAGGTGAACCTTATAAATGAAGTTGAAAAATTAGATAAGGAAGCAAAGAGAATAGGGCTAGAGATAAACCAGCACAAAAAAAAATACATGACGATAGGGAAGGACGACACAACAACTCAGAAATATCTAATAACACAGAACCATGAAGTGAGAGTAACAATAGGGAAAACCGGAAAAAGAGAACAGAGGAAATAATTCTGGAATGGGATGAATAGAAATTTGCTAAGAAGCAATACTCTAAGTAAGCGAACAAAGATAAACCTATATAAGACCTTAATAAGACCTGTTGTTACACACAGGATGGACACAACGACGATTAACAAGAAAAAGGAGGATAGCGTTCTGAAATTTGAAAGAAAAATAATAAGAACAATATTGGGATTACCACAATGTAACAAGAGAGGAAGAAGTAAGAATGAAAACAAATGCCGAAATTGAAGAAGAACTAAAGAGAGAAAAACTCTCCCTGATAGACCCATTGGTCAGAGAAGAAAAGGAAAACACAGAATAGAAAAGGAGGATGGAAGTAACAGAAGACACAGAGGAGGACACAGAACAAGTTTCTTGATAACATCGATGGAAATATGAGAACTATGGAAATACGTGCTTGGCGAGGAAGGAGATAGATAGGAACGATTGGAGACTGGAAGAGAAATACTTGAGGAGTTCAGGACCAACACAAAGTTGTAAAGCCTGATTGATTTACCATGGCCATTGTCCTGTTAATACACAAAATGCTGTGACAGCATTGCTTCAGAATTTCAGAATTAAAACATTGAAAGACTGCAGTGATTTGTACAGAGTCCTGATCCTATGAAATATATTCTAATCTTGCAAATGCAGAAAATTCGTGAAAAACATACCTATAAAAAGAATAGAGGAGAAGACAGACGTATCCAAACACGAAAATTATAAATGATACATTAATTTTCGCCATTAAAATATGACTGGGAATATCTCTGGTATTGATAACTTTTTCTGTTTTGCATCTATATTTTCTGTTTGATTTCTTGTAAACTGGTATTTGTAAGTAAAATCAAATAAATTTCAACACAGATTAACTTTATAATTAAAGTTGTTTCAAATTCCGTTCCAAATAGTAAATAAAAAATTTGGATTTTTAAAAACAGAGTGCTTAACTTACTATTAAAAAAAAACGGTAAAATCAGCGCCAAAATGCAAAGTTAAATGTTATATATTTAACTAAATCACTTTGTTTTGTCACTGACTATGTGGAAATTGTAGTTCGCGCTAACTAATATTTTTTTCTCACAAATCTTTCACACATAACTATTTTACTACCATATTTAACAATTTATAATTAGACCAGTAAGGATCTGCGAAAAAACGTCTATTTTTGGATGTGAGAGGTGGCATTCGGATTTTTGCAGATAAAGTTAGGTGACACCCTCAGTAATAATAATTGACTTATGCTCTTTCTCAAATATGCCCGGAACATTAATAAAAAAATTAAAATATTTAAAAATTTCGAAAAACATCGATTTTTTTCTGCTTTCTTTGCTTATAACTTTAAAACGATTCGTTTTGGAACAAAGTCGTAGAGAAATAAAATAAGATAATTGAATTTTGTATGATATACGACTGGTAAAAAATGTCTTAAGGTATTACCTTTTCTGCAATATAGCAATAAATACAAAATAAGAGGGCAAAATAAGTCTGTTGTTATTCAATATTTTTAACAACTTTGGTGGCACCTAGAACCTTAGTAATTCGCTTAGGAAATTCTTTGTAATATACTTAAATCGTGTACCAAATTTCATTAAAATCAACCTAATAAATTTTGCATAATAAATTTGCAATCTAAATGTTTTTAAAAAAGTTCAATTTAAAAAAAAATCTTTCTGAACAAAAAGTAGACTATTTAGAAGTTGGCTAATTTTTTTACATATAAAGAGGTGCTCTACCTATCTAATACACTTTACACAATTAAAATCGGATTATTTAAGGGGCCCCAGCAATGTTTTAAATTTATAAACAATTTTTTGGTTTATAAACAAATAGCTTTGTTTAATAGTAAAAAAATTAATTTTTAGCAATGCAAATAATTAAAACCGGTATAATTTACCTTAAACTTTCAAATGCTGTCAGCAGAATTGCTATTTTATTTTCTAATCAAACGTTATTCGCGTTCAAAAAATGGAATTTCTCGATTTTTTGAAAGTTCCACCGCGTTTATTTCGAAAACTATGCATCCTACAAAAAAGCTTGTAAGAACATTTTTTGCTTAGAATTATCCAAAAAATACAAAAAAAATATTTATTTTGCGAAAAATTGATTTTATGTAATTCCTCAAGTTAGATAAGTGGAGTACTTCTTTATATGCAAAAAAATTGACAAATCTTTGTATGTTCTAGTTTTTGTTGTGCAAGATTTTAAAAAAATTTAATTTTTCAAAAAGTTTAGATTGCAAAATTATTATGCAAAATCTAGTAAGTCAATTTTAATGATATTTGGTGTACGGTTTTAGCACATTACAAAAATTTTCTAAGCGAATTAGGAAGGTTCCAAGTGTAACCTAAATGATGGAAAATCATTGAATAAGGACAGGCTTGCTTTGTGCCCTTATTTTATATTTATTGTTATTTTGAAGCAAGGGTGATAAATTAAGACATTTTCAACTAATCGCATCTGATAGAAAATTTAATTATCTTTGTTTTACTCTTATAGGACTTATGAATAATTTTTAAGTTAAAAGCAAAAAAAGGAAAAAAAAAACGAAATTTTTTGAAATTGTTAAATATTTTATTTTTTTTATTAATGTTCCGGGCATATTTCAGAAGGAGCATAAATCAATTATTATTAACGAAGTTATCACCTAACTTTATCCGCAAAAATCTGAATGCCACCTCTCACATCCACCTAAAAACAGATCCTTACTGGTCTAAATTCTTTATACATATTTAGACTATTATACGATTTTAGATCTACTACGTAAACAGTATCTAGAGTTGTAGATGTTGCCAAATTTTGCCCGAATATATACCAATATACAGTAAAAATGTAGACTTTAAAAGCAACAATAGAAAAAGATAACATTCACAATAATAATCGATCTATGTTTAAAATTTACAAGAGTAACAAGCTAGAATCACAGGAAAAGGGTATCAACAGTAGATTTAAATATACAATTAGGTGACCTGAAAACAATTCACATTTAAGAAAAACAAAAAAGGTAAACATCAAAAAATTAGGTAATACATTAAAATATAAGCCATTGTGGTAGACTCTTACAAATACATATACCCCAGGCTGTGGGTGAAAAAACGTGATATAATTCAGGAATTTTTGAAACCTATCAGGTGTTGTAAAGGACGATGCCAGGAATAACTTCTACTAAAATGTAACCAAAAATATTGTGCGTTTTTTTTTTAATTGCGATTTTCATTTGTTAAATTTGCAATTTTTATTGATTTTTAATTTTGTAGCTTAGGATATTGATTTTAGAGGAAAACTTTTTAATAGAAAGTTGTAGTAATTTAAAAAAACCTACAATTTGAGCTATGGTAAGTTTAATTTCGTTAATTGGTTATTGCAAAACAGCCTGCGAAAGGTCCAAAATGGCCGTTTTTTACAATTGCATTATATATTGTACAAATAATTTTTTTTTATTTTTTAAAGCTTTAAAATGAAGATCTTTCAATTCCAAACATAAAAAAAATTGTAAAGCCAGATTAACGAATTTGTTGCTTAGATATTATAAATTGTTTATCCCAAGAGGTAAAATGTCGAAGGCTATAACTTTTTGAAAAAAAAATCGTAGAAAGTTGGTGAAACCTTCAATCTCCTTCGAAAGAGTTATGTTTTCATATTCTGATGTAAATAAATGCGTACATTTTTAAACCTCTAATTTTTGGATTTGAAAATAAGGGGGCAAATTTCGTTATAAACATTTAGAGCTGAAGCGGCCCTGTACATCCTATGAGTTTTTAACTTACATATTATTGTTGCTGAAGATGAAACGAAGATTTATAAAAAAAAAAAAATAAAAAAATTCTACGACCAACTGAAGCCGAGATAATTTTTGGGTTTGCAAATAAGGGGGCAAATTTCGTTATAAACATTTAGAGCTGAAGCGGCCCTGTATATCTTATGAGTTTCAAACTTACAGATTATTGTTGCTAAAGACGAAACGAAGATTTATAAAAATATTAAAATTTTCTACAACCAACTGAAGCCGAGATAATTGTTTTTTTTTCTTAAATCATAGTTCCTTTATTTATAACAAGAAATTATTTTACAGTCATTGACTAAAGAAAGACTTATATTATCTATAAATAAAAATTATTATAAAATACAATTATATTTAATTATTAAAAATTATTTTTTAATTCGGTGCTTTTGCAAGCGGCCGAATTTTGCAAATCGCCCGGCTCGCTTCAAATCCGCGCGCTCGGAAAATTTTTACGTAACTTGTATTAAATGACAGAAAACAATTTAATAATATTACCATTATAATATACAGTCTATTTACCACTGTATTTGTTTTTCTTTATAAACTTTTATATGTGAAATCCAAAAAGAATAGTCACTACAAGAAGAAAAAGTTTTATGTATATTATAGTAAGAAGTAACATTATTATTATTATATTTATATAACAATGAAAAAATTAAAAATAAAGTTATATATTTCATATATATGTATCATTTTTGTAATATTATTTCTTCAGAAATGAAATTTCACATATAAAAGTTTATCAAGAAAAACAAATACAGTGGTAAATAGATTACATATTATAGCGGTAATATTATTAAATTGTTTTCTGTCAAAATTTAATACAAGTTACGTGAAAATTTTCCGACCGCGCGGATTTGAAGCGAGCCGGGCGATTTGCAAAATTCGGCCGCTCGCAAAAGCACCGATTTTAAAAATAATTTTTAATAATTAAATGTAATTATATTTTTTTTATAATAATTTTTATTTTAAGATAATATAAGTCTTTCTTTAGTCAATGACTGTAAAATAATTTCTTAATTGTTATAAATAAAGGCACTACGACTTAAGAAAAAAAAAACAATTATCTCGGCTTCAGTTGGTTGTAGAAAATTTTTATTTTTTTTTTATAAATCTTCGTTTTGTCTTCAGCAACAATAATCTGTAAGTTAGAAACTCATAGGATGTACAGGGCCGCTTCAGCTCTAAATGTTTATAACGAAATTTGCCCCCTTATTTGCAAACCCAAAAATTATCTCAGCTTCAGTTGGTCGTAGAAATTTATTATTTTTTTATAAATCTTTGTTTTATCTTTAGCAACAATAATCTGTAAGTTAAAAACTCATAGGATGTACAGGGCCGCTTCAGCTCTAAATGTTTATAACGAAGTTTGCCCCCTTATTTTCAAACCCAAAAATTAGAGGTTTAAAAATCTTTTTCGCATTTATTTACATCAGAATATGAAAATATAAATCTTTCGAAGGAGATTGGATGTTTCACTAACTTTCTACGATTTTTTTTCAAAAAGTTATGGCCTTCGACATTTGACCTCTTGTGATAAACAATTTATAATATCTAAGCAACAAATTCGTTAATCTGGCTTTACAATTTTTTTTATGTTTGGAATTGAAAGATCTTCATTTTAAAGCTTTAAAAAATAAAAAAATTATTTGTACAATAAATAATGCAATTGTAAAAAACGGCCATTTTGGACTTTTCGCAGGCTGTTTTGCAATAACCAATTAACGAAATTAAACTTACCATAGCTCAAATTGTAGGTTTTTTAATTTACTACAACTTTCTATTAAAAAGTTTTTCTCTAAAATCAATATCCTAAGCTACAAAATTAAAAATCAATAAAAATTGCAAATTTAACAAATGAAAATCGCAATTTAAAAAAAAGCGCACAATATTTTTGGTTACATTTTAGTAGAAGTTATTCCTGTCATCGTCCTTTACAATACCTGATAGGTTTCAAAAATTCCTGAATTATATCCTGAAATCGACTCATTTTTCACCCACAGCCTGGGGTAATAGGTATCTTATAATTCGGAAAATTTTCGAATTTATTAACTATGATTAAATGTTTGTTAAGTTGTTATACATATTGTAAATAAAATAAGAATGTAATAATAATTAGCTATACCGATGATCATCAACTTAATGAACTCTTAAAGATATTCTTGAAAATTATACATCAAAGGATTTTCAGAAAACTGGAGCAAGATATTAGTAACACTCAGTTTGGCTTCAGAAACATAATGGATACAAGAGAGGCCTTGTTTGCCTTTAATGTATTGGCGCAAAGATGTATGGGTGTAAACCAATCTCTTTATACCTATTTCCTTGATTACAACAAGGCACTTAACAAAGTCCTATATAAATACCTCCTACAGCTACTTGAAGATAAAAATCTGAATTTGAAAGATATTAGAACATCATACCTTTATTATAATCAAGTTACATCTGTAAACGTTGGCAACGAATTAACAGAAGAAATAGAAATACAACTAGGGTATGTAACGTTAGAATGTTCCATCTCCTTTCTATAATTTATCCTATTGCCTTCCTTTGTGTTTTACTTCTCTTATAGATTTTCTCTTTATTTTGTTTCTTTGACATTTGAGTTAATTTTCGTTCCAAGCCTTTTCGTTTTAGTTAACATTTCATTCTGTAGTCTTTTCATTCAAATTAAGTTTCCATTCGCTATTTCAAAAATTAAGTTCAGCACTTTAATTGTTCTAGCTCCTGTCCTATTCCCTTAACGTACTTCAAATAATAATTTTCTGAAACCCGAACTATTTATTGTAATTAGCGAGCATCAAATATTCGTCAGTACTAGTTTTTCTCCAATATGTTAACCACATAAAAATGAGTGCCTTCATATAATTTGTTCTCTTCCGAATAAAATTGAAAGAAGCAAAATTCATTAAATAATATTATCTACAACAAGAAGTTTTTCCCAACTTATTTGGGTCGCTGGAGAGAACCTATTCCCATGCTGTATGAATCAAGTACCATCTAGCCGCCGTTCTGCACCGGTGCCCATGCAACTACAATAAGGGCCTGCATCCGAACACCTCCACCTCCAGTCAAGAGAGGCTACGTGAAGCTATACATATAAGTTGGACAGATCTAGAAAAAGAATAACATTTTTTATAAAGAAGGTATAATAAAGTAATATACTTTGTAGCAATGATCTGAGTCTGCAACTCAAAGTACGAATAATGAGTTATTATTATTTTCTGTGTTATTTTATATGAAGTGGAGGCTTGGACGGTAAAAAAGGATATAAGTATCAGCATAGAATATTGTAATTAATAATTGTAACCTCTAAAAAACCTCATATTCTTGACCCCCCTAAGGAGAATCAGAGCCAGGAATGCGAGAACCTGTTGCCAAAAGTTCTAGCTAGAATGATAAAAATGTCAAATAACGGACCCGTATGATCATCAACTCTGTATAGCTAATATTTGGGGAGCTGCTTGATGCCAAAATTCTTAGATTCCAATTAGAATTTTTCAATTTTTGAGTCGTCAACAAATTTTAGCTCCAAAATTAAAATAACCATATTATTTTTCGAAAATTCTCCCAAAATTTCAGATTCACAGTAACATTGACAAATCTGGCAATATTTAAAAAAAAATACACAATAATCGGTCACATTGTTATAAATACTTTTTATAATATGTATTGTATAATATGTACTGTATAAAAACAGGCCCCGACATTCAGTCAATTTCAAGAAACAGGGGCGAAATAAATTGTGATATTAGCTATCTATACATATTAAGTTGGACAGATCTAGAAAAAGAATAACAATTTAGATCAAGAAGGTATAATAAAGTAAAAATAGAAAAATTATAATATAAATTAATTATGTAAGATGATATATTATTATACCAAAAAGTTTGTATTAACCATTAATTCAAATGTAAAATTTGATGGTGGTCAGTACATCCATATTCTTCTTGATTCTTCTGAGGACCTCCTCATTTCTTCATCAAGTATGCAGATAACACCAGAGTATTTGGCGGACAACCTAGATAACCTACAAGTCCTTATGAATAAAATCACGTATTACAGTCAACAATATGGACTCAGTATAAACGTAAAGAAGACAAAGCTTATGATCATTAGCAAGAAAGAACAAAATACATCACATCTACATCAACCAAACCCCTGTAGAAAGAGTGACGCACTACAACTACCTCTTCTTCTTCTTCTTTTTGTATAGACATGACTCTGTCTGTTTTTTCAATGTGCCTCTAGTAAGTTGTCGTTCCATCGTTTTCGTGGTCTTCCCACTGATCGTCTTCCTATTGGGGAACTGTTTTTCGCTGTCCTGACTACCCTATTTGTTGACATTCGGCTTATGTGGTCATTCCATTCTATTCTTCTGTTTCTTACCCAGTTAATAATGTTATCCACCTTGCATCTCCGTCGTATATCTGTACTTCTAGCTCTGTCCCATAGAGTCTTACCATCGATTTTTCGAAGGGTTTTCATCTCCGCTGTTTCGAGCAATATTTTTGTCCTCTCTGTGTCGGGTTGTGTTTCTGCCGCGTATGTCATTATTGGTATGATGACTGTTTTGTAAATTCTGTCTTTCATTTCTTTTCCGATATTTTTATTTCTCCATATTGTGTCATTCAGGCAACCTGCCGCTCTGTTTGCTCTATTCACTTGATCTTCCACTTCTGTTTCGAGCCTTCCGTAGCTAGATCACTTGTTCTATTATCTGACCTTCCAGCTCCAATTTACATCTTATTGGATCTGCTGTTTTAACCATGCATTTTGTCTTTTTTGAGGAAATTAACATGTTAAATTTTCTGGCGATTATGTTGAATTGGTGCATCATACGTTGTAAATCATCTTCACTTTGAGAGATTAGTATTGCATCGTCCGCATAGCAGATTACTTTAAGTTGGCACCAGTTTAACTACCTCGGTACCATAATAAATGGTGACCAACAACCAAGGGATAAAAGCGCGCATCAGAAAAGCTAGGTCCACCTTAAACCGGGTGGGGGCTTTCTTCAAGAGCCCCAACCTTTCTCTTGGCCTAAAAGTAAGAATTCTGCGATGCTACTTCTTCTCTGCCCTTTTCTACGGTGTTGAATCATAAACGTTGAACGAAGATTGGTGCAAAAAATTGGAAGCATTTGAGATGTGGCTATATCGGAGAATATTTAAAATCCCGTGGACTTACACGTTGGTCCTCAGAAGAATCAGGTAGCCTGAATTGATGATACAATTGTTAAATCAAGTGTGTGTATGCTTTTGCGGTAAGTCTACCTAAAGGAAAATTGTGTGTTATAGTGGTATATTATTTAAAACTATAAACATATAGTGGTATATAATATATTTAGAGCTGTCCAACTTTAACAAATGTAATTAAACAATAATACTAAACAATTGTCACAGTTCATAACTTTAAGACATTTTCCACACATATTACATAAAAATTTAATAAACGTAACATACAGCATTAACCTTAGATACATCATATTGTTTTGGTGTTACATATTATTGTATCAGCTGTTATAGGTCTGGATCTCGCGCACCAAAAAAAGTTTATTAATACCAAGCTGAAAATTTCTTAAAAGCTTAACGGTGTCTAGTTGGACAAACTTTGATGTACGGGAACACTGGAACAGGGGAAGTTTTCATTGTGGAACAGGTTATATCTCCACGTCCCATGTATTTTGCCGGACAGAACTTCCAATTGATTACCTTTCATGATTACGTGTCGAACTTATTAAAATGTCCAACATATTTGTTGGACAAACATTTTTTCCTATATTATATAAAGTTTGCTATTGAATAAACCTAAAAACAACCTGCTACTTTTCACAATCGTAAACTTGTCAGGATGACACGTTCCACAATTAAAACTTCCCCTGTTCCAGTGTTCCGGTACATCAAAGTTTGTCCGACTAGACACCGTTAAGCTATTAACAAATTTTCAGCTTGCTATTAATAAACCTTTTTTTGTACACGGGATTCAGGCCTATAAATCATACAAAGGACAATTAATATCTCCTTATTATTCACGAAAATTTAGTACACTTGAAATTGTAGGTAGGTATATATAGTTATTCATAGTTTGTATTTACAGTTCGGAGATTTTTGATACAAAGTTAGGGGATTTTTTTTAGTAAACTTGATTTTAGTTAATTAAACATTTTTAAATTCAATTAACATCACAAAATATAGTTTTGTATTTAATTATAAACAAATTTATTTGGCCCACGATGTCATAGTATGATAATATATTTAAGATCACTAAGTTGCGTAAAAAGTAAAAATTACTTTTTCACCTTTTCTTTCTCCTTCACCTTATTATTAGGCGTTATATATTTTTTTATTCATTTGTCTTTTCGTATTTTTACCTTTATTTTGTCTTGATCTTTAAGAAGATTGATAATAAAAGAACTTGCTGTTCGTTAACCGAAGTCGAACTCCAAGAAAAAATAAAAGAGTCAAGAACACTATATAAATGGTGGCAAGAAAATAAGTTGGACACAGATCTTCAAAACTATATGGTCGCCAAAAAGGAAGAGGAACTAGCAGTAACAAAAGCTGAAACAGGAGCTTATACAAATCTATACGATCTATAAATAATCAAACATCGAGCAAAGAAAGCAAAACTTTTTAATCGGATTCAATAAATGTACCTGAGATGAAAATAATGAAATATTAGTCTACGAAAAGGACAATTTATTAAACGAAGAAATTGACACAAAAACCAGTTGAGCTTACGTAGAAACTAACAGCAATGGTTACGGTTACCAAACAAACAATGAACTAAAAATATTTAAAAAAACAGGGAAAGATAAAGCAGTTAGACCTGGAGAAGTTTGGATAGCTTTATGAGTTAGGACAGACAGGAACAAGTTGGCTAACAGGTTTGTAGAATTATGGAAGTGGACAATTGTCAGACGAATGGAGAAGTATTAGTACATACCTGTTATGACAAAGATACCTGAGATATACAACAATGAACAAACTTCAGGGTCATAAAACCACATAGTCACACCATGAGAATAGGGGAGAAACTAATTGCATACTTTTAATAAAAAAACAAGCACCCATATGGTATTTATTGGCTTTGAGACAGCTTATGCTAAAGTTAATATATGGTATTCATTGACTTTGAGACAGTTTACGCTAAAGTTCCTCGACAGGTTCTGTGGTGGGTGCTCAGTAACAAAAGAGTTCCAGAAGTATATGAAGATTGTGTGAGAGAAAACTGCTATAAGATCAGCTTATATATTAGGAATTTAGCGTTGGGCCAGAAACTCATTCTCTATTCTTCTGTTTTATTTTCTCTATTCTGTAAAATTCCTCATTAATAACCGAAAAAGGATAATCACTTTTTACTAAAACAGATGTTAACAAATTTTTCTTCTTTAAGCAATAATGATTGTCGGTCAGATTAGCCAAGCGGACGGAGGCGTTCCATCGACATGTTGCCGGATTTATACTCAGCCATTGCCACTGCTGCTGCAACTGCCGGAAATATTGCCCGAAATACGATATCGACGCGAGTGAGGTGTTCACATCAGTTCCTCGCCAATGTCCTCAACTCACAACTCATTTACCGAACGACTCTCAAGAACTGACGACAGCCTCGTCTTGTTCACTTACTCACTTGTCGCTTTGCCGGCGGCAAGTGCGAGAGAGAGAGAGAGAGAGAGAGAGAGTAGTTGAATGTGAATACTCACTCGCGTTCGTGCTGCCAGTCCTTTGACTTCCTTCCCGAAAACCGACTTTTTGGGGAGCGCCGTGCAATGGCAGTGGCATTAGCAGCGGCAGCGCGAGTGAGTTATTTACACACTTACGCTGCCCACTTCCCTGCCCAATTCCCTGTCCAACAGGACTGAGTGTAAATCCGGTAACAAATCTAGAGTCTAGAGTTCTAGAGGATATGCGATTGAGGTTCGAGCCCCAGCCCGGTGAATAGAAAAATAAAAAGGCTGACGTCGTAGTCTAAAATTCTAAAAAGAATCTACGACTTGGTCTGGAATAAGCTGGTGTCTGATCGGCCTAGGGAGGAGTGGTACGGCAAGGGATAAGGTCTTGCGGCTCGGTGACACTCCTCCATAGATCCCTACCGGAAGGGCGTTGACGCCTAAAAAACAGTGTATATACACTAAGCATCAAAATTAACGCACCCCCTTAAAAATGGGACATTTTTGATGTCTCGTATTTCCAAAACCTGTTGTCCGATTTTAGTGATTTTTTTAATATGTTATAGCCTTATTCTTCAAGATTATCGATGTAATAATATTATTGTTAATGAGATAAGTGTCATTGTATACCGGGTGTAAAAATGATAGTGTGTTTTTTCCTCAAAGTTTGGAACACCCTGTGGAATATTCTAGCGTATATAAAATATTGAAATTAAAACTCAACTGTAGCCTTAGGCTTTCTGGATATTTTGTTTTTTGACTCATTTGCTTATGTTAGATAATAAAAAGTTAGATACTTTAACAACTAACAATGTTATTCCTCAATACAGGGTGTTTCTAAATAAGTGCGACAAACTTTAAGGGGTAATTCAGCATGAAAAAATAATGAGCGTTTGCTTTATAAACATATGTCCGCAAATGCTTTGTTTCCGAAATACGGGATGTTGAATTTTTTCTTACAAACTGACGATTTATTTATTGCTCTAAAACTGGTTGAGATATGCAAACGAAATTTGGTAGGTTTTCAGAGGTAGTTATTGCGTATTTTCTGATATACAATTAAGAATTTTATATTCACCATTGGTGTGCATACGAGTATAAACATTTTATATACATCCCGTATGCACGCCAATGGTGAATATAAAATTCTTAATTGTGTGTCAAAAAATGCGCAATAACTACCTCTTAAAATCTACCAAATTTCGTTTGCATATCTCAATCAGTTTTAGAGCAATAAATAAATCGTCAGTTTGTAAGAAAAAATTCAACATCCCGTATCTCGGAAACGAAGCATTTGCGGGCGGACATATGTTTATAAAGCAAACGGTCATTATTTTTTCATGCAGAATTACCCCTTAACATTTGTCGCACTTATTTAGAAACACTGGCTAGTTGTTAAAGTACCTAACTTTTTTTACCCCACATAAGCGAATAAATCAAAAAGCAAAATGTTAAGAAAGCCTAAGGCTACACTGGAGTATTAATTTCAATATTTTATATACGCTGGAATATTCCACACTCCACAGGCACGTAGCCAAGGGAGGGGTCCATGGGGTCCGGACCCCTCCCAAAACTGCAACCAAGGCAGCAAGTTTATCTCCAAGTTATTAATATTTTTGAAAAAGTGAACGTAATTATTATTATTTTTAACTAGGATTATTTCTGTTTTTATTCAGTGTACAGATCAACTTATATCAAATTTAAAAATCAGATTTAGCAAAAACGAAAGTATTCTATCAGCATTTCAAATTCTTTTAACTGCAATTGCCTCTACAGAAAAAGCAAAATTGCTAGAAAATTCGGCTGCCTATTACTCCCACGACACTTCTCTTACTGCAATAAAAGCTGAATACAATATATGTTATGGTGTAACAACTGTAATACAATATCATCTTTGGAACCAAATACCGAAGTTCTCTACGTAATAGAACCTTGTAATAAAGATTTTTTTTTCTAAACATTTACAAATTCCTTACAATTTTGGCAACTATCCCTGTCACAACGGCCAGTGTAGAACCTTCGTTCTCAACAATGAAGCGAGTAAAAACTTTACCCAGAAACAAGATGGGAAACGAAATACTCAGTTCTTGGTTCTTTGTTTCGTTCATTGGAACGTCGAAAGCCAGATATATAGATAATCAAATCATCATCACAGATGTCATAGGGCTAATAGCATAGCTGAAGTGAAATTGGGCGGGCCATGTAGCCAGAATGGAGACCGGTGGTGGATCCAAAGAATTACTGTGTGGTATTACAGAAGAAGGTAATTACAGAAGTGGTAATTACAGAAGTGGTAATTACAGAAGAAGTAGAGGTAGACCACCTACACGATGGACAGACAAACTTAAACGGGTTGCTGGGAATTAGTTGCTGAAAGCCCAAGATCGGCAGAACTCGAAGAAATGAGGGAGGCCTATGTTCAACTTTGGATGCATAAGGCTAGATGATGATGATATATCAAATAACCAAAAATTATTGGGTCGACAGCTGAATAGATAGAAGACCAGGTGTACTTTTTTCTACAGAATCCTATATTTCGTTAGTAGTCATTAACATTATCAGGGACGCTAAAATGATATTAAAGATACAATGGTGAAATCAGCTATTAAAAACAACTTACTTTACTAGGGTGAGATTGTCGTCATATAGATGTTACATCTTAGTAAAGTAATATGTAAACATTTGTTATTGCAATTTTTAAAATATTAAGATGGTTTTTTTCAAATTTTGCATATGGATCTAAAATTTATTCTGAGTATTTTTTCAATACCTTTCTTACAGTCTAATCTAACAAAAAATTTAAGTTGTGTTTGAACCCCCCTCAAGAACATTTCCTGGCTACGTGCCTGACACTCCACAGGGTGTTCCAAGCTTTGAAGAAAAAACACACTATCATTGTTACACCCGGTATACAATGACACTTACCTATTTGGCAATAGTATTATTACATCGATATTCTCGAAGAATAAATCTATAATATACTAAAAAAATCAGTAAAATCAGACAACAGGTTTAGGAAATACGAGACATCAAAAATGTCCCATCTTTAAGGTGGTGCGTTAATTTTGATGCTTAGTGTATATAAGAAAGAATGGTTTAATGATTACCTTAAACTATAATGTGGACTATATACCTACGGATTGGTTTGTAAATAAAAAATTAATTTAATTGCAAAACAAAATATTCGTTTCTTATTAGACGCTGTTAAAGTATCAATTGGACAAGGATTTTTTAAAGTAACTGTCGACAACTGGAAGAAACTGTTTACCATATCAGAGCAGAACAAAAGTATTTGGAAAATGAATGTCATATGTCATGTAGCTGTAATCACTGAAGAGTTATCTTTTTAATGAAAAGAAGGAAAAGAAAAAGAAGACAATGTGATATAATTAAATATATATGCTACTATACAAGTATTTAGTAACAATAGACTAACCATGGGCCAAGTTATCAAATGATTGTGAAATTTAACATACCTTTAAAATAATATTCAACATTTTATATTTCTTTATTTTAATAATACGTAATAATTATAACCTATAAATTTCCGTTCTATACCCATCAAGTAATGTTTTCTACCTATTGATAATTCAACCAGCAGAGTTACGATATTCATATACCAGAGTGTTACCCTTGAACGATAAAACAATTTGATAAACTATGAAAGACTTACAATCGGTTTACCCAGTTATATGTGTTGTACCGAATTTCTACAAAAATGTATATACAGTGTATTTTAATTATACCCCAGTAAATGAAGCCGAATCTGGGGAAGTCAATAGAAAAGGCGGACCATCTCATGGGCATCGAAATTTTTACTGCGTCATGGTTTTTTATTAACTTTTAAATAAGAAAACTACTTTTTCCATTCATTTCAATATTGTGAAAAACTTAGCATTCTATATCTACAAAATCACAAGAAAGATGCACTAGAATTAAACAAACGAAGACACGTTGAATGTTACGAGGAGCTGAGGAGCACTCCCGAATCATGATTTACAATGTATAAACTTTGTAAATCATGATTTTGGATTTACGATGTATATACATTGTATAAAAGCATCTAAAGCACTCCCAAATCATAATATACTATTGTGTATCATTTTATCAATCAAAGATAGAATAAAATTTTTATTTTTTTTATATAACGCGGGCACATAAATTTGATACACCCTGTATATTGATTTGTAACTATTTATTATAAGTTAGTCTTTAAGCAGTGGGTTTATCTTTAATGAGTTTTTCCCTGAAGAATTAAAGACATTAGTAAATAAAGTGATGTGAATAGACAATTTATCTCGGAATTATAATTTTAAAACGGTTGCTTTGTTACGAGCTAGGCCAAAAGCCACAGGTAATTATTATATTTAGAAAAATAATGTAGAGAAAGTTGGAATTTTAAGGCTCTTTGTTTAAGCCCCAAGTAAGTTTGTAGGATTCCCGAAAAGTAATTATCATGAGTAGAAGTATTTGTTGGAAGGATGCATGGGTTTTTTCGAATGAAAAAAGAGGAATAGGGAGACAGAAATATTTCTGATTGGTTTAGCAATTTGGAATGGGGATGAGAGAAGGTTGAATGTTCAGATCGTTTGGAAAAGGAGATTATTATGTGACCGGCATCGCAGAAGAGCAGTCAAAGTTTTCGTGAATAGTTCAGAAGCAAGTACCAGTGGTTGTTAGATAGTGAAGAGTGTAGCTGAAAAGTGGAACGAGAGACAGATCAAATTGAGAAGAAATACCTCTTTGATTCTGTAAAGTCCAAGGGAGAAAATATTATTGTGAGAAAGAGAGGAGAGAATTTTGGAGTTTTTTTTTAACGAGTACTGGTCAAAAGAGGCCTGGCTCGTGTTTTGGAGAATTAGTTGCTGGTATGCTGCTGGATTGATGCTGAGAACGGAGAGGCCTTTGATGGGTAGCCTAACATAATCAACAAGGACGAGCTGTTTGGGTCAAGAGGAGACATCATTATGTGTGAATCAAAAGGTCAGTCAATAATTTATGTGATAGATTTTCTTTATGTTCAGAAGTTAAATTTGAGTAAAAGCATATGAACTAAGATTCCAATATTTTAAAAATTTAATAGGAAATATAATACCTAAATTTGTTTGTATAGTTTGTTTTATCAATGTTATCAAGAACAAACCGATAAATATTTGTTGAATTAAAATTAATTAATGTTGTAAAAGTTTCATTGGGACAGTTATGCCCACAGGATTTAATTGATAAATTTTCAGATTATTACATTTTGATAATAAAAGATATTTGTATGTGCTTATTTATGGTATTTCTATTTTTTTTTCTTTTCCTATTTTATCCCGATAAGGATCAACTAAGAGATACTGAAACCACGAGAAAGGATAAGTATAACCTAAGATAATTTAGTTATTTTTTTTTTGTATGACAAAAAGGCACCCTGAGATTTTTCTTAATTTTTATGTATGATTTGCGACAATTGAATAATTAATTAAATAAATACTAATTATTATAAAAGTAAGAGAAAGTAGATCTTAACAATACATTGTAAATCATGATTCGGGAGATTTGGAATGTATACATTGTAAATCATGATTTGGGAGTGATTCTCGTAACAAGCAAGTGTCTTGGTTTGTTTATTTCTAGTGCATCTCTATTTTGGTTTTAGTATAGATGAATATATTCAACAAAAGACTTTTTTAGAAATATTTGCTATTTTAAGTGAGATTTTCTAAATTAAATAAATGTTTATAAACAAAAAAGTTATTGCAAATTAAACCCGAAAGTAAAAATTTTTCATTTTGTTTATAATTATTAAAATAAACAATAAAAATATTTAAAACCTATATTTCACAATGTGAGTTTTTACATAGATACTATTTCATGATTTTCATTATACTTAAAAGTAGGTAACTGATATAATATGAATATCATTCATATTTTGTGTTCAAAATTGAAGTTTTTATGAGAAAATTTAGAAAGCTTCAATTGATTTTACGTTTACACTGTATAAACAATTTTGGTTGTTTTCCATAAGGAAAACTGGACATATGAGCAACATTTTGAACATTTAATATTAATGGAAGAGTCATCCACAGATTTTTAGAATGACAGATGCTTTAAATATTTACAGCTCATTTCTTGTTGATGTAGTCACTATGATTTCACCCAAGACCAATAAGCATGTAAAGAGTCGAACAACTATATTAATTTTATCACAGTTGTCCTTAAATTAGTACGGACACTCCAATAAGGAAAAGGTGTAAATATCTCTGTATAAATACCTAAATAATATTTTTTTCTATATTATCAAAAAAAAGTTAAGAAATATGTAGCTCAATTGTCTTAATTAAGAAGTAAAAAATAATCAGTTGATCAATATTGATTCTATTCTGGACATTCTGATGTTTTGTACATAATATATACTTTCACTGGTAGGTAAAGGGCAGTTGAAATGCTAAAGAGTTAATAGAGTAGCATAAATAAGCAAAATAAACTCCCGTGATGACCGAGATGTTTCATTAATGCATTAATATGGGAAAATACCATAAATCCATAAGCAAGCTGATCAGAAAATATGTGATAACGACGGAGGCTTTATAGTAACACCAATGCTAAACACATTATAAGCAAAAGTTGTTAAAGAAATGACTGAAGACGAGTACAAACAATAAGCACTACAAGAGACGTAATATTATCAATACCTATGACGACACAAAGAGGATTATGTGTGGTTCAGATCACTATCTTCTTACAGAAAACATATATTTCCCCTATTTAATAAAAACTGAAAGAGTAAAAAGCAAAGAAAATCTGGAAGTCGTATATCTAAGATACTCTACATCAGCGTTTCCCAACCGGCGGGTCGCGACCCACTAGTGGGTCGCGGGTAGATTTCGGGTGGGTCGCGGCGTGGCTATTACAGATTACAGTAGCTGAGTAACGTACATATAGTTGAGTCAGGGAATCTTTACCCGTGCGTCATCGTTTAAAGCATACGAAATAAGTCGATGATAAGTCGGAAATTGAAATTTACTAATCGCAACAGCAAGTTACAGCAACAGGGTAAAGATTCCCGGACTCAACTGTATATGTATCATCATGGGTGTGGGATGGGTCACGAATATGAAAAAACATCAGAAGGTGGGTCGCCAGACATAAAAGGTTGGGAACCACTGCTCTACATGATTATTCCATTAAATTCCTAAATCCACTACGTCTGGTGACCAAACTTACGCAGATAAAAGATGAGTCAGTAGAGAACATACATGTATAAGAACATGAAACCTTGTACTCATAATGTTATAAAAGAAGCTCTAGGATACTAGAAAATACGGTAATAATTACAAAAAAGGAATGCCCTTGGAAAACCCATGAACTAGAAACCCGTGAAAGAGCAGAAGAAAGCTTACGACAAATAAATAGCTACTGAAATTACACAAGATAGAAATATATAAAGAGCAAATAAGATTAGTAACAAGCATGGTAAAGAATGCTAAAAACAATTACTGGGAAAGAATATGGAAGAAGTAATGCCTGGTAAATTATTATAGGACTATGAACAGTAATGAACACAGAATAAAGACGCTGTAGGACGTCACCTATTATTACCGTTCAATGCGTTCAACTGTAAATTCAATAACAGCAAGTTCAACAATAAATGTACATAAGAGCAATCTTATGGTAATTGACGATAAAAACTAGCAATATATCGTTAGAGAAAAATTTCTTCTTCTTCTTCTTCTTTAGCCCATTTCTATCCAGCTTTGGACATATGCCTTCCCCAAATCGTTCCATATCTGACTATCCTTGACTGCGCTTTTCCAGTGAGTTCCTGCAGCTTTTACATTATCGTCCTTCCATCGCATCTGAGGTCTTCCTCTTCCCCTTCTTCCTGTCCACGATCTCCAGTTTTGTATTTCAGGATTCCATCTTTTATCTTCCTCTCTCGCATTGTGGCCCGCAAATCTCCACTTTAACCCTGTTATATGTTCAGTTATATTTTTTACTTTTGTTTTCTCTTTTATCCATTTGTTTGATTTTCTGTCTTGCAGTTTTATTCCAAACATGAACCTTTCCATTTTTCTCTGAGTTATTTCTATTTTGTTTATGTTGGCCTTTGTTAATGTCCATGTTTCTGAGCCATACGTCAGAACAGGAAGGATGCACTGGTCAAATACACGGGTTTTTAGGTACTGTTGTATCTTTGTGCTTTTTAGTATCCATCTTAACTTTCCAAACGCTGCCCAAGGCAATCTGATTCTTCTTTGTACTTCAATTGTTTGGTTCTCTTGTAATGATACGCCGCGAGCACGCACAGCTAGAATCGTGCGAGTTCCACCATCCGCGCAGAACGACACCCCACTCATTTCCACTCCGAAACAGCCCAGACAGAGAGATACTTAAGGAGGCCACCGAACGGAGATTCTCCAGTCTTGAAGCGACAGCTCTGAGTGCACCGTACTGACGTGATAATTTGCAGGCTCATAATTAAACGGTAGCAAATGAAGTGAACGAGCTCCCGATAAATTATTAATATTTTAATCGCGTGACTGTTTTGTATCTTACACTGCAGTGAGGTGTAAGGATATTTCGTTTTGTTATTAAGTTTGCTTTTCTTTTGCAGACGTCTATCCAGGAGGGACTTCTCTGCAACGGGACAATAACCAGAATTATATTTTATTTTTATTTTGATCTGTACATAATTACCTTGAATATATTTATTTTGTTTTTTAACCTGTGTTTTACTGAGTCTGTCGTCTTGAAAGAGCTACAAGTCACACTCTTTATCAGCTTTCAAAGAAAAATTTAGTACCTATTAAACATTGTTCATCCTTCAAATACTTGAGTGTAATATTAACATTTGACGGAAAGAGCCAGCAAGACATCAAAAACAAAACTGAATAAGGAAGACGTCAGTCAAAAATCCATTTACAAAACCATATGGAACCGTTGGGAACCAACCATATGAGAAGTTAGTACACGTTATAACAGCTTCCTTAGGTTCTCCAATTTGCGGAAAAGATACAGGAAATTGCTATCCTTCAAACTGCTAAGATTTCAAGGCTAGCCAATGTCAAAAATGACGACATAAGAAGAAATATGAACGTAGATAATAATATAATAGAAAAAAGCTGAGGTGGTATGGCCATTTAGAACGAATTCATGACACTAGATGGCCAAAAAAATATTAAATATCTCTTGTTTTATTAAAAATGGAGTGTCCATATTACTTAGACTGGATAGATTGATATTTTTAGAACTTTTTAATTAATGTTTTCTTACGTACATATCTTTGTTGAAGTTGTTAATAAGTAAAATAATACAAGATAAATTACATATTCTTCTTTTGATTAAGATTGTCCTGCCTTTACCCTTTTTAGTAATTTATCTTTATAACAATAAAACATTTGAAAATACAATGTTATATTACATAAAAAACTGACTGATTTTATTTCAGAAGTACCCTTCAGTGAAATACTTTTTCATTTAGAATGAGTACTTTTTCATAGTACCTATGAAAGTAAAATCAAAACATGTTTTATACGAGGATCATTTGTAAAAAAGGTTCCCTATACCGCTGCGAAAGAGTGCAACATGCTGGGAGAAAAGGGGCAACACTGCCTTACACATCAACACTCCCTCTCTCTACCCCAGCACTTTCGCCTCGCTACATTGCTCAGTGTCGGCCTAGCAGCCTTCGAAGATGTAGGTCCCGGTCGCTGTTACCGTCAATGTGAAATTCATGCTGTGATATGTTTTTTAAATGCAAAATGGATTTCAACTATTGACATTCATCGTCAGCTAATCGAAGTTTGTGGGTAAAAGTGCATATCTGTTCAATATATTCGCAAATGGTGTAGACTCTTTTTAGAGGTTCTCAAAGTGGGTGACGCGGCACCCTGTTGTGCCGCAAGCATTTGCCAAGGGTGACGTGGAACATTTAAGAAAAGTCGAACAACCGGCCTCTGCACCACTGTCCAATCGAAACATGTTGACTATTTGTACTTGTGTATTCTCGATGGCGACCGAGAAACAAACAGCCGAATTCGACCGATGCGGCTGCTACCGGCATTCATTCATTCCAGTTTGATTCTTGCAGCCGATAAGTGAGTTTTGTAAAAAATTTGAGTTAGATTTCAAAGTGGAAGTTTTAGGTATAACTGCAGGAGAAAAATGGCGACCTAAGTAATTATATTCATTGGAATTAATATGTATGTATAATATTATGTACCTACTTTTGTTGCTATTTTTGCCATAAACTATTACGGTTGGAAAATGCCTTTCATTGTTGGCAATGTTTTGCTCTCTTTTATTTGGGACATTTTTCTCATTTCAGAATAATGGAAAATTGGCTGAAATCTGGGTCTTTAAAAAGGAAATGTAGTAAAGTCACTGAAGCATCTGAATCAACTGATTCAGTGACAACCAGAGATGGAGAAGATGCAAATGTCCACGAGATCCATTCGATTCCAGCTCATCCAAGTTGTTCTCCCTCAATACGTGATTCCGTGGAAAGGAGGTTTCTGATCAGAAAGAAATTCGGGGAAAAATAAGAAGGTATGATCCTTGCTCTCTCACATTATATGGCTTTATTCAAGTTGGCAACGAACAGGCACCAGAAGGCCAATGCGTTAATTATCACAAAATTGTTTCTAATGGGTGCTTGGTCCCATCTAAATTAAAAAGACATTTGGAAAGTAATCATCCTGGTTTAGCCGATAAGGCCAAAGAAACCTTCAAACGTCGTGCTTTATCTCTTCAGAAAGGATCATGCATGATGGAAAGAGTCTACAAAAATGAAAACGCCACTAAAGCATCATTTATTGTTGGTTTGCACATTGCAAAAGCTGGAAAACCCCATGCCATTGCCGAGGAACTGACTAAACCTTGCGTGAAGGATGTCGTATAATGCATGTTACGTCCAGATATGACCAAGAAGATTGATAATGTGCAGATGTCAAACAGCACTATAAGCAAGAGACTTCACACTATTTCAGACTTTGTAGAGAGAGCTTATAAATAGATTAAAAATTGTGAATTTTTAAGTTTACAGCTTGATGAAAGTATCGACGTTGCTGTACTGTGTTTGTGCTTGTGAGGTTTCCATTCGGGATGAAAATAGAAGAAGAACTCCTTATGTGTGAAGAACTTAAAAGTTATGCCACTGGTGAAGAAATTTTTCAAGGCTATCCACGAGTACATAAGAAAAAATGATATAGAGTGGAGTAAATGTGTGGATATTTGCAGTGGTGGAGCGGCTGCAATGGTTGGTAAAATTAGAGGGGCGGTATCTAGAATAAAGGTAGTGGCAGAAAATGCCTCCGGCAGTCATTGTATCTTACATCGCCATTCTTTGGCAACTAAAAAGATGCCGCAAGATGTGAAAGACGTATTGGATGGTTCTGTGAAAATAATTAATCATGTGAAGAGCCGTCCGCTTCAAGCACGCCTTGTAAAGCTCACCGCTGAAGATATGGGTATTGATCACTTTAATCTTTTGCTCAACACAGAGGTCAACAATTTTAGGGAGACTATTTGAACTAAAAGATCCACTGTAAAAGTATTATAAACCATTTTCCTGGCATTGAATCAGATGACTTATACAGCTGGATGGTGGACCCGTTTCCATGCGACCCAAAAATAAACCTGTCGGAATGACAAATGAAGTTTTTCAAAATCTACTTGAGATCAGCGAAGATAGCAGTTTAAATTTCAAATACCGTGAAGGAAGCCAAGAAAAGTTCTGGATGCAGGTATATTCACAAAATAATGTTGTCGGCAAGGTTGCAGGGAAAAAACTTGTGTGTTTCACATAGCCTTATCTCTGTGAGTCTTCTTTCTCCGCATATGCTTATATTAAAAACAAATACAGAAACTTCAACCATCAAGGGATTTGAGAGTCAAACTTACAAAGATTCCCATAATTATAAAGGATATAATGAAAACATCATCGAAACAGTTTCATTCATCACATTAAGTAAGGATATTTGAATATCAAATGTACTTTATTTTATTGATCTGAAATAAAGTTTATATTGAAATCAAATGAGCCTCAGAATTGTATTTTTTTTTTGTCGTTTCCCAAATCGCTTCAAGGGTTGGTGTGCCTCGAAATATTTTTAGCCCTACAAGGGTGCCGCGACCAAAAAAGTTTGAGAACCGTAATACAGTGAAGGCCGAACGGAAATTCACGATGAATCTGAATACCTTCCGCTCCGATCTTTTGCGATGTTTTCCGACCATTTGAGAACATGTTGAACAGAGATGCACTTCTACCCATAAAATTCAATTAACTGACAATGAATGTCAATAGGTGAAATCCATTTTGCATTTAAGAACGTATCACAGCATGAATTTCACATTAGCAATAACAGCGACCGGGACCTACATCTTCGAAGGCTGCTGCTAGGCCGACACTGAGCAATGCAGCAAGGCGAAAGGGGTGGGGTAAGAGAGAGGGAGAGTTGACCGATAAGGCGGTGTTGCCAGATTTCTCCCAGCACATCGCACTATGTATTTTTCAACAGCATGTAGAAAATTTTTTAACGAATGACCATCGTATCGCTATCAAATGCATTTGTCAGTTTATACACAATCAACAACATTTCATTTAGGGTGTACGCTCTTCCATTAATTTTGTTATTAACAATAAAATTTGTTCGAGAATTAATCAGTCGTTACAAGTATCGTCTAACAAATTAACAGTCCTAACTTTAACTCCTGCATTTTCCACTTCTTTGACACTTTCTTCGTTGGCATCTAACATAAGGATACACATTAAATTTTTCCCAGATATGTTATCCTTAGGATACATCGTAACTGGTGTAAACTTTGTACTAACATTAGAACAATACTCTAATAACTGCTTATGGATTTCAGGTTGGTGCCTTTTTAACGACACGCCTCTGGATTTCAGATGATTTTTTAGGTTATCTACAGCTTTTTCGCGTATCTCCTTTACTGTGAAAGGATCAGCTTCGATAGGAGCCGAAGTGAGGATTAAAGTTTCGGTACTTTCTGTGGGTTCTCTTTCTGGTATTTGAACATCTTTGCTGAGTCTCATTTTGCCGCATCTCGATACAAGCTGTCGTTCCCATTTCACAGAACCCGTCGCTGGTGATTCAGAAATCACGCAAATTGAAACATAAAGCACAAGTTTACTATCGGGATTGTAGTTCTTACACATTTTCACTAATTCGGCATATAACTGGGGTCCCATTTCTGAGGGAAGTAAGTCCTGCCAACGGACGTAGGTTAACTCACCTAGATTGGGTAAGCCTTTAGATAGGAATTGTTCCGCTGATTCCGGGTTAGGAAAGAAACACTTAACAGCACCGATACCATGTGACAGGTAACCTCTTCTAGCCATTTGGGAAAGGTGACATAGAGTATCTTTTTTTTCCTTGCACGCCGCTATTACTTGTCGGCAGAGGCTGCCGATGCGCGAGAAGAGACACGTTTTTCTATGCTTTTCCCAATGAGCTCGTCTGCAAGCCCTAGAGCAGTAGGTGTATGAGCAATTGTGACAGTTCTTGAAGCCGTTAGCTTCGGCTGACGATATTATCACCGTTTTACCACATCTGGCATAGCGGCAACGTAGTACCGGAGAGGAATTGAAAGATGCTCGTCGAGAGTTGGAATCCGAAGCTGGTTCTGAGCCCTCTGATCTTCTTCTATACTGCTCTGAAGAATTTTCTTCGTGGGGCTTATGGCACGGACTAGTATTAGCTGACACCGTCTCTGAAAACGTTGAAATTGTAATTAATAATAATTTTGAGCAAAAATGTTAACATACAGAAAATCAAACGAACATGGTATCCATAATAATAACAAAAATAAGTTGCAACCAATCGTTAGATAAATACTAGGTTGTTCAATAAGTTTTGCGGTTCGATAAGAGATGGCGTTGCTACGAGTCTAAGTTTTTTTTGTTATGTTGGTACACTCTTCACATGAACGTATGTGAAGTTTTATTTCAATCTGTCAATTCATTACTTTTTTAGAGGCCATTTAGTATCATGGAACACAGTATTTTTTACAATGGAAATAATTAAGTATCGTGCAGTGATTGAATTTTTATTTTTGGACGGTTTAAAAGCAAAGGAAATTTATGAACCAATGTTGAAAGCTTGTAAGGACTCTTCGCCTTCAATTATTACAGTAGAAAGTAATTTGCTGAATTTAAACGTGGTCGTTCAAGCCTTGAAGACGGTCGACGTCAAGAACGCCCAAAAACAGCAACAACACCAGAAATCGTAGAAAAAACTCAGGATATGGTATTGAAAACTCGTCCAGTAACTGAAAGTGATTTAGTAGAATCCCTAGGCATTACATTGGACAGTGTAAGCAATATTTGGCCGAAGTATTGAGTTTCAAAAGCTGTGGTCACAATGGGTGCCGCATTTGCTGAGAATGGAACACAAACACATTCGAATGCGACTTTCTCAGCAATACTTAGGACGTTTTCGAAAGGATAAAGTACATTATGTGTGTCGATTCATCACAATGGATAAGACTTGGTCTATCACCATGATCCTGAATCAAAACAAGAGGTTAAAGCGTGGTAGAATCTGGTTTTTCGGCTCCAAAATGAGTTTGTGTCCAGAAATCGACCAAAAAGTTTTTAGCATCACTTTTTGGGATGTTAGAGGAATTGTTTTGTGGATTACTTGCGAACTGACAAAACAATGAATTCTGGATATTATTGTAACCTTTTAGACCAGCTGAAGGAAAAAATCGTGAAAAAATACCGGGTTTACAAAAGAAAAAAATCATTTTTCAACAGAACAATGCACCGTGTCATATGAGCATTTTACCAATGGCTAAAATCCATGAAGTTCGAATTGTTGGAGCATCCACAGTATTAATCAGATTTGGTTCCTAGCAACTTCCATTTGTTTCAATACCTAAAAAAAATTATGCACGGAAAGCGTTTTTCATCAAATGATGAATATACAGGGTGTCCCCGAAAATAGTGCGCTCCTTGAAGGTGTTGATATAATACACAATTTAGAACAAAAAAGTCCTATAACATTTTTTTCTAAAGTTAACCGTTTCGAAAAAAAAAATTACATTGTTCTCCATAGGAGTGAATTTTTATTTTCATTAATTTAAACGAGCTTGCAACATGGCGTAGATGAACCTGTGACTGGAAATTTAATCTAATGGAACCCCTTGTTTATTTACTATTTGAGGTGTGATTTAGGGTTATTGACACCCCTAGATGTATGTGCCTACCTGTCAAATAATTATTTCTTGCTTTAATAATGTGGCATTTTTGCTATTAATATCTTGGTTTGTTTGATGTGAGGGGACGAGGACGGGGTGAAAAAATGTAAACATTTGGTTGATATTGACCTTTTTACTGTACTACCTACCAGATACAAATGACCTACAAACCTACTAGTTTTAAATGCTGTGGAAGCGTATTTTGCAGCCCTTCCTGATTCTTCCTGAGGGATGGAATTTATAATTTGAAATCTCATTAAAATAAGTGAATTTTTGTTCAGGAAGACCCTACTGAATAATAAAGTGTATTTCAAGTCATAAAATTGAGTTTTTCTTATCGAACCTCAAAACTTATTGAACAATCTAGTATATTAAGTTTAAATTCAAATTTCTGGTGGGTAAAGCTGGTAAAAGACTTCGAAGGCAGTATAGTTTACTGATGCTCATACTGTAACAAAACCTTGAATAATTTTCTACTGTGTTCCGACTGATAAACAGAGGTTCTAGAAATACAACTTAGCTCTACCAGCAATGGAAATAAAAGAAAAGTATCCTTCATACGATGAGGATACGATTATTGCTAAAGATGACATTGATGATTGATACGATTGATCTATTGGCAATGATTAGCAATAGGAAGAAATCATTCCACTTGGGGATATTATTAAGCCTACAGTGTGAATAACATGCGGGAAGACTATAAAATAATAAAACTCAGAGTTTCACCATGTTCCCGGAGGTATTCTTTTAACATCGGCGTTTAGCTTTTCCAATTTTACGATACTGTAATGTAGATTGAATTATGAGTACAACCATTGTTTGGTTCTGGGGCTATTTAGCAAGTATAATGAATTCACTGATGATGGACTGATAGGTCCGAAAACGTTCTGAATGAACCTATTTTAATCAATCCAAAATTTTAAATAAATATACCTACTACATAGAAGTGGTTTTACTTCATGTTAGAGTTTTTTTTATATATTTTCTTATACATTTTTAAATATACATATTTTTTAACATACCAGTTTTTCATAAAATAGTAGGTATATTCACAAAATCAATACAGAAAAAAAAATCAATTTACAGATATAAACTGTTCGAGGAGAATCATTATCATAAAAAAGAATATTAAACGGTTCATAAAAGCCAGTTATATTTTAATATAATTACGTACATGCCTTAAAGAAAGACATGCACTGAAATGAATATCTAGAAGGCTAATTCCATGCGATACACACACTAATGTACGATTAAATAACTAGAAAAATATAGATGCAACTATAAAGCTAATTTAACCTAACCTTTCTCATAACTTACAGAGTGTGAGAAGTAGTGTAGTGGTAGGATTTTCTATGTAGACAATTATTGTTTACGTGAATATTTTTATTTTTTGTAAAAAATAAATGCAATGGATATAAAGGTTTATAGAGGAGATGAATATCCATCGGATCATCATCTAGTCAAATTATTCTTTTATCGCCTTAAGAATCACGAAAAAGAACAACAGGAAGATGTAAAAATAAAGGTTATTGAAAAGGTTAATTATAATATGTAAAGCCTATATGAAGAGAGCGTAAAAAGATTATATCGAAACAGACTAGATGAAACGCTATAAGAAAACAGATAAAAAGACATAGAAGAGACACGTTAAGGACGACGAGGCTTTAGCAAAAATAAATGCAAGAAAGAGCACAGTAAAAAATGTATGATGGATGGAGATAATAAAAGAACTTACAGAAAAAGGGTCCTATCTAAAATACAGTACGAAAACCGACAAAGATAGACAAGATTATGTAAGGAAAAAAACTCGAAGAACAAACTAATATTACGTAGATAAAAAGAAACATTCGACAAAAAGTGTAGTGAAATTGAAACATATCTATATTTAGGGGAGACCCGGGGCACACAAGGCTCGAAGCCTTGAAATTCATAAACAGCATTAGAATGAAGAACGGAAAACACACTATAAAGAGCCTCTGGAAGAAAATCGAACTAAATAACATAGCCGAGAAGAAATATAAAATATAGAAAATCTAGAAATACAGGAAAAATCCATAGAATTAACAACAGATATAGTAAAGAAGGCAATACTTGGCGAATTGAAAAATACAAGAGTCAGTGGACTAGGAAATATTTCATCGAAAATGATAAAATTTAGATTTGAAAAGTTGACAATAATGATAATATACCATTTTCATTAGTGCTTTAACATGCAAAGATACCTACCATACTAGAGAAAAATATGATATGTACATAACATCAATTCATAAGAAGAACGATCGAAAGATCTGCGATAACTACAAGGGAATTACAGTAACATAAACGTATAACAGATTATAAGCAAATATTATAAAATACTTAATTGAAAACAAGAATAAGAAGCTGAGGAATAATGTGGATTTCAAACAGGACGCTTGTGTGTAGAAATGTGCAGATCATTTATTTATATTAAAGAAAATAATGGAGAAAAAAGCGAACGTAAGTAGAAGAATATGACAATATACCAGTGGCAAAATTGTGGGAAGCAAAGAAAGAACGAATATAAGCAATATTTTAATAAAATAAAATCACCAAGGAAATGTATGTTACAGTTTAAGTTGATTCTCAGTTAGAGTTGACTATTCCTAGTTCGAGTCAACTCCAACTAAAACGAGCAGTAAGAGTTGATTTGAAAAATTTAACTCAACTTTTAGTAGTTGAAGTAGACTCTTCCTAACCCTTGCTAGTAACAGTAGATCGAGGGAAAAATATAATCAACTCTTACTAATAGTTTGAGTTGACTATTCCTGGATAGATTCAGTAAATGCAGATTATACGAGTATAATTTCACGCGCTTTTTTGATGAGTGTGCGTCTGTCTGTCTCTTTGTTTTGACCGTTTTAACTACTTATCACGATTTGAACATCTCCAGTAACATTTAATTTCGAGAATCGATTGTTTGTGTGAATCAACTCTTACTAAATGGCATTGGAAAGAGTATACTTTTTCTAGTTGGAGTCTACTTTTACTAGTACCTAAATGTTGAATAAAAATATCTTGATTTTATATTATAATCAGCTTTTACTAAAACCAGCCGTTTGAGTTGACTCGAACTAGGAATAGTCAACTACAACCAACTTGAACTGTAACATATACAAACATAACATAAAAATAAAATTGGGTAAAAAAGTAACAAACGGATTTTACGCAAATAAGGGACTTAAACAAGTACGAGTATTCCACACAATAATGGAAACATATTATACGTTTCAATTTGCAGACGACCATTATCTTGGCAAATGATAAAGATACCTTAGAATACATGACCAGTAAATTAAAGAGTAGGTAGTGCCAGAAAGCAGGACTGACTATAAATATGAGTAGGCGAAGACGTAAAAGACAAAATTGACTTTTGCGAAGATTATAAATACCTTGGACCAACAATAAACAAACAAGGAACATATATGCAAGAAATTAAGAACAGCTTAACGAGATGGACCGTGGAATCTCTCTACTATGTACAGCATATAAAGTCCTCACGTATATTATAAACCAGCGGCTCCAACCACTAGCAGAAAATATTATTTGAGAGTATCAGGCGGGCTTCCGACGGGGAAGATCGACACTGGATCAAATATTTACAGTCAAACAGATCTTGAGCAAATCATGGGAACACGATATTGATGTTCACAACGTGTTTGTAGACTTCAAACAGGCATACGACTCAGTCAAAAGGAACAAACTATACTATATATTGGCTGAATTGGCAATACCACACAAGCTAATAAGAGTCATTAAGGCCACAATGGACGAAACTCAGGCATGTGTATGAATACAAAACCACCGGACAGACTTTTTCAGAATTTCGTAGGGGCTAAAGCAGGGGATGGGCTGACCCTAACATTGTTTAACCTGGCACTGGAATATGCGGTTAGGCAAATGCAAACTGGACGAGGAAACCTACTGACCAACCGAACGGTTCAATTGGACGCTTATGCCGATGATATTAATATTATGAGTAGAACATCAACAGGAGCACGGGAAACATACGCAGAGTTAAAAACACAAACAAAAATGCTAGGTCTGGAAATTAACACAGAAAAAATAAAAATAATGACTCAGACGAGAAGAAATATAGCCCCACAAAACATTATACATGAAGATGACATTGAAACGGTTGGAAAGTTTACATACCTGGGAGTAGAAATATATGCCGACGGATCAGAAGATGGAGAAATACGGAAGAGAATAACGCAGGCAAACAGAGCTTATTTTGCCCTCTCCCATATATTTCGGTCTAAAAGTGTCCACCGAAATACAAAGATGAGAATCTATAAAACCTTAATTCGACCAATAACATGCTATGGTCCTGAAAGAAACATCCAAAAACAAACTCGACACATTCAAAAGGAAAGTACTGAGGAGAATACTATGTAGGACCTGTGAGGGATAACCGAATCTTCAGAAGTCGATACAACAACGAGCTTTATCAACTCTATAAGGAAACACCCATGTCAGACTTCATTAGAATACAAAGATGGCAATGGGCCGGGCACGTGATAATAATGGGAGAGAATATGCTATCAAAAAGAGCACTGAATGCTAGAATGCAGGGAAAGAGACCGGTTGGAAAGCCAAGAAAGTGTTAGGAAGACACAGTAAACAGCGACGCACAAGCCCTTTTAGGAGTCCGTGTATGGAGAAGAGCAGCTACAGACAAGAAAGGGTGGAGGCAAAAAATAAAGGAGGCCAAGGCTAAATTTGGGCTGTAGTGCCGTAGAAGAAGAAGAAGAAACGAGATGGACAGAACAAGACAAAAAACGACTGGAGATGGACAGAATATGACAAAAAACGACTCATTGTTATGGAATTAAATGTCTGGTGAAGGTTATGTAGAATATCCAGGCGAGAGAGAGAGGGAGAGAGAGGGAGAGAGAGGGAGAGAGTGTGTGTAAAACGAAAGGATAACGGATAAGACAATTGTGCAAGACATAGAAAAGCAACAATAAAACTAATACGGAATGTAACTCGAATGCGGGAGGAAAGACTACCCAAGGAATCGAGGAAGACTTAACACCAGTTGGATAACTAACATGAATGTTTTTTTGTGTCTATTTTGGTGGTATATATTCTAGCGATTCTTTACAGTTATCTGGGTTGTTTTTCTTACCCCTTAAGTCATTCTTTTGTATCATTCCAGGAGTCTTCATCGTAATTTCTCCTTCTGATCGCCTCTTTCATATCTTTTTCCCATCTTTTTATTGGACGACCTCTCCATGTTCTGCTTTGTGGGACCCAATTATAAATTTGGTTCGGTAATCGTTCGTGTGATATACTCCTCATGTGGTCGTAACAGGACAGATATTTCATTTCTATCTTCTCTCCTAACGTCGTTTTTATAGTCATGCTACTTCTTCGAATTTCTTTATTTCTGAAACGGTCTAGTGTAACATAACATCTTCTATAATACTTTGCTTGTTCTTCTTAAAGTTCCCTCTCCTATCGGAGTTGGATATCATAATGGCTATGGTCACTTTATTGGCTGCTGCTCTGAACAGTTGTAATGAACTACAGTTAAACCATTCTCCAAAGTTCCTCAGCCAGGAGATGCGTCTTCTTCCAATGCTTCTTCTTCCTTGGATCCTTCCTTGCATAATAATTCTCAGCAACTCATATTTTTCTCCTCTGGTAATGTGACCCAAATATTCGAGTTTTCTAGTTTTCATACTCTTCATAATTTCTAACCCCTTATTTAAACGTCGTAGCACTTCAACATTGGTAATCCTTTGAACCCACTGAATTTTCAATATTCTTCTGTAACACCACATTTCGAACGCTTCTATTCTTCTTATGTGTTGTCTCTTCAATGTCCAAGCTTCCATTCCGTATATCCATATAGAAAATATGTAGCATCTTAGAGCCCTCAGTCTGAGAGGCAACTGAAGGTCTTTGTTTGTAAGCAGTGTCTTCATTTTTATAAATGCTTGCCTTGCAGTTTCAATTCGGACTTTAATTTCTTTGCTTTGGTCATTTTTGTCATCAACCCAGGTTCCCATTAGTTGTATGTCTTTACTTTTTCTATTTGGGTTTGCTCTATCATTAACCTTTCATTTCCATGTTCTGTTTTTGAGACAATCATAAATTTAATTTTTTCTTGTTTATCCGTATGTTTAGTCCGTATCGAATGCAATAATCGTTAATTCTATTTAGCAATTCTTGTAGCGATTCCAGGGTGTCTGCCATTATAACGGTGTCATCAGAGAATCTTATGTTATTTACTATCCTTCCGTTTATAGAGATTCCATCACTTAGCTCCGCTATCGCTTCCTGAAATATAGCTTCACTGTACACGTTAAACAGTAGCGGCGACAGAACACAACCGTCTTACTCCTCTCTTTATATCAATATTCTCGGATTCTTGTTCTTCTATCTTTATATTGGCTTTTTGATTCCAATACAGATTGATGATAATTCGTAAATCTCGTCTGTCTATATCTCTGTTTTTCAATAATTCTATTAGATTTTCATGTCGGACCCTGTCGAACGCTTTTTCCAAGTCGATTTTGAAAACTTTGCTTAAACTGTATTAATTTTTCTTTTATTCTCTTCTGATAATGTCCACAATTCTGCTCCGTATGTTACAGTGCTTTCTACCAATGGTCTGAACAACTCTTTCTTCTTTTGATTTGTCAGGATGCCCGCTCCTCTTAATATTTTCTCATTTCATATTCTGAGCATTCGATGCAGACACCACATTTCAAAAACTTAAAATTTGTTAATGGATCTGGCCTTTAACGTTATACTTCCATTCCGCTCAAGAGAACATGTAAAACTTAACATTTAAGCCTGTTGTATCTGAGGATAAGACTTGCGATCAGTTAGAAATGTACAAAATTTCAAAAAGCATTTCTGGCTTGTAGTTCAGAGAAAAAAGGAAAAAAATATCCTGTTGGTGACACCACCCCCTCCAGGCCGAAACCAAATTTTTTGAGTAGTATGGACATCTATAATAATAACCTATATGCTTCCTGCGCCCGATTTTGATGATATACATAGTTATAAACAAATGAAGATAAAAAATGGTAAATTTTCGCTTTTTTCGTGTATTACCAAAAAGTTAAGCATTTTAAACAAATTTGAGAGTAAGAAACTCATAAATCGTATAAAACACTTCAATATGGCGTTCACGGAATATGTCTATCCTTACCCGTGTTGAGCTGGCCCCCCCCACTTGCAAAAATTAAAAAACAAATAGCCCTGATTTATGAGCTATTTATGAGCTCTCATATTCCGCAAACTAAAAATTTTGAGCTCGTTCCACTGAGCAGGAATTTAATACCCTAGTGGGGGGGGGCTGAGTCAGCCCCCCCCCCACTACTTAAAAATAGGAATATTGAATCGGTTTTTGCGGCAGAATTACGAGCTATTTATGAGCTCTTGAAATTATATAGTTTCGATTTTTGAGCTCATCCCCTTCACCCCCAAACAACCCTTTAATTGATTTAACTTAAGAGAAAGATGCTGAGAAAACTTAAAATATATCGTATTGCGGATATAATTCCTATAGCTTATATACTCTAAGAATAAACTATTAAATCAAGGGCATTTCGATTATTGAGCTACAACCCCTTCGCAAGAAAACCACCCTATCTTCCCGGCTTAAGAGAAAGTTGTACTTAAAATGCGTTAAACTAATTACTTGGCGACTACATATCATTTAATAATTTATAAGCTTCCAAATTACGCGCATTTAGATCAGTAAATTGCAATTTATTTTGTATAGTGCAGTCACTGAAGGTAAAAATCAACGATTACCTTCAATTTCGGTGAACCTTCATCGATTTTCACGAAAATTGGTCAGTGGTTAGAGGATACGTCAAGAAACAAAGGTGACATGGTACCACCTTGCGCCTTTACCCTGAGGGTGGATACCGCCCCTTCTCCGGGGTGAAAATTATTTTATAAAAAATAACTGCACAAATCAATAAAAGAACAAATTAAAAGCAAAATTTATTATATAAAGTTAATAAAATAAGTCAATACTTTTTAAGTTATTAAAGATCAAAGATTTTAATTATTTGTGAAAAAAAAATGCATGTTTTGAAGAGGTTTTTTGTAAATCACTGAAAAACTGTAAGTTTTTACAAAAAAGTTAATAGTAGTTTAATTCGTATAGCTTATATTCTAAGAATAATCTCTAAAATCACGCGCCTTTCGATTATTGAACTACAACCCCTTCGCAAGAAAACCATCCCATATTCCCGGCTTAAGAGAGGGTTGTACTTAAAATAATTTAAATTAATTATTTGTCGACTATATAGTGTTTAATAATTTATGAGCTCGCAAAATATACGCATCTCAATTATTGAATTGCCATTTTCTTTCTATAGTGCAGTCACTGTAAAAATCAACTATGACCTTCGATTTCGGTAAATCTCCATTCATTTTCACGAAAATTGGTGAGCGGATTTTGATACTATCAATTTTTTCTGGATCTTATTTTTGATGGGTATTTCTAAGTACTTTGACAAGTATTTAGTACCTAAGTGTTATAAATTGCATCTTTTTCCCGTTATTTAAGCTTGAACCCTTAGATTTGAACAGTCGCGGAAAAAATATACATTTAATTACCAATAACTTACTTTAAATTAACATTAAAGGTTTTTCAAGTAAGCAATTTATTATATTTTTTATTAGCTTCAATTTTAGTGATGAAAACTTTTTTGTAAAAACTTACAGTTTTTGAGTCATTTATGAAAAATCGCTCTAAAGCATGCATTTTCTTTCCAAAAATTAAAATATTTGATCTTTAATAACTCAAAAAGTATTGATTTATTTTAATCACATTATGTAACAAATTTTGCTTACAATTTGTCCCTCTCTCGATTTGTGGGGTTATTTTTAATAAAGTAATTTTCACTCCCGAGAAGGGGTGACATATACCCCAGGCTAAAACCCCAAGTTGTTATTGTCAATTCGTGAAAATAAATGGAGATTTACCGAAATCGAAGGTAATAGTTGATTTTTACCTTCAGTGACTGTACTATAGAAAGAAAATGGCAATTCAATAATTGAGATGCGTATATTTTGCAAGCTAATAAATTATTAAACGATATGTAGTCGCCAAATAATCAATTTAAATTATTTTAAGAACAACTCTCTCTTAAGCCGGGAAAATGGGGTCGTTTTCTTGCGAAGGGGTTGTAGCTATATAATCGAAAGGTGCGTGATTTAAGAGTTTATTCTTAGAATATAAGCTATACGAATTAAACTACTATTAACTTTTTTGTAAAAATTTACAGTTTTTCAGTGATTTAAAAAAAACCTCTTCAAAACATGCATTTTTTTCACAAATAATTAAAATCTTTGATCTTTCATAACTTAAAAAGTATTGACTTATTTTATTAACTTTATATAATAAATTTTGCTTTTAATTTGTTCTTTTATTGATTTGTGCAGTTATTTTTTATAAAATAACTTTCACCCCGGAGAAGGGGCGGTATCCACCCTCAGGGTAAAGGCGCAAGGTGGTACCATGTCACCTTTGTTTCTTGACGTATCCTCTAACCACTGACCAATTTTCGTGAAAATCGATGAAGGTTCACCGAACTTGAAGGTAATCGTTGATTTTTACCTTCAGTGACTGCACTATACAAAATAAATTGCAATTTGCTGATCTAAATGCGCGTAATTTGGAAGCTTATAAATTATTAAATGATATGTAGTCGCCAAATAATTAGTTTAACGCATTTTAAATACAACTTTCTCTTAAGCCGGGAAAATAGGGTGGTTTTCTTGCGAAGGAGTTGTAGCTCAATAATCGAAATGCCCTTGATTTAATAGTTTATTCTTAGAGTATATAAGCTATAGGAATTATATCCGCAACACGATATATTTTAAGTTTTCTCAGCATCTTTCTCTTAAGTTAAATCAATTAAAGGGTTGTTTGGGGGTGAAGGGGATGAGCTCAAAAATCGAAACTATATAATTTCAAGAGCTCATAAATAGCTCGTAATTCTGCCGCAAAAACCGATTCAATATTCCTATTTTTAAGTAGTGGGGGGGGGCTGACTCAGCCCCCCCACTAGGGTATTAAATTCCTGCTCAGTGGAACGAGCTCAAAATTTTTAGTTTGCGGAATATGAGAGCTCATAAATAGCTCATAAATCAGGGCTATTTGTTTTTTAATTTTTGCAAGTGGGGGGGGGGGGGCGGCAGCTCAACACGGGTTCTATCCTTATTGGTTGCTTAGAAAATTGCAAAATAAATTATAAATTTTGAGTTTTTATAAATATTCATAACTTATGTAAAAATTACCTTAGAACCTTCCAATTACACTGAATGCTGAGACTTCTGGTGCTTAAATCATACCCTTAATTTCAAAGCAATTGGTCAAATAGTTTAAAAGTTATTTAATTTGTTTATCCCAAATTAATTTTTTTTGCAACACTATAAGTCAGAAAATAATGAAGTTACAGTAATACTTAAGAAAGTTTATGAAAGAAGAAGATTTACACTATTAATTTATTTAAAAAAAAATGAAAAAAAAATTCTAAATATTGCAAAATTCTTTTGCAAGATCATGTGAATTAAAAAAAGGGGGGGGGGCTAACTTCGTCCTTAATTGTCATAGGACAATTGTTTTGTTTTCTAAATGTGTATAAAAATTAAGTCTTTCTAAATATGAAAAAATAATTTTTCTACGGGTATCGGTTAAAAAGTTATTCTAATTATTTATAAGTAAGCAAAAAATCGACATGTTTTTGCAAAATAATTTTACACTGTTTAAAATTACTTTTTGTCATTTTTATTTAATCAAGTTAATAGTATAAATGTTCTTCTTTCATAAACTGTCCGAAGTATTACTGTAACCTTATAATTTACTGACTTAAAGTGTTGCAAAAAAATGAATTTGGGATAAAAAAATTAAATAACTTTTAATCTATTTGACAAATTGCATTGAAATTTAAAATATAATTGAAGCACAAGAAGTCTCAGCATTCTGTGTAATAAGAAGGTTATAACTTAATTTTTACAGAAGTTATGAACATTTATAAAATCTCAAAATTAATGACATTTTGCAATTTTCTAAGCAACAAATAAGGATAGACATATTCAGAGAACGCCATATTGAAGTTTTTTATATGATTTATGAGTTTCTTATTGTTAAATTTGTTTAGAATGCCTCACTTTTTAGTAATAGACGAAAAAAGCGAAAATTTACCGTTCTTTGACCTTCAGTTGTTTATAACTATGTATATCATCAAAATCGGCTGCAGGAAACATATAGGTTATTAATATAGAGATGTCCATACTACTCAAAAAAATTTGGTTTCGGCCTGGAGGGGGATGTGTCACGAGAAAAATCTTATTTCTCTGGACTATTGTTCTACTTTACTCTTTAGTCTCAGGATTCTATACAAATGTTGCTCTGAATATTTCGGTTCCCTACTGAGTTACCCCAGCTTAAACTGACTGCGATGTTGCAGTATCTCTAATATTTCTTTTGCCATCCATTCATTCCTCGTAGTTATTTTGGACCAGAAAAGTGTTGTTCACATTATGAAATGATTCTTCAATGTTGGTCCATGACTTTTCAATATCATCCACAGTTGCCACAACAGAGTACCATTGTTTATTTTTTCCGAATATACTTTTGTTTTATCGTTGTTTTTGTGTTTTCCAATGTTTAATGATGCCTACTGGTCCTTTTTTGGCTGTACCGAGCATTAGTTTAATATTTGAAACAGACGGAATATGACTTTGGTCGGATCCTATGGCCAGGTAATGCGGAAACCTTAGTAATAGTAATAGTATTCCTGTACCAATTAATAGCATTCCTATTAATTGTCAAGTAATCTATTTGATTTCTTATAATGCCCTGATATGGTGACCTTAATGTATAAAGCTTCTTCTTCTTGACATGTCAAGAATTGAGCAAAACTCGCCTTCTTTATTTTTTGCCTTCACCCTTGCTTGTCTGTGGCTGCTCTTCTCCATACACGGACTCCTAAAAGGGCTTGTGCGTCGCTGTTTACTGTGTCTTCCCAGCGCTTTCTTAGCTTTCCAACCGGTCTCTTTTCCTGCATTCTAGCATTCAGTGCTCTTTTTGGTAGCCTATCCTCTCCCATTCTTATCACATGTCCGGCACATTGCAATCTTTGTATTCTAATGATGTCTGACAGGGGTGCTTCCTTATAAAGTTGATAAAGTTCGTTGTTGTATCAACTTCTGAAGATTCCGTTTTCCCTCACAGGTCCTAGTATTCTCCTCAGTACTTTCCTTTCGAATGTGTCGAGTTTGTTTTTGAATGTTTCTTTCAGGACCCAGGCTTCACTGCCATAGCATGTTACTGGTCGAGTTAAAGTTTTATAGATTCTCATCTTTGTATTTCGTTGGACACTTTTAGACCGAAATATATGGGAGAGGGCAAAATAAGCTCTGTTTGCCTGCGTTATTCTCTTCCGTATTTCTCCATCTTCTGATCCGTCGGCATATATTTCTACTCCCAGGTATGTAAACTTTCCAACCGTTTCAATGTCATCTTCATGTATAATGTTTTGTGGGACTATATTTCTTCTCGTCTGAGTCATTATTTTTGTTTTTTCTGTGTTAATTTCCAGACCTAGCAATTTTGTTTGTGTTTTTAACTCTGCATATTATGTTTCCTGTGCTCCTGTTGATGTTCTGCTCGTAATATTAATATCATCGGCATAAGCGGCCAGTTGAACCGTTCGGTTGGTCAGTAGGTTTCCTCATCGAGTTTGTATTTGCCTAACCGAATACTCCAGTGCCAGGTTAAGCAATGTTTGGGGCCAGCCCATCTCCCTGCTTTAGTCCCTGCGAAATTTTGAAAAAGTCTGTCAGGTGGTTTTGTATTCGTACACATGCCTGAGTTTCATCCATTGTGGCTTTAATGAGTCTTATTGGCTTGTGTGGTATTGCCAATTCAGCGAATATATAGTATAGTTTGTTCCTTTTGACTGAGTCGTATGCCTGTTTGAAGTCTATAAACACGTTGTGAACATCAATATCGTGTTCCCATGATTTGCTTAAGCTACCTGATAATGTATAAAGCTACCTGGGCGTTAACTTATACCAAGATTCACCATAGAATTTCCTACAGGAATTTTCTATATAACCATTGGTTGTTTATTTAGATTTCATTACATTCTTCATTGTTTCGTAATATTGCAAAATTAAAACAATACGCATGGAATTAGCCTTATTAAAAGATGTCTGACAAATCACTGATTAGATAAAGGAAAATGTTCAACACCTTAATTAATAATAAAAATCAAATTTTTTACGTATAGTCCAAGTAATGAAGCTTAAAATAGGACAAAACCTCGCAATTTTTACAGAATGGATCGATGTGTTTGAAAATTTGAGAATAAGTAGTGGATATCCCAAGGATCAAAATCTATATCATGTCAAAAGGCGCTTTTACCATGGGGGTGGTTGCCACCCCATCTTGGGGTTGGAAATTTTTATTATATTTTGACCGCAAGAGTTGGTAAAAACATTCATTATAAGCAAAAAAACGTTCCATACTTTTTTTGATAAAATTAATAGTTTTCGATTTATTCGCTATCGAAAGTGTTAGTGTTAGTGTTAATAACTCAAAAAGTTTTCGTTTTATCAAAAGAACTTTACTTAACAAAAATGTATCTTTTGAAAAAATAAACAAAACCGTTTTTTTTTTATTTTCTTTAAGACTAATAGTAATCGAGCTATACTTTATTATATGTTGGTTATTCTTCGTCAAATGCTAAATATTGTAGTTTCAAAGTCAAAGGACGGGAAAACTATACATTTTTCGAGTATAACTTGTTGAAACTAATTTAAAGTATTTAAAAATATCTATCTCCAGAAATAAAAAAATCTCTAGCTAAAAAAATTAAGTGACTTATAATTAAAAGAATGTCAGCCAATATTTTTTTCAGCAAAAAAGTGATTGTAAACAACCCCCTAATCACCACCCTAATTAAAATTTGTCATTGACCTGATTTGGTTTTCTTGATTTATGTATCGTTACTAGGTTCTAGAAGTTTGATCGGCTTAGAATGATTAGTACTAAAAAAAAATGGAGTTAAAAGCGAATAACGAGTTTTTGTAGTTTGGTAAAAAATGCCCTTTTCTTCAGAATAGAAAGATTAGCATCAGAGATACGAAAAAATATTAAATATGAAATTGTAGCTTATTTATTTCCCAACAACTTGATTTGCAAAAATATTTTTTACGGCAAAAATTAAGTGAGCTATTGACAATAATTAAAACTTGTAACATCATGCAAAAACCACCTTTACCAACCCTTTCAATGTCACCTCTTTTTGTGACTGAGAATTTTAAAAGGATTTAATATTAATAGCCTTATAGATCTTGTAAGAACCTACAAAATTTTTTTAACGAACTTTCTAAGATAAAAATAAAAAGTTATGGTTAAAAAATCATATTTATTTTTTTGAAAAAAAAAACAGGAGAAATCCAATTGGAAGCGTAATAATGTAAGTTAGCGGTGTTTTTAGTCATTGGTCTTATTTATTCTTCTCTATTTATGTATTATTAATAGATTCTAGAAGTTTGACTGGCTTAGAATGATTAGTTTTTAAAGAACTGAAGTTTAAAGCGAATAACGAATGTTTGCAATTTGGTAAAAAATGCCATTTTCTTCAGAATAGAGGGATTAGCATCAGAGATACGAAAAAATGTTCTTTTCACCCAATTTTGAAAAAATGTGAAAACTTTGAATTATTCACGTCCGTCTGTCCGTCTGTCTGTCTGTGATCACAACTCCTCCGTCAATATACCAGCTAGAATAACAAATGAGGTGTCAAATGAAAGCTTATAATCCAAGGATGGTACTAAAGGTGAGATTTTTGACCTAGGTTGTCTGTCCGTCAGTCCGTCCGACCGCGAATATCACTCCTCCGTCATTATACCAGAAAGAATGACAAATGAGGTGCCAAATGAAAGCTTATAATCCAAGGATGGTACTAAAGGTGATAAATTTGATCTAAGCTGCCTGCCCGTCGGTCTGTCCGACCGCGAATATAACTCCTCCGTCATTATACCAGGTAAAATGACAAATGAGGTGTCAAATGAAAGCTTATAATCCAAGGATGGTACTAAAGGTGAGACATTTGACCTAGGCTGTCTGTACGTCGGTCCGTCCGACCGCGAATATAACTCCTTTCGTCATTATACCAGGTAGAATAACAAATGAGGTTTCAAATGAAAGCATATAATCCAAAGATGATACTAAAGGTGAAATATTTGATCTAGGCTGTCTGTTTGTCGGTCCGTCCGACCGCGAATATAATTCATCCGTCAATATACCAGGTAGAATGGCAAATGAGATATCAAATGAAAGATTATAATGCAAGGATGGTACTAAGTGTGAGAAATTTGACCTAGGCTGTCTGTCCGTCCGACTGCGAATATAACTTCTCCGTCATTTTACCAGGTAGAATGACAAATGAGGTTTCAAATGAAAGCTGATAATCCAAGGATGGTACTAAAGGTGAGATACTTGACCTAGGCTGTCTGTTCTTCGGTCCGTCCGATCGCGAATATAACTCATCCGTCAATATACCAGGTAGAATGACAAATGAGGTGTCAAATGAAAGATTATAATGCAAGGATGGTACTAAATGTGAAAAATTTGACCTAGGCTGTCCGTCTGTCCGTCCGACTGCGAATATAACTCCTATGTCACTATACCAGATAGAATAACAATTGAGGTGTCGAATGAAAGCTTATAATTCAAGGATGGTACTAAATGTGCGAAATTTGACCTAGGACTTCCAGTTTTAGAAATGCCACCAGAAGAACTGTTTTAAAGTCACCGGAATAGTACACGTGATACATTATTCGACGCTACTTCGCAAGAAGAGATCAAATATATACTTCCGGTTTCATAACTCTCTGTTGATCTGTCTTTCCGTCAGCGAATACAACTCCTCCATTATTAATACAGATAGAATGACAAATAAGGTGTCGAATAAAAGCTTATAACCCAAGGATGGTATTAAAGATAAAAAATTTGACATCGGACTTCCGGTTTTAGAGTTGCAACCGTATGAACTGTTCTAAAGGCACCGAAATAGTATAAGCGATATATCATTCGACGTGTCTTAGCAAGATGAGAAACAATTTTGGTTTTGGTTTTTATATCATTTCCGCTTAAAAAGTTTTAAGCAGAAGTGCCGTTATAGTCGCAGAATTAGTACATGTATCAATCGAAGCGTATTGAAAAGTTGAGTTTTAATCTTTAGTTTCTGTTTTGAAGTCATTTCTGTTTAAAAAATGATGACCCAAAGTTTAGTCAAAATGACTCAAAATTAGTAAAATCGTATATCGATCGACGCAGTTACACGAAGCGTTCAAATATCGACTTCTAGTTCTACTTTCGATTACTTTGGGTGAAAACTTACTTTGAACTTACGAAGTCCAATTACTTGTTTAAATATGAAATTGTAGGTAATTTAATTCCCAAGAACTTGGTTTGATAAAATTTGTTCTACGGCAAAAATTGAGTGAATCGTAAATGAGTATATTATTTTTCTCATGAGCATCTTTCAGTGCGTCACAGTTTTTCGATTTCTTTCTAACGCATTAAATTGTATGTGACAGAAAAAAAGGCACGTCGGTGATTACAGACATTTATAACATTTATTCTAGTTGTCGATAGATGGCGCTATAATCGAAAAAAAAATTACGAATTATATAATATATCTACGAATATAATCTGTACAATTTATACGACTATACAAATCAAAGAAAATACCATTTTATAAATGCAATAAACACAATTGATTTGTTTTTATGCCAAATTGCAAATAAAATGTGACAACTGTCGGATTTAACTAAAATGTAAAATGTTAGAATAAATATTATAAACGTGTATTATCACGGACTTAAATTTTTTCCTATCATTTGTGACGCACTGAAAAATGCTCATTAAAAGGACCATACCATCGAAAAACATTGATTTTTTAGATATAAAATTAACACTTTCGATAGCGAATAAATCAAAAACTATTAATTTTATCAAAAAAATGTATAGAACATTTTTTGCTTAAAATGAATGTTTTTATTAACTTTTGCGGTCAAAATATAAGAAAAAATGGGGTAGCAACCACCCGAGATGGGGTAGCAACCACCCCCATGGTAAAAGTGCCTGTCGGCATCATATAGATTTTGATCCTTGAACTATCCACTACTTATTCTCAGATTTTCAAGCAAATTGATCCATTCTGTAAAAATTTCGAGGTGAAAAGCTTTGGTTCCTGGACTAGTAAAAAACATATCCCAAAGTACTAAACAAGTCTCGTGCTACTCTGAACTTCACAAGGGCAAAGAAGGAAGTAGAAGAGAGTGCCTTTAGTGCCGAAGACGTTAACAAGTGAATCAAAAGTGTAGATACCTGAAAATGAAACTTACACATGTCTCCTACCTTGGAGACTGGGACTTGGTGCTCGACCAGTCGAAGGGAGTCCCAGCAGCGAGTCCAGCACGTCTTCCAACGTCGTCGAACTTGGAGAAGGCTTTTGCGTCGTCGTGGATGTTGACAGGAGCGTGACGTCTAAGGAAATACATAAACGTTGATGGTTTGGATATTTTCAATATACTTAACAGTCCAGGGAAGTAAGAGCTTTGTCAGTACTTTGAATATTCCAAGTATCTGATAACATTTTTGGTTATTGTAGGTTTAAGGAAAGAAAGCTACCTGTTTCCTGCCAAGAGTTCGGAGTTGTTTTTTTAATTATTAACACTTTAGTGCAAAAAACGCGATGATTTCGATTTTTTGCACCCCATTAAAAAGCTAAATAGGTGACATAAAATCACAAATTTTGATTTTTTTAGACCATTGAAAAAGCTTAAAAATGACGATTTTTGGAAGTTAAAAAGTTAATTTGTTGCTTAGCAAACTAAAAAATAAGGTAAAATCGTTATTTGTTAATAACTAGTATAAGAATTATCCTAGTACTTTGGTATTTAACAAAAGTTGGGTATGGGTACTTTTAGAGCAAGGACACATCAGGCGGCGAGTGTCGAGGCAGCTTAAAACACATGGCGCGGTGTAACAGCGGCAGCTGTGCTACGATTTAAAGTATTTGTATTTCGTTGTTGCCAAATTTAGTCGCGTGTTGGCTGCTGTACGATACGATGTCTGAAAGTTATGACAATTTGTCTTTTGTAATAAATGCAAGTTTACTTTACCTTAGATTAAAGAAAAAAAGAAACGCAGATATTGGATACATCCTATCATAAAGGAACGAAAGTATAAGGAATTTTTACACATTATATAACGAAATTAATGTAATAAAGGGCCAGAAACGTTTTTTTATTTTACAAGAATGTCTAAAAAATATTTTCAGGAGTTATTAGTAGGTATTAAAGAGCCATGTTCAAGAAATAACACCGTTATGAGGGAAAGCATATCACCTAAGAAAATCTATTTATATCGCTAAGACGCTGTCCATTCTATGGTACGAAAACCAGAATATACAAAACCGTAATAAGAGCAACAGTCACCTACGGATGTGAGACATGGGTGCTAAATAAAACAGAAGAAATGATAGAAAGTTGAGAACGGAACGTACTGAGAGCTATTTTCAGGGGAAAGAATAGAGATACAGAAGACGGCTGGCATAGAAGTACCAATCAAGAATTAAGGATGCTTCACAAGGAACCAAGTATAACAAGATACACAGTCATAAAGAATCAGGTGGGCAGGTCATATCAAGGGGATGGACAAGGAAAGAATGCCAAATATGGTACTGCTAAGAAGACCAGTTGGGACTAGGAGACGAGGTAGACCAAGAAAAAGACTGCAAGAAAGTTTCAGGAATATATAAATATAGTATCGATGAAAATTATACACTGGAAAGAGAAGGCGAAAAATAGGATATAGTGGAGAACCATAGTTCAGCAATGTTTACATAATAGACATCAAATAAAATTATATATAAGTTATTAGTATAAACTGTATTATGTAAAATTGTAAATACAACGCCTGTAGAACATAATAAATAAAATAATAAATAAGGTAAGATAACTGTTTATTGTCTTTATTTTTATGGAGTCAATAATTTTATTTTTATTAAAGTCAATCCTTCTGACAAATAATTCAGTCAAGTCAAACTGGTCAATGGTTACAGATTTGAAAATTCTGTTTGACTGTTTGTGAAAATAGTTTCAAAGAGTTTGAAAAATAATTTATTTAGTAGATTACTTTTTTTTCAGATAGAAATGTACCTGATTAAGTTGCCCTTTAAGCTATAAGATAAAAAAATAAAAAATACAATGAGTCCCATATTAAAATAATTTGATATGGGAGTAAAAAATTCAAGTAAAAATATAGTTCGAGTAATTTCCATCATTGAACAAGATTTGGCAACAACATTTGTTCACCTCGTCTTCGGAAGTTTTCGGCAAATTCATTAAAAAATTAGTCAAAAATCATTACTTAGGAGGTTTTTGGGGTCGCTGACGACAAATATGACATCTGAAGTGATCTCCGGAGTATCTGGTACCCGGGGTACCTACTGTATATCTCGTGACTAATTATTTTTGACTAATGTTTTAATGAATTTGCCGAAAACTCCGGAAGAAGAGGTAAACAGTAGGTACTTTGGGCATCAGGTACACCGGAGATTACTTCCGATGTCATATTCGTCGTCAGAGACCCCAAAAACCCCCCGAGTAATGAATTTTGACTAATTTTTTAATGAACTTGCCGAAAACTTCAGAAAACGAGGTAAACAGTAGGTACCCTGGGTACCAGGTATTCCGTAATCACTTCCGATGTCATATTCGTCGTTAGGGACCCCAAAAACCCCCAAGTAATGATTTTTGACTAATGTTTTAATTAATTTTTTGCCGAAAACTCCATAGGACGAGGTAAACAGTAGGTACCGTGGGCACCAGGTACTCCGTAGATCACTTCCGATGTCATATTCGTTGTTAGTGACTCTAAAAACCCCCCGAGTAATGATTTTTGACTAAGTTTTTAATGAATTTTAATGACGAGGTAAACAGTAGGTACCCTGGGAAGCAGGTACTCCGGAGATCACTGGACGACGTCATATTCGTTTTCAGCGACCTAAAAAACCGCAGAGTAAGAAAATTGAACTAATTTCCGCCGATAATTGACGAGTTATGCATTTTTTTATTGTCTGTTTGAGATGCACTTTAAGAATGCATTTTTTGTATGCAGTTTTTCAATATTATATCATGACACGGGATCACAAAGCTTCTTGGCGCATTCACGAATCGAATGCAATACGACGTCTTTAGTGCTTTATTGCTTCACCTATGCGTAGAATTACCGTATCTTTATTATTATCTGACTAATGTTGTTCCAAAAACGGTCTTGGGGATAAACAAATAAAATAACTTTTAAACTAAAATTGATGGACTGTTCGTTCTGAAATTAACTTTCAAAAATCGCCATTTTAAAACTTTTTCAATGTTTTAAAATATCAATTTTTTTCATTTTATGTCGACTATTTAGCCTTTAAGTAGAATCCAAAAACTCGAAAACAAAACGCATTTTTTGCACTAAATTATTAATAATCTAAAAAAGGTTCCGAACTCTTGGTAGGTTATCTTTCTAAAGTTTACAATAACTAAAAAAGATGTCAGACCTGAATGTAATATTAAAAGTATGAATGATGTACCTAAATTATTCAAAGTCCCGAAGAGGATCTTTTTTTGCTTATTTCCCTGGAGTATTTCGTCGACGTTTTTTACAAAGCTACACTTAAACTACACGGAAAAATTGTTATACAGTGATGAGCGCACTAATAACCGGCAAAATAGCGCAAATGATGGAAAACGTATTAAATTGTGAGATAAAAAGAAATAAAACTAGTGGAGGTGTTAAATTTAGCGATAGTAACTTATAAATTGACATTATATTGATTGTTTCCCACCTTTAGACGTATCCGACGAGTTTGAGAAATGCCACTGTCACAGTGACAGTTTTAGTTTAGTTGGAATACTCTTCTGATACGTCTAAAGGTGGGAAAGAATCAATATTATGTCAATTTATATGTTACTATCGCTAAATTTAACACCTCCACTATTTTTATTTCTTTTTATCTCACAACTTAATATGTGTTCCATCTTTTGCGCTATTTTGCTGGTTATTAGCGCGTTCATCACTGTATATAAAAGAAAAAATATTGAATTTTATGTTTAATAGACTATTACGTAAGATAATATTTTTCTTAGTTCTACTCCTATTCTGAGTATTGGGAACTAATCTTTGTTGGAATTTTACCGTGCTGGACAGGCGGGTAGTGAGATGCAACTTGATTGATCTCCCTCGGCCTTCTTAGCTCCGGCAATTCGTTGGCTTGCAAATTTTAGAATCCACGAATGGTGTAACCCGAAGACTAGTTCTAATAAAGTTTTATTTTCAATCTTGTTAATATTAAAATTAAAACTTGCGTTCGCATTACATAAGAATATAGTCCAATAAATCATTAATAATACAAAGGTGCATACAAATATTAAGAACACCGTTAGTTTTCGTATAACCAACCTTTCATATAGCATTTTCAAATACTACAGTTGTAGACTTTAAAATAAAAAAACTTTTTAAAATAAAAACTCTAAACACCAAAAAAGCCTTTGTAACATTCTTTTAATTTTATTAAATATTTTTTATAAATATAATTCCTTCAATATATTAATGAAACGCTACTGAGTAAGCTTTTCGTTGCGTTTTCAATTTTTAAACTATGTATGTACTTTGTTTTGGTAACTCGTGAAAGCGCAACACGATTTCTGTCACAGCTTAAGAAATCAAATTGTAGAGAGATTTCAACCCCTGTTGCGGGGAGTAGTAAAAATCGGTGTTTGCGTTTCCACATAGTTATTAGATAAAGTTTATTTAGCAGTAAATATTTGACTTCAATTAAAACATCCTGGGTTAACCGATAATAGCATAAAAGGCCCGGTTTCAGGTAAAATTTAAATATGTTTCATTTACATATTTCAGTTAAAAATTTTGTGGATCCTTTGCTTTATTATCGGAGTATCGTCTAGTCAGTGTTAATTGTCAAAAGACCTACTCTGTCTACCTCGCTCGCTTATCGCTCCTGACCGGTCTTAACAATGGGCCAAGTCAGATAATAGTTACGATCGCACTAATTGAAGTCAACCATTTTCTGCTAAACAAACTTTACTATAGAATTGGGCATATTATCCAATGTTGTTCTGAAGCTATTTCCTTGTAATCAACTATTCTAAATAGGATAAGCCAAAATTTAATTTAAAAAATGATTTTATTAACGTTTCGACGTCCACATCGGATGTCGTTGTCAAAATTCCAAAAAGTATTAATAAAATAAACAAAAATGTTGTTGCTTAGTAAAAAATTCTTCTAAATAATTTAATTTAATGTGACTCATTTATATCGGCAATTCAGACATATATTATACATTTTAAAGCAGAAGACTTTAAAATGATATTGCCAATATTTATGAGTTGCGGTCCTGGGACGACTTTACTGAAAGATAGTTCATTCGATTACATGTAATCAACCCCAACTCAAGGATATCCGTCACAAAAAAATCATAGCATGTGATCTGTTTTTAAAAAGACAACCACATGCAACGGTGACAGTAAAATATTTTGTATTTTGACAACGGCATCCGATGTGGACGTCGAAACGTTAATAAAATTATTGTTTTAGTTAAATTGTGGCTATTTTCCATTTAGAATAGTTGATTACATATTATCCAAGCCTAGAGAATATCATTGCATACATTTTTTCTAAATAACATAGGTAGTTTATGATTATTTTGTGGGAATTACGATTCTAAATTCTATTTTCTCGCAACTAGAAATAGAAGCAACTACCTCCTACATCCAACAATTTAATTTGGCACGCTCTGTATAAATCTTTAGCAATGCCTTGTAATTTCGAGGGGTTTCATTATAAATTCAAAATTAAACAGTATGTAAGTACAATGAACAATTGTTTTGTACTCTACTTTTGGACGTTATAATTTTCATTACAAAGGTTAATACGATCAACAGGGTCAATGTTTTTACTCGCCTACGATAAATTTGCAGTTAGCATTTTCTCCGTGTAGCTGTTTTTATTTGTGATTAGATCTATACTGTAAAATATATAGTACAGTGTATGAAGGCAAAAATCAACTACTACCTCCAATTTTGATGAACCTCCATTGATTTTCACGAAAGTTGGTGAGTGTTTAGTTAGAGTTAGAGGATACCACAAGGAACAAAAGTGACATGGTGCCAACTTGTGCTTTTACCCTGTGGGTGAATGCCACCCCTTTTTGGAGGTGAAAATTATTTTTGTAAATTTGTTAAATCAAATTATTAAAATAAATTAATAGTTTTTGAGTTATTAAAGATCAAAATTTAAATTTTTCGTGAAAAAAATGCATTTTTAAAGCGGTTGTTCATAAAATACTCAAAAACTATACAAACTAAATCTAAACCAGTTCTTACAAAAAAGTTATCATTACCAAAATTGAAGCTAATAAGAAATCAAATAAATTTCTTACTTGAAAAACCTTTTAATTTTAATTTAAAGTGAACTATACGCAATTGAATAAATATATAGGCGAAGACTCAAATCTAAATATTAAAGTTTAAATAACGGGAAAACGATGCATGTGATTACATACACGTACTAAACACTTGTCAAAGTACTCGGAAATACCTATAAAATAAGCTCCAGAAGAATTTGATAACATAAAAATGTCTGCTCCAAAACTTTTTCAACATTTATTTTTCAAGTTTTTTTTTTTAATTTATGCTCTAAAATTTTTCCAAAAAAAATGTTATTGTTGTTTTTAGAATAACTCCGTTAATTTCTATGATATTCTTTTTCTCATGATCATCTTTCAGTGCGTCACAGTTTTCCGATTTCTTTCTAACTCATTAAATTGTATGTGACAGAAAAAAACGCACGTCGCTGATTACAACATTTATTCTAGTTATTCTAGTTGTCGATAGATGGCGCCATAATAAAAAAAATATTTTTTTTTAAATTAGATAATAATATTACAAATATAATCTGTATAATTTATAAAACTATACAAATCAAAGAAAATACCATTTTATAAATGCAAGAAACACATTTGATTTGTTTTTATTCCAAATTGAAAATAAAATGTGACAACTGTCAGATTTAACTAAAATGTCATGTTAGAATAAATGTCATAAATGTGTATTATCACGGACTTACCCCTTTTCCTATCATTTGTTACGCACTGAAAAATTCTCATGAAAAGGACAATATCAGACTCATCCATAAACCAGTTGAAAGGTAATGTCCAGGGTTATAAAATCCTGTTAAATGTAATCTTTTAAATCCCTTATTTTTTAAAGATAAAAGGTCAAAGGGCCCCGGTTATAAGGTTCTCGCACAAAAATTTAGACTTTAAACGTTTTTATCTTGGTTATTCTTTATCCTACACAAAAAAAGAAAAAACTTGGTATTATTTTGTACGTCATATATTTTTGAGTATTTTTGGAGTTACCTATTGTCAAAAGAAAATGAAAATTAGTACGTAGAAGCGCAAGTACTCAACAAATTTCATGAAAATCGATGGAGGTTCAACGAAATCTAGAGGTGAAAACCTTCAGTGACTGCACTATGAATTATGATTAGATCTATGCTGTAAAGTATAGTGCTTGAAAAACGTAAAACGTTGGTGAAAGATTATAAATTGTTAGTTTTATTAGTTGGTCATGATGAAGTGTAATTAATTTTGTTGTTAGTAAGCCGATATTTATGCATTATGTAGAAAGTGATGTCAGTTAAAATTGAAGTAATTGTTATTAATTTCAGCGTTGTTTTCAGAATAGTGCTTTTCATTCACAGTCATTTGTTTCGAGCTTCTGTCATATGTCGTATAATCCGTGTATATTAATTCCGTGTATATATGTTATACACAGATTATACAACTTATGACAGAAGCTCGAAACAAATGACAATCGATGAAAAGCCCTATTAATGAAAAGTGGGTATGACAATTATGATAGTATCAAATAAAAAGGTCAACAATTAATAATGGAGATGCATTCTGAGGCTAAATTATTGATATAAATATTAATATTGCTAACAATATAAAGAAGTTATTCAGAGTGTCCCCTTCTTTTATTGCCCTATCCATGGTAGACGTTGGCTGTTATCGTCATCATTCAGCCAATCACATCCACTGCTAGACATAGGCCTCCTTCAGTTTCTTCTTATGTTCTCTAAACTGGGCCCCTTGTAGCCGGTTTACCACTATTATTTTCATGTCGTGGGTCCATTGTGTCGGTGGTTGTCCTCTGGTTTTTTTTATAGTTTCTGGGCCTTCATTCCATGATTCGTCTTGTCCACCATCCATCGTGTGTTCTAGCTAAGTGTTCTGCCCAGTTCCACTTATAGTCCAAGTAATGAAGCTTAAAATAGGAAAAAACCTCGCAATTTTTACAGAATGGATCGATTTGCTTGAAAATTTGAGAATAAGTAATGGATAGTCCAAGGATCAAAATCTACATCAGGCCGAAAGGCGCTTTTACCATGGGGGTGGTTCCCACCTCATCTCGGGGGTGGAATTTTTTAATTTTATTTAGACCGCAAAAGTTGGTAAACACATTCATTCTAAGCAAAAAACGTTCTATACATTTTTTTTTGATAAAATTGATAGTTTTCGATTTATTTGCTATCGAAAGTGTTAGTTTTATATCGAAAAAATCAATGCTTTTAATAAGTTTTCTGCTAATAACTCCAAAAGTTTTCGTTTTATCAAAACAACTTTACTTAACAAACATGTACCTTTTGAAAAAATAAACAAAACCGTTTTTTTTTAATTTTCTTTAAGACCAATAGTAATCGAGCTATACTTTATTATATGTTGGCTCTTCTTTCGTCAAATGCTAAATATTGTAGTTTCAAAGTCAAAAGACTTTCAAAGTATGTACTTAAAAATATCTATCTTCAGAAATAAAAAAGAAGTCTCTAGCTCAAAAATTAAGTGACTTATAATAAAAAGAATGTCAGTCCCTATTTATTTCAGCGAAAAAGTGATCGCAAGCAACCCCCTAATCACCACCCTAATTAAAATTCGTCATTGACCTTATTCGGTCTTTTTTATTTATGTATTATTAATAGGTTCTAGAAGTTTGACCGGCTTAGAACGATTACTTAACAAAAAGGAGTTAAAAGCGAATAACGAATTTTTGTAGTTTGGAAAAAAATGGCCTATTCTTTAGAATAGCAAGATTAGCATCAGAGATACGAAAAAATGTTTAAATATAAAATTGTAGCTTATTGAATTCCCAAGAACCCGGTCTGCAAAAATTTTTCTACGGCAAAAATTGAGTGAGCTATTGACAATTAAAACTTGTAATAACATGCAAAAACCACCTTTCAAAAAGTCACCTCTTTTTGCGACTGATGATTTTAAAAAGATTTAATATTAATAGGCTTATAGACCTTGTAAAAACCTACAAAATGATTTTTTACTAAACTTTCTTAGATAAAAAATAAAAAAGTTACGGTTAAAAATCAATATATTTTTTTGAAAAAAAAAAGGAGAAATCCAATTGGAAGCATAATAATGTAAGTTAGCTGTGTTTTAGTCATTCGCCTTATTCATTCTTATTTATTTATGTATTATTAATAGATTCTAGAAGTTTAACTGGCTTAGAATGATCAGTTTTTAAAAAACTGGAAAAGCGAATAACGAATTTTTGTAGTTTGGTAAAAAATTCCATTTCCTTCAGAATAGAAAGATTAGCCTCAAAGATACGTAAAAATGTTTCAATATAAAATTGTAGGTTATTCAATTAGTCTGGGCTGATTATCGGAGAATAGGCCATTTTTGGGAAAAGTTATTTACCAGCAATTTTATTGCTGGAATCGAATCTTATAATTGTATATATTAATAATATAGATATGCAAAGTCCGCAGATAGTGTGCTACTTTTTTTATAAACAAAATGGCGCCCGAAAATCGTGTTTTTTTCAATTTTTGCTCTATAACTCCAAAGATTTTAACTTTAGACCAAAAACACTCAAATAAAAATTCACCGCAATTAAATTCTGCATAGAGACGTGTTTTTTCCGATTTACTTCGACGAAAACTTTCCCCGGAAAAAGCGGGTTTTTCCAACAAAATCTTTAATTTTCAACTAAACTTTTAGATAAGTAGTTGTTAATCAATAATTAAATAACTTGGTAACGTAAAAGCCCTTTCCGTATATATTATAATTCCAGAAGCCGATGGAAATTGAATGAACAGTTTAGCAACAATTGAAATGTTAATCAAAAATTTACGGTCGCTATAATAACGACAATAATTATGATACATAAGAATAACTATGATTTTTTCATAAAAAGACACTATACCTATCTAATGTACTTTACAGAATTGAAATTGGACGATTTAAGCCGCCTCAGGAATATTTTAAAATTATAAACAATTTTTTGGCTTATAAACAAATAGAATATCTCGGGAAATATTAAACTAAATTAAATTATGAAAACGGTATTCGAAAGACAGAGGCAGGACGCTTCTTTTAAAAGAAAAAACGTTTAATTATGACGAGTGGTTCCTGAGATACAACCGGTTAAAGTTGACCGAAATTTACGGCAAAGATATAAACAATAGGATCATAATTTTCAAACCATCACCTTTTTATTTTTGTCCTCTTTCTCCACACCAATTTTCATATCTTTAAAATCCTCATAACATATATTATTATAATAAAAACTATCGATAATACGTGTGAAAATTGCCAAAAATAGCAAAATTCCAATCAAAAATTAGGTTGGAGAAAATGTAACCCTCAAAGTTCAAAATCGGTATACGTTAAAAAAATGCATTTTCTCGGCTTCCCATGGAGCAATTTCCTTCATTCTTTTTTTGTTCCCAAGTAATTCGAGTAGAACCATCGAACTAACGCATTATTAAATCTCAAACTTGCTTTTGTTTTGTTATAATAGATTAATTTATTTATAAGAACAGAAAATTACATATTTTTTCCAGTTGTAGGCTTTTTTTAGATAAACTTACTACAAGTGTACCTTTTAAAGTTAAAAACATAAATATTCTCATTTGAAAGCTGCATAATTATTTAAACAATTTTTATTTAAACAAATTAAAATATTGTGTTATAATAAATAAATTAATTTATTATAACAAAACAAAAGCAAGTTTGACATTTATTAATGCGTTAGTTCGATGGCTCTACTCGAATTACTTGGAAACAAAAAAAGAATGAAGGAAATTGCTCCATGGGAAGCCGAGAAAATGCATTTTTTTAACGTATACCGATTTTGAACTTTGAGGGTTACATTTTCTCCAACCTAATTTTTGATTGGAATTTTGCTATTTTTGGCAATTTTCACACGTATTATCGATAGTTTTTATTATAATAATATATGTTATGAGGATTTTAAAGATATGAAAATTGGTGTGGAGAAAGAGGACAAAAATAAAAAGGTGATGGTTTAAAAATTATGATCCTATTATTTATATCTTTGCCGTAAATTCCGGTCAACTTTGACCGGTTGTGTCTCAGGAACCACTCGTCATAATTAAACGTTTTTCCTTTTAAAAGAAGCGTCCTGCCGCTGTATTTCGAATACAGCGGCAGTTTTCTATACAAAACTAACACTTTCGATGACGAATAAATCGCAAACTATTAATTTTATCAAAAAAATGTATAGAACTTTTTTTGCTTAGAATGAATGTTTTTATCAACTTTTGCCGTCAGAATATAATAAAAAATTTCCAGCCTCGAGATGGGGTGGCAACCACTCCCATGGTAACAGGTGGAGATTTTGATCCTTGGACTATCCACTACTTATTCTCAAATTTTCAAGCAAATCGATCCATTCTGTAAAAATTGCGAGGTGAAAAACTTCGGTTCCTGGCCTATTTATAGTATGCAAATTATGCTCATTTGTGCCATATCCTGTGCTGAAGACTGCCTGGTCTTTTGGCTAATAGAAATCAAGTTTAGGTGTTAAGCTCTTCGTTAAGATTTCTATAAAGAGTTTGTACTTATATGTGTTAAGAGGCTGAGGATCTATAATTTTCTAATTTCTTCGTATAACAAGAAAACAACTGCATTGCTCAGGTCTTTCAAATACCAACTTTCCCAAGTTGATTGCAAACGTAATCTCTTGCTGCTTGCCGACTCTTGAAAAAACTTCACGATAATTCTCTTCAGTTCAGTTGTTTCATTTGATTTATTTGTTATTCAATGATCCTTCCTTCTACCCAATAAGTAAAACCGGAAATACGCAACAACATGATTTTAACTGATAGTGGAAAGTCTCTTTAAGCCCAGCCGCACACCAAAGAAACATGAAACGTAAATTACGTTTCATGGAAATAAAACTGCTAAACAAATAAACGTCCGCCCATTTATGAAACTCTCCGAAAATAAAAATGTGTCATGAGCATGAATCACACTCGTTTCATTGGTAGGCGGACTTTGAGATTTGTTTAGCAGTGTTTTAGGTTCATGAAACATGTTTTTCGTTTCATGTTTCATGTTTTTCGTTTCATGTTTCTGTGGTGTGCGGCTGGGCTTAGTAAATGTGTACTTCGTCTTGATAAATATCACTTAAAACATCTTCAGTAGGAGTAGTTTTTCCGGAAATCCTCAAGAGACTTCGATTTTGCTTTCAAGAGGGTCTTTTGGTAGTTAATTTAATAGTTTCCAGGCCATCACCTTAAATGGTTTAGCAACGCTTTGAACTCTTAATGGAAACGGTCGCGTATAATTTCCAAGGAATATGCCATTTACAAACGTACTGATTTCTTTTGGCATGCGTTAAAATTAACGTAAAAACCCGTTAATACTCCAGTCCTAGTGTATGGATCTGGGATATCTTCCTAATAATACAGATGAAAACAGACTATTAATATTCGGGACAAAAATACTCAGAAAATTATTAATCCTAATAAGTGACAATGGATATTGGATAACATAGCTATTGGTAGGGGAGCTCAAGCGGGGATTTTTGCAGTTACTCGAGCGCGTCAGATTATCATATAGGAGAAACCTGGTACCCTGCAGATGTACCTCTACCATATATTGGCTCTTAACACAGGGAGGTTCGTTAAGGGGGGCCGAAAAAAAATCTATTGTTAAAAATACTCGGAATTGTCAGATTAAGATAAGGTAGGTTAAGTACATGCAAGAGAGTGTATATTTTAAAAATCTGACGATTTGAGCGGGGCGTAAGGAAATAGGTGAGTCAAAAAGTTTCACAAAAGAAAAGCGAATATTTCGCGAAATGAACGTCAGATCGAAAAACTAAAAAATACGTCTTCAATATTTTTCAAAAATCTATCAAATGGTGCTAAACATGACCCCCCACGGAGAGGAGTGGGGGGTAAATTTAAAATTTTAAATACAAACCCCGCGATATTTCGCAAAATGAACATCAGATCGAAAAACTGCAAAATACACTTTCAAAATGTTTTTGAAAAATATATCGAATGGTATTAAACACGACCTCCCACGGGGGCGGGGTGGGGGGTTACTTTAAAAACTTAAATGGGACCCCCAAATTTTTATTGCAGATTTTTATTCTTTACGTAAAATAAGCAACTTTTATTCGAGACATTTTTTCTAATTATGGTATGGATAGATGGCGCTATAATCGGAAAAAACGATTGTTGGAAATGGAAAATTAAATTAAAAAATGACAAGCGCCTGCTAAAATGGAAAATTTTACTTAACTTTTTTTGATTTTGGGACCCAATAATCACAACCCAATTGGTCCTCATAACGCTCTAGTGACTGCAAATTTAGTATACTTTACTCCCCTACTATATGGTAAGAGATGTATAGTATGAAACTGGCATTAGAAAAGGTGACTTTGCTAAGCCCATTAATTTTTAATCTGATAATGGATGAAATCAAAAAGAAAGTTAAAAAAGAAGAGGATATAGAATGGGAGAAAAGGAAATAAAGATAATAATGTTACACCGATGACGCCATAACAGCCGAAAATGAAGACGACCTACAAAGATTAATTAAATAATTCGAAGACACGGCGCTCATATACAACATGGCGATCTCAACAGAGAAAACTAAAAATCTATAAATCTATATAGGCCAGGGTAATAAGACAAAAATATACCCTGTTCGTGACACTTCAGCAGCCAGGCTACTGAAGCGTTTTTTCGACAAGTAATACCTATAGGAACAAATTGTAACTATTTCCTGCGTGGGATCTGGCGGCCATTTTTATTTATAAACAATTAACTGTCAAAAATGGCATTTTCCCTTTTTTTTTCAAATCAATGGAAAATAGTGAAACTTATGATTTTTTAGTACAAATATCTTTGAGATTATGGAAAAAGCTTTAAAATGACATATTACAAAGTTTGATATACTCCTATGGCGAAAAAAGGTCGGAATTGCAAAAAAAATATTTTTGCAATAACTGTTGTAAAAATTAGTGTACAGGTTTGAAATATTTGTCAAATGAGGGTTCTTTGGTGCTTAATATGACACAAAAATTTCAAAGCGATTCATTGAATTGTTTAAATTTTATTCGAATTGTTTATCTCAGAGAGCATTTTTTTTGCAATAACATGTCAGAAAAAAATTACGTTAGAACCATTTCACAGGTGTCAAATGGAAGAGCATGAGCTATATTTTCAACTTGGTTTAAAAAAAGCGAATAAAAAATGCATTTAATAGTAATAAATAATTATGCAAAAGTATCGTAAAGCTTTCCTTATAAACTTTTTGGATAACTTTTTCCAAAAAAATTAACTTTTTTACCATGTTTTAAGTGCACAACTACCAAGTAATGTTATTTATATCATAATTGATAAAAAATTGTAATAAATATATATAATTTCTTATATAAAAAAATAAAAAGTTTATAAGGAAAGATTTACGATACTTTTGAATAATTATTTATTACTAATAAATGCCTTTTTTATTCGCTTTTTTTAAACCAAGTTTAAAATATAGCTCATGCTCTTTAATTTGACACCTGTGGAATGGTTCTAACGTCATTTTTTTCTGACTTATGTTATTGCAAAAAAAATGCTCTCTGTGATAAATAATTTGAATAAAATTTAAACAATTGAATGAAACGCTTTGAAATTTTTATCACATATTAAGCAAAAAAGAACCCTTATGTGACAAAAATTTCAAAGCTGTACACTAATTTTTACAATAGATATTGCGAAATTAATTTTTTTTGCAATTCCGACCTTTTTTCGCAATTATATTAACAATAAATGAGTTTATCAAACTTTGCAATACGTCATTTTAAAGCTTTTTCCATAATCTCAAAGACATTTGTACTAAAAAAACCATAAGTTTTACTATTTTCCATTGATTTGAAAAAAAAAGAGGAAAATGCCATTTTTTGACACTTAATTGTTTATAAATAAAAATGGCCGCCAGATCCTACGCAGGAAATAGTTAAAATTTGCTCTTATAGGTATTACCTGTCGAAAAACGCTTCAGTAACCTGGCTGCTCGAGTGTCATGGGAAAAACCTTATTACCCTGGACTAATAGTGATATCAGCGGAACCGAGACGCTGTAAACTGGTCGTAAATAACAAAATAATGGAACAAGTGATGGAAACGTAATACTTGGGAATAAAACTGTCAAGCTACGGAAAAGTGGAAGAAGTACAAAAGCAAGTGAACATGGCGAACAGAGTAGCAGAATGTCTGAACAACACAATCTGTAGAAACAAATACCTTACAACTGAAACAAAAACCAGGATATATAAATCAACAATAAGACCGATAATGACGTACACAGCGGAAACAAGAACAGATACGGCGAAAACACAAAGACTGCTGGAAACAGCATAAATGAAAGTCTTACGAAAAATAACAAACCAAACTCTAAAAGACAGAGTAACAAGTGAGGAAATACGAGCGAGATATGGCATAGAGGAAATAAACATGTGAACCAAAAAAAGAAAAATATAATGCAATCAACACATAGAAAGAATGACAGAAAATAGAATAGTTTGAATAGCAAGAAACAAATCGCCAAATGGAAGATCATTGGGACGACCGAGGAAAAGATGGTCAGATCAGACAACGTCGATTGGGGCTAAAAAATGAAGTAAAACAGACATAAACTTATTTATAAAGTAGGAAGAAGTAGTAGAAGAAGAAGAAGAAGAAGAAGAAGAAGAAGAAGAAGAAGAAGAAGAAGAAGAAGGATATTGGAGTCGTATAAATACAACAAAAAGCCAATACTCCGGTCAACTTACGCATCCGAGGCTACAAAAATTACCATCAAGCTGAAAATTGGCAGGATTGTTCAAAATACCATCATAATGAAATCTAAAAAGTCCTCATAAATCCGACCCTTGCTAAAAATTTTACGCGGGGTCAAAGGTCACCAAATATGGTTTTTAGCGATTTTCAGTGAAACGGTAAGTTTTATCGTAAAATTAGTTCTAACAAAAAATGTAGATATAAAAAATGCCTTATTCCTTTTTTTATTGAGAGCCACCGTTTTTGAGATATAACGATTCAAAAAGTGATAATCGTCATAATATGCGCACACGTTTCCACACCACTTTTGAGGTAGTGTACTTAGCGCGTTTTTTAACGTGGTTTCCCCAGTAGGCCTATTCCACGGATCTGTTATGATTCTGTTTAATTTAAAGCTATTTAATAATTGATATTGGCAAGGGTTAAAAATGATAAAAGTTATATAAAGCGGTATAAATTTAAAAAAAAGGTAAATTTATCAAACTGGTTCATAATTTTCTAATACTTCTGCTTCCCTTGTTCTTCTTCTCATTGTTCTTCTTCCTCTTCTTCATCTTATAGTTCTTCTTCTTCTTCTTGTTCTTCTTCTTCTTCTTCTTCTTCTTCTTGTTCATCCTGGGTGCAAGTAAATTGTCCCAATAATGACACATCGCATGGCTCCTCGATAGAATCAAATGAATCCTCAATTGTTGGTGATTCAACATTGGAGCACGACCGGTTTTGACAATTAGTGCATGCTACCGAACAAAACAGTCCAACTTTTTTGCAACCACATTTAGCTCTACGTCCCTTTTTACAGTTGCAAACAATTGTGTTCAGGAGTTTTTCCGGCGCAGGGGGGAGTAAAGTTTGAATTGGTTCTAATGAACTGTCGACTAATTTCCATCCCCAGTCTTTTGGATCTAGCTGATAACCAAGCCACACTTGAACTTGGTAATATACCCGAAAAAGATGTTGATGAGCAGCCGCTGAGGTTGGAGGAAGACAAGATAACTGCACTTGTTTTTTGTTTCGAGTACTTTTAAAAAAACATGCATATCGAAACTTATCTAAGCACGTAGTTTTCTTAGGCGCTCCATACATAGAGATAAGAAAGCTAATTCTGTTGGAAATAAATTCTTGTAGAGTTGAATTAGTTTTTTTAAAAACTTCAGCACATTCAAGTAAATTTTGTTTTTCAAACATTTTAAAAACAGTCGTTTTACCCCTCCTGAAAAATGCAGATGTCTTATCACAGCCAGTTATTGCGTGTAAAAATAGTATGATTTTGACATTTTGCAAAAGTAGATAAACTTTTCGATGAATATATTTCCGATTGGTGTTGAGTTTTTCCAGGTTTAAAAAAAAGATAGTTTTTTCGATTGGAGTTCTACCAGTGAGTAATACGAGCAAGTCTACATCTTCACCTACAACAATAGTTGTATTTGTTAAATTGAATTGCTCTATGGCTGTTTCAATTATCATTACGTCAGCATTATTATTAGCTAGTTTTACCGATATATTTTCAGCAATAAACTTATCTTTCAGCATTGAAATGAACCGAGATTTGTTGTGAGTATTTGCAAGAAATTTCTGTTGAGTAGTAGATACTGTCATAGATTGATCAAATAAAATATTAGAAGATGAAGATGTTGCTGAAGTTCTACGACTTTGTTCTGCAGCTTTAATATTTCTCGTAAAATCGTTATAGCCATCAAATACGACAGTAACTCTGGGACCAAAATGACGCCGTACATATCAATTTACTATTTTTGTTGGGATTAAGCCGTAAAATTTAAATAATTCTTATTATTTTCGCGTTACATTAACTTTGTAAATAGTTTTTTGTTGGCACTGTAATATATAATATAGCTTATACATTGCATCCCTCGGTAGACCGCAAGCTGTATAGTAGAAACATTATCATATTTATAATCTTATATTATTATGTGTAATATAAGTTAAGTTGACCGATACAATATTATGTTTACTTGTATTAGGTACAGCTTCAGTGATGTATAAATGTATATACCTGGTGTACTAATACATAATATTACATTATGACGATTAGAAGTTTTTCAACTCTTTGAATCGTTGTATCTCAAAAACAGTGGCTCTTAGGAAAAAAACTATGAAGATATTTTTTATAGATAATTATCTAACCTACATTTTTTGTTAGAACTAATTTTACGATAAAACTTACCGTTTCGCTGAAAATCGCTAAAGACCATATTTGGTGACCTTTGACCCCGCGTAAATTTTTTAGCACGGGTCGGATTTGTGAGGACTTTTTAGATTTCATTTATCATGGTATTTCGAACAATCCTGCCAATTTTCAGCTTGATGGTAATTATTGTAGCTTCACTCTTATTTTTGAGTCTAACTAGACCGGTCTACAAAGCCGAGAACGTAGTTACTGTAATCAAAATTAGAGGCCTATAAGTAGGTAGGGCATTTGACTGGAGCAAATGAAAGCTACGCTGTGAGACGTACTCTATTGGCGAAACTCGAAGTAACTAGAGGAAGAGGTACAGTGTAGAGCAATATTAAGATGGACGGATGGAGTAAATAAGGATGCCAGGAAAATATTTGTAGCAAATTGGCACCAAGGTGCTATAAGACGGTCAAGGCTCAACCATGGGCGCCCATCTCGATGCTTTTCGGGTGTTTTGAACTATCATGCTTATCAAAGTTTACAAAATATAATGTGCAACATCTTCACGTCTGACCCCTAAAAAACTTTTATATGGGCGCCCGTGGGCTCAACTAGGGCCATAGAATAGACAAAATGATGATGATCTAGTGTGGCGGAAATGGCACCTTTTTGAAGACAACCTCTTACGCAAACTGAGGTATTTTCATTCAAATGCTGTCTTTTGAATTTCTTAGTGCCTTCGCACTGTGTATAGTTAAATTTAAAAAAAAGTTTTAAAAAAATTGTTATTTTTAAAATCTCTTGCACAATGCACAATATTTACTGAAATATTATGTCAAAGCAACAGAAAACTAATATAAATTACAAAATCAAACGATTTATTACTCTAAATGTTACTAAGGTCAACAACCAATTAGATTATTAGTTTAAACGACGATATTTTTCAATTAAAACGCAACTAAGTCCTCAATTCACAACGGCAATAATTTATTTATGGTAAATAATTATTGGTTACGATATTTAGGTATATTACCATGTAAGTCAAAAATGCCTAATTAATCAAAAACAACATAGTATAGCAAAAATATAGATATTAATCAAGGTACTTATTTGGATTGAGGTAAGCCTATTTTTCAACATGGCGATTTCAAATTTGATGCTTGCATTGTTTCCCGATTCACCATTTTTCTGATGTCATTAGTAACTTAGGTTTTTAAATACTGTTTATTGCATTATTATTTGAATTCTCACTTCAATATGAATTCAACCATATTTAACACTTACTATTTTATCTAGCCACGGAAGTCTTAAGTAAATAAAACTTCTCAGTGCCAAATAATTTTGAAGTAATTTAGTAAATATAGAACAACAATAGCTTGACGTTTGTTGAAAAGTTTTGTAAAATAAATTGTGTTAATATCTAAAGCTGGTAGTTGGTTTATATTTTTTAAATCTCTACAATAAAGATGGTTTTTAACGCAAAAAATGTCGAATTACTGTTTTAATGATAAGGGGCTACCGCGATAGAAAAAGGTCTTATACTGAAGTAGTTAACATTGAAAAAACAGCCAATCTTGAGTGTATTACATAACAATTCATTTAAACCCTACAAAATCCATTTACCGTTACAGTTTAGTGAGGTAATGATGAATAAAATTGTTATTGACGAGAAGTTCGTTAATAATCTATGTTTTTCCGACAAAGCAATATTTACACTGTGTGGGAATGTAAATCGCTTAATTACACCGAATTAGAAAAACATGGAACTTTTCTCAAAACCGGGCAGCTATAGAAACGGCAACACCGTGAGTTCACTCGAACAATAATGCACATGGGATTAATATCGGAACTGTAAGTGGCTTATCGGGCATATTGTCTATTATTTCAAGTAATAAACAATATGAGCAGCTCCAAATGTTGTAAACACCTTGGCGTGATCGATATTTGGCATTATTTGTCTTGTCTGCAGACAAAATTACGTCACGGTGATCTCTGTGCATCATTTTGCATAAATTTTCGCTAAATTCATACAATTTGACAAATGAATATGGACGTGCATATTGGGATTGAAATCGGAAAAGTTAAGGGCGTGGGCGCAAAATTTCGCACCAATGTGTTTTAAACGCATTCATTTTTTTCGAATCGTGAGAAAACTAATAAGTATTTTTGAAAAATTTAAACGTAGAATGAAAGATTGCATTATTACAGATGGCCGAAAGTTCCTGAAAACTTCGTAATGTTTATTTTAATAAGTTACAGGGGTGAAAAAAGGAGAAAATTTAGCATGACCTTTAATTTCAAATATCTCATTCAAAAGAAACTTTTTTGTTATTCTAAAGGACTAATGTAATCTTTCATTCTGCGTTTAAATTTTTCAACTATACTTATTAGTTTTCTCAGAATTCGAAAAAAATTAATGCACTTAAAACACACTGGCGCGAAATTTTACGCCTATGCCATTTACTGCTTAATTTCTTTAGTTAGTTAGTTAATAAGTGTGACGAACTTTAGGGGGTAATTCTGCATGAAAATTAATGACCGTTTTTGCTATATAAACATATGTCCTCAAATGCTTCGTTTGCGAGATACAGTGTGTTAAAATTTGTCTTACAAACTGACAATTTATTTATTGCTCTGAAACCCGTTGATACATGCAGATAATATTTGGTGATTTTTAAGAGGTAGTTATTGCGCATTTTTTGACATACATACAATTAAGAATTTTATATTTTAAAAAATTTAAAGAAAAAAATAGTACGCCACTGAGGTATTTCTAATTAAAAATCATTTTTGAATCTCCTGTTTAATGTGACAAAAAATCTTGCTTGTATTTTTTATATAAGACGCCGTTTTTATGCAAAAATATATCTTTTATTTTTCATTTCATTAACGCGTTAAGATGTTTTAGGCCTTAATCCCGCGTACCAAAAAAAAGTTAATTAAAAGCAAGCTGAAAATTTGTTAATAGCTTAACGGTGTCTAGTCGGACAAACTTTGATGTACGGGAACACTGGAACAGGGGAAGTTTTAATTGTGGAACAGTTTAAAAATTTGGAACGTCAGATTACGAAAACGTCCCATGTATTTTGTCGGACAGAACATCCAATTGATTTGTTACCCTTTCATTAAACTCTCATGCAAAAATCAGACTGCTATTACTAACCAACATGATTCCTGTCATTTGACATGTTCTTCGTGTTCCACTCATTAAAATGCCCAGTTGGTGATAAACACCAGTCTGATTCTTGCATGAGAGTTTAATGAAAGGGTAACAAATCAATTGGAAGTTCTGTCCGATAAAATACATGGAACGTTTTCGTAATCTGACGTTACAAATTCTTAACCTGTTCCACAATTAAAAATTCCCCTGATCCAGTGTTCATACATCAAAGTTTGTCCGACTAGACACCGTTAAACTATTAACAAATTTTCAGCTTGCTATAAATCAACTTTTTTTTTGTACGCGGGATCCAGGTCTATTTTACTTTCTTGCACAAAAACGGCGCCTCATATGAAAAATAGATACACAAAAATTTTTGTCACAAATTGAACAAGGAATTAAATGATTTTTTATTTGAAATATCTCAGTGGCGCACCATTTTTGAAGATATTCTTCTTTAGCGGCGAATCGATTGAGGGTAAAATTTGATTGATCCGCGCGCATGCGCACACCGACAGTATGGTATTAGTTGTTATACGGGCTCTGATTGGGTGTTGAAATTTTGAAATGATCTGTCAATAATTGTTCAATATGGAGGTTATCGGTAAACAAAAATATTGTATATTAGTTTTTATTGATGTGTGGACAGAAATAAAATCAAATTTATAATTATAGTGACTTTTTAAATAGTTTTGAAAAGCCGCAGGTAAGTAATTCTAAATGTTTCAGTTGGAACTACCTAATAGTTTCAATACCTATCTATTTGGAAAATGTAAACAAAATAATGTAGTTACCTAATAGTAGGCAATGCTTTAATTTACATAATCTGATTACGAACAAACTTTCTACAAATCTTCATCTCATATATCGTTTTCTTACTCTATATTTTGTTGTATTTTATTTCGACAAAAATCAAACTAATAATTTTATTAAATTCATATTTTATGGTGTAAACGTTTAGTTTGTGTATATTCCCACATGACGTATACGAGAGTTTGGTGCAGTTTGAAATGTCGTCAACTTTCGTACGGCGCGGTAGACGTGAAGTGGGTTCAAGCCCCAAGCAAGTTATTATTTTTTTATTTTTTTTTATAGATTTTATGATTGTAAGTATATTATTATATAATTCTTCTTTTTTGAAAGTGGTAGCTAAGAAAGTTAGTTTGATTTTTAAATAAAATAAGTACAAATAACCTTTTAAGTATATTTACTTCGTTTAAATTACCTATTATATAATAGAAGAATATCTTCTTACGTGCGTACAAAGTACACATACACATTCTTTTTTTTCTTAAGAAACTACATTACCCGTATGCGCGTTACTAATGAATATAAAATTTTTAATTGAAAGTCAAAAGATGCGCAAGAAATACCTCAATTCAGACCTCCACCGATTTCAGAGCAATAAATAAATCGCCAGTTGGCAAGAAAAATTTTAAGACCCTTATCTTGGAAACGAAGCATTTGGGGACATACACCCTGTATATGGTTGGTTAATTTCAATTTATTGTTAGTAGTACAAAATAGTGAATAGTGTTAGAAGTTAAATAATTTAGGATCTACGTTAAGACAGGTTAGGTAAAAAAAGCAAAGCAGCAATCCAAAAAATAAAAAAAAAATATTTACCTCTAATATTTTAATCCACAGCTCTCAAAAAATACTAATAAAGGAACAGAAACATCAATTTGGTTTGTAAATTGTATCAGGATATAAAATAATGTTATCTCATGTGAAATTTCGTTTCGGATAGATTCGGAGGTTTTCGACATTTATTTCTATTAATTATATTTTTATTATTAATCTAATCAGGATGTCATTTGACGTTGCATGGCGAGCTACCCCCAATTTTATTGTTCTAACCTTTAGGGGTTGCCAATAGTAGTGTAAATGTAAAATCGCGACTGAATGCCACCTCCGGTGACCATCTAGAATTTGAAAGAGAACAATTTTTGCTTAATATCTGCAACAGTTTCGAGAGTATGGTACGAACTAAAATTGTTGCAAATGCAATTTCCTACAATTTTTTTTGGAAATTTTTTCTTGTGGTCAATATTTTCCGAGTTAAGAGAGTTAATATCGGAGTTAAAAAAGTTTCATTTTTTTACTAAAATCAATATTGCAGGTCATAGGTTCAATAACTCGGAAAAAATTGACAGCACGAAAAAAATAATTTGTTAAGGAAAAATTGTAGGAAATCGCATTTGCAGCAATTTCAGTCAGTTCAAAGACGGTTCTCCTTTAAATTCAAGATGGCGGCTAACGCGACGTGGACCCCCATACAGATAGAATAGGTTTGTTTCAACTCGATACAACACCGTTCTTGAACAGTTACGAGTATGCGCAGTAACGAAAAATGTGTTACTGCGCATAATTATTCGTTATTGCGCATGCGCGTAACGATTCAAGAACAGTTTTGTATCGTGTTGGATCAAAAATAATATTAAAATTTGGGGTAGCTCAGCATCCAAGGTTAGGCCATTTTTTATCTAACCCGACTGGAATATTCATAAATACCTTTTTATTTGAAAATGCACCACTGAACAAAATATTAATATCTTAAAATAGTATGTACGTATGTACAGGGTGATTGATTAGTGGGGTAAAGCTCAATAGATCCGTTATAGTAATAGACAGTAATAAAAGTTAATAACAAAAGTTTTAGCCAACTTTGAGCTTCACATTTTAAAATTAATTAGAATGTTACAGTGTTCGATAACATCGTGGCAGACCAAACTTATGTTTTTTTTTTTAAACGAAATACCCTATATTTTATCTTATATTCGAAATCTTCTTAACCTTACAATTACAAAAATATAAAGGTCTGTTATGTTATACAGGACATTTACAAAGTTATAACCAATTTTCTATGAAAATCGTAACAAGTTCAGCTCCCTGTATAAATAAAAATAAGCAAAACAGCAATGGATTATTGATGCAATATTTTTTTGTTGATTGTGAAAATTTTAAAAAATGGTTGATATTGCTAATTTTATTTATATCGAATACCGGGTGAGTCAAAACGCAAGTACATTCTTTTCTCAGAAATTTTAAATAGAACACCCTGTATTTTATGACACTATCGAAAAGTACCGTTACCGTACTTTAATTTTTGTATAATACTCCCTATGTCTAAATTTATTAGTTTTAGAGATATTTTCATTTTTCAGAGCAAATTATTAATTATTAGGGGTCCAAATCTTTCCAAACTTTAAGTAAGCCATTACTGAATTTTTTAAAACTGATAATTTAAGATTACCGATTATCAATCCGGTAATCAATGTAACAATGTAGCAAAAAAAAAGAAAAATAATTTATTAGTAATAAATTTTACAAAAAAAAAACACAACCACAACATACAACATTTTTGGAACAATTAAAAACTACTTTTGTATGTAAATGTAACAAATAAATAAAGAAAAATAATTTATTAGTTATGAATTTAAAAAAAAAAACACACATACAAACATAAAATACAACATTTTATGAAAACAATTAAAAACTACTTTTGTATGTAAATGTAACAATGTAACAAAAAAGGAACGAAAAATAATTTATCAGTAAAAAATTTTACAAAAAAAAAACATGAACACAAAATACAACATTTTTGAAAAAATGGAAAGCTACTTTTAGTAAAATATTTTATACAGGGTGTCCAGAAACTCTACCGACAAACGAAGACAGGAGATTCCTCAGATAATTTTAAGACAATTTAACCCAATTCACCTAGTCCGAAAATGCTTCTTAAGGGAGCTAGAGCTCTTTGAAGATGGCGTCATGAAAATAGTTTTTCTTAAATACCTCCAGAAGGCTTCTATTTAGGAAAACGAAAATTGGTATGCCTATTTACTTTTCAGAGATGAATCGATTCCATCCATTGCAAATTTCTAGTACCGGTCATAGACGTCCGTTTTGGGTACAGCAACGGGTATTTTATCGCATAACTTTTTTGTCCTTAACTTTTATGCATTTTTGATACCGGATTATTAAATTGTCAGGTATTCTAGTACTAAAAGGTACCCTTGCTTTAAGTCGGTAGGACACACCGTTTTCTAGAAAAATCGATTTGAAAGTTTTTCGTTTTTGGAATTTAAAAAAAAATTGAAAGAACTTTTCAACAAAAAACGAAGTATTTTACCAACATAAAGTAAGAGTAACTTTTAGTACTCGAATACCTCATAACTTAATAATCTAGTGTCAAAAATGCTCGAAAAATCAAGACAAAAAGTTATGCTATAAAATAACTGTTGATCTACCCAAAACGGACGCCTATGACCAGTACTAGAAATTCGCAATTAATGAAATCGATTTATCTCTGGAATATAAATAAATATACCAGTTTTCGTCTTTCTAAACAGATTTTTTTTTTGAATTTTTTTTTAATTCAGAAAGCGAAACATTTTTAAATCGATTTTTCTAGAAAACGGTGTGTCCTACCGATTTAAAACAAGAGTAACCTTTTAGTACTGGAATACTTCACAATTTAATAATCCAGTGTCAGAAATGCATAAAAGTTAAAGATAAAAAAGTTATGTGATAAAATAACCGTTGCCCTACCCAAAACGAAGGCCTATGATCGGTACTAGAAATTTGAAATGGATGGATTAGATTTATATTTTGAAGATAAATACGCGTACCAAATTTTGTATTTCTGAATAGAAGCGTTCTGGAGGTATTTAAGAAAAACTAATTACAAGACGCCATTTTCAAAGAGCTCTAGCTCCCTTAGGAAGCATTTTCGGACGAAGTAAATTGGGTTAAATTATCTTAAAATTATCTGAAGAATCTTCGTTTGTCGGTAGTTTCTGGACACCCTGTATATTTAATTACATAAGGTGTTCAAAATGAGTTGAGTGAATGGGTTACATACACTACGAAGCATTTGTAAATTAACACTTCGAAATACACTTTGTACTCTATTTTTCATCTCATCCCTTGTTGTTGGACTCATTTTATAACCTTCTTTCTTAATTTTAAGTCCAAAAAATCAGTCCAGTTTATTAAATTTTGGCGATCTGGGTGGCCACGCTACTGGTCCATTGAAAAATGAAAATATCTCGAAAACTAATAAATTTAGACATAGGGAATGTTGTATACAAATTAAAGTACGATAATAGTACTTTTGAATAGTGATATAAAATACAGGGTGTTCCATTTAAATTTACTAAGAAAATAACGTACTTGCGTTTGGACTCACCCTGTATTCGATATAAAGAAAATTAGCAATATCATTCAATTTTAACAATTTTGACAATAAATAAAAAAATATGGCATCAATAAACTATTGCCGTTGAACTTATTTTTAATTTATACAGGGAGCTGAACTTGTTACGATTTTCATAAAAAATTGGTTATAACTTTGTAAATACCCTGTATAACATAACAGACCTTTATATTTTTGTAATGGGGAAGTTAAGAAGATTTCGAATATAAGATAAAATATAAGGTGTTCCCTTTAAAAAAAACGTAAGTTTGGTCTGCCACGATGTTATCGAACACCCTGTAACACTCTAATTAATTTTAAAATGTGAAGCTCAAAGTTGGCTACAATTTTTGTTATTACTTTTATTCCTATCTATTACTATAATAGATCTTTTGAGCTTTACTTCACTAATCAATCACCCTGTATGTAAATATTACGAAACGTTTTGTAATAATTGATAGCAAGGTAGAGAAAAAATTGAAACATATTTGAGCTATATTAATTCCCTTGACATTTTTTGAAATAACATGTATAAATAATTTGTGGGAAAAAATAATTTTCGGTATTTCGATCGGTTTTACTAACTTGTCGATCTGCCTGCAAATCTCCTCCCTAAAATGGTGCTGAAATCCAGTAAAGTCGCTTTCCTATTCCCAAGTAAATCCTTTATAAGTCGGATATCCACGAGTTCTTATGTAGAAAACTCGAAAAACTTGAGCTAACACTCCACAATGTTTAATTAAAATTGGCTCCCGAATTTTCTCTGATCACCTGCTCTCTCGTTTATGGTTTCATCCTGTTTGGATGAAAATGGAAAGGATTAACACCAACGAAGACGTGGAAGGAGTTTTGTATTAAAGAACATTCTATTCAGAGCAGAGCTTCCGAAAATTCCTTCTGTATAACATATCCTGTCAACATTAATGAATTTACATTTTTTTTTATAATCACTTGTCTTCAATAATTTAGAATCGTAATTTTTTAGTTTAAGTTCAATCCTTTTTGGGTTTTCAGTTTATTTTGCATATTTTCTTTTTGTAAATTGTTTTGTAAATGAACGAATTGGTATGATGCAAATTTTTTTAAATTTGTGTATAATCCCACTTTTTATTGCACGTCATTTGAGTAACTGAAGATATTTTCCTGCCTTTGTTCTTATGTTGTTCTCATATCACTTTGTTTTATTCTATCTCTACAATTTATTTGATGCTCATGAATTTTGTGAAGCTTTACTGGAATAATAACCAAACATTGCGACATTTAAAATATAAATATCGATAAGGAAAAAATAAAAAATCTGGGTCAGAGAAAAACCCGCATACAATCAACACTGGTAAAGATTACAAATCGAAAGAGTTTGTTCGTAGTGTAATAAATTCAATATAATGATTAATATTGTCAGTAAGCAATTAATTTAATAAAATTAAATACTAGTCCAGTCGTCAGAGATGGAAATGCTACTATAGACCAGGGCGCATCTGTAAAAATATTAGTACATTTGGACGTTGCGAGGTGACTCAAATTTTTTTGCAGAAATTGCTTGAAAATAACTCAAATAATAATATTTGAGTTATCCCCCCTCTCAAAAATGTCCGGAACATTGTTTAAATAATCAAAATGTCAAAAAATGAAGGAAAAATTCGATTTTTTTCTTCGTTTTTTGATTATAACTTTAAGAGTATTCATTTCCGAGAAAAGTTGTATTAAAATAAAAGTTGTGTAATTAAATTTCCTACAATATAGAGTTGGTTGAAAATTTAAAAAATAGTCACCCTTGTTGCAAAATAGCAATAATTGGGAAAAAAAACTATACAAAAAGAAGTATTTGCATTTTACGTTTTTCAACCATTTATGCTAAACTTAGGACCTTCAAATTTCAGCCAGAAAAACTATATGATACAGTTAAACAATACTGTAAATTTCATTAAGATCAGTTCAATAGATTTTGCAAAATAAATTTTGCAATCCAGCTTTCGCAAAAAAAATTCATTTTTTCAAACTGGTACAGGACTGAAAATAAAGCAGATAGCAAGTTGAAATTTTTTTTGCTTATAGAAGTGTACTGTACCTTTCATTTTCAATTTGCAAAACTAAAATCGATTAACCACCACGGCGTCAGGAATTTTTTTAAATAAACATTAATTATTGGTGTTGCGCGCAGGACACCGGATAGTTTGCTCTGATTGGGCATTCCAATGACCTTTGATAATTATTGATACATTTTAATTTTTATTACATTTGGATATAAATAAATAAATTTGTTTATTGCAAAATAAAAACACATACTCTATCCTTTGAAATAACACTTTTTTTAGCAAAAACTTTCTTTGTTCATATATTTTAACTTGAGAATAAATGTTTATTATTTTTAAACATATACAATTGTTTAAACAATATTTCACAAACAATAATAAAATTAGTTTGATTTTTGTGGAATTAAAATATTAAAATACAACAAAATATAGAGTAAGAAAATAATATATTAGATGAAGATTGGAAGAAATTTTGGTGGAAATCAACTTCATGTGAATCGAACACCGCTGTCCTGCGCGTAGCACCAATAATTAATGTTTATTTAAAAAAAATCCTGACGCCGTGGTAGTTAATCGATTTTAATTTTGAAAATTACAAATGAAAGGTACAGTACACTTCTATACGCAAAAAAAATTTCAACTTGCTATCTGCTTTATTTTCAGTCCTATAACATTTTTAAAAAATGAATTGTTTTTGTGAAAGCTGGATTGCAAAATTTATTTTGCAAAATCTATTGAACCGATCTTAATGAAATTTACAGTATTGTTTTACTGTATAATAAAGTTTTTCTGGGTAAAATATGAAGGTCATAAGTATAGCATAAATGGTTGAAAAACGTAAAATGCGAATACTTGTTTTTGTATGGTTTTTTTCGCAAATATTGCTATTTTGCAACAAGGGTGACTATTTTTTCAACTTTTAACTAATTTTATAGTATAGGAAATTTAATTACGCAACTTTTATGTCAGTACATCTTTTCTGGAAAATGAATAGTTTTAAAGTTATAATCAAAAAACGAAGAAAAAAATCGAATTTTTCCTTCATTTTTTGACATTTTAATTATTTAAACAATGTTCCGGACCTTTTTGAAACGGAGGATAACTCAAATATTATTATTTGAGTTATTTTCAAGCAATTTCTGCAAAAAAATTTGAGTCACCTCTCAACGTCCATCTCAAAACAGATGAGCCCTGGACTACTAGACGAGGCAACTAAGCATTAAACCTAAGAATTTTGTGCAGTGAGATGAATCGTCATGCAACTTTTTGCATTCGATTCGTGAGACTGTCAGACAATTTTGTGAACTACATTGATCTCCGACAAAAATTTTTGTGCATGACAAACAGCATTTTTAAACTGCATCTCGAAGAGATGGAAAATAAAAAATTTAGGACTCAGGAAAAATTGAAAAATACATGTTCAATATTTTTCAAAAATCTATCGAATGGCACTAAACACGACCACCCCACTCCTACCCCCTGGAGGTACCCCCTTAAAATCTGAAATAGAAACCCCATTTTTTTATTGCAGATTTGGATTGCTTACTTAAAAGTAAGCAACTCGTGGACAGATGGCACTATAATCGGAAAAAACGATTTTTTCGTGATACCATAGGTAAATTATAAGGTATGTTCGTAGTACGATCCAATCGATCAGCAACCGTTGCCAACCATCAGACGCAAGCGCAGTTAACAGTTAGCGCTGCGCAGTTAACAGTTCGTGCGCAGTTAACAGTTCGAGTTCGTAGACTACGAACGCGCTTGCGTCTGACGGTTGGCAACGGTTGCTGATCGTTCTACGAACAAACCTATAGAAACGGTCTAATATCTCTAATACCTACACTTCCAAATAAAAAACCAAAAAATAAGTATTTTATATTTTTTAAGATTCTATCGAATAACATAAAACACGACCCGTGTTGAGCTGCCCCCCCCCCCCCACTTACAAAAATCAAAAAACAAATAGTCCTGATTTATGAGCTATTTATGAGCTCTCATATTCCGCAAACTAAAAATTTTGAGCTCGTTCCACTGAGCAGGAATTTGATACTTTAGTGGGGGGGGGCTGAGTCAGCCCCCCCACTACTTAAAAATAGGAATAATGAATCGGTTTTTGCGGCAGAATTACGAGCTATTTATGAGCTCTTGAAATTATATAGTTTCGATTTTTGAGCTCATCCCCTTCACCCCCAAACAACCCTTTAATTGATTTAACTTACGACAAAAAATGCTGAGAAAACTTAAAATATATCGTATTGCGGATATAATTCCTATAGCGTATATACTCTAAGAATAAACTATTAAATCACGTGTATTTCGATTATTGAGCTACAACCCCTTCGCAAGAAAACCACCCTATCTTCCCGGCTTAAGAGAAAGTTGTACTTGAAATGCATTAAATTAATTATTTGGCGACTACATATCATTTAATACTTTATAAGGTTCCAAATTACGGGCATTTAAATCAGTAAATTGCAATTTATTTTGTATAGTGCAGTCACTGAAAGTAAAAATCAACGATTACCTTCAATTTCGGTGAACCTTCATCGATTTTTACGAAAATTGGTCAGTGGTTAGAGGATACCTCAAGAAACAAAGGTGACATGGTACCACCTTGCGCCTTTACCCTGAGGGTGGATACCGCCCCTTCTCGGGGGTGAAAATTATTGTATAAAAAATAACTGCACAAATCTATAAAAGAACAAATTATAAGCAAAATTTATTATATAAAGTTATTAAAATAAGTCAACACTTTTTAAGTTATTAAAGATCAAAAATTTTAATTATTCGTGAAAAAAATGCATGCTTTGAAGCGGTTTTTCGTAAATCACTGAAAAACTAAGTTTTTACAAAAAAGTTAATAGTAGTTTTATTCGTATAGCTTATATTCTAAGAATAAACTCTTAAATCACGCGCCTTTCGATTATTGAGCTACAACCCCTTCGCAAGAAAACCATCCCATATTTCCGGCTTAAAAGAGAGTTGTACTTAAAATAATTTAAATTAATTATTTGGCGACTATATATCGTTTAATAATTTATGAGCTCGCTAAATATACGCATCTCAATTATTGAATTGGCATTTTCTTTCTATAGTTCAGTCACTGAAGGTAAAAATCAACTATGACCTTCGATTTCGGTAAATCTCCATTCATTTTCACGAAAATTGGTGAGCGGATTTTGATGCTATTAACTTTTTCTAGAGCTCATTTTTGATAGGTATTTCTAAGTACTTCGACGAGTATTTAGTACCTAAGTGTTATAAAATGCATCTCTTTCCCGTTATTTAAGCTTGAATCCTTAGATTTGAAGAGTCACATAAAAAAATATACATTTAATTACCAATAACTAACTTTAAATTAACATTAAAGGGTTTTCAAGTAAGCAATTTATTATATTTTTTATTAGCTTCAATTTTAGTAATAAACACTTTTTTGTAAAAACTTACAGTTTTTGAGTTATTTATGAAAAATCGCTTTAAAGCATGCATTTTCTTTCACAAAAATTAAAATATTTGATCTTTAATAACTCAAAAAGTATTGATTTATTTTAATCACATTATATAACAAATTTTGCTTACAATTTGTCCCTCTCTCGATTTGTGGGGTTATTTTTAATAAAGTAATTTTCACCCCCGAGAAGGGATGACATATACCCCAGGTTAAAACCTCAAATTGTTATTGTTAATTCGTGAAAATTAATGGAGATTTACCGAAATCGAAGGTCATAGTTGATTTTTACCTTCAGTGACTGCACTATAGAAAGAAAATGGCAATTCAATAATTGAGATGCGTATATTTTGCAAGCTCATAAATTATTAAACGATATGTATTCGCCAAATAATTAATTTAAATTATTTTAAGTAAAACTCTCTCTTAAGTCGGGAATATGGGGTGGTTTTCTTGCGAAGGGGTTGTAGCTCTATAATCGAAAGGCGCGTGATTTAAGAGTTTATTCTTAGAATATAAGCTATACGAATTAAACTACTATTAACTTTTTTGTAAAAATTTACGGTTTTTCAGTGATTTACGAAAAATCGCTTCATAACATGCATTTTTTTCACGAATAATTAAAATCTTTAATCTTTAATAACTTAAAAAGTATTGACTTATTTTATTAACTTTATATAATAAATTTTACTTTTAATTTGTTCTTTTATTGATTTGTGGAGTTATTTTTTTATAAAATAATTTTCACCCCCGAGAAGGGGCGGTATGCACCCTCAGGGTAAAGGCGCAAGGTAGTATTATGTCACCTTTGTTTCTTGACGTATCCTCTAACCACTGACCAATTTTCGTGAAAATCGATAAAGGTTCACCGAAATTGAAGGTAATCGTTGATTTCTACTTTCAGTGACTGCACTATACAAAATAAATTGCAATTTACTGATCTAAATGCGCGTAATTTGGAAGCTTATAAATTATTCAATGATATGTTGTCGCCAAATAATTAGTTTAATGCATTTTAAGTACAACTTTCTCTTAAGCCGGGAAGGTAGGGTGGTTTTCTTGCGAAGGGGTTGTAGCCCAATAATCGAAATGCACGTGATTTAATAGTTTATTCTTAGAGTATATAAGCTATAGGAATTATATCCGCAATACGATATATTTTAAGTTATCTCAGCATTTTTCTCTTAAGTTAAATCAATTAAAGGGTTGTTTGGGGATGAAGGGGATGAGCTCAAAAATCGAAACTATATAATTTCAAGAGCTCATAAATAGCTCGTAATTCTGCCGCAAAACCGCTTCAATATTCCTATTTCTAAGTAGTGGGGGGGCTGCAGCCCCCCCGCTAAAATATCAAATTCCTGCTCAGTGGAACGAGCTCAAAATTTTTAGTTTGCGGAATATGAGAGCTCATAAATAGCTCATAAATCAGGGCTATTTGGTTTTTGATTTTTGCAAGTGGGGGGGGGGGTGCAGCTCAACACGGGTTAAAACACGACCAACCCCTGGAGGTGGGGTGGGGTGTAACTTTAAAATCTTAAATAGGAGGCCCCATTTTTTATTGCAGATTTGGATTCCTTGCGTAAAAATAAGTAACTTTTATTCGAGACATTTTTTCGAATTATGGATAGATGGCGCTATAATCGAAAAAACACTATTTATTAGCGTAATCTATAAACAAATTCTAAAATATGTTTCAAATAAATATTACTTATTTTTTCATGAGGAATCCAAATCTGCAATAAAACATGGGGATTCTCATTAAGGATTTTGAAGTAAACCCACACCCCACCTCCAGGGGGTGGAGTGGAGAGTCGTGTCTGATATTATTCGATAGGTTCTTGAAAAATATTAAACACGTATTTTTTGGTCTTTTATTTAGAAGCGTATTTCTTGAGATATTAGACCGTTTCTATAATTTACCTACGGTATCACGATAAATCGTTTTTTCCGATTATAGCGCCATCTATCCACAATTCGAAAAATTTTCTCGAATAAAAGTTGCTTATTTTTACGTAAGCAATCCAAATCTGTAATAACAAATGGGCGTTTCCGTTTAAGATTTTAAAGTTACCCCCACCCCACCTCCAGAGGATGGAGTGGGAGGTCAATTTTTGAAAAATATAAACGCGTATTTTTCAGTTTTTCGATCCAATCTTCATTTCGCGAATTATTCGATCGTCCCAGGCGACGAGCTCCACCCTGGGCACCAGGTACCTCGGAGACCATCGCCGTCATGAAATTTGTGTTCACTGACCTCCAAAACCCCTGAATATAAAAATTGAACTCATTTCCGTCAATATTTCCTGAGTTCTAAATTTTTCATTTTTCATCTCTTCGAGATGCACTTTGAAAATGAATTTTCTCATGCACAAAATTTTTGGCCGGAGATCAATTTAGTTCACAAAATTGCTTGACACTCTCTCGAAACTCGAATTGAATGCAAAAAGTTGCATGACGATTCATCTTACTGCACAAAATTCCTACGTTTTGGGCTTTTTAGTGCTTCGTTGCTTCGTCTATACTGAAGCTCTAAAAATTGCACTCGTAGGGAGGAAAACTTAAACATCGATTTCCCAAGAATTTGTGCGCCGTAGAAAAATAACTATTTCAGACAAGAATTGTAATTGAGATAATTTTAAATAACAATATGAGGCTTTTGAAATATGTCTAAAAAAACTGAATTTAAACTTTCATATTAAAAACGATCAAAAACGTTTATAACTGCTTCTTTTGGATTCCGCAAGTACCTTTTTCGAAACTACACTACTTTGAAGTGACTTGCGATCATTTGTAATGTGAAAGTTTAAATTCAGCAATTTTAAGACATATTTCAAATGAAAAAAATCAAAATCGAACTTTTATGTCATAGGTTTTGAATATTAGGCTCTAAAAATGGAAATTTCATAGTGGCATCAATGGGCGTGATAAATTGTATTGATCTTATGAGATTTGTAAAAAATAGCAAAATTCGCGCCACGTTTATTTATTTAATAGCTTTATAAAAGCTGGATTCATTTGCAAACGAAAGCTGCAGTCGTCATCTTTAAAACGCATTTTGATTTTTGTTGATAAGATACTCTGATCAACAGATATCGAATATTTACCGTCGAGTTGATATCTTCTTCATGTACCATGTCCTTTCAGAACGTTGGTTACCATCATAGCTATCCTAATTTTATTCACTGTCACCCTAAATAGCATGCTTGTATCAACACCATACCAATCTCGCAAGTTCTTCAACCATGAGGTTCTTCTTCTTCCTGGACTGCGTTTGCCTGCTATTTTTCCTTGCATAATATTTTGTAGCAACCTATATTTGGGACCTCTCATTACATGTCCGAAATACTCCAGCTTTCTCTGTTTGATGCTTTTTATGATATCAGTAGTCTTGCTGAGATGTTCTAGTATTGTGGAGTTTCGAATCTTCTCCACCCAGTAAAATTTTAAAATTCTTCTATATCACCATATTTCGAAAGCCCCAAGGCGATTTAGATCGATTTTATTCACAGTCCAGGACTCGACACCATAAAGTTAGACCAAGAACACGTAGCAGCGAAGTAGGCGGATCCTCAATGTCAATTTTAGGTCTCTGTTACATAATACCTTGGACATCCTTCTAAAAGCGGCTCTAGCGTGCTCTTTCCTAGATCTAATTTCGCCGTGACTTTCTGCGTTACAATTTAATTGCTGGCCAAGGTAAACGATTTTATCAACTTGCTCAAGTTTGGTATTATTTACATATGTAGACGGTTTTATATGCTGTTGTTTACTTATTACGAGTATTTTGGTTTTCCGTATGTTCAGATCCAGACATGCCTCCCTACAACTCTCAACGACACTATAAAGCAGTGTTTGCAGATCTTCTTGACTAGAGGCTAGGAGCACTGTATCGTCCGCATATCGCAAATTATTGATGACTTCACCGTTCATAAGTATTCCTTCTTGTTTTTCAGAAAGTGCATTTCTGCAAATTCTTTCGGAGTAAACGTTGAAAAGCAGGGGTGACAAGAGGCATCCCTGCCGTACTCCTCTTTTAATTAAGAGCCTGTGATTTCACACCATCTACTAAAACTGACGTCGTTCGATTCCAATATAAATTTGCAATTATTCGAGCATCTCTGCCGTCCAAGCCAATGTCTTTTAGAACTTCGATCAATATAGAGTGCTTAACACGATCAAATGCCTTTTGGAAGTCAATAAAACAACAGTATATGTCTACAGATATATCTCGACATCTTTGAGCAAGTACGTTCATCCCAAACGAGGCCACTCTCGTTCCAAACCCGTTACGGAAACCAAACTATGTGTCATCCAGGTATTCCTCGCATTTATTGTGGATACGACCATGTATTACCTTCAGAAAAATTTTCAATAAATGGTTTAACAAACTGATGGTTCTATAATCAGCACAGGTTTTTGCTGTTGTCTTCTTAGGTAGAGCTGTAAACAGTGAATTAGACCAACCAATAGGTAGTTGTCTGCTGGTATAAATGGTATTGAAAATCGAAGTTATAGCCTCTAAAACAGGGCTTCCCAAACTGTGCGTCGCGGCGTTGTCCAAGGGGCGTCGCGTGTCCCCTTGGACACGCGAATTTATTTTTGTATGCCGTTATAAAGTGTTTCGTTGTTTTTCGCTAGTCGCCGTTGTTCCATCAAATCCAATATGTTTTCTGCCATCCAAGCCTGCTTTTTTAGCTTTGAGCTGCCTTGTAAATTCCTCACACAGATTTCTTTTACTCTTGTTATGATTTTATTTAAGCCCTCATCCACATTCTCACCGCTATTTTCCCAAATTAAATTTTCGTTCAGTTGTCTTTGAACTGTTTCCTTAACTTTCTTGTCTTGTAATTGGGATGTATCAATATTTTTGCGAGACTTCTTTTTGATCACCTTTTTTAATTTTAATTGGATTACAGCTACTGTGGGATGATTGTGATTAGACCCAATGTCAGCACCTGGATAAGTTTTAACTGATTTGATGCAGTTTCTAAATCGATTTTTTATTAGAATGAAGTCGATTTGGTTCCTAATAATTTTGTCCTCTGATTCTGCATTTGACTTCCAGGTGTAGAGTCTTCTCGGTGGTAGGTAGTTTAAAGTGAGTATTCGATATAATGAAATCGTGTTCTTGACAGAACTGGACAAGTCGATCTCCACGTTCGTTTCTGTTTCTGTTTCTCAAGCCATAATCCTTCACGATGTTCAAACAGCGTCCTTTGCCGACTTTAGCGTTAAAATCTCCGAGGACTATGGTATTTTCTGCTGCTTTGACAAGATCCAGAGCATCAGTAAGATATTTGTAAAATTCTTCTAATTTATCTTCACCACTGGATGATGTTGGGGCAAAGCCTTGAATTACGTTGGTAATGAACGGCTTTGAACTAAATTTCACTAGCATTATTCTGTCAGATATGGGGATATAAGTTAATACTGATTGAGCTAAGTGATTTGCTACTACGACTGCAACTCCATTATAGTGATTGGCATCGGTATTTCCGGCATGGTACACTTGATATCCATCTACGTCACATACTCCTGATCCCGGCCACCGCATTTCACTCTGATTTGCATTCTTTTCATTTCTTTTATAACATTATGTATTTTACCTGACTCAAACATGCTTCTGACGTTTCATGTGGCTATTTTGCAAGGATTTCGCATATTAACGACCTGAGAGGTCCTGCAGTCTTGAGACTGTCCTCTCTTGCCTCGAGTTGATACAAATTTTATTTAAAAAAGTGACTGACATTCAAAATCGCCGGTCACTCCAAGCGTTGTTTCTGAGAGAACGGTTCTCATTTTACACAAAAAGAGCTAATAAATATTTTTTGTTTAAAGTTATCTCAGCTACATTTCTAAGCCGTGTCCTCACTGGTAAAAATTTGTGACGAACCACACAACCTGAGCAGATGCGCATAACGAACGATAAACAAATTTTAGGTGGTCAAGCAGTTAAATCTGCGACTCAAATTACCAGTGAAAACGCGGCTTTATTTGAGACATTGTTTTCTACGGTGTAAAGATTCTTGGTAAGTCGATGTTTTCCGTTCCGCCCCTCCTACGAGGGGGGTTTTAGGGGAAATCTGGGGGTTAGGAGTGGCAATTTTTTTTGATCTTTTTTGGGATTCCAAAATTGACATTTTCAGCAAAATTCAGTTTGTTCGTCACGACTATATGGTTTTCTTTGATTACGGCTAAACTACGAGATATACAAAAAATGTTTATAACAAAACTAATGTGTATCAAAGACGTCTATAATCTAAAATTATTTTCGATTATACAGGGTGAGTGAGAACGACGGTATGAACCAAAGTTGTATTTTTTTAAATGGAACACCCTATATTAAATTTTTGAATATATTATTTAAAAATATGAAAAATTTGTATAAAGTATTATAGGCCTAAAAATAATTAGTTTTCGAAGTATTTACATTTTTATTGAGAAAAATGGTAATATTTATAGGGTTGTGGATTATGTTTCCAATGTAATAAAAATTTAAGTGATAGGTCGAAGTTTTTATAATGTAGTGTTATTTTTAAATAATTTAATATCTTTTACTTTTAGCCATAAAATATACAGTGTGATCACTATTTGCAAATACAAAATTTTCTCATTATTTTTAAATAAGACACCTGTATATTAGTTTTGCATTTTGTAGTACAACCTTTCTTTTGGTATAAGGTAGTATGTACCTAGCATGTTTCGTTTTGTAGATATTTTAAAAAAACTATAGATTTTATGTTTTTGTGGATTTTTTATTAAAATTTTTTTTTCAAAAAAAAAATAATTATAATCTAGTTTTAGAAACATACACTAAAATATCAAATATGAAAATAAAAACGTAATTAAAGATTAAAATAAATCGTATGCTAGTACAATTCAATTGAATTTAATAACTTTAAATTATTTTACAAAAAATATTTTACCATACTAATGAATGCATAAAGTAGTTACTAAATTAAATAAACAACCAAAATTTTAAATCTACCTTAGTAATTTTTCTACCACAGCACCTTTCCTGTACCAAATTAATTGTTAGTTATATTGTATTTACGAGTAAGATCAGTTAAACTTTTAATTTACCTTTTAAATTAATTTACTTACATCTTGAGGACATAATAATTATAAAGTATGCTTTGAAACAAATGAATGTTAAATATATCAGCCAAATTATAGTTATAAATACAGTTATAAATAGTATTTACTGGTGTCACAAAAGCTTTTACCTAATACTTTTGTAGTTGACATTTTTGTAACAATTTTTTTATATTTTAAATTTTAATTTTTCAACCGAACAATTGGTGGATATGACATTTTGTTTTGGGCGAAACAATTAGAAATTATTACCAGCTTTTGTGACACGACTAGGTACATAGATACTATTTACTTCTTAATATACTTCTGTAACGTTTGTTTCAAAGTATACTTATACGTTCTCAAGATGTAGGTAAATTAAAAAGTTATTAACTGATCTTACTCGCAAATACAATATAACTAACAATTAATATGGTGCAGGAAAGTTGCTGTGGTAGAACAATTACTAAGGTAGATTTAAAATTTGTTTGTTTATTTAATTTAGTAACTAATTTATGCATTCATTAGTATGGTAAAATATTTTTTGTAAAATAATTTAAATTTATTAAATTCAATTGAATTGTAGTAGCATACGATTTATTTTAATCTTTAATTACGTTTTTATTTTCATATTTGATATTTTAGTGTATGTTACTAAAACCAAATTATAATTATTTTTTTTGCAAAAAATTTTTTAATAAAAAATCCGGAATAACGTCAAATCTATAGTTTTCTTAAAATATCTACAAAACGAAACATGCTAGGTACATACAACCTTATATCAAAAGAAAGGTTGTAATATTTACTACAAAATTCAAAACTAATATACAGGGTGTCCCATTAAAAAAAAATGAGAAAATTTTGTATTTGCAAATAGTGATCACACTGTATATTTTACGAATAAAAGTAAAAGATATTAAATTATTTAAAAATAACACTATATTATAAAAACTTTGACCTAATACTTAAATTTTTTTTATCCTGGGAAACATAATCTACAACCCTATAAATATTACCATTTTTCTCAATAAAAATGTAAATATTTCGAAAATTATTAACTTTACGCCTATAAGACCTTATACAAATTTTTCATATTTTTAAGTAATATATTCAAAAATAATTTAATATTATAGGGTGTTCCATTTAAAAAAATAAAACTTTGATTCATACCGTCGTTCTCACTCACCCTGTATAATCGAAAATAATTTTAGATTATAGACGTCTTTGATACACATTAGTTTTATTATAAACATTTTTTGTATATCTCGTAGTTTAGCCGTAATCACAGAAAACCAGAGATTTGGCGCACCCTGTATACTTCATTTAAAATTTTATTATGTAAACAAATAACCAAATTGATGTTTCTAATAAAAGGAAACGTACCAGAACCGACAAAAACAAAAAATAACAACAAAAATTGAGAAAATAAAACAATTTATTGATGAATTCTATGTGTTTATACAGACATGCATAAAATAAATGATACGAAACACATAATAAACAAAAATAATAAAATAATATTATAAACACTGGAAAAACAACAAAGTACAAAAAATTGCACTCAGGCTATACTAAGATTGTATACATATATAATAAATTCTTCTTATACCTAGATGAGTTAAATACTTTAAAAATTAATCTGTACAACGAACTAAATTAAATAAAATAAACTCTATCATTTGTTAATGTCAATTTAGGGAAGTAGTAGCAAAAAATAGGCTAGGGGTCATTTTTAGTGGACTTTGGAAACGGCAAAATCTGACTAACTGAAAAGAACAACTGCCGCAACTGTTAAAACCATATTTTTCGGATAATTTTTATTTACCGTTCCACAGCGTTTTTTTTTGTAGATCAACGAACAGAAGATTATTTAAAATGACGATCAAGTTGTGTTAATCCATGACTCTTCAGAAAATCCTGTCTTTTGAATATGTGATAAGATATTTTAAGTTAAATATAGGAGAAGCTAAACTCCTAACAAGTAAATCAATACAGATTGCCGTCTATACCGATGATATCGGCATTATGTCTCGCAGAACGCAAGAAGTATATTCACAATTAAAGACAAGGACAACAGAGACCGGACTAGAAATAAAAATATTCGAAAGACAAAAAAGCTAACACAGGCAAGAGCTAGGGGAAACAGACGCCCAGTTGAATTAGAGGACGATATCGAAATAGTAGAAAGTTTCACATAACTGAGAGTTGAAATGCATAAAACAGAAGAACAGGACATTTTAAAGAATAATAGTAAAGGGAAATAAAGCTTGCTTTTCACTCATGTATTCCGCTTCAAAAACACACACTGGAGATTAAAATTTAGGGTCTAAAAATTTTTATCAGACCAATAGTATGCGAGTTATGGATGCAGACATGGGTGATCAGTGATGAAAGAAAATACAAAAAGAAAGCTGGAAGTCTTTGAATGAAAAGTGCTGAGGAATGTATTTGGACTTATTAACGAAAACATTATAATGCGAGTTATGGATGCAGACATGGGTGATGACATAAAATATAAAAAAAAGCTGGAAGTCTTTGAAAGAAAACTGACAAGGAACGTATTTGGACTTATTAACGAAAACATCGTATAGAGGTCCAGGTACAACCATGAACTTCAATAAGCTGGTTATATAGTGAGAATTGAGGCTAAAATATATGTAAAATGCAGGGCGCAACACCAAACGGAAGGCCACGGAAAAGGTTATGCATGCGAGTTGTGGATGCAGACATGGGTGATGACAGAAAATATAAAAAGAAAGCTTTTGAAAGAAAACTGACAAGGAACGTATTTGGACTTATTAACGAAAACATTGTACAGAGGTCCAGGTACAACCATAAACTTCAATAGGCTGGTTATATAGTGAAAATGGAGGCTAAAATATATATAAAATGCAGGTCGCAACACCAAACGGAAGGCAACGGAAAAGGTGGGAGGATGATGTGTCAGCGGACGCGCAAAATTTGCTAGCCGGAAGTTGGCTAGGGACCAGCAAGGTTGGAGGTATAGTTTGGAAGAAGCCATGGCTCGATTCGGACTGTAGGGCCACTGGAAAGAGAACAGCAACTCCTTAAAAGGAAAAAGCTGAGGAAGAAGAAAAAGAATCTTGGGTCAGAATATAATTGCTTATTGGCCTAAAACAAGTCCAAATTGGTTTCATATTCAACACAAGCATCATCATCATCAGCATCCAACCCTTTGCGTCCACTGCTGCACATAGGCCTCCCTCATTTTTGTCCATTGTGCTCTATTTTGAGCACTTTGCATCCAATTTCTATACATTTTCTTGAGATCGTCAGTCCAACGAGTAGGTGGTCTTCCTCTACTTCTTTTGTCTAATCTCGGCCTCCACTCAAGTAATCTCTTCGTCCATCTCCCATCACTGATTCGGGCGACGTGTTCGGCCCAGTGCCATTTCAGGGTAGCAATTCGGGAAATTACATCGGTAACTCCTGTTTTTCGTCTTAAGTCTTCATTTCTAACTCGGTCACGAAGCGATATACTCAGCATTGACCTTTCCATTTTCCTCTGAGCGATTTGCAGCATTTTAGAAGTTGTAGCTGTCAATGTCAAAGTTTCGGCACCATAAGTCATCACGGGCAAAACACATTGGTCAAATGTTTTACGTTTTAAAGAAATTGGTAGAAATTGGTACACAAGTATAGCATAAAAAATTGTAAACATTTGACGAGTACACTTTTCACAATTTTCTATTCGATTTATAAATTATTGGAATTAACAAACATCATTTCCCAGACATAACTAGGATCTTATAATAATGAACCTAATATTGGGGTCCACAGCAATATTTGAATAATAATAGCTTATAGTAGAACCGCTTTTTAGCCTTTCTATCCAAAATATTCACTTGATCCAGTGTAATTTATTGTCTTTCCATCTTTTTCTTTCTTTTCGTAGTCAGTTCTTTACCATAAGACCTTTTCAAAACGACATATAAACTACGAAATAAATAGATAACCAAAATAGAATTTTGGAAAATAGAAAAGAAGTCAGAAAGGTAGTATCGGTCACTAATTAAAAACTACGGACACGAATCACATGAAAGTGTTAGTTGGTAGTATCACAAAACCACTAGTTAAGCAATAAATAACTAAAAAGGGGATCCAAAACGAATACCACGGTAAATGTTAAAATTCAATACAAAAAAAAAACCAAATAATTGTCGACACTTTCTTATAAGCTTCAGCAGAAAAAGAAAGGGCACCTAAGAATAGAGAGAATCAAGAGATTACCAAAATCATGACAAATTTTCAGATGACTATTACAATGGAATTCCGATAATGTCAAATGGCACTCCAAATATAGGTGATATATCATCATTAGTATAAGTAAATGATTACTATTTTATCAATACTTAAAATTCCAATACCAATCAAAACTAAAAAGTACCTATTATTGACGTCAATATGAGAATCTAAAAAATTCGACTGATGTATACCTAGACACAAATTCGAATAATCTATATCTAGACACATTGGCTCGTATGAATAAAAATGAGAATGTAGTTTATACTCCAAATGTTGGAGTATATACTCCATCTACTCTTATGTACTGTGAGTAGAAACTCATCACATCAAAATATTTTTATTCATATGAAATAGAGAATAAACTTATACACGCTTATACTTTATGCTCATATACATGAGAACATACTCGTGAGTTTATACTCCATTTTTATTCATACCATTAAATATCATGCTTGCTTCCACTAAAATAATGTTCTACAAAATGTTATTTCACAATGAAAACAAATATCAATGTTAACATAGTAACCGCTAATCTATTTTTTCTGCTACCACAACCCTAAAAACATAGCAACCTTGCCTAATCAACTAAAAAGTGCTTTTACTTGTGCATGTGATACAAATCATGTCGATACTTTTTATATTTTGGACAACAGTAACACCTTTGACAGGGTGTATAACATTAAGGAAAGGCAGCTTTAGATTAAATGGTGTATCCTGAAGCGAACTGAATCCAAGCTATCGAAGTATGCATATAAATAAAATATTAAATACGTACGGACACGTTAGCGACATCTATCTAGAGATATAGAAAACTCTCTATAGGTTGGAGTGCAGAATCGTTGATATTTAAAAATAATTTATTTTTAAAGATGTTTAGGCTCATTTTAATTTCACAAATAACCAGGTAGATAGATTTCCCTAGAGTTTCTGTGTCGTGGATTCGCCAACCACACGATTAACTGAACTCGGTGTAAAGGATTTATATTAGAATCCAAAAAATAAGAGTTAATCCATATCGACTTAATTTTTAAAAGTCTTAAGCAAATATTATTTACATGCATTGTTTGGATTTCGTAAATGGGTGACATTGGTTTTGTAATCTAGGCCACGCATTTTGAAAACACCGAAGTCAGCAATTATACTGCTATTAGTAATTCACGGTCACATTCAAGTATAGTCAATCATAACAAACAATTGCGATTTATTTATAGATACGTAGGAAGTAAAGAAAGAGATTATTTATTATTCAAAAACCGAAGTTGTTAGAGAAGAGACGTTATCCATCCCTTACACCAACTAGTTACTGCCGTACATGGTGACTTAAATAAATATATTCCGGTAATTAGTGTTTCAACTTAATCAACCCGATCATCGGGGGGTTGCAACTCCTCTACCACGATCTAGACCAGGGGAAACCATAGCAACTGATGGAAATAGACGAAAATGGAAGAGAAAACGTCGAAGGACGAGGTTTCTTGCACCTCGACCACCCAAGAAAACGGTGTGGGATATAGAAAATGCATGGAGACATCAGGCCCGACACGAAGCTGAATATGGTATGGAAATGGAACATGGTACCCAACCTCCGTTACCATTTTGATGTTAGTCGTTAGTAGTTTTCCATATATGTTGCCCATCCAAGATATATTCGTCTTTTCAATTCATGTGTTTGGATCTCTGAAAATCCTAATAATAATATTTATGTTTCAGATATTTACATGTATCCACCAGTTCTTCTTCTTTTCCGTTGATGTTCCTGTGACGGTTAGGTACTAAAGTGATCATTTAAGTCTTAGGTCGGTAACTGTTTAAAAACAACATTTTAAAATTAGTCTACCATCTGCAGTCGGTTTAAAACCAGTTTATGATCTAAATGAAAACCCTCCACCTAAGAAGCGACTGATTCTGGTTCAGTTGTGCTTATTTATTTGAGCAGTGCAGTAGTTTTACTGTGTGGATTTTCGACGAGGAGGATATAGTTGATTACTATGAGGATTCCAGGGTTTGCAGAATTCAGGAGTATTGGGTCCATCCCTACTTTGAAAAGAATGTAAGATCTCGCCTGTTTGTAGCAGCAAAACTAAATTGATAGAAATTGAGCTCTTCTAATTCTCTTAACAAGCTGAGCAAAAACTTTTGAAGTTTCTCTTACTTATCAATTTTTGTAGAAGTACTATCAGTGAGATTTTGCTATGTTAGTTCGGAAATATTCAGCAATACTTGATGAAAACAAGCTTGCTGATAGTTTTGCTGAGAAAGAAGCTAATACTTTTGTCTCCAAGATGCTCAAAATGAGAAAAAGAACTGCAGACTCACGTTAAAAATTTCAGTCCAAAGCCTGTCAAATCGAAAGAGCTTCAGAATAGAAACTGTGTCTTGTAATTGAACATAAACACTTGGAACAAGTCTTTTGGAACAAGAAAGTAGAAATATATCTTCTTTAATTGCGCCGTTTACTTTCGAAGGGCGACTTCCTACTGATATGTAGCCCTGTACTTTACCTTCTAATATGATTTGAAGTAGTTCATATCTTTCTCCTCTCAAAACATGGCCCAAGTATTGTATTTTTCTTTCTTTGATTATTAGTGATTTCAAATGGTGATCAGATAACTAATGAAATTCTTTGAATTTTATAATTATTGAATTTAGGTTATGGTGACATTTGAAGTTATTTTTAAATTTTAATTGGATTAGATAGACAGTGATTATTTAAATATTCATTCTATGTCCAATTAATGTTTACTAATAAAATCATAATTAGAAATATATCAGCATGCACCAATATGTTTTAAACCCTCAAAGAGATAACCACTGTTGTTCCAAAAGAACACATTTTATAGCAATAACACTTTTAGTCGATTAGGCCCAACTGGTTCACCCTGTATATAATGAATTTATTAGTACAGGACAAATATGTTATACAAAAAATATATATTTTTTCGTAAATCGCATGAGCAGTTTCGTTAAAGTTAAGTATTTTGAATAGAACCATAAGTTCGCGTTATTTTTTCACCCTACAAAAAGAAAAATACTCGTCAACAGGCATTATCAAAACCGTCACAATTTACCAAACTCCGTAAACCGTGAGGTGACAAGAAGCGTTTTCATTGAGACATTTCATTTAATTTTACATGTTTTACCAATTTGTTTTAAAATACATGTCGTAAATAAATTTAAAAAAGTTGATCCAGATTGTCACTGGTGATAAAATAAATACAAAATATGTAAATGTAAAAAATGATCTATTTCTTAAAAAATATTCGTTTTGCTATAAATACAAAGTCTGGTGGATTCAAAGCGCCCAGGACAGAAAACAGTGGACGGAAATAGGGGAGGCCTATATCCAGCAGTGGATGCAAAGGGCTGATTGGTGATGATTGTGACCAAGCCTGGTACCTTAATATTGTGATATAAATACCTTTAATAAATATATAGACATGCGCAACAGAAGCAAAACTAACAAAGGAAATCTAGAAAGCCACTAGTTAATACTTCTCAAATAATTGGTAAGTTTCAAAGTTGCTATAAGTTGATATATTATTGAGAAATGTATAGACAACACACGACTTCAACTACCTTTCTTTATTCTTTGAACATTCCTTCATAGACAGTAACCTATAGAACTAGAAACTTGATGACAACCTATTTAGAGAAGACAAAATTTGGACAAAAAAAATTCTGTTTAAAATTCCAACATTCAGATAACCTTACGCCATTCTTTATCAGTCCATTATTTTTTTTAGTTGTTTAAAACTATCATTACGAATAAATATTTCCAGATATAGCTAACAGAATAAAAGCCTTAAAGATTCTGCTTAAAATAGTTGCTTCTTAATTCAACATCTTTTTTATTTAGCATTTGAAAATCCTCTCAATGAAACATTGAGCACCGTAGAAATTAGTATCTGACTGGCCAATGAAAAATTAAACCCCTTATTCGAGTCGGATATAAACCAGCGATTTAAGGTTTCAATCCGGCTCGAAAGGACCAAATTAAATGCTTTATGTCCGGACTTCTCATTTGACGATGTGAAATAGTTTTACCATCTACTATTGCTGGAAGGGAAATAACCTTACAAATAAATTAAAATATATTTAAAGGATATAAAATATATAAAGGGATTTAATTTGTAATTGCGCAATGGCTTCTACAAACAATGTTTTTACACAATATTTTATGTTTCAACATCGGCGTGACATCAGATAAAACGGTAAGCTTTAAAGAGGCCAAACTTAAGTTGCAAGGAAGTTAATCACCATGAGGCTCGGTTTTTGGTATGAGGAGCACCGGCTTCTTTACTCAAGTTTCAGGTGCAATCACCAGTATGAATTAATAGCTGTCATGTACCCATCTGTAGGTGTAGCTATCATGAGAATGACACTCTGGAGTAATCAAACTCAGTCTACAACTATACAGCAACATTCCACTGTCATATCTTCGCGGGCTCGAGATTCTGACAAATGAATACAGAAAGATACTTAATAACACAACACTACCAATACATTCTTTTGGAGCGCAAACAAAAATCGACTCCGCTCTGGAAAACAACGAACAAAAACCACAGGAATTGTTTAGGAAACCCAACAAAAATATGCCCTCCTCAACCAAAAGACCTACTAGCTTCAACATAACACGCAGAATCTGGTGCACACTAAATTCCGTTTGAATAACACGATCAATGTGCACATTGATTACACAAATTGAACAAAATTGAACACTTATTTACAATGGTTATTTAATAACCATAGCTAGAGTACACCAGAATAATTACCTACTTCTATTTTATTTAACCCATCTTCTACTGAACGTAAGAACACCGTTATTTAATCTTGTTTTGTATGTACCAGATGTAATCCAGATTTTATATTGACCACAGTGATTTTCCAAAAGGAGAAAATTAGCTATTACAAGTCTATTACTATTGTACTCGTCAAGACTAGGGCCCGGATTCCGTGCACTGTAGATATCTACACCTCGCTTTCTATCGATGTCAATTTTCGTAAAAATATTTGAATTTTTAGTTTTAATTGAATTATTTTCTAGTTTTGCTAGGTTATACTCTAATTGATGCTGAAGTGACACTTAGTAAAACAAGAAAATATTTGAATTAAAACTAAAAATTCAAATATATTGACATTCATAGAAAGCGATCAGCGCGATGTCAATATATTTTAATTTTTAGTTTTAATTCAAATATTTTCTTGTTTTATTAAGTGTCACTTTAACATCAATTAGATTATAACCTATTAAAACTAGAAAATAATTCAATTAAAGCTAAAACTTCAAATATTTTTACGAAAATTGACATCGATAGAAAGCGACGTGTAGATATCTACAGTGCACGGAATCCAGCATTAGGAATCGAAATTTTGCTTATTGACACAGAGAGCAGATGGAGAAAGTATTCGAAGAGAAAGAGATGAATAAACGCCGGGACTCGAATACGTGGTTTTAAATGTAGTTAAAAGGTCGAGTTATATCTCCTACTTAATTTTCAAAGTCATTCTTAATTTTGACAGTCTTTAGTACTCTGTAAAGTATTTGAAAGTAAACTGGTCGGTAGGCAGATTAACTTTTCATAAACTAGACGCTCAAAAACTTTACCAATTGAAACAGTTTGACGTCCATATTAATCAAGAAGACTCGGTAAAGGGATGAAATTCTACATTATGGTGCAATAACATTCAAATTCCAATCACAACCGAGAGGAAATTTTAAAATTTGAGTAATTAGTAAAATGGCGAATAGTATGTACGTTAGGCTAATTTTACCCAACTACACCTAATTATTGGTCACGATTGTAATTATGTTACTTTATTATTATAGAGTAACTGTATCTTTATTGAAATATTTTCAAGTTTTTGAAAACTAAACATATAAAAATGGTTACCTTAACTCGAAAATTAAATGAAATGTCACATAACAAACACAACCGCCCGCTAAGCTTAAAAAAAAAATAAAAATAATACATAAAACACAAAATACAATGTAGCACCATAAATAAAAATGACAGAACATTCATAACAATTCAAAATACCTAGACACAGAAAACTAAAAATATAAATTAAAAGTGCAGATCTAACTAAATTTTTGCATTTAATGACCGACGAAAAGGTATTAAAATAAATGTATAAAAAAGAAAACCAAATATTTTAAGGATTGTTGTTTCCATCAACATAGAATTATTACCTAAATTTACATAAATATATGTAAATGGCAACATCGCAAAACAATTTTCTGTAACGATGTAGAGCCTGTGTAGTTACCATAATGAAACGATACGTAATAGCCTAAAAATTACTCCATTTTCTTTATATATTCCATCATTTACAGTAGCTATTTAAATTAGTGTCTAAAATTTAAAATTTTTAACCGTTTTTAATACCTTTTCGCCAAGAAGAAGGCGTGAAACTGTAAGGCAGGGATGTGAACAAAAAACATAAAATAGCACGTAGCAATGGTCAGTTTTATATCTGGTGTATAAATAAACTGAAATCACTACAGCATATTCGCTAAACAGGGGAGCTACTAGGTTAATCCTTTCAATATATTGATTTGATGAGACAGAAGTAAATAAATCTGTTTTAGTATTGTAGCAATTATTGTTGACAGCTAAATAACTTATTGTCTTAACGTTTTGTAACATGAACATTGGCTTTTCATAAATAGTTAACGCTACTCATCAATTTTAAAAACTATTAAATTATTGATTACCTGTACTCCTATTACCGCTATGTATTGTCTATGTAAATAATCATTCTGCGTACGTATTAATTATAATAACTATATAGAGTGCATCGCTGCTACACCCAACTTCATTTTCCATAGAACTGAGACAGTAAGAACAGAGCTAACTACCTCTAGATTAACAAACTTCTCCAAATAACTCTCGACTGCACATACAAAAGTTTTATTTACTCGAAATAGTTTATAATGTTGAAGTGATTAAACATTTCTTGGATTTTGTGTAACATACATATTCCGTTTAGTATTGTATCTTTTTGTGAAGTTCTGACTTCTTAAGAATCAATAAAACTTTAATTAAGTTACAAATTGGCGCCCAACGTGGACGCAATAACTAAAAGAACGAGGAAAATTTGACAAAAAAATGACAAGTTATTTACACAGACTGAATATAAAATAAACAATAAACAACATTTATGTAGATAAAGGTAACCGATAATCTAAAATTTGTAAAAATTAAAAATTTGGTAGCGTAAAATAGTTATAAAAATTAGAATTACAATTTCTTTAATATTAATAGATACTGTTTAGTATAAAAAGAACATACTATTTTGGTTTTCCACGGTTTTTATCATTAAATACATATAATATAAAACTGACCACTACTTATGAGATAAGAAAACCTTTTGCATCGCTAACACTCTGTAGATTATTGCCATCAATAAAATATCACGACTCCATAGATTCGTCTTTTAGAATAAAAAAATTCGTAGTAAAATATAACATTTTTAAAATACAGACAAATAGTAAACTCGAAAAATGTAAACTCATTGCCAAAGTAAATCAAAATAACAATAAAATTATTTAATTCGATGGATAACAAACAGACTTACAGTAGGAAAAATGAAAGAATACCCATGAACGAACATATAAAACACGAGGTATTTTCCTGTCACCGTGTCACACAAAAAATTGGGCAGCGCAAGTACATGTAATAATTATTGTTACATGTACTTGCACTGGACAATTTTTTTTGTGACACGGTGACAGGAAAATACAGCGTGTTTTATAGGTTCGTTCATGGGTATTCTTTCATTTTTCCGACTGTAGGTGATATTTATTTATTAGCAAACTGGTAATATTTGTCTTTTGTACTATTGGATTTGTGACTAGCAAATTATGTTTAAAAACAAGGTTGGTAAAGAATAAAAAGGTAGGAAGGTAGATGTCATTAAAAACACAATTAGTGTGGCACAATTATTGATTTCCAGATTCAAGATTTTCAGTAATTCGAGGTGAGGGACTCATTAAACTGATTCGGAAATCTTTCTTTTAAGTGCGAGACTCATCATTCACTAATAAAAATTATGTTGAGTCGAAACTCGAATAACCATAGGTAAAAATGAATATTTTCAACTGGAATCTGATGAGCTTAGCAGAGTTCTAATGATTTTGGCTTACTTATTGTTTCCTAGACTTTCAACTACCAAATGTCATTAAATGTCTTTTCTTCTTCTTCTTGTACTAGGACCTTCTCCACTAATGAAGGTCGGCTATATGATAGTCTAAAAGTATTTAACTTTGTGTACAATTGTTTACATGTCACTTGTCTAGTTTTGACAGCAAACAAGTTAATTTTCAATCTAGTTAATGAATTATTGTTTACTATTTTTAGTATGTTAAAATGATCTTTGTTTTTATTGCAAAATATATTTAAAAAGATTTTTGTTTAATACTGAACTCCAAGAAATAATACTGGGAATAAGAGTACTAGTAATAAATCGCAGTTTTTATCATAGTACTACATTCATAAATAAATTAATGAATAAAAATACAGCAATGAACTAAAAATATCCAATTTTGTTAAAAATAAACATCGATACTATCTGATTCTATTCCGATTTAAATATTAATTAATTGTTATTAAAATTTACATATTATTTAGAACGCACACGAAATAAATAATGTTTGTTTACTGTTTGACAAGAATTTACATTTTAAAAATATCCAGTCAGCTAATAAAATCTCCGTTTTTACCTTTAAAATTTTCCTTAAAATTCACTAAATGAATAACAAAAATAATAAAAAATTGTGTTGTGAATAAATAAATATCTAATGTAACATTTCTTGCTACTCCTTAATGAATCCAAGATTTATAACTTTAAAACTTAAAGCCCGAACAGTAATTTAATAATTATAGAAAGTTAAAACGAAGATTTTGTAGCAAAGCTTACTGAAACTCTATAGCACTCCTTAAGCCCTACTTACGAAGAAGCTGTAACCGACTTACCATTATGCGTTTGTAAATCTAGCCTAAGTTTCGTACTTGAAATCGGTGTATGACTTTGGCTTTCGGATAAAGTCACAGGCGTCTGTGGTGAATCCAACGGTCTTGTCCCTACAAAACTGCTCTCCAACCAACAGAGCTTCTGACTACCCCTAGGGCTCACCGAACTAGATCTTTGACTAGCAGTTTCTTGGCTATCGTAACTTCTATCTCTAGCATCTTCTGGCCTCAGTCCGCTGACGTAGTGCACGATAGCCGACGTCACTTCCTTGATGGAGGTCTGTATCTCCGGACTCTCTTGTGGTTGTGGTGGAGGGGTGCCCTGGGCAGATAACAGCGAGCTGGCAAGTCGTTCCGCAGGCGTTCTAGGTCTGCTGAGACGCTCTTGTGACCTCCAACCTAAGTAAGGCTGTCTGTAGCTGAAGCTAGATCTAACTGAAGAGGGCGAGATGCTTCCGTTGGGCTGCCTTGTGTTAAAACTAGACCTCGTCGATGCGCAAGGTGACGACGCTGTTGAATTTAGCTTCGACGTTGACCACCGTACAAAAGGCTGACTTAGCGGGGTCGGGGAAAGAATGGGTGAAAATGTATTTGATCCTAGACTGCTCAAAGATGTCGTTTTGCTTCCTGTGCCGTTCCATCGTGTTTCGCGTGGGGATTGTTTTTTAAGTAGGAAACCTTCGCGGGGTACCGGTGATTGCTTGTACCAGTCGGGAATTGTTAGTTTTTGTAGGGAACGCTGGACCCGAAGTTGGTGTTCAGACATTACTCTCTCCCCTTTTTGGAGTTCATTTTCAGGCGGCTGAAACAAAAAAAAAACTTATTAGGTTGATACTATATTTCATCGCTACAAATTATAGTTCATTCATATTGTTTGGTAATACATTTTAATAAAAATTCACATAAAAATCCAAAAAATCCTTGATAGAATTTTGAATTGCAACGCTTAAATAAATATATGGGTAACGATATATAACGGTATACTTTGATAGAGAACCACATGCATTAATTTCAAAGCTTAGACTTGGTCTGGACACGTTTGACATCAGATTGCTCAAAAATATTTACTACAATCAAACCGCTTTTACAAGAATTGATCAAGAGGTTTCAGCTAAAGCTACTATTAAGCGTGGTGACAGACAGGGATGCGTTATGTCACCGATGTTGTTTAATATCTACACTGAATCACTATTTGAGATAGTGTTAAATAATCGGCACGAAGGTGTTACGATTGGACATTATTAATAACATCAGATACGCAGATGACACCGCCATAATGGCAGAGAGTCTAAAAGACCTTCAAACCCTGTTGAACGCTGTAAACAACTAATGCACTGAAAATAGCTTAACAATCAGCCCAAAGAAACAAAATGGATAGTGGTCGAAGACTCAGTACTAAAATTAGGAAACAAAATCCTGGAGAGGGTGGAACACTTAGATATCTGGGTAGCTGGATTGACTGCAGGGTTGAAAGTGATGAGGAAATTTCGACTAGAATACAACTTGCACGAAAAAGCTTTATTAGCTGGCGTTCTGTATTGTGCAGTAGAAGTCTGTCGTTGACCACACGTCCGCTTTGTTTTATGGGTGTGAAACCTGTGAAAACTTGTAGAAAATAAGTTTTCAAATCGAATGGCATATATATGTTACAGTCAGGGTTGTTAACTCTACGGATTTTTCCGTAGATCTACGGATTTTCGAAATTATTTCGGATTTTCGGATATCGACCACATTTCTACGGATTTTTCAGCTGCAGCCATCAAGAAGCTAAAATGAGGATTTTTTACTCTTAAGGTGTCATTCTTCTTCTTTTTTGGTCTATCAAGTAACATTCTTCTTCTTTTTTGGTCTGTCAAGTGCCATTCTTCTTCTTTTTTGGTCTATCAAGTGTCACCATTCTTCTTTTTGGTCTGTCAAGTGTCATTCTTCTTCTTTTTTTGGTCTGTCAAGCATCATTCTTCTTCTTTTTTGTCTGTCAAGTGTCATTCTTCTTCTTTTTTGGTCTGCCAAGTGTCATTTTCTGTCAGATTTCTGCACTACGGATTTCTACGGATTTTTGAAGCGCCATCTACGGAAATATTCAGTTGCGTTGTTAACAACCGTGGTTACAGTTCAAGTTGATTATCCAGTTGGAGTTGACTATTCCTAGTTCGAGTCAACTTAAACGGATGGTTTCAGTAAAAGTTGAATATAAATATAAGATGAAGATTTTTATTCAACATTTACTAGTAAAAGTAGACTCCAACTAGTTAAAGTATACTCTTGCCAATGCCATTTATGTAGTAAAAATTGATTCACACAAACAACAGATTCTAGAAATTAAATAATGTTATTGGATATTAGGCCAGGAAATGAAGCATTTTGGAATTTTTTCGTCCAGCATGGAGTTACTTGAAATTTTCACAGAAGGTAGGGAATAGCCCAAGGATCAGTTTCTATATCATGCCGCTGTACGCTAAAAGGGTGGTTGCCACCCCATCTCGGGGGCGGAAATTTTTTATTACATTTTGATCATGGAAATCGATAAAAAATGCAATTCTAAGAAAAAAATGTGCTTTGCGTTTTCTTCGTAAAATTAACATTTTTCTAGTTATTCGCGGTTGAAGGTAACAGTTTTTCGAAGAGGAGATCGACTTTTTTAGGTGAGAATAACTCAAAAAATATACATTTAATCAAAAAACGTGTGTGTGTGTTTATGTTTTATTGGCACTGGTTTAAGCAACCAACTGGCCAGAATCAAAAAACTGTAGCTTTAAAAATTTTATCTTTTAAAAACACAAACAAAATCCTTTTTTTTATAATTTTTCTGCAACCAATACAAACTGAGTTATGGCATGTTAAAGGTTAGCTTTTTCGACAAATGAATAATTGGAAATATTCAATGCCAAATAACGGAAAAACTTTGCATTTTTTCCATTTTGCAAACGGAATTAGACTTTAATGCCCCTATTGGTTTACAATGTTTTTATATAATTTTTGAACATAAGGGGTACCTTACACCCCTAAAAATAATAAACGCCCTTGAGCATGATATAGAATATAAAGTACAGGGTGAGATGATCATAATCCCAAATGTTTATGCAAATCGGTGCAACCCGAAATCATTTTTTAGGATAAATAAACTTTTTATATATAGCTCCAACACGGGTGGTTTTAAAAGTTGAAATATGATATTATATCCTTAAGCATAAATAATCATTATTTAACTAATAAAAACCAAATGTTGACCATATTAAAGTTTAAAATGTTATTTTATAATTTTTTTACAATTAGGGGTAGTTATCACCCTTAAAAAACCAAGAGCGTACAACGGCTCAATATAGAAAATGAACTAGAGGGTAAAATGAGCATAATCCCAAATTGTTTGTACAAATCGATGCTGTACAAAAAAATGCGAGCTTTTGCCATTTTTTTCAGCTTCATTTCCTGGCCAATATGTTTAAATCAAAAAAAGTAGTTGAAACGGTCAAAACAAAGAGATGCACAGTCATCAAAAAAGCACGTGAGATTATACTCGTATAATCAACATTTACTGAATCGATTCAGGAATAGTCAACTCAAACTAGTAAAAGTTGAATTAAATTTTTAAAATCAACTTTTACTGCTCGTTTTAGTTGGAGTTGACTCGAACTAGGAACAGTCAACTCTAACTGAGAATCAACTTAGTGTATATATAACTAGGCCAGCATTATGCTGGCCACTCACTTACGGATATCGAAGAGTCCATGGCATGCAGGCCAGGACTGAAGGTCGTTATTTGAGTAGTTAAGTTAATGAACTGCAGTTGAGACGCCACACACATGCAGTTTTGGGATGGAGCGTGCCAACGCCTTTAAGAAAACTGCGTGTATGTGGTGATTTGGACTTCAATTAACCGCCTGTTAGTCGCTCGGCCTCTTCGATATCCTCAAGTGAGTGGCCAGCATATATATTAACAAAAAAGTGTATGTTTGTATCGAAAAAAGTGGAATAAGATATTTTTGATATCTTATCTTAGATATCCGTTCCTTAGATATTTTTGATGTGTATATTTGAAACTTTATTAAAATCCCCCTATATTATACCTACAGTTATCTTTAGTTTCGAGATATCTGTAAGTTATTTAGTAAAAACTATAAGTTGTGTGATACGACTGGGTTAATATTTATCTACCTAAATATAACACAAAACAAATTAATTTCAGGGATTGTAGAAAACTAGTGTTTGCATATATTTTAAATACGTAATACCTATTTTCTTATCAGCTGCATTAAGTAATTTTTTATTTACGGGAAAGTGATTTACACAATGAGTACCGTGACAAAGATAGAGGATTTCCATGTTTAAGTCAGCGAAAATTAAATTGATTTATTATGTGCCAGAAAATAATTAACAATAATATAATTAATTGCATGCTAAAAACATGTTATTACCGAAAAAATCAATCTTATATAGTTTTTCAGAACTCTCTATTTATAAAAAAGGTGTAAATATTAAAATAAATTAGATATATGACAAATAACAGAGCTAACATAGCTTCCAGTAAGGAAAGCCTTCACCAAAGAAGCATAACTATTCCATGTACCCATATGGAGCGAGGCGAGTAACAGAAGAGTTCGATAAAGAGTCTTTACGGACGTGGTGCATACAAAATTTTATCGCCAATCATAAAAATCATTAACACTTACTTCACACTTACTTAATTACACCCTTCTAATGAAAAAAGAATGTGTGTACTTATACTTCTATTATTATTATTTCAACGAAACAAATATATCTATTTTAAACAGTTTAATTGTATTATTATTTAAATATTAAACTAATACCTAACTTAAAAAATTTAATGTTGTTCTGAAGCTATTTTCTTGTGGCAGTTTTGTAATTAATTAGTTTTGATAGGAAATAAGCCATAATTTTACTAAAAGATTATTTTATTAACGTTTTAACGTCCAAATATATTTTAAAATGTATAATATATGTCTGAATTGCCGATATAAATGAGTCAGATTAAATAAATTATTAGAAGAATTTTTTACTAAGCAACAACATTTTTGTTTAATTCACTAATATTTTTGTATTTTGACAACGGCATCCGATTTGGACGTCCAAACCTTAATAAAATAATTTTTTAGTAAAATTGTGGCTTACTTCCCATAAAAACTAGTTAATTAAAAAATTTAAGATTTTTTTAAATTTCGGACGAAATGAAATTTTGTATGGAGTAATGACAGAATGCTTTTGCATGATGGCCGGTTTCGATGATTAATCGACAGTTAGGTATCAATAGGTTTGTTCTAGCAAACAGTCAAACTAGTCAGAAACCGTCAGCAAACAGTTGGTCAGTGAGGAAACATAATACAGTCACCAGTGCTATCCCCTCTACTCGCGCTGGTCCACTATTCGCTGATGGTTTCAAACCGTTTGAAACTGATGCTAGAACAAACCTAATATTGAATACCTAATTACTAAATCTGTAATGTTTTGATTTATGTTGTATGAATATACAGAGAGAGCCTGTAATTTGGAATAAACTCAATATATCAAATACTCATTGCTTTTTTGAAAAATGCTCAGACCCGTCGATTAGTATTTCAAATTGTCCTTTTTGACATACAATAATAATGTATACAGGGTGTCCCAATTTAGAGATATGACGTCATCGTTGATTTTCCTAAATGGCAACACTGTCATTTTGATAGCTGTTTTGATAGGGTGTGTAAAGTTATACACAACTGCAAAATATCAAATTTCTGTTCTCTACCATTTACAAGATAATAGAAAATAACAAAGTTATGTCTGTAATTTGGAATAAATTCAATAATTAAAATACTAATTATTATTTTTTTGAAAAATGCTCAGACCCGTCGATTAGTATTTCAAATTGTCATTTTTGACATACAATAATAATGTATATAGGGTGCCCCACTTTAGAGATATGACGTCATCGTTGATTTTCTTAAATGGCAACACTGTCATTTTGATAGCTATTACAAATAATTTAAGTTATTAGAAAACAAGTAATCAAATAATAATTGAATTTAATTATTTCAATTGAGCAAATACTCATAATGTTGCCCACAATTATTGTCAAATTGACAATGGGCAACGTTATAATAGAACAGAAATAATAATGGCAATAATGTTTCGCAACTTTTGGAATTCGCACTCTTTGACACACTTCGTCAACACTTTGACCTACTTTTTCAACAGGGAATCTATCATTAGAATTCTTTAACGTTCTGTCATATTCTTTTATAAGTGACTGTTTAGCAAGATCCCGAATCTCCTAAATTTCCTTTTGAAGTTTTGTCAATTGTACTGCCATCATCTTCGTCTCCCTCATTTTCTTTAACACCAATACTGGCATTGTCTTCCTCACTGACAGCAATTATTGCACACGCATTATGTTCGATTGGGCTGTTAGTGTTACCTGTATCTTCACTTCAATATTCGCTAACTGTGAATCCTCGGTTGTACTGTTGAGTTCCATATCACCATGGTGCTTTGCTCCATCATCAGCGTCATCAGAATGATCTGCTATTATCGCTTCTAAATCTTCTTCTGATTGCGGATAAAGTACCAGGAGGTAAAGATGTATTTAATCCTACTTTAGCCTTATGTATTTAATACATTAAATAGTGTATTAGTGGCCGCTTCCGACTACAGATTGACTAACACTGTAGAATGCACTATGAGCCGTATTTAGCTCTGGTATGTCGCAGTGACTAATAAACCTCCCTACACTCCGCAAGCTTCTACGCACTTAACAGTATTGAAATTTATCACATTTACTGTTCTAATCCGGGATTTATTAATAATTACCGGTCGATGTGATTAATTCTGCCATATTTATTACACTTCAAAGTACCATCACTTTTACCTAGCTATTCGGTTTGTATTAATAGTAACCGGTAATTATTAATAGTTTCCAATTAATCATACTTACCGTAACATATACATTGTAAATCATGATTTGGGGTGCTCCTCGTAACATTCAAGTGTCTTGGATTGTTTATTTCTAGTGCATCTTTATTGGGATTTTAGTATAGTCATTTCAAGGATATTACATACACCAATTACCTTGAGAAATGAGAGAGAAACGTGAAAAATCATTATTTCAATTAAATCCTTTCTTATCCGGTCCCATCCATGTGAATATATAAACTCGTTACCACCAAGTTTTACTTTCCAAAACTTTTTTATAGAAACCCTAAACCCTAATTAGACTAATCAGGAGATTTTCATAGGGGCTGATCCCCCACATAAAGAAGGATTTAACTGTAACAGTAAGGGATTCTAGGAATTTTTCAGTACATATTAGTTTAGGCGTCAGCTAGGTCACTGTGACCTTTTCGGTTTTCATGGTTCCACCTAAGTTTTTTATGTACATATTTATTGGCTGCTGATTACGAATTTTGAGGGTGGATTTCGATCCGAGTGGTCAAAAAATTGTAATAAGCAATTTAATTGTTTGTATATTGTTTATAAGGTCTAGCTCGTAAACGAAAAAGAATTAAAAAAAATTGTTCAAATAAAATTTGTTACTTAAACAAGACAAACTAATTTTTGTTACTTTACTTCTTTACTAAGACAAAGAAAATGGTGTTTACTAATTAGAACACGATATATTATAAAATGAGTACAAAATAATTCCAAAAAGTATTTTCGGAGCTGTTTCAAACGCTTACCCATTTTCTGTATTGCTATTCAAAAAACCAATTTTATCCATTTTAGTTTACGAACTAGAGTCTAAAAACAATGAATAAACAATTAAACTGTTTATAAAATTTTTTTAACCTACTGGAATCCAAATCCACCCTCGAAATTCGTAATTATCAGTCAAAAATACATAAAAAAATTTGGATGGACCATCCCGCGTACCAAAAATAAGTTTATTAATAGCTGAAAATGTGTTAATAGCTTAACGGTGTCTATGGTCTGTTTTTAAACCAGAAGGAATAATTCAAATTTACCGCGCCGTAACGCTGGTTTGTAATTGGTCCAACAGCAGGCAAGTTTACTCCCACGGTTCTTAGACTTTTACTACGGTTGCCGAGATCGACTAACCAATGAACATTAAGGGTGCGATTACGTCACGAGTAACACGTGAAGTAAAGTCAAAAATTTAAGTCTCCCCACCACCGTCGGACAAGACAACCGTAGTAAATGTTTAATAACCGTGGTTTACTCCACTGTTATGAAATTTTGACATTAATGACATTTATAAAATTTTGACACTATTTACATTTCATAGGTTAAGTTATAATGGCGATTTTCTGTGTTTTCTGCGCTATATCTTTAATTTTTATAGATTTTTAGTCTTCTCTTATATAAAAAACAGTTGATTTTAGAACTCTTTAACGACGTATTAGTGTAATATAATATTTATGGATTACCGTCGAAGGCCGATATTATGAACAAAAAAAGAATATGTATTTGGTGATTATTCTAGTGATTTTCTTGGCTGTGAATCTGTCTTTTTGGTTTACCCCCCCCCCCTCCCGGTTTAGAAACAAAACAAACCATAGTCGGGCAAACTTTGATGTATGGGAACACTGGAACAGGGGAAGTTTTAATTGTGGAACGTGATTTTAATTGTGGAAGTGTCATCCTGACCAGTTTATGATTGTGAAAACTAGCAGGTTGTTTTTAAGTTTATTCAATAGTAAACTTTATACAAGGTGTCCCAAAAGTAGTGGAACGGTCGAATATTACGCGAACTAAACATCGGATCGAAAAACTGAAAAATACGTGTTCAATCATTTTCAAACATCTATCCTATGACACCAAACACCAACCCCCACTACACCCCCTGGAGGTGGGGTGGGGGGTAACATTAGAATCTCAAATAGAAACCCCCAGTTTTTCTTGCAGATTTTAATTCGTTACGTAAAAGTAAACAACTTTTATTCAAGATATTTTTTCGAACTGTGGATAGATGGCGCTATAATTGGGAAAAACGATTTATCCTGATACCATAGGTAAATTATAGAAACGGTCTAATATCTCACGAAATACACCTCCAAATGAGAAACTAAAAAACAGGTTTTTAATATTTTTCGAAAACCTTTCGAATAACACCAAACGTGACCCTCCAACCCAGCAACTGGAGGTGGGGTGGGGGGTAACTTTAAAATCTTAAATAGCAACCCCCACTTTTTATTACAGATTCGGATCCGTCATGAAAAATTAAGTAACATTTATTCGAAACATTTTTTAGAATTGTTAATAGATGGCGCTTTAAATGGAAAAATACTATTTATTAGCGCCATCTATCAGAAATTTTAAAAAATGTTTCGAATAAATGTTGCTTAATTTTTTATGATGAATCCGAATCTGCAATAATAAGTGGTGGTTGCTATTTAAGATTTTAAAGTTACCCCCACCCCACCTCCAGGGGGTGGGTTGGAGGGTCATGTTTGGTGTTTTTCGATAGGTTTTCGAAAAAGATTAAAATCAGTTTTTTGGTTTCTCATTTGAAAGTGTATTTCGTGAGATATTAGACCGTTTCTATAATTTACCTATGGTATCAGGATAAACCGTTTTTCCCAATTAGAGCGCCATCTATCCACAGTTCAAAAATATGTCTTGAATAAAAGTTGCCTACTTTTACGTAAAGAATCCAAATTTGCAAGAAAAACTGGGGGTTTCTATTTGAGATTTTAAAGTTACCCCCCACCCCACCTTCAGGGGGTGTAGTGGGGATTGGTGTTTGGTGTCATTGGATAGATTTTTGAAAATGATTGAACATGTATTTTTCAGTTTTTCTATTCGATGTTTAGTTCGCGAAATATTCGACCGTTCCGCTACTTTTGGGACACCCTATATAATATATGAAAAAATGTTTGTCCGACAAATATGTTGGGCATTTTAATAAGTCCGACACGTAGAACATGTCAAATGAGAAGAATTATGTTGGTGGTAGATAGCAGTCTGATTTTTGCATGAGAGTTTAATGAAAGGGTAACAAATCAATTGAAAGTTCTGTCCGACAAAATACATGGGACGTTTTCGTAGTCTGACGTTCCAAGTTTTTAACCTGTTCCACAATTAAAACTTCCTCTGTTCCAGTGTTCTCCTTCATCAAAGTTTGTCCGACTAGTTAAGCTATTAGACAATATAGCGAAATTTAAAATCAACGTAAAATATTCATTTTATTGCTCGCACGAAAATGGATGGAAAAGCATAAAATGTTATTTATTGGTCGTCATCAATACGGTACAGCCAAGTTAAATAATTATTCAGACTCTTCTAGTATTGATTCGACGGAATGGTTTTGCGATGCTTCTAAATTATTCTTTGCCACGTAGAAAAATAGTAGATTAAAATTTTACATAATGATTAGAGTTTTCCATTAGAGAAAAAGAATTTTCCATTTAGAGTTTTTTCGTGTTTTTGCATTTTTTTTGAGAAAATTCGTCACAGTAATGTATAATATACAGCACCGTATAAAGGGGTACAGTAAACCTCTTCTATGTCGGCACTTTGATCTCAAGAAGTAATACCAGCAGTACGCAATTGGTAATTCACCAGTGGTGGATGCGGGTTTTCCCTGTTAAAACCCGTACGTTTCTACGCGACTAGCAATGCAAGAGTGGTGGTCTAGCGACTGGGAACATTGCGCGGTCGCCATGCGCGTTGAAAGATTTTACTTCCAATTTTTCGGAGAGTAGTTCTACTGTTATACACATAGGCGTAACCAGGATGATCCTAAGGGGGGGGGGGGTTATAACTACCTGAAAGGGGGGGGGTTACAACTACTGGAAGGTCTCTGAGGGCTATGGTGTTAAGCGTATAGAGCTCAAAGTACATCCCAATGGGGGGGGGTTACAACCCCCAAAACCCCCCCCTGGTTACGCCTATGGTTATACATGGGTAGGTACCTAATTACTAAGCTTACGGGCTAATCCGGTCCGTTCTCAGATGTGACTTTCATCATGTTACTGTCAAGAAACTATTCAAAATAATTGTTTTTCCACACAAAAAATACATTAGTTATTAGTATTACTACTCTGCTTTAAAATAACTTTATTCAAACTGTATTCAAGCCCAAATAACCAAGAACATTACAATACTTTAAAACTTTTAACACTAACAAAATGACAACTTTACTATAAACGTCAAAATTCGATCAGCTGTATTTAATACAGCTGATCTATTATTTGTCAACTTTCTATGTTATTATTCAGTTTCGATACATTTTCTGACGTTCTAAACGTCACTAGGCATAAAAATAAACATTGCAACAAGTGAAGGGTCCAGGACTGTAATAGCTCAATGTTCCTATGTATCTAGTAGGGTGGCTTCTACTTCTTGATATGCCTATCCGTGACGAATGTTGGCGATCATCATGGCAATCTTCACTTTATCTGCAGCAACGCGGAAAAGCTGCACATATGTTGTGTTGAACCAGGTTCTGAGGTTCTTTAACCAGGATGTTCTTCTTCTTTCGAGATTTGATGGTGGTTAGTACTTCTCGGTTCTTCCCCATTCTTCTAAGAACCTCCTCATTTGTGACCCGATCAGTCCATGGGATTTTAAGAATTCTCCGATATAGCCACATCTCAAATGCTTCCAATTTTCGGCACATATCCTGGTTCAAGGTCCATGATTCAACACCATAAAAAAACAGAGAAGACGTAACATCTCACCATTCTTACTTTTATACCAAGAGAAAGGTTGTGGCTCTTGAAAAACGCCCCCATACGGTTGAAGATTGATCTAGCTTTTACGATGCGCGCTCTTATTTCTTGGTAGTTGGTCCGTTCTTCATTTATTATGGTGCCGAGGTAGTTGTACTGCCTCACTCTTTCTACAGAGGTTTGGTTGATATAGAGTTGACCTTCTGTTATCTTTTTCTTGCTGACGATCATAAGCTTTGTTTTCTTTACGTTTATAAAGTCCATACTGTTGACTGTAATACGTGATTTTGTCCATGAGGACTTGTAGGTCTTCTAGGTTGTCCGCAAATACTATGGTGTCATCTGCATACCTGATATTATTTAGCCGGTACCCGTTTAGTAGAATACCTTTTTCAGTTTCGTGCAAAGCTTCGATAAATATTCTTTCAGAGTAAAGATTAAAAATTAGGGGGACAAAATGCAGCCTTGCCTCACTCCACGCATGATTTTGACATATTCGGTGAGTTCACCGTCAACTCTGAGGTTTGCAGTCTGATTCCAGTAAAGGTTTCTAATTATTTTCAGATCTCGGTTGTTAATTCCTGCTTCATTTAGGATTTGCATCATCTTGGCGTATTGTACTCGATCAAACGCCTTCTCGTAATCAACCAGATATGCGTATACGTCGCAATTGACGTCTCTGTGTCTCTGGAATAAGACTTGTATTGAAAACAAAGCCTCTCTCGTACCAACAGCATTTATTAACCCGAACTGGTTGGGCGAAATTTGACTTTCACATAGCTTGTAAATTCTCGTATGGATTACCTTTAGGAACAATTTTAGGAGGTGACTCATGAGGCTTATCGTACGGTATTCTTCGCACTTTTTGGCTCCTGGTTTTTTTGGAAGTGCAATAAACTCAGACTTCAGCTCTTCTGTTGGTATTTGTCCAGAGTTGTATAATATGTTGTTGAATATCTTTGTGATTATTGCTATTGATTCGTTGTCCATCAGTTTGAGTAGTTCTGCTTGTATATTATCGGGACCTGCTGCTTTGCCATCCTTTAGCTGTGTTATGGCAGAATAAACTTCCTGCTGTAATATTCTTGGTCCATCATTTACCTCTTCTTCTAGCTCAAAGGTGTTATCTCTTTGGTCTTCAAATAGTTTTTCTAGATATTCTTTCCACGTTTTAATTTTACTCTGTTTATCTAATATGATGTTTCCGTCAGAATCAGTTAGATTTCATCTCTGTCTCCGTCTTAGTCCACCTGTGAGTTCTTTAACTTTCCTATGTACATAGGAACAGTACAGTAGGGTGGCGCTTACTGTATATTTTTTTACACAGAGATTTTAGATAAACAAACGACAAGAACACTGATTTTTTTTAAAGGCAAATATTTTGGTGTGAAAACTTTAGATTGAAAATTGGGTGCTTTTTTGATACTAAATCAAAATAAGGGGAAAAATAAATATTTTAAATAAAAAAAGGAGATTATGTCAACAGTAAGGAGTGAACACCATATATGCAATTAGTTATCGATTTCCTGGGGGGACATGACTTTTGAAGGTGTTTCCTAGGAAAGAACATAACAAAAATATTTTTACAAATTATGTCTTTAGTCGAGTGTTTTTTTCATATTTAAAATCAGCTTTATTAAAATTAATGTTTATTAAGATTACATCGGGTAACAAGATAAGATAACAGCGATTGATATAACTATACAGATATTCGTCATAAGGTGTGTTTTGTTAGACCCATACAATAGAAAAAAAATTATATTTCATTCAAGGTCATTTTTTATTTCAAACGGTGTACGAGTAATTTTTTGCAGCACTCATTCCAATATAGCTCTTTCATTTCATACTTGGTAGTTTTCTGCTAATTTTCCAATTATAACTACCATATTTTTTTGTCAATAGCGGATCTAGTTGCCGTAATTCTTTATTAGACTTTTCTTGATTATAAACTTGACTCAAATTCATTATTACTTCTTTTACTGTAACATATTTTTGCATTACGAAAATATCACTAAAATTCCTAAAATCTATCGAAAACCGTCTTTTGCCACGTATTGATCGTATAAAGTAAATGCATGAAGTAATATCTTGAATTGTACATATTATCTAACTAAAAGTCTTGTTTGCACGAAAATTCGAATTCTAAGATATATCAATTCTTAATTTTCAATTAACTAAATTTTTTTAGCACGTTTTGAGCGCAATGTAACAGACTTATTTACAGTTTCGCAATTTCTCATACCCCTCTGAATGTGGAAGATGCAAATTATAGGAGAAGTATAGGTAATGGATTTTGGGAAGAGCTATGACCTTGAAAATTTCACATAAACTTGTTAAATTAAATCGGCATAATTCATAGCGCTTGTCAAAATCCCATACCTTAGTAATATAACTAAATATTTTTGTTAAAAATCTTCAAAAATTGCGTTACGTAATACGTGAACGTCCCATTAAGGTGCGTTACGTAAGAGGGGAGGGGGGGGGTCAAAAATCTTAAAAAACCGCGTTACGTAATACTTGAACGCTCCCAAACGACTTTAAAAAGTCTGCTTAAGAAAAGGGATATTTAGTTATATATTCTTTGTGACATTTTCAAGGTCATAGCTCTTCCCAAAATCCATTACCTATAATCACAATTTGCTTTAAAAGTTAGCGATATTGGCGCTAATAGTCACCCCAACAAAATTTCGGGGATTTAGCCACATCGAAGAAAAATTACCCGTGTTTTTACTTCACTTTCTTCGTGGTCTGACCAAGAAGTCTCTTGCAATCGTGCCAGCAGGAGCTACCAATTATACGTTGTAAGGAAATCAAGGTTTGAATATAATTTTTGTTAACAATTTACATTTGCTAATACACAAACAACAAACAGGTTTACGTGTGTAAAATTGTCTGTTACATTTGCCAGTATTTTCTGTACTCTTATAAATTTTGTAGAACTTATGAGTTAGAATTAAAGATAGAGTCGGAAAAATGAAAGAATACCCATGAATGATCACATCAATCACTTATTTTGTATTTGCTATCTTTTTCTATAATAAACGTTTGTTATTTATAGAAAAAGACAGCAAATACAAAATAAGTGATTGATGTGATCGTTCATGGGTATTCTTTCATTTTTCCGACTGTATATATGTGATATTTTCTGCTCTTATTTCACTTACTATAAATATATTGTATAAGCTACAGTACGTTACTTGCTTATTTCCTTTGTATGTCGTAATATACATACCCAATTCAAGAGGGAGAGATTAGCGTGTTTAAGACCGAACGTATATACACATCCTCTCTTTCTGATGTCCTCTTGTGTTAGATATACGTCATTGTATGTGAAGAAAGCAACATAGAATAAGATTAGCTTACGATATCCATGCGTAGTAAGTTTATTTTTTTTTTGTTTAACCAAGAGTGTCAGAGTTCCGCTGTTTAAATACTGGCAAACATTACTATTGGGATTGTTTACATACACATACACAACACAGTTTTTTCCTTATTTCGGCAACACAGTGAACTGATCGATTAATTGAATAAATAAATACAATACAACTCATCATAACTAACTACCTATTGACCTAACTAGATTTAACTCTGCCTCCTCACAACATAATTTATAGGTTTTATCGAAAATCGAAAGATACTTTCCAGACAAACAATTTTGAAAACTTAATATTCCGATTTTATTTATAGTACATATTAAATACACTGTGCACGTAAATTGTTTAGTTCCATTCGATGGGTGGTACATACAGTAAATGAAGCCCAAATAGACCAGAGAACTAAGGATTTTCCCGTGACATCCGTTGATACAGGTATCTAAGAACTGCTTTGGGTAAATTTCGTTACAACATTATCTAATATAAAAATTATGCAAAAGATCAAACGTACTTTTTAACTTATAAACAATATATCAACAATTAAAAATCGCTATTTGATTTTAAATATTAAAGGTGGAGACCGGTAAGCTATTAGCGGTGTGCAAGTACTTGGAAGGGGAAACGAGAAACGACCCTGCGCGAGTCGCGGAGAAATATTGCAACTATCTTAAATAATTCATATTGTCAATTCAAATTGTCAAATTGACGTATATTGCATACCTTCTGTCAATGAAGCAGAAAAATTATATATTGCTCCACAATATTGATATGATATGCAATTATTATATAAAGGTAAATTTAATTAATTTTATTTTGCTTGCAGTACTGCATTTTAATAACTAATTTTATTTACTACATACAATTGTTGGCGTTTTCATAACATAACCTGAATCTTATTTTTTCTTCTTATTATTTTTTTGGACTATGGCCTTGACAATTATCCAGTAACCAGGACTAATATAATTGGCCAATATAATTAAAAGTGCGAATTTTAGTATAGAGCGTAGAAATAGGGGTCGCTTTGCCGAACTTGCACGGTGGATGGAAAGGTGATACAATTTTGCTAAAGAAGCATAGAAAATTCTTTAAAATGAGTGTTTGAGAAGTTATTTTTGTTAATTTGTTGCTTAGTTATTGGGAAAATAGCTTCAAAAGTCGATTTTTTGAAAATAATTAATAACTTTTCTAAAAATACACAAAAAACTTTAATGTAGCGTGAGTTTAGCAACCATATCACAAGTATTCAGCTATTAAAATTTCAAGAAATTTCACTTAATAGTTATTGCAAAATTGAAATTGTTTTTCCCAAAAACCTTGTATCTATGGCGTTATTATGCGTAAACTATTAGGTTTACATATATTCTCAAGACATCAAATCAAAGAGAAAGGCACATTTTATCAAATTAGATTAGTTTTTGATTAAAAAGTTTATAATAAATGTTGTAAAATAATGTTGAAAAAGAAGTGTTATTTTAAGCTTATAAACAATTAAAATAACTCAGACGCATTAACATGTAGGAAGTTAATTTTTTTTATTTGGCATGTTGGTATTCTTATACAAACTGATACAAAAATATAATGCCCTACGACCCTTAAAACTCGAGTTAGCCACTTTTCTTCAAAAATTCACCGGGGCTTTGTTTATAAACATTAGAAAATTTAAAAAGCAACATTTAAACGACTGAAAGATCATATTTATACAAAAAGAAATTCAAAACGATTATTGTAAAAATGAGCCGTCCATGATGCGCCAAATTGAAGGGTTTAAAAGTAAAGCGATTCTTTCGCTCTTGATTTTATTATCAAAAACTTAATTCACAACTACACATTTATAAAAGTGGCAATACCTCCGGTTCTAATGAACGAAAATTGATTTTCTTTTTGAAGTGAATACTTCTCATCGCTTGATATGGAAATTTGTCGCTAAATACTCAATTCGTATTTGGCGTCATAAAAAAAATCGTGACGCGAGTGGTAAGCTTGCGGTATACCGTAATATAAATATTACAGTGCGTCCATAAAGGGACGCATAAATTCATTATTTCGTAAACCAGCGACTTTAAGAAAAAATCTCGAAACAGGTCGATTTTTATTTTTAAATTTCGATTTTCTGGGTTATATATCATACTAGTGACGTCATCCACCTGGGCGTGATGACATAATCGATGATTTTTTTAAATGAGAATATGGGTCATGTTATAGCTCATTTTAAAGGGTATTCAATTATCTATTCAATAATATAAACATTAACATAATTATTTATACAGAGTGTTGAAAAAGAATTTAAATTAAATTAATTGAGACAAAAAGAAGAATGTACGTAATTTATATAATTCAAAATACGTTTTACTGTTATCAGAAAACAGAAAAAAAAATTTTTTGACAAATAAATATTATTTTTTGCTTAAATTCAATGTTAAAACTACCACTCACCTGCCTCTTGCCCTCTTGGTACTTTGAACATTTCGTTTAAGCGAAAATCAATGTTTATTTGTCAAACAATTTTTTTCTGTTTTCTGACAGTAGTACAATGTATTTAGAATTAAACAAATTGCATATATTCTTCTTCCTGTGTCAATTGATTTAATTAAAAAAAAATTTGGACGCTCTTTATAAATAATTATTATGTTAACGTTTATATCCGTGAATAGAAAATTGAATACCCTTTCAAATGAGCTATCACATGACCCCTATTCTCATTTAAAAAATCATCGATTATGTCATCAACCTTTGTAGTTTAAAAACCACAATTAAGCCAGTGAAGAATTAAAAATTCAAAATCCATATTTAGTTTTAGTATAAAAGAATGTCTCGCACAATATTTTTTGAAAAAACTGACCAAATCAACCCCAAAGGGTTGAAACCACCTCGACCCGAACCAATGATATAAAAATCGGAATATATACTTAGTTTTACCATAAAATACGTATCGCACTTTATTTTTTGGAAAAACTAAATAAATCTACCCCTAGAGGATTGAAATGACCCCAAACCCAGCAAATACCGCCAAACCACCTGACTAATTTAAAATTCGGAATCTACATGATTTAGTTTTAGTATAAACCCATGTTTCGCACTAGATTAAAAAACACAAAACAAATCAACCATTAAGGGTTGAAACCACTCCGAACCGAACCAATGATATGAAATTTGAAATATATCCTTAGTTTTACCATAAAAATACGTATCGCACTTTATTATTTGAAAAAACTGGATAAATCGACACCCTATGGGGTTAAAATTACCCCAAACCCAGCAAATACCGCCAAACTACCCCACTAATTTAAAATTCGGAATTTACATGATTTAGTTTTAGTATAAAAACATGTTTCGCATAAGATTAAAAAAATCAAAACAAATCAACCCTTAAGGGTTGAAACCACCCCGAATCAAACCAATGATATAAAACTCGGAATCTATATTTAGTTTTACCATAAAAATACGTATCGCACTTTATTTTTTGGAAAAACTAGATAAATCTACCCCTATAGGGTTTAAATGACTCCAAACCCAGCAAATACCGCCGAACCACCCCACTAATTTAAAATTCGGAACATAAATGATTTAGTTTTAGTATTAAAACATGTTTCTATATGGATTAAAAAAAAACAGAACAAATCAACCCCAAAGGGTTGAAACCACCCCGAGCCCAACCAATAATATAAAATTTTCAATATATACTCAGTTTTTCCATAAAAGCATGTGACACACTCTACTTTTTTAAACTGAACAAATCAACCCCAAAGGGTTGAAACCACCCCCATCCGAACCAATAATATAAAATTCGGAATCTATAGTTAGTTTTATTATAAAAACATACATGTCTTATGTATCATAATTTAAAAAAAATTTTAAAAATCACCCCTATAGTGTTGAAACCACCCCGAAGCTAGCCAATGATAGAAAATTTGGAATCTATATTTAGTTTTACCATAAAAGCATGTGTCGCACTTTATTTTTAAGAAAAACTTAATAAATCACCCCTCTAGGGTTAAAACGACCTAAACCCAGTTGATTATTTAAAATTCGGGATCTATAGTTGAAATCACCCTGAAACCAGTCAAACAGTAGAGAATTCAGGATCAAGTTTACCATGAAAGTATAATATGTATACGGTATAACACCTGCCGACACAGGGGAGATGTCACCTGGTGATTTGCCGCCTTCCTGGAAATGGCAGGATGGATAATGAACTAAGGACGACAACCCCCTTGGAGGATGCACAATGGGTCAATTGTGGCCTAAGTGCTGTGGGACTTGCGTCACCCTCCCTACTCTACAAATACAAATGTATACGGTATACCACAAGTTTACCACTCGCGTCACGATTTTTGAATGACGCCAAATATGAATTTGGTATTTGGCGTTAAATTTCCATACCAACCGATAAGAAGTATTCACTGCAAAAAGAACATCAATTTTCGTTGGTAAGAACCGGAGGTATTGCGCTTTTTATAAACGTGTAGTTGTGAATTAAGTTTTCGATAATAAAATCAAGAGGGTAAGAATCGCTTTACTTTTAATCCCTTCACTTTTGGCGCATCATGGATGGCTCATTTTTACAAGAATCGTTGTGAATTTTTTTTTGTATAAACGTGATCTTTCAGTCGTTTCAATGTTTCTTTCCATATTTTCTAATGTTTATAAACAAAGCCCCGGCGAATTTTTGAAAAAAAGTGGCTAACTCGGGTTTTAAGGGTCGTAGGGTATTATATTTTTGTTTCAGTTTGTATAAGAATACCAAAATGTTGAATAAAAAAAATTAACTTCCTACATGTTAATGCGCCTGAGTTATTTTAATTGTTTATAAGCGTAAAATAACACTACTTTTTCAAAATTATTTTACAACATTTATTATAAACTTTTTAATCAAGAAATTATCCAATTTGATAAAATGAGCCTTTCCCTTTGATTTGGTATCTTCAGAATTTATGTGAACCTAATAGTTTACGTATAATAACGCCATAGATAAAGGCTTTTTTGGATAAACAATTTCAATTTTGCAATAACTATTAAGTGAAACTTCTTGAAATTTTAATAGCTGAATACTTGTGATATTGTTGCTAAAGTTACGCGACATTAAAGTTTTTTGTGTATTTTTAGAAAAGTTATTAATTATTTTAAAAAAATCGACTTTTTAAGCTATTTTCCCAATAACTAAGCAACAAATTAACAAAAATAACTTTTCAAACACTCATTTTAAAGAATTTTCTATGCTTCTTCAGTAAAATTGTATCACCTTTCCGTATAGCATATCGGTCTTCACCTTTAATATTTAAAATCAAATAGCGATCTTTAATTGTTTATATATTGTTTATAAGATAAAAAGTTCGTTTGATCTTTTGCATAATTTTTATATTGGATATTGTTGTATCCAAATTTACCCAAAGCAGTTCTTAGATACCTGTATCATCGGATGTCACGAAAGAGGCCATTTAATTGCTAATTTCTCTGGTCTAAAAAACAACGATAGAAAAGGAACGTCTCAATTACAATATAAATGATAATGTTTATCGCTACATATAAATTTATCGAATAGTCATACAAATTATTAAAAAATCACCAAGAAGGCGTATTACTAGGTATTGTGTATCACAGCAGTAAACTCAACAAAACGTTTCATATTATTTGTTGAATAGATGAGTCAAACAGTATTTACTTTATATAAAATAAAAATACTAATCGCTGATTACCTTGTGAGTATTGATTTGATCACTAAAGACTACAGTTTTTTAAATAAAAAAACGACACTTTACCAACATCGACTGTTTTGGCTGGCTCTGGATCCAACATATCTGGAGGAGAGATGAGAGAATTTTCTCTTAAGGGGGGAGGTATGGTTTGAAATCAACATTGCAAGCACATTTTTGTGAATTTTTATTGAAACTATAGCGAAATTATTTTATTTTTAAATTAAATAAACATATTTAGTAAAATTAAACAAATATTCAAAAAAATCAACGTAAAATATTGAATAATAAGCCAACGCAACGGTGGCAAATTTTTACAGATACCTTAAAAAAATGGATTTTAACGATTTTTGTGTTTTTAGTTTCACTCAGAAGTCAAAATAACCAAATTTTTGTACATAAGATGTGAAAAGCAACATATTTATTTTTATTAAAAAAAAAGCATAAAACCAAAACAAGAATGTGTGTGTACTTTGTACGCACGTAAGAAGTTATACTTCTATTATTATGATTTCAACGAAATTAATATACTTAACAGGTTATTTGTATGTTATTTAAATATTAAACTAACTTTCTTACCTACCACTTTAAAGTTTTTTTATTAAAACGATACCAAAAAATAAAAAAAAAAAAGAATATGAATCGTCCGGGATTTGAACCCGGGATCTCTCGATCTCCGGTCACACGCTCTACCACTGCGCTATGCCCCCTTTGCTTTGACAGGTTACAAGATTTCTCATATATAATGACAAATTTAATAGACCAAAAGGGAAGTATACAAAAATACTTTAAATATACTTACTATTAACTTGTCGAAACCAAAAGACTCCATTTTCAAACAAAAAAATAAATGTTTAAAAATAATAAAATCTTTGGATTTCTTAGTTCGGAAACAGATTCTCTCTTATACCTATTCCCCATCCTTCTAAAATTTGCAAGGAATAAAGGGTGATGAATGCAGAGACGAGGGGGTCTATATAGTTGCACTCCACAACACATCTTTTCATCGAGGCAAAGATCAACGAAACTGTCTCCTTGTACTCAATACGTGAGTAAGAACGTAGGTAGATAAAGGCATTATTTTTATTTTCAATTCAGAGATCATTACCCTCTTTCTATGGCCATTTCGAACCCCTTAGTTCTCATCAGGAAAGCTACCGTAATGATGCTCTGAAAAGAAAATAAAAATATTTGCCATTTCTGTCAATTATAAAATATAATTAACAATCAGACGCTATAGCGACATCTATTAACAACTTGTCGAAACCAAAAGACTCCATTTTCAAACAAATAAATAAATGTTTAAAAATAATAAAATCTTTGGATTTCTTAGTTCGGAAACAGATTCTCTCTTATACCTATTCCCCATCCTTCTAAAATTTGCAAGGAATAAAGGGTGATGAATGCAGAGACGTGGGGGTCTATATAGTTGCACTCCACAACACATCTTTTCATCGAGGCAAAGATCAACGAAACTGTCTCCTTGTACTCAATACGTGAGTAAGAACGAAAGTAGATATAGGCATTACTTTTATTTTCAATTCAGAGATCATTACCCTCTTTCTATGGCCATTTCGAACCTCTTAGTTCTCCTCAGGAAAGCTACCGTAATGATGCTCTGAAAATAAAATAAAAATCTTTGCCATTTCTGTCAATTATAAAATATAATTAACATTCAGACGCTAGAGCGACATCTATTAACAACTTGTCGAAACCAAAAGACTCCATTTTCAAACAAATAAATGTTTAAAAATAATAAAATCTTTGGATTTCTTAGTTCGGAAACAGATTCTCTCTTATACCTATTCCCCATCCTTCTAAAATTTGCAAGGAATAAAGGGTGATGAATGCAGAGACGTGGGGGTCTATATAGTTGCACTCCACAACACATCTTTTCATCGAGGCAAAGATCAACGAAACTGTCTCCTTGTACTCAATACGTGAGTAAGAACGAAAGTAGATAAAGGCATTATTTTTATTTTCAATTCAGAGATCATTACCCTCTTTCTATGGCCATTTCGAACCCCTTAGTTCTCCTCAGGAAAGCTACCGTAATGATGCTCTGAAAATAAAATAAAAATCTTTGCCATTTCTGTCAATTATAAAATATAATTAACATTCAGACGCTAGAGCGACATCTATTAACAACTTGTCGAAACCAAAAGACTCCATTTTCAAACAAATAAATAAATGTTTAAAAATAATAAAATCTTTGGATTTCTTAGTTCGGAAACAGATTCTCTCTTATACCTATTCCCCATCCTTCTAAAATTTGCAAGGAATAAAGGGTGATGAATGCAGAGACGTGGGGGTCTATATAGTTGCACTCCACAACACATCTTTTCATCGAGGCAAAGATCAACGAAACTGTCTCCTTGTACTCAATACGTGAGTAAGAACGAAAGTAGATAAAGGCATTATTTTTATTTTCAATTCAGAGATCATTACCCTCTTTCTATGGCCATTTCGAACCCCTTAGTTCTCCTCAGGAAAGCTACCGTAATGATGCTCTGAAAAGAAAATAAAAATCTTTGCCATTTCTGTCAATTATAAAATATAATTAACAATCAGACGCTATAGTGACATCTATTAACAACTTGTCGAAACCAAAATACTTACTATTATTATAAAAAATCTTATTCATGAGGAAGACAAATCCAAAGACACAAAATTTATAATAAATTATATATTTACTAAAAACACTAATATATCCTTTTAATATCTTATTTGCGCTGACAGCGATAATAAACACATATCTTGAAAGATTAGCAACGAACTACATACTGTCTGTGTGCGCATGCGCCCGGAATTATAAAATTTCACTCTCGATCGTAAAGAAGTATAACTTTAAAAATATCTCGACAACGTTACCTCAAGAAAATGGGTCGCCCCGAAAATCTATACTGCCGTGCCATTAAAAAGGCGCGTTTACATGTATCCAGTAACTGGCGCCACTCGCACTGGAATGACAGTGCTGGCATCATGTAAACGCTTTTTTGTTCCAATCCAGCGCTGTCTGCCAGCGCTGTCTCGAATAGAAGGCTGGTCTATTTTTCGTGCCAGTGGCACTCGTCCGCGTCCCCTCTAACCCCGTGCCAGTGGTTGTAGACACGTGTAAACACAGCGTTCCAGTCGCTGGCGCTGTCGTACCTGTGGTTTCAGTGGCCTTATTAGGATTTTTAATAAGAGTGCCAGTGAGATTGGCGCCAGTTACTGGATACGTGTAAACGAACCTATCCAGCGCTGTCTTAGTCAAGCACTCGCATTCCAGTGAGACTGGCGCCAGTTACTGGATACGTGTAAACGTTACTTAACACGCCTAACTTCACGCGCAACTTTGATACGAGAATTATAAAAAAAATATGCAGTGACATCCAGATCTCATTTATTGAGCATTATAAAGTGAGTACAAAGAGTAATTTCTTGAGCATTATAAAGTGAGTACAAAGACATGCAATTTTTTTTTGTAATTCCATCTTTAATTTACCCTGCACTTCTCGTAGACTATTATCGATAAGGTAAAGTTGTCACCATTTTTGGTCGCACCCAAAGAAAATATAAAAATTTCAGGTGGATCGGTTAAGTAGTTTTTGAGTTACAAAGTCCACCTCCTTTTAAAAAAGCAGTTTTGAGAAAAACCCGTTTAACGTTTTGACAACTTTTATAATCAATGTCTTTCGCATCCCGGAATATAATTTTGAAGCTGCTGCAAAGTGAGTCGAAGGTAGGGATATTCAACATACTGTATTTCAACATATACTTTTATAGCGATAGGCTTTAATTACTATTTTTGCTAATTTTAATTTTTATTTTTAATAACTTTTTCAAAATGAAATAATACGTTCCATTTAAAATTCACATGCGTAGAATGGCCTGTTAGTTTTAAGAAACGAAATATATCAGTTCTCAGCTTTTAAAAAAAAACCAGATGTTATACGCCCTTGTATGGGAAATTACCTTATCAGACCTTAGGCCCATAAATTAGTTTAACCTTCGGATGACCAAGCGGGGGAAATTGTGATCCCAGCGTGTGTTTTTCTTTAATAAATTCAAAAGTATTTTCAATTTTTAACTCATTATTTTTTTATTTGACTTTAATATCATTCTAGATATCCTCATATTTTGAAATAAAAAAAATTCCCTATATTTTACGAATAAAAAATATATTCTGAAGTTGATGTTTGGTAAAATAGCGTCTATTATGTGTAATTACAAGTAGTTTTACGCTAATGACGTCGACTTTGCAAAGTAACAAGACACTTACTCAACATACACACTACACATGACACTAATACTCATGTTGTGACTGGCTGAATGACATAAAGTCCATGTCAAAAAAAAATTAAAAAAAAAGAAAAAAAAACTTTATTTTTTTGTTAATTGTCATTTTTGACATTTTTGACCTGGGATCATTTTTCCCCCCTTGGTCATCCGTGTAACAAAAAAAGGTTGGTCACAAACTAATGTTTTTAGTTCAGCGGAGTCGTTTTCACCAGTCTCGGTCGATTTCGCATCCCGGCAAGTGGTCTGACACTCTTACGAGATCTATAAGCAAAACACCTTTTTTGACCAAAAGAAATAAGTATATTATTGACAGTTGTTCGCGTTTTAATTAATATTTATTTTATATAATTAATTCCGTCAACACACACCAAACGGAACATTATACTTTTATTTAAAATAATAAAAGAAAATCGAAAATTTCAAAAATTTTCAATCCACACCCCTCATAAGGACGTCAATGTTTTGTGTTAATCGTTTCATGCATCGAATTGCACACGACTTAAGCCTCCCTGTTTGTCCAATGTAAGCTTTTTAATATTCCTCGTGGATTAAAGCCCGGTTTCTTTAGGAAATGTACAAAATTCTTATTTTTTCTTACATTTTAGTTTATTATGTCAAATTCTGACATTTACAGTTTTATATTATGTAATATATCAAATATTTTCACTTATAGATTTCAGAGCTATTTTGCTCCGTTTATGTAACATTTTATCAATTATAATTATATGCTCCTTATCCATTATTTAGTGATATGGATATTATTCAATTATTTTCTGTAATTATCTGTTGCCAATGAAATTTTTTCAATTTTCTTGCTGGTCAAGAGAATTGCTTTGTTACTGGCGAATCAATAAAGATTATTATACTAATCCTGTTGGATATAATATTATAGGCTATTCCACGAATATACGACTGTCTTGGATTATCGCGACAACGAATATTTTAGTGTGCAACATAGGAAGTGCGAAAGTAAATGGCTCTAATAATTGTTTCAATAAACAACAATGTATTTTGCAATTTACTTTCGTTCTTCATAATTTGCACAGTAAAATATTCGTTGTCGAGATAATCCACAACAGTCGTATGTTCGTGGAATAGGGTATATAGTCTCATTCAGTCATATGACAATCAAGTTCAAACAATTTAAAATGTACAAAGGCTACAAAAACCATGTACACGAAACTAGCTATTTAGTTGAAGCACTTTGAAACCCATAAAATTTCAATTAATATAACCATATTAAACGTGAGCTAATCGAAACCATAAAAAAGTAGAACTCTGTACACCTTGGTCACGTAATGAGAACCAATAGAACCAACTTCCTTCGGCTCATAATGAAGGATAAAATCGAAGATACACGAGCACAGGACGCAGACAGTGTTTTTGATTTAAGATCATTCGACATCCGAAATTGGACAGGCTTGAACTCTTAACAACTTGCTGATGAAGGCTCACATAGAAGAATTCTTCAAAATTGTTGCTGATCTTCGACAGAAGAAGACACTCGAAGAAAAAAATATTGACAGGATAGCAGAAAATGAAAACATAAACTGATTATTATTATTAATTTGAATATATTGAAAAACGGCAATTCATTTGGTGGAGTCATTTAAAATGAATGAAACCTACGAGACCAGTCAAGGAAATAAAAAGTAAGGCAAGTAAAATAAAAGTGAAAAATGATAAAAAAAAGAAGAAGACGACAAATATGGAAACACTCGGCAGTATCAGGAGCATTAAGACAGGAGTTCGGCAAGGCGACGTAACATCGTCAAAGCTGTTTAATCTAGACCTAGAAGACGTATTCAAATCCACAAATTGGTCACACATATGGAATCAACGTTAATGAACGTGACTATAAATGAATATGACAAAAACAAAATCAATGGCAAACCAAGACGATCACTGACGTATATCTATAAATGACAATCCGATAGAACTAGGCCAAATTCTGGAACTTAACAAAGAGAACTAAAGTGCAGAAATTACTAGAAAAGTACGACTGGCATGTCCAGCATTTGGAAAACTTAGTTGAATACTTAAGAACCGCAAAATACCTCAATACTTGAGGAGCAAAGTGAAGGCAAATAGAAAGCCAAAACGAAGATTAAGGAGTGTTAAGATCAAGAAGCTTATATTAAAGCGAAAGATAGAACCAACTACAAATCCAGAAAAAAAAGGCAAACGAAAATTTTTGAGAATAAGTTGTAAGGTATTACAAGCGAAATATAAAGTATTACGAAAACAGCAAAGTTTAGATGATTGGGACATTTAGATAACGTGAATGAGGAATGGGTACCTACCTAAGCAATTGATAAACACAAAGATGATGTTAAAAACACGGATGGCTAAAAAAGATAATTTTGATAAAGTGGACAAGAACGTGAAAGAAAAAGCTGGTCCAAATTGGAGATCAAAAACTAAGACGACAGAAATTAATTGTCAAACTATGAACCCAAAGCGCTTGCGTCAGATTTACATAGTGAATAATTTGCAAAACATTAGGTTTCAGTAACAAACAAACATATACAAATACCTAGGAACAGTACTAAATAACAGTACTAAAAAACTATTCCATGAACTAAATTATTAAAAAGAGGATTATTCAAAGAAATGTCAGGGAAAACGGAGATGACAATATATCAACAATATAGAAGCCAACGTTGACACACGGAGCAGAAAACTGGGTTTTCTGCAGCTGCAGCCGAGATGATATACCGCAGAAGAGCTATAGGAGCAAGAAGGACAGACATACTCAAAAATGAAGACCAAAGAAACAGACTTAAAATTAAACGGTTACTTGACAAAATAAAGGAGAAAAAATTAGCATGGCTCATATAAACCAATAGAGAAAAACATATGAGGTAGTCCAATAAAAGGGTGGCACAGTGACAGCCCATATATTTCAAAATAAGGGTATATCTTGGCAAGAAACAACATAAATGGCGAAGAACGGTAAGGAATAGAGATAATTCATCAAAAGCTAGAAGCACCTTCCTCAACACCTTCGAACCAAAGTGTTCGATTCTTGTATTTTTCCCATTTTTACTTACGGAGCTCAAAACTGGACATTCACAAAAATGAACATGGACAAGTTTCGAAAAACTCATGAAACGACAAATCGAAGATTAAACTGCAAAACCTCGTAAGTCAGTTTTATGTAACGTCTTTATTCGTTTTGTGTGTGTAGGGTTCTTTTTATGTAACGATTCCATTACCATTAAGTAAAATTCAGTAATATTGTTTCTTTTTGTCAAGAGGTTTAAAATCTTAAACTATCATTAAACTTACGAGGTTTTGTCTCATAAAACTGTAACTTACGAGGTTTTGTAACTTAAAATCGTACTTATGAGGTTTTTGTAGATGTCGCTAGTACATTAAATTTAAATATCGATTTACAAGCTTTCGTAGTTTAAAAGATATGTAAAAGTATAAACCAACAAAGTATAAAGTAATAATAAACCAAAAATCGACTTACGAGGTTTTGCAGTTTAACCGTCGAAATGCTTGGTATCTCATTCATAGATCGGCAAACAACGAAGCAACACGGAACAAAACAAAAGTAAGAAGAGTAATTGTATTGAATTAAAAAAAATAGGAAATATTTGTGAAAAAATATATAACCTGATTGAAATAATGAAAAAATAACAAAATAAATAATTAGTGCCTAATAATAAATAAATATCCATACATAAGTTTCATCCTGCGTCATTTTATGCTCAGTTCCAAAAGGCTTAAACCAGACGGAGCCCTAATTGAAGTAAAAGCGGCTCACCCGGTAAATCGCGCACAATACCCACTTTGCACATTTACCTACGAAATTACAACTACCACTTGATAAATGTTTGACACAAGACACTGATCCGGAAAGTCTATATGATTTGACGTTAATCGAGTAAATCCGCACTTTCGGCTAGCGCAAATTTCGTGATAACACTGGCTGCTATCGTAAATTACTACAGTACAGATTGACCTTCGCCGGTATTATCACTCATAGACGTAACAGACGGGGGAATAATTGAATAATGGATCGGGGAAGTATCGTCATAGAATGACTTGTAAATGTCTCACATTGGCTTACGATGTGATAATAAACTATAATTTATCAAATGCATCTTAATTGTGGAAAAAAAATTGACGTATAAAACTAATTGATTGCTGTATGGTCATCCAAAAAACAACTCAATAGTCAATGCAAAGGCTCATACGATCTCTTTTTCCCATCCCTATGTCCAATAAGAATATAGTAAGAGTGATTTATCATTCGGTGAATGTTACTATATTATCGTTATTATCTTATGCCTTATGAATCAATATAATGTCCACCGTTAAAGTGGTTGGTCTGTTTAACTACGCCGAACTCTTGTTCTGTTGCCATCCACTTTTCCAGATAACTTTATTTCATATCAGGATCTACCAAAAAGAAAAAGACCAGAAGTTAAAGACTTGGCACTTACTCAACATGGCATTTCTTATTTTTTTAGATGCCGTGTCCGTATTCATATGTTGGCCGTCATCATGTTTACAAGTTCCTGAAACCTTTCTCGATCGGTTGCTGAGCGATATAATTCTTCTACCGTGGAACCACACCATTGCCTAATATTACGCAACCATGAGATTTTCTTTCGACCAATCCATCTCTTTCCCTTTACTTTTCCTTGTATTATATATTATACCTAGATCCTCTAATTATTTTTCCGAAATATTCTGTTTTCTCCTCTTTATGATGTTTATAAGCAGAAAGAAAAACATTGGTAAATTGTCATTTAAAAAATTCATGTCACAATTTTGACTTTGTCGGTCTCTGAAACCCTTTGAAAATCCCTCTGAAAATCTTTTATGTATAAAAAGAACATGTTATCTTCGGAAGGTTAAAAAGAACATTTTCAGTTCCCTCTGACATTTCTCATATCTCCGTTGTTTTGAATACTTCACCAGTTGGTAAATTGACTTGGTGAATGTCCCTTCTTCTTCACATAAGACGGGAACCAGCTTCTTTAGTAGTTGATTACGAAGCCTCTGATTATCTTTGTCGAGTCGAATCAAGGGGTAAATCGGTGTTGAAATGAATAATAAATGGAGATAAATGTTTTATTTTATAACACAAACACTTTTTACAAACACTGTACAATAATAATTACGAATTCTAATACACAACTTTGCTATGTCTTAGCGAAACATGAGTAAATTAAACATAATCGATTATATTGTCTCAGATTTCTCACCCCTTGATGTCTGCTCTACAGTTATTAATGCGGGACTATCTGAACATCTTTAGCAAACCCTCCTCAAAAACCCGACGTTTAGGTAGGATTTTTTCCGCCCAGAATTTTCGTAAATTCCAAAATTTATGCTTAACTTTTGAGTGGCAATTTCCTTCTATAGACGTGGACTATAATTTCAGTGTTTTTCTACATAAGCTTCTCCACATCTTCAATAAGGCATTTCCTTTAATTCCTATTAAGCCAAAACATCGGAAACCTTGGGTTACGAAAGGTATTCGCATATCAGCTAAGAATATGCGTTCACTACTATACATCAAGAAATTTACTACCAATGTTGCTGTCACTGAATATATCATGAAGTACAGGACAACATATCTAAAACTTGTCAGGTCAGCTAAAAAAGCCTATTATCAAAATAGTCTGGGAAGCTCAAAAAGTGTTGCAAAAGAAACTTGGTCTATAATAAACGATCTTCGAAATAAAACTCACACAGCTCAATCATTTTCCCTTCCAAATCCTGAAAGTCTAAACGACTACTTCGTTAATGTGAGTAAAAATATAACATCAACAATTTTGCCGCAACAAGATCCCATTTCCTATCTTCCTAATTCAAGACAGGTCTCGAATTCATTCTTTTTACGACCAGTCGATAACTCTGAACTTATCCAAACAATCAATTGTATCAAAAGCAAATCATCCTGTAGTACTGATGGACTATCTATAAAAATTTTCTCTAATCTCACAGAAAATGTGTTGGAAATCCTCCTCTCACTAATTAATGATTCCTTCGAAAAAGGTAAATTTCCAGAGTGCCTAAAGACAGCCATTATTATTCCTCTTCATAAGGGTGGCGAAAAATCTGATGCCTGCAACTATAGACCTATTGCCTTACTACCGGTACTCTCCAAAATTATTGAGAGACTCATTAAAACTCGACTTATGTCCTTTATCGTTGATAACAACATTTTATCACAAAATCAGTTCGGCTTTTTAACAAATAAATGTACCACTGATGCCATGTTTTCTGTACTACATGAGGTTTACCAAGCACTAAACAATAATCTTTATACTGCCACTGTTTTCTGCGACTATGCCAAAGCTTTTGATTGTGTAAATCACGACATTTTGATTACAAAACTAAATTTCTATGGAATTCGAGGTGTTAGTTAGAGCAAATGATACTGACTCTAGTCTCAAAAACATCGTATGTGGAGTACCACAAGGTTCAGTATTGGGTCCTATACTGTTCCTTATCTTTATAAATGACAACACTAATTTAAAAATCAATGGGAAAATTTTTCTTTCTGCTGATGATACCAGTATCACTTGGAGCAACTCAACTATTGCATCTCTTCATGAAACTATAACTTCGGATCTACTGACGATAAAGACCTGGTCTGACTCTAATTTACTCTCTTTTAACGTAAATAAAACAGTAGCATTATCCTATAAAGGAGCCCTTTAACCTTTGCCACTTCATAACAGCCAGATCAGTACCGTTGATTCTGTAAAATTTCTTGGTATTTTTTTAGACAGCAACCTCAAATGGTCCCTTCATATCGATTCGTTAAGTAAGAAACTCGCCTCAGCTTGCTATGCAATACGATCTGTCTCAAGGGAACTCAATTTAGCATCTTCTAAAATAACATATTTTTCGTTGTTCGAGTCTCATCTTCGATATGGTCTTCCTTTTTGGGGTTCTAGTACAGCTGCTCAATTTGATGTCATTTTTAGATTGCAAAAAAGAGCAATAAGATATTTGTTTGGCCTCAGAAGATCTACACATTGCAGAAATTACTTCAGAGATCACGAAATTTTAACACTTGCATCTTTATATATTCTAGAAACGGTTTGTTTAATTCGTAAACACCTTCATGTCTTACCATCAAGGCCCAATCATCTTTACTCCACCAGAAATTCAATCTTTGATATTTATTTACCGATTCCATCCACTGAGTTAGTAAAGAAATCTATATTATATTCCGCAAAGAAACTGTACAATCATCTTCCGTTACGACTTAAATCTGCAACATCTTTCCCTAAGTTCCGAAAAATGACAAAAGCCTATCTATCCAAAAGATCATATTATTCAATAGAAGAATTTCTTAATGAATAACTAAGAAAATTGGGTTCCATGCGCAGTAGCATAAACTTGTCAGTTCCTTAAGTTGTACCTATTTTATTTTATTTGTCGTATGTTCAATTTGCAATTTATATATATTTTGCAATAAATTGTTTTTGTCTTGGCTTTTATATCTTATACTGTACATTATTGACGATTTATCTAATTTTAGTAAATTGAAGTTGTTATTTGTTATTTATATTATGTTTTTCTGTTGACTGTATGTAAGCTTTGTCCATAAAATTGTAAAAATTTTCAGTGACAATAATGCATATTTCTATTCTATTCTATTCTAAACGTAGACCGCGTTTTGAGTGTCAAACTTGTACGTAATATTGATATAATGAGAGCTATGCGTAATAAACATGATATTGTTCAAACTATGGATGAAACGAGAGTAGCGAGAGAATTGTACATTGAGTAACTCTGAGTAACATTGACTAACTCTGAGACTGGTTGGTAACTGATTGATATACTGAGCAGCATAAGAAATCGGCTTCTTTAGACCTTTACAACGAGGGGGAAATCAATAATTAATTTTTGTGCGTGTATAATTTAAACTTTAAGCAAATCAAATCTTTTAGGGCGGTCTGGTATCACAAAGAGCTTTTAGAGGTTTGGAGCGCATAAATGCAATAATGCCGAACTGAGATTGTGTTTCTAATCCGAGCCACATATATATGGTGAATTTAGGCTATAAAATGTTTTTGTGGAGGTTGAAAACGTGTGAAAAAGAAGAAATAACTGGGGATCGAGATATAAATTTGTTTTCAGAGCGTAACAATTATTGACTCAAAGGTTGCGAAAGTGCCAACGTAAATATCGTATTCATTTAATGACTGTGAAAAAACAAAAAATTTTTGTTAATTTTTCATAATTACTCTAAAGTAATTAGGGAATTAAAACTTGAGACTGTCATTTTCAGGTTGGGCGTAGATTTACGCTCCTGCTATGTCTAGGACTCGAATGTTGTTTTTTGATTGGAATGTGTCTAAAGATATTCAACTTCTTATCTTTACCGATGAGCCCAGAGAGGTTGAAGAGGGCGAAACACATTTCTAAGAACTGGTGTTTGGATCTTTGATTCTGTTCAAAAAATTTTTCCCAGCCCGAAATGGTGGATGTGTGAATTGTTCGTAAGGGGATTTTTCCACATTCTCTATTTCATTTGTTTCATTTAATGGCTTTTCTCATATTCGAGTTGATTGGAAACTGCATGGGACAGATGGCCGAACATGTGTGTTCATTTAAGAAGTATGTGTCGAACATGCAAAAAAATAATATATTGAGACTGTATAACTCAAGAAATATAATTTTCGATATGTTACAAGATTGTACCATAAATGTTATATTCGAAAGGTTAAAGAAAAAATGTTCACTTAGACCAGGGCTCATCTGTAAAAATATTAGTACATTTGGACGTTGAGAGGTGACTCAGATTTTTTTGCAGAAATTGCTTGAAAATAACTTAAATAATAATATTTGAGTTATCCTCCCTCTCAAAAAGGTCCGGAACCGTGTTTAAATAATCAAAATGTCAAAAAATGAAAGGAAAAATTCGATTTTTTTCTTGGTTTTTTGATTATAACTTTTAAAGTATTCATTTCCGAGAAAAGTTGTACTGACATAAAAGTTGCGTAATTAAATTTCCTACAATATAGATTTGGTTAATAATTTAAAATATGGTCACCCTCGTTGCAAAATAGCAATAATTGCGAAAAAACCATACAAAAACAAGTATTCGCATTTTACGTTTTTCAACCATTTATGCTACACTTAGGACCTTTATATTTCACCCAGAAAAACTATATGATACAGTAAAACAAAACTGTAAATTTCATTAAGATCGGTTCAATAGATTTTGCAAAATAAATTTTGCAATCCAGCTTTCGCAAAAAAATTCATTTTTTCAAAATGTTACAGGACTGACAATAAAGCAGATAGCAAGTTGAAAATTGTTTTGTGTATAGAAGTGTACTGTACCTTTCATTTTCAATTTGCAAAATTAGAATAAATTAACCACCACGGCGTCAGGAATTTTTTTAAATAAACATTATATTGGTGCTACGCGCAGGACAGCGGATAGTTTGCTCTGATTGGGCATTCCAATGACCTTTGTTAATGATTGATACATTTTAATTTTTATTACATTTCGATATAAATAAATAAATTTGTTTATTGCAAAATAAAAACACATACTCTATCCTTTGAAATCACACTTTTTTAGCAAAAACTTTCTTTGTTCATATTTTATATTTTAACTTAGAGAATAAAAGTTTATTATTTTTAAACATATTCAATTGTTTAAACAAAATTTCACAAACAATAATAAAATTAGTTTGATTTTTGTGGAATTAAAATATTAAAATACAACAAAATATAGAGTAAGAAAATAATATATTAGATAAAGATTGGAAGAAATTTTGGTGGAAATCAACTTGTGTGAATCGAACACCGCTGTCCTGCGCGTAGCTCCAAAAATTAATGTTTATTTAAAAAATTTCCTGATGCCGTGGTAATTAATCGATTTTAATTTTGTACATTGCAAATGAAAGGTACAGACACTTCTATAAGCAAAAAAAATTCAACTTCCTATCTGCTTTATTTTCAGTCCTGCAACATTTAAAAAAAAATGAATTTTTTTTGCGAAAGCTGGATTGCAAAATTTATTTTGCAAAATCTGTTAAACCAATCTTAATCAAATTTACAGTGTTGATTAACTATATCATAAAGTTTTTCTGAGTAAAATATGAAGGTCCTAAGTGTAGTATAAATGGTTTAAAAACGTAAAATGCGAATACTTGTTTTTGTATGGGTTTTTTCGCAATTATTGCTATTTTGCAACCAGGGTGACTATTTTTTAAATTGTTAACCAATTCTATATTGTAGGAAATTTAATTAGGCAACTTTTATGTGAGTAAAACTTTTCTCATAAATGAATAGTTTTAAAGTTATAATCAAAAAACCAATAACAAAATCAAATTTTTCCTTCATATTTTGACATTTTGATTATTTAAACAATGTTCCGGGCCATTTTGAGTGGGAGGATAACTCAAATATTATTATTTGAGTTATTTTCAAGCAATTTCTGCAAAAAAATTTGAGTCACTTCTCAACGTCCATCTCAAAACAGATGCGCCCTGGACTAACTTCTCTCTGACATTTCTTATATCTCCGTATTTTAACTAATGAACGCGTTACTGCGACTTTGTTTATTTAAACATCCCAACATGGTTTGTTTACTGGTATGTCTGTGGGCGATATCATTTGTTAATTAAATCCTAATTAGATTTTCGAATTCCCGATTGTCATATCAGAGTTATTTTTGTGTTGTTTAATTAGGTATACATGATAACGAAGCCAGATAATTTCCTCTTTCCGATGATTGCAACTTTTCAGACGCAACTTATACAGCGTGGCGGTCCGGAGAAATAAAACAGCAAGTAAAGGCGAAGAAAAAATCATGGAAATAATATCTGAAAGATAAAAAAAACGAGATTTACAATAAATATAAAAATGAAAGAAAAAGGTAAAAATATTAACAGCAGCAAAAGGACATAATTGGCAAAAATTCAGAAATGAAATGGAAAAAGATAAATGATAGCAGACAAAGTAACCAAAAGCTACTCTACAGAATCGACGATAAGAACACAAAAAATAACAATAAAAAATATACAGCATTCAAGATACAATGGGGAATTATGAACAGAAACAAAACAAATACACTGGGGTGCAAAATTAACCGAACATCTCAAAAATGGGTCATTTTTGATGTCTCGAATTTTCTAAACCTTATTCATTAACAATATCGCTGTAATATTATTGCTAAAGAGGTAAATTTTCATTATATACCGGGTGTACCAATGAAACTGTGTGTTTTTCTCAAACTTCGTATCAGCCTGTGGAATATTCTAGAATTTATAAAATACTCAAATTTAAACCCAACTATAGCCTCATGTGTTCTCAACATTCTGTTTTTTGATTCATGCGCTTATGTTAAACCGTAAAAAAGTTAGGTACTTTAACAATTAGCCATGTTTTTTTTTATCAATACAGGGTGTTTTTAAATAAATATGGCAAACTTCAAGGGGTAATTTTTAAGGGGTAAAACATAAGGGTAAAATTTTATAGGGTGCACAAATTTCACTTTTATTTTTTTAAGATGTTCCTGCCATAAGAATGTCACATGTCCATGTTCATTAAAAAATCTCTAATAGTTTTCGATATATCGGAAAAAATCGATTTTCATTTTGTACCTTCAAAGGGCTGTAACTTTTTTAGGTGCACATTTGTACCGGGTGTCCCAATAAGAATGGCTCTCGGCCATATCTCAGGAACCGTTTATAGTAGAGCTTTGAAATAAAAAAATTTATAACCAAAGTTGCCCCAGGAAAAGCCTGGAAATTATTTTCATAATTGTGGGACCACCGCTAGAGGGCGTAATTGAATATCAAAAATTAAAAAATCTAAATTTTACAAAATTTTCCTAATGAAGGGGCACTGGAAATCCGATCGTCGTATTCTTCATAAAATTCTAAGCATATTTAATTTGACAAGTTTAGGTCTACCTTTGGAAATAAGAGGTGGGGGTGAGTGGGAACCTTGTTATGAAAAACTGGCTGTGAGTCCGGTTCTGCTTAATCAAATTTTGCAAACTTGGTCTTGTTGAAGACAGATCTTTTTCGTCAATGTAAAAGTTATGATTTCGAACCAACTTACTGAGTAATATACCAGCTAGAAGGCGTTATTTAATTTTTTTCAGAAATCTAGTGTTCCTTGGAAAATATTAAATACAAACATGCATTTTTAATACCATATTAAAAAATTAAACAAAATTAGCAATAGAATAGCGAAAACCGCATGTTAATACCTTTTTTCTATCTCGAGATATCTTACAAAACGTGTAAATTTAAAAAATAACTGTAACTGTCATCGGTAAACGAAATAATTCATTAAAAGTAGTGTGCTATGGAAACAACAAAGAAACATTTTCCAGCTGTCAACGTATATTAGGTCTTTTCAACGTTTCTCATTTGTTTCGAGCCTCGTACATATCTCGTATATTAATATTATACACGGATTATACGGCATATGACAGAGGCTCGAAACAAATGAGAAGCGTTGAAAAGCCCTATTACAAAGAAATAAGAACAACTATTTAGTGATGACATAAACGTTCAAATTTTTGCCCATCATTTTCGTTGCAAAGATTTACTCTTTCAAGAGTAGATTGAACAGCAGTCTCAATTTCTGCTCTCGATATGCTTTGAATGGCGTTTAGTATTCTCTGGATAATGTATTCTAAAGTAGTGTATGATGGGCAACAAGTTGAATATTTAGGTCGTCACTAAGTAGTTCTTTTTGTTCTGTGTTATATTTAATTTTAATAATATTGTTTCTCTTTATATTGTTGTTTTAATTAATTATATTTTTATACGTTGACATCTGGAAAATGTTATTTTGTTTTTTTCCACAGCACACTACTTTTCATTAACTTAGTTTACCGGTGATAGTAACAGTTATGTATAAAATTTACACGTTTCTCGAGATATCTTGAGATAGAAAAAAAGGATCGACATGCGGTTTTCGCTAATCTATTGCTAATTTAATCTAATTTTATAAAGTATCATTAAAAATGCATACTTGTATTTAATATTTTCCAAAGAAAACTAGATTTCTGAAAAAAAAAATTAAATAACGCCTCCCAGCTGGCTTATTACTTATTAGGATGGTTCAAAATTGTCACGCTTACATTGAAGAAAAAGATATGTCTTCAACAAGACCCGGTTTTCAAAATTTGATTTAGCAGAACCGGACTTACAGCCATTTTTTCATAACAAGGTTCCCACTCACCCCCACCTCTTATTTACAAAGGTAGAGTTAAACTTGTTAAATCAAATATGCGCAGAATTTGATGAATAATACAATAATCGGATTTCCAGTGCCCCTTCATTAGGAAAATTTTGTAAAATTTAGATTTTTTTATTTTTGATATTCAATTACGCCCTCTAGCGGTGGACCCACAATTATGAAAATAATTTTCAGGCTTTTCCTGAGGCAACTTTTGTAATAAAATTTTTTATTTCAAAGCTCTACTATAAACGGTTCCTGATATATGGCCGAGAGCCATTCTTATTGGGACACCCGGTACAAAGGTTAGGTACAATAAAACTATTTTTAGTCCCAAAATATGTAACTTACTTTATGACCTGCCTTTTGGTTACATCTTGTATATACAGGGTGAGTCACCACTAACGGGACGGAAGATTACAGCGAAATGGTAAAAAATTAAAAAAAAAAATTAAATTAATAGTTTGTAAGTTGATAAAAGCTACATTTTAAAATTATTTTGAAATATACAGGGTGCCCCAATAAATGGCGGCGTATCAAAGTTATATTTATTCTTATGGAACACCTATACTTTATTGCATTTTTTAATTGTCCGCAAAAAATAAGGTATAGTTTCATAAGGCTTCCCTATACCTATGTATAGAGTGTTCTGAGTTATGTTGACTTTTCTTAAAATGTAGAGTTTTAAAAAAAGACTTATTCTTAAGTTATTTATGAAATTATAAAAAAATGCTTTTACATCTAAATAGTTGGATATTGGTTGAATGTATTCCATGATTGATTATTACACATTTATTTACAGGGTGTTCAAAATTTACAGTTCCATTATTGGATTATTCAATGTGTCCTATGATGCTTATTTTAAATAGAACACCATGAATATTAGTAAATAATTATACTAAACAAATTTACCTCTTTCGAATGGTATACGGATGTCCTATACCTAGGTCTCATAGTTTTTGCGTAATTTACAATTATTTAAATTCTTAATCTGTAAATCGATTTTAAAACAAAAGATGTAGTTAATTAATGTCATTGTATCGCATTGTCATTTTATGACAGTACGGTCTGGTAATTATCTTATAATGAATGTATTTCATGATTGATTATTATCCATTTATTTACAGGGTGTTCAAAATTTACAGTTTCATTATTGGATTATTCAATGTGTTATATGATGCTTATTTTAAATAGACCACCGTATGGCGTATATTAATAAATTATTATACTAAACACAGGTTCTTTCCTCTTTCGAATGGTATATGGATGTTCTATAACTAGGAGTCATAGTTTTTGCGTAATTTACAATTTTCTTAAACGGTAAATCGATTTTAATAGTTATTTATGATATAAGTGTTAAAAGTACACGTTTAAGGCACGCATGTGAAAGTTTGCAGAATGAGCGATAGCGAGTTCTGCAATTCACATGAGTGCCTTAAAAATGTACTTTTTAACACGCATATCATACAATATTTTTTCTACAAACGTAATTACAAGACAATATCTACAAAAACTTTTACTTGAACTTGACTGACATTCCATTTTTATATTTTTTTGACATACATCAAAATTGCCTATAAGGTCAATACGAATTGCAGTGCCATACAAATTTTAACGCACTAGTGCCTTAAAGTAGCATTTTTAACGCTCGTATGGAGCGCTAAAAATTGCATTTTTAACACGGTTGTAGAAAAAAATATTCATTTTTATAAAGTATATCGAGTCACTCTCGATTTTTAAATCCATCAACTTGGCATAGTTGGTATAAACGAGTGTTGTTGTAAATAAATAAAATATATACTTTTAGTTGCTGATTTGAAAAATAAATTTTTTAGTTATTGAAAATAATTAAATACATAACAACAAAGAATTTTATTAAAACAAATACATAAATAATACAAAATGAACCACAACTTACTATAAGTAAAAAATTATCAGTTATTTAATAGATGTTCAAAATGTTTGCTTTCTTGTGCAATACAACAAGCGATTTTATCTTCAAATGATTTGCTTACATTATTTAACATAGGTGGTGTTATAGACTATAGACGCAAAAGCGTTCGAAATTCTTAATTTCATATCATCTGGAGTAGTAGCAAGTGTAGCATATACAATATGTTTATATATTTGATAATTACCAGACCATACTGTCATAAAATAACAATGTCATGCAATGACTTTAATTAACTACCTACATATTTTGTTTTAAAATCGATTTAACAGATTAAGAATTTAAATAATTGCAAATTACGCAAAAACTATGAGACCTAGGTATAGGACATCCATACACCATTCGAAAGAGTTAAATCTGTTTAGTATAATTATTTATTACTATACATGGTGTTCCTTTTAAAATAAGCATAATATGACATATTGAATAATCCAATAATGAAACTGTAAATTTTGAACAGTCTGTAAATAAATGCGTAATAGTCAATAATAGAATACATCCAACCAGTATCCAGCTATTTAAATGTAAAAGTAATTTTTTTATAGTTTCTTAAATAACTTGAGAACAAGCCTTCTTTTAAAACTTTAAATTTTAAGAAAAGTCAACATAACTCAGAACACTCTGTACATGGGTATAGGGAAGTCTTGTAAAACTATGCCTTATTTTTTACGGACAATTAAAAAATGCAATAAAATACAGGGTGTTCCATAAGAAAAAATATAACTTTGATACGTCGCCATTTATTGGGACACCCTGTATATTTCAAAATAATTTTAAATTGTAGATTTTAGCAACTTACAACCTACTAATTTAAAAAATTTTACAAATCTTTTACCATTTTGCTGTAATGTTCCGTCCCGTTAGTGGTGACACACCCTGTATATAATTAGGTGTACAGTGTACACGATAACGAAACCAGATAATTTCCCTCTTTCCGATGATTGCAAGTTTTCAGACCTGTCGAAACAACTTCATATTTTATTGAGATAAAACTTCCACCAAACATTGTTTGAAGAACCATTTGTTATACAAAATTACTTGAATGATTTATACGTTTTCTAAATCTGTTTTCTGAGTATGGTTAAAGGAATAAGTATTTCTGCCAGGAAACTTGGGGCTCAATATAATCACAGAATTCAAAAAGAAGAAAAATATGTGGACTAAACCTTATTGTTTCTTTATATTACAACAACTAATGTAAACCATTAGCATTAGGTAATGCGATTACATTTTTTAATTCTTATGAATTCAAAAAATTAATTAAAATCCTTTATAAAAGTTATATTTTGTTTAAAAAAATCCCTTAAAGAGGTACATTACAGAACATTTTCGAACTAAAGAGTTCATCATCAGTGCTAGCTGTTAACAGGTTTCTTTACATGCTGGCACCAAAATATCGGGAATGAAACTCCTTAGATGTACAGATGAATAAAATTTACATTTTTATGTTAAATTAACTATATGATGTTTAAAATAATCCTTGATTTTATATCAGGCAGCACGGGACTCCCACAACAGGTGGGTTGCTAATTATAGGGCAAAACCTCACATCGCACCTTGAAAACCATAGGGCAGTAACTGTAAAAATCATAATATCGAGTTATGAGCATTTTAAGTTTTTGTAAAGTTAATTTTATTTCCTGTAGTTCCAAAAATTAAGCTACAAACCTGATATTTGGTATAATTGTCTTTAATTTTGCATATTTTTATATGAATTAAGAAGTACATAAAATTTGCTAAAATTAATAGGTATTTTAGCACATACGGCCATATGGTTTTAAAAAATATATCAATTTTCTCAAATGACGCAGTAAAAATGCATATCAAATAACAGTTTTTTTATTTAAGATTGTACTTATTTATTACAAATTTTTAGTGTTAACACTTAATCAAAGTCTTGCATATTATAATGTGTCTGTTCGTCTTCTATTGTTGCATTGGTCACGTGTAAATCTGCATAAAACCTATGATAGTGCTCTTGAATAACATTAGCCTTACATAGTGAGAGTCTACATCTTGTTTTTTGACATAGCATATTCCTGGTGGATGCGAATATGCTTTACTTAGTTTCATCTTAGCCACCATCCCTCGTTGTCTTTGCCTTATATTAATGGTTCTGAACTCTGTATCGTTGAAGCTTGCCTTAACCTGAAACTTATTTTTAAATGTCTTCTCTAGCCAGCTCATCTTATGTCATTCCAGATGACCTGATTTCCTTCTTCATCAATGTTATAATTGTTCCCCATTTCCTGACATCGTTTTTTAAAGTCCAATATATCCGATGTACACCTTTTATTAATTTTATATAAGGTTCACCTGTTTTTTTCGCTGTTTGAACTACTGTGAACCATTGCGCAGCCACGTAAATTGGTCATCTTTTAAAGCCTTTTTTTTATTTCTTAATCAAAGAATGCACGTTATCTACCGTATTTTGGGAGTGACCCGTTATCAAAAATTTGTGGGTAATTTTAGGTATGTTCAATTTCTGTACTGCATATTGATAAAGATAGACAATATACTTGTTCTTATTTCGCCCACAGTAGTTATCTGAGTATAATATTATTTCTTTTTCCCTGGCATGGTTCCTCAGAAATTGTAACAGGAACGACACTATTTCACTTGAATCAGGATTAGCAATTCGCTTGAACCAAAGACAGAAGTGTCCTGCATTTGTGGTCCGGTAAAAATTGTGAAATTAAATAATGTTGTAGATTTTGCAGATTTTAAGTCATTTATTTCTCTTTCCTATTGAGTTCCACTTCCTGACGGTGAGTACTATAGTTTGTTTCTAATGTCGATTTATCTAATTAATTTCTGTAACTTTCTCACAGCAAGCAAAGGTATGTTTGGGCTTAAAGAAGTGTATATTAAATTCTGTGTGAATATGGTCATCATCGTAGCGTAATTTCCGAACACCGAAACTTTTTCTTTGCTAAATTTTATATAATCGCGATGAATATCAGCAAGAGTTTTGTCATCGCTGACGAATTATCTGGTAGTTTGTTTCCTTAGGTAGTGAGATTTCACTCTAAGAATGGACTCGATGTAAATAATTATGTTTTGTTTCACGACTTCGTTGATTCTTTTTCCATTCTTATGAGTTCCTTGCTTTTCTTTTGGGATAAACCCATCTGCAGTACGACGTTGTATATTAATTTGTTATAGTCTTGTCGCTTATTTCCAGTGTTGCAATGAAATCTCTATGCAGCACTCGTATGTTTTGTTGCATTCAAAGGATTTTTCCTTAGTACATCTCGCTTTTATTTTACGAGCGTGGGTCACATTTTGCACATATTGCCATATAGATCTAAGTTTTTGTTCCAATTTTAGAACCGTGGAGCATCAACTGCAGATAATGCCTGATGGTATAAAAAGAAGAATCGATTTTTGATAAAAGCCATAGGGATGTATCTTTCTGGTGCCGAACTTAAAATTTTTTTGCAGATGCTGCTATATAGCATTAAAAAATAGATTTTTTTCCTATTAGACTGCATTCAAAGGTCATTTCATGAAAAAATTGCAGTTATTGCCATATGGTTTTCAAGGTGCGACATTACGGGCAGTAAACAGCAACAGTGTTACAAGCGTGTTTAGTCCATTGAAATGTTACATTTTTTAGGCCGTACCTTGCATTTGTTAGAGGAGTCAATTTTATTTTTTTAATGTGTAGGGGGGTCAGTAGAAGCTTAGGTTCAAGTTTTTGGGGTCGTCACCCTTGTCCCCGGCCGCCATCTTGGAAAAGGGGGTGCAAAGGGGTTTCGAGCTATATCTCGTAAACTACCAACCCTACGGAAAATCTAATAAAACATAATAGTAAATTAAATATTCTACAATTTTGTTTCTATTACTTTTTATCGTCAAGTGACCAACAAAAAGATATAAACAAAAATAAGTAAAAATTTTTTAACAAGTTTCCTTTTGGATGTTATAACTTTTTTTCAGTTAATTTTAAAATAAACTAGCATTATGGCAATTTTGTAGAGGGTTTTTCAGCGAACAATTTCCACTATAAAGTTGTGTAATTCTATTTATGTATATAGGTTTTATAGCGCTCCAAACTTGACCAGATTCTCGAATGCTCATAGGATACAATAAAAACAAAACGTTAATCAGTTTTCACGATATCAGGTTTACATATAACCATTTGAAAGTTAATTCTAAGGGCTATTGAAAACGTTGCATTTAATCTTTTAAACCTCACTTTTTTAAATATAATAGGTTAAATGATCCTGGTTATATGGTTCTCGCAGCAAAATTTAAGCTTTAAACGTTACTATCTAGGTTATTTTTTACGCCACACAAATAGTAAAACAGGTAAAATATTTGATACAGAAAAAACTAAAATTTGGTGATATATAATTTTTTACGTATATTGAGTATTTTTGAAGTTATTATCAAAAGAAAATGAAAATTACGATAATTTTAAAAATTCTGATTTTTTTAAATCATATCTTTTTCTCAAATATATGAATTCTAAACCGGTTAAAATTGTTGAAATCATTACTTATGCTATTATAAAGAAACTATTGTAAGGATATTGTAAGGATACAAAGTTGTTTAACTCTATTTATTTATCTAGGTTTTACAGCGCTCCAAACTTGACCAGATTCTCGAATGCTCATAGGGATACAATAAAAACAAAACGTTAATCAGTTTTCACGATATCAGGTTTACATATAACCATTTGAAAGTTAATTCTAAGGGCTATTGAAAACGTTGCATTTAATCTTTTAAACCTCACTTTTTTAAATATAATAGGTTAAATGATCCTGGTTATATGGTTCTCGCAGCAAAATTTAAGCTTTAAACGTTACTATCTAGGTTATTTTTTACGCCACACAAATAGTAAAACAGGTAAAATATTTGATACAGAAAAAACTAAAATTTGGTGATATATAATTTTTTACGTATATTGAGTATTTTTGAAGTTATTATCAAAAGAAAATGAAAATTACGATAATTTTAAAAATTCTGATTTTTTTAAATCATATCTTTTTCTCAAATATATGAATTCTAAACCGGTTAAAATTGTTGAAATCATTACTTATGCTATTATAAAGAAACTATTGTAAGGATATTGTAAGGATACAAAGTTGTTTAACTCTATTTATTTATCTAGGTTTTACAGCGCTCCAAACTTGACCAGATTCTCGAATGCTCATAGGGATACAATAAAAACAAAACGTTAATCAGTTTTCACGATATCAGGTTTACATATAACCATTTGAAAGTTAATTCTAAGGGCTATTGAAAACGTTGCATTTAATCTTTTAAACCTCACTTTTTTAAATATAATAGGTTAAATGATCCTGGTTATATGGTTCTCGCAGCAAAATTTAAGCTTTAAACGTTACTATCTAGGTTATTTTTTACGCCACACAAATAGTAAAACAGGTAAAATATTTGATACAGAAAAAACTAAAATTTGGTGATATATAATTTTTTACGTATATTGAGTATTTTTGAAGTTATTATCAAAAGAAAATGAAAATTACGATAATTTTAAAAATTCTGATTTTTTTAAATCATATCTTTTTCTCAAATATATGAATTCTAAACCGGTTAAAATTGTTGAAATCATTACTTATGCTATTATAAAGAAACTATTGTAAGGATATTGTAAGGATACAAAGTTGTTTAACTCTATTTATTTATCTAGGTTTTACAGCGCTCCAAACTTGACCAGATTCTCGAATGCTCATAGGGATACAATAAAAACAAAACGTTAATCAGTTTTCACGATATCAGGTTTACATATAACCATTTGAAAGTTAATTCTAAGGGCTATTGAAAACGTTGCATTTAATCTTTTAAACCTCACTTTTTTAAATATAATAGGTTAAATGATCCTGGTTATATGGTTCTCGCAGCAAAATTTAAGCTTTAAACGTTACTATCTAGGTTATTTTTTACGCCACACAAATAGTAAAACAGGTAAAATATTTGATACAGAAAAAACTAAAATTTGGTGATATATAATTTTTTACGTATATTGAGTATTTTTGAAGTTATTATCAAAAGAAAATGAAAATTACGATAATTTTAAAAATTCTGATTTTTTTAAATCATATCTTTTTCTCAAATATATGAATTCTAAACCGGTTAAAATTGTTGAAATCATTACTTATGCTATTATAAAGAAACTATTGTAAGGATATTGTAAGGATACAAAGTTGTTTAACTCTATTTATTTATCTAGGTTTTACAGCGCTCCAAACTTGACCAGATTCTCGAATGCTCATAGGGATACAATAAAAACAAAACGTTAATCAGTTTTCACGATATCAGGTTTACATATAACCATTTGAAAGTTAATTCTAAGGGCTATTGAAAACGTTGCATTTAATCTTTTAAACCTCACTTTTTTAAATATAATAGGTTAAATGATCCTGGTTATATGGTTCTCGCAGCAAAATTTAAGCTTTAAACGTTACTATCTAGGTTATTTTTTACGCCACACAAATAGTAAAACAGGTAAAATATTTGATACAGAAAAAACTAAAATTTGGTGATATATAATTTTTTACGTATTATTGTGTTTCAAATTATCAATCAAAGATAGAATAAAAAATTTATTTTTTATATAACACGGGCACATAAATTTGATCCACCCTGTATATTGATTTGTAAATATTTATTAGAAGTTAGCGAGCATGTAAGTGGGTTTCTCCTTTAATGAGTTTTTCGATGAAGATTTAAAGACTTTTGTGAGTAATTAAAGTGAAAGGAAGATTTATTTAGGACCATAATGTAAAAAGATTGTTTATTACGGGAAAGGTAGAATCTACAGGTAGAGGTAATTATTAGTTTCTAGGAAAATAGTTTAAAAGAAAGTTTGGAATTTTAATCTCTTTTTGTTTAACCCCGAGTAAATGTTGTAAAATTCCCCGAAAGTAATTATTATGATGGTAGGAATGAAAGATGGTTTGAAAGAATGACTGTTTGTTTTCGAATGAAAAGAGAGGAAGGTGGAGAGATAAATGTTTCTGATTGGCTAGGAAATTTGGAATGGGGAAAGAGAAGCTTGAAAGTTGAGACAGTTTGAGAAAGAAAAGATTATTATGTTATTGGCATCGCTGAAGAGCAGTCAACGTTTTCGTGGATAGTTAGATAGCAAGTACCAGTGGTAGTTTGATAGTGGAGAATAGAGCTGAAAAGTGGAACGAGAGACAGATCAAATTGAGACGAAATACCTCTTTGATTCTGTATTATTGTGAGAAGGAGATGAGAGAATTTTTGGAGTCTGTTTGAATCGAGTACTGGTTAAAAAAGGCCTGGCTCGTTGGAGAATTGGTGCTGGTATGCTGATAGATTTGAAGCTTGAGAACGGAGAGGGCTTTGATAGGTAGCCTAACATAGTCAACGAGGGAGAGCTGTTTTGGGTCAAGAGAAGACATCAGAGTGAGTGAAGCAAAAGGTCAGTCAATTTATGTGAAATATATTTTTATGTTCGGAAACTAAAATTTTGAGTAAAAGCATATGAATTAAGATTCCAATATTTCAAAAAATAAATAGGAAGTATAGGTAATTTTGCGAATACCTAAATTTGTTTGTTTAGCTTGTTTTATCAAAGTCATCGGGAACAAACCGATAAATTGTTTTTTAACTAGAATAAATAGGGAACTTGCACTAAAATTTTTTTTGCATAAAATTGTTAATTTATGTTTTAAAATGTTATATTCAAAATATTACGTCTTAACAATGAATAGTGTACGTACAACATCTAATCAAAGTTCCGCGCCTAAAATTTCCGTTTTAAACAACTTCAAAAGCGAGACCTGAGGTCTGACGTCACATGCGACTCATATCGTTTGTCCGTTCGGGGTGGGCCATTGCATTTAATGCAGTTTGCCCATAGATAAATAATATAGTTGAAATATCTTGTTTTACTCTGTGGCAAAAATGATTTTTTCTGTGACAGGCAAAATATTAACATTTTATCTCTGTTGACATGTATCAAAAAGTTCTTTTTTATGAAATTACTTTGTTCGTTTCTTGTGTTGAAGAACAAAGAAGAAACAAGTAACTTAAAAATAAACAAAACTTTTAGTAATAAAAGTAAGAGTAACTAAAAAGTATTGGTGCTACTATAGTATGCGGTCTACAGTCGGGTTTCTACTATAGCTTGCGGTCTACCGAGGGATGCGGTGTAAGTATAAGCTGAGATGATAAAGATATTAACTTGTAAAATTACAATAATGATTCTTCTTATTTATGCGTATTATTAACTTTGTAAAGAAGGATTTTGTTGCTGCTAATCACCATAATCTTTTCTCAGAAGGCTTTGAACACAATAATGAAAGGCTCCAGTAGGTACTAATAAACATTACAATAAAATATAATCTTTATTATAATGCAAATTACACCGTAATCTTTTCCAGGATATACGAAATCCTTCGATTAGAGGTAGGTAGATCAAACCCACGGGGTAAACCGTATAAGTACTATAATATAATGGTACCAAACTATTGTTATAAACGGTTTAAACATGCTTATTAATAACTCTTACTTATTTGCCTTGACACCTCGCATTTCTCCAATAGAATAGTTTTACTACTTTTTATAAAAGTTGTCACGATGAAGACATGAACGGTAGGTAAGTTAGTCAGACTGACCTTTTGAAAAACCCTCGTCCGTCATATTATGCGTTTTAAACTCTTTACAAGGTAGCACTCAACTTTATCAATTTCAGTTTAAAACTAAGCTGATTGGGGAACTACTTATTACAATATATAAGATGAACATAAATAATACCTAGGAATTTTTCATTAAAGACGATTAAAATGTAATATACCCGTGATACCTACCTTAATCGCGTTGTTTCCGCCGGTTCACCGTGGCCGGTGACGTCGAACCAATAGAAGGACGTTCAAGAGCCTCCTAAGATATTTGAATTTTATAGCATTTTCAAAACGTCGTAATTAGCGTACGGGTTAAAAATATTTGTTTTTTTCGCATGCAAGCGTTTTAAGATCATGTTACCTTATGTTTTTTAATATCATTTTAATATTTAAAAATTTTTGCAAGTTCCCTATTTAAGTGGTAAAAATTTCATTCGGACAGCTGTGTCCACAGGTTTTAAATTTGATCGATTTTTAGAGTATTGATTTTGATGCTTATTATACAATTCTGTATGCTTATTTTATATTTCTATTTAATTCCCTTTCCTAATATTTTTTCCCGATTAGAACCAACTAAGAGATACTGAAACCACGAGAGAAGATAAGTATAACATAAGATAATTTAGATATTTTTTTTGTATTATAAAAAGGCACCCTGAGATTTTTTCTTAATTTTTTTGTATGATTTGCGACAATTGGATAATTGATTAAATAATTAATTGGAGTAATCAAATAAAGATTAATTGATATTAAAGTAATAAAAAGTAAATCATAACAGTATATTGAGTATTTTTGAAGTTATTATCAAAAGAAAATGAAAATTACGATAATTTTAAAAATTCTGATTTTTTTTAAATCATATCTTTTTCTCAAATATGAATTCTAAACCGGTTAAAATTGTTGAAATCATTACTTATGCTATTATAAAGAAACTATTGTAAGGATATTGTAAGGATATAAAGTTGTTTAACTCTATTTATTTATCTAGGTTTTACAGCGCTCCAAACTTGACCAGATTCTCGAATGCTCATAGGGATACAATAAGAACAAAACGTTAGGCTTACTTTTCTATCTATATATTTTTTATTCATATAATTGATTATGATTTTAACATTTCTATGCTATTACTAATATACACGGCGGTGCAAAAAAATCGATCCACTAAAATTTGGTAATTTTTGATGTTGATGAAATATGTATTAACATTAGATTAAATAACATTTAAAAAATTACAATTTTACTCTTCTGACTTTAATTTTGGCAAACTCATCAATCAGATTGGTGTAGTCTAAAATAGCAGCTGGTTAGGACTCTATTGAAATGAGTATGCTAATTTTTTTAGTTTTGAAATTTGAAAAATAGGTTTTTTTATTGAAATGAGTGTTAATAAAATTCTTAGTGATACAATTACATTTGGGTATAAAGAAAATAGGATATTTTGGCACAAAAAGTTCAAAACCTCCAAAGATTTCATGGAATATGGGATCGTATATTAGGAAATATCACACAATATTCTTCTAGATTCTAGAGGATCATTTGCCTCTATATCAGATGCTTTAGAGCTCTATATAGAGGCATACTTAGCTGCTACGTGTTCTCGGTCTTACTTTATGGTGTCGAGTCCTGGACTGTGAATAAAATCGATCTAAATCGTCTTGAGGCTTTCGAAATGTGGTGCTATAGAAGAATTTTAAAAGTTTCCTGGGTGGAGAAGATTCGAAACTCCACAATACTAGAACGTCTCAGCAAAACTACTGAGATCATAAAAAGCATCAAGCAGAGAAAGCTGGAGTATTTCGGACATATAATGAGAGGTCCCAAATATAGGTTGCTACAAAATATCATGCAAGGAAAAATAGCAGGCAAACGCAGTCCAGGACGAAGAAGAACCTCATGGTTGAAGAACTTGCGAGATTGGTATAGTGTTGATACAAGCATGCTATTTAGGGTGGCAGTGAATAAAATTAAGATAGCTATGATGGTAACCAACGTTCTGAAAGGACATGGTACATGAAGAAGAAAGGTCTATGCCAATAAGCCTACAACCACCCGTGCATTCAAGGAGGAAATTCAACGCTACATCAACGAAATTGAGCCACATATATGCAAAATGGTAATGGAAACTTTCGACAATAGAGTGCATATGTGCCAGCAAAGCCGTGAATGCCATTTGACCTTATATCAAGAATAAGGCGTGGTATTTACGTTGTGATGGGGTTAGCTAATCAGGAACACCATATTTCCCATCAATATTTTATTGGTTGTTAAATACAGTTGTGTAGTATGGACCGTACTCAACTGATGACAGCACTCACCACATATTACGCCAGGAGGCATATATCAGGCAACCCCAAATCTAACTGAATCTCCTAATATATTCATGTCCTCTTTTATTCATTTTTGATTTACATGTTTACTCTGATTGGAGTACGAAGCGAACCATTCTCGTTGGAACTTTACCGCGCTGAGCAGATGGGACGTGAATTATAAATTGTAAAATTCCCTCATCTTCTTTATTCTTAGCTTGCAAATTTTAGAAGCCTCGGAGGTGTAACCAGAGAAGGTTCCCATTGTTTTCAATCTGGTGGGATGTAGAGTAATATTTTTAGTATTATTTTATGTGATATTAAATTGAAAACTTAGTCTTTTGAATATCGTAATTATTAATTATTTCGTATTTTAAACGATTTTAGAATTAAAAAGAGTCTAAGTTTTCACTCTAATGGCATATAAAACAACATAATGCTATTCTACATTCCACCAGAATGAAAACAATGGGAACCTTCTCTGGTTACACCTCCGAGGCTTCTACAATTTGCAAGCCATACGGATGCTGAGACTAAGGAAGATGAGGGAATTCTGCAATTTACAATTCACGTCCCATCTGCTCAGCGCGGTAAAGTTCCAACGAGAATGGTTCCCTTCATACTCCACACAGAGTAAATGAAAATCAAAAATGAATAACCATTTTCAATTTCGTTGCAAAACGAAAATACAGCCGAACCATATTCTAGTCCAATCAGAGAGTGCTGCAAGCACCTCTACCGGTTTCGAAACTTATTAGTCTCTCATCAGGAGGCACATATGCTGCTCTCCCTGATCCAACCAAAACAAACCCCAGAGTGCAGTCCCGGATTGCAACGAACGAAATGGCATAGATGCCCTAGCGGCAACTGCTACCAAAAAGTGTAAGTTTTCACTCTAATGACATATAAAACAACATAATGCTATTCTACATCCCACCAGAATGAAAACAATGGGTTCGGCTGTATTTTCGTTTTGCAACGAAATTGAAAATGGTTATTCATTTTTGATTTTAGAATTATCTATAAGTATTGTTAAGATGCTTTACACTTTATTTATTTACATTACCCTGTATGTTTGGCTTGTCACATTGAAATAATTCAGTGATAGTTACTCCACATTTAAAGAATTTCTTATTACACAAGCCAGCCACTTCAAGAACTCTCTTGTGTATATTGAACATGTCAACATGTCTTGCTTCTTTTCTAATTCTTCTATTTCTGAACATCTTAAAAACAGGTTTACTACCTTAAATGTAATTATTAGATATGAGATTAAAATTATTTCAAAAACGGTATTTAATAAAAAGCTAAATTTGGTCATATCCGTTAGGCACTAAAATAAAACAGAAAAGTAGTAGGAAAAAGTTAGTAGTGAAAGCAGTAAAAAAGTCGATATCATTCTACTTCAAGTCTAACAAATGCGTGAGACAAAACAAAGTCTACAATATTGTCACGCTCGATCAAAGCGATAAAAGGGAAACATATGGAGAAGTTAAACGCATCGAGATGGGCAAAGGCAGACATACGGTTCATGTTCTCCCCTATTATTTAAACAGCCACTTCCTCTTTATTATTAGCCACGCATGTTGGACTCTTCGAAACTCATATGCCACTGACGAATGCACTTAAAATGATAAACTACGACTTCTGAAATACTAAATAGCCTCTTAGATATGAATCGTCTTAGATTTAAGGCATGCCATAAACAGAAAGGGCTATTTATAACGAAGAATCAACAGATCTTGTAGCGCCTTTGAGGAATGTGCAAATAAATTTAGAACAGTTAACGCATTCCAACATATATCTTAAAGTTATGTATGTCTTTTTATCACTTGTTAAGCAATGCATATTTACGAGGTGAACATAAATTATCAATTTTGTAAAGGCTATAATATATTAAAATATTAAAATACAAGTTTATTTTACACATTCTAAAAAAGGTCAACTTCTTTTTTAATCTTTATTCTCAAAAGCTGGCTTATAATTAATTATTCATATGAGAGAGTTGCCCTTAAGGCTTTTACAAAAAACCAAAAAGAAACGAACAAGTTCGAAACAAAGTATTTTATGGCTTTTCGAAATATTGGCCTTTAAGATCTACACATTTTTGCTTACGCAATGACCAAAAGCTTAGAAGACTACAACAAAAGAAACCAATAGAATGGATTGCCTTTGCATGGAGCTAGAGGAAAACATAACTTGCAAAGTTCTCATAAGAGAGGACCAGCGGACAATCTTACACCGGCAATGATAAAGGAAGAACTGCTAGAACAAGGCGTAGAGACCATAAGAATTACAAACGTGATATCAAGAAAACAGGACAAAAAACCTCTGCCAATATTCATCACTAAGGTGAATAAAGTAAACAGGGACAAGCTAATCAAGGTACAATACTTCTGCCATATGAAAGGTACAATAGAGGACTGAAGAAGAACTGGAGGCTCAGTAGAGTGCTACATCTGCCTGCAGTGCAAAGTGCAAAGTACCGAAATGCACAAAATCTTGAAAAGAAAGACCATTTTAGCCACGAATGCCAGATGGAGAAATAAATAAAAGCAAAGTACGTTAATTGTAACGGAGAGCATCCAGCCATCTACAGAACATGCTCTAGACTCAAGGGAATCAACTTGGGGAAGACAGATCCCAACCAGAGAACAGCCAAGCCAACCTACGTCCAGGCCTCCAAGGAAACCCACTGCTACCACCATCGCTTATCCAGGTAATGTAAACACTAATAATCCCAGAAGATATACCAGAAGCTAGACAGGCAGGATTCCTCGCCTTCATGAAGGCCACCATGCAAGCTTTCATGTCAGAAGCCTTCACGATGTTTCCACCAACGAGGTTGGGATTTTGGGATCATTAAAAATAGGCGGAAGGACAAACAGCCTAGACGAAATAATAAACAGGATGGAAATGCATATAGTTGTAATTCAAGAAACAAAACTCAATAAGGACATAAATATAAAGTTCTCTGGCTACTACATGTAAAGAAAGCTATAAAATACACACAATAGCCGACACCAGCTGGACTCAACACCATACCATGAAAGTAGCTTAAATATGTCCAAATGAGACAAACCACAATAAGGATGACGTTAACATACGTCACAACCAGAGATCCCCTATTCGATGAAGATCTGGAGGCATTCCTCAATACCGAAGAGCCAACAATCATAATTGGTGACCTTAATGCCAGATCCACTAACTGGAATGACAGAGCTACTAACAGAAACGGAAGAAAAAACCACTCAGCTATCCCGAAAACAGAGAAGGAGCAAGAGTGATCGGGACAATAGAACCAACGCAATTCCCTGAAGGCAACAATTTACTCATTTACCTAGACTCAAGACATAAATGCAGTCGCTGAAAAATGGAGCAGGATACGATAATCCCATCCTACTTGAGATTTGCAAATGAGAAGAAGACGAGTCCTAGACTTTAAAAACACCATAACAGAAGTCATAAACAATAGCACTACCGAATAGGAACGAACCCGTAACAGAGGTAGATTCGGAGATATCAGCCAAGAGCTGAGGGAACTAATTAGGAAGAAGAATAGGGCAAATAAAATAGCCAAAAGAACAAGAGCCGAAGGAGGCAAGAAAAGAGCAAACAGAAACGAGCTCCAAAAATATCTTTTTCTGTAGAAGGACACGTATTCAGAACAAAGCGTCTCGGGAACCCGAAAGGCTTTGTGTAATACAATAATGGCTTCGTATTCTTCTTCGAGTGCCTTCCCGTATCGAATATCGGCAACAATTTTGGCAAATATTCTCCATTTTGGGTATTTCTCAGCAAATCGTTCAAGCAGAAGCATGTCCAATCTCGTATGTATGTAAGACAGGAGCAATGTCTTCGTCCTGGTCCATGTTTTCTCCAAATATTCCCCTTGAGTGGCACTTCACAAAATTATATCTTAGTTGTGACCTATCTCATAAGAGGCTTCGCATTTTTAAAAAGTTCGCCTTTGCCATTTCAATTAGGGCTCGGATTCTCATAGTCCTGTCGCCAGGGGGGGTACAACGGCCTCGTTAATTCAGATGGACTTACCCAAATTTTTTTTATGTATTTTGACCCATAGAACACGAATTTTTTGGGTAACAGTTGATCCGGATGTCGATAAGATTGTTATAGACCAAGAACTTGAGGAATCAAATAACAGCGATTTTTGGCAAAACAAAACAATATTTTGTATTTTTTGGGTCATTTTAAGCAAAAAATATTTCTACAAGTTTTTTAGTAGGATGCACATGCACAGTTTTCGAGATAAACGCGGTTGAACTTTCAAAAAATCGAAAAACTGCAATTTTTAAACCCGAATAACTTTTGATTAAAAAATAAAATAGCAATTCTGCTTAGCGCCTTTGAAAGTTCAAGTCAAATTATGTCGGTTTTGATTATTTGCATTGCTAAAAATTTATTGTGTTATTGCTAAACAAAGCTACAAACAACTAGTGCGTGAGTGATGTTTCTATGATTTCTCATTTAAAATCGAACGAGTAGGTAGAATAGGTACTAGTGCAATCAAGACTATTTCTACGTTACATGCGTTAAAACGCATGTAAAAGCACGGGAAACCCTACGTGTTTATAGCTTTGTTAAACAATAAAAAAATAAATTTTTACCAATGCAAATAATCAAAACCGATATAATTTGACTTAAACTTTCAAATGCGGTAAGCAGACTTGCTATTTTATTTTTTAATCAAAAGTTATTCGGGTTCAAAAATTGCAATTTTTCGATTTTTTTAAAGTTCAACCGCGTTTATCTCGAAAACTGTGCATCCTACGAAAAAACTTGTAGAAATATTTTTTACTTAAAATGGCCCAAAAAATACAAAATATTGTTTTGTTTTGCCAAAAATCGCTGTTATTTGATTCCTCAAGTTCTTGGTCTATAACAATCTTATCGACATCCGGATCAACTGTTACCCAAAAAATTCGTGTTCTACGGGTCAAAATACATAAAAAAAACTTGAGTAAGTCCATCTGAATTAACGAGGCCGTTGTACCCCCCCTGGCGACAGGACTATCAGTCAAGATGCAGATTTTCACTGATCCAGCTGCCCAGGTATTTAAACTTAAGTTACCTCTGTACCATATACATTTATGTGCATTGGTTTATTTGGATTCCGGTTTACCACTTACATCTTCGCTTTGCAGTTTTAATTTTTAGAACGAATAGATCTCCTTCTTGTAATAAAACCATATGAGAGACATAAAGTTACACCATTTTATGGAAGGTTAAATTTATGTTTGAACGCAGCTTATTTTACAAATTATCATTCTAAAACAATACAGTTCATACATTATACTAATGAATGTAAGGAAACATCATGAATCCATATGGTTCTTGTATACGTCTCTTTAAATACCAACGTGATCTACTTGGCTAACTTGAGCAAAAATTACTGGCCGTTAATTGTCCGTCCCAGATGAAACAAGAGTTAACAACTTGTTTAATCAATTCCAACTCACAAAATGAATCTTTCGTTCTAGTATCGATAACTGTTTTTCTGTTCTATTTTAATGACCAATAACATTTTACGGTTAAGTGCATTTCAACACCCAGTATCTCTTGCATGCACTAATTAAAAATCTTCATGATAACCATCCCGTGAAAAGAGAACCTATGATCTCAATGGGTGTGTAGGTTAACCTTCACTTAGGTAAAGGAATGGAATAATTGCACCCATATAGCAAAAGATGATATTTTTAGCTAATTTAATATTCAAGTAAATCAAACATTAAGAACAAACATATTTTGTTCCTTAACTGCACAAACATCTTCACCGATGCCTGTAAATCTAATGATGGGATTGGTTGTGCATTTGTTACTCCAACGTCTAGTTTCCAATTTAAACTACCGTTTAGTTCAAGTGTTTTCATAGCTGAACTACTTGCTCTCTACCGCATCCTAAAACATACAAACCGTTCAATATTTAAAATCTACTGTTTCTCACCGACTCGCTCAGCTCTCTTCTTGTAATGCAGCATCTCAATCACATCCATCCTTTAGAGAAGCGAATAAAAACTGACCTAAAAATTGCCCAAGAGAACAACATAACTCCTAAATTTATATGGATCCCATCGCATATAGGTGGCAATGAAGAAGCAGGCAGAAGTGTTTGCGATGCACCACCAACAAGTATGGAACCTGAATTAGTGCATGAGAGTGTATCTAAAGATCTTAAAACGTTTTTTAAACAAAAATAATTGGTCAGGGGCAGCGCGAATGGATTTTGTCTCAATCTAAACTAAGATCACTAAAACTAGATACACAACAGTGCAAAACTACTAACAGTACACGGTTTATTCAAAGATTCTAACGTGCCGACGTATAAGATACACTATGATCACACACATATACCTGCTTTCGGGAGGTGAACGCTCCTTGTGAGAGCTTTGTGCTACGCCTCTTACCGTCATCCATTTGTTAATTGAATGTCCAAAATACCAAAGAGAATGTATGAGAATGTATGTAAGAATGTCCAATTTTACTGTAGCTGTATTAAGAGAAAGCTGTCCAGTAAAAAACCTTATTAAATTATTATTATTTACTAAAGACCTAAGGTCATTCAATATTTTTTATCAAATTTCAACTTATTGTTAAGTGAATAACGCCGCTAATAGCCTGTTGTAATGCGGCAACTTTGCTTTAAAAAATATTTTATCTACTTTATCTCATATTATGTACAAGTTTTTACTTTGTGAAAACTGTCATTATAGATAGCAGTGCGTGAAGGATTTAAAGTGTGAGTGAAGTAACAATGTATTTTAAATGGGATTTACTTTTTCGCACTGTTTTTTGGCACACTTTCATATAATCAAATATCCTTAACTTTCGCGTTGTCATGGTGATGACATGTGAGCAATAAATTACAAGAACGTTTTGACAGTGTTGTGGTTTGATAGAAGTTAGAATTTTTAAATGTCAAAATTCTAAAAATTATAGAATAGAAATGAATTCCAGATACGAAGAGTTACAGTTTTTTTATGTGTTTATCGTAGATAAAATATTAATTATTTATATGGGAAATAAGCCACAATTAAAATGAAAAAAATAATTTTATTAACGTTTCGACGCCCAAATCGGGTGCCGTTGTCAAAATACAAAATGTTACTAAAATAAACTAAAGTGTTGTTGCTAAGCAAAAAAATTCTTCTAATAATTTATTTAATCTCACTCATTTATATTGGCAATTCAGACATATAATATACATTTTAAAGTAGAAGACTTTAAAATGATATTGCCAATATTTATGAGTTGCGTTCCTGGGACGACTTACTGAAAGATAGTTCATTCGATTACATGAAATTAACCCCAACTCAAGAATATCCGTCATAAAAAATTATAGCATGTGATATGTCTTTAAAAAGACAACCAAATGCAACGACAGTAAAATTCTCGCGTTAGAGACTTCATAGTAAATCACAAGGGAAAACCAGGAAAAACCCTGTGATACTATCCCGACATCGTAAGTATTTGGTCTTACATTAATTTACTCTCAAAAAATAATACCAAATTCTGACTTGTAACATGTTTAAATTATAAATAATATTAATAATACTAGATATATAAGTAATACTAAAATATAAAATATGTACTAGCTCCATATTATTGACTTACTAATCTTGGTATTTTCTTTCTATTGACTTCCTCTTTCAGTATGGGTAACCACATCCTACTGCATTCTACCGAGGAATTTGCGACACAATTGGTTTCATTTAGCATAATTAGAGCCGCTTCTTTGATTTTTCTCTTTTTACTATCTGATTCTTTCAGGACTATACTTGAATCTCTCCACTGAACTCTATGTTCATTATCCCATGCGTGTTGACATATTTGAGATCTCTCAAATTCTCTATTTTTAATATAAGATTGATGTTCACTTATTCTAACGTCTAATGGTCTTGATGTCTCACCTAAATAAAATTGTTCGCATTCACAAGGTATTTTATAAATGCAATTCTTTGTTCTTTCTTGATCATTGTTAGGTTTAGTTTTAGATAGAATAGATCTCAATGTGTTTGCTGTTTTGAATGTTGTTGAAATGTTGAATTTATTTCCTATTGTTTTAAGTTTCTCGGATAGTCCTTTTATATATGGTATTGATATTTTCCTCGTATTATTTCTGGTGAATGTTGTAGGATCCCGTTCTAAGTTGTTCTGTTCCATTCGATCCAATCTTGACAATTCCTTATTTATAAACGATAAAGGATAATCATTTTTTAATAAAACAGATGTTAACAATTGTTTTTCTGCTAAAAAGGAATTTTCGTTAGAACAAGTAATTTTGGCTCTATCATATAAGGATTTAATGATTCCCTTTTTAACGTTGATGTTGTGATTTGACTTGTAATTGAGATATCTGTTGGTGTGTGTTGGTTTTCTATACACTTGAGTCTCATATCCAATATCCTTCTTTGAGATCAAAACATCGAGGAAAGGTAGGTTGTTATTGTATTCCTTTTCCATTGTAAATTTTATTGTCTCTTCTTGATCGTTTATAATATTCAGGAACGTATCCAACAATTCTGATCTATGAGGCCATATTGAAAACACATCATCTACATATCTCCACCATACTGTGGGTTTTAAATTTTGTTTAGAAATAATATTAGTTTCGAAATCCTCCATAAATATATTAGCCAATAATGGAGATAAAGAAGAGCCCATTGCTAGACCAAAATTTTGTTTATAGAATTCATTGTTTAGTTGAAAATAGGTATTATGGGTACATAATGTCAATAACTCCATTATAGCTGATACATTTAGTCTTGTCCTAGTTGCCAATGTATTATCATTCTCTAATTTCGTTTTGATTATGTTTAAAGTTTTATCTAATGGTAATTATCTTGAGTTGGGGTTAATTTCATGTAATCGAATGAACTATCTTTCAGTAAGTCGTCCCAGGAACGCAACTCGTAAATATTGGCAATATCATTTTAAAGTCTTCTACTTTAAAATGTATAATATATGTCTGAATTGCCAATATAAATGAGTGAGATTAAATAAATTATTAGAAGAATTTTTTTTTGCTTAGCAACAACACTTTAGTTTATTTTAGTAATATTTTGTATTTTGACAACGGCACCCGATTTGGGCGTCGAAACGTTAATAATTTTAGTAAGTTTTGACATAAACAGTTTATTTACAAATGTACCATTAGATAAAACTTTAAACATAATCAAAACGAAATTAGAGAATGATAATACATTGGCAACTAGGACAAGACTAAATGTATCAGCTATAATGGAGTTATTGACATTATGTACCCATAATACCTATTTTCAACTAAACAATGAATTCTATAAACAAAATTTTGGTCTAGCAATGGGCTCTTCTTTATCTCCATTATTGGCTAATATATTTATGGAGGATTTCGAAACTAATATTATTTCTAAACAAAATTTAAAACCCACAGTATGGTGGAGATATGTAGATGATGTGTTTTCAATATGGCCTCATAGATCAGAATTGTTGGATACGTTCCTGAATATTATAAACGATCAAGAAGAGACAATAAAATTTACAATGGAAAAGGAATACAATAACAGCCTACCTTTCCTCGATGTTTTGATTTCAAAGAAGGATATTGGATATGAGACTCAAGTGTATAGAAAACCAACACACACCAACAGATATCTCAATTACAAGTCAAATCACAACATCAACGTTAAAAAGGGAATCATTAAATCCTTATATGATAGAGCCAAAATTACTTGTTCTAACGAAAATTCCTTTTTAGCAGAAAAACAATTGTTAACATCTGTTTTATTAAAAAATGATTATCCTTTATCGTTTATAAATAAGGAATTGTCAAGATTGGATCGAATGGAACAGAACAACTTAGAACGGGATCCTACAACATTCACCAGAAATAATACGAGGAAAATATCAATACCATATATAAAAGGACTATCCGAGAAACTTAAAACAATAGGAAATAAATTCAACATTTCAACAACATTCAAAACAGCAAACACATTGAGATCTATTCTATCTAAAACTAAACCTAACAATGATCAAGAAAGAACAAAGAATTGCATTTATAAAATACCTTGTGAATGCGAACAATTTTATTTAGGTGAGACATCAAGACCATTAGACGTTAGAATAAGTGAACATCAATCTTATATTAAAAATAGAGAATTTGAGAGATCTCAAATATGTCAACACGCATGGGATAATGAACATAGAGTTCAGTGGAGAGATTCAAGTATAGTCCTGAAAGAATCAGATAGTAAAAAGAGAAAAATCAAAGAAGCGGCTCTAATTATGCTAAATGAAACCAATTGTGTCGCAAATTCCTCGGTAGAATGCAGTAGGATGTGGTTACCCATACTGAAAGAGGAAGTCAATAGAAAGAAAATACCAAGATTAGTAAGTCAATAATATGGAGCTAGTACATATTTTATATTTTAGTATTACTTATATATCTAGTATTATTAATATTATTTATAATTTAAACATGTTACAAGTCAGAATTTGGTATTATTTTTTGAGAGTAAATTAATGTAAGACCAAATACTTACGATGTCGGGATAGTATCACAGGGTTTTTCCTGGTTTTCCCTTGTGATTTACTATGAAGTCTCTAACGCGAGAATTTTACTGTCGTTGCATTTGGTTGTCTTTTTAAAGACATATCACATGCTATAATTTTTTATGACGGATATTCTTGAGTTGGGGTTAATTTCATGTAATCGAATGAACTATCTTTCAGTAAGTCGTCCCAGGAACGCAACTCATAAATATTGGCAATATCATTTTAAAGTCTTCTACTTTAAAATGTATATTATATGTCTGAATTGCCAATATAAATGAGTGAGATTAAATAAATTATTAGAAGAATTTTTTTGCTTAGCAACAACACTTTAGTTTATTTTAGTAACATTTTGTATTTTGACAACGGCACCCGATTTGGGCGTCGAAACGTTAATAAAATTATTTTTTTCATTTTAATTGTGGCTTATTTCCCATATAAATAATTAATCATAAAAATGCCACAAGGAAATAGCTTCAGAACAACATTAAGAAAGTAGATAAAATATTGTATAAAACTGTGCGTGAAGTACTTTTTGCGAACTTACGCGATGTCTAAACATCGCGTGCGTTCGCAAAAAGCATACTTCAAGAACTGTTTTATCAATAACTATTGTTGTTCGTGTTACTTGCTTAGTCTCATTTTTTTAATAAGTGCATAAAAATGATAAAAAATTAGTATATGGTAGATGAAAGGTGTCTAGTGGCAGCAAAACATATAAGTTTTTGCCTCTGTTACACTTATTATTACAAAATGATCTAAACAACTTAGTAATGGACCTAAGGCTGCCCAGTGCCCATAGCGATATCCAAATTACTGAAATCACATTTCGAGGGGAAACTTCACCCATTGTGTTAACTATCTTTCAAAAGAAAAGACATATTTCTACATATTTTTCTGTGAAAAAAGAAAGATGATGGTTAAAGGTTTTTACAGATAGTTCTCCAATAAACCTTAAGGATATTATACTTCATCGCGAAAACGAGCTTTAATAACAAACTAATAAAAATTACAGCAACCAAAAGCAATCGTAGTCTCAGCGAAAAAACTATATTCAACTGAACAAACGCGTCACTTCTCTATGGAAGACTATTCGGGAACTAAAGGGATCTCAATACTATGTATACCAACCATAAGAGAAGAAGAGCGTGGATAAAGCATTTGAAAACCATTTAAAATGTATTTACTCCCCACGATGCAATTGGTCACAAGAAGAAAAATTAAACCCGGAAGACAAAGAGAAATATTAGCTTGACATGTTGGAAAAAGTATAAAAAAATAATTTAAAATATAATCTGATCAACCCCAAAAAGGACTAAAAAAAAGCTGCTACGTCATGGGCCAACTCAGGGAAGTCCTGGAGAGATGTCCTTTGCTCTGACACAGATCCGATCACTGCATCAGAAATCAAAACTTCTGCAAAATAACAGTCATAAAAATGAGAAATGGTCTCTATAAGTAAATATTTAGAAACCGTAGATATAGTCCCCATTTTTTCTGATCTTTCTGATCTGAAAGAGGTTTATTAAATCTTAAGATTGCGGCTTTAATTTTGAATAGTTTGTCGAGATATTTGGCACACATATGTATTCGTAATACAGTAAAAAATGGCGGTACAGAGCCGAATTTGAGGAATATGTTAGTATGTGAAAATTACTCTATAATTAAATAAAATAATAAAAAACGAGCCTGTACTGCCATTAAGAAGAATAAAAAAATACACTTTCTTCTAATAAACTTTTTTATCCCATGCCTAGATTTTGTGTCACATTGGAACTACTAATTTTTTTTATTTCTAACAAGAAATCGAACATATTATAACTAATAACTAATTAGACAACATAGATAAATAGTCACTGTTATTTTGACAAACCTGAGTCAGATTTCTAAGTGTAATGCTGGCCACTCACTTACGGATATCGAAGAGGCCATGGCATGCAGGCCAAGACTGAAGGCCGTTATTTGAGTAGTTAAGTTAATGAACTGCAGTTGTTGAGACGCCACACACATGCAGTTTTGTGATCGAGCGTGCCAACGCCTTTACGAAAACTGCGTGTATGTGGTGATTTAGTCTTCAATTAACCGCCTGTTAGTCGCTCGGCCTCTTCGATATCCGTAAGTGAGTGGCCAGCATTATAGCACGATTCTCTTATCTGTTCTGTTATCTGTATCGATATCTGTTTAGTGCAGTAGTATATTATTTTAAGAATTCGTTAGTGTTGATTCATAGGAAAGTAGTGTTTATTTAAAATTAATTTATTATGTTTTTGTTTAATATGTATAACTAAGTTGTTGGACTATTTGAAAAAATAGATTATTATTAATTGTGAGTTTTGTAGGTTAGTATATTTTCCGTAAAAATATTTCGAATTATAATGCGAGTATATAAAGTTTTAGGAGGATTTTTATTCTAGAAATATCATCACTAATTTCAAATTTAAAATTTTCTTACGCTTTTAATAAAATTTTCACCTCTTTTGGTTTATTTCTATAAATAGTTATTTTCTAATAAAAAAAATTGTTGTCTATTACTTCCTTTTAGCGCACCTATGAGTATATTGTCACAATTAGTGATATTAGATAATGTCAAACATTGCCATTGTTGCCAAAGTTTCGCAGAACTTTAGAAAAAGGGTATGATACTATCTCCCGAAGTTATATTGATGACGCGCTACTGTTGCCTCTTAAATCATTCCCTTTTTGTCAGCCCTCAAGGAACATTTATTCTTATGCCTGAATCTCCATTTTAAAACCCATTGACTGACTAACGACAATGACATTATCATTACTTGTACAACTTCCAATCCTACGCGCTTAAATTATTCCGCAAGTGCAGTTTTCCTACACAGCCAATAGATTATATTCAATTTTTTATTCGCTTGCCTGCCCACATGTTTCCGCTCCTATCTCGCGAACGAAGGAGGTAAAGAAACTTTGAAGGAGTGAAAAGTGAAAGCTCTCTTTATTATTGTTAATACGGCGACTATTAATAAGATTCGTAGTACTGAGATTGGCCAGATAGACGATAATACAAAGAGTCATTATGTGCTCTTAGAATGAAAGTTCGTAACACCTCGCTGCAAGATCAGATTAAAGATGACTGAATGTATATTTGACTTGATCGATGACTTTGTTACATAAAGATGACTTAAAACAATTGAGAAACTGAAAGAACATAATATGTGTTTATGATGTAATATCGTCAATAAACTAATTTAATTTACGTTTAAAACGATATTATACCAAAATTAGTAATAAATGTTTAAAGAACTATGAAAACAATCTCTATCAAATTAACAGCTTTTTTAAAATGAAAAAACACAGAAGATGGACCTGGGAAGGTCCTGATGGAAAAACAAGGAACGAAATCGACTATTTCATAACAAACAAAAAAGAATTATTTAAAGACGTAAATGTGTTAAACCAGTTCAGTACAAGCAGTGATCACAGGTTAGTAAGAGCTAAAATAACGATATCGATCGAAAAGGAAAGACTCAAAATGATAAATAAGAAACACCCAAAGAAATGGGCAAAACCAACTAATATTCAGGAGTTCGAACAATATATTAATGATACATTGAAAGATACAACAACAACAGACATTAATATATTGAATAAACAAATAATCACCACAATACAACAGGCTCAAACTAAATATTGTCCAACAAACCAAAAAGATGAAAAACTAAGTCAACCTACTAAAACCCTTATAGAACTAAGACGACAGATGAAAGGAGATACCAGTTCCAGCAAAGAAGCGCTACATCAACTAAATAAGACGATCACAAAGTCAATAAGAAAAGACATAAGAAACTACAATGTAGAAAAAACAAAACAAGCAATAGAGCAAAAGAAGAACATGAAAGTTTTGAAGAAAAGCGTACAAAAAGGAAAAATACCAATCAACAAACTAAGAAACAGAACTGGAAAAGAAACTACAAACACAGATGAAATATTAACAATAGTCGAAGAGTTCTACACAGAGTTATACAAATCAAGAAAAAAAGATGACAATACGCAACCTCCAATTACAGTAAAAACTGGGGTATTAAATCAAGGATCAGATTTAATGCCCGATATAACAAAATCAGAAATCAAAGAGGCTCTGAAGAAAATGAAAAATAATCGAACCCCAGGCGAAGATGGAATAGTATCAGAAGCACTAAAAATTGGAGGAAATATACTACTTGAAAAAATTACACTACTTTTCAATACCTGCCTTCACAACGCCAATATTCCAACAGACTGGAACAACGCTACTATGATTCTATTACACAAAGCATGAGACAAAGCCAATTTAGAGAATTACAGACCGATTAGCCTCCTCAGCCATTTACATAAGTTATTTACACGAATAATAGTTAAGAGAATGGAAAGAAAGTTAGAGACTTATCAACCAAGAGAACAGGCAGGATTCCGAAAAAGTTACGGAACAAATGACCATCTACAAAGTATAAAAACCCTAATAGAGAAAAAAGTGGAATACAATAAACCTATAGTTCTAGTTTTTATCGATTTTCATAAAACCTTTGCCACAGTTGAGCTTAGCAAAATATTACAGGCGCTTAAAAAATGCAGGCTAGATTATAGGTATACAAAATTATTACACAAAATATACTTACAGGCAACAACCACTGTCAAGTTACATACTAACAGGAATCGCATAAAAATAGAACGGGGGGTTAGAAAAGGAGACCCAATGTCACCTAAACTTTTTAATACGGTCTTAGAACATGCTTTTAAGAGTTTGGATTGGATGACAAAGGGAATAAAAATAGATGGAGAATACCTAAACAACTTACGCTTCGCCGATGATATAGTCATAGTAGCTGAGGATCTAGGTATGGCAAGAGAGATGGTACACGAACTCGTTGTGGCTACAGAAAATGTAGGTTTAAATATAAAAATCTCGAAAACAAAAATAATGACAAATTTGGTACCCAACCAGAACATCAGTATTGTTGGGAAGGAAATAGAACTCGTAGATAGATATAAATACCTGGGACATGAAATTACGCTTGGCAGGGATAACCAGACTCATGAACTGAAGAGAAGAATAGATCTTGGGTGGGCGGCATTTGAAAAACTGAGAGAAACTTTTAAAAGTGAGTTGCCCACATGCCTAAAGAGAAAGGTATTTGATCAGTGCGTGATCCCAGTCTTGACGTAGGCATCAGAAACACTTACCTTAACTAAAGCCTCGGCTACCAAACTAAGAGTCACGCAGAGAAGAATGGAGCGGTCAATGTTAGGAATAACTCTGCGAGACAAAATCAGAAAAGAAGAAATCAGGAGAAGAACAAAGGTGACTGACGTCATCGAGAGGATAGCCAGGTTGAAGTGGAGATGGACAGGACACATAGCCCGAATGACAGATGGGAGATGGACGAAGAGGTTATTGGAATGGAGGCCAAGAGAAGACAAGAGAAGCGTCGGTCGACCGCCTACCAGATGGACTGACGACTTAAGAAATAAAAACTGGATGAGAGCGGCGGAGGATAGATGGGTTTGGAAACGAGGGGAGGAGGCCTAAGTTCAGCAGTGGACTTTTGAGGCTGGATGATGAAAGAACTATGTCAAAAATGTAGTGGTCATCACGGAAAAATAAAGTGGCCAGAAGATATGAAACTTTGTCGAAATGTTCTATGGATAAGAAAAATATTAGAAAGAAAGTTACGAAGTATTCAAGCGATGAACCAGTATTTTGTAAAAATATAGTAAAACAATGACGTTTGCAACTAACAGCGCGAGAAAAACGCATCTATCACATAAGGGCGCGTCTATAGTGCACACTAAGTCAGCGCCGAGTCCATGTGCAAATAATGCTTTGTATAAACGAGCCTGTCCAAAGCTCACCTAGGTACTGTTATTAGGATTATTCGCACACTGACTCGGCTTTCTGAGTTGGAAACCAGCGTGCACTATGGACGCGCCCTAAGGCTACGGCTCCACGGGCGGGAAATTGACGCTAGCAGTAGCAGTAAAATGAACTTAAGGTTCCGCGGAATGGAATGGGAATAGCCGAACTGAACCGACTACGCACAAGTCCTGTAATCAGTACAGTTGGGCTATCCCTATTCCGTTCCGCGGAACCTTAAGTTCATTTTACTGCTACTGCTAGCGTCAATTTCCCGCCCGTGGAGCCGTAGCCTAAAGTTAGAGAGCGATTGATTTTGCGATGTTTAGGTGAAATTTATTATTTATTTATTAAGCGCAACAGGCCTTGTAGACCTAGGGTTAAAATGTTTACATTTCTGATTTCAAAAATAATAAATAACTTAATATAACATATTAGTTTTATTTAATTACACTTCAGTCTTTTTATACACTCCTTCACGACCTCCCTCCATCTCCTTCTGTCCAATGCTAGTTCTTTCCATCTCTCAATGTTACTTTTCTTTAAGTCTTCGTACACACTGTCCTTCCATCTTTTCCTTGGCCTGCCTTTCCTTCTCTTTTGTATTGGTCTTCGTGAGAGTACCATTTTTGGCATTCGTTTACTTCCCATTCTCTCGATGTGCCCCAAATATCGTATTCTCTGTGCTTTGATCGTCGTCGTGATCGTTGGCTTTTGATATAGTTCTTCCAATTCTTTATTGATTCTTCTTCTCCACTGACCTTCTATTTTCACACCTCCATATACTGCTCTTTGCATTTTTCTCGCCCATTTTTCTAAAAGGTCTGTTTCTGACTTTTTGAGCACCCATGTTTCGCATGCGTATGTTACTGTAGATCTAGTAACAGTCCTATAAATTCTTATTTTTGTTTTTCTTGATACGTATTTGGATTTCAATAATGTGCGTAATCCTCCATATTTTTTATTTCCTTTAGCTATTCTTGCCTTTATCTCCCTTTCTTCATGACCACTTTCATCTATTTTGGCTCCCAGGTAAATAATTTCTTTGGCTCTTTTGAACGAGTATGTTTTTTCTCCATCTATTTGTACTGTGAGGTTATTCTCTTTTTCTTTTTGGATCTCTCCCATTACCATATACTTTGGCTTTTCTTCATTTATTTTAAGTCCGAATTTTTTGGCTTCTGTTATTATGTTTTTCATTAACTTTTGTAGTTATTTTTTGCTTGTTGCTAATAGCGTCAGATCATCTGCAAATGCCATCTGCATTGGTGGCCGTTTTTAAATATCGTTTCTTGCATGTTTATTCTGCTTTTCCTGATTATTCCTTCCAATGTTAGATTGAATGCAGTTGTTGATAGTGGGTCTCCTTGTCGTAATCCTTCCTTGGTGTCAAACTTTTTCGATGTATACCCTTTCCATGCTATTTCGTTTGTTGTGTTTTCCATCGTCATCTCTACCATCCTCACAATTTTACTTGGTATCCCCAATTCTTTCATCAGTTCGTACATCTGCTATCTGTTTACTGTGTCGTAGGCCTGCTTAAAGTCGATGAACAAAGCATATCGTACTGCTTTATGTTCGTAACAGGTAGTCTGTATTTCTTTTAAGGCAAATATTTGGTCCGTTTAGGTGAAAACAAAACCTAATTGTGTATCAGTAATTAGTTATTAAAATGCAGACGGCTAGAGAAACTTAAATTCTTAGCTATAGTGCTGTAACCTGTCAAAAATCTTGTTTTATTTTCGTTTATTTTAGTAAATTTTATAAAATCACCCAGTACATGACTTTAATTTTTGGAAAATTGACCGTTGACCATTTTTGTTGACCGTGCTAATAAAATATCGGTTATGATTCCTTAAAAGGCTATACCGAAAAATATGTTGCCAGTTGGTAAATTTCTGTACCGTCACGTTTTGTTTCCAAATATTTAAATAAGTCCCATAATTATTTAAAGAAATAATACCCTAACCACCCAGAAGTCAACAAGTAAGGGTATCTTTCTCTTTTAAATATTTTTCTCTAAAAAGAAAGACGGCAGACGATATCAACGCATCAAAAGAGTTATAAGCGTGTTTCGATAGCCCTGTCAAATGATAAGATATTTTTTATATCTTTTCTTTATTTATATTGGTATCGTTTGCTTCTGCGCGTATTTGACTTTGTATTATCTCCATTTAACTAGTCCCAGATTGCGCCCAATTAGTAGCACGTTGTTCCACTGGGAATCCCAATTCGTACCAGGTTTTCCGGTTGGGAATCTAAGTTTATCTCAGTATTGAAGAGTCTCAGGTGATCCTGTTGATAATCTTAAACTCAATATAAATTTGAACATCAGATCAATGACAAGAAACGGATATTGTAAAAATAGATCCTCTTACATTTTAAAATTTGAATTGGAAGAAACAAGAATCTGTTGTTGAATTATAATTATTGTGATTTACCGTTCTATATTGTCATGTGTTGACGTTCGATTAATTTTTGCAATTGTAATTGTACTATTAAACTAGTAAATTTAAAAGCAAAATCTAGTTTTTGTTAATGGATATAATTTTAATTATATTTGTCGAGTCACACACGTTTTGCAATAAAATATTTATGATCTTGAAATTGTTTGAAAATTATTTGTTTGCTACCTTCTCAATATATTTGATAATGGTATTCGGTTTGGAATATTATATTTTATCCAATTATGTAATGAGTAATGTATTAATTATAAACATATTACATAAATATTACAATATTATGCGATCTTAAATGATAAGGTGCCTTTTTCCTATTATAATTTGGCTGTACCACAGTATAAAGAGGGACAGTAAAACCTCTTCCATGTCAGCACTTTGATCTCAAGAAGTAATACCGGCAGTACGCAATGGGTAATTCACCAGTGGTGGATGCGGGTTTTCCCTGTACTAGCGTGTAAAACTCGTACGTTTCTATGCGACTAGCAATGCCAGAGTGGGGCAAAAGCGACTGGGAACATTGCGCAGTCGCCATGCGCGACTAAAGATTTTACTTCCAATTTTTCGGAGAGTGGTTCTACTGCAGAGACATGTTAAGGATAGACTTGGCTAGAGGGATATGCCACTCAATGCATCGAGGTGTAACGCTGACATGGGATTGAGTGGTCTAGCCATCTTTGTCAGTCACATGCGCGGGATCGTTTGGTTAAAAGAGATAGATATACCACCGATCAACTTTTCCATGCTGTTTCCGCGTTACGCTTTTTTGGTGTGTATGCCGAGTCTACGCTTAATATGTCAATGTTCTACTGTCCCTCTTTATACTGTGGCTGTACTGTACGGACGACGACCAATGATTCCGAAATACGTATTTATTATGTGTACGTTTATACGTATAATCGTTATCGTCGTAGTTACTGGTACAGTTTGTTAAAGATACTTCTCCTGCCTCTTCACTCTTCAGGACATGCTTTTTGGAACGTGTGTCAGATGTTAGTACTGGTACGTGTTTGAGGTATTGGATTTACTGATGGTAGCGGTGATGTTGGTAGTGGATGGCTTGGTGCTCTGAGGAGAAAGGTGTAGGCCACAGAAGAAAGGACTTGGAGGAAAGGGTTATTTTCAGATTTTTTATTGTTTTTTTATTTACTGGATCTGGGATCCGAGATGAAAATAATAAAATACTAGTTCACGAAAAGGATGTCAAACAGAGATGGAGAAAGTACTTTGACGGCTTATTAAATGAAGAATTTGACAGGCAGCCTGTGGAGTCAACGGAGACAGTAGCAGCAATGGTCACCAAAATAACAAACAAGGAAGTGGCTCAAGCTCTTCAAAAAATAAAGAAAGGAAAAGCGGTAGGGCCAGATGATATTCCTGGGGAAGTATGGAAAGCATTGGGAGAGACAGGAACAAGGTGGCTAGCAGGTTTATTTAATAGAATTATGCAAGTTGGACAAATGCCAGACGAATGGAGAAGCAGTATACTAGTACCTGTCTATAAAAACAAGGGAGATATACAGCAGTGTACAAACTACAGGGCTATAAAACTGCTTAGCCACACCATGAAAATATGGGAGAGAGTAATTGATAGACGGATACGTGAAGAGACCGACATATCCGAGAATCAATTTGGCTTTATGCAGGGCAGATCAACAACAGACGCAATTTTCATTATAAGGCAGTTGATGGAAAAATACAGGAGTAAAGAAACAAACGCTCATATGGTATTCATTGATCTTGAGAAAGCATATGATAGAGATCCTCGAGAGATTCTGTGGTGGGCACTCAATAAGAAAGGAGTCCCTGGTGCATATGTAAATATTGTGAGGGATATGTATGAGGGAGTAACGACTAGTGTTAGGACAGGTGTGGGAGAGACTGATAAATTTTAGGCTCGGACCAGATAACAGCGAAACTACAGGGTAACATTCCATGGTGCTTAATGTATGCTGATGATGTCGTGTTAGTAGGAAATAGTGAAAGAGACTTGGATGGAGATGCATGCAGTAGAATTAGAGCTGGATGGATGAAGTGGAAGGAAGCGAGTGGTGTGTTGTGTGACAGAAAAGTTCCAATGAAGCTGAAAGGAAAATTCTATAAAACAGCCATAAGACCGGCTATGATGTACGGAACTGAATGTTGGGCAGTGAAAAAGAAAGAGGAACAACGAATGCATGTGGCGGAGATGAGAATGCTTAGATGGATAAGTGGAGTGACAAGAAAGGATAAAATTAAAAATGAGTATATTAGGGGAAGTCTAGGTGTGGCACCAATTGATGCAAAAATGAGAGAGCATAGGTTGAGATGTTTGGTCATGTTCAACGTCGAGACGTTAATCATCCAATACGAAGAGCAGCTGAAGTGCAGATTCCTGGAAGGAGTAGGAGAGGAAGACCAAAGAAGACGTGGGGGGAGGCGATTAGGCAGGACATGTTGGTAAAGGGGATTAATATTGATATGACCCAGGATAGAATTGTGTCGAGAAATGTAATTAGGGAAGCCAACCCCGCATAGGGATAAGGCAAAGAGAATGATGATGATCTGCTGTTGCGCGTTCTCGACAGCTGTTGCTGTTACCTCCCTACGGATAGGTATAATTGTGCAATGGGATAGGCAAACCACAGAAAACCTCCTTACCCATGTGCAAAGCTCGAAGTGAGCTATTTAACTAGTACTCCGGTCAACTTACACATCCGAGGTTACAAAAATTACCATCAAGCTGAAAATTTTCATTATTGTTCAAAATGCCATCATAAATGAAATCTAAAAACTCCTCATAAATCCGACCCGAGCTAAAAAATTTACGCGGGGTCAAAGGTCACCATATATAGTTTTTAGCGATTTTCAGCGAAACGGTAAGTTTTATCATAAAATTAGTTCTAACAAAAAATGTAGATTAGATAATTATCTATAAAAAATGTCTTATTACTTTTTTCCTATGAGCCACCGTTTTTGCTATATAACGATTCAAAAAGTTGTAATCGTCATAATGTGCGCACACGTTTCCAGACCACCTTTGAGGTAGTGTACTTGGCGAGTTTTTTAACGTGTTTTCCCCAGTAGGCCTATTCCACGGATCTGTTATGATTCTGTTTAATGAAGCTATTGAATAATTGATATTGGCAAGGGTTAAAAATGATAAACGTTATAAAAAGCGGTATAAATTAAAAAAAAAGGAAATTTATCGAAATGGTTAATAATTTTTTAATACATCTGATTCCCCTTCTGCTTGTTCATCTTGTTCTTCTTCACCTTCTAGTTCTTCTTCTTGTTCATCCTGGGTGCAAGTAAATTGCCCCAATAATGACACATCGCATGGCTCCTCGATAGAATCAAATGAATCCTTAGTTGTTGGTGAATCAACATTGCAGCACGACCGGTTTTGAAAATTAGTGCATGCTACCGAACAAAACAGTGCAACTTTTTTGCAACCACATTTAGCGCTACATCCTTTTTTTACAGTTGCAAAAAATTGTGTTCATGAGTTTTTCCGGTGCAGGTGGGAGTAAAGTTTGAATTGGTTCTAATGAACTGTCGACTAATTTCCATCCCCAGTCTTTTGGATCTAGCTGATAACCAAGCCACACTTGAACTTGGTAATATACCCAAAAAAGATGTTGATGAGCAGCCGCTGAGGTTGGAGGAAGACAAGATAATTGCACTTATTTTTTATTTCGAGTATTTTTTAAAGAAACATGCATAAATATCGAAACTTATCTAAACACGTAGTTCTTTAGCCACTCTATACATAGAGAGAAGAAAGTTAATTCTGTTGGAAATAACTTCTTGTGGAGTTGAATTAGTTTTTTTTTTGAACTGCAGCACATTCAAGTAATATAATTAGGTTTAACACGTACGTTCACGCCGGATTAGTACTCAAGACCAAGACTAATTAATAACTCGAGGGTGTCATCTACCTGAAGGATTTCGCCACCCAGTAAGATAACGGTGTAATTTGCATAATAGTAAACAAACTAAATTTGCATAAAGTTTATTGTATATTGAAATGTTTACTAGTACTTAGAAATAAACATTTTGCATAGAAAGTTGGCTGTCATTATTATGTTCAAACCTTTCTGAGAGAAGAATAGGTAGGGTAATTAGATTAGCCGACGTACCGATAGAACGTGTTTATTCCGACAAAACCCATCTTTACAAATTGAATAAGACGCATAAGTAAGAAGATTTATTATAAGTTAATACTTTGTCATATCAATTTACTATTTTTGTTGGGAATAAGCCGTAAAATTGAAATAATAATTATTCTTATTATTTTCGCGTTACATTCACTTTGTAAAGATTTTCTTGTTGGCACTGTAATATAATACAGCTTATACATTGCATCCCTCGGTAGACCGCAAGCTGTATAGTAAAAACATTATCATATTTATAATATCTTATATTATTATTATGTGTAATAGAGTATAATAAGTAGAATAGAGTAGAATAAGTTAAGTTGACCGATAGAATATTATGTTTACTTGTATTACAGCTTCAGAGATGTATATATGTACGTGGTGTACTAAGTACTAATACAAATTATGATGATTAGAACTCTTTCAACTCTTTGAATCGTTGTATCTCAAAAACGGTGGCTCTTACGAAAAAAAGTATTAAAATATTTTTTATGGATAATTATCTAATCTACATTTGACGTACATATTGTCGAAAGAGAAGCATGGAGTTTTTAGGATGTTTTGGGATCAGATATTATGGCCACGTATGGTTTTTAGGTTAGGTTAGAATAGGCGAAATTTCTGCTCAGAGAGGACAACCTCTCGAGTATGATGTGTTTGATAGTTAATGTATTAGGTCGAAGGAGAAGTAGGTGGTATCGTTTACGCAGAATACTCCTCTCTAATTCTAGCAACTTTTGTGTGAGATCGGATTGAATAGAGCCTAATATTAAATCAGGAGCCTAATGTACCTACGTTTTGTACGTGTGTCTTAGTCTTATCCGTCCAAATTTTCTAGATACAGCATTAAGTAAGCCGACTGTTTTTTTAACATTACGGGTTGCTAATAAATCTTGTCTCCAGTGTAGTGTTTTAGTGAACACCACTCCTATATACTTGATCTGATCGCTGATGCTAATAAATCTTTCTCCTGGAATATGTGTATGATAGCAACTAGTGTTTGGATGTCTGAAGAATATTATGGTTGCCTTTCACCTTATACTTTTTTGTTGCGAGATATGCCGATACTCTGTATGTTTGTTAGTTTTTACTCGCATTAAGTATATGTATACTAGACCTGGATCCCGCGCACCAAAAAAAGTTGATTAATAGCTAGCTGAAAATTTGTTAATACCTTAACGGTGTCTAGTCGGACAAACTTTGATGTATGGGAACACTGGAACAAGGGAAGTTTTAATTGTGGAACAGGCTAAAAATTTGAAACGTCAGAATACGAAAACGTTCCATGTATTTTGTCGGACGGAACTTCCAATTGATTTATTACCTTTTCATTAAACTGTCGTGCAAAAATCAGACTGGTGTTTATCACCAACTGGGCATTTTAATGAGTGGAACACGAAGAACATGTCAAATGACAGAAATCGTGTTGGTTAGTAATAGAAGTCTGATTTTTGCATGAGAGTTTAATGAAAGGGTAACAAATCAATTGGATGTTCTGTCCGACAAAATACTTGGGACATTTTCGTAATCTGACGTTCCAAAAATTTTTAAACTGTTCCACAATTAAAACTTCCCTGTTCCAGTGTTCCCATACATCAAAGTTTGTCCGACTATGCGTATACTTACATAATATAAAACAAAAATATAGTCAAACCTCATTTTTATTACTGCTACTTTCAGCAACACCTTTAAGTCTTCTGCAAAATAGTCAAAACAACGCCATACTCTTTCCGTTGAAACTTATATGAGGAGCAATATCAGTCTCATTCTTTGACGGATATATCATTAACACTCTAATAACATTTCAAACATCCTGCCAATATGTGATAAAACCTCATATTTTATTCAAAATTGTTCACTTATCGGTTTTAAATTCATTTTAGAGTAGGGTATATATTTTTCTTACATTGTTTATTTTGAATTAATTATACAAGAATATAGAATTATAATAACATTTATATTACTAAAATAAGTTTTATATTCACATCAATGTTTAAACTTGGTTGTGATTTCATCGGAGGGGATTTAAGGGCCATGGAATTGTTGTATCAAGGGACTTCTAACTTGCTTGAGAGTTTTCCATACTTCAACGTTGGTAACAATGTTACAAAGATTGCAGTTAAGTATTTTTGGAGTAGATATTAGTACATCTATTGGGTTTATTCCTGGTAATTTAAGATGCTTGAGAAGATGACATGTGTGGATGGAAACTCCTTCAGGGAAACTGAAAAAGAGTTCTACTAATTTATAAACGGTAACAAAACAACATTTATCAACACAAACAGGCAACATTGAACGGATACATCTGGCTGCAGAAAACAAAACTATTAAAAGAAGAAGAGCTATTAAACGTGAAACTTTACTATCTCTCTTGATAACTAAAATTGAGGATTAGTAGATGTCATTCATCTAAATACAATAAAGCACAAATGGGATCAACAATAAAACAACAATAGTCCAGAGAAGTAAGATTTTTCTCGTGACACATCCCCCTCCAGTCCGAAACTAAATTTTTTGAGCAGTATGGACATCTGTATTAATAACCTATATGTTTCCTGCTGCCGATTTTGATGATATACATAGTTATAAACAAAAGATCAAAAAACGGTAAATTTTCGCTTTTTTGTCTATTACTAAAAAGTGAAGCACTCTAAACAAATTTGAGAATAAGAAGCTCATAAATCATATAAAAAACTTCAATATGGCGTTCGCTGAATATGTCTATCCTTATTTGTTGCTTAGAAAATTTGCAAAATAAGTCATAAAATTTGTGATTTTATAAATGTTCATAACTTATGTAAAAATTAATTTAGAACCTTCTTATTAAACGGAATGCTGAGACTTCTTGTGCTTAAATTATATTTTAAATTTCAAAGCAATTGGTCAAATAGTTTAAAAGTTATTTTATTTATTTAAAACAAATTCATTTTTTTTGCAACACTAAAGTTAGAAAATTATGAGGTTACAGTAATACTTCGGACAGTTTTTGAAAGAAGAACATTTATACTATTAAATTAATTTAAAAAATGACAAAAAGTAATTTTAAACAGTGTAAAATTATTTTGCAAAATCATGTCGATTTTTTGCTTACTTATAAACAATTATAATAACTTTTTAATCGTTACCCGTAGAAAAATTATTTTTTCATATTTAGAAAGACTGAATGTTTATACACATTTAAAAATAAAAACAGTTATCCTAGGACAATTAGGGACGAAGTTAGCCCCCTTTTTTTAATTCATATGTTCTTGCAAAATAATTTTGCAATATTTAGAATTATTTTTTGTCTTTTTTTTTAAATTAAATTAATTGTGTAAATCTTCTTTCATAAACTATCCAAAGTATTACTGTAACTTCATTATTTTCTGACTTATAGTGTTGCAAAAAAAATTAATTTGGGAAAAACAAATTAAATAACTTTTAAACTATTTGAGCAATTGCTTTGAAATTTAGGATATGATTTAAGCACCAGAAGTCTCAGAATTCCGTGTAATAAGAAGGTTTTAAGTTTATTTTTTACATAAGTTATGAATATTTATAAAAACCAAAATTTAAGATTTATTTTGCAATTTTCTAAGCAACCAATAAGGATAGACATATTCAGCGAATGCCATATTGAAGTTTTTTATACGATTCATTTAGACTCTTACTCTCAAATTTGTTTAAAATGCTTAACTTTTTGGTAATAGACGAAAAAAGCGAAAATTTACCGTTTTTTGATCTTCATTTGTTTATAACTATGTATATCATTAAAATCGGCTGCAGGAAACATAAAGGTGATTAATATAGATGTCCATACTACTCAAAAATTTGGTTTCGGCCTGGAGGGGGTTGTAGGGGAGTGCAATTAGAACGAAAACATGCATTGTTTCGGAAAAATTCAAACAAGCTTATATTTTTCTAAAACTTTTTTTGTTAGTTTATATACAAGTTCTACTCGCGGATTTGGCCGCTAATTGTTTATTAATTGTTTAAACAATAACAATTGTTTTGTATTAATCATTTTAAGAATATCGTTAAATTCATCATTTTACTTTGATCAAATATGTTTCTATTTTGTTTTTGATTATACTGAATCCGAATATGGCATTGCAATTTGAACATTTTTATACAGAAGCTCTTATACAGTATGTCTGCGTAGCTAGGAACTAGGTACATGGAAAACTTTTTTATTATCAATTTTACGAAAAAAAAGTTATTTTTCATAAAATGCTCTGGATAGTCAAAAATCTAAAACTCAACCATCAGATATGAAATTTTATTAATTTTATACGAGTTATGTCAAAAATATGAATTTCGTTAAAGAGTAAAGTACCTTTATATTTCAGAATATCAAAAAATGCTATTATGAAAAGTTGTTTGAAATTAAAAACTATGTTTAAATATACAATTACATTATTCTAATCGAAAAATTTTGTTCAATTTCTTCTCAAATTACGGATACTCATCATCATTTTATTACAATTATGATAACTATTTTATTATCACTTTTACGAAAAAAAGTTATTCTTCATAAAATGCTCTCCCTGGTCTAAAATCTAAGATACAACCATCAGATATTAAACTTTCTTAATTTTATACGAGGTATGTAAAAAATATGAATTTTTCTTAAGAGTTAACTGCCTTTATTATTCACAATATTTTAATTAGAAGGATGTAATCGAACACTAAAACAAATTTTTTAATTCCAAAAAACTTTTCTTAATAACAATTTTCGATATTGTGAAATTTAACGATACTTTACTCTTGAGTGAAATTCATATTTTTTGACATACCTTAGATTATATTATATTATATCTTAGATCAGAGGTTCTCAATCTGTGGTACATGTACCACTGGTGGTACATATCATTATTGGCGGTGGTACACAAAACACAGAAAAAATTAAAATAGTAGTACTTAGTAAGTATTGATAATACAATTTAAAAATATAGGTGCTACCAAAAATAATAAAAATAACTGTAGGTGGTACATCACTCAAAAAGGTTGAGAACCGCTGTCTTAGATTATATACGATGCAGAGTATTTTATAAAGAATAACTTTTTTTCGTAAAACTGATAATAAAAAAGTTATCAATAGGTTTCAAGTTACGCAGACATACTGTATAAGAGCTAAACAAAATTTTTTTTGCTGATGATTTATTATTGTTGAAGTTGATTATTAAATGTATTTTAGGTAAGTTTTACAGAAAAAGTTTTGATCACTTTATATAAACATTTTTTTAGCTGGTAATTTTCGGTTTTTGTATTACATTTTTGATATCTTTCTTAATTTTCTCAAAAAGAAATAGTCTATCTATAGTCTATTTCATTTCTGAAGTAAAATAATTTAGTGCATTTTGAAGATTACATCCTATGCTTTAAAAAAGCACTTATAAAACTGTAATAGATCGATTCAAACTTGAGTAATACCGTCTTAAAGTGGTGGTAATTTAATAAAACTACGAAGATTTCAAAAATTACATTTTTTAAGACGTCATATCATTTGAATTAAATTTTTGAGATTTTTTTTGAACGAAACATCATTTAGTACGATTCTTGAAAGGTAAGTTGTGCAAAATTGAGGGTTTTATAAGAAAAATTGTATTAGTTACACATTTTAAATCATTTTTAAACAAATTTCATGTAAGGCTCACTTTCCGCCCCCACCGTACTTATGCCTATAAATTTTATTTCTTTTTATTATAACCGTAAGATAGCTTAATTATTCTTCTTTTAGGTTAAATTTGTAAAATTTCATTTGATCCATTAGTTAAAGAATTACATTAAAATAACTCAAACGTGCACTTCGCCATACGCTAGTTTACAGTGCGCCAATGTTTGTGAGAAGGGTAACTTTAGCGTTATAAATAAAAAATTATAGAAGATACAGATTTAATTTTAGAAAATTCCTTATATTATAAGGTTTTTTTGTAAAATTTTCTGAATTTTATATTTTATTTATATTTGTTTAGGCAATACGTAAAGTATCCTTAACAATAGTAACCTATACTTATTGTACGGTTATAGAGTATATTCCCATAGGTAAGCTGGTTAAGAGTAGATAACGATTTTTCATATGTAATTTAAAGTATTATCTGCATAAATGGCACAAAGAATATTTGCTACGAGAGGTATATGGTTCAAAATGCATACAGTATCACGACTAATAAGTTATGTTCACATACATGTAGAGTACTTACAGTTTTATTCCTTGATGACGTGTCACATCAGAGCTCTGATTGAATTCCATAATCCATTTGGTTCATTTGTAAGGCACTCACTAATACGCTAAATAAATCATCGTCGATAATACTGAGCAGATTGAATTATCTGAGCGGTATAAAACGATAACAAAAAAAGCCGGTAAAATGCGGCCTTTTTACGAATAGCGGGAGCGTCGATAGATTAGAGATGATTCTCGTTAGGAAGCTTTTGACGATCTGCCCCGGCGAGGGGTTCAAATGCGAGTCTCAACAATAACCTGGAGTTTCCAGAAAGGTTACATAAATACTACTTGAATTTTAAGTAATCAGTAGTACAGGGGCGTAACTAATTATTTTAGTGAGCCGTGTATAATATATTTATTGTACATATTGCCGGGGGCGACAGGCGAGAGAGATGGCCTATATCACCTCGAAGAGAGGGGATTGGCAAAGATGTGCACAACGATAAGAAATGTTTGAAGAAATTAGAGTTTATATACACAAGGGGTAACAACGATAAAATGGAGGAAAACGATAAGTTTTCCCCCTAGGGATAGATTTTAATCTTCCAGGGGAATCACAGCGATTTTCGTAATACCACGAAGAAAATCACCGTGAGTAGTGTGAATCTTGACAGTACGAACTAGACCATCCTTACCAGGCAATACATCTATTACCCTGGCAGTTGGCCATAAGAGTGGAGGAGTACCATCCTCCTTCAACAGAACCAAATCCCCGATCTTGACAGGGTCAGTAGGGTCGGTCCATTTATTTCTTTGCTGCAGGAGGCAAAGATAGTCTTTTTTCCACAATTTCCAAAATTGCTGTTGAATTTTACTAATACGCTGAAAAAGATTCAACCTATTTTCAGGTATCTCTGAAACACTTGGTTCAGGGGGCGCGGTTAAACTTCTTTGAACTAAGAAGTGAGCTGGAGATAGGAAAGCGAAGTCATTGGCGTCAGACGACATCCTAGTGATGGGTCTCGAATTTAGAATAGCCTCGATTTGGCATAATACTGTGTTAAACACTTCAAAGGTGAAGTGGGAATTTCCTATAATTCGATAGAGGTGATACTTCACACTCTTTATTCCTACCTCATGGAGGCCGAATTGATGGGGGTTGCGGGGAACACCCATCTTGAAAGTTATGGAGTTTTGAGTACAGAATTCCTTAATCTGTTCCGAATTATTTTGATTTAAGAAAAAATCATAGAATTCGCGCATTTCATTTTTTGCCCCATGGAAATTTGTGGCATTGTCGCTCCAAATAATACTGGGCGTGGATCTTCTGGCAATAAACCTTTTCAGAGTAAGAATATAGGCTTCTGCGCTTAATCCTGTGACGAGTTCGATATGAACACATTTAGTGCTCATGCAAATGAAATAGGCTACGTATGCTTTGTAAAGCGGTGCCTTCCTCAAATGTGAGGACTTAATTAAGAAGAACCCCCCATAGTCCACTGAGACGACTTGGAAGGGTCTAGTGGGGAGTACACGATCGGGATGCATATCTGCCATCTGTTGAACAGAATTGGGTGTCATGAATCGGAAACAGTTTACACACTTACGAATTAAGCGTTTAATCTGTCTTAATCCGTCAATTGGCCAGTACTTCATTTTGACATACGAAAGTACTGTTTGCGCGCCTGAATGTAATAACTTATGATGAGCTTGAGTCAAGATTAGTTCTACAACTCGACATTTAGAAGGAAGTAGAATGGGGTGTTTTTGATTATACGATATGGGGGCGTGTCGGAGACGTCCTCCCACACGAATCAGCCCATCATTATGTTGTAGGAAGGGGTTGAGTTTACGAATGGCTTTATTGGTCACGAGTTTAGCATTTTTCAATTCAAGAATCTCTTTTTTAAAGTAGATACTTTGGATATACCTGATGATCGCGTGATCAGCGATCTCCATTTCGGGTGGCGTCAATATATCCGTATCTCGTGGAGAGTTATTTATTTTCTTTTTAATATTACTGATGAATCTAAAAAGATAAGCGACAATTCTTTGAATTTTACGAAAAGAAGAAGATTTAGCGAATAGATTTTCAAAGGTGTCGTTGAGTTCGTGATTTGTTGCTATGTTTGAGACAACTAACTTCCTTAATTCAGGAAGATCATCCTGAAAATGAGGAATTTGATGAAGAGAAAAATCGATGGGATTGTCTCTAATAAAGCTAGGTCCGCATAACCAGTCTTCGGTGGTCTGGGGATTATCAAAGACATTTATCCCTCTGGAAGCGGGGTCAGCGATGTTTTCGTGACTTCTGACGAAATGGAAATCACAAGGAAAAGTTTCCAACAAGGAATTGACCTTTTGAATTCTGTTTTGTACAAAAATGTTCCAAATGTGTTTTTTAGAAAGTATCCAAGACAAGGCAATTGTAGAGTCAGCAAAGAGATGAGATGAAGATATACTCAAATTTTTCTTGAAGATGTGAAAAAGTCTATGAGCCAGAGTGACTCCCAACACTATTCCACAAAGTTCCAATTTGGGGATGGTGAGTTTATTTTTTAGCGGAGAAATTTTGTTTTTAGAAGCGATAAGCCGCGACGATACAGAAAAGTCTGAGTATGTCGCTTTGAGATACACACAAGTGCTGTATATTTTTTCCGATGCGTCGGTGAAAATAATTAATTGAACATCAACAACTTTCTTTTGTAAAAGTAAGCATCGAGGTACCTTGACCTCTTCTATAGTTTTGAATGTCGATAAGAGGTTTTGCCAATTTTTCATAATGATGGGTGAGTCAATGGGTTGATCCCAGTCCAATTTCTGGGACCATATTTCCTGTATCAAGAGCTTAGCGTTCACAAGGACAGGGGATAACCATCCTAGCGGGTCATACAAAGTAGCAATGTAGGAGAGAATAGTACGTTTAGTAACAACATTAGCCAATTTGAAGATAGGAGTTTTAAACGAAAAGTGGTCGCGTTCTGAATCCCAGAATATGCCTAAGACTTTATCAGATCCCGTGAAGTTAAGACTGACTTCAGAGACGGGATTTAAATTGTGTTGAGACAGAAATTCTGAAGAACTGCAGTTCCACTTGTGGAGGAGGAAACCATGGGTTTCTAGCAAAGAAGTTAATTGTTCGAAAAGACAACTTAATTCATGAAGACTGTCAGCACCGCTGATCAGGTCATCCATATAGATAGATTCTTGCAGAACACTAGTAGCAAGTTCGTGGGTATGTTTGTTGTTGTCAGCGATGTGCTTGATAACTCTTTGAGCGATAAATGGGCTACTTGGGAGCCCGAAGGGTAATCTTTGAAATTGATAGCACCGTAAAGGCTGCTGAATATTGTCCCTAAAGAGAAAATTTAACAGAAATGTTTCAGTGGGACAAATGGCGATTTGTAGGAACATAGCCTTGATGTCGCCTACTAGTGCGAATTTAAACTGACGAAACTTAGCGAGAATGTCAAAAAGTTCATGTTGGACGACATAACCTTTGTCTATGACGTCACTGAGGGAGATTCCCGTAGACGATTTATTGTTTGGATCGAAAACTATACGAGTGGAAGTAGTAGAGTTGGATTTGAAAACGGGAAAGTGAGGGAGAAAGTAATTAGGTTTACCTGAGTCATTTAGCATTTTTAACGGCACTTGAATTATTTGTCCGTTATTGAGATATTCCGATATAATGTCCTGATATTTTTCCAATAAATCAGGGTTGAGTTGAAAACGTTTCTCGAGACTGAGAAAACGTCTTTTTGCCGAGAGAAACGAATTTCCCATGTCTATATCTTCGATAGGGAGTTTGAGATTGAGTGTGGACTCATATCGTCCATTGGGGAGAACATTAACATGTTTTACAAAATTAATTTCAGCGGGGTGATCATTAATGAGATCGGTGTTCTGAGGAGCGGCTTCTTCCAGCTCCCAGAATTTTTGTAAATGATCGGATAGTTCCTCGTTGGACACTACCGGCTCATTTACGGCGGAAGGAGTGTTATGAGAACAACAAGTAACGAGAGAGTTTGAATAAAATTCCAAAGCCTTTTTAGTATTTTTCGACTTAAGAGCAAAGTCTGGAACTGACCCTGATATCGTGTACCCGAGTAGAGTGCGTTGAAGAACGGGAAGACCTTTTCCCAAACGAATTATTTCAGGTTGAATGATATCGTTATACAGGTCTGCACCGAGCAGGATACCAATTGGGGATGTTACATGGAACATCGGATCACCTAATGGTATCTCTGAGGGTATGTTTAGTTTGCTCGCCGAAATAGAAATTTGAGGAAGCGGATTTGTTATCTTTGGGAGTACAGAGCACGAGATGTCAAAAGGAACGTCGTTAGCGACAGCGAAAATTGTTGTATCTACAATAGATTGAGACGAGGATGAGGTGGAGTTAATTCCATTGATCCGTAATTTTCCATCTCTAGTGGTGAGTGACAGTTCCTTTACGAGGTCAGCACTAATAAATGAAACCTGTGAGGCCGAGTCTAAAAGTGCCTTTGCGAAGACCCTCTTGCCGCTAGGAGCGACAAGATAGACCTGGAGTGTGCTTAATAACACCAAATGATTATCAAGCGAGGCTGCAGATAGAGCCATTGAATGTGGAGTCGAATTTTGAAGATTAACTTCCGTTTCAGGAGCTCTAACATGTGAGGGCCCCTGTTGTGAATTACCCTGTGTATGGGAGTTATTTGAGATAGCGGTTTTATTATGATTATTTGAGTTGTGTTGGCCAACAGCCGCGGAAGGGTTACTATGACCCGTTTTGTCGAAATGGAGCAACGTGTGATGACGAGATTTACAAACTATGCAAGAGAATTTGGATTTACACTGATCGAGCATGTGAGACCCAAGACAATTAATACAAAATTTATTTTGTTTGACAAAACTAAAACGTTCTTTAGAATTCAACTGCTTGAACTGAGGACAAGAGTAGATCGAGTGAGAGTCGTTGCAATAGGAACATTTCTTAGGACCTAAGCGAGGCGAAAGGTTACTGGTAGAAGTGTCTGAGGCTAGGTGTAAAGAGTGTCTGGAAGTAGTAGTCGATTTTGGTTTTGATTGAGATTGAATATTCTCAAGATGAACAACGCGTGTCTCGATTTCCCCTAGAAAATGGACAAAATCAGGGGTAGCTTGGCTACCACCGGATTGGAACTCAAGAGCCCTAATGGTAGGTGCGTCGAGTTTCTGAGTAGCGATATGTATGAGAAGTAAATGCAAGAGATCTGAAGGGGGCCTATTCAAGTTCAATAGGGCCTTGAAATTATTTGACATGACCGTATGAAAATTTCTTAATTGTGAGTGATTTGCGTTTCCAGAAATAGGAGGCGCATCAAGAATTTGAGAGATGAGAGTTTTGATAAGCGATTTAGAGTTGGCGTACCTTTGTGTCAGGTTATCCCGGGCTATTTTGTAATTGTCACCTGTGAGTGGGATATGCTCGAGAAGCGTCAAAGGCTCGGAAGTTAGAAAACTTTTGAGGTAAATGAGTTTTTCCAGATCACTTAATGTAGTATCAGATCCTATTATTGTATCAAAGGTCTCAATGAATGAATTGTATTCAGTAACTAAGCCACTAAATGGTTTTAACTGAATACGAGGGAGGTTTACTGTTCGTTGCCTAGCCATAGACTGTGAGGTTAGAGAAGAATTAGGGTCAAATTGGAGGGAGGGGGTAGCAGTCACATTAGAACTTTCAATGACCTCTAACCTTTCTTCCAATAGAGAAATTGTATCCAAATATTTATCAAAAACCACAGAGGAATCAGTAGAGGGGGTAGGTTCCTCGGGGATCGTCTCCAGCACATTTTGAGCATCGCGGAAAAGTCCGTAAGAATGTTTGAGTTGTGAAATTATTTCACGAATTTTATATTTGTTTAGAGAATTAAGAGTTGTGGGAACCGAATCAGCCAACTTGGTTATATCAAGTTTTGCGGTGAGCCTCTGTCGGTTATATTTTGATCGGTCAGCCATGTTGCGAGAATGTGAGATTAGATAGATTATTTGCAAATGTCTAAACCTATAAATCGATGCGAAAATGAGAGAATATGTACAATATATTATATATTACACGTTTAATAGTGTGAGATTGGCTTAATAGTATCACCCTGTATGAGCGCAGATTAGTATATGAAATGCAAAACTATAAAATTTCAAAATATATGCAATTTTCCAAAATGGGTATTTTTCAGCAAGTGTGAGACACCCTTAACAAGTATTTAAATTAATTAAATTGAAGGAAAAAACAATTATTTATTTTCTATAGTTTTCTAGAAGTGTAAAATGAGCTTAAGCGAAGCTAAATGTAGCAAAAACTTACAATTTATGCAAGAAAACAAAATTATTTTTAATAATTTTTGTAACCTGTGAACCAGGCTTAATCGGATTCAAAATTATAAATTTAATTTAAATCAAAAGGTTGAACAAACAATGTTAAAATTATAACACCCGTACTATCAGCCAAGAAATGAGTACACTTTTTGTATACTATAAACAGAAAAATATATTTACGAAAATAAAATAATGTAATATATGCAAATATTTTTTCATACAAACAAAACGACTCCTTTATTTGAACAAAGCAAGTAGTTTCTGAAATTGCACGTGTAGACCGGGCTTAACAACCTACCAGCTATTGTAGAGACGTGCTGGGTTAAATACTGAGAATTTGAGTGCAGAAAGAGAGGAATATTTTATTTTTGTGCCGGGGCGGCGTGGCTTGGAAATTTCCAAATGCAACAGAAAGACACTATAAATGAAAAACCGTTATTCTCAGAATAGAGATTATCAAAATATGCAAATACGAAGGACCTTGAGGATTTAATTAATAAATAATTAATATGATACGGCTCGATGGAACAGAAATGTTTAGGCAATACGTAAAGTATCCTTAACAATAGTAACCTATACTTATTGTACGGTTATAGAGTATATTCCCATAGGTAAGCTGGTTAAGAGTAGATAACGATTTTTCATATGTAATTTAAAGTATTATCTGCATAAATGGCACAAAGAATATTTGCTACGAGAGGTATATGGTTCAAAATGCATACAGTATCACGACTAATAAGTTATGTTCACATACATGTAGAGTACTTACAGTTTTATTCCTTGATGACGTGTCACATCAGAGCTCTGATTGAATTCCATAATCCATTTGGTTCATTTGTAAGGCACTCACTAATACGCTAAATAAATCATCGTCGATAATACTGAGCAGATTGAATTATCTGAGCGGTATAAAACGATAACAAAAAAAGCCGGTAAAATGCGGCCTTTTTACGAATAGCGGGAGCGTCGATAGATTAGAGATGATTCTCGTTAGGAAGCTTTTGACGATCTGCCCCGGCGAGGGGTTCAAATGCGAGTCTCAACAATAACCTGGAGTTTCCAGAAAGGTTACATAAATACTACTTGAATTTTAAGTAATCAGTAGTACAGGGGCGTAACTAATTATTTTAGTGAGCCGTGTATAATATATTTATTGTACAATATTATTATATTATTATAACGAAAATTTATATTTTCGTTATTTAAAAAAACATCAAACTTCGTAGTTCATTTGTTTAATAAAAAATGAAGCACCCACTTCTCGAGTAGAATTAACAAGAGTATTGTATTGATTTCAGATAATGAGTATCGCATCGACATTAATATTGCTAAGGTATGTATTGTATCGGTACCGTATTGGTTTTCGATACGATATCAATACAATATCGATATTTTTATCGAATATCGTGAAACTCTATCCCACTGTTCCAACAAGAATTGTGATCTTTCAGTGACGGTTTCGTGATGATCATTTCAGTAATCGGGCCATAATCGGGCAAATGCATGTGCTGGTTGGACTGACTTGCAAATTTTGAGCCTTTTTGCAAATCGAAAGCGGGAATCGTGATCCACTAAAAGCACACAAGCTGTCACCAACAAAAATGATAATGATAGATAAATCAGTCATCAGTCAGATAACCGTTCCAACATCGGTTTCCAAATTACCGTCATGGGACGATAACTGGGCGATACAATTACGAACATGCGCACAACAAACGGTACAAGTAGTTTCGTGACGGTTTCTGGACCGTCCGAAAGTTCATGTTGGAACAAACCTATTATAAACTGACAGGGAGTAGTAGTATTTTTAGAACTGCACTAGTAACAAAAACAACGGAAATTAGAACCATAAATTGTTAATAAAATTCTCTTCATATATGCCAGTGAAAAACCAGAAAGACGAGGAAGATTGTCAAAGGTTTTTTAAATTTAGAAATAATTATCAGATCTGAAAGAAACGTTTGTTCCGGTACTACACATGTCCGTTATTCAAATATTGGCTGTATTATAAGTGCGTAACAAACAACTAGTCCAAATACATTCAACCAAACTTATATGGAATCACGATGTATTTCAAAGTAATATTTATTTCTTTTGAAAAAACTTGTTATTGTTGGGAAGAATAAATGTTTTTATTGAAAATAAACAAATCTATAAGACAATCAGATAGTACAGCTCGGTACGGTATAGGTTATTTGCCTGAATTGCAAATTGAACGAAAATAAATAAGCTAACTATTGCGTCCAAAAACGAAAATATGTCTCATGTGGGGTTACAGAACTTACAACGGGGAAAGATTATTGGTCTTGTCGAGCAAGTAATGTTCTCAGAGGGACATAGCTATAGAGCTAGGCGTAACACAGGGCGTTCTGTCCAAATGCTAGGTAACAGGAACTAGGAAAGTTCAAAAATAAAGCAAGAGAAAGCAAAAAGTAATAAGGGCTCGCCACGATCGTTCAATTATCCAATCAGCTGGAAGACACCCAACCATTTCTCACCTTCAGCTCCAAAGGCAGCTTTTGGAAGCTGCAGGTGTAACTGTTTCAGTTGAAACGATAAGAAGAAGAGTTCGTGCCAAGAAGTATATATGCAGGAGACAGTTATGGATTCCCGAGTTATCAACTCAGCACAAGATTGATCGCCTAAATTGGTGTCTTCTCCGCCAAAACTGGAACATTGGCAATTGACAAAATGTGCTATTTTCAGAAAAAGTCAGGATTTGTGTAAAATCAGATGACCTACGAAATCGTGTACTTAGAGGTCGAGGAAGACAAGCAAGAACGAAAACGGTCAGATCTGTTTACAAATATACAAGGGGAAGTGTAATGTTCTGGAGAGGAATTGTGATCCGTAAAAAAACTTCTTTAATTCTCATCCAATAAACTTTAACTGCTTACAAGTATGTTGACACTTGAGAGGTGCAACAGGAAAAAAAATTATTTTTCTGCATGATAATGGACCTTCACATACCATTATGTGGGAGACTTTAACGCTAAAGTTGGACAAAAGATGACACAAAACATCACCGGAAAGTTCGGCTTGGGAGAGAGAAATCAAAGAGGTGAGCGTCTAATAGAATTCTGCCAAGAAAATGACTTCGTCATTACAAATACCTGGTTTCAACTTCCAGAAAGGCGTCTCTACACGTGGAAATCCCCTCAAGATGGACATCAAGGTAAAATAGTACGGAATCAAATAGACTACATCCTAATAAACCATCGATTTCGGAACAATATTAAAGATGTAAGAACTTACCCCGGCGCCGACATAAACTCAAATCATAATTTACTCTGCTCCAAAATACAAATTAAATTAAAGAAACTAACAAAGCCAACTAAGCCTAGTAAGATATATCTCGACCCCCTTAAAAACACCCAAACGCACGAACACATAGCACAGCAGATAAATAGTAAAATGCACAGAATATCAAATATACCAAACGAAAACAGAACTATTAACGAATGTTGGTATGATATTCAAAAGTCGATTTTAGAGGACGTAAGGGAATCTTTACACCTACAATGTTGGCAAAAAATGAATGGATGAACCAAGAAATTCTAGACTTGATGGAAGTTCGACGAAAATACAAAAATAGAAATATTATCAAATACCGTGAAATTAACAAACTCATAAAAAGAAAAATTAAACAGGCCAAAGAATCCTGGCTCGAGAATTCATGTAAAGAAATAGAAGACCTCCAAAAAAAGCATGACAGTTTCAACCTCCACAAGAAACTTAAATATACCTCCGGAATTAGAAAACAGAAAAATGCTCACGTACTTAAAACCGCAGACGGAAAAATTTGTGATCACGAACAACAGTGCAAAGAATGGGAGAGACACATCAGTGACCTTTTTGACGATGCTTCTCGAGAAAATGCTCCAAATACTACCTGTGACAACCAATTAGACAGAGGTCCCAGTATACTGAAGTCAGAAGTCATAAAAGCAATACAACAAGCCAAAAACAATAAAGCACCTGGACCAGATCAAATCCCTGTTGAGCTACTTAAACTTTTGGATGAGGAAAACATTACCTACTTGACTACTTTCTTTAACAAAATTTACAACGAAGGAAAAATACCAGATGATTGGTTGGAGTCACTGTTTATAACATTACCAAAGAAAAGCAGGCCCACCAAATGCAGCGATTTTAGACTAATCAGTTTGATGAGTCACACACTTAAGATACTTTTACGTATTATACAAAACCTAGTATTCCTTCTGTGCAAAACTAGAATGGGTAATAAGCAATTTGGATTTAGAAATGGTCTAGGAACTAGAGAAGCACTATTTTGTATGCGCGTTCTATTACAAAAAAGTTGTGAATTCCGAAATAACGTTTATGTTTGTTTCATCGACTTCGAGAAGGCATTCGACCGAGTACAACATGATACACTTTTCGATTGCCTGCAGGCAGCAGGACTTGACCACTACGATATAAGACTGCTGAAATACTTATATTACAATCAAGTAGCCTCTATCCAAATTGGAGAAAGTCGTACTGAAAAACTGCCGATAAAACGTGGAGTACGACAAAGTTGTGTTTTATCACCCACCCTTTTTAATCTGTACTCTGAAGAAATCTTTAGGGAGGCTTTGGATGACAGACAAGAGGGAGTAAGGCTAGGCGGAGAAGTAATCAACAATATTAGATACGCTGACGATACAGCCATTCTTGCTGAAAATTTACAAGATCTTCAGACACTACTAAATCTAGTCAGTGAAGCAAGCTATCGGAGAGGCCTTAAAATCAACATTTCAAAAACAAAGTGGATGGCAGTTGGAAAGATTAATATAGATCAAGGTCAGCTTTCTCTTGATGGAGAGGAGTTAGAACGGGTAAATCATTTCAAGTACCTTGGCAGCTGGTTAAATGTAAATTGTGACTCTGATGAAGAGATAATAACTAGGATCGAAATATCACGGAAGGCTTTTATGACCTGGAAACCAGTTTTATGTAATAGAAACCTGTCGATGAATATTCGAAAGAAGGTGCTGAAATGTTATGTGTGGTCTATCCTATTGTATGGTTGTGAGACATGGACGTTAAAAACCACAATGCTAAACAAAATAGAAGCATTCGAATTGTGGTGCTATCGACGAATCCTAAAGATATCGTGAGTTTTGCACACTTCCAATGAAGATGTTCTTCAAATGATGAATTCGGAACGTCTGCTCATAAGCATCATAAAGAGGAGAAAAACAGAATACTTCGGCCATATAATTAGAGGACCTAAATACCATCTGCTTCGCCTTATAATACAAGGAAAAGTGGAGGGAAGGAGATGGATTGGTCGAAAGAAACTTTCATGGCTGCGTAATATTAGACAATGGTGTGGCTGCACAGTAGAAGAATTATTTCGCGCAGCAGCCGATAGAGAGAGATTTCAGGAAATTGTAAACATGATGACGGCCAACGTCTGAATACAGACACGGCACCTAAAGAAGAAGAAGACATACCATTAGAGTGCCTAGAGACATCATTGAATCAGTAGTTTGGAGTGGTCTGCTTGCTCACCCGAGCTTAACCCTATAGATTATTTGTGGGATATGCTTAAAAGAAAAAATTAGAGCTCGCCGGGATAATCCACAAAACACCGCACGGCTAGTATAAGCTACTCTTGAAGGATGGAGCAACCTACCACAACAAAATGATGATAATTTGATTAGGAGCGCGCCCACGTAAACTGAAGCTTTCATAAGGACTAGAGGTGGTAACACTTACTACTAAAAAACACAATAAAAAATAAATGAAAACAATTTAAACATTATTCGTTTTACATTGAAATTATTTATGCTATTGGCTATAAAGGGATGGGTACGTATTTTCGGCTGCAATGCTATTCAAATGGGGATTAATTTTTTTCGAATCCTGAGAAAACTAGTAAGTATTTTTGAAAAATTTAAACGCAGAATGAAAGATTACGTTCTTACCGAGGGCCGAAAGTTACTGAAAACTTATATATTGTTTATTTTCTCTCTAACTAAGAGAAAATGTAGTGTGATTTTTAATTTCAAATATCTCATTTAAAAGAAACTTTTTATTTATTCTAAGGGACTTTCAGTCCTCGATAATAATTTAGTCTTTCATTCTGCGTTTAATTTTTTTTTTTTTAAATATTTATTAGTTTTTTCAGGATTCGAAAAAAATGGACACCATGTCCGTGGTGATATTTTCCAAGTCGAACATTCGCTTTATCGCTATGTTTGTATAAAACGCACTGAGTCAAATAGAATATGATGACAAGACAGTGACAGTTTTAAATATTGTACCGTATTAAATTATGTACCGATGGCCTTAAAACAATTAGTTTCAATTTGTTTGTTAAATACTTTATTGTTTTATTTAATTGTTATGTATTTGTTATTAAATTGCTTTAAAATAAATATTGTTTGACTTCGTGTGCTCGTTTTTTTAAATTCGCACGAAATAATAAGAAATATCAGATGATTACATATAAGTTTGGTTGTGCGTATACATATAACAGAGCAGTCCAATCTGAGAATTTTCGTTTTGATCAATATTTATTATCACGAGTGGCTGTTATTATATCAGGTTCTTAATTATCGATTAGGCTGCAATTCGACACAATCAACATCGACAACAAAGAAAGCACATTTATAATATGTACATGTACTTACTTAGGTCTTCTACAACACACATTTTTAGGTAGGGCACTAGAAATTAAATGCCAGCCAAACAACATGCCAATGCAAGTAACCTTAAGAAAACCAGTAATTGAAGAATGAAAATAATGAAGTGAATATGACAGCAAACAATGCCGGGAGAATGGTCAATAAAGTAAAAAGGAGGCCCATCATCATCACCAGTAATATCACCCCATACATCATCGAGTTCACGTTGTCCGCCAGGATTGCAAATTTTGACCGAAAACTCAGTAGACGGGAATAGACGGAAATAGCTGCAGCTGCACCAGTTGCTATAGGAGACTGAGGGATTCCGAAGAATTGTGGGTAGATGTGCATCGGGCGCATGGCAGTTGCACCTCGAATATTTTCTCCGGTTTTCCATTATGCGTAATATCAATCAACAGTGGGATGTTTGGAACTACCGGGTCTTTGCTATGTAAATACAGCAGCAACAAACAGCGTGTGTTCTCTTTACCTGATTTCTCTATTGTTACTGCTCTATACGTGGACTTTTAATTATTATATTTTCTAAAAATTTACTACTAGACAAGGCGAAAATGGCGGGTTCGTTGGAAAAAATATTCCCATGAGATTTTTTTTGCATAATCACATTCGTGAGACATCCCAGAATAAGGTTCAAGAAGTCGCCCACGTGAAAAGTGGTCCAATTTTTTTTTAACAATTTTTTTAATCAAATTGCAAAAATCAATATTTTCGGCCCGGACAATTTTTTTTTAGGTTTTTTTGGAGCATTCTGGACCAAAAAGGTCTCTTATAATTTTTCTCTAAAGTTGGTCGTTTTCGAGTCATAAGCAATTTAAAATTGAAAAAAAAAAAACGAAAAATGGCGATTTTCAAGACTTAATAATTCGGTCAAAAATTATTATTTTGAAAGTCAGAAAGTGACTAAATCAAAGATTAAAGCCACCCCTACAAGATCCTGAAGAAATTTTTGTCATTATTTTATTACTAAGCTGTTATTTATAAGTAATAATATTGCACGCCATGCACGTATTAGGCTGCCGTCAATGGTGAGTACGAGAGATGCCATTCCGGCAGTCAATGGTGCATCTTACTCGCATTCACATTTACAGCCGCGTCAACACGATCTTACCGCTCATTGTTAATAACTAAAAATAACAGCTTAGTAATAAATTAATGACACAAATTTGTTCAGAGGCTTTAAACTTTGATTTATATTAGTCACTTTCTGACTTCCATAATAATAATTTTTAACCGAGTTATTAAGTCTTAAAAATGGCCATATTCGCGTTTATCAAATTTTAAATTGCTTATAACTCGAAAACTATCAACTTTAGAGAAAAATTACAAGAGACCTTTTTTGTCCAGAATGGTCCAAAAAACCTAAACAAATTGTTCGAAACGAAACAATTTATTTTCGCAATTTGATTAAAAAAAATTGTTAAAAAAAATTTGGACCACTTTTCGCGTGGGCGACTTCTTGAACCTTATTCTGAGGTGTCTCACGAATGTGATTATGCAAAAAATCTTATGGGAATATATTTTTCAACGAACCCGCCGTTTTCGTCTTGTCTATAAAAATACAGGGATGTATATTGTCCCCATTATTGTTCAATATATATTCAGAGCACATTATGTGATACGCTGATGATACTGTCATTTTTGCAGACAGTCTTGAAGGTCTGCAGACACTTGTCTCCAGGGTGGCAGAAGTAAGTAGCAGGTTTGGGCTTGATTTTAACATCAAAAAAACCAAATACATGGTTATAAGCAAAGATAGGATACCACCTGGTCAATTACTAGTTAACCAACAACCTATAACACAAATCACCAACTTTTGTTATTTGGGTGCAAACTAAAATGAACAGTGGGACCAATCGACGGAAATTAAGATAAGGATCGAGAAGGCAAGATCAGCTTTCGTCAAAATGAAAAAAATCTTTAACAGCCACGATATAAAATTGGAAATAAAAGTTCGTTTACTAAAATGCTACGTATTCTCCGTTCTTTTATATGGCGTGTAGTCATGGACCTTAACTGAAGCATCACTGAAGAGACTCGAAGCATTTGAGATGTGGTGCTATAGACGCATGTTGAGGATTTCCTGGATGGACAGAGTTACCAACGAAGAAGTTCTACATAGAATGGGTAAAGAGCGCGAACTAGTCGTAACCAAAAAACGTCGCAAACTGGAATACCTGGGCCATATAATGCGCAATGAACAACGATATGACCTACTTCGGACCATACTTCAAGGTAAAGTGCATGGGAAAAGAGGTCCAGGACGAAGAAGAATATCCAGGCTGCATAACCTGCGAAAATGGTTTAACTTAACCACTACCGGACTTTTCAGGACAGCAGTCAACAAAGTCAGAATAGCCATGTTAGTGTCCAACATCCGTAACGGATAGGCACCATAAGAAGAAGATACAAATAGTCGACGTGCGAGCTCTTTAGGGTTTTTGTAGAAATATGACCGGAAAGATGTTTATACCTAGAAAATCTCCAGCTGTGGAAAATTCAAACAATTCCTATTTTTCAGCCTTTGATCCAGAAGATTTGAACAGAAAAAATCGATAAAAATAATACTAGCAAATAACTTTCCCATAGAAAGTTCCGTGTGCAATTAGTAACAAAGTATCTCAGCAAGCAGAAATGAATATTCCCGAAAACATATTTAAAAATAACGTTTATGAACATCTCGTATTAGTCCAGAAAGCCACTGCGCATCCGCGAGGAAAAATATTCTGATTCGGATTTTTTGCACAATCTTACTCAAAAAGGACCCCTTTTAACAAATTTGCATGTTGCCAGAACCAAAAGTGGGTCAAAAATTGTTTAAACGTTTTTTTTTGTTTTTTTTCCTTAAATTATTTTTTTTGCATGGAACAAAGTTCTTTTAGGTTTTTTGGATCATTCCCAACAGAACAGGTCTGTGGTGACATTTCTCTAAAGTTGGTAGTTTTTGACATATAAGCGATTAAAAATTGAAAAATTGCGAAATTGGCCATTTTTACCCCTTAAAAACTATGTGAAAAACTAAAATTTGAATGTTGCCAAGGTAGGTAGATATTCTATAAACATCGATTGATGAAATCCCGAAGAGTTTTTTGCAATACAATATTCAAAACCCCTATGTTTTTAAATTGCTAATCAAGCGTGCGCGACACTATTTTCCACCGACAGTATGGTGCAAATGAAAGGAATAAATTCGTTACATATTTCATAAACCGGCAACTTTAAGAGGAAACAGTAGCGATCAACAGGTAGCGAAAACGCGTTCCAAGATTGCGGCTGTAATTTTAAATATTTTTTCGAGATATTTGGCACACGTATTCGTAATATAATAAAAAATTTTTGGACACCCTGTATAAATAACTATGTAAATGTTTACATTACTGAATAGAGAATTGAAGAACCTTTCAAATGAGCTACCACACGACCCCTATTCTCATTTTAAAAAATCATCGATTACGTCATCACGCCCAGACGGATGACGTCACTAGTATACCATATATGCCACAATATCATAACTTAAAAATAAAAATCAACCTGTTTCGGGTTTTTTCCTTAAAGTCGACGGTTTACGAAATAACGAATTTATTCCTTTCATTTGCACCATACTGTATACACATGCAACGCAACGGTGGAAAATAGTGTCGCGAACGAGTGATTAGAAATTAAAAAACAAAGGAGTTTTGAATAATGTATTGCAAAAAACTCTTCGGGATTTCATCAATTGATGTTTAAAGAATATCTACCTACCTTGGCAACATTCAAATTTTAAGTTTTTCACATAGTTTTTGAAGGTTGAAAATGGCCGATTTCGCAATTTTTAAATTTTTAATCGCATTATATGTCAAAAACTATCAACTTTAGAGAAAAGTCACTAAAGACCTTTTCTGTTTGGAATGATCCAAAAAACCTAAAAAAAATTTGTTCCATGCAAAAAAAATAATTTTAGGAAAAAAACAAAAAAAAAACGTTTAAAAAATTTTTGACCCACTTTTGGTCCTGGCAACATGCAAATTTGTTAAAAGGAGTCCTTTTTGAGGAAGATTATGCAAAAAATCCGAATCGGAATATTTTTCCTAACGGATGCGCAGTGACTTTCTGGACTATATAAAAATTCTCAAAAATGATAGTAAAAACGCGATGCTTTTTTCTCGTTTTGCATAATTATTTTTGTATTCCAGTTCTATCCAGATTTTTTTTTAAACTGCTGTGTAGAAAATTCTTTTTTAATAATAATCGCTATTTTGAAGAAATAATAAAGTTGTTAATTACACAACCTAGGGGAAATCTATGTTTATATAAAAGTCATAGGGTTTTGAAACTGTTTTTCTTGTGGCATGTCTAAGTTAAATGTTATGTTTATGTGGGATTAAGCCACATATGATTTTAATGACTAATGACAATTATATTTTTACCTAAAAAATATTTGATGGTTTGATTTCTACTCCGGAAATAATTTTCAAAAAAGATTAAGAAAATTGTGTTGAAGGTGGCCAAGGTGTTTATGTGCTATCAAAATTGAGGTTGATAAACTTAGCCACTGATATACATTAAAACGTAGCACAATCAAAGCAACAGTCATTTTCTGTAACAAACAATCAAACAAGAAACAGTTTGCAAACAACTCTGAGAACGCAGTTAGCAAAACTGGAACAAACCGTTCTTAGTTATAAAAAGGTCTTAAGTGCTGTCTGTCTATGCCTCTTGTCCGCAACTTTACACGCAATACCTACTACAAAAATTATGCAACAGACATGCTTTGGCTGAAAAGATCTGAGGGTGGATGTTTTATGCACTATGATACATCAAATTCTGACTATTCTGTTTGCTTCTGTGTACGATTAAAGACGTGCGTTTCACCTTTTTCATCCGCTATTATTGGGAATACTGGAATATTGGGATTCTTAGTAGAATGGGGGCTGCTTCTTTAATTTTTCTCTTTTTCGTGTCATTTTCCTACTGGTTATTTAAATTTATCTTTAAATAAAATATTTATAATAAAAATATTTATCAGTTATACGTTAGTATACGAGTCTACGTAAGCTGGAACCTATGAGAACTTTCTTATTAAAAAATCCACAAGGAAAAAGTTTTCCTGTAGTTGGCTGTATACCATGTAATACAAAAAACAGTAAAATCCTGTATAAAAGGTATATTTAAAATCCCAAGTCCATCCCTATCCATCCGGCAAGTGACTTACCGTCATACTTTCAACATGTGAACAAGTCAAATCCACAGCTCAGATGTTACCTGGGGCAGATTAGCTAAATATTTTAAACATCCTAGCTTAATGTAGCATTTTAAACCAATGTTTCCTTGACGGACTACTTTTACTCGGCTTTGACCCACATATTTTTGTTAAATAATATCTTGGTGGTTAGCATGTACATTGCACGTAAGCACTGATGATGACTGGTAAACCAGTCGAAAACTAGTTATGTGATTTTGATGTGGCCCTTTTGAGGGATTTTAAATATACCTTTTATACAGAATTTTACTGTTTTTTGTTTTTTTTAACTTTTTTATTATTAATCTATCGAAAAAACGTTATTCTTCATAAAAAGCTCTACATTAGGGTGCATCGAAAAAATAAAAGTTGGAAATGTTATATGTAATAGTGTGAAAAAGTTGCTAGTGTTATTTTTTAGCATATTAGTATGTACTTTTAATTTTTTTTCTAAACGAATTTTCTGCCTCCCCAACGACCTTGAATTTTATTAAATATCTGATTTTTATGGAAATTTCAATTTATATTATTTGGAATAAAATATGTGCTAACTCGATCTAAAATCAATTAAAGAAAACTTAAAATGTTGTCAATTGCAGATTTAAACGATATTTAAAGTTTTATTTGTTTTTTCAGTCTCCCCAACCCCTTTGAAATTTCCCGCTTTGTGACTTCGTGCGTGTAATTTTCGCATATATTTGGTGCGATGCGTTACTTTGTTATTATTGTTGTTTGTAAATTAAAGATTTTTAAAATACATAAACCAGGGCCGTGGGGAATAAAGTCAAGATGTGCTGTGGACCGCCCCATTTTTGGGGCGGTCCACAAAATATATTTGGTACCACCAAATATACCTAAAAATGTTTTACCGAAATATGAACAAGTGATGAAGTTTTCTGGTTGATTGAGGATAAAAACTCATCAAGAAAGCCAGAATTTTCCGGTATTGCCGAACAGGTTGCAATTAAATTGGAGGGAATATGGAAAAAGGCTTCAATTCCAATAATTTAACATACAAGAATTATTCAGCTTTTAAATTGAATTTATTTAGCCTATCATGACAAATAAATATATGAAACTTATGAAACCATTTAAGAACAGGCAAAACAGTGAATTTTACAAAAATAAAATTCAATGGCAAAGTTTTTCAATCCTAATAGCGACATTAATAATATTGAAAAATATTAAAAATGTTACTAAAAGATTTTTAAATTGAAAACCTATTGGTCCATTTCCCTGATGACACCTCCAAGGCTTCTACAATATGCAAGCTAGATGGATGCTGCAGTGAAGACAAAAGGGAAGGAATTCTACACTATGCAATTCACAACCCCCGTCTGCAGCTTGGTAAGGTTCCAACGGAAAATGGACCTAGTTACTCTATAGGAGTAATACTAATATAAAAATAAAAATGTATACCATTTTTATTCAGTTGCAATGCGAAGGCAAAACAATTTTAATTTTCACTTAGAATACGGAGGCGCAGTTCAGCACTCTGAATTGACGATTTTCGACTCTTTTTGGAGTCTCATCGGAGAGACGTAGGCCTGCTGCTCCATACTCTAAGTGACCAACATCGATAGTCTATCCCCCACACCGTAACTGACGTGAATGGATTAGGTGACTAGCGTTATCTGGCAATTGAAAGGCAAAGTTTTTCAACCTAATAGCGGCATTAATAATATTGAAAAATATTAAAAATGTTACTAAACGATTTTTAAATTGAAAACTTATTGGTCCATTTCCCTGGTGACACATCCAAGGCTTCTACAATATGCAAGCCAGATGGATGCTGCAGTGAAGACAAAAGGGAAGGAATTCTACACTATGCAATTCACAACCCCCGTCTGCAGCTTGGTAAGGTTCCAACGGAAAATGGACCTAGTTACTCTATAGGAGTAATACTAATATAAAAATAAAAATGTATACCATTTTTATTCAGTTGCAATGCGAAGGCAAAACAATCTTATTTTTCACTTAGAATACGGAGCGCAGTCCAGCAGTCTGAATCGACGATTTTCGACTCTTATTGGAGTCTCATCGGAGAGACGTAGGCCTGCTGCTCCATACTTCAAGTGACCAACATCGAGAGTCTATCCCCCACACCGCAACTGACGTGAATGGATTAGGTGACTAGCGTCATTTGGCAATTAAAAAGCTGCAGACGGGGGTTGTGAATTGCAAAGTGTAGAATTCCTTCCCTTTTGTCTTCACTGCAGCATCCATCTGGCTTGTATATTGTAGAAGCCTTGGGAGGTGTCAATTTAAAAATCTTTTAGTAACATTTTTAATATTTTTCAATATTATTAATGTCGCTATTAGGATTGAAAAACTTTGCCTTTCAATTGAAAGATGACGCTAGTCAGTTGCGGTGTGGCGGATAGACTCTCTATGTTGGTCACTTAGAGTATGGAGCAGCAGGCCTACGTCTCTCCGATGAGACTCCAATAAGAGTCGAAAATCGTCGATTCATAGTGCTGGACTGCGCTCCGTATTCTAAGTGAAAAATAAGATTGTTTTGCCTTCGCATTGCAACTGAATAAAAATGGTATACATTTTTATTTTTAGAATTCAATGCTTTGAGGACAAAAGTAAAACTACACGTTTCGATCTTGCAGAATGCAAATGTGACACTCTGATGAATTGTCTTGTGTAGCAAGATCAAGATGTGTAGCAAATCTCAAAAAGTGACTCTGGATGATCGCCAATCTCTATTAAATCAAAGAGGTCCCAGAAAAGTCGTGATAAGCTGTATTGATATGGAAAACAAAAACAAATATATTCAGAGAGAACAACGGTAACAGAAGAAAGGTACCGACACAAAGACAAAACTTTAGCTCAAGTAAAAAACGGTACGAAGTTTCATCGTCAATCGATCGTGGAAGAACACATAACACTTTTTCATGAGCCAGGGTGCAAATATTTCGGATATGTGTCTCCGCTGTCTCGTACATTAGAAAGTATCAAATCCAGCTATTACATGAGACGGAACAGTCGTAAATATTCACAGCACAACTTTTCTCGGAAATGAATACTTTTAAAGTTATAATCAAATAACGAAGAAAAAAATCGAATTTATCCTTCATTTTTTGACATTTTGATTATTTAAACAATGTTCCGGACCTTTTTGAGTGGGACGATAACGCAGTTATTATTATATGAGTTAATTCCAAGCAATTTCTGCAAAAAAACATGAGTTACCTCTCAAAGTCCATCTCAAAACAGATGCGCCCTGGACTAATGTTAATAGCAATAAGACAATAGCAATAAAACAGCAAAACAGAAAGGGTATAGAACAGAAATATATCAGAAAGCTAGAATAAAGAAATTTAGAAATAGATATATCGTTCAAATCATCCGAATTCCACTGAACATACTGAATATACCTATATGTAAATACAAGTTTAGCTTTAATTTGTTAACTAACCAGTGTATTTTTACACGTTTTTGAGATAAACAAAAATCAAGGTAGAATAAAAATACTAATGAACTAGAAAAATCTCAGGCCCCGTAGCTATCCCTTACTTAAGTTCGACTGAATAAAAATTTAATACACATGAATGAACAACGTCATTTACCCAACACGATACAAAAATTTGTGTTATAATCATTATCACGTAGCACAATGAAAACAACAGCCAGAAATCCTGTAAAAACAATAAAACAAGAAACAGTTTGCAAAACAACTCTGAGAACGCAGTTAGCAAAATTGGAACACACCGTTCTTACCTATAAAAAGTTCTTAACTGCTGCCTATGCCTCTTGTCCTCAACTTTACACGTAATACTACAAAAATGAAACATAATTAATGATGATATGGACTTTTCCTAGTTGTCAATGTATTATCATTCTCTAATTTTGTTTTGATTATTTTTAAAATCTTATCTAATCTCACGTTTGTTTGTAAATAAACTCTGTATGTCAAGACTTATTAAAACATTAGTTTTATTAAATTCAATATTTGATAATTTATTTAAAAATTTTTTTTGTGTATTTGTGTATTTGTTATAAATGTGTCATTATTATTTGCAAATAAATGTAGGGGTTCCATGTCATTTGGATTAACTTCAATATTTGATAATTTATTTAAATATTTTTTTTGTATTTGTTATAAATGTGTCATTATTATTTGCAAATAAACGTAGGGGTTCCATGTCATTATTATTAGCAAATAAACGCAGGGGTTCCATAAGGTAGAATTCTTGGACCAGTACTAGTACAACACCTTTTGTATACATCTGGTACTCCGGAGAGAGAAAATATTTAAATAGCTACATTTGCTGATGACACAGCAGTCCTGACAATAGGAGTAACTATAGAAGAATCTACGATAAACTTACAAAATGCAATTATTAATGGCATAGAAAGCTGGTCAAAAAGGGGCGTATAAAGTTTGATGAGCAGATATCAGTTCATATTATTGTTATTAACAAGAAAATCAATTATCACTTGTTAGCTATAATTTGAGCTATGGTTGTACAGAAGGATCCTGAAGATACCATGGACAGACAAAGTCACCAATGAATAAGTACTACGGAGGATGAACACAACCGCAGATTTAGTCAACATCGTGAAGGGCCGTAAGCTGCAGTACTTGGGGCATATAATGAGAAATCAAGGCAGATACTAGCTGCTCCAGTGCATTTTACAAGGTAAAATTGAAGGAAAGGGGGCCCCAGGACGAAGAAGAATATCCCGGCTTACTAACCTGAGAGCATGGTATAGAAAGACCTCAACACAACTATTCCGTATAGCAACTAATAAAGTCATCATAGCCAGAATGATCGCCAACGTTCGGAACGGACAGGCACCCTAAGAAGAAGAAGCTATAATTGTTCCCGCCCAATAATTGTTCCTAATAAGAAAACAGCGAAATACCTAGGTTTAAATCTGGACATCAAACTCAAATGAAAGGAACATGTTAAAAAAGAAAACTGAACAGTTGAAAATAAAGTACAAAAATATATATGTATTTGTACTAACTTCCTCATCGTAACAAGACCAGGGCATTAAGCAACACCACACTGCTGAGAGGAATATGGACTGAAAGGTAGGTACTCTCAACTGTCCACTCAGAACAAAGTACTGATTTACAAGCAGATATTTAAACCGTTGTGGACCTATGGCCTACAACAATTATGGGGCTGTACCAAAAAAAGCAATTATAGAAACTTAGCAACGCTCCAGACAGAATACTAAGGAATATTGTAGGTGCTCCTTACCTGTAGGACCTTAAAGTCGAATCTATTCCAAATGAAATTAAGAAAGTTGCCAGGAGGCATGAAGAGAGGCTCCGTAAACATCCCAACCATGAAGTACTTCAGCTTCTTGTCAATCAACCCCAGATGCGAAGGCTCAAGATGACTAAATCTTTCGAGTTTGTGTAATGTGAGAAGTTATGCAAGGCTTAGTTAGTAGAACTTCTTCTCCTTTAAGTGCCATCTCCAAGGCGGAGGTCGGCAATCATCATAGCTATTCGTATTTTAGAGACGGCTGCTCTAAAAAGTTCATTTGATGTACATCCGTACCACTCTCTCAGGTTGCGCAGCCACGATATTCCGCGTCTCCCTATGCTTCTCTTTCCTCGAATCTTTCCCTGCATAATCAATTGGAGCAAGCTGTATCTCTCTCCACGTGTAATATGTCCGAGATATTTCAATTTTCTTTCAATGATTCAAGTTTTTTCATTGATGCAGCATTCAAGGTCCAAGCTTCCATTCCGTAAAACAAAGTCGAGAAAACGTAGCACCTAGCCAACCTAACTCTTAGCTCCAACTTCAAATCTCTTGTGCAGGGCACTTTTCTCATTTTGTTAAAATTTGCTCTAGCCTTTTCTATTCTGATTTTGATTTCCTGTAAGTAATCTCATGTGGAGTTGATCATTGTTCCAAGGTATGCATATTGGTCGACTCGTTCGATATTAGATCCGTTTATGAAGAGATTTTCGTTATTTCTTTGAGTTTTAGATATTCTCATAAACTTTGTCTTCTTGACATTCATTGTTAGCCCGTATTCTTGTCCAAACTCTGCTATTCTGGTCACCAGCCTCTGAAGATCCCCAACATTTTAGCTAAGATTTTTAGCCAACATTAGATATGTCATCCGCATATTTAATGTTGTTAATGGGAACTCCATTTACCTTTATTCCAGCTGTTTCACCCTCAAGAGCTTTTTTCAAGATCTCTTCCGAGTAGGCATTAAAAAGAATTGGCGACAACACGCATCCCTGTCTCACTCCACGTCTGATTTCAATTTCCTCTGACAGCTGGTCGTTAACACGTACTTTTGCTCGTTGTTTATAGTATAAATTCGATATAATCCTGAGGTCATTGTAGTCCAACTTCTTTGATTCCAGGACATGCATTAATTGTTCATGTTGTACTTTGTCGAATGCTTTATTATAGTCAATAAAACACGCATACACAGGGTGTAACAAAAATACAGGTCATAAACTAAATCACCTATTCTGTGACCAAGAATAGTTCGAATGAACCTAACTTACCTTAGTACAAATATGCACATAAAAAAAGTTACAGCCCTTTGAAGTTACAAAATGAAAATCGATTTTTTCGAATATATCGAAAACTATTAGAGATTTTTTATTGTAAATGGACATGTGGCATTTTTATGGCAGCAATATCTTAAAGAAAAATTATAGTGAAATTTGTGCACCCCATAAAAATTTTATGGGGGTTTTGTTCCCTTAAACCCCCCAAACTTTTGTGTACGTTCCAATTAAATTATTATTGTGATATCATTAGTTACATACAATTTTTTTAAAACTTTTTTGGCTCTTAGTATTTTTTCGACAAGGCAGTTTTTATTGAGTTACGGCTTCTTTTCTAATATGTTTACATAAAGATTTTATGGGGGTTTTGTTCCTTTAAACCCCCCAAATGGTTGTGTACGTTCCAATTAAACTATTACTGCGATACCATTAGTTAAACACAGTGTTTTTAAAACTTTTTTATTTCTTTGTATTTTTTAGATAAAGCACCTTTTCCGCAAATCGCCAGGAAATTTTGACATTCCTGTCAAAATTTCTTGAAGAAAAAGTCAGGACTTCCTTACTGTAAGGAAATGTCATTTCCTTACTGTAAGGAAATGATATTTCCGTACAGTAAGGAAGTCCTGACTTTTTCTTCAAGAAATTTTGACATTCCTGTCAAAATTTCTTGAAGAAAAAGTCAGGACTTCCTTACTGTAAGGAAATGTCATTTCCTTACTGTAAGGAAATGATATTTCCGTACAGTTGTTAGTGTTCTACATAAATGATAGAAAACACAAAATTCAACCTCAATACGTTTCCATAGTAACCCAAGTAATTTTATTAGGAATTTCAAAGCACCATTTATTTGGGAATAAAATTATCGCGTTTTTTTTTTAAATCAATCAATATCTGTCGAATTTTAAACGATTTGCGGAAAAATAGTATGTTTACCTCGTAGGAAAAGCCACATTCCTGGACTCTGTGTTGCTAAGTCTCGGCTTGCGCCTCGACTTAGCAATCTTCACAGTCGTCCAGGAATGTTAAGCTTTTCCTACCCGGTAAACAATGTACTATTTATCGAGATGTGGCTTCTTTTTTAATATGGTTCAAAATATACCTAAAAATGTAAATCACAAATAAATTTTCCTATTATTATCAAGTCTCCATAATCGTACTTTGCCATATACAAATATGTGGTGGATTTGACAAATATGCAAAATATCTCGATAAAAACTGTCTTTTCGAAAAAGTACTAAGAGGCAAAAATTTTTTTAAAGCATTGTGTTTAACTAATGGTACTACAATAATAATTAAATTGGAACGTACAAAAAAGTTTGGGGGGTTTAAAGGAACAAAACCCCCATAAAAATTTTATGGGGTGTCTAAATTTCACTATAATTTTTTCTTAAGATACTACTACCATAAGGATGCCACATGTTCATCTTCAATAAAAAATCTCCAATAGTATTCGATATATTGGAAAAAATCGATTTTCATTTTCTAACTTCAAAGGGCTGTAACTTATTTTATGTGCATACTTGTACTAAGGTAAGTTAGGTTCAATCGAACTATTTTTGGTCTCAGAATATGTGATTAAAGTTATGACCTGTATTTTTGTTACACCCTGTATATCTTGATTGACGTCTAGGCACCTTTGTATAAGTATGTTAAGTGAAAAAAGAGCTTCACGAGTTCCCAGACCTTTGCGAAACCCAAAGTTCGTATCATTAATGTCTATGCCCAGTTTATGATATTATATTCGGTTATGGATGACTTTCAGTAGCAACTTTAGCACATGGGACATCAAACTAATGGTGCGGTAGTCGCTGCATTCTCTTGCGTTTTTCTTTTTAGGGAGGCAAATAAAGATCGACGTCAACCATTCTTTGGGTAATGTGCCTGAGCTATAAATTTTGTTCAAGAGTACCACTAAAACATCAATATGCTGCTCATCTATAATTTTTAAAAGGTCGATAGGATGCATGTCAGGTCCTGGGCTTTTCCTGTTCTTCATTGTTTGTAACGCATGTATTATTTCTTCCTTTGTAATATCTGGACCTATTTCTCCTGAAGTAAGTTCTATGTGTTCCAGGTACCCTCTTTCATCATCGAACAGTTCATCGAAGTTAGTAGAACGCTTAGCGGAATTATGGTGTGTTGTCAGACAGTAGGAAGACCAAGGAAGAAGTGGATAGACGAAGTGAAAATGGGTGTGAAAGAGATATTAAGGATGGACAACTAGAGAGCAACCAGGGACAGAGATACTTGGAAGCGGATGCTGGAGAGGCCAGGGTCTGACTTGGGCTGTAGTGTCATAAGAGAGAGAGAGGGAGAGTTGGTGTTATGCATTGTAGCAACAACAACGATGTGAGCAGTTAGTGAAAAGCAGAGTCAATGCCATGCTGTGTAGCCACAACAAAGAAGTGGCCATTTCATGTCAAAAAATAGAAGCTACGATGGACCAGGTAACATCTAGATTACAAACAATTTTAGGAAAATTAGGTTAAATAAAAAATGTTGATTAATCTAGTAGATTAGGTGTATCCTTATTGTTTAAAATAAAAAAAAAAAATTGAAGGCACTCGTGGGAGTGCCGACAGAAGTGAAAACTTCTTATAGTATATAAATTACGAGCTCAATGCTTTTTCCCCATCCAAAAAGAAGTGCTATCCCTATATCATATACGCGATGCGTATGCCCTATGCTATTTATGTATATATGTATACACATAATTTATATACGTACAAAATTTATTTCAGCGAAGTGATGACGGTCGCAAAATCAATACTTCTTCCCCATCCAAGAAGTACACAACATCACTAAATAAATTTTCAATTTAAATATTTATTTCGTCGAAACGATAACGGTCGCGATGACGATCCCTAATTCAATACTTTTCCCCCATCCAAAAACTGCACAACGTCTCTAAAGAAATTTTCACTTCAAAAATTTATTTCGTCGAAGCGATGACGGTCGCTAATTTAATAGGTTTTCCCCATCCAAAAAGTGCACAACGTCCCTCAAGAAGTTTTCACTTCAAAAATGTATTTCATCGAAGCGATGACGGTCGCTAATTCAATACTTCTTCCCCATCCAAGAAGTACACAACATCCCTAAATAAATTTTCAATTTCAATATTTATTTCGTCGAAGCGATAACGGTCGCGATGACGATCCCTAATTCAATACTTTTCCCCCATTCAAAAACTGCACAACGTCTCTAAAGAAATTTTCACTTCAAAAATTTATTTCGTCGAAGCGATGACGGTCGCTAATTTAATAAGTTTTCCCCATCCAAAAAGTGCACAATGTCCCTCAAGAAGTTTTCACTTTAAAAATTTATTTTATTGACGCGATGACGGTCGCTAACTTAATACTTTTTTCCATCCAAAAAGAGCCAAACGTCCCTAAACAAGATTTCACTTCAAATGTTTATTTCGTCGAAGCGATGACGGTCGCTAATTTAATAATTTTTCTCCATCCAAAAAGTGCACAACGTCCCTCAAGAAGTTTTCACTTGTGCACAACGTCTCTCAAGAAGTTTGCACTTCAAAAATTTATTTCATCGAAGCGATGACGGTCGCTAATTTATAAATTTTTCCCAGCCAAAAAGTGCACAACGCCCCTAAAGAAGTTTTCACATAAAAAATTATTTCATTGAAGCGACGACGGTCGCTAACTTAATACTTTTTTCCATCCAAAAAGAGCCCAACGTCCCTAAAGAAGATGTCACTTCAAATGATTATTTCGTCGAAGCGATGACGGTCGCTATTTTAATAATTTTTTTCCATCCAAAAAGTGCACAACGTCCTCAAAAAGTTTTCACTTCAAAAATTTATTTCATCGAAGTGATGACGGTCGCTAATTTAATATTTTTCCCCATCCAAAATATGCACAACGTCCCTCAAGAAGTTTTCACCTCAAATATTTGTTTCGTCGAAGCGATGACAGTCGCGATGACGGTCGCTAATTTCATACTTTTTCCCATCCAGAAAGTGCACAACGTGCCTAAAGAAGTTTTCACTTCAAAAATTTATTTCGTCGAAGCAATAACGGTCGCGATGACGGACGGTCCCTAATTCAATACTTTTCCCCCACCAAAAACTGCACAACGTCTCTAAAGAAATTTTCAGTTCAAAAATTTATTTCGTCGAAGCGATGACGGTCGCTAATTTAATAATTTTTCCCCATCCAAAAAGTGCACAACGTACCTAAAAAAGTTTTCACTTCAAATGTTTATTTCGTCGAAGCGATGACGGTCGTTAATTTATTACTTTTTCCCATCCAAAAATGCACAACGTCCCTAAAGAAGTTTTCTCTTCAAAAATTTATTTCGCCGAAGCGATTACGGTCGCTAATTCAATACTTCTTTCCCATCTAAAAAGTGATTAACATCCCTAAAGAAATTTTTACTTTAAAAATTTATTTCGTCGAAGCGATGACGGTCGCTAATTTAATACTTTTTCCAAATCCAAAAAGTGCACAACGACCCTCAGAAGTTTTCACTTCAAAAATGTATTTCTTCGAAGCGATGACGGTCGAAATGACGGTAGCCAATTTAATACTTTTTAATTTAAAGTTTTCACTTCAATACATATTATACGTACAAAATTTATTTCGCCGAAGATATGACGGTCGCGAAATAAATCCATTTTCCCCATCCAAAAATAGGTTTTACATTTATTCTAAATTTAAATACTTCTATACAACTTATGTATAGATACACATAATATAGATACGTACAAAATTTATTTCGCCGAAGAGATGACGGTCGCGAAATAAATCTTTTTTCGCCATCCTAAAATAGGTTTTACATTAATTTTAAATTTAAATACTTCTATACAATTTATATATACATACAAATAATATATAGCATAAGCGATGACGGTCGCAATGACGGTCGAGATGTCGGTCGCGAATTCAATGCTTTTTCCCCTATCCAAAAATCGCACAACGTCCCTAAAGAAGTTTTCACTTCAAAAATATCAACAAATACTTATATAATATTCAATAAAAATGTTTATAGTTCACTACAAGGAGTGGAAACTTCTTAAGTGCTGCCTATGCCTCTTGTCCTCAACTTAACACGTAATACTACAAAAATGAAACATAATTAATGACGATATGGACTTAATTCGAGCATTTTCTAATTAGGAATATAAAGCGTTTGGCATTAAGTGGTGATAGTTGATGAGATGATTATTATAAATGATACCGAGAGAATAAATTTAACTTAATTAGTGGAATCTATTGAGTGCAATTATATATGATAAGAGATTAATATATGTAATTTATTGATCGATGTATCGATGATATCATAGACGAAATTATAGATCATGATTCTGCATAAGTACTAGTAGAGAAATATTTTAGACATAATTATTGTGTTCCAAATAACTGCAAAAGTCATGAATGTACGTAATAAAATGATGTGGTTTATACGTTAAATACTAATAAGTAGTATTAAACCACAATTTGATTGTAATAAAAATTACATTTTATGTTGATTTTGGCGTTTCGATTACCACTCATTTCCAAAAAAGATTATTTTAAAAAGAAGGAGGTTATTTTAAACTGTTTCTGATGGTAATTGGTGCTTTGTTATACCAATTTGACAGGTGTCTTACTTGTCCTCGGCCTAGGACGCAAACATCCATGGTTTTGAGCTTAACTGTTGTAGAATAAAATACTGCTCCAAATGAAAAAAAATTATTTTTTCAAGGAAATTTTGAACACATGCATAATATTAAGAAAATGGCGGAGGTTCTAACAAAATCTTTCATAAACTTGAGTTACAAAAAAAACTTGAGTATTGGTAAGTAAAAAATAGTAAAATAATGTTGAAAGCAGTTAAAAGTAGAACAACGGGATGAACTTGCTGCTGTACTAATAGCGAAAGAATACACTTAGTACAGTCACTGAAGGTGAATATGAGCTATTACCTCCGATTTCGTTGAACCTCCATCGATTTGCACGAAAATTGGTGAGTGGTTAGAGGATATCTCAAGGAACAAAGGTGACATGGTGTCAACTTGCGCTTTTACCCTGGGGGTGGATGCCACCCCTCTTCGGGGGTGAAAATTATTTTATAAAAAATAACCCCACAATTCGATAGAGCGACAAATTATAAGCAAAATTTGTTATATAAAGTTATTAAAATAAATCAAAACTTTTTGAGTTATTAAAGATCAAAGATTTTAATTTTTCGTGAGAAAAATGCATGTTTTAACCGATTTTTCATAAATAACTCAAAAACTATAAGTTTTTACAAAAAAGTTATTATTGTCAAAATTAAGGCTAATAAAAAAATCAAATAAATTCCTTACTAGAAAAACCTTTCAATGTTAACTGAAAGTGAGTTATAGGTAATTGAATGTATATTTCTTTCGTCGAGTACCCAAATCTAAGTATTCAAGCTTAAATACCGGGAAAATGATGCATTTTATAACATAAACTTATTAAACATTTGTCAAAGCTCATTGAAATATCTATCAAATAAGTGCTCGAACAAGTTGATAGCATTAAAGTTTATGCACCAAAAATGTTTCAAAATGTATCTTTTAAAAATTTTTCTAAAAAATGTTATTGTTTTTTTTGTAAATAACTCCGTTAAATTTTAAAGTAGCAAGTTCATCTAATAAATGGTTAAAATTTTATTCCAAGAGCTATTAAAAAACGACAAAATAGTCATTTATACCTCTTACTTTTTTAAAAATAAAAGGTTAAATGGCCCCGGTTACATGGTTCTCACAGCAAAATTGAAATTTTAAACGTTTCTATCTCGGTTATTTTTTACTCTACGAAAATAGTAAAATGGGTAAAGTATTTGTTACAGAAAAACCTAAAATTTAGTTATTTATCATTTTTTACGTATATTGAGTATTTTTGGAGTTATTATCAAAAGAAAATGAAAAGTACGATAATTCTAAAAATTCTGATTTTTATAAATTATACCTTTTTTTCAAAAATATGCATTCTAAACCGGTCAAATTTGTTGAAATAATTAACTATGATAACATAAAGAAATTCTTGTGAGGATTACTACAAATTTTAATTTTTGCGGAAATGGCGTAAGTTTAGTTTTTAACTTTTTCCTAAAAAAATCGAAAGGGTTCTCTTATTTGCATCATAACTTGCTTAATTTTGATGCTATTAACTTCTACTGAAGCTCATTTGATAGGTATTCCGAAGTACTTTGACAAGTGCTTAACAAGTATATTCTGTAAAATGCATCGTTTTCCCGTTATGTAAGCTTGAATACTTAGATTTGAGTACTCGTCGAAAAAATATACATTCAATTACCCATAACTCACTTTAAAATTACATTAGTTTAGTTCTTTAAGTAGGGAGTGTATTAAATTTTTTATTATCTTTAATTTTGGTAATAACAGCTTTTTTACGAAAGCTTATAGTTTTTGAGTAATACGTGAAAAACAGCTTTAAAACATGCATTTTTTTAAGAAAAAATAAAATCTTTGATATTTAATAACTCAAAAAGTATTGATTTATGTTAATAATTTTATATAACAAATTTTGCTTAGAAGTTGCCCCTCTATCGATTTCTGGTATTATTTTTAATAAAAAAATTTCACCCCCGAGAAGGGGTGGCAACCACCCCCAGGGTAAAAGCGCAAGTTAACATCATGTCACCTTTGTTCCTTGAAGTATCTTCTAACTACTTACCAATTTTCATAAAAATCGATGAAGGTTCAACGAAATTGGAGGTGAAAACCTTCAGTGACTCCACTAACTGGACCTCTTTTATATAGACGCGTAAACACTGACATACGTTAAGTCAGTGTTTCCCAAACTTATCTAAAGCGCGACCCCTTTTTGTTAAAAAATTGTTCACGACCCCCTACTCATCACCCAAACCAAAATAGCGACAAAAATAGCGTGCCTAATTTACAACTGATGGTTTCTCAAATTTTATTTTACTTTACTGTTTAAATTCAAACTAAATACATTTAAAAAATTCAACAACTATTTTAATAATTGCGATCTGTCCCACTAGTACACTAGTAGTATTTCTGCCAGACTAGCATTTACAATAAAAATAAATAATAAAAAGTCGACTGCACATTGTACACCGCGACATCTTTGTGTCTACATCGCAATACTTTTCCATGATATTCGCGAAGGCTCTACTCCTTACTTCGCTACCAGATGGCACTCTGGAACGTTCTCGTAGCCTCGTTTTGGCTTTATATAAGCGGCGATGTGCAATGAGACCTCAGTTTGAAACATCACGTTGTGGCGAATGCAGCGGTATTAAGTAATGAGTAAATATTTTGCGACTTACGTATTCCCGTTTACGTATTTACGTCTACGATAAATTACAAATTATGGATAAGTTTTTAAAAAGAAGTGCAGAACCATCTACGTCTGAAAGTGGCAGTAATAAAAAGAAAAACAGACTTTACAGTGATGAATATCTTAAATATGGTTTTACCATTATTTCCAATAAACCACAATGTGTTATTTGTGGAGAAGTATTGTCAAACGAAAGCATGAAGCCATCAAAGTTACTTCGACATTTAAATAGCAAACATCCAGATAAAAAAGACAAACCCGTAGAATTCTTTGAAAGAAAGCTGAACGTCCTTCACAAACAGCAAGATACTTTTCAATTGGCAACCACTACTAACGAAAAAGCATTATTAACAAGTTATAAAGTTGCTTATCGCGTTGCCAAAACTAGTAATCCGCACACAATTGCTGAAAATCTGATTTTGCCAGCAGCTGTTGAAATGGTACATATAATGATTGGTGAAAAAGAGTCTGCAAAGTTAAAAACAATATCTCTGTCAAATAATACTATCCAAAGAAGAATTAGTGATATGGCAGAAGATATTCAAGCGCAAGTGGTGGAAAATCTTAATAAATGCACGTACTTCTCTCTTCAAATGGACGAATCCACGGATATATCTAACTGTGCCCAATTTATGACGTCTGTAAGATATGATACAAATAATGGCATTCAAGAAGATATTTTATTTTGTTCCCCATTGGAGACCAATACCACTGGAAAATGTTTATTCGACAGTTTTGTGAAACGCACAAGTAAATATGTTATTGACTGGGGAAAATGTATTGCTATATGCACAGATGGCGCTAAAGCTATGACAGGACATCAATCTGGTCTTGTCGTCAGATTACAAGAAATAATGCCTAATGCCACATGGAGACATTGTTTTTTACATCGAGAAGCTCTGGCGTCAAAAGCTTTACCTCCTGAAATGGACTGTGTTATGAAATCCATCATTAAAGTTGTAAATTCCATTAAAGGAAAAGCTTTACAGACCCGTATTTTTCGAAAAATCTGCGAAGACATGGGTGCTATATTTCAAAATCTTTTTTATCACACCGAAGTAAGGTGGCTTTCAAGGGGCAACGTCTTAAAAAGAGTATTTGACTTAAGAGCAGAGCTTTTAATGTATTTGAAAGATGAGAAGTCCCCATATGAAAATCAATTTTCCGATCCTATTTGGTTTTTGAAACTAGGTTTCCTTGCTGATATATTCGAACAATTAAATATTTTGAACAGTAATTTGCAAGGTCGCGACATTAATATAATTACAGCCACAGATAAAATTAAGGGGTTTATAAGAAAAATCGATTTATGATCAACTTCACTTGGCAAATAGCAGCTCGATTCATTCCAGTGCGTTCAGGAAATTATAGAAAATGTATGTTACAGTGCTACAAATTTTGAACAAGTTTATGCAGGCATGCAAGTTACTTTGCTTAATTTAAAACAACAGCTCTGTGATTATTTCCCCGAACAAATTCAAAACAGTTACGACAGTTGCAGATGGATACTGAATCCGTTTTTAGCCGATTCCTTTCAACATGCTGAAATACCAATAAACATGAAAGAACAACTTATTGAACTATCAAGTGATGGAATGTTGAAGCTCCAATTTTTTTCCCAGAACCCGGACGAATTTTGGACCAAAAAGATGCAGGAATACCCTCAGTTGGCGAATGAAGCTGTAAAATGTTTGGTTCCATTTGTAACATCATATTTATGTGAGTTAAGTTTCTCGTCTATGACTGCCATTAAAACAAAAGTGAGAAATCGTCTCGTACTTGAAAACGATATAATTGTGTGTGTCTCAAATACACAGCCTAGATTTGAAAGACTAGTTTCAAAAAACAGGCGCATGGGTCTCATTAACATTGTAATATTTGACTTTATTTTTTTCTTTTACTTTTAAGGACTTTTAATATTTAGTTTTATGTTTCGTTTGATAATTAATTGTTAATTTTTATTTAAGGCTTTATTAAAATAAAAATACATGATTTAACAAAGTAGTGTTTTTGTCTTATTTTGGAAATTTCCGGCGACCCCCACCCCCCAGGGGGTCGCGACCCACACTTTGGGAAACACTGCGTTAAGTGATACCTCAAGAAAATTTTACGTCAACGTAGCTCAAAGACTTAAAAACCATACTAAAACTGCAGCAGTTAAGAACAGGTACAATTACGGACTACTTGAACGTACACAGATGGTATTCTGGGAATCTTTTATAAAACAGGTTTCTTAAAAAAATATATTTTCGGCGCGGTATGGCATACCGCATGTCAGGGGTTAAGAGTTAAAATTCTGAGGATCGTAACTTCACCCTTTGGTTGATATTCTAACATTATTTTTAATCGGCAATTTTTCTATTTTTATTTTTCTTTAATATAATATTCCATCAAGGATTTATTCTACCTCTACATACATTTACAAAGTGCTCTTCAATCTGCCAGATTGTTCCGCTTTTGGTATAGAGCAATTAATTTATATGTATTAACTTTTGTAGTACCCTTTTGATGTAAACCAGAAGTTTCCCCATCGTTCTCTTGGTAGCCTTGGACCCCAGGGTTGCCAGATCCACACACCTCAACAGTCAGGATCTGCGTGATAGTGAGTTGGATGGACAGTAGTGTACACAAATATTCGAAAGACTTACAGTAATTATGTAGTAAGCAATATTATAGTTCTAGTATCTTGTTTATATTTATTTTGTTTCTGTTTATGTTCTAGTTTGTTCGATGTTATTTATCTTTCTCTTCACTCAACGAAAAAGGTACGAAATATCAATAAAAATGTTAATTCAGACAACAAACGCAATACTTAAAATTTGTCATCAATTCATTATTTTCGTTAGTTGAGCCAATGTATTACGTTTATTTAATGGATGAACATTCATTATGTATACCATAATATCAGTTTATTGGTATTACTAACTCTGTTCACTGAGTCAACGAACACTATTTATTGATATTACGAACTCTGTTCACTGAGCCAACGAACACTATTTATTGAAACAACAATGTCGTTAATTGACCGACGAAGACTATTCGTTGTGTCAATAACAGTGTTATTTCTCCTAACGTATTTCGTTTATTTCTACAATTATTTCCGTTTATTGTTACAATTAATTCCATTCATTCCCACAATAAATACGGTTATTCTTACAAGCAATTCTATTCATTCTTACAATCAGTTTCGTTCATTCCTACTATGAACGTATTTTATATCAATAATTACTCAATGCATTAGCCCGATGTATGATATTAATTGATTAATAATAATTTTTTAAATCCCTCTTTTTTGTCCTTAACCTAATGGACTTTACACTGTGTGATTTCTCATACGATTCCACTACAGTGCACTGGAATAAGTGTTACACTCCCCCCACCCCCTTATTAACTATTTAAAATCAAAGTATATTATAACATCAATGTTTCGAATTTTACACGATCCCTCTTCAGGTGACAGGCGTAACTTTGATTTTTTTAAATAGGAAAGTACGTCATGTGACAGCTCATTTAAAAGCGTTTGAAATAGTGATTCCAAAAATGTATAACATTTTAATCCTTTTTGAGAGCGCAGGTGCAAAATTTCGATCGAATTCTTTTTAAACGCATTAATTTTTTTGGAATCCTGAGAAAAGTAATAAGTAGTTTTGAAAAATTTAAACGCAGAATAAAATATTACATTATTACCGAGGGCAGAAAGTCCCTTAGAATAAACAAAAAGTTTCTTTTGAATGGTATATTTGAAATTAAAAATCATACTAAATTTTCCCTTTTTCACCCCTGTGACTTATTAAAATAATCATGATAGAAGTTGTGTGTGTGTGTGATGAGAGAGTGGATGGCATTAGACCATGTCTATTTGCCACATAATTTTTTAATTTAAAATTGATTGTATCTTCTAGGTATAATTACTTTTTCATATATCTATTTTAGCTTCTAAGATAAATTTAATTAAAATATCGTAAATTCCTTTGTCTTGTTGTGCTAATAGAGTAGTGATACTAATCGGTAGACTTGTAAGTTTTCTTAGTTCTTGATACAGCGTATCTGTATATGCAGTATATTTTTGACACTCTAAGAAAATATGATTTATATCGGCTACAGGATTTTCCGGACAATGGGTACAATGCGGAGAGTCAATGATACCTATCCGAAACAAATGGGCTGGGAAACGTCCATGATTCAATTTTAAACGAGATACTATAGACGAATGTCGCCTATTATAATTCCAAGTGTTAATATGTGGAATAATTTTTGGTAATGCTGGGTGAATTTTAAAATAATGACTTTCAGAATTGGATGAAGATGTTCTGTAATGAGCCTCCCATCTATCCCTAACATCTTCCTTATACAAATTAATAATATCTAATGAGTTATAAATATTTAAACTCAATTCTGAATTCAATGCTTTTTTGGCTGCAAGATCAACAGCTTCATTTCCAGATATCCCTGAGTGACCCCTTACCCAAACTAGTGTAACTCCTATACCACGCTCTTGCAGTTTAAATATACTATTTCTTATAGATAATATAAGATTATTTTTATAGTGTTTTATTGGGGAACTATTAATTGCCTGCAACACTGAAAGAGAGTCACTTACAATTATCACAGATGAAGTTACATTAGCCTCGCACCAATCTAGAGCTTTCCCTATGGCTATCGCTTCTGCACTAAAAACTGTTAAATAATATGGAACTTTAAATTCCTCAACATGATTGGTGTCTGAAACGAGAAATGCACAGCCTGTTTTATTTTTATTTTTTGATCCATCCGTATATATGACTGTTTTATTTTCTCCTAGATTACCAAGTACAGATTTGAACATTAATTTTGTGAGATTTGAATTATCCGGATAGTTTGGTATGATAATGGTTGGTTTAAGTATTAAAGCTTCAAAGTTTGTTTCGTATAATGGATAGTTATTTAGGGTATATATAAGTTTTTTATGCTTTTCTGTATAAATAAAGGCATCAGCAAGTGGAGGAGAATTTTTAATTCTCCAATATTTGTTTATAAAACTCTGAACTGCTACATCTGCGATTTTCTTGACCATAAATGTACTAAACGTCCTGTATTTTATAATTTGTTTGTTCGCTAAATATTGTCTACGAAAACACAAGGGCGGTTCTTGTGCTTCAGCAAGAATTGCACTATTTGGTGAGGAGACCATAGTTCCTAGACATATCTTTATTGCTTTATACTGTATTCTGTCTAAAATTAATAAATTTGACTTACTAGTTGAGGCGTAAAGTGTACATCCATAATCCATTATTGATCGAATGTAGGACTTATAAAATGTAAGGGATATATTAACATCTGCACCAAATTTATATTTGGAAACTACGCGCAGAAGGTTAAGCCCTTTTTCACATTTCTGCTTTACGTGTTTTATGTGACTCGTCCATAAAAGCTTATTATCAATATGGACACCTAGATATTTATATTCTGTCACTAAGGGAATAGTAATGTCACCTATGGTACAAAGATCAGAGGTTTTTAGTCTGTGTCTGGTAAGACACATTACCGCTGTCTTGTCCTGTGAAAAACTAAAACCCATATTATTAAACCAATCACGCATGCAGTAGAAAATATGCTTTAAGTCTCTAATACATTGTTCATATGAATCTTGGATGGTATAAAAACAAATATCGTCCGCGTATTGGATAATTTTTATAGTGTCATCCATCAAACCATGCAGTTCAGCTGTGTATACGTTAAATAAAAGTGGACTCAATATAGATCCCTGCGGTAAACCGTTACATACCGTTCTTGGTCCGTGGAGTACATTTTTGTGATCACGAATATATATTTTCCTGTTTAAAAACAAGTTTATTATATTAGTTGCTACCCATTTGCTGATACCCATTCCACACAATTTTAGTTTTAAGATACTCAAATCAACCACATCATACGCACCTTTTAAGTCGACAAATAAACATAACATGTATTTATTTTCAGAAAAACATATTTGTGCATCAGTAACCAAATGAGTCAATGCATCAATAGTACTATGACCTCTACGAAATCCGTACTGTGCAATGGGTAGAAGAGAATTGCTTTCAATAAAATATTCTAGTCGAAATTTAATCATTCGTTCAAATGTTTTAGTAAGACACGACATAAGTGATATAGGTCGAAATGATGACGGTAATTTTGGATCTTTATATGGCTTTTGTATTAGACATATGACAATGTTTTTAAGACTCTCAGCATAATCTTGTTTCAACCACCAGTTGTTGAAAACTTTTAAAATGATTTGTTTTGCTGAGTCTGGAAGATTGTGTAAAATTTTATAGGTAAAACCGTCCAAACCAGGAGCCGTGTTCTTGGTTTGTTTTAGTGCCAAAGAAAGCTCTGAAAAGGTGAAAGCTTCAGAAGTACTATCAAAAGTAGACCGAAAACGAAAATTATTTAGATCTTCCACGTTGACATTGGAGGCTGAGAGGGGGAAAGCTGATTCAAAACATCCTCAATTAAATCGTTATTTAATGGAGGTCTCTTTTGTTGGTGATATTTGTTTCTGATTGATTTTATATAATTCCAAATTTTAGAAAGTGGAGTAGATCTATTAAGTTCATTAATAAAATTCACCCAGCTATTTCTTTGTTTTAATTTGAAAATGCGTTTAGCCTTTGCAGAAATATTTTGATAGACCAGGTAATTGGGAAAATTTCCTTGTCTTTTAAAAACCTTAAGGGCTTGGGAACGAGCTTCTACTATTTTTGAACACTCTTCGTCCCACCAGTAGGGCCTTGGCGAAGAAGGAAGAAATGGTTTTTTAACAGGCATTGATTTAGAAGCTGCTGAAGATATAACGTCAAATAAATGTTCTGTCAGTTGACAGTTATCTAGATCATTGACAGGAAAGTTAATATTTATTTCATTTTCAATAAGTGCTTGGAAAAAAGACCAATCAGCCCGAGAGTCGTTCCATTTGGATGCAGGATTTATTTCGAAAGATGTAGGGGAAATCTGAAGTTCAAATTGTATAGGATAGTGGTCAGAACCTAGTGTATCTTCTCGTACGGACCAATTTATCAAATCCGCCAAGAAAGGAGAGACAATGGTTAAATCGACTGCAGAGTGGTTGCCATTTGGATTTACCCTAGTGGGTGATCCATCATTTAAAGTAACTAGTTCCAAAATATCTATAACTTCTATTAAAACCTTTCCACCACGATCTTCCGGGATAGGACCCCACCTGTAATGGTGTACATTAAAATCACCACAAAAAATTGTACGAGAAATATTAAACTGTTGAAATAAATTTAACCAATCCTTCTTTGTCACAACTATATCAGAGGGTTTGTATATTGAGACAAAAGAAATATTCATATCCGGAATAAATACTGCACATACTTCAATGCCGTTTTCAAAATTTGGGACTATTACACATTCTTGATAGTTTATGGTTTGTAAAATAAAAATACCAACGCCTCCATAACCATTATCTCGACATTTTTTATAGAAATTGTAACCTTTTATATAAAAATTACTATTAGACTTTAGCCAAGTTTCGGAAACAATGATTACGTCAACGTGGTTTGTATTAAGGTAATTTAATAAACTACCTTTGTTAGTTGTTATTGATCTACTGTTCCACTGTAAAATAACTAATTGACTTCTAAATATTTGTTTGTTAGCCATTAAAAGTACTTATTAAAAAAATTGTTTTTCACTTGAATCAGATTCACTAAATGTAACCATAATATCAGTCGGATCGTTTGAAACGAAGGCATTCTCAACAAAATCCCTGATGTTGGATTCCGTAAGAGTATTAAGTGAAAATTGAGAATTTTTTTGAAACTTATTTATAAAAGATGTAATTAGCATTATAGTTTTTTCTTTATAATCTATAAACTCTTCTCTGTAGGGGTTAGGAATAATGGGTTTAGATTTTTGACTAGGTTTATTTGATTTTTTAGGTGGCATATTATCAGCTGTAGGAGAGGTTGGATGTGATCGCTTAATGGATTTTGTAATGTTTGGTTTAGGCATTGATTTTGGTTTTTTAATAGTGAAAGTAGATGAGCTATTACCTGAAGTGTTTGGTAGGGACGGAAAATTATTATCATTACTTAATATTGAAAATCTATTATTAGTCGTTACTTTTGCATATGATGGGTTGTTATATATGTGTTCTGCTTCTTTAAAAGATATATTTTCTAAGGCCATAATTTGTTTTATCCCTTTTTGTTTTGTGTATACAGGACAGACACGTGATACTGAAGGATGGCTGGTATTATTACAATAAATGCACATGTTTTCTTCCTTACATTCTTCTTCTGTATGACTGGTATCTGCACACCTTCGGCATCTCTGATTTTTTGATTTGCATTGCTTGGCTGTGTGGCCGTAATGCAAACATTTGAAACACTGTACAACGGGTTGTACATAAGGTTCAACGCGGAAGTTACATAAATTTATTTGTACACATTGAGGAATTTCATTCCCTAAAAATTCAATAATGACCATTTGTCTATCAATTAAGCACGCATTTCCATCAGAGTCGATAATCCGCCTTTTCATACGCTGAACACCCACTACCTCTCTGTTTGATTTGATTGCAGTTAATAAATATTCTTCGGAAAAGAAAGTATCTACCATTTTGACCACCCCTTTTTTATGAGTGTAGAATTTAGGAATAAATGCTATTAAATCATTTTTAAGAATAACATCGTGATTAACTAATGAATTTGCTATTTCTAATGAATTGAAAATAACTTTAACTCTATTAATTCCAACGGGTTTAATGTCAATTACATTATTCTTCAATTTCTCATCAACAAGAAGAAAATGGCCAATCTTAATGGGGAATAACCTTCCTAGGTTCAAATTTTTATGCTGCACGAAAACAAAAAAGGGCCCTTTATCGCCTGGTCTATATTTATTATTAAAATCGATTTGTACATACCTGTTCTCCGTGTTATCAGTTTCACTGTTTTTTTGATCGGGCGGCTTATCAGCCGCCCTTTTTTCGGACATTACTACTTACTAATTAATAATTGTGTTAAACTAAATCCTATCAAAACTAAATTTATATTGTCTCTTTTTTTAAATCACTTCCGCAATAATAAACGCACAAAACTCGAATACGACTGGTCACTTTGCCTAACGAATTCGAACTGTGATGATAGAAGTTCTCAGGGACTTTAGACCCTCGATAATACTGTAATATTTTATTCTTCGTTTAAATTTTCAAAATATTTCACGATAAGAGACACACGAAAACTTCCTTCTACTACGGACTACACTGGGAAACGAAATATCCGGCACTTCGGTAGAGGTAACAGCATTGTTTAACAAAGAATTCTTTTTTAAACACAGAGAAGCTAGGGGTATCACGATAAGGAAAAGCCGTTACATTTCAAATGGTCAAGCAAAACATTTATTGTCTCAACAACTACGATTATTGTCACAATGAACGCATTGATTGTGGGTATTAAACGCAGTAGTAGATTGATTAATGCGTTTGTTGTCTCAACAATCAGTTTACATCTTTACAATAATCATATATTACTCTATATTAACAACATTTGTACATTGTTTTAATGAAATCTGTACGTTGTCACGATAAACCAAGGTAATTCCTTGTCATGTACGAAATCAAGAAAGTGAGTTGCTGCCACAATTAACATTATTTATTAAATATACGAAACTAAGTTATTGGCTGAATAAATTGAGTGTTATTGATTAATGTACTCTAGTTAGTTTCACAATTATTATTCAATCATTGTGACAATAACTAAATACATTCGTCAATGTCCAAAAGTTCGTTGAAACAACAAATTAAATTGTTGTTACAACGAAATACTATTCAATAATCACTGTTAATCAATATTACGAACTAATTTTTTTTGAGTGTTTTTAATAAATTCTTAGAGTAACTTCGGATAGCTTTTTGAACCGTAAAGCCTTGGTTTCTTCGAAAGCGGCACCGACAAACTGCGACCGTAACACTGCGATGAATGACGTCAGATTACGGTGACAAATTCAAGATTCTTCACTACGGCAATGAAATGTGTAAACTCAGCAAGCGGTGGCTTCCAACGCATCCTTGGAAACCATTGCTATTATTTTGCGTGGGACAGTTTTTTTATGACGTCATTCATCGCAGTGTCACGGTCGCAGTTTGTCGGTGCCGCTTTCGAGGAAACCAAGGTTTTAGTGTTTAAGACATACCTAAATCAAAGGTAAAAGTATCCAGCATCCTATGTAATACATTCTCTCTCATTTAGGACATTCTTCATGTTTGCTCTATTATGTAGATATTAATTTTACTTAGAGATTATATTTAGCAAAGTTTGTGTTAGTTTTAAAAAGGGAACTATCACGAATAAAAACCGAAATAAACATGAACAATGCGATTGGTTATAAAAAAGTCAGTATAGTAGACACGGAACTTTGTCAGAATGCGCAAAACTCACCCTATCAATGTTAGGTATAAATGTTTAATGCCTGGTTGCACCAACAAATCTTAAGCTCCAGCTTAGTCCAGATCAGCTTATAGATAGGGCCGCTTTAAGTCTCACTTGATCACAAAATTGATCTAAGATTCTAAGACTTAATGGCGCAACGCATATGTTTCGTAAATTAAGCTTAAGGCAGGTCTTAAGCTTAAAATCTGTTGGTGCAACCAGACATAAGTAACTCAATACGGCCGCTTTGAAGATAAGAGCTTGCCGATATTTTAACATCACATTAATCATAAAAATTAGACATTAGTAGTCGACTTGCATATTAGTACAGTTAAAATTATTAGAGGATAAAATATTAAATCTAAATAAATTTGTGTCGCAAATTCCTCGGTGGAATGCAGTAGGATGTGGATACCCATACTGAAAGAGGAAGTCAATAGAAAGAAAATACCACAATTAGTAAGTCAATAGTCGAGTTCGTACATATTTTATATTTTAGTATTACTTATATATCCATGTATTATTGATGTTATTTATAATTTAAACAAAATTATAGTAAAGTCAGAATTTGGTATTAATTTTGAGAGTAAATTAAATGCAAGACCAAATACTTACGATGTCGGGATAGTATCACGAGGTTTTTACTGGTTTTCCCTCCTGATTTACTATGAGATCTCTAACGCGAGAATTTTAATGTCACCGTTGCATATGGTTGTCTTTTTAAAGACAGATCACATGCTATGATTTTTTTTGTGACGGATATTCTTGAGTTGGGGTTGATTTCATGAAATCGAATGAACTATCTTTCAGTAAAGTCGCCCCAGGAACGCAACTCATAAATATTGGCAATATCATTTTAAAGTCTTCTACTTTAAAATGTATCATATGTATCTGAATTGCCGATATAAATGAGTCAAATTAAATAAATTATTAGAAGAATTTTTTTACTAAGCAACAACATTTTTGTTCATGTTAGTAGTATTTTGTATTTTGACAACGGCACCCGATTTGGGCGTCGAAACGTTAATAAAAATCATTTTTTAATAATATTGTGGCTTATTTCCCATTATAAATAGTTAAAATAAAATACTAAGCAAGAATAATTAGTATTTTTCTACTTTTAGGGACAAAAAAGGCAATTTCATTAACATAACCGAATTCAAAATTATTCTGCACATCATTTTTGCAACGCTTTTTTTAGGCTATTTAATTTTTCTTTCGAATCCTGAGAAAGCTAATAAATATTTTTGCAAAATTTTAACGCAGAATAAAAGATTACATTATTATCGAGGGCCGAAAGTCCCTTAGAATAAACAAAAAGTTTCTTTTGAATGAGATATTTGATATTTAAAAATCACACTACATTTTTCATTTTTTTTTCACCCCTGTAACTTATTAAAATAAACATAATAGAAGTTTTCACAGACTTTCTGTCCTCAGTAATAATGTAATCTTTCATTCTGCGTTTAAATTTTTCAAAAATACTTACTAGTTTTCTCAGGATTCGAAAAAATGAATGCATTTAAAGAGCATTGTTTCAAGATTTTGCGCCTACCCCCTTAAGTAATGATTATTATTAAAATATACTAATTATAGTCTGTATATAATGATGTGACTTTAGCAAATAGCTTATTTATCTTCAACTATATGATATTGATTAATTCGGCCAAGGCAAAGCGAATTTTATTTTAATGACCTTTTAACCAACGCCATCTTGTAAATAAAAGTCTTTTTATGATTTCGTGAGAGACTGCCGACTCCGGATGTTTATAAAATCTATTGTATCCAACTGAGTGAAGGAGACTTCACTTCATTATAATGAAGTGAACGGATCGAGACATACGGAAGGACTGATAGAATAATCAATTAATTCAATGATGTGCAGAATAAACTGTAAATATAGGGATGAAGATATATATTTTTAAAAACTAGACAAAATGAAGTCATCACTTTTCACTTTTATATATACCGGGTGGTGAATTGGAAAACGGGCCATAGGAAATTCAATGTAAAATTCTAAACTGTTGAATTCCTGCTTCCCTATTTTACATCAAAACACATCAGAAACTAAACTGCGCGTCATAGAAAACGGGCACCCTAAAAAGTGGGTAATTTTTGAGGTTGCGTATCTTCTAAACCTGTTGTCTGATTTAAGTGATTTTTTGAATATGTAATAGCCTTGTTATTTGTCAATATCCCTGTAATAATATTTTTGCTAAACAGGTAAATTTTCATTGTATACCGGGTGTACGAATCAGACTGTGTTTTTTTCTCAAAGTTCGCAACACCCTGTGGAATATCCTAGCATTTATAATATACTGAAATTAAAACTCAACTATAGCCTCAGGTTTTCTCAACATTTTGTTTTTTGATTCATTCGCTTATGTTGGATAATACAAAAGTTAGGTACTTTAACAATTAGCCGCGTTCTTTTTCAGTACAGGGTGTTTCTAAACAAGTGCGATAAACTTTAAGGGGTAATTCTGCATTAAAAATTAATGACAGTTTGCTTTATAATCGTATGTCCGCAAATGCTTCGTTTGCGAGATACGGGATGTTGAATTTTTTCTTACAAACTGACGATTTATTTATTACTTTAAAACCGGTTGAGATATGCAAATAAAATTTGGTGGGTTTTAAGACGTAGTTATTGCACATTTTTTGACATACAATTAAGAATTTGATATTCACCATTGGCGTGCATACGGGTAATATGATCGGTCTTATTACCCATATGCACGCCAATAGTGAATATAAAATTCTTGACTGCAAGTAAAAAAATTCGCAATAACTATCTCTTAAAACCTACCAAATTTCATTTGCATATCTCAAGCCACCACGTGCATGGCGCTCAATATTATTACTTAAAAATAACAGCTTAGTGATAAAATAATGACAAAAATTTCTTCGGGATCTTGTAGGGGGGGCATTAAACTTTGATTTAGTTACTTTCTGACTTTCATAATAATAACTTTTAACCGAGTTATTAAGCCTTGAAAATCGCCATTTTTCGTTTTTTCAATTTTAAATTGCTTATAACTCGAAAACGATCACCTTTAGAGAAAGATTATAAGAGACCTTTTTTATCCAGAATGGTCCAAAAAACTAAAAAATGTGTCCGGGCCGAAAATATTGATTTTTGCAATTTGATTAAAAAAAATTGTTAAAAAAAATTTGGCCCACTTTTCACGTGGGCGACCTCTTGAACCTTATTCTGGGATGTCTCACGAATGTAATTATGCAAAAAAAATCTCATGGGAATATTTTTCCCAACGAACCCGCCGTTTTCGTCCTGTCTATTCGTGTTTATTAATAGCAAGCTGAAAATTTGTTAATAGCTTAACCGTGTCTAGTCGGACAAACTTTGATGTATGGGAACACTGGAACAGGGAAGTTTTAATTTTGGAACGTGATTTTAATTGTGGAACGTGTCATCCTGACAAGTTTATGATTGTGAAAAGTGGCAGGTTGTTTTTAAGTTTATTCATTAGCAAACTTTATATAATATATGAAAAAGAAAAACTATTTGTCGGACAGATATGATGGGCATTTTAATAAGTGCTACACGTAGAACATGTCAAATGACAAGAATCATGTTGATAGTAAATAGCAGTCTGATTTTTGCATGAGAGTTTAATAAAAAGGTAACAAATCGATTGGAAGTTCTGTCCAACAAAATACATGGGACGTTTTCGTAGTTTGACATTCGAAACCTGTAACCTGTTCCACAATTAAAACTTCCTCTGGTCCAGTGTTCCCGTACATCAAAGTTTGTCCAACTAGACACCGTTAAGCTATTAACAAATTTTCAGCTTGAAATTAATACTTTTTTCTGGTACGCGGGATCCAGGCCTAATAGTGTGCATCAATTACACAGAAAATTTTATTAATACTTTAAGGGACAAGCTTTTATAAATTATAGCATATTCTGTGCAATGAAACGGGGGTACTATATTGCCACAAATACAAGTAGTCCAGGGCGCATCTGTTTTGAGATGGACGTTGAGAGGTGACTCAAATTTTTTTGCAGAAATTGCTTGAAAATAATTCAAATAATAATATTTGAGTTATCCTCCCACTCAAAATGGTCCGGAACATTGTTTAAATAATCAAAATGTCAAAATATGAAGGAAAAATTCGATTTTTTTTTACTGGTTTTTGGTTATAACTTTAAAACTATTCATTTCTAAGAAAAGTTGTACTGACATAAAAGTTGCGTAATTAAATTTGCTACAATATAGAATTGGTTAAAAATTTAAAAAATAGTCACCCTTGTTGCAAAATAGCAATAATTGCGAAAAAATACATACAAAAACAAGTATTCGCCTCTTACGTTTTTCAACCATTTATGCTACACTTAGGACCTTCATATTTTATCCAGAAAAACTATATGATATAGTTAAACAACATTGTAAATTTCATTAAGATCGGTTTAATAGATTTTGCAAAATAAATTCTGCAATCCAGCTTTTGCAAAAAAAATTTTTTTTTAATGTTGCAGGACTGAAAATAAAGCAGGTAGCAAGTTCAGTTTTTTTTGCTTATAGAAGTGTACTGTACCTTTCATTTGCAATTTACAAAATTAAAATCGATTAATTACCACGGCGTTAGGAAATTTTTTAAATAAACATTAATTTTTGTTGCTACGTGCAGGACAGCGGTGTTCGATTCACACAAGTTGATTTCCACCAAAATTTCTTCCCATCTTTATCTAATATATTATTTTCTTACTCTATATTTTGTTGTATTTTAATATTTCAATTCCACAAAAATCAAACTAATTTGATTATTGTTTGTGAAATATTGTTTAAACAATTGTTTATGTTTAAAAATATTAAACTTTTATTCTCTAAGTTAAAATATATTAACAAAGAAAGTTTTTGCTAAAAAAAGTGTTATTTCAGAGGATAGAGTATGTGCTTTTATCTTGCAATAAACAAATTTATTTATTTATATCGAAATGTAATAAAAATTAAAATGTATCAATCATTATCAAAGATCATTGGAATGCCCAATCAGAGCAAACTATCCGCTGTCCTGCGCGTAGCACCAATAACTAATGTTTATTTAAAAAAAATTGTGACGCCGTGGTAGTTAGTCAATTTTAGTTTTGCAAATTGCAAATGAAAGGTACAGAACACTTCTATAAGCAAAAAAAATGTCAACTTGCTCTCTGCTTTATTTTCAGTCCTGTAACATTTTGAAAAAATAAATTTTTTTTGCGAAAGCTGGATTGCAAAATTTATTTTGCAAAATTTATTGAACCGATCTTAATGAAATTTACAGTAATATTTTACTGTATCATAAAGTTTTTCTGGGTGAAATCTGAAGGTCCTAAGTGTAGCAAAAATGGTTGAAAAACGTAAAATGCGATTACTTGTTTTTGTATGGTTTTTCGCAATTTTTGCCATTTTGCAAAAAGGATGACTATTTTTTAAATTTTTAACCACTTCTATATTGTAGGAAATTTAATTACGCAACTTTTATGTCAATAGAACTTTTCTCGAAAATGAATACTTTTAAAGTTATAATCAAAAAACGAAGAAAAAAATCGAATTTTTCCTTCATTTTTTGACATTTTGATTATTTAAACAATGTTCCGGACCTTTTTGAGTGGGAGGATAACTCAAATATTATTATTTGAGTTATTTTCAAGCAATTTCTGCAAAAAAATTTGAGTCACCTCTGAACGTCCAAATGTACTAATATTTTTACAGATGCGGCCTGGTCTAAAGTCTCTACAAGAGTGTAACTCAAGATGGCTCGCTTCATGAGCAAGTCCTCTTTACACCCCCTTTACCCTCTGCAAAAGTAGTATCCTTCATTGACATGCATCGACACTAGTAGCATAAGAGAAATTATTTAAGAGTTTCTCAAGTTTGTTCACTTCAATACCGTCGTAATTGGTTTTCCATAAACGGGCAATACTTGCATTAAACTCTGTATTCGGTCGTGGGAAGTAACTTCCAAGAATTTTTCACCCGTGATTTTTGTGACCTTAACTAAATATTTATGCTGGCGAATGCCATGGGAATGTGTGCTTTTATTTATTGTTTTTGTTGTAAGATTCAAATGAACTTATATTGAAGACTAATTGAAGTGAAAGAGAAGAAGAGAAATGTTTCCATATGTGGATTTAGTGTAGGAATAAATTACTGTTGAGATATTAAGACAAAATATTATGGGTGTGGAAGTGATGCGGCAATATTTTAAATGTTATTGGACACTATTTTTCAAATCGTCGGTTACGGTTACAAAATGAATGAGGTTTTGAAAGGCAATTATTATTCCTTTGTCTAGCTTATATTATTTAAAGAACTAGAGGTTACGTAAAACACGTTTAATTTTAAACTAAACTTTATTTGTTCTTAAGAGAGATAAAAATAGAGAGAGCGAGATAAAATACACGTGGGTCGTTTTGGCTAGATTTCCCATCGGACACCTTTCCAGGGGACGGATAGCACAAAAATGCCTCCTTAATAAGGATGGTACCGAGGAAATTAAATTAATACTTAGGCTGACCAAAACCCTAGTATTCGCCACGTGCGTCTCCCCTCTATTTACAGTCACGTGACACGCTGTCAGATTTTGTAAGGACGTTTTAACATTGAGTCTTATGGGATTATTTTGTTAAACTTGAATATTTTAAGGATGATGACTCCAAAAAGAGTCGAAAATCGTCGATTCAGAGGGCTGGTTTGCGCTCCCTGTTCTAAGTGAAAAATAAGACAGTTTTGTTTTTGTTAAGTATACATTTTTATCTTTTATTGAATATTTTATTTTGTAGTGATAATAACCGAATACAATTGTTAGAATTCATTAGTTACTAATTTATAGTGTAATTTATCTTCTTCTTCTTTAAGTACCGTGCCCAAATTTTTAGGCGTGGGTAGCTTCCATAACAATTTGCCGATATCGTTCTCGATCTTGTGCGGCATGTAACAATTGATCTGCTGATAAGCCAGTCCATTGACGAAGGTTTCGGAACCATGAATATTTCTTTCGACCAATTCCTCTTTTTCCGTCGATCTTTCCATTGAGTATTAACTGCAGCATCCTGTATCTGCTACCTCTCATTATATGCCCCAGATATTCAAGTTTTCTCTTTTTTATCATCTTCATTAAGTCACCTTCGCCTTGACCTACTCTGTTTAAGACTTCTCTGTTTGAAATGCGTTGAACCCAAGATATTCTGAGCATTCTACGATACGACCACATCTCAAAGGCTTCTAATTTGTTCATCATGTTAACCTTCATGATCCAGGTTTCACATCCATATAGTAATACATACATATAATAATACCTAACATTTTAGGAACTTGATTCTTAGTTGTAAGTTCAGCTGAGAGTTGGTCAGAATAGATCTAAGTTTCATAAATGCTCCTCTTGCAATTTCTATACGAGTTTTAATTTCTTCATCCGGATTTAGAGTCTCGTTTATCCAACATCCTAGGTATTTAAAATGGTTAACTTTTGTTATTGATTCATCACTGACAATTAGTTGCATAGGGCCGACGTCTTGTTTACTAACCACAAGTAACTTTGTCTTTGTTGCATTTATGTTAAGTCCGTTATTGGAGCATTCTCTAGTGACTCGATCAATAAGGAATTGAAGATCTTCGATATTTTCAGCCATGATCGCGGTGTCGTCTGCATATCTGATGTTGTTAATAGTTTCTCCCCCGATTCCAACTCCACATTGTCCTTCCAAGGCTTCATTAAAAATTATTTCCTAGTATACGTTAAACAAAGTTGGGGATAACACACAACCCTGTCTGACACCTCTTTGAATGCAAATTTTGTCTGTTTCTTTGCCGTCTACCAGAATAGAAGCTTCTTGATTCCAATATAGATGTTGTAAAAGTCTCAGATCTTTATCATCTATTCTAATCATTTCTAGATATTCAAACAACCTATCATGTTGAACTCTATCAAACGCATTCTCAAAATCTATAAAGCAGACGTAAATTGGTTTCTGTACTTCCCATGATCGTTGAAGTAATGTTAACATTGAGAACAAAGCTTCCCTTGTTCCCAATCCTTCTCTGAAACCGAATTGTTTGTTTCCCATTGTCTCTTCACATTTCTGCTTGATTCTATTAAGAAGTAGCTTGAGAGAGTGGCTCATGAGACTAATTAGTCTAAAGTCTTTACATGATGATGTATTAGGTTTTTTTGGGAGTGGAATAAATGTAGACTCCAACCATATCTGTGGCATCATTCCAGTCTCGTATATATGATTATAAATGTTTGTTAATTGTGAGACATTGTCGTCATCCAGAAGTTTGAGCCAGTCTGATGGTATTTGGTCAGGGCCTGGAGATTTCCCATTTTTGCTCTGTTTGATGGCTTTCTCTACTTCCGCTTTTAAAATACTAGAACCAGTATTCGTATACTTTGTGGTGTTAAGTGGTGGCCTCGTATCCAGGAAGAGCTCTTTTATATAGTTAGTCCATTCTTCCTTTCTTTTATCAAAGTCGAGAATTATGTTACCTTTGGAGTTTCTCATAAAGTGAGGAGTTCTTTTTCTCTGAGTGTAGGTAATTTCTTTAAGCTTTTTATGTATATTAAACTCGTCATGTTTTCTTTGTAGTTCTTCCATTTCACGACATCTTTGTTCCATCCAGTCCTCTTTTGCTCGCTTAACCTCGTATCTTATTTGTCGATATATCTCTCTATACCGAATCTCGTCTTTGTTTTTCCAATTTCTTCTTTGTTGAATAAGGTCTAGTATTTTATCGGTCATCCAATCCTTTTTCTTTATTGGGTCTTTTGGGTCTTTTTCTTTATTGGGTGTAATTTATAGTGCAACAAAAATATTTTCTTTTTCGTTAATAAAGATTTATTGCTTGGTAACATCAAATATAGAAAGATGGCCTATTTTGGACACGTAGTAAGGGGAGACCGGTATAATATTCTTTAACTTATTATGATGGGTAAAATCGAAGGACGCAGAGGAATTGGTAGAAAGCAGGCCTCTTGGTTGAAGAATATCCGGGAGTGGGCAGGAATAAAGAGAGCAGAACACCTATTTAGAAAAGCTCGAGACAGAGACAGTTTCGCCATGTTAATCGCCAACGTCAAGGGGACTTGATAGGGCACGTTAAGAAGAAGAAAGATTTATTGACATAAACTGCGATATTGAGGGTACGTATACATAATCAAACTGTTGGAAAGTGAAGAATTTATATTAGATTAAGTGCGTTTTATTTTCTGTTTATATTAATATCACTAGCGTGACACGCTATTTTTTTAAATGTCCCATTTAAACATACACAAAGCATCCAAGCATACAAAATTTCAAAAAACCGCCACCATGAGCAGGTCGGTCGATTTTGCTTTGACACTTTGTTAACGCTTGGAGCGAATTGTAAATCGAGAGTTGGATTACCCTACCCCCTAACCGAATACAAGCAGAGATCAAATGGATCAGAATTACACCTTGCCCACCAGCAAAAGGAAACTACTGCACTATGTCTCTCTAAAACAAGCAATCATGGCGATGACAAACACGATGGCCTCAGTCTGTGGCAGATCTTTGATATTTACTGGATACCTACGAAGAAGAACTACCCGAAAATGAAACTAAATCAGTTGACATCCTCAGAATAAATGGGGGGAGGTGGTCCGAAAAAGGAAATCAACATGGAGAAGACACAATTTTTTACTCTGACAGTGATCTACCAAATCATTTGAAGGGTGTTAGTGTAATACTTAGAGGAAACCTCAACCAGTCTGTGATTAATTTCAACTCAAATTCAGACCAGCTTCTTATTACAGCTTAGGGCATTCTCAGTTAATACAGTGATGAGCGCGCTAATAACCGGTAAAATAACGCAAAAGATGCAAAATATAATACGTTGTGAAATAAAAAGAGATGAAACTAGTATAGATGTAAAATTATCAATACGAATCTATAAATTTACGTTACACTGCATAGTTTCACACCTTTAGACGTCTGCGACAGGAGAATTTTATAAAATTCTTCTATCTCAGTGACAGTTTTCATACTACTCCGATACGTCTAAAGGTGGGAAACTATATAATGTAATGTATGTAAATGTATACCTACGTTTATATCAATAATTTCCACCTCTACTAGTTTCATCTATTTTTATTTCACAACTTATTATGTTTTCCATCTTTTGCGTTATTTTGCCGGTTATTAGCGCGCTCATCACTGTATAATACAGTGTTATAGTACAACTGCACATAAGAATGAAGATGAAATAAAAAAGTGTCGTTTTCTGGAGAATATGCGAACCTGTATTTTTCTAGCAGACATGTATGTAAATGATTTCAATTATTATTTTGCAACCCTTTTTACCCCACTTGACCTACTTATAAATTTGCAAACATACCATTTGCAGACTGTAGTACTTTGGTTATAATAAGAGTATATGCCCCATAATAGGAGCCTATACCTCCAGTGATGACAAGAATGAGAACGTAAACAATCGGAAAGAAATGATTTTGATGGAAGACCTCAATGCAAGAACTGAAAGAAGAACAGAAGCAAAGTAGTAGGTCCATATAGCGAAAATGTCTTGAATGAGATTCGAACAACACTGATTGACCTATGCAACCAGTATTTAAAACAATATGTAGGGTAATGGATCCAAATATGAGACCCTTTTTTAAACTCTTGGTAATCGTAAAGTTTATGGATTGAAGAAGTCTTAAATTAGATACATGTCAGATAATTATGCTATTATATTGCAACAGGTTCAAAATTAATTTTAAACTAATATTTTTTACCAATAAATTAATTTTTTTTAAATGTCAACATTCCCAACTTAAAAAAAGGTGTCTTAATATGAGACCATGTGGTATCCTAATATGAGACAACACGTTATATAGGTCAAACAGGTGATACAAATTATTTTAACGCATTGTTCTGGATATAGACTGTATTAAATGCTGTAGACATGGTTATATTGTTCTGAAGCTGTTTCTTAGTGGCATATTATGCAATTTTCTTTTTTTTTAAATAAGCCACAATTTAAGTTAAAAATAAAAATTAGAAGTCTAAACGTCAATAAATTTAATTTTTAATAATTACGGTTTATTTCCCAATAAAATAGTAAAAAGGCAGATGATATACTCAAAACATTACAGTACCCTAATATGAGATATCTCATATTAGGCACATTTGAGGGTCTCATATTAGGAGCAACCACGTGTGAACTTTTTAGTCCGTATTTTGAGTTTAGGATTGGTTTTTGCGCCACTATAATGGCGTGTTTCTGTAACCAATTTAAGTAGCTATCAACTAATTACTAAGGTGATTTTTTTCTCTCACCTTAAAAATAAAAATTCAGTTTGAGCTACACCGATTAAAAAACTTTTGGCTCGCAAAAAACTTAAAAACTTCACTGACTGTTAATACTAAATCATAACTACCAGAGCTTAGTTTTTACACCACTCACCAGGCTGCAGCACTTACAAGACAATAGAGACAGGGGTCTCATATTAGGAACGGGTCTCATAATAGGATCCTTAACCCTACTTAAAAGTGCAGCAGGCGCAAAATTTCAGGCCATGCGTTTTAAATACATTCATTGTTTTCCAATCCTGAGAAAACTGTATTTTCTCAGTATTTTTGGAAAATTTAAACGCAGAATGAAAGATTATATTATTACCAAGGACCGAAAGTCTCTTAAAATAAAAAAAAGTTTCTTTTGAGTGAGATATTTGAAATTAAAAATCACACTAAATTTTCTCTTCTTTTTCATCCCTCTACCTTATTAAAATAATTATTACAGAAGTTTTCAGGGACTTTCGGCACTCGGTAATAATGCAATCTTTCATTTAGCGTTTAAATTTTTCAAAAATACATAATTGTCTCAGTATTAAAAAAAATGAATGCATTTAAAAAGCATTGGCCCGAAATTTCTCTCCTACGCTCTTAATGGTCCCTCTAGATATAAAGAGAAACATAAAAATAAATACACAATCAACCCTCCTGGTATCCCAATTTTTTCAGGTTACTAGGTTTCAGTTACTACTTTCAGGTTTCAGCAGCCATTTCCTCTGAGGCAGGAAAATGTGTTGCGGTAGCTGACGCTTGCCATAGGTGTATTCGGCGCGTCTCTGGCGCTTCGGGGATGGATCTTGATGTTTTCAGAAAGCTTCTACGAGATCTTAGTCTACTTGGCTGAGTTTGGTGGTCATATAAGGGGTGTCTTCGGTCCGTCTCCTGCTTTTTTCGTTCTACCTCTGACGTGACATTCCTCCTGATAGTTGGTGGAGCAATCCCAGCTATGGGTATACCTCTTTGATAGATGTCGGTTTCAGGCAACCCGATATTATACGAACCGTTTCATTTGGAGCCACGTCGACGTTCTTTGCGTGAGAAAGTGTTTTTTGCGACTTCTTTTAAAGTGAGAGTTTGCCCATACTGGTGCTCCATACTCAGCGGCCGAAAAACATAATGCCAAGGCAGAAGTGCGGAGAGTGTGTGGTTGCGCTCCCCATTTTGTATTAGTTCGCTTGCAGATGATATTATTTCTGGCACTTACTTTCTTCTTGACATCTTGGCGGTATCGGTAAGACAGAGTTCTATCCAGACGTACGCCGAGGTATTTTGACGTCTCGTTGTGTTCCAGCATCTGACTACGCCATTCCACCTCCAGCGGCTTTCGGGCATGCTTGTTTCTAAGGTGGAAAGCACATACCTAGGTTTTTGTGGGATTGGGTTCCAGATGGTTTTCATCGTAGTATAGAGCTAAGTCTCACAGGGCATCTGTCAGTTTCACTTCGACTTCATTGAAGGTTCTTCCCTGAGCTACCACAGCTGTATTATCAGCGTAAATAAATTGCCTTGTTTGTTGGTGTATGGGATGGTCGTTGGTGTACATGTTGTATAGAATCGGCGCGAGGAGACTTCCCTGTGGGAGCCCATTTTTTTGGTCTCTCCACCTCCACTTGGACTGGAGCGTTACGCAGAAGCGTCTATTCTGGAGGGGACATTTCACTAACCTCGTTAGTCGAAAATCCTTTGTAGTTTCGTAGAGTCTTGCGAGTATCCGTTGACGATTAACTCTGTCATAGGCGGCAGTTAGGTCTATGAACGCTACTCCTGTTATTTCTTTCCGTTCAAAACCATCTTCAATATGTTGAGTGAGATTAAGAATTTGACTGCAGCAGCAGTTTCCGGGTCTATATTTAGTTGTGTACAAGTTCGCAGTTAGTTTTTTGCCTCTCCTGTAATATCAGGTATTTTGGACTTTGCACTTTTCACATTAGGCCGACGATATGCAAAGGATAGAAGACACCAGAATACCGCTGAGAACTTAGAAATGGAAACCAGACTGGAGGAGGAAAGAAAGATGACGTCCTAGACTACAACAAATTAATGGACAGCGATTGAAAAATGGGATGTGGTGAACGGTAAACAGAACATCCTGTGTACGTAAAACTATGGATAACAATACAAACAATACAATAATTTGTATTGTTTGTATGATATATTATTGTTCGTCCGCTATAACTTTTCCCATGCGTCACGATTCATTTTCAAACAAATTAAGTCAAAACATAAAGTGAAACGTACACCGATGTGTGTAGTATATTTTTTTCTCTGATTCTGGCCTTGGTTTAGAACTAGAACCTTTAGCCACGTAATTGTATAACTTATCACTAACTCAGGTGTAATGTGTAGTGTGTGTTGAGTAAGTGTCTTGTTACTTTGGAAAGTCGACGTCATTGCAAAGAGACGCTAATTGATGTGGAATATAGTAATACAAAATGTATCGACGTTCGTTTCACTTTATGTTCTGACTTAATTTGTTTGAAAATGAATCGTGACGCATGGGAAAAGTTATAGCGGACGAACAATATCAACAGATATTAATAAATAATTATAATACCATGGTGGACTTAAGAGGAAACAGTAGCGATCAACAGGTAGCGAAAACGCGTTCCAAGATTGCGGCTGTAATTTTGAATATTTTTTCGAGATATTTGGCACACGTATTCGTAATATAATAAAGAATGGCGGTACAGAGCCCAATTTGAAAAATATATTAATATGTGGAAATTACTCTGTAATTAAATACAATATTAAAAAAACGAGCCTGTACCGCCATTAAGAAGAACAAAAAAATACACTTTCTTCAAATAAACCTTTTTATCCGATGCCTAGATTTTGTGTCATTTTGGAACTACTAAAATTTTTTAATTCATTAGTAGTTTTAAAATGACACAAAATCTAGGCATTGGATAAAAAAGTTTATTTGAAGAAAGTGTATTTTTTTGTTCTTCTTAATGGCGGTACAGGCTCGTTCTTTTAATATTGTATTTAATTACAGAGTAATTTCCACATATTAATATATTTTTCAAATTGGGCTCTGTACCGCCATTCTTTATTATATTACGAATACGTGTGCCAAATATCTCAAAAAAATATTCAAAATTACAGCCGCAATCTTGGAACGCGTTTTGGCTACCTGTTGATCGCTACTGTATCACCTTAAGTTTAAAGTGTCAGATTTAGATATATCCCAATGAAAGTACCTACTGATATTATACAGTTTAATATTTTTTGACTATTGATCAGATATCAGAACCTATTTAGTAAAAACCAAAGTGATCTATCTGGAGAAAAAATATATTTCTGTCAAAAATCCATTAAGTATAATAATGCCCTACCAACACCATATCTTAAGTACACAGAAAGCGTAATCCTATTAACTAATATGGTTCTTTACCAGTCTTAAGTAGCCCTCATACAAACGGCTGATTGTAAACAAACATCTCAAATTATATAAGAAAATAACCTATTATATCTTGCGGGTATTGACCTCATTGGTCACGATGCATTCATAACCAGTCATTTTCTTTTTCTGGCGTTGGTGTGGAGATACGCCTCACAGAGTAGACAATATAAACTATCGAAAATTTTATGGTGGATTGTGATTACTGTTCGCAATAATGAAACCGATGAGGAAATAGATTTTCTCTACAAGACTATGGCGAATAATTGCGAAGATTTAAATGTCTGAGATGATTTACCTTCAAACGTAACACATACAGTTATATTGTTTGATCCATAATTGAGAACAGCGTTATGGCATAAAATATTTAATAAAAAAATATAGTTCACCATTTTATAGTCAGTTGATCATATCCTATACAAAAGTTGAAATATTGCAGTGTATTATTGGTTGCATAATTAATAGGAACAGTTACAAATAGTCTGAAGAATTTTTTTTAATAAATATTAATTTTAAAAGTATATTCCAATATTGTGTCTAATGTTTGATAATACATAACACCTAACGTATAAGGACAAATACTTTACAACGAACCTTACTTTAAATCTGTTATATGTGGGATACTCTCCACTCTATGGAGACCCTACATTTTGTTGTGAAATATAAATAACCCAAAGGCTACACCCCGTTAAGATAGTCAAAATGACCTCTCTCACAGAATTCAAATTTTTGCTTTTTTTACGTTCCAAGTGATTAAAAATAAGACTCAGCGCAATGTTAACCCCCCACTCCTCCACTTCCTCACTTACAGAAACGTAATTGTTTCGTTTATTAGAAGGTATGCAATAAATTTAAAAATATCAAAAAATCACACGCATAGTTGAGGCTTTTACAAAACATGTCTATTTTTATAGACTCATAGGATAAGTATACATAACCTCAAAAATCATTTTTTTCTTGTTCTTGTTCTTCTTCCTTTATTGGGTTATATCCCTCGGGATAATTCGCCCAGCTTACACCAGGAAAATACTCTTGTCTTGCTCTGGGCAATCGAATATTTCCAAATATACACTCCTGGCCCAAAGAATCGGGACACCTTAAAATGGGTCATTTTTGATGTCTCGAATCTCCTAAACCTGTTGTCCGATTTTAGTGATTTTTTTAATATGTTATAGTCTTATTCTCTACGAATATGGATGTAGTAATAGTGTTGCTGAACTGGTAAATATCATTGTATACCGAATGTAACAATAATACTGTGTTTTTTCCTGAAAGTTCGTAACACCCTGTGAAATATTCTAGCATTTACAAAATATTGAAATTAAAACTCAATTGTACCCTTAGCCTTTCTTAACATTCTGCTTTTTGACTCATTCACTTAGGTTGGATAATGAAAAAGTTAGGTACTTTGACAACTAGCCATGTTCTTCATCAATACAGGGTCGTCCAATATCAAATATTCAGACTTAATCTCCGATATTGAACAGTATAATTATATCACCCAGTAGATCGCACGAAATAATTTGTTTTTATATTTATACATGTGGATCATTAATTTAGATACTAATTTGTCAATATTAAATAATATAATTTGGAAATTATGCAAAAGTGCTGACGAATGTAGAACTATTTACTTTCATTAGATACACAAATCACGCGGTTCTAGTGTCACCGATGACCCAATTTCAGCTTCTATAAAACTATGATATCTCAGCTAGAGAAAGAGCCTTCAACTAAATCTCGTACAAGTCACAATCAGTACTCAACGTTCTCCCGGGGTAACTACCCTAGTGTCGGTGTTCTAAATAAATTCTATAATTGCTATTGGTGTTTCCATTATCTGAAGAGCCTACTCCACTGAGCCACGAGTATTTGACAGGGTGTTTCTAAATAAGTGCCACAAACTTTAAGGGGTAATTCTACATGAAAGAATACTGACCGTTTGATTTATAAACATGTGTCTGCAAATGCTTAGTTTCCGAGATACCGGATGTTGAATTTTTTCTTACACACTGCCGTTTTAGTTATTGCTCTAAAACCGGTTGAGATATGCAAATGAAATTTGGTGGGTGTTAAGAGGCGGTTATTGCGCATTTTTGACATACAATTACGTATTTTATATTCACCATTGGCGTGCATACGGGTCATATTACCCGGTCATATTACCTGTATGCACGCCAATGGCGAATATAAAATTTTTAGTCGTATGTCAGAAAATTTGAAATAACTACCTCTTAAAACCTACCAAATTTCATCTGTATATCTCAACCGGTTTCATAGCAATAAATAAATCGTCAGTTTGTACGAAAAAATTCAACATCCCGTATCTCGGAAACGAAGCATTTACAGACATATGTTTATAAAGCAAAATGTCATTATTTTTTTATGCAAAATTGCCCCTTAAAGTTTGTCGCACTTATTTAGAAACACTCTGTATTGATGAAGACCATGGCTAGTTGTCAAAGTACCTAACTTTTTCATTATCTAACATAAGTGAATGAGTCAAAAAGCATAATGTTAAGAAAGGCTAAGGCTACAATTGAGTTTTAATTTTAATATTTTTTAAATGCTAGAATATTCCACAGGGTGTTCCCAACTTTCAGGAAAAAACACAGTGTTATTGTTACACCCGGTATACAATGACATGTACCTGTTCAGCAACACTACTACCACATACATATTCTTAGAGAATAAGGCTATAACATATTAAAAAAATCTCTAAAATCGGACAACAGGTTTAGGAGATTCGAGACATCAAAAGTGACCCATTTTTAAGGTGTCCCGATTTTTTTGGTCAGGAGTGTATATGTTAAAGCATTTTTTTTCTTTTCGAAAAAAGCATATAATTTTTAGAGATGGCTGCAGGGCAAATTTTTTCTTCTTTTTTATGTATATCAAAACCTATATTTCTATTTTTTTTAGATTTTTCCATAAGGTGCGCCACATTCAAAAACCCGAAAAACTTATTTTTTAGGTGTTTTGGGGGATTTTTCCATTTTACAGACTTCAACATAGATTAAATCAAGATTTTTTTAAAGGTTATAATATGATATAATTTGAAGTGACTCAGTTCTTTAGTATATTCAAAAATTGGAGACACACTTTTAAATCCCCCAGAAACCATGTTTTCAAGGTTTTTAAGGGCACCCGAAGTCCCATTTAACGACAATGTTAATATTATGTCACATAGCTCTGTAATCAAAGCACTTAAGAGGCCTAATTTTTATTTTATTTTGAAACTAGATGTATTTTTTAGTCCCGCGTAGATTTTTGTAAAGTAAGAGTGAAAGAAACATTTATTTTAAAAAATTTTAAAATACTCTTACAAAAAAAAACCCAAAAATGCTGAGATTTTATTTTTTATTTTACTTGTTTTTGTATGTTTTTCAATAAAACTTTACACGGGACTTGATATATTATCTCTATCTACAACTACTGTAAAAATTTGGACCTTCTATGATCTAAGGATCCAGAGATATTTGACATCAAAAGTTAAAAAACCTAGTATTCAAGAAATCACAAAAACATAAAACACTCTAATACAGTCATGTCAAAGATACGGCCCGCGGGCCGCATCCGGCCCCCGGGCCATACCAATACGGCCCGCGATCGCAATGTGTCACAGAAAGAAGAATCATGTTTTTTAGAGCTTTTAGACTTCACTCAATTGCTCTACGGAAGTTTTAAAATGCGTACACTACACTACATTTATAAGTCATTTCAAAGGCAGCGCGTGCCTAGACAAGCGAGAGAGATAGACAGTAACACCATCTCTTAGCGGAAACACCCTATTATTTTTGTTGAGAACAATAGAATCTTCCATGCGCTTCGAGTCTAGACTAGAACCTTCCTTATCGATATAAAAGAAGTGCGTCGACGTGTCACGTGCATTCTCGTCCCGGACGTCGAAGAGTAAGGTCACTGCTAGCACACCCCACTCTTACCGACGAACAGCGAGAAGCCTGAGAGCACCAAGTGCTGAAGAAGCGGCGCACGGTTAGCCCTAAGCTATTAGTTTGGAACCAGTGTGAAAAACCAACGACGCTTGGCCGTGTAAACCAAAAAGGTAGACGGATTACTGGGTTTCAGAGGAATACTCTGGCCCTGGGCTCGAGCGAGTTCGCTCGCCCCGAACTCTACCTAGTGTTCACATACGGTTACAAGAACAAGTGCGAGTAGGGGGGCCAAACTAACTGCGAAAAAGGCTTTCAACGAGGGACCCACCAGCAGCAGGGTAAACTGCACCCATCAGGTAATTAAAGTCACTGTCTTACGCCGGAAAAGCACGGAGGGGTGGACAAGCCACCTTTATCCCTGGGGTTTACCCCCCAGAACACCTTGAGGCTGAGGTGCCCTCCGATCGCTCGACTTGCATCCTCACCCATTTGTAATGCCTTCTTCTGTAAGGTCAGTCAGCTCCACCCGGTCGCTTCGTCCTCGGACGACGACCTCGACAAGCGTTGCCACCACCACCACCACCACTACAGCCACCACTACTGCCAACCAGTTCTCTTCCTTACATCAGGAAGGCACTGTACCCCCATCCAGAGGTTACAACCGGCTCACGGCGGAGCTAGACCTCGAGACGCTTAGCGCGGAGATGGAAATCGTCCGCAACAAGTATCGCGAGGCCTACCTTCGCATCGAGCAGGACGACGCCTCCAACCCCCTTCTGCAGCGATATGCTAATGATTTTCCGCCTCTAAGAACACCAGCACAGGCTGGTCCTCAGCGACAGAGCGCTCGGAATATTCACGGTGCCATACCTAAAGTCCCAACTCAACCGTCAAAGCAAGCACCCAAACAACCGAAACAACAATCTTCTCAACAGCAACCCTCTTCTCAACCACAAGCAACCATCAGCACTGAAAACAATCCTGAACCGAACGATTTCGTCTTCCAAAGAAGACAAATAAGACAAATGTCTTACGCCAATGCCGCAGCCAATCCACGCCCCAAAACCCAAGCCAGAAATCAAAACGTCATCAACGCCATAAACGATCCCACACTGTCCGAATATCTAATCAAAGATCTCCCAAAAGATCTTTGTAACAAACGTACCTTCTTTCGGCAAATAAATGCCACCACTCTTTTGTCCAACAAAATTCATTCTTGTAAAGTTCTCTCACATGGAATCGCACATCTTCGACTTTTTAATCCTATAAATGCAGGGGATATCGAGAAAGCTATCCACACAGCAACTGGCCAAACCATGGTTACGGTCCAAAGCCGTAGCAGAAATGCAAACACTTCCGCTAAAGAGCCTACCTATCTCCTCTGCATTACCGGAATCGACGTAGATTACTCCGAGCAGGAGGTCACCGACTTGCTCACAGAACAGCAATTCCCGGTCGAAAGACTGTGGAGAGTCAAAGCCTATAAAACAGGCAAAGACTCTAAAGTGATCAAGGTGGTGACCAAATCCTTGGAGAGATTTACGTCAGCACTGAGCCGAGGCATAACTCTAGATGGCGAAATCTACAATGCCGAACTCCCTCATGGCTCCGACCCTACAATCCCTACCCCAAAATATTGCAGCAAATGTTGCATCAACGGACATTCCATCGACGAATGCCCTCAAAAAGCATTCGTCTGCCCCCACTGCGGCGGTAACCACAAGTCCAGCGCCTGCACCAAACAGCAGGAACCCAAATGCCCGAATTGCGGCGGTGACCACCCCGCATACTCAAACAAGTGTCCACAAAGACACACCATCCCCTCCGCCCAACACGAAATACAGCCACTCACGATCGAAAGATCATTCCCCCCTTTCGAACTCCCTACTGAAACAAAGAACATCTTGTCTATTCAGACTGCTCTGTTGCTTAACTTGTTGCCTGAACTTCGCGAGCATATCGCTGCAATCACGGCTAATCTGATTAGCCAAGTCTACGACCACTCCACAGTGGTCCACGGGTACGGGAGCAATGTCATGGTGACATTCCGCCCCAACCACTAAACACCCCCCTTTATGGATTTCACCCTAGGCACAGTCAACTGTCAGGGTCTCTCCAAAAAGAGACCCCTCATCAAGAATATCCTGTCGAAGCATAACATCCAGATCCTCGCACTCACAGATACTCTGTCGAAAAACGATCCACACTTCGCAGGATATTCGATCATCCATCGAAGCCGCTGTCAGGTTTCACGTGGGAATGGTATTCTCGTGAAACACGGAATACCGCACAACATACACACATTCCCACAAAATTTTCGTCCACCTGATGTGGACTTCCTGGCAATTGACGTGCACATCCCAAACAACGAAACCCTCACGATAGTCTCTTACTACAAACACCCGGATCAACCACTCAACAGGCATTTGCTAGAGTACTTTTCGAGACTCGGCAAGGCTGTGTTGATGGGCGATCTAAATTGTAGACACACACAGTTTGGTGATCATCGTCAAAACCCAGAAGGCATCCGCCTCACGGATTATCTACTAGACCTTCCTATTTCAAGAATCACCAACACTGAATTCACGTTTTTGAACGCCAATGGGGCTTCTATTGTCGACCACATCCTAGTTACTAGTAACATTCTGGATCGGTTCGGGGATAGATGCCACATAGGTGATTCGATAACGTCAGACCACGTACCTCTTCTTGTCGACACCGACATACTCATTCCAAAACAACCAAACCCTCCAAGATCTATAAGAGACTATCGTCACGCTAACTGGACTGAATTCCAAAACTTCATCACACAAAATCTCCCTATGTTAGGCGAACTCGATACTAACGATAGTATCGACACCAGTGCAACCAATATCGAGAACCTCATCACTGAGGCGATCACGCACGCAATTCCACTCAAACAAATAACTTATACATCACCGGCACTTCCACAATACATCATTGCCAAAATTCAACAAAAACGACGTCTTCTACGTCAATACAAGGCCAACAGAAACCCACTTATCAAAACAGAGTACAACCGGATCTGTGCCAGGATAAAGAGGGAGATATCTGTCCTAACGGCTCGCCGGTGGGAAGATGCTACCTCAAAACTGGACTACAGAGACGGAGGTAAATTCTGGCAAAAATTCAAAGTCCTAACAAAACAAAAATTATCTCAACCATCTCATCTGTTGGTCAACAATCACATAGTCAATTCCCCAGAAGGGAAAGCCAATGCATTCAGAAATTCGCTTCAAAACAATTTTCAAACGCCAGATAACCCGAACTTTGATCGCATATTTAAATTCAACACAGAATACATTGTAAATGTTACTCTCAACCACTACATTCCAGTCTATGATCCTATCATGGACCCCCTCACAGACAGGGAAACGGAGAGCTTTTGCCAAATCGGCAAAAACAGCGCTCCCGGACCTGATGGCATCAATCGAAGGTGCCTCAAAAAACTTCCAGAGAGTATCATTCCTCTTCTAACTAAAATATTCAATGCATGTCTCAAAAACAGCCACTTTCCTACTCCTTGGAAAGTGGCCAACACCATCATGCTTTTGAAAAAAGGCAAACCCCCAACCGACGTGGAATCCTATAGACCAATTTCATTAATCAATACTCTGGGTAAGGTTCTTGAGCTAATCCTAAAAGAGAGGCTCAATAACTTTCTCGAAAACCACAATATCATACCAAAATTCCAATATGGATTCCAGTCAGGAAAATCTACTAAACATGCATTAATAGACTTCACTACCAAAGTTACTCAAACCATCAACGACGGTTCATTCGCCATAGCCACATTTCTGGATGTGCAGAAGGCTTTCGACCAGGTCTGGCACGACGGGCTTGTTCGGAAACTTCTGGACATCGGGCTTCCATTGCAATTTACCAAAATTGTACACTCCTACCTCCACAATCGTACTGTCAGAGTGAAAATATGCGATCAAAAGTCCACCCCCTTCACTCCACAAGCTGGAGTTCCCCAGGGTTCAGTCCTAGCGCCGCTGTTGTACATCATCTACAACAGCGATATCACTAACCAAAATATCCCAGGTACTCGGCTGTTTCTCTATGCAGACGACACGACTCTGCTCTCAACTGCCTCTCGATACAACCCAAGACTCCTCTTCAGAAGAGCCCAGGCTCTGTTGGACGGCGTCGGCGAATGGTGTTGTAAGTGGAGAGTCACGCTCAACGCGAACAAAACAACAACAATTGTGTTTCGCGCCCCTTCTGTGTCAAATAGAATCATTCGCAATGAAGACGACCAATATCCTCTGAGTTTGTTGGGAGAAAGGCTTGTCGTTAGCCCGACTGTGAACTATTTGGGAGTTCTGTTTACCAGGACTCTCAACTGGGACGCAGATCTAAAGGCAACTTTAGACAGGGTAAGGAACAGGGCCAGACTTCTCAACGCTCTCTCTGGAAAAATTGGCAAGACACACAAGAAGACTCTCATTCACACTTACAAGACCTTTATTCGACCCGTCATGGAGTACAAGTCATGTATCTACTCTCTTTGCTCTAGACAAAAACAAGAGAGGTTGTTGAGGACAGAGCGCAGAGTCTTGCGTAGATGTAACTATGAGCACTGGCGATATCCCTCAAACGAAATCCATAACATCTCGAACATCCCCAAAATCACCGAGAGAATAAACTCTCTGAACAGGAACTTCACAATCAAAGTAATCAACGGCCCCCCTTCCGACACACAAGAATCTCTCAAATGTTCCTGTTCATCTTCCGGCCACGTACTCTACCGAAAGCCCAAACGCAAAAAGATTCACGTACCGTCCGCTCTAATGCAAACATGCATTGACGAACTCCCGGTAGAGTACGAAAACATCCTTGAGGCTACCCCGTTAGCCTACCGTACCCACCTCTAACATTTCCTCTTCCCTACCCCGAACAGGGAGAAGTTGGTTTTTTGCGGTTTCCCAACTTCATTGCACAATTATACCTGTTCGTCCCAAGAAAATAGCCGCAACTATTTTCTCCACTCGAACGCTCACTGTCCACGCTGCGCTCAAAGCCACCTCCTGACCGCCGACGAGGGACGCAGGTTCGCCTGTCGTTGTACAATGGTTTCTAGGGAGACTGGTCGAGAGCAAAGCACGGACAGTACACGTAAATGTCTATGGAACCAACAACAATCCATCAAACTTTCTTCTCTGTTGTCTTCTAGCCCTCTGGACACCACCGTCCGGCATAACCAAGGATCCAAGAACACCAGGACACGGTGCTCGCCCCAGTGTGTTTTTCGGACTGTTTGCTTTTGCTGCCAACACTAAACATTCACCACAAACCCTGAAGAGGACAAAATCCTAAACGGGGAATCACATTGTATGCATTTCTTCTTAACATTATCAAGACAAGCAAATCAAAACAATGTAGTAGTGTCACGTGAGTCAGTTGCGAAGTAGTGGTTGAGAAGGTATTGTACATTTGTTTGTGTCGTGCGTGTGCGATATCCATAATTGTGTCGAGTTCCATATTTGTTACGATTTCGGCATAATGTCACAAAAACGTAAAGTTGATAGTGAACGTAGAGTTTTTCAGTCTAAATGGGAAAATGCATATTTTTTCATAGAATGGAAAGGTAAACCACTGTGTTTGATTTGCAATCAAACAGTTGCTGTTTGTAAGGAGTTTAACTTGAGGAGACACTATGATACGAATCATAAATCAAAATTCGATTGTTACATTGAAAAAATAAGAATGGACAGATTGTCATCTTTAAAATCTAAACTTCAAGGTCAACAATCGATGTTTACTAAAGCTAATACTGAGAGCGAAGATGCCCTGAAATCAAGTTTTATTATTGCATTAGAAATCGCGAAGAGATCAAAACCTTTCACTGATGGTGATTTTATTAAAGACTGTATGTTGAAAGTTGCCGATGTTTCATTTCCATTTCAAAAGTCAATAATTCAAAATATTTCGCTGTCAAGAAACACTGTTGCTTCAAGAATAAATGATTTATCTCAAAATTTGGTTCTTCAACTGAAGGAGAAAATTAAGGAATTTACAAACTTTTCACTGGCTGTTGATGAGAGCACTGATACTGTTGATACAGCTCAACTTGCTGTTTTTATACGAGGTATTAACAGTAACTTTGAAATAACTGAAGAACTATTAAAGTGCGTTCCATTGACAGGTACTACAACAGCAAATGATATTTATTCTGCATTGGAGCATTTGATGGCAGAATATGGACTCGATTGGAATATACTTAGCAGCACAACTACGGATGGCGCTCCTGCCATGGTTGGCCAACATTCGGGCGTTGTAACTAAATTAAAACAGAAAACATCAGGAAATTTTGTGGGATTTCACTGTATAATTCACCAGGAATCATTGGCATCCAAACATTTAAAAATGGACCATGTCATGCAACCTATAATTAAAATAGTAAATTTTATAAGGAGCAGAGGACTAAATCACCGACAGTTCAGGCAGTTTTTACAAGATTTGGACGAAAAGTTTTCTGATGTCCCTTATTTCACCGAAGTTCGTTGGCTCAGTCGAGGAGTAGTTTTAGAAAGATTTTTTGCATTACGTGACCCTATTCAAGCTTTCATGTTAGAAAAAGGCAACCCAATTGATTATGACAATGACTGGTGGGTTGATTGTGCCTTTTTGGTAGATATGAATAAACACTTGACTGATCTGAATGTAAAGTTACAGGGTAAAAATCTGATTGTCACTCAAATGTACTCATGTATTAAAGCCTTTGAAACAAAGTTGAGGCTGTGGGAAAATCAGGTAAAAAATCAAACTTTGGATCATTTCCCTCATTTAAAATCATTTGGCACAGTGGATCAAAAAAAATTGGATCAATATTCTCAACTTCTGCAAAATCTTATCACGGAATTCAACAATCGTTTTGAAGACTTCCACAAAATGAATGAAATGGAATTCCCAATTTTCAACAATCCATTCAATTTTGAAGCTTCACAGGCACCAGTTCATTTGCAAATGGAGTTGATAGATCTTCAATCGGACAGTATTTTGAAAGAAAAATTTAAAGAGGTTAACGCACTTACATTTTATACACAATATTTCAAGAGTTTGGATAACTACCCGGAATTAAAAAAGCATGCAGCACGCATTCTGTGCATGTTTGGTAGCACCTATTTATGTGAGCAGATGTTTTCCGTCATGAAAATAAATAAGAACAAACATCGCACAAGACTTACAAATGAACATCTCCAATCAATTCTTAAAATAAATACAACGAATATGATACCTGACATCAATGAGCTTGTCAAAAACAAGAGAAGTCAGGTATCTGGATCCTCGAGCTCAAAATAATTACCCTCTTTTATAACTTTGATATGATTTTTAACAACCGTATATTATAAGTATACTATTAAATAAAATGTTATAATAATTCAGTACATTTTTTTTTATTTGAATCTGGCCCGCCGACACATTCTGAATTTAATATATGGCCCTCTGCAAAATTGAGTTTGACACCCCTGCTCTAATAGGCTATAAAGAAATCTACCGGTACCGTAACAAAGAAGGGTTTTGAGGGTTATAACCTCTTATTGGGATGTACTTTGAGCTTAATCCAGAGATCATCCAGTAGTTGTAACCCCCCCCCTTAGGATCATCCTGGTTACGCAGTTAACCGGTACACGGTAAGTTGAGTGCGGATGTTCGAAAAACAAATAATTTTGTAGCCATGGATATTTTCTACTATAATGTGTTATATATCGTTGGAGAGAGAAGATTGTAGAGAATAATTTTCAATCATAACCCAAAAAAACTTAAAATTCAATTTTCTGACTTTGGCTGCCCTTAAGGGCTTTTATCCCTCCACCCCTGCCCCTTCACCAAAAATTGTAATCAAAGAAAATTATTTTTCTTTTTTAATTTTGTTATTTTTAGGTGGGATGCAATCTATTTAATCATTTTTTTCGAAAAAAACATATAACTTTTTGTTTGAGAGGATTATAGGTCTTTTTTTAGTGTTTATTTAATGATTAAGATTTTTCCGTAAGGTGCGCCATCTTTAAAAACCCGAAGAACTGGTTTGTTAGAGGTTTTTGGGGATTACCCCCATCTTATATATTGTAGCAAAACAATGAGTCACCGGCCGCCAGGCGTAAGCCGAGAAAAGTCTAGATCGAAGCACGCTATACGTGGAACCGATGCGCGGTTGTTGGAAGGTCACACGATAGTCGGAGAGCTGGCTTAGCCCGGAATGATCGAGAATAACGACTAGGATATATAAGGCATAATTTTTGTGAATAGAGTTTAGTCTTAAGCTAAAGTTTGTAAAGTAAACTTGTATAAATAAATAATAAAGTCGTAAATAAATACGAACCGCTAGTTTTATTGTAATTATAAGTCATTACAATAGTCACGTTACAGTTGGTGTCGGTGTTCGGTTAACTTAGTGCGATATAAATAAGTGAATTACAGAGAGACTTTAAAAGACTTTTGAACTTTATTCGTCGGGAATAACCGGAGTGCGTTAATTGTTCGGTATTCGGAAAGACTTTAAAAGACTTTTGGACTTTATTCGTCGGGAATAGTTAAAGTGCGTTGATTGTTCGGTATTCGGAAAGACTGTTAAAAGACATTTTGGAAAGTACGTGTGTGCCGACCAAAGATGTTGCTACAAGAACTTACAGTAAAACAGCTCCGTGAACAGCTAGAGGAACGGGATCTGGACAGCAGTGGGCTCAAGATAGTCCTACAAGCACGACTCGAGGATGTCCTCACGAAGAACGGAGAAGACCCAAAGACGTTCCACTTCCAGTCAGCAGAACAAGTAATCTTATCGAAATTAAAAACTGTTTCTGAAACGATCGATGAAACTTCTAGAAGAAGCGACGAGAAACTTGAAAAAGTTAGTAGACAGAATAACGAGAAACTTGAAGAAGTTAGTAGACAGAACAACGAGAAATTTGAAAGTGTTTCTCAAAAGATCGATGAAACTTCTAGAAAAAGCGACGAGAAATTTGAAAGTGTTTCTCAAGTAATTAAAGACGTTTGTAGACAGAATGACGAGAAATTTGAAGAAGTTTCTAGAACATTCGATAAGATGCAGAAAAGTGTAGAGACCGTAGAAGAAAAGATCAAACAACTAGAGAGCATGATAACCGATACAAAAGTACAACCATCAGTTAATGCAGCAGCGTTAGATCCTGTAGTGAAAGATGAACTACCGAGAGACGAAACGTCGCATAATATGAGATTCAAATTACCACCATTCGATGGAAAGTCCTCTTGGTCCATATATCTTAGACAATTTGAAGCTATTGCGACCGCCAATCATTGGACCGAACAGGAAAAGGCTGTTTCCTTGACTGCTGCTTTGCGAGGTGATGCTGCAGATATATTAAGATCAATTCCTAAGGGTCAAGAAAATTGTTACCAGACCTTGTTCACTCGTCTAGAAAAACGCTATGGAGATGCCCATCTACAACAAGTATACAAAGCACAACTGCGAAGTAGAAGTCAACGAGCAAGTGAGAATCTTCAAGAATTTGAAGCAGATGTGGCTCGTGTGGTGCGGTTGGCTTATCCAGAGGTGCCAGACAGCGTTTTAGAAGAAATTGCAGTAGATACCTTCGTCAATGGGCTGAAAGATAATGAACTACAGAAAGCTTTACGACTAGCAAGGCCGAAAGTTTTAGATGAAGCACTTGCTATTGCATTGGAACACGAAACGGCTAGTCAAACTTCACGAGGCCATAGAGTAAGAACCATTGAAGAAAGTGACGAACACAACGATGAACGTCTGGAGGAAATGATACGGAGAGTATTAAGTAATCAGATGAAAAAGAGACGCGAGCCTAGATGTTGGAATTGTGGAGACGTAGGCCACATTCGTCGTAATTGTAAGAAGATCGTACAGCCGTCGGAAAACTAGAGCGGGTCGACACCAAGGGGCAACTGCCGACCTCGAGAACTAGAGCCCCCATAGTAACTGTCAACCTTACGTCCTCCGGTGGAATCCACAACTTATACATCGAAGGTCGTATCAGTAATAGATGTAGATCATTTTTGGTGGATACAGGTGCAACGAGAACTATCGCACGTCCAGATGTAGTACGAGACCATAATAAATTATCACCTGCAACAGTAAAGCTTAGAACAGCGACTGGTGAGCTAATTAATACATATGGCGAGGCTAATATGTCAGTATCCATTGGCCAGACCACAGTTGAACATCAAGTATTAATTGCCGAGATCTCCGACGAATTCATATTGGGGATGGACGTACTAAGGAAAGTGGGGGCAATATTGGATGTTCAAAATGGAGTTCTCAAGATCAATGGTGAAGAGTTGCCCTTTCACGACGACAAAGAAGATGTCATCCGCTTACTTACTACATGCGACGTAACCATACCCGGTAATAGTGAGAAAATTCTGATGACCATGCTTGATGGACACTGCCGAGAGGGAAGTTTAAGGATGGTCGAAGATGTGGATAATGTCGAGTTCCTAACGGCGAAAACTTTGGTAAAAGTTCGAGATGTGATCCCTGTAAGAGTTATGAATTTAAGGGAAACTGCTATCAAGTTAAGTAGAGGAGCTTTGATCGGGCAGTGTGTTCCCGTGGCTTCAATTTGCTCTGTGAATACCAATGAGAAATCATCAAAGGCGAAGTATCCAAAGGAGCTTGTTGAGATGATCATTGAAAGATGCCAAGATCTTGATCATGAACGAACGGAAAAAGTGACGTCTATGCTGATAGAGTATCAAGATGTTTTTGCTATTGACACGAAGGATAAGGGCAAAACAAGCATAGTAACGCATAAAATAAATACCGGAGACGCTCAGCCAATCAGACAACGGCCTAGACGACTTCCATTTGCGAAAAGAGATGAAGCCGAAGAGATTATCAAGGATATGGACAAACAAGGGGTAATTGAACCATCGAACAGTCCATGGACATCACCAGTAGTTCTGGTAAAGAAGAAAGATGGTTCAACGCGTTTTTGTATCGACTACCGCCAGCTCAATGCGGTAACAAAAAAAGATAGTTATCCTTTGCCCAGAATAGACGATACATTGGATACTCTCTCCGGTTCTCGTTGGTTTTCCACACTCGATTTAAAAAGTGGATATTGGCAAGTAGACATGGAGCCAGCCGATCGGGAGAAAACCGCATTTTCGATAGGATCAGGGCTTTGGCAGTTTACGGCTATGCCGTTTGGTTTATGTAATGCCCCTGCCACATTTGAAAGATTAATGGAGGCAGTTTTAAGAGGTCTAACATGGAAAACATGCCTGGTTTACTTGGATGATGTAATTGTGGTTGGAAGGTCCTTTGATGAACATGCCAAGAATCTAATAGAAGTCTTTCAACGATTGAGGGCAGCGAACTTGAAGTTAAGTCCGAAGAAATGTCACATGTTTCGACGAGAAGTTAAGTATTTGGGACATATTGTATCGAGTAATGGTGTAACAGCTGATCCTGAAAAGATTGAAGCAATTAAAGATTGGCCAGTACCAAAAGATAAACATGAAATTAGAAGTTTCCTTGGTCTATGTACATATTACCGACGATTTGTCAAAGGATTTGCCAATATCTCCAAGCCCCTAACAAAGTTGACGGAGGAGGGCAAAGAATATACATGGAGTGAGGAGTGTCAAAAAGCTTTCGAACAACTACAAAGGGCTCTGATCAGTGCACCGATATTAAGCTACCCGGGACAGGCAGGAAAATTTGTTTTGGATACCGATGCTAGCAACAGTGCCATAGGAGCTGTTCTCTCACAAATCCAGGATGGACAGGAAAAAGTCATCGCTTATTTCAGCAAAGTCCTGTCGAAACCAGAAAGAAACTATTGCGTTACCAGAAGAGAACTGCTGGGTGTAGTGAAGGCTTGCGAACATTTCCATAAATACTTGTACGGCAGAAAGTTCCTTCTTCGAACAGATCACGCTGCTCTAAAATGGCTCATACAATTCCGTAATCCAGAGGGCCAGATGGCAAGATGGTTAGAACGACTGCAAGAATATGATTATGAGATAGAACACAGGGCCGGAAGAGTTCATTCAAATGCTGATGCCCTTTCGAGACGACCATGCAGTGCAAATTGTAATCACTGTGCCAAATTAGAGGAACGATTTTGCCCCGTGAGACGAACCACCGTAGTTAATGAGCAATGGCAGCCCCAACAGTTACAAAACGCCCAAGAAGATGATCCATGTATAAAAAGAGTATTGGATTGGATGCAGCAAGGTGAAAGACCTAGTTGGCAGAACATTAGTGCATGTAGTCCAGAAGTCAAGGCCTACTGGAGCCAATGGAATTGCCTGGTACTAAAAGATGATCTTCTGTACAGAACCTTTGAGAACGATGATGGTACAGAATCTAAGCTGCAGTTGATTGTACCTAAAAGTAAAGTGTCAGAAGTATTGCGTCAGTTGCATGACGGTACATCAGGTGGACACTTTGGTATTACGAAGACTCTGCAAAAGGTTCGAGAACGGTTCTATTGGGTGAACTGTAAAGATGATGTAAGAAGATGGTGCCGGAAATGTGAACTGTGTGCATCCGGTAGGTCCAGTTGGTAAAAAGAGAGCACCCATGAGACAGTACAATGTTGGAAGTCCTATGGAAAGAGTAGCAATCGACATTGCAGGTCCATTTCCAGAAACCGATGCTGGAAATAAATACATTCTGGTAGCCATGGACTATTTTACGAAATGGACCGAGGCCTATGCATTACCGAATCAAGAAGCTGCTACCGTTGCAGAGGTACTTGTTAAAGAATTCTTCAGCCGATTTGGTGTTCCCTTGGAGATCCACTCCGACCAAGGGCGAAACTTTGAGTCAGCTCTTTTCCAAAACGTTTGTAAATTGATTGGTGCCAATAAGACCAGAACAACACCCCTGCATCCTCAATCAGATGGAATGGTCGAGAGGATGAACCGAACGATGGGTAAACACTTGTCCAAAGTTGTATCTGAACATCAGCGAGATTGGGACCAACACATTCATTTATTCCTGATGGCCTACCGCTCGGCCGTGAATGAAACTACAGGTCAAACACCAACCTGCCTGATGTTGGGTCGTGAAGTTCGTTTGCCCTGCGACCTAGAGTTTGGCTGCAGACCTTCCGAGGAATATGTTGCAGGCGAAGAATACGTAGACCGCCTGAAGTTACGAATGAACAACATTCATGAACTTGCCCGACAACACATCCAGATAGCTAGTGACAGAATGAAAGATCAATATGATTCTCGCTGCAAGAATGAAAGCTTCGAAGTAGGTGATCTTGTCTGGCTTTATAATCCACAACGTCGTCGAGGCCTGTGTCCTAAACTGCAAAGACAATGGGAAGGTCCGTATGAAGTTAAGAAGAAAATAAATGACGTAATATACAGAATTAAGAAGTTACCAAACGGTAAACCAAAAGTTATTCACATAAATCGTCTTGCACCATATGCTGGCTCAAATGAAACAGAGGAAGCCCGAGTCCTCCAACAGGAGATGAAAGACGCCGCACAGCCAAGTTTTAATCAATTTATGTCAAATTACGCAGCGAGAAAGAGTGCTAGATTCGGCGTGACCACAGAAGTTCAGCAAGATCTGTTTGGTGTTCCAGAAAACGTCTCTCTAGCCCACTGTGTTGCCCAAGACCTCGAGATGACTAAAGGAATCTCGTCCGTATTCAATAGAAAGTTCGGCCGCCTGGACGAGTTAAGACATCAGCACCCTAAAATTGGAAGAGTACTGCGATTGGAAGATGGTCCTCGATCTTTGCTGTATATGGTGACCAGGAAGTCTTACACGGACACGCCAAGCTACGAGAACATATGGCGTGCTCTAACTAATTTGAAGAAAATCGTGTGTAATTATGACATCAAAGATTTGGCTTTACCAAAAATAGGCCATGCAGTAGAAAATCTGGATTGGAAGATTGTGAGAAGCATGCTTGAAGTGGTCTTCAGAGAAACTGGCGTACGAATTACTGTGTGTTGCATGAACCCGAAGATGTCGGATCCTTCAAAGACAGTAGACTGTTATTTCTTCTTGAAGGGTGTATGCAAAGCTGGAGAGTCGTGTAGATTCCGCCATCCTGGGCCTTCATCTAGAGTTGCTGATCGGGACGCTCAGATCTTAAGAGGGGAGCAATGTAGCAAAACAATGAGTCACCGGCCGCCAGGCGTAAGCCGAGAAAAGTCTAGATCGAAGCACGCTATACGTGGAACCGATGCGCGGTTGTTGGAAGGTCACACGATAGTCGGAGAGCTGGCTTAGCCCGGAATGATCGAGAATAACGACTAGGATATATAAGGCATAATTTTTGTGAATAGAGTTTAGTCTTAAGCTAAAGTTTGTAAAGTAAACTTGTATAAATAAATAATAAAGTCGTAAATAAATACGAACCGCTAGTTTTATTGTAATTATAAGTCATTACAATAGTCACGTTACAATATGTATATGTACTTCAAAATAGATCAAATCAATTTTTTTATAGGTTATATAAAATTTTAAGGAACTGAATGCTTTTTTAAAATTACATAGGATGCTGGACCCAATTAGTAAAAATAACAACTGGCGAATTAGATATAATAAAGAAATATACGTATTCTATTTACCATCACATTAGAAAAAATAATTAGAGAGTCAAAAGTCAACACCAGAGGAACAATAATAACAAAAAGTGTACAAATATTGGCATTTGCAGATGATGTTGATATCATAGCTAGAAGCAAAAGAGACATGATAGAAGCATTTAATGCGATAGAAAGAGCGGCACAAAACAGTGGCCTAAATATTAATGAAATAAAAACCAAATACATGAAGGCCAGCAAATCGACAGGCCAAAAAAACCTACAGAATCTGACAATAGGAGACTATAACTATATCTAGGTTCACTAGTTACCGCAGATAATAATGTCAGCGAAGAAGTTAAGAGAAGAATACATATTATATTATTAAACATCTAAGATCTAATAACATCACGAGAAAAACCAAATGCAAAATATACAAAACCCTGATAAAACTGGTCCTTATATATGGATCAGAGACATGGACACTGTCGAAAAGCGATGAGAACTTATTAGGTACGTTTGAACGAAAAATCCTCAGACACGTATATAAGGGGATGAAAGAAAATTACGTATGGCGCAGAAGATATAATTTTGAACTATATACGCAGCATACAACGAACCCGACGTCATAACATCTACAAAGATCGGACGTCTGCGCTGGATGGGCCATGTTGAACGGATGCTGGAGACCGAAACACCAAAACATATAATGAGGCAAACACCAGTAGAAAGAAGGTCAAAGGGAAGACCCAAACTTAGATACATGGAACAAGTGGAACAAGATCTGAAAACACTTGAGATTACCCTCTGGAAGAACAAAGCAAGGAACAGAACGGAATGGCGGAAAATCCTAGAACAAGCCAGAACCCAAAAAGGGTTGTCGAGCTACTAATGATGATGATGAAAGAAATATACGAACAATATAGCGAACCAACACTAGCACAATACAGTACACTGCAGAGATTACGGTGGGCAGGGAACGTTGTCCGCATGCATGAGAATGGAATCACCAGAAAATTACTAAATGCAAGAACGCAAGGAAAAAGACCTGTTGGAATACCAAAAAAAAAAGGGAAGACGAAGTAGATGAGGATGTCAAAAACCTCCTAAAAACGCGTTCATGGAAAAGAACATCAGTTAATCGAGATGATTGGAGAAACTTGCTGAGAGAGACCAAGGTCCGGTTTGGGCTGTAGTGTCATTGGATGGATGGAACTGAGTTCTTTAAGATATTCAAAAATGGTAGAAATATGTTTTAACTCCCAAAAAAGACCCTCCAAAAAACCTACTACGTTTTTTAGGGGTTTGAACGCATTTCTCTCATTTTTGAATGTCCTAAATGACTTCAACAAAGGACAGTTACTTCAAATTATCTATAGCCTATAAAAAAAATTGAACACATTATGAGAGGTAAAAAAAAACGAACTTTTACGGAAGATCAAATTCAAAGACAAAAGAAGTGATGGAGGACGTAAAATTTAGTAGCTATGGATTCTCCGTGAAGGGTTTGGTGTTTGGCTGTTGTTCATATTTATAGTAGCCAGAATAATTTCCAATCTCTGATAGTAGCGGAACTTGAAGAAGAAGAAACTATTCTACTATATGATTAGGTTTATAAATATCATAATAACTTCTGAATTTGGGCTTAGCGTAAGAGGTGGATGGGGGCTAATGTAAAAATAATGAAAAATAACCGTCATCTTTGTTTATTCTAATGTTCTACTGCAACGCTCAGTTTTTCAATTACGATAGAACTACTTTGCATTTGCATGGCATTTATGGTCTTACATTTTAAGCATGTAGTTACTTAATATGACATTCTATAGCCGCAGGGTTTAATATTTAATTAATCTATTTATAGATATTACACATCTATTATTGGTATGTGTATAAAATACATCCTTAAAATGCAAATCGTCTTGATTTTTCAATGCAAAAACTTACAAAGCAATTACTATTATGTATTTATTGGTATACTGCTGACACAATACATATTTTTCTTGCACTGCAGTTAATTTCAAGCAAACAAAACGATCTTGAGTAGAATTATAAATAAGAGAAGACGGTCAGTTGTTGGAGAGGAGCACAGAGGTCAACGATGATAATGAGTTGTGTAATTAATACAATGTGAATTGTGCAATATTTAAATGACACAAAAAAAATAAATAAACGTAAAAATTATTGGATATTATGTACATGTAAATAAGCGGTATCTTGTTAGACACCAATATCAAGAAACCATTTAACAGTTTACCGGGAATGCCAGGCATTTGCTGCAGCTGAATATAAAGAACGCTATGACTCAGTAGTTAAAATTATTCACCAAGAAATAGCTAAAAAGCTGGGACTTCTCCAAACCAACCACCTTCCTTATTACCATCCCCGACAGAATGCTTAACAACGACAAGCTATACTGGACCCACACTGTGCTCACGGTCTAACTCTAATCAGTAACACAAAAATACCGGATCTCACACTAGTTAACCGAACTAAATAAACAACAATAATTGACGTGGCGATACCTAACAACAATAATCTGCATGCTAAATACAACGAGAAGATCGTTAAGAACAGAGATCTCGAGATACAAATAAGGAGACAATAGATAATGGAATGTACCCAGACGATACCTATTATTCTCTCTACTGCGTCCCATTTCTAATTATTTCTGATATTACTGATGTCATTAAAAAAATCCTAGAGAACTGGGTCTTAATGAACAATCTCTATCAAACCAAGCAGAAAGCGGTACTATTTATTCAATAATAATATTATTATTAAGACTGTGTTAGAATTATTTCAAGCTGAGACAATCAATTCTACTCAAGCTGAGACATCGCGCTATTTGCGCAGTAGATGACACAACACCGATCAAACTGAGGGAACCAGAAATGCGCATAAACCACTTCACTAGACGAAAAAATGCGCACCTGGATGGGTAAACCTCTGCACGGACGACATCCCAATGAGGTCAGCCAAGACTATGTCGACAGTACAGCGTCGAACTATTGGTTGACATCAGGAAAGATGTTCCCTGAAACGGAGGGTTCATTACTGGCCATTCATTATCAGGTTATACCAACCAAAAATTACCTGAAATATATCATCAAAGACCCTCAGGTCCAAAACGACAAATGCCGATATGGATGTCAATTACAAGAAACCATCCAACATCTTACAGGGGGCTGCCAGACATTTGCTGCAGCTGAATACAAGGAACGGCACGACGCAGTGGGAAAAATCCTTCATCAAGAGATAGCTGTCAAGCTGGGACTTCTCCAAACGGACCATCTCTCATATTATCAATTCGTCCCTGAGAGTATGCTTGAAGATGGCAACTACAAGCTATACTGGGACCGCACTGTGCTCACAGACCAGACAGTGGCACATAATAGACCAGGTCTCGTACTAGTTAATAAATTAACAAGACAAACAACACTAATATTGAATGGGCGATACCTAACAACAATAATCTACGTAGTAAACTTACTGAAAAGATCGCCAAGTTCAGAGATCTGGAAATTCAAACATACAGACAATAGACAATGGAGAGTGCAAAGTACCCAGACTATACCTATTATTATTTCTACTACTGGAGTCATTCCGAAGAACTTCTTCGAAAGCATAAAAAAGCTGGTCTAAATGAACATCTTTACAAGACCATGCAGAAAGCTATACTACACGCAACGGCCAGATGTGTACGAAAATTTTTGGGAAATACACCTGCATACCAAGTCACCTAGGACTCGATAACACGGAAAGAGTCCCACCAGAGCTCAATCTTTTTGATACCGTAGGTATCTGGGATGAGTCAATTTTCCCCTTAGAGGGAGTGTGAGCCGTATGGCTAAATCTGGCGACTGTGTTTAAAATACATAATTTTATTGAATCCATTACCTTTAAACGTAAATAACTTAAAAACTACTTACTCTATTGCATTGAGACAACAGGATGATATCTACGTAAAAAGTAACGAACATGCAAAACATGCTGAAATGATTATTACCATAGTGACGTAGATTTTGAGGGGGAAAGGGGGGAAAAGGAAGTAAATATACTACAGTACGTCTCTGATAACAACGGAAAACTATTTTTTAACACTAGTTAAAATATCCTAACATGCGTAAACTATTTGTCAAGTTTGAACGAAAAATATTGGAAGGTGTAAAATAACTTTAGAATATTTGTAAGAAAACACTCTGTATCTCGGTAACGGCGAATATTTTATTTAATTGTTTTAGGTTACTTCGTATTTTGTGCTAATGTTTCTCCAGTTACTATCTGGACAATTATTAATGAAACACCCTGTATATTAGTAAAAAAATAAAACTGACGCCTTGAAGACCTTGTCAATTATAATCAATTTCACTTCCTAGTGCAGCATTCAGTTAGCTGGTATCTTCCTCAGGACGCTGATTAACATCGACCTCGTGTCGCATTAATTTTAATACTTAATACGTAATCTACTAAAGGTTAGTAGGTACACCTTAAGTGGCTAGTTTCAATAGCTAACGATGTTTTCACTGATGATGGTCTGATAAGACAGAAAACGTTCTGAAATTTTAATCCGTTTGGATAATTTCAATTTTTTATAAAACAATCAAATAATATACCGGGTGGTAATGTGGTGAATTGTCAAACGGGGCATAGGAATCTCAATGGGAAATTCCAAACTGTTGAATTCCTGCTTCCCTAATTATTTTACATCAAAAGTCATGAGAAACTGTTTGTAAAGAATTAAAATCTCTTTTAAAAACAAATGTTTAAATCTGTTCTACGAATTTAACACATTCCAAAATTTTGCAAAAATATTCTTATATTTGACTTCCAAAAATCATACAAATAAGCTGAATTTTAGCTGATGCAAAAAAGTTTGCCACCACTCCGGGCTTCCCCCTAAAACTGCCCTCGAAGATAATTTAGAGATAATTTCGGCGTTATCTAACTGCCCCACGAACTACCTGGGCCCATTAATCCCAAGTACCTGCTGCCCCATCGCCTAGAAAGTTGGGGTTTAAGTCTTAATGACCGGAAATTCTAAATTTGATTATAGTTGAAAGTAAGAATATAAATATTTTCAGTTATTCACTTCAGTTGCAAGTATGTATTACGGTACAGTGTCCGGTTTTGTCCGTTAGTGTTTAACTTTTAAATGGCGAATCCAACGACTATGTTTAGTCAAAGGGGAGAACTTTTATTAATAATTAATGAATAAAAATATTCAAAGGCCCATGTCTCCAAAGATGGAAAAGTTAGATGGCGATGCATCAAAAAAGGGTGTCAACAAAAAATGTACACAAAGGAAGGTGATGAAAATTACGTTATTCTTGAAAAAGCATCGGTGAAGCATAATCATGCTCCAGATATCCAGGTTGACCGGCAAATTTTTAGTAATTCTACAAAGAGGAAAGCTGCAGAAAATATATGTCAAAGACCTCTAAAGATTGTCCACAAGTAATTGAGGAAGGAAAATTTCAGCAATTTACCGCTGACGACGAAAGACATTTCTTGCGTTCGAAGAAATATCTATGCTGCAAGACGAACACCATCATTGCTCAAGTCACAGGAAGAAGTTCTGCAAGTGTTAGTGAACTTAAATTTAAAAACAAATACAGGTGAAAACTTTTTATTATCTACGAAAAATAATTCCGCAATTTTTGGTTGTTTCACAAATCGTTAATTTTTGTGTAATGTACATAGATTCTTTGTATGTAGGTGGAAATTTTCAATATTGTTCTAAATATTTTTGTCAGATATTTACTATACATGGCTACAAAAATGGTTTTTATGTTCCTCTAGTATTTTGTTTGTTACCAAATAAATCACAGCAATCGTACAAAACTACTTTTGATACGTTAATAACAATATGTACAGATTTGCATTTAAATTTCAAACCGAAGCGAATAATTTCTCATTTTGAAATAGCAATTCAAAATGCAGCCAAGTTAGTGTAGCCTGACATTATTTTTTGTTGCAAATCTCATTTGACACAAAATTGGTACCTAAAAATTCAAAATTTAGGTTTGTCCTCGGAATATAAAAATCAAACTGTTATTGGAAAATATTTAAAATTGTTTTTCGGCATTCCTTATTTAGATCCAACTGATGTCGGTGACTTTTTTCTGATGAAGTTTTTAATATTATGCCAGAAGATGACAGAGTTTTGCAATTTTGTGATTACCTAGTTGATAATTATTTAACGGAAGATTCAACATTTCCACCTTACATGTGGGCTTCAAATTCATCATCTCTTATATTTACTACAAACGCATGTGAATCATTTCACTCGAAATTTAACGAATGTTTTTATAAATCACATCCTGACATATTTAAATTTACAGACATTTTGCTAAATTTTCAAGCAGAAGTATATGTGAAAATTAAAACTGCACATTACGTTAATCAAAACGATACTAACTTTTAAAATCTAAAATATAGTGTTATTATCTAAATATCTAAAATATAGTGACATTAGAATTAAGCATTGTTATTGTTTAACTGTAGTTTTTGTTATTGTATATAAGTTAATGTATATTTATAAATAAACTATGTTAATAAAGTATATAGTTAATAGAGTTAATAAAGTTAATAAAATAAATAATGTATATTTATTCGATTATATTGTTATAGTTTCATTATTTAATCATTTAAAATTTTCGCTCATGATTTGGGAATTTTGTTCCTTTTTGAATACAATAAAGTAAAATAAAAACTATATATGTTCACAAAAATATTATCTAAGTACCTAGGTAGCGTGGGGCAGTTCGTAGTCGCTTTTAATCCTACTATAAAACTGAACCCATTAAAATCTAGGTAGCGTGGGGCAGTTCGTAGTCGCCCAATAATTTTGACCAAAAATGTTCATTAACACTTTTTGTGTAAAAAGTACAGTTTCTCTCTGACAAAATTAAACGCCAGTTACGTGCGCAAAAAAATTGGTATCCCAACTTGACGGTAGTTCGATCATTTTTGATTAGAGTGTCCTATCGACAAAAATCAAAATTTTTACATGAAAATGGCGACTTTCGTATCCAACTTGTCGCAAATTAAGTCAGTTTTTATACAGCTCTCAAATAAATAAGAATGGCGCGATTTTTGTCATTTTTTACTCAGAATTTATATTCTCAGCAAAATTAAGTTTGTTCGTATGATTTTTAGAGGTCAAATATCCCACGATTGGAATAATAATACTCTGGCAAATGTATTATATTTTTGAAAAATTTTGGAATGTGTTTAATTTGTAGAACAAATCTACCATTTTTTGAAGTTATACTTCTTTAGGATCGAGAATGAAATTTTATAATACCGGGAGCATGCGCACACAGACAGTATGTAGTTCGTTGCTAATCTTTCAAGATATGTATGTATCAGCGCTGTCAGCGCGAATAAGTCATTAAAAGGTTATATTAGTGTTTTTAGTAAATGTATTATTTATTATAATTTTTGTGTCTTTGGATTTTTCTTCCTCGGGAATAAGATATTTTATAATAATAGTAAGTATATTTAAAGTATTTTTGTATACTTCACTTGGTCTATTAAATTTGTCAGTATGTATGAGAAATCTGGTAACCTGTCAAATCGAAGGGAATATAGCTCAATGGGAGAGCGTGTGACCGGAGATCGAGAGGTCCCGGGTTCAAATCCTGGACGATTCATATTCTTTTTTTTTATTTTTTAATATTTAAATAAAAGAGTAAGAAAGTTAGTTTAATATTTAAATAAAATACAAATAACCTGTTAAGTATATTTATTTCTTTGAAATTATATAACAGAAGTATAACTTCTTACGTACGTACAAAGTACACACATTCATTCTGATTTCAATTCTCTACAAATAGGTTCTCATGACTTTTGATGTAAAATAATTAGGGAGGCAGGAATTCAACAATTTAGAATTTCTCATTGAGATTCTTATGGCCCGTTTGACGGTTCACCACCCGGTATACGATTTTACAGTGAAGTTTTTACTTAACTGAATTTTTATATATCTCATTATGTTGCTTTTTATCGACATGTCTCTATGATATCTATGTCGATGGTCTCCAATATACGCTGTACGCAGGCTACAGCGTCTATTGGATATCACTCAATTTGTGATCTCTACCACTCTGTGATCACTCTTTTTTTAACTATTTTCGGTTGTAAAATAGTTTTTGTGTCAAAGTTTATTAAAAATAACGAAAATGAACAATTTTCCTACGGCGTGACGCTGTACGCCACCTACAGCGTCTGTTGGAAACCACGGCCTATGTATTAATTGCGACAAATATAAATATAACAAGATATATTTTCTACTGACATCCCTACTAGGGGATTTTATTTATAGAATTTCAGAGTATCGGGAACAATGTTGAATTATTTCCGAACCTTTTGCAATATAAAAAGGTTTGAACGCTATTGCAGATATTTTCCGATTCATTCATCCATTCATCTAATCATTTATTAACAGACCGTAAAAAGACGCAACTATAGGCCCTCGGGATTTTTAAGTATATTTTAAATTTGCATAGAACCACGACTGTTTCTAAACTTATACAATATTAAGTAAAGGAAAACTAATAGTACAGTGTGACAAAGCCAAATGGAATATACTTATTTATAAAACAGTTCGTGAAGTATGCTTTTTGCGAACGCACGCGATTTTTAGAGCTCGAGCGACAACGAAGCGAGTGCTATACATCGCGTAAGTTCGCAAAAAGTACTTCACGCACAGTTCGCATTTCATGTATGAGTGATTTTGGCAATAAATCCCGAAACAGGTTAATTTTTATTTTTAAATTAAATTTTTTTCACATATATATCATATTTCTGAAACGAGAATAGGGGTCGTGTTCTAGCTCATTTGAAAGGTAATTGAATTCTCTATTCAGTAGCATAAACATTAACATGTTTATTTATACAGGGTGTCCAAAATTTTTTTATTAAATTAATTTACACAAAAAGAAGAATGAGCGTAATTTATTTTTCAAAATAAATTACGCTTATATACTACATTTTTTATTTATTATTCAAAATACGTTTTACTGCTGTCAGAAAACAGAAATAAAATGTTTATTTGACAAATAATCATTGCTTTTCGCTTAAATTAAATGTTTACACTGCCAAGAGGCAGGTGGGTGACAGCTTGAACATTGAATTGAAGCGAAAATTAATATTGGTCAAATGTCAGTAGTAAAATGTATTTTGAATTAAAGAAATTACATACGTACTTCCTTCTTTTTTGTGTCAATTAATTTAATAAAAAAAAATTGAGCACACATAAATAATTATATTAATGTTCCTGAATGTATATTCCTGAATAGAGAATTCAATTATCTTTCAAATGAGCTAGCACACGATCCCTATTTAAAAATCCTCTTTAATAATCCTCATTTAAAAAAATCATCGATTACGTCATCACGCCCAGACGGATGACGTCACTAGTATGATGTATATATGCCAAAAAAACATAATTTAAAAATAAAAATCGACCTGTTTCGGGATTTATTTCCAAAATAGCTCATTCACGAAGTAATGAATTTATTCCACTTGTCTTTGTCACACTGTAAAAGTTACTTAATGAGTTATGTACTATTTTTATTGAAACTTACCAAACTGTTATAGATTTATTGTTAGAATTAGTGATGGTACTCACCTGAAAAAAAAAGAAAATGTTTTAAATATGAACATCTACAAAAAGTTTACAATTTGTGCAATGGTTTTACTTCGTAAATACTGCTTGTTTTTCTCGTGAAATACTGATCGATTTTATTATTATAATTATTATGTTATGAGTATCTTGAAGATATGCTTTGTATGGAGAAAGAGAAGGTCCTAAACGCAATCTAAGTGGTTGAAAAACATTGAATAAGAAAGGCTTGTCTCCCCATTTTTTGTATTTGATGCTATTTTGCAGCAAGGCTAATACATTAAATCATAAACAGCAGTATCTCAGAAAATTAATTATTTTTATTTTATTCCTTACGACTTTAGTACTTTAGTACTTTACTTTCCTGAGTAAAGAAAGTAGAAAAAAAAACGATGTCTTTAATAATTTTTAAATATTTCAGTTTTTTTAGGTATTGATGTTCCGGATCTATTTGCGAGGGAGGATAAGTCAATTATTATTACTGACAGTGGCGGATCCAGCAGGATCTAGCATCGTCAAGAGGGGAAGCCGATTGGCCAAATTTCTATGAAAAATAAGTGAATAAATGAATCTTTTTATATTCTTTAATATGTAACTTTGTTTGAGAGGGGGGAGCGATGGCCCTCATCGCCCTCCCCTGGATCCGCCACTGATTACTGAAGTTATCACATAACATTTTCTACAAAAATTCGAATTCCACCTCTCACATCCAAATGTAGACGTTTTTCCACAGATCCGACTTGGTATAATTACACATACACACACCCAAACTTATATTTTATATGGAATCAACACGTATTTCAAAATAATATTTATTTCTTTTGAAAAAAGTTGTTATTGTCGTGAAGAATAAAGGTTTTTATTGAAAATAAACAATTTGATTAGACAATCAGATAGTACAGTTCGGTACGGTATAGGTTATTTGCTGGAGTTGCAAATTGAACGAAAATAAATAAACTAACTTTTGCGTCCAAAGACGTAAATATGCATCATGTGGGGTTATAGAACTTACAACGGAGAAAGATTATGGTTCTTGTGGAGCAAGTAATGTTCTCAGAGGTACATAGCTGCAGAGATAGGCGTAACAGAGGGCGTTCTGTCCAAAACCTATGCTAGGTAACAGGAGCTAGGAAAGCTCAAAAATAAAGCAAGGGAAAGTCGTCAATAAGTAAAACCGGCTCGCCACGATCGTTTAATTGTCCAATCAGCTGGAAGACACCTAACCATTTCTCACCAGCAGCTCTAAAGGCAGCTTTTGGAAACTATAGGTGTAACTGTATCAGTTGAAACAATAAGAAGAAGAGTTCGTACCAAGAAGTATACAGCAGGAGACAGTTATGGGTTCCCGAGTTATCCAGGCAGTACAAGATTGGTCGCCTAAATTGGTGTCTTCACCACCAAAACTGGAACATTTGAAATTGACAAAATGTATGCTATTTTCAGAAAAAGTCAGGATTTGTGTAAAATCGGATGACCCACGAAATCGTGTACTTACGGCCGGTTTCACAAAGTAAACTTAACTTGTGGTTAAGAGATAACCACAGGTTACCCCAAAATATGCGTTTTAGTTTCAGGTCAACGGCGAAGTATGGTTAACTCACAGAATTTTTAACCAGAGGTTGGAGTGGGTTACCCTTATGGGTATACCCAGAAGGGTAACAATTATGAAACTGAAACACATATTTTGGGGTAATTTTGAGGTTATCTCTCAACCACAAGTTAACTTTACTTTGTGAAATCGGCCTTTAGAGGGCGAGGAAGACAAGCAAGAACGAAAACTGTATGATCTGTTCACAAATATATACAAGGGGAAGTATAATGTTCCGGAGAGGAATTGTGATCCGTAAAAAACTCCTTTAATTTTCATCCAATTAACTTTAACTGCTCATGGGTATGTTGATAACCTGTAGTTAGGCTCTGGAGAGGTGCAACAGGGGAAAATTTAATTTTCATGCATGGTAATGGACCTGCACATACCATTAGAGTGACTAGAGACATCATTGAAGCAGAAGGTATCCCTTGTTTGGAGTGACGTGCTTGCTCACCCGAGCTTTACCCTATAGATAGAGTATTTGTGGGATATGTTTAAAAGAAAAATATCGCACAGCTAGTACAAGCTGCTCTTGAAGAATAGAGCAACCTACCACAACAAAATGTCGATAATTTGATTAGGAGCATGCCCACGCAAACTGAAGCTTACATACGGACTAGAGGTAATAACACGGACTACCAAAAAAAAAACAAAAAAAAATAAAAACAATTTAAACATTATTAGTTTTACATTGAAATTTTTTATGCTATTGCCTTTAAAACAAATAGTTTCAATTTGTTGTTTAATACTTTATTGTTTTATTTAATTGTTATGTATTTGTTATTAAATTGTTTTAAAATAAATATTGTTTGACTTCGTGTGTTCGTTTTTTTAAATCCGCACGAAATAATAAGAAATATAACATGAGTCCATATAAGTTTGGGTGTGTGTATATTACTAGTCATAATTCCAAAAACTCCAATAATCTGTATCTGTGGTAATTTCACCCATTAATCTATTTTTGGTGCTTTTGTGGATTTTATGATGGATTTGCTCTCAACTTGATTAATTTTTTATGCCAGTTTTTATTGGAAAAAAACTTGTAAAATTCAGTATACAGACTAATTTATCCAGGCTATATCTCTTAAATGAATAGAGATTTTTGAATGGGACAAAAACTGATCTATTCCATTTGGAATACACTTTGATACGGCGTAGAGAAAATTATTCCCTAAATATTCATCCCTTAGTTACAACCCCAAACTTTTATGTTTTTAATAGCACCCTGTACATTTTTTTATAGTTTTGGATGTGGTATTCGATCCTCTATTCAACAGATTTTTTAAAAATAAAATCGGTTCGTAAGTAATCAAGAAAATATCAGTTTATTTTTGTTAACTATGTGTCCCAGACTAATTTATCCAGGCTATATTTCTTAAACAACTACAGATTTTCGAATGGGACAAAAACTGTAGTCTAAGAGCTGGGAACGGATTTTGTGCGTGATAAGTAATATGAAAAAACTATACGGGGATATGTTAAATTAGTTGTGTACATGACTTTCACCAACGGCCGGAAACCAGAGTTGGGGCCGAGGGTAGTTATAAGGGGTCAAATTCGCGGGATTTTATTATTTTTTTTATGACGCTCATGATCGAGATAGTGCACCAAAATTTGGGAATAAGTAGGTCATGACGTACCTAAGTAAAATCTCTAGGGGCTCAACGCTGCGTGGCCGACAAAGGGGTGGGGGTAGGGGTGAATATAAAAAATATAACGGGTTTTTTGCGACGTTTGTGATTGAGATAGTGCACCAAAATTTGGGTATAAGTAGACCATGACATAAGTAATTAAAATCCCCAGAGCCGGAAACCAGAGTGGGGAAGGAAGGTAGTTATAAGGGGTCAAAGTTCCATTTTTTATTATTGTTTTTTTGTGACGCTCATGATCGAGATAGCTCGCCAAAATTTGGGAATAAGTAGGTCATGACGTAACTAAGTAAAATCTCCAGGAGTGGAACGCTGCATGGTCGACAAAGGGGTGGGGCAGGGGTGAATATAAAAAAATGTAAGCGGTTTTTTGCGACGTTCGTGATTGAGATAGTGCACCAAAATTTGGAAATAAGTAGACCATGACATAACTAAGTAATATCCCCAGAGACGGAAACCAGAGTGGCGGACGAGGGTAGTTATAAGGGGTAAAAGTCGCGGTTTTATTATTTTTTTTTGTGGCGCTCATGATGGAGATAGTGCACCAAAATTTGGGAGTAAGTAGGTTATGACGTAACTAAGTAAAATCTTCAGGGGCGGAACGCTGCTTGGGGTACAAAGGGGTGGTAGGCAGGGGTGAGTATAAAAATATATGGGGGTTTTTTTGCCGTTCGTGATCAAGATAGTGCACCAAAATTTGGAAATAAATAGATCATGACATTACTAAGTAAAATCTCCAGGGGCGGAACCCTGCGTGGGGTACAAATGTTGTGCCGGGTCACAAAAAAATAATACATACTGTGACTTTGACCCCTTAAAACTACCCTCATCCCCAACTCTGGTTTCCGGCTCTGGGGATTTTACTTAGCTAAGTCATGGTCTACTTATTCCCAAATTTTGGTGCACTATCTCAATCTAGCATGTCGCAAAAAATCCCTTATATTTTTTATATTCACACCTACCCTCACCCCTTTATCGGCCACACAGCGTTCCACCCCTGGAGATTGTACTTAGTTACCTACCTCATGAGCTACTTATTCCCAAATTTTGGTGCACTATCTCGGATCATGAGCGCCACAAAAAAATAATAAATACGGCGATTTGGACCCCTTATAACTACCCTCATGTCCAACTCTGGTTTCCGGTCCTGGGGATTTTACTTAGTTATGTCTTGGTCTACTTATTCCCAAATTTTGGTGCACTCTGTCAATCACGAACGTCGCAAAAAACCCCTTATATTTTTTGTATTCACCCCTGCCCCACCCCTTTGTCGGCCACGCAGAGTGCCACCCCTGGAGATTTTACTTAGTTACGTCATGACCTACTTATTCCCAAATTTTGGTGCACTCTCTCGATCATGAGTGTCACAAAAAAAATAATAAAAACGGCGACTTTGACCCCTTATAACTACCCTCATCCCCAACTCTGGTTTCCGGCTCTGGGAATTTTACTTAATAATATCATGATCTACTTATTCCCAAATTTTGGTCTACTATCTCAATCAAGAACGTCGCAAAAAACCCTTTATATTTTTTATATTCACCCCTACCCCCACCCCTTTGTCGGCCACGCAGCGTTCTGCCCCTAGAGATTTTACTTAGTTACGTCATGACCTACTTATTCCCAAATTTTGGTGCACTATCTCGATCATAAGCGTCATAAAAAAAATAATAAAATCCGCGACTTTGACCCCTTATAACTACCCTCGGCCCCAACTCTGGTTTCCGGCCGTTGGTGAAAGTGATGTACACAACTAATTCAACATATCCCCGTATAGTTTTTCCATATTACTTATCACGCACAAAATCCGCTTCTATCTCTCCGACTACTGGTCTACTCCATTTGTAATACACTTTAATATGGCGTAGAAAAAAAATCATCCCCTAAATATTCATCCCTTAGTTACAGGGTGCTATTAAAAAATTAAAGTTAGGGATTGTAGGGGATGAATATGTAGGGGATGATTTTTTTCTACGCCATATTAAAGTGTACTACCAATGTAATAGATCAATTTTTGTCCCGTTCGAAAATCTGTATTCGTTTAAGATAAATTAGTCTGTTACACATAATTATCAAAAAATAAACTGATATTTTCTTGATTACTTACTAACCTTTTTTTAAACCTGTTGAATAGACGATAGAAGATCACATCAAAAACTATAAAAAAATACAGGGTGCTATTAAAAAAACTAAAGTTAGGAGTTGTAACTAAGGGATGAAAATTTAGGGGATGACTTTTTCTACGCCATATTAAAGTGTATTACAAATGGAATAGACCACTTTTTGTCCCATTCGAAAATATCTATTCGTTTAAGAGATATAGCCTGGATAAATTAGTCTAGGACACACTATGTATCTACTGTTATTATTTTGATTTTCATATTAGTAAACGACATATTTGATTTGAACCTCGTACAATTAGTAGATTATGTTACAAGTATGCGTCACCCTACTCATTTTCTTGTTGTGCTATAAAATACTACTGAATGGGGAAATGAGCACAGAACTTATTTCCACCACAGCGGCAATCGTAATGTCGTCAAATGATAACCGACCTTTTAAATACTACAATAATTTGTACTATGTATATTAGATTTTTGCTCTTACTTTAAAGAATGTTATTTATTATATGTATACACAACTTAAAGCGCAATATACCGCTACATGTTTGACATAATTATGAACAAAAATGTATGTTATACACTATGTTTAATAACATAAAAATGCCACAAGAAAATAACAGAACAAAAACAAATGTAAGCAAACATAAAAACATAAACAGAATAAAGACCTTTAAAAAAACGATGTTAAAAGTAACATTTAAGTGCAAATTGGAAAGAGTTTAAGAAACATTAGAAAACAGCATTTTTCATTCTTGAGGGCATTCATTCATTTAATGATAATTTTATTTCTTTTAACCAGAAGATACTGTTTCTATTGCCTGCTGAGACGAATAATTCACTTTTCATTATGAGACAGTAAACAATAAATAACATTAGTAAACAATTGAAATACTTTACTTGAAACATTTTTACCGTGAGTATGTTAATAGACCAGGGCATTTAGCACCAAAAACACCGTAATAAATCGATTTTTAAATACAGCACCTAGAGACAATATAAAATATATAAGTATAAAACGTATAAAAAAGTATAAAACTATACTATTGATGTACCTAGTCTTTTGTCGAAAAGATCTTTGTTTGTGATGTTTATGATTATTCAAAGTTATTTTTATTTTTTGCAGAGATATATTTTAAAATACAGTGCGTTTACTTTTTAATTAGATATACCTAGATTTAAGGAAGCGCTAAAATCGGCAACATTGCTTATTATTCCACTATAGTATCGATGACTAATCATCCATCCGTAGATTAACACAAATACTGTAAGTAACGAAATACGATTGTTAAATTAACGGCACGTGGTTAAATAAAGCGGCTTCTCAAATTCCTTAAACATGTATTACCAAACATTTAAAATTGTATTTTAACTGTTAAAGACGTTAGGCCTGGATCCGGCGTACCAAAAAAAGTTGATTAATAGCAAGCTGAAAATTTGTTAATAGCTTAACGGTGTCTAGTCGGACAAACTTTGATGTACGAGAACACTGGAACAGGAGAAGTTTTAATTGTGGAACAGGTTAAAAATTTGGAACGTCAGACTACGAAAACGTCCCATGTATTTTGTCGGACAGAACTTCCAATTGATTTGTTACCTTTCATAAGAGTTATTTAATAATCCTTCCGCTACTGATCGGCCATAAAAAATAACACTATCTGCATATTTCCTTTTTAATTTTTACCACACTCTTGGCGAAGATGATCGAAGTTAAGCAAGTACGAGAGTATAGACAGCCACTTCTTGCAGCTTTGCTTCGCTTCGTTCTACTGTCGCTTTCGGCGTCCGAGTCAAAGCGACCGAAGTCGGTATCACACCGCTTGAATGTGTTCCTCGCGAAGTTGAACGAGTGTGTAGTGATGGGTACTTGGACTTCTGTCAACTTTGCCGAAGTAACTTCGCGGAGAGTGTAGTGCTCGTTAAGCATAAACAAAAATGTAATATGCCGACAAGTTGAATTTGAGGGTAATAATACGATATTTTTATCGAGCACGGTTTTAAGTAACATGAATTATTTTTCACCTTATTTTTCTAATAATGTGTTATTATGAAATAAAAATGTATACCATTTTTATTTAGTTGCAATGCGAAGGCAAAACTGTCTTATTTTTCACTTAGAACAGAGAGCGCAATTTCGACTCTATTTGGAGTCATCATCAGAGAGGCGTAGACCTGCTGTTCTCTGCCCCAAGTGACCAATCTCCGAGAGCTTATCCCCGCAGTGCAACTGACGTCCATGGAGTAGGTGGCTGACGACATCTGGTAACTGAAAGTCAAAGTTTTAAAGTTTTCAACCTAATAGAAATATTGAAAATATTGAAAATATTAAAAAATATTGAAAATATTCCTAAACAATATTTAATTGAAAACTTATTGGACCATTTTCCTGGAAACACCTCCATGGCTTCTAAAAATTGCAAGCCAGATAGATGCTGAAGCGAAGAAGACAGGAGGGAATTAAAAAAAATGTGTTATTGTAAAGGCATAACTTTGATTATTAATTTCGTATCGCCGCTTATAGTCTACCAAAAGTTATCAGAATTTAATGACAAAGACAAAGCACAGTTTTCACTCGGGATTTTGACTATGCTAATATTTTTATTTATCACAATAAATTGTACTTAGGTACCATCCGTATTCATTTCAGATACGTCCATCTCGCAAACAAAAACAAGTAAAAATAAACAACTGGCAGTGAGTCACGCGTCCCACGACCTAAGAAAACTGTACGCCGATGACAAACGTTCCCAAGCGAGACCTGCGAACGCATGGTAATTGAAAACTAAACGCAGTGTATGTGTTATTTATTTAAACTGTCGAAAAATGAAGATAGCCCTGTAATAAGGCAAGATAAATAAGTAAGTTGTTTACCGTATGTGCAATTTATCCTAGATTAGGGTGACCAAGCGTCCCGTAAAAACGGGATTTTCCCGTTTTTAAAGCTGCAAAATCGTTGTTTTTATGCCAACACACTTGAATGCCCCACATTTTAAATTAAATTACATATTCATAGGTAAACTGAAAAAGGTTCATGTCTCAAATTAGCTAAAAAGAGCATATTTCAATGTTTTCTCGATGAAGGCCCTGAAAAGTATCGCCCCAAACCCTCTTTGGATATGTCCCGTTTGTTTCAAGTTTATGATTTGGTCACCCCTATCCTACATGGATGCTATGTTGGAGAAAAAAATTCAAAACATAAAAATTGAGCTCCGAAATTCAGTTTTTTGGGTCAGATTGTAGATTAAGAAGTCAGCTGTTAACAGAACAACATATATAATATATTTGATAAAACAGAATGAAAATTACACAAACACACAAAAAGACAATACACACATTTAAAAATTTGTAGTTGGTGTATTTTTACTACATTGCAGATTTGTATTTTTTTTCTAGTTGAAAACTTTTGAGAGGCAAATCTAACAAGTAAGAAGACTTAAAGATGCATAGCAAATTGTAGTATGCGAAACAGGTCGTCCTTGGAAATAGTAAACTGATTGAGAGAGAGTACCTAAGTCTATTTTTATTTATCTTTTTTAAGTTGAAATGGGCTCACACGTGCAACTCATTCAATATTACAATCAATCTTTGTTATAATAAATTTTAAAACTTTGTTTTCTATTTTTTTGTTGAATAATAGTGATTTTCTTAACTTTGGTTATTATTTATGTTATAATAAAAAACCGATTAACAATCTTGGCATCTCTTATTCCCTATATATTATAATCTTCCACACAGAATTTTAATCTGGACCGGGAATTATTCTCTGACTTTTTCGCACCACTTTTCGCATCGAACCGGCCTGACCTAGAAACACATGCCTGCTAAAAATGCCGCATTTTCATCTTTGATCATTTATTCCTATCCTAAACCTCTAAAATCTACTCCCTTACGTCATCGTCTTCCTCTTCATCCACGAGGATGCTGTAAAAAAACATCTGTCAACGTCTCGATAGAAAACTGCCGAGAAAAAAGCACTCGAGTAGGTAGTAACACTTGTGGCCACGACACCATTCGACCTTGCACCAAGTTTTGGGGTAAAAACCTCTTTGCACACGTCACGTTAATACACTGAAACACTATGCGCCCTTTTGCCCTACTAAAACTAAGCGCGGCGTTGCCGGTTTTCCGACACGGGATTTATCAATGTCTGCAAGCACGCGGTTTAGCCGATGCCGGCGTGTGCTGGTAATTGCAGTTGTTGCATTTTCCATTAAAAAGAAAAGGATCATTATCCACGGTATTTGCGTTTTTGAAGGTAAATATGTAAATCAGCTTGCGTGCACAAGTGTTTTGATTGATATCTTCGACACAATCTCAACTTATTTATAAAAAAAAATAACAAATTCTGAACAATTAAATCTGATGATGAAAAAAAAAATACCTCAGGGACACAATGGTATTCTAATTACACTTGAAAATCTAATTCGAATTAAAGGCACATTGCCATTAGATATGCGAAATTATTAAAATAAATTCAAAGTTGTGTGGACTGTATTATCAGGTGTGGTTCAAAGGAACTGAGAGAGGTTCCAATATCACTGTTTCACTTGCGCACCGATTATCGTCACGTATGTAGGTTTCACACGCGGTTCTTTTTCGTACGGGGTTTAATAATTGTCTTTAGCGGACTAGCCGTTTTTTTATAAAGCAGAGATATTCGCAGTATTTTTTACGTGGTACTATATGGGGAGCGGTACCTCGTGAGAGATTTATTCGCATGTTCATTGCCTTAAAGAAGAGAAAGCAGAGACAGTTGCGTCCTTTCACTTCGACACGAAGCAGGCGAGAGATATTTGTACGTCTGTTGCTTTTGGGAATCAACAATGAAGAGAGTTATCTTTGCACTTCTGTTGCTTCTAGCGGTCAACAGTCAAGAGAGGGATTCGCAGTACTTTTTACAACGCGTTAACTAGTGGCAACTGTTATATTCCAGAGAAAGCAAGCTTTGCACTTCTTTTGCCTGCGCCGGTCAACAGTCAAGGTAGAGAATCTTTACTTGCAGTTTCTCAGAGAATGGGTAGGGATAACACTAGGTATTACAACTTATTATTCAGGGTTGGATTAAGCAATAGTTTTTAATACTCAGGTTGAGAATTTAGGATTTGATACATTGAAAAATATATTATTATTTTTGCACGTCAAAAGGCAGGTGGTTAAAAATTGAACACCAGAGACAGGTCAATTTTTGATTAAAGGGGTACACATTTTTCAGGTATTTTCGATTATTTTACTTTGACCCCTCAGCCAGGATGAGATTAACCCCAACATTTTAATGGCAATGGGAGACAAATAAGATATCGTTTGAAAGCCCTTGCAATTCCCGATACCTTAGTCTTAAAATTTTTAAATTCGGTCCAATATTTTATAGACCTGGATCCTGCGTACCAAAAAAAGTTGATTAATAGCAAGGTGAAAATTTGTTAATAGCTTAACGGTGTCTAGTCGGACAAACTTTTATGTATGGGAACACTGGAACAGGGGAAGCTTTAATTGTGGAACAGGTTAAAAATTTGGAACGTAAGACTACGAAAACGTTCCATGTATTTCGTCGGACAGAACTTCCAATTGATTTGTTATCATTTCATTAAACTCTCATGAAAAAATCAGACTTGTGTTTATTACCAACTGGGCATTTTAATGAGTGGAACACGAAGAACATGTCAAATGACAGGAATCATGTTGGTTAATAATAGCAGTCTGATTTTTGCATGAGAGTTTAATGAAAGGGTAACAAATCAATTGGATGTTCTGTCCGACAAAATACATGGGACGTTTTCGTAATATGACGTTCCAAATTTTTAAACTGTTCCACAATTAAAACTTCCCCTGTTCCAGTACATCAAAGTTTGTCCGACTAGACACCGTTAAGCTATTAACAAATTTTCAGCTTGCTATTAATCAACTTTTTTTGGTACGCGGGATCCAGGTCTATTATTTTTTATTTAATTTATTAAAAAAGAAAAATACATTTTAAAATTCATATTTTCAACTGCTTACTTATTTGTTAGTTGACCAAAAGGTGAAATTGATGCCATATTATGGCCTCCATACAATGATAAAGGTTTTGTTACGTTTTTTTTGGAAATATTACGCGAATTGACTTTTAATTATTATTAAATAAATAAAAGACTTACTTGAAATTGTTTATTTATAACACTTACAATTAACACTTATTTAACAACAATATCTAATTTATTTTACACTTTCTAACATTTAATTTATTTACAAATACGACTTATCTACTTTAAAAATACATACATTTCAGCAACCCGATCAAACAATAAAACAATATATCGCGTCGAATATATTAACTGACTGCCTAATTCTAAAAATGTCTGTTTATATAGTTACATACAATTTCTACTGAGTTCCAGAAACATCAAAAAAAGGTAAACATTAGTTGGAAAGCAATTGTTATGTTGAAATGGAATATACCAGAAAAGGATGGAACATCATAAATCAAATTAGGTAGACACGCTTCTCTCACCCGCAGACAGTTCGTCGCGACAGCTTCTGTTGTGGACAGAGCCGGCCTGGGACCGTGACATTGCCCCCTCCTCAAAAGATGGTTCCTCCTGGAACCTTGTCGGGACTGGAACTGGATGCTGGTATCTGCAACTGGACCCTCTTTTACAACTCCCAGTTGTATAAAAGTGACAGGGGACGGTCTTCGCTCCGCACCAGTAACTATGCGGATTGCAACAGACTAACACCCGGACCTCGGTGTCTTTAAAAATTTCTTCTACCATATTTCGGATAACTCTCCAGTCTAATTGGCGGCATTCTAACTTTGGCATGGCTAACTTTTGCACGTCGGACTCCAACACGTGCTCTCTCAATTGAATTAATGCATCCCATACATCTTGGTAGGTAGGTTGGTCATGGACAGTGTCTTTTGTTACCAGATAGAATAGGTAACGTGATGCATCTTGGAGTTTCAATGCTTTGCCAGGAGCTGGCAGTTGGCATTGAAGTTCTGCAACTCGACCAAACTTCCTTCGGAAGGCGAATGCCAACCCTCGTGCGTCTTTGATACTGGCCGGGATGGTATGGGCCAGTGAATAGTCATCGGGAAGTGCGAGTAGATCTCGCTTTTCTTCATTGGTAACACCATGTCTTGCTTTACCGGTACCACCGTAGGCACCCATGAACTCTTCAAAGGTAAGGTCAGGTATTTCTCGAACTTGGTTGACTTCCACTTCTTCATCTACGTCGTGGTCTCCCTCGTACGGCGCCAACCGGTTATGGTGGACTATCATCGGCTTTCCCCTAGGAATCTTGCTTATTCGGTAGATAACGTCATTGATTTTCTTGACAATGAGGTACGGACCTTCCCAGAACTGCTGCAACTTGGGAGAGCAACCTGTTCGCTTCTTTGGATTATAAAGCCAGACTTTGTCGTTCTCCTTGAAACATCCCCTCTCGGCTTGGGTATCGTACCGTTTCTTCATTCGGTCGCTAGCGATCTGAAGATTAGAACGGACCAACTCATGTATATCGTCCATTCTTCTTCGCAATTCATTCACGTAATCCTCACCAGCAACATCTTCTCCAGGTCGACATCCAAACTCTAGATCACAGGGTAGACGCATCTCACGTCCAAATAGGACTTTTGCTGGTGTTTGGCCAGTTGATTCATTAACAGCAGATCTATAGGCCATTGCGAAGAACGGAAGGTACTGGTCCCAGTCTCGTTGATGATTGGACACCATCTTTGTCAAATACTTGCCAACTGTCCTATTCATACGCTCCACCATTCCATCCGATTGCGGGTGATAGGCCGTGGTTCTTGTCTTCTTCATGCCTAGTTTATCACAGATTCCTTGAAATAGATCGCTCTCAAAGTTCCTTCCTTGGTCACTATGGATCTCCAGAGGTACTCCAAATCGGCTGATGCAGTCTTTGATTAACACATCTGCAATAGTGGCGGCCTTCTGGTCTGGAATTGCGAAGATCTCCACCCACTTCGTGAAGTAATCCATTACCACCAACATGTATTTGCATCCATTGTCACTTTCTGGAAATGGCCCGGCAATATCCAAAGCTATTCTTTCAAACGGACTTCCAACATTGTACTGTCTCATAGGAGCCTTTCTTTTCCGGTAGGGCCCGTTACTTGTAGCACAGGTAGTACATTTCTTACACCAGTCCTTCACATCGTCGGAACTCTTCATCCAATAAAATCGTTCCCGAATTCTCTGAAGGGTCTTCTTTACACCAAAATGCCCTCCTGATGGACTGTCGTGTAACTGACGAAGTACTTCGGCTACTCTGCTCTTTGGAATCACCAACTGTGTTCTCCTCACCGAACCATCATCATTTTCTATTACTCGTTTAAGCAAGCTGTCTTCCAAGATAAATGAGTCCCACTGGGCCCAATACGTCTTAACTGCTGAGCCTAGGCTTGATATTTCTTGCCAAGATGGTCGACGATTTTCTTCTTTCCATTTTCGAATCTTCTGTAAAACTGGATCTTTTTCTTGTTCTTCCTTGATCTTGGTAGGCGTCCACTCGTCGTTGACCACTGTTGTTCTTAGTACTGCTGCTTCCTTTGACTCTGTTTTGTTGCAATGGGAACATTCTGCTGGACACGGTCTTCTAGATAGAGAATCAGCGTTTCTGTGGCTAACTCCGGCCCGATGCTCGATCTTGAAATCATATTCTTGAAGTCGTTCAATCCATCTGGCTATCTGACCCTCTGGATTCTTAAACTGCATTAACCATTTAAGGGCGGCATGGTCGGTTCGGATTAGAAACTTCCTTCCGTAGAGGTATTGATAGAAGTGTTCCACTGATTTTACTACTGCTAGAAGTTCTCTTCTCGTGACGCAATAATTTCGTTCAGGTTTTGAAAGCACTTTACTAAAATATCCAAGGACTCGTTCCTGTCCTCCTTGGATCTGAGACAGCACTCCTCCAATTCCCACATTACTTGCATCCGTATCTAAGATGAACTCTCCTTCTGGTAGTGGATACCCTAATATTGGCGCTGTAATTAAATGCCTCTTCAAAGTTTCAAAGGCCGTTTGGCAGTCTCCATCCCAGCAATAATCTCTTGCTTCCTCTGTAAGTCGCGTTAATGGCTTAGCGATATCTGCAAACTTCTTAATGAACCTCCGGTAGTAAGTACATAGTCCCAGAAAACTTCTCACTTGATGTTTATCAGTTGGTTCAGGCCATTCCTTAATGGAATCGATTTTTCCTTTATCCACGGCCACTCCTTCTTTGCTGACTATATGACCTAAATAATTGACTTTTCTTTGAAATAACTGGCATTTCTTGGGATTTAACATTAACTGGGCAGCTTTAAGTCGATTAAAGACGTCTTCTAAATTCTTCAGGTGGTCTTCAAACGTCTCTCCCAAAACGATTATGTCGTCTAAATACACCAGGCACGTTTTCCAAGATAACCCTCTCAACACATTTTCCATAAGCCTCTCAAATGTCGCAGGAGCGTTACAGAGTCCAAACGGCATAACGTTGAATTCCCATAATCCAGATCCTGTCGTAAAGGCCGTCTTCTCTTTGTCCACTGGATCCATTTCTACCTGCCAATATCCAGACTTCAAGTCCAACGTAGAAAACAATTTACTTCCAGCTAATGTGTCCAACGTGTCGTCGATCCGAGGCAGAGGATAACTATCTTTCTTGGTAACATTGTTCAACAAACGGTAGTCCACACAGAACCTCGTAGTTCCATCTTTCTTCTTGACCAGGACCACCGGAGAGACCCATGGGCTCGTAGAAGTTTCTATCACCCCGTCTTTCTTCATTTCTTGAACAATCCTTTCAGCTTCCTCTCTCTTCGCCTGTGGTAATCGTCGAGCTGATTGACGAATTGGCCTAGCGGTACCAGTGTCAATTTTATGTTTGACAACTGTCGTTCTTCCTGTCTTTCCTCCTTTCGGTACGAATATGTCACGATATTGCCTAAGAAATTCCCTTAATTTCCTTTTTTCCACTTGATTCAGAGATTGGCCTGCAACTGCAACCATTTGGTCGAACTTGTCGTTGGAATTATCTGATGTTGTTGTCTGACGGATTATGGACGTCACGGGTACACAAGTTCCTACTTTTGTCTCCTTCTTGATGGTCACCGGGTAGTCATTGACATTAATCAATCTCACGGGAATTTCTTTAGCAGAAGTAACCAATTCCTTTCCAATTATGATTCCTCGGCCAACCTCCTCGTCGTGGTTCCATGGCTCCATCATAACAGGCGTTCCTTCTTCTACAGTTCCCTGTAGCCGCGCTACGATGATCGTTTCACTCCTCGCAGGCACAACTGTATCTTCTTTAATGGCTGCTAGCACAGTTCTGTCATCATGTGGATGAAGAAATACCTCCTCGTTGCCAACTTTGATTACCCTATTCTTAAAATCCAATTGAAATCCATGCAAATTCATTACGTCCATTCCTAATATAACATCTTCTTCGATGTCTGCAACTATGACAGTATGGACGAACTTTTCTGCTCCAATCCCTAATTGTATCTGGATTTCTCCATGGGTGTTGGCGTTTTCACCTGTGGCAGTCCGCAGTCGCAACCTCGTTGGTAAGAGCTTCTTATGACTGTTTATAACTGACGGTCGTATAATGGTCCTAGTCGCTCCGGTATCCACCAACAATGTATACTTTTTACCATTTATTTCTCCATCCACATATACACTATCTTCACGACATTTCAAAGAAGCTATTAGTATGAGAGGGTCTTTGGAAAAGTTGCGGGTCGAAGCTGCCCCCCTAAGGCCGACCCGTTCTAGTTTTCCTGCTGGTGAGTCTCTTGACTGTTATTGTACCTAGGGTACTTACATGAACTCCGTACGTGTCCCATTTCCCCACAATTCCAGCACCTTATGGTCTTTGGTTTCTTGTATGAAATGCCCTTTATCATATTGACAATCTGGTCCAGTTTGTCTTCATCCTCTTCCTCTTTTACAGTCCTAACTTTACTGTACCCGCCAGAGGCCTGGGTAGCTGATTCGTATTCGAGGGCGGCAGACAAGACATCAACCAGCGTCTTGTGACGAGCTAATCGCAGTGTTCTTTGCATTTCATGATCACGAAGGCCATCAATGAATGTTTGAACAGCCAACTTTTCCATCATGTCTTCGGGAGCTGTTGGATATGCATATCGTACCAACCTGGCAATATCGACCTCGTATTCTTGAAGAGCTTCATCTTTCTTTTGTCTTCGATTTTTAAACTGTGACTGATAGACATGCTCTAAATGTTCGTGCCCGTATCGCATATTCAGTCTCTTCTTCAGCTGCTCGAAGTCATCTGTCTCCTCTACGGCTATGGTCTGGAGGACATCCAAAGCGTCGCCTCGAAGAGCAATAGTGAGGTTTACAGCTTTTTCTTTTTCGGACCATCCGTTCGCTCTGGCCGCAGATTCGAACTGTTTCATGTAGTTGTTCCATGATGACTTTCCGTCGAAATTTGGCACCTTAACACGAGCATGACCTACACTCCCTTCAACTATCGACCGTGGCTCCAATTTGTATTTGGTTTCATCATCTTTAATGTCTGTTAAGATGGGTTCCATCCCTTTGTCTGCTTTTTCCGTTTCCTCCATTTTCTTTTCTAATTCCTTGATCTTTTCCTCAAAAGTAGATTTTATGGACGATATCTTGTCGTCAAAATCCGAAGTGACTTTAGAGATCTTGTCAGTCATCTTGCTTTCAAGGGATGAAATATCACCCGAAACTTTCAAAATATCACTAGAAACTCTATGTTCTAACGATGTAATGTCTGTCGAGACTTTGTTCTCTAGCGATGTAATGTCTGTAGAAACTTTCAAAACATCCGAGGAAACTTGGGAGATTTCACTAGAAACTTTGGTCTCTAACGACGTAATTGACGAAATCAAAGCAGCATGCTTGTCTTCAAACAAATAGGTTTCTGGATCTTGGCCCTCTTCTTGAAGAGCGTTCTTTAGACGTTCGACTAGATCAGCCTTTTTCCCAGTAGTGTCCATGTCTCTCTCTCTTCTAACTGGTTGCGGAGCTCCTTGACGATCAATTCAGTGATTTTCTTATGTTGTGAAGACATTGTCACACACTTTATTTATTACGATTTATATTTTATTTATTTTTAAAAGTTCCACACTCTATTTAAACCGAAAATTTACGTTAAATTTATGTATTTCAAGTATCCTCACTTCTGCACCATTTTGTTACGTTTTTTTTGGAAATATTACGCGAATTGACTTTTAATTATTATTAAATAAATAAAAGACTTACTTGAAATTGTTTATTTATAACACTTACAATTAACACTTATTTAACAACAATATCTAATTTATTTTACACTTTCTAACATTTAATTTATTTACAAATACGACTTATCTACTTTAAAAATACATACATTTCAGCAACCCGATCAAACAATAAAACAATATATCGCGTCGAATATATTAACTGACTGCCTAATTCTAAAAATGTCTGTTTATATAGTTACATACAATTTCTACTGAGTTCCAGAAACATCAAAAAAAGGTAAACATTAGTTGGAAAGCAATTGTTATGTTGAAATGGAATATACCAGAAAAGGATGGAACATCATAAATCAAATTAGGTAGACACGCTTCTCCCACCCGCAGACAGTTCGTCGCGACAGCTTCTGTTGTGGACAGAGCCGGCCTGGGACCGTGACAGTTTGTTCGAAACGTTCTTCCAGATTCCGAAGCGTTTGCAGAGTGATTCGTAGGCATTCGTTGACAGGATTCTTCTAAAGATCTAGGAAATCTTCTAAAGATTACAAGTGGTGGTCTATAGATTTTACTTTTCAGGTGTCCCCACAAAAGAATCCAGGGCTGCAACCATCAGTTTCGTGGCTTAATTTTCCAGTTCAACTTTAGCCTCGTTGCGTTCATTATTAATTTTTAACTTCGCAAACAGTGGTTACAGTTTGTAGCAAATGGAGTACTTCCTCTGAAAGGTTTGAGAACTATGGGAACTAGTAAAGAGAAGAAAGAGGGTCTATAGTGAGAGAACAATGTACCTCAATGCTATGGTTGCGTACGACTACTTGTGTTTTGGTTGGAGAGCATGGATTTCGCAGGTTCGTTTAAGAGGTTTGGGAATGGGGAGTGCTAAATGTTGATAATGACAAATATGCTTACTAAGTTCCTGATAATATTTATAAAGAGCGCCTTTTTCAAGAACTTCTGGGAAACTTACTTGGGTTTCTTCTTGCTGTTTTATTAAACTAAAACTTTTATAGTGGTTAGTTATATTTTCATTGGGACAAAACATCAGGCAAAGTTAAAAACTTGTCCTAATGGTTATACTATTTATTCTCTATACAGCCGTGTATAGAAGCGTGTATTCTCCAGAATAGAAAAACTTGTTTTATTCTTCACACTAATTTATGAACAGGGTTGGATTTAGTGAAATGTAGATTGGAATTTCAAATAATAAAATAAAAAATGTAATCGGGTTTTGACATAAAGTATTTAATATCTAATGAAAGGAAGTAAATAATTCAAAAACTATGTAGTCAGAAATTATTTCTGCTAGAAGTTACATGTAGGGATTTGCTCAATTTATCTATTTTCTTCTTCAGCTTTCCCGCAGTTAATATGAATAAGTAAGTAATAAACAAACCAAACATTTAGGTGTATCTGAAATTTGTTGTTTGCATATGAGCCCATCAGAATCAAAACCTGCTAAATCCTAAATTTTTTGTTTTTCCTTTTTTTACACAGTTTTAAAGTTCAAGTAACTATTAATCTACAGGCATAATGTTTCGGCTCAAAACCTTCTAAATCCTCTTCAAAATACCACTCAAATGTTAACGTAGATTCAAATCCTGCTATGTCCATATGAACAATAAAATAGGTACTTCTTTTTCTTGTATATTTTGTATGTTTTCCTATCAAAATGGTTTAATACCTACTTTTAGTACATTAATTGCACCTAAAAGCAGTTGAAAATGAGCAATATTATGTGGGCTATAAATCCAAACTAAAAGTACAAATTTCTGAATATGTAAAAGACATGCGGAAAAATGACTCTATACCAAATTAATGAGCCATTTTATGGCATTTATTGATGCCACTTTGATTAAGAAATGCCGGACACCTTTTGGGAAATTTACATTTTTAACGTTTTTTAATGTTGTTCTGAAGCTATTTCCTTGTGGCATTTTTATAATTACGTATTTTTTATGGGAAATAAGCCACAATTTTAATAAAAAATGAATTATTAATGTTTCGAAGCCCAAATCGGGTTTCGTTGTCAAAATACAAAATACTATTAAAATAAAACAAACATGTTGTTGCTAAGTAAAAAAATTCTTCTAATAATTTATTTAATCTGACTCATTTATATTGGCAATTCAGACGTATATTATACATTTTAAAGTAGAAGACTTTAAAATGATATCGCCAATATTTATGAGTTGCGTTCCTGGGACGACTTTACTAAAAGATAGTTCATTCGATTACATGAAATCAATCCCAACTCAAGAATATCCGTCGCAAAAAAAATCATAGCATGTGATCTGTCTTTAAAAAGACAACCAAATGCAACGATGACAGTAAAATTCTCGCGTTCGAGATTCCATAGTAAATCACGAGGGAAAACCAGGAAATTATTTATTCAAATTTAAAAATGATCTAACGTACTATCAAAGAAAATTAATGACACCTCATTACAGTAAGACACCACATTTTTATGGAGTACCGAAAATTCATAAAGCGAATATTCCACTTAGACCCATTTGTAGTACCATCAATTCTCCTTGTAGTGAGCTCTCAAAATTTTTATTAAATATTATAAAACCATTTGCAAATAATAATGACACATTTATAAAAAATACACAACATTTTTTAAACAAATTAACAAATATTGAATTTAATCCAAATAATATTTTAGTAAGTTTTGACATAAACAGTTTATTTACAAATGTGCCATTAGATAAAACTTTAAACATAATTAAAACGAAGTTAGAAAATGATAATACATTGACAACTAGGACAAAACTAAATGTATCAGCTATAATGGAGTTATTGACATTATGTACTAATAATACCTATTTTCAACTAAATAATGAATTCTATAAACAAAATTTTGGTCTCGCAATGGGCTCTCCTTTATCTCCATTATTGGCTAATATATTTATGGAGGATTTCGAAACTAATATCATTTCTAAACAAAATTTAAAACCCACAGTATGGTGGAGATATGTAGATGATGTGTTTTCAATATGGCCTCATAGATCAGAATTGTTGGATACATTCCTGAATATTATAAACGATCAAGAAGAGACAATAAAATTTACAATGGAAAAGGAATACAATAACACTTTGCCTTTCCTCGATGTTTTAGTCTCAAAGAAGGATACTGGATATGAGACTTAAGTGTATAGAAAACCAACACACACCAACAGATATCTCAATTACAAATCAAATCACAACATCAACGTTAAAAAGGGAATCATTAAATCCTTATATGATAGAGCCAAAATTACTTGTTCTAACGAAAATTCATTTTTAGAAGAAAAACAATTGTTAACATCTGTTTTATTAAAAAATGATTATCCTTTATCGTTTATAAATAAGGAATTGACAAGATTAGATCGAATGGAACAGAACAACTTAGAACGGGATCCTACAACATTCACAAGAAATAATACGAGGAAAATAACAATACCATATATAAAAGGACTATCCGAGAAACTTAAAACGATAGGAAATAAATTCAACATTTCAACAACATTCAAAACAACAAACACATTGAGATCTATTCTATCTAAAACTAAACCTAACAATGAACAAGAAAGAACAAAGAACTGCATTTATAGAATACCTTGTGAATGCGAACAATTTTATTTAGGTGAAACATCAAGACCATTAAACGTTAGAATAAGTGAACATCAGTCTTATATTAAAAACAGAGAATTTGATAGATCTCAGATATGTCAACACGCATGGGATAATGAACATAGAGTTCAGTGGAGAGATTCAAGTATAGTCCTGAAAGAATCAGATAGTAAAAAGAGAAAAATCAAAGAAGCGGCTCTAATTGGACCGCGTTATGCAATAGCGGATTAAGCGCCAAAATGTAGTTTTGAGATAAATCGGTTTAAAGATTTTAAAATTGTCTTTGGTACTATTTCTAAAGTATAGTACTGACATGTTTCATATTTAATATATTAATGCAAATGTAAATAGACTTTTACATGTGTTCAAAATTTTTTAAAAATAATTTATATTTTAAAAGTTATTCGATCAAATGTCGCTTAATACGTTAATGATTTTTTAAGATATGCATGAGTCAAGATCCGAATACCGGATTAAGAGACATATTTGGCGCCTAATCTGATGTTGCCTGACAAAGGATGTCTTTTAATTCGATATCTTAAACGTTAGTAAATATGTTATGTTTTGTAATAAAGAATTAACCGACTATTCATGGCTCTTGATTCGTTATTACACTTACAAAGATGAGGATTTTTGTTTATGACAATGGATTATGTACCATTATTGGCGTTTAGTTCGATATTACAAATCCTAGTGTGAGATTTTTTTTAATAAAATAAAAAATGTCGCTTAATACAGGCATTTAAAAACAGCTTTTTTTTAATTTTTTTTTACAAAAAACATATTTTTATACATAGATTTGCACCCTAGCTGCAAGATGGCACTATTATCTCGATTTTGGACTTTTGGCGGTTAATCCGTTATTACATAACGCGGTCCAATTATGCTAAATGAAACCAATTGTGTCGCAAATTCCTCGGTAGAATGCAGTAGGATGTGGTTACCCATACTGAAAGAGGAAGTCAATAGAAAGAAAATACCACGATTAGTAAGTCAATAACATATCGAGTTAGTACAAATTTTATATTTTAGTATTACTTATTGTATATCTATGTAATATTAATATTATTTATAATTTAAATATATTAAAATCAGAATTTGGTATTAGTTTTTTGAAGGTAGATTAAATGTAAGACCAAATACTTACGATGTCGGGATAGTATCACGAGGTTTTTTCCTGGTTTTCCCTCGTGATTTACTATGGAATCTCTAACGCGAGAATTTTACTGTCATCGCTTCATTTGGTTGTCTTTTTAAAGACAGATCACATGCTATGATTTTTTTTGCGACGGATATTCTTGAGTTGGGATTGATTTCATGTAATCGAATGAACTATCTTTTAGTAAAGTCGTCCCAGGAACGCAACTCATAAATATTGGCGATATCATTTTAAAGTCTTCTACTTTAAAATGTATAATATACGTCTGAATTGCCAATATAAATGAGTCAGATTAAATAAATTATTAGAAGAATTTTTTTACTCAGCAACAACATGTTTGTTTTATTTTAATAGTATTTTGTATTTTGACAACGAAACCCGATTTGGGCTTCGAAACGTTAATAATTCATTTTTTAGTAAAATTGTGGCTTATTTCCCATAAAAAATACGTAACGTTTTTTAAGTCTCCTGAAAATTTTCAAAAAATGGATCTAACAGGTTTTGATTCTATAGGTCTCATATTATACACACATTTTTCTCTTGTTCATCTTCGATGTTCATTCTGTGTGTCAAACTATTTTCCTCGTTCGTCTGAAGCCTGAGTAATGGTGTGGCTTACAGCCTGAGGCTCATACAAAATCGGTTTTTGGGCGTTTTGGTTATGCCAGAATGTCAGAAGGTGTTTTGGTCTACGTTACACGACCTGAAACTCACACAAAATCTGTTTTGCACGTTTTGTTTGTGTGCTCATCGAGTTCTGACAATATGACGAATGCCAGAGCATGTCTTGGTCTACGCTAAACGACCATTAAGCTATATGTCGGACATTAGTAATGTGCTGGTGACCAGAACGTCTTCCGAAAACGGTGATTGATCCTGACATATACACAAGGAAGGTTTTATTAGAATTACTAATGAACGATAGACAAATGATATATATTTTATGTTATAAATATTTTGCAAAGGAATAGTTTTGGTAGGACTTTTTTTTCTTTCTTTCTTTCTGTTTTTTCAATGTGCATCTAGTAATTCCATCAATTCCATCATTCCATCGTTTTAATGGTTTTCCTACTGCTCATTTTCCTATTGAAGAACCGTCTCTCTCCGTCCATACTCCTCTATTTGTTGTCATTCGGCTTATGTGGTCGTTCCAGTCTACTCTTCTGTTTTTTACCCAGTTATTAATGTTGTCTACCTTGCATCGCCTTCGTATATCTGTATTTCTAGCTCTGTCCCATAGTGTCTTACCATCGACTTTTCGAAGGGTTTTCATCTCTGCCATTTCTAGCATGGTTCTTGTCCTCTCTGTATCTCATAATTCTATATTTTAGTTTTGTTTTTCAAGTGTTATTAGAAAAAGTACAATAGATTTTAACATAATTTTAAAAATCGTTGTTTTTAGTGTTTAATTTAGAAAATAAATTTTCAATCAGATTGATTTATCCGATTATAGATTATACCTTGATAAATAAACAATATACCTGAAAAATAAATGTCTATTATTATACTCCGACTGAATCTATATGTATCTGTATAAAAGACAGAATAACTAGAATAACGTAAAACCGAACGCTGACCACGGTTATTAAGGTAACTGGAACAGTTACCTATTTTTAGACGTGCTTAATTTTTTAATAGGTTTAAGTTCTTTCTTTCTTTCTTAAAAAAACTAAGTTTATTTCAATTATAACCTCGTCAAAATGAACAAAAGGTTTTTATATAGAATTTAACAAGGATGTTTTTAATAGGATGTGTCAAGTACGTTGAAGTTGTTCATTGAAAGAAAATGTGATAAAATAAAGCATTGTTTAGACGCCATTTATTGCAGACTTGCGACTGTTTTAGAAAAAAGAAATGTCAAGTCCAAATCTTAGATATAAGAATGACCGAACGTGGGAAGCGATTAGATCTAGCTACTTGGTAAAATATTACTGAAAATGAAAAACAAAGAAATGGCAATTAATCGAAACATAGCAAAGAATAAAAATTGAAAGTCTGTGTCAAACATCAACTAAACATCTACATCAGAATAGACTAACATCCGAGATACAAGCAAACAAAATTCTTTAAGCACTAGCGAAAAGATGTATGCAACAAACTAGAAATTAAGTAATGTCACCATGACGTGTAATGTGTAGCGCTATTTATTTATTAAGCTCAACGAGCCTTGAAGGCCTAGGATTGAAAGATTTAATTTTTCCTTACAATTACTATTACATATACAATACTATATCCTATACTACTATCTATATACAATATTACATTTGTTTATATAAAACACTTAAGGTGATACAGTAGCGATCAACAGGTAGCCAAAACGCGTTCCAATACTGCGGCTGTAATTTTGAATATTTTTTTGAGATATTTGGCACACGTATTCGTAATATAATAAAGCATGGCGGTACAGAGCCCAATTTGAAAAATATATTAATATGTGGAAATTACTCTGTAATTAAATACAATATTAAAAAAACGAGCCTGTACCGCCATTAAGAAGAACAAAAAAATACACTTTCTTCAAATAAACTTTTTTATCCGATGCCTAGATTTTGTGTCATTTTGGAACTACTAAAATTTTTTTTCCACCTACCTCTACCGAAAGTATACTTTTCCGGACCTGATTGTAGGGAGCAAAGTTGTACTTTTCCTCCCTAGGGAGGAAAAGTAAAAGTGACGTCATGGTATTTCATTCATGAAATGTAACTTATTGACGCCCTGTACAATATCTATTTTCTATTACGTAAGTTTCTATACATTTTAACGTTTATTTATACAACACTCTGTATTTTGCAGAATGGTAAAAACAGTAAATTGTTATTTTGATTTAACAATGTTTACATTATTAATTTGACTTATATTTGACAGTTGACAGTTATATTGTACGTACTTGTTAGTTTTAGTTCTAATAAATTTTGTTGGTTAGTTACATAAATAAATTAAGTAAAAATGAAAAAATGACTTGTTATTTGAGGAAGGTGGAAAAACCATATGTATAACATGGGAGTAAAGTGCCTTTTCCTCCCTTGAATGATTACTGCCCTCCGCTACGCGTCGGGCAGTAAACTTCATTCTCGGGAGGAAAAGTAGCACTTTCCTTCCTTGTTATACAAATAGCTATTATTTCATTAGTAGTTCCAAAATGACACAAAATCTAGGCATCGGATAAAAAAGTTTATTTGAAAAAAGTGTATTTTTTTTGTTCTTCTTAATGGCGGTACAGGCTCGTTTTTTTAATATTGTAATAAACAGAGTAATTTCCACATATTAATATATTTTTCAAATTGGGCTCTGTACCGCCATTCTTTATTATATTACGAATACGCGTGCCAAATATCTCGAAAAAATATTCAAAATTACAGCCGCAATCTTGGAACGCGTTTTCGCTACCTGTTGATCGCTACTGTTTCCTCTTAATACTACACTTAATATCCCTTATAGTCTTTTCATACATTTCTTCACCACTTCCCTCCATTATTTTCTGTCCAAAGCTTTTTCTTTCCAGTTTACAATATTACTTTTTTGTAAGTCTTCATATACGCTGTCCTTCCATATCCTTCTTGGTCTACCTATTCTTCTTTTTTGTATTGGTTTACGTGATAGAACCCGTTATGGCATTCTTTCCTTTCCCATTCTTTCAATGTGTCCTAAGTATCGGATTCTCTGTGCTTTGATTGCCGTCGTTATTTTTGGTTCATTATATAGTTCTTCAAGTTCCTTATTATTTATTCTTCTCCATTGACCATCTATTTTGACAAATATTGTCAAAATTGTTAAGCATGATTTAAATTTACAGTTTCCCTTAACGTAGAAAGACCTGAACTAGTAAAGATTATATTCTTTAAAAAAATACAAGATCCTTTGTAAAATGTATATTTAAAAGACCCCAATAAGAGTTACATAAAAAAACGTTTTCGGATTAATAGGTAATCCATCATCAGTGTTAAGCCCTAGAATAGTAAGTATAACCTAATTAATAATAGACAATGTTATAAAAGTTGACTAAGGATAAGAATTGACAGAGGCCATACTTACAATAGCATGCATGCGTGAGCCACCAAAAAGTTATGGGTAAGAACCCTTTAAAAGATTTAAGATATTAAATGATACTACATATTTTTATTAAAACAGATGGATGTTGCAAATATTCCTGGATATAACACAGGGCAACACAGGACTCTAACCCACGTGGATGTGATATGCAAGGAATGAACCTAACATATTGAAAATTGAGTGTCAACTGAACTGAAAGGTGAAAAAAATTTAGAAGTATGCTAGTGACATGGACTACCTATTAATCCGAAAACGATTTGTTTTGTGATGTAACTCTTATTAGGGTCTTTTAAATATACCTTTTAAAAAGGATCTTGTATTTTTTGTGATTTATGGTATACATAAAGCCAGCTACAGGAATTTTATTTTCCTCGTGGATTTTTATTATATTCTTTGTTTTATTGAAGAGGTACAGAACGTTATAGTAATTTTGTTATCTCTCCACTCGCTACAACTAGTCTTCACTTGAGCCTCATTTTTAAAAAAATCAAAGACGATATTGTTAATGTCCAATCTCTCAGTTTGAAACTATCTTCTTGTATTTGTATAACGATTCATACAGAAAAAAATATTTATTCAACTTTTTGTGTTCAATCAATTCTAATCCCTACACGTACTTTGTAAAACATTATTAATCGAGTTGATGTATTATGTAAGTAAGCTATTAAATCTATGTACTCACAACGAGCACACTTAATCAGTTGATTGGCAAATCATGTAAAAGCGTTTTCGTGTTTTCATATTTCGTTTAAATGTACTATGTTTGTCCTGTCCAGTATCACACCATGTTATTATAATAAGTGAAAACATATTCCTCCAACTACATACATTTGGTGTATATTGTTGAAAACTTTTTCAAATTGATGCATTCGGAAAATGTATTCCTAAACATTGGTTACAGAGAATGCCAAAAACCAAATATACTAAAATTTTATTGAAAATTGTTATTTATCTACTCTATGTCATATTATGTATAAGTTTTTAGTTTGTGAAAACTGTCATTATAGATAGCAGTGCGTGAAGGATTTAAAGTGTGCGTGAAGGAACAATGTATTTTAAATGGGATTTACTTTTTCGCACTGTTTGTAACTTTCGAGCTATCATGGTGACAATCCTTAAGTTTCGCGTTGTCATGGTGATGACAATATGAGCAATGAATTACAACAAAAGTTTTGACAGTTTTGTGGTTTGAAAGTAGTTAGAATTTTTAAATGTTAAAGTTCTAAAAATTGTAGAATAGAAATAAATGCCAGTGACGAAGAGTTACAGCTTTTTTATTTGTTTATCGTATATAAAATAAAACGCGATTTATAGCACTCGCTCCGTTGTCGCTCGTGCTCTAAAAATCGCATGCGTTCGCAAAAAGCATACTTCACGAACTGTTTCATAAATAACTATTATGAAGTTTTTTTTATATGATTTATGATTTTCTTACTTTCAAATGTGTTTAAAATGCTTAACATTTTGGTAATAGACGAAAAAAGCGAAAATTTACCGTTTTTCGATCTTTATTTGTTTATAACTATGTATATCATCAAAATCGGCTGCAGGAAACATATAGGTTATTATTATAGATGTCCATACGATTATAGATGGCGTTCGCTGAACATGCCTATCCTTATTTGTTGCTTAGAAAATTGCAAAATAAGTCATAAATTTTGAGATTTTATAAATGTCCATAACTTATGTAAAAATTAAGTTAGAACCTTCTTATTACACGGAATGCTGAGACCTCTTGTGCTTAAATTATGTTTTAATTTTCAAAGCAATTGGCCAAATAGTTTAAAAGTTATTTAATTTGTTTATCCCAAATTCATTTTTTTTGCAACACTATAAGTCAGAAAATTATGAAGTTACAGTAATACTTCGGACAGTTTATGAAAGAAGAACACTTATACTATTAACTTAATTAAAAAAATGACAAGAAGTAATTTTAAACAGGGAAAATTATTTTGCAAAAACATGTCGATTTTTTGCTTACTTATAAACAATTATAATAACTTTTTAATCGTTACCCGTAGAAAAATTATTTTTTCATATTTAGAAAGACTGAATTTTTATACACATTTAGAAAGAAAAACAATTGTCCTAGGGCAATTTAGGGACGAAGTTAGCCCCCCCCTTTTTTAATTCACATGTTCTTGCAAAATAATTTTGCAATATTTAGAATTATTTTTTGCCATTTTTTTAATTAAATTAATAGTGTAAATCTTCCTCTTTCATAAACTATCCAAAGTATTACTGTAACTTCATCATTTTCTGACTTACAGATAGATAGATAGATACGTTTATTGACAATTTTTACATAGTAAACACTACATGTCATGTCACAATATAAATAAGTCACTTTTGTATACATAGGAAATAACTAAGAAATAATACAAGAACACATAATATAACGTGAGAAATAAAAATATAAAAATATAAAAAAAAACAATTCAGTTACATACGTGTAATATAGTTTTCATAAAAACGACCACACTAGGAGCTCAAACAAACAAATTCCTGTATACTATAGAAACAGTGTTCCAGCAGGAAGTGTTTTGCTAATTTATAAAATTGTTTAGAATTCATTGCCTTAATATCAATATTTTTGTTTAGGTTTAAAAAACAATTATACAGATTATAATCTATTGTATTAAGTTGTGTAACACACAATCTGGAATATGGTATAATAATATGACTTTTGTTTCTTGTATTACACTGATGTTGATCAGCATGTGTTTTTACATCTTGTACAGTGTTGCAAAAAAAATTAATTTGGGATAAACAAATTAAATAACTTTTAAACTATTTGACCAATTTGACTAAGCACCAGAAGTCTCAGCATTCCGTGTAATAAGAAGGTTCTATTTAAGTTAATTTCTACATAAGCTATGAATATTTACAAAAACTCAAAATTTATGATTTATTTTGCAATTTTCTAAGCAACCAATAAGGATAGACATATTCAGTGAACGCCATATTGAAGTTTTTTATACGATTTATGAGTTTCTTACTCTTAAATTTGTTTAAAATGCTTAACTTGTTGGTAATAAATGAAAAAGCGAAAATTTACCGTTTTTTGATCTTTATTTGTTTATAACTATGTATGTATATCATCAAAATCGGCTGCAGGAAACATATGTTATTATTATAGATGTCCATAATACTCAAAAAATTTGGTTTCGGCCTGGAGGGGGTTGTGTCACCAACAGAATATTTTTTTCCATATTTCTCTGAACTACTGCTAGTGGCCTACATTACAAAATAATTTGGCTACAAAATCGCCTGTCTAAGCCACATTGTGGCTCCACTCAGTAGCGCTGCAGAGAGGCTCGTCTGTTTCTGCGGTAATAGCCAATGAGAGATAAGAAAAACTTGAAATACGTATAATACAGTGGCTTTTAGAGTAAATAATAAGTAATAACTAGGGAGTGGATTTTATGCTAAATGCATATTGCATGCATATTGCATGCATATTTCGCATATTTGAGAACTTTACTAAATTTTGTATCTTTTTAAAGAAACATGCATATTTTGTGCCTATTTCAAAACATTTATGACCAAAAAAAATTTTAAATTTTTTAATTCGACACAAAATATTTTACCGCACAACCTGTGCGGGACTCTATCTATTAATTCGAGAACTACCTGAAGAGAGACGGCTCATTCACTGCCTTTTCATTTTTTTTAGAAAATACCCGATCTTTACATAAAGTACTTATAGTACGAATATAGAATGTATATTTATAGTACGTTATAAAATAATTTTAGGATGTTAAAATGATGAAGGATGGTTTATCGGGAAATCCGAATTTTATTTACTTTTATTATATTTAGTAGAATTTGTATCCCAATTTAATAGCTATAATTCTGGTGATTCTTTTAAATCCCCTATTGTTAAAAGAATTTACACCTTTAACCATAGTTTTACGATTTTCTAACGGAAATTGAAATATTCATGTTTTAGACCAGATCCCGTCTTTAAACGGCTTTAAAACTTTGGAGGACATAATATGCGAAATTTTTAATGGAAATTTTGAAATTGATTTTGGTGCAGAATTTTCAGCTTTAACAAGTTATTTTATATACGCCCCAATTATTTCTGTTGATGTTGAAAGGAGTTTTTCTAGTTATAAAAATATTTCATCTGATCAAATGAAATGTTTCCTCGTAAAAAATTTGGAAAAACTCATTGTAGTGAATTATAATCGAAGATAATAATGATATTGTTGTTTTATTTTAAATAGGTAAATATTGGTATCAGTTTTTGTAAAAAAATGTGAATAAATTGCGTATATAAAAAATAATGATTTTATTTGAAAGATAATAAACAAGATTGCCGCCCCCCTTTAAAGGAACACCCTAGAATAAAATAGAACAGAAAATTTGTGGTTTCTCGATATGCGCATTTTTTGAATTTTTGTGCATATCTTGCGCATATTTCGTAATTTTTTAATGCATATATATGCGCATATTTCATCAAAATTGATCGCATATAAATCCGCTCCCTAGTAATAATTAATAAGTAATTTTAATTTTTTTTTAGATTTTAGTGAAAACACCAATGGGCCTTCTAGTGGCCTTCAAAGAAAGGGACAGGTAAGATTAGATATGGTTGTATTTATCATACTACAACTTTTCACCTAAAACTACTTAGTAATAAAATATGTTAACCTAAATCTAACATAGAATAATGTTTATATGACTAGCTATCTTTTTAGTTCTTTAAGTTCTCTGAATGATTTCCCGCTGTTACTTTCAAAATCTCGATTATGAGTCCGCGATCCGAATTGCATTTGAATACATTATTAAACAAGCTGTTGAGGACGACGTCTTAACCCCAAACTAAAGAATTCCTCAAGTCAGCGTGCCTTTGATTGAGATTTTAATTAAACCATGGTGCGCGAAGCATCCAGAATCTGTAATTATTTCATTAATATTAATAAGATAATTAGTACCCGATAAATGACTCAGCGTAATAATGACTACGTAATAATAATTAAGTACAAGACATAATTAAAAATTAGTTTTTAAGCGATTTTAATGAAAGTAATTTGTTCTACAAAATTGAAGGAACCAAATAAGTCAGAATATTACTAATAGGGCTTTTCAGCAACAGCTTTTCAACATATGACAGAAGCTCGAAACAAATGACAATCGATGAAAAGCCCTATTAATTCACAGTGCGTCGGATATTGCTGATATAGTATGAGAATTCTTTTATAGCTTCTTTCTTCTTCGTGTTGTTCCTGCTCCTATCGGAGGTTGGCTATCATCACAGCTATCCGTACCTTAATGGCGGCTCCTCTGAAAAGATCTACTGTACTGCAACTATAACACTCACTTAGGTTTCTCAGCTAGGAAATTCTTCTTCCTATGGATCTTTTACCGTTAATTTTACCTTGCAATACGAGGCTTAATATCTAATATTTCGCACCTCTGGTAATGTGGCCTAAATATTCCAGCTTTCTTGTTTTGATGTTATTTATAACCTCGCAATCCTTTTGTAGCCTTCATAACACTTCTGCATTTGTAACTCGTTGGATCCATGGTATTTTCAAAATCCTTTTATAGCACCACATCTAAAATGCTTCAAACTTCTTTAGATTGTCTACTTTTAGTGTTCAGATTTCCATTCCATACAACAAAGTCGAGAACACGTAGCATCTTAAGGCTCTTATCCTCAGCTCCACAGGAAGTTCTCGATTAACAAAAATTGTTTTTCATGTTTATAAAATAAAGACTTGTCTTGCAATTTCAATGCGTGTCCTGTTTTCTCTACCTTGGTCACTGATTTCGTTTACCCAGGTTCCCAGATATTCGTAGTTATTCACTCTGTTTGGAATGAACGTACTTGCTCAAAGATGTCGAGATATATCTATCTGTACATATACTGTTGTTTTATTGACTTCCAAAAGGCATTTGATCGTGTTAAGCACTCTAAAAGACAATGACTTGGACGTCAGAGATGTTCGAATAATTGCAAATTTATATTGGAATCAAACAAAATTAGTTTTAGTAGATGGTGTGGAATCACAGTCTCTTAATATTAAAAGAGGAGTACGGCAGGGATGCCTCTTGTCACCCCTGCTTTTCAACGTTTACTCCGAAAGAATTTTCAGAAAAGCACTTTCTGAAAAACAAGAAGGAATACTTGTGAACGGTGAAGTCATCAATAATTTGCGATATGCGGACGATACAGTACTCCTAGCTTCTAGTCGAGAAGATCTGCAAACACTACTTGATATTGTCGTTGAGAGTTGCAGAGAGGCAGGTCTGGATCTGAACATACGGAAAACCAAAATACTTGTAATAAGTAAACAACAGCATATAAAACCGTCTATGTATGTAAATAATACCAAACTTGAGCAAGTTGATAAAATCGTTTACCTTGGACAGCAATTTAATTGTAACGCAAAAAGTCACGGCGAAATTTGATCTAGGATAGAGCAGGCTAGAGCCGCTTTTAGAAGGATGTCCAAGGTGTTATGTAACAGAGACTTAAAATTGTCATTGAGGATCCGCCTACTTCGCTGCTACGTGTTCTCGGTCTTACTTTATGGTGTCGAGTCCTGGACTGTGAATAAAATCGATTTAAATCGCCTTGAGGCTTTCGAAATGTGGTGGTATAGAAGAATTTTAAAATTTTACTGGGTGGAGAAGATTCGAAACTCCACAATACTAGAACGTCTCAGCAAGACTACTGAGATCATAAAAAGCATCAAGCAGAGAAAGCTATGGTCTATTTCGGACATGTAATGAGAGGTCCCAAGTATAGGTTGCTACAAAATATCATGCAAGGAAAAATAGCAGGCAAACGCAGTCCAGGACGAAGAATAACCTCATGGTTGAAGAACTTGCGAGATTGGTATGGTGTTGATACAAGCATGCTATTTAGGGTGGCAGTGAATAAAATTAATATAGCTATGATGGTAATCAACGTTCTGAAAGGACATGGTACATGAAGAAGAAGAAGACTCTTTCTACTTGTTTTCCCTCGATATCTAGCCTTCCTACTGCTTAGAAATAATCATGAACATGGTTTTCTTAACGTGCATTTGTAGTCCATATTTTATACTGACTTGATGTGATCTATATACTAATCGTGGCAGTGCTTCTAGACTGTCTGTAGAAATAGTGGTATCGTCTGCGAATCTTATGTTGTTCAAGATTTTCAAAATAGCAAGAGATTAAGCACCAATCAGTAGAAGAAATATCTGCCGACCGCGCAAGAGATGGAGTGACAAACTTCCATAGAGGTATCTATTCGCCAATGAACAAGCAGAATTGCTTATAAAAAGGAAGAAGTTTAAAACTGGCATCCAATGCAGTGGCGTAGCTGACAGGCCCGCAGGGCCCGCAAGGCGGGGGCCCCTTAAAGCCTTCAAGCTTAATACTTCTACTTTCTTTAAATTGGGGACCAAAACATATTTTCCTAATAAGCATCAAAATAGAGAATTTGGAATTTTGGAAGGAAGTAATGAAATACGGGTAATTGACGTAACTCTTACTCTTTCCGGGTGCAATTTAGCGTTTCGTGGACATGTTGGTATTTTAGATGAAAGTGAATCACAAAAAGGTAATTTTTTGTCGGTGGTTTTTTTACTAGCTAAATATGATCTTGTTTTAGCTAAATTAATCGATGAAAACAATAACTTAAGAACAAATTACGTAAGCCCTCAAATACAAAACGAAGTTATAAATTTGCTGGCTCAAGAAACTGAAATTTGATTTATTTAATTAATTAATTTAATTAAAATAAGTTCTTTTTATTTAATAATTCTTGATAAAATACCACTCAAGATATTTCAAAACAGGATCAGCTTAGTTTTATTTTCCGTTATATAAAAGTAACTTGCGACGAAAATAATTTTTCCACCTACCTCTACCGAAAGTATACTTTTCCGGACCTGATTGTAGGGAGCAAAGTTGTACTTTTCCTCCCTAGGGAGGAAAATATTTTTCCTCCCTAGGGAGGAAAAGTAAAAGTGGCGTCATTCATGAAATATAACTTATTGACGCCCTGTACAATATCTATTTTCTATTACGTAAGTATCTATACATTTTAACGTTTATTTATAAAACACCCAGTATTTTGCAGAATGGTAAAAAACAGTAAATTGTTATTTTGATTTAACAATGTTTACATTAATAATTTGACTTATTTTTGACAGTTGACAGTTATATTGTACCTACTTGTTAGTTTTAGTTTTAATAAATTTTGTTGGTTAGTTACATAAATAAATTAAGTAAAAATGAAAAATGACTTGTTATTAATTTGAGGAAGATGGAAAAACCATATGTATAACATGGGAGTAAAGTGCCTTTTCCTCCCTTGAATGATTACTGCCCTCCGCTACGCGTCGGGCAGTAAACTTCATTCTCGGGAGGAAAAGTAGCACTTTCCTCCCTTGTTATACAAATAGCTATACCTTCCAAAGACGACGTTGTTGAAAGTTTTTTGGGATTTATTCGCATATTACACCAAAGTGCAGAAGGTCTTTTAAATGAAATTTTAAAATGTATACAATCAAAGCACCTTTCCATAGACAACTGCAGAGGAAAGGGGTATGATGGGGCAAGCGTTATGAGTGGTGTATATTCAGGCGTAAAAAAGCGCATAACTGACATTGAAAAAACAGATTCCTATGTTCAATGTGCATCTCATAATATTAACCTAATAGTGTTGAATGATTCCGTTGCTGGTGTACAGGAGTTGGTTTTTTTACGATATAATTAAGATATTATATGGTCTTTTTAATGCAAGTACAGTGGAACCCCGATAAGTCGGCCCCCGATAACCCGGACCGATTTTTATCAGACACACACTTCAACAATAAAAATGTACTATCCGTTGCAAGATCATTCGGATGAATTCCCCAGATTATTTTGTGCTTGATATCGCCCCAGTCTCTTAATCTGGGGAATTCCATCCGAATTATCTTGCAAGGGATAGTATGTAATACAATATTTGAGAGATAATGTGTATTTGTGTAATTTGAACTATGTATACGATAGTAAAAATTACTCATGGCACACGGCAGCGGCGGCAGAGCGACGGTCATTGCCTCGGATTTATCGGAAACAACAGGTACCTGTTATTCCTTTATTTATTTCAAACTGTCTTAGCATTGTTTAAAAAAGACTAAAAGACTATTTAAAACATTATTTTTTAAACAATGGTCTTAGTTTTCACTGTTCATAACTTCGTTCTGATTGTGACTGTATTGTGTGTAGTATTGTTTTGTATAGTCTTGTATTGTTTGCTTCCCTTTGCTTAGGTTTGTGTTTGCGAGTTTTTAATAATTTAGATGTGTAGGTACTGTGCATATACATATTTCATGTGATTTCAATTATAAGGACGTACATCAAAGAAACATGAAACGTAAATCACGTTTCATGGAAATAAAACCTTGCTAAATAAATAAACGTCCGGCCATTTATGAAACTCTCCAAAAATAAAAATGTTTTATGAGCATGAATCACACTCGTTTCATTGGTAGGTGGACTTCAAGATTTGTTTAGCCGTGTTTTATTTTCATGAAACGTGTTTTACGTTTCATGTTTCATGTTTTACGTTTCATGTTTCGTTGGTGTGCGGCTTGCCTTACGGAGTTTATCTGTAAGTATACCGTATTTTGTTAATTTTTACCATATTCTCCGGCTAACCCGGATTTTCGATAACCCGGATCGGCCGCGGTCCCGATTGATCCGAGTTATCGAGGTTCCACTGTATTAAAAGATGGGATGTCTGTACTATGTACTATTATGACTATGGAGTCATCGCGTTTGCCAACACTTAAAAGGTTATGTGAAACCCGGTGGTCATCCAGACATGATGCTGTTATGGCTTTGCGTCGAACTTTCCGACAAGTAATGAAATCTTTAATGAAAATTTCATTGCTATCTAAAAAACGATGAAAAATTTGAAGCTAATGCATTATTAGAGCATATTATTATGAATAATTTTGAATTTGCCGTTATTACTATTCAATCTAAAATACTTAACTTAATTATTAATCTAACATCAAAACTTTTGCAATCTGAAATGGCAGAGTTAACGGTCGCCCTTCAACTTTTTGAAAAAACTCGTGATAATCTTCGAGAAATAAGAAATTCGTTTTCCTACACTTTAGCAGAAGTAGTGGGGTATTATATCGGAATTTAAAAATAAACGGATAAAACGTATAAAAAAATTTTACGATGAGCTCAGCTGCAACGAAAAAATAACTTGTTGCAAAACCATTTAGTAACCAAAATCAAAAGTTAATGTTTTCAACGTAATTTAGATATATTGAAACAACTTACTAATAGGTTAGTCGGATTAAGAGACATGTATAAGAGGTTTTCATGTCTATTCCCAAAAAAGCTATTATAAACACTAGCTGATGAAGACTTATTAAATAAAGGCCAAATATTGTCATTTACACATATTTTAGTAATTATTATACTGTTATTAGTCGTTGTTATGTTTATAATACGGGGGCCCACAGAAATTGTCGCGGGGGGCCCCTCAATCTTCAGCTACACCACTGATCCAATGATTAGAACATGAATTAAAATAAAAAATTTTCTGCTGTCCATCCGATATTTACTGCAGCCAAAACAGATGCAGAAAATAGTTAACACATTTGGATTCAACATAGTTTACTGGTAAACTATGACAGCTATTTAAATCCAACAATGATTGCTGTTGTGACTAGGCATTGAATCCCATAATATAATCTTTATAATAGGTATTACTGTCGTTCAATTGAAATAACTTTACAAGCGGAAGTTAGTTTTATTTAACACATTCAAAAGAAATTTACATTAGAATGAGGCATCTCTCTAAACCATAATATTCATTATAGAAGATGAAGATTTTCGACTATCCAGTGAACATTTTTGTCGAAAATGAGTTACTTTGTAATTTACTGTTTGCAAATTTAAATAAATATTATATTCCAATTTCTATCGATTTTATTCATTTCTTAACTTTTTGTTTAGTGTTTCACTTATAATTTTACCAGTATTGACATGCAATAGCTAATTTAATCATAGTCACAAATTTCTGTGTTGTCTACGCCACACTTTAATCTACAAAATAAATTTGCCAGAATAATATTAATTTTTGTCTCTTTTTTGAAGGGACTTCATGAAGCCTTCTAAACACAATTGTTGACGATGGATGTAACCATGTGGAACGAATAAAATTAAAACTGCTCACATGGCAAACATCTAAGATCTACCCACATCATCTGAAGCCAACTGCGTCTACCGATCCTCCATATCCAGCAAGCAATTCAACAGTGCCATAAAGATCATTTTTATTGTAAAGCTATACGCAGGATTTGCTTATACAGGGTGTCCCGAAAAGATTGGTCATAAGTTATACCACAGATTCTGGGGTCAAAAATAGGTTGATTGAACCTCACTTACCTATATACAATAGTGCACACAAAACAGTTACAGCCCTTTGAAGTTACAAAATGAAAATCGATTTTTCTTCTCTAAAATTTAGTTTTGTTGCCCCTTACTATTAGTATTATGGACATACCAGAGGCATATTTTGTATTTTTTTTCTGTTCTAGTGTTCCTTAAATCTTTATTTTTATTTTTGAGTTTTTGTTACACGATTCAATAAATGATCAATATTTAATGTTATCCGTTGTCTTGTTTTTATGTTAATAACACGTTGACTGCTACAATATAAAAACAGCATAAAAACGGACGCGGCTTTTATCGAAAACAACATGAGACACAACATTTGTGTCTCACGGCAACCAACGTGTTAATCTGTACTAGAATATTAAACTAATTTAGATGTTGCACATGTTTAAAATCTGTTCCATAGCAACATAAACAAGCTTTGTAACGAGTGTGCAAATAATTAAATATTTTATAAACACAGTGGAGTACATCTATGAAAATTATAGGTTATCGTAGTTCTCTCATATTTGATAATCAAAATATTGATTTTTTCAGTACCACCTAAATGTAGTAGGTATCAGGTGGCAATAAATCTGGTGAATCAGTAGGATACTAAGGGAGAAATTATTCTTATAACAAAAAATTTACGAAATAAGTGTATGGAGGGTTAGGTTTATGACTCGTTCAAGAAACACAATTGCGGAAGCAATGGTTGAATACATTTCATTGAATACAAATTTCGCATGCGGCATAAAAAAACTGATATATTATATCTGTTACAGTTTAAGTTGATTATCTAGTTGGAGTTGTTTTCCTAGTTCGAGTCGACTCAAACGGCTGGTTTTAGTAAAAGTTGATTATAAATATAAAATGAAGATTTTTATTCAACATTTACTAGAAAAAGTAGACTTTAACTAGTTAAAGTATACTCTTCCCAATGCCATTTAGTAAAAGTTGATTGACACAAACAACCGATTCTACAAATTATGATATTTATAGTCCAGGCTGTATCGTCGCCCACGTTGTGTAAATTACTCCAGTTCGATTTTTTTGCACAAACTTGCTCAAAAAGAGGTCCTTATAACGAATCCACAGGGTGTCAGGTGGTACCGTAAGCGAAAAATTGTTTAAACAATTTTTTTTAAACAAATTCACAAAAAAAATTCCCTTCGGACATTTTTTTACATCATTAATTTGGGTCATTCGGAGCAAAAGAGCTCTTTTGTGATTTTTCTGTAAAATTTATTGTTCTCGAGTTATACGCGATTTAAAATTTGAAAAATGCGAAAATGACCATTTTCAAGGCTTAATAACTCAGTTAAAAATTATTATTATGAAAGTCAGAAAGTCACCAAATCAAATTTTAACGACCCCCCTACAAGGCAATGAAGAAATATTTGTCAATATTGTATTAATAAGCTGTTAATTTTAATTATTAACAATGAGCGCTAGGAGCGTATTGAGGAGGCTGTCAATGTGAGTGCGACTGAGACCCACCATTGGACGATCGGAATGGAGGATCTTACTCGCACTCACATTGACGGCCACCTCAATACGCTTTTAGCGCTCGTTGTTGATAATTAAAAATAACAGCTTAGTAATAAAATAATGACAAAAATTTCTTCAGGATCTTGTAGGGGGGCTTTAAACTTTGATTAGGTGACTTTCTGACTTTCATAATAATAGTTTTTAATCGAGTTATTAAGCCTTAGAAATGGTCATTTCGCATTTTTCAAATTTTAAATCGCGTATAACAAGAAAACCATCAATTTTAGAGAAAAATCACAAGAGACTTTTTTTGCTCCTAATGACCAAAACATTCTAAAAAAATTTGTCCGGAGTGAAATACTTAGTTATTTATAAAACAGTTCGTGAAGTACGCTTTTTGCGCACGCACGCGATGTTTAGAGCACGAGCAGGTCGAGTGCTATACATCGCCTAAGTGCGCAAAAAGTACTTCACGCACAGTTTCATACAATATTTTATCTACCAAAAAACAAATAAAAAGACTGCAACTCTTCGTCACTGGAATACATTTCTATTTTACAATTTTTTAGAACTTTGACATTTAAAAATTCAAACTTCTGTCAAACCACAAAACTGTCAAAACTTTTTTTGTATTTTATTGCTCACATGTCATCAACAAGGACAAGGCGAAAGTTAAGGATATTTGATTATATGAAAGTGTGCTAAAAACAGTGCGAAAAAGTAAATTCCATTTAAAATACATTATTATTTCAGGCACACTTTAAACCCTTCATGTACTGCTATCTATATTTACAATTTTCACACAATAAAAACTTATACGTAATATGAGGTAGAGTAGATAAGAATTATTTTTGTGAAGAGACGCACACTCATCAAAAATGCACGTGAGATTATACTCGTATAAATTGTATAATCTACTTTTACTAACAAGAGTTTGGAAGAGTCAACTTCAACTAGTAAAAGTTGATTTAAATTTTTCAAATCAACTTTTACTGCTCGTTTCAGTTGGAGTGACTCGAACTAGGAAAAGTCAACTCTAACATATCACTCTCTAAAGTTTGTTAAAAGTTGGTCGTCTATACACAATGTTTATTATAAACTGTATAAATTGTCCCAAATATGTAGATATATATATTTATTACACTGAGTCATAACCTATTTATCAGCTTCAGCTTCACCATTTAGTACTTCATGCATTCTTATATCTTAGTTTAGTACATGATCCTATGTGACCCTGACCTACAGCGGATTCCAGAATAATTCGATATTTGCCGAAATTTGGCAACACGGGCCAGATCAATTGGCGGTAATAGGAGATGGCGCTATCTTGACTTCTGCTGCTGTATCAGAAGCGCATTCAACGAGGGAAACGAGATATTTTCCGCCGGTTTATGAGAGAAGTTTTGGAAAATGGAGCCACAAAAAATGACAACGCCTCCGACGTTCGCCTATATTTTATGATGGATCGGTACAGGAATCTGGAAATATTGTTTAAATATTTTATTGAGAAAATTTTATCCAGTGACGTAGAGAAAAAAGAATGTGTGTGTACTTTGTACGCACGTAAGAAGTTATACTTCTATTATGTGATTTCAACGAAATTGAATATGTACCTACTTTAAACAGTTTATTTATATTTTATTTAAATATTAAACTAATTTTAATACTTTCCAAAAATTATAAAAATAAAAGAATAAAACACACACAGACACATTGAAAAATGCCACAAGATATGATTTTTGAACAATAATTGTTGGCAAAAATATTAACTAAATACGCATTTTCTAAAAAAAAATTATATAACAAATATACTTACAATCATAAAATGTATAAAAAAATAAAAAAATAAAAATTTGCATTGGAGATCGAACCCGCGCATGTTAGCGTGCTTAGATTTGTAATCGAAACCTCTACTCATTTACCCACTTACACATATTCGTCATGTGGGAAGATAGGTCAACTGAACGTTTTACTGTTTGACAGTTCTGAATTTATTCAAATTAGTTTGATTTTTGTGGAATTAAAATATTAAAATACAACAATACAAATCATAAAGTAAGAAAACAATATATTAGATGAAGATTGGTAGAAATTTTGTTGGTAATCAAATTATGTAAATCAAAGCATTACCAACTAGGTAGGTACATGTTCCATTTTCCAACTTGGTAAGTACCTACCTATGTAATTTTTTATTACAATACTGAAACATTTAGAATTACGTACCTGTTGCTTTTAAAAACTATTGAAAAAGTCACTACAATTATAAACTTGCTTTTGTATGTGTCCTCACAACAATAAAAACTAATATACACAACATTTGTTTACCCATAACCATTGACGAATTAATAAAATAACCGACAGATTGAACAATTGTTGACAGGTCATTGTAATTAACCCAATCAGAGCATGTATAACGTTTGAGCTGCGCCCAGGACTAAGAGTTTTGATGAATTTTCGCACATATAAATTTACTCTCAACGCGTTTAAAGAAGTATAACTTCAAAAATTCTCTTGCAGAATTTTGAATTACTATAAGAGTGGAAAACCATTTTGAAACAGCCCAAAACTCACAAAGGGTTGTAGTACCAGAAGATTAAGAAGAAGAAGACTATATATTACCCCACTAATATATTTGACTCATCATACGAAGAATGCCAAGAAAGTACTGTGATTATTATACATATTAGTAACAGGTACGCGCCATATTGAATCTAACACTCAATATCACATTTATTTGCAAACAAAATCTTATGCTTTACAGAGAGGGGAGCGTTCAAGTATTACGTAACGCGATTTTTGAAGATTTTTAACCCCCCCCCCCCCCTACGTAACGCACTCTTATGGGAGTTTAACTATTACGACAACCTGCGTTACGACGATCCCGCGTCGGGATGGAGGCGAAGAGAAAGACGATTTTTGTTCAATTTTGCACATGCGAAAAACAATCTTACATTTTTCGCTGTATTATTCGGTAATTTTCACCCTTTAATTTTAAATAAATACTTAGGCCAACTCTTAGTAAGAATTCCCAGTACCTAGTTTTATCCCTAAGTTTTAATTGTGGAACAGGTTAAAAATTTAAAACGTCAGACTACGAAAACGTCCCATGTGTTTTGTCGGACAGAACTTCCAATTGATTTGTTACACTTTCATTAAACTCTCATGCAAAAATCAGACTGGTATTTATCACAAACTGGACAATTTAATAAGTTCCACACGTAGAACATGTCAAATGACAGGAATTATGTTGATAACACATAGCAGTCTGATTTTTGCGTGAGAGTTTAATGAAAGGGTAACAAATCAATTGGAAGTTCTGTCCGACAAAATACATGGGGCGTTTTCGTAGTCGGACGTTCCACATTTTTAACCTGTTCCACAATTAAAACTTCCCCTGTTCCAGTGTTCCCGTACATCGAAGTTTGTCTGACTAGACACCGTTAAGTTATTAACAAATTTTCAGCTTGCTATTAATCAACTTTTTTTGGTACGCGGGATACAGGCCTATACCCAAGTACAGACATTGTCTTAGACACTGCAAACGAAAAAAACTCTCTCTGGTTTTGACTCCCGAAGAGAACAGCCGCTCTGTTCTATCATCTGTTCGTGATAACCACTAGTTGCCACGTGGTAAAAAGTACCGCGAATATCTTTGATACAACCTCTAGTAATAAACAAATGCTTTTTCTCCTTGAAAACTAGTTAAAGCACAAAGAGTGATATGTATCCGCGAAAGACAGACAGACAAGACATCCCGGTTTTATTCGTGATAAATCAACACGTGTGAAACCTGCATATGTGACGATTATCGATGTGAGTAAGAATCATCAGGTCTCCGGTACAGCAAAATTAAATGCTAAAATTACAATAACTAGTATTAGGGTGCTGTCTGTACAAAATATACAGGGTGTTTCATTAATAATTGTCCATATAGTAACTGGAGAAACCTTAGCACAAAATACGAAGATTTAACCTAAAACACTTAAATAAAATGTGGTTCCTTACTGAGTTACAGGGTGTTTTATTCAAAAATTTAAAAACTATTTTTGCTCAGCATTGTAAAACTATTTCACGTATCCTTTTCATACTTGGCACGAAGTATAGATACTGTACAAGCTACTAAATTATGTTAAACAAACGTTTCTGGCTATTACCAGTGGCCTACGACGGGGGAAAGTGAATGGTTGACCCTTTCCAAATTCTACGCCACTGGCGGAATTGCTATTTTAGTCCAATATTTGGATTCTCCAATACTTTCTATGAAAATAATGTACTCTTCATTCGTAACGATAAAGTGATTAGTTTTCGAGATATTTGAAGTTGAAAATGCAACGGCACAGCTATTTTGGTTAATATATTGTGCCCCTTCACTTTTAACTTCAAATATCTCGAAAAATAATGATTTTATCGATACGAATGAAGAGTATATTATTTACATAGAAAGTATTGGAGAATCTAAAAGTTACGCTAAAATAGCAATTCCATCAGTGGTGTCGAATTTGGAAAGGGTCAACCATTCACTTTTCCCTGTACGCCTCTTGTAGTGGCCAGAAACGTTTATTTAACATCCAATAGTAGGGTGTATAGTATCTACACTTTTTGACAAGTATGATAAGGATATTTGAAATACTTTTAAAGTACTGGGTACAAATTTTTTTTAAATTCTAAATCAAACGTACCTATTACATAAATATTAACTATTTATATCCAGTACTTTAAAAGTATTCGACATATCCTTATCATACTTGGCAGAAGGTGTAGGTACTGTACACCATACTGAAATATGTTAAATAAACCTTTCTGGCTACTACCATAGGCATACGACAGGGGAAAGTAAATGGTTGACCCTTCCCACGTTCTACTCCACTGGCGGAATTACTATTTTAGTGCAATTTTTCGATTCTAAAACAATTTTTATGCAAATAACATACTCTTCATTCGTACCGATAAAATCATTAGTTTTCGAAATATTTGAAGTTAAAAATGAAGGGGCACAATACATTAACCAAAATAGCTGTGTCGTTGCATTTTCAACTTCAAATATCTCGAAAACTAATCACTTTATCGTTACGAATGAACAGTACATTATTTCATAGAAAGTATTGGAAAATTCAAATATTGGACTAAAATAGCAATTCCGCCAGTGGCGTAGAATTTGGAAAGGGTCAACCATTCACTTTCCCCCGTCGTAGGCCACTGGTAATAGCCAGAAACGTTTGTTTAACATAATTTAGTAGTTTGTACAGTATATATACTTTCTGCCAAGTATGAAAAGGATACGTCGAATAGTTTCAAAATGCTGAGCAAAAATAGTTTTTAAATTTTTAGATAAAACACCCTGTAACTCAGTAAGGAACCATATTTTATTTAAGTGTTTTAGGTTAAATCTTCGTATTTTGTGATAAGGTTTCTCTAGTTACTATATGGACAATTATTAATGAAACACCCTCTATAACAATTATGCCAATATTATATGAATCTTGAACTTATAGGCGGGGTCCTATAACTTCAACCGCATCTCGCATTTCAATCGCCAACGTCATTTTGTGCCTAAAGACTCAGGGATGGGCAAATACTTTTAAGCGCGGGCCAAAATGATTTTTTCAAAATGTTTCCCGGGCCGGCGTATAACGATACGTATCCATACAAGGGCGAACCCAGCTCCGTGTAGCAGCTCCCCATAGTGAATTGGTCGGTGAACCCCGCTCGGCACTCACCCTCTTCGATCCAACCGGTTCGGGTCTATATGTAGATGAGCTCACACCGTATCCATTCGAGTTGGTTCTAGGAGCGGGGTTCGTCCTTGTATGGATACGTGACTTAAGGTGTGCATACGCTGTACACACACGAATGTTATGATCGAGTTTTTCCCTGCTCAAGAAATTGTTTTGACAAAAATACAATAAGTATCATTTGAAAGCATGGCCATTCCTGTCATCTGTTTCCTGTTGAAGCGGATTTTTGTATGGCTGATAACTCTTGTTAGTTGTAATTCGCAGTGCCTTCTTTTTCTGAATCCAAATTGGTCCTCCTGTATGATTCTTCTTCTTTCCGAATGTTACATCAGTCTTCTGTGGATTATTTTCAGCAATATTTTTTCTATGGATTTCAATAGGGATATTGGCCTGTAGCTTTCTGGTCTCCTTCCGTCCTCCCTTGGTTTTTGTTGAGGAATGATCTTTGCATGTTTCCAGTTGTTTGGAAAATGCGCATTTTCTAGGTAAAATATAAAACTGTAGTACAATAATTATTGTAATATCATTTTCTTCGGTACTCCCTTGAGTATTACGTTGTAGATGCCTTTCATTCCTGGTTCCTTTCAGCTTAATTATGTTATGATTTTCTTTCATTCCTGGTTCCTTTCAGCTCTGGTTCCTTTTAATTATGTTATGATTTTAGCAAGTTCTATTGGATTTACGTAACCTTCTTCCTCTATTGATTTCTTCTTGTTATCCTGTCGTATTCGTTGTTGACTTCTTCGATGGTTTGTTGATTTGACATATTTTGATTTTGCCTTTGTGTTTCTGCCATTCTTTTTGCGATTGCATCCGTTTTCCTTGTGTTTCGAAGTGTGTTCCTTTCTCGTCGATTATTTGGGCCATCTTTTGTTTTCCTTTTTCCTTACCTCTCAGCATCTTTCAAACATTTCCATGGCCTTTTTCTGCTTTCCGGATGTTGTGCCATTTTTGCTTTGAGAATTCAAAATATTGTTTGCGGGATTTTTCAACGGGCCGGATAAAATGAGCCCACCTCTGGCCTAAAGGAATCTTCATTGATTGCTCCATCCCTCATTGTAGCCATAACTTCGTTAATCCATATAGTTGGTAGCTTTCCTCGATTTCTCCTAATCAAAAGCTATGCTCTTCCATGCACCTCGCTCTAAATATTGGCTCAAAAATGGTAGAGCTGAATTGGCAGATTATCAATTTTGTATTAATGGAAATTCGATTGGACGAAATTAAAGAATTCGGAACACATAATATACTCTCCCTGTCCCTGTTAAACTCGACTTCAGATATCACACTTGGATGAGCCTTTATAATACTTGCTAAATATTTATAATCTTCACACTGCCTTATTTGTCTTAACTGAAAACCTGGCTCTTTGCTTTCTTTTTTTCTTTTTTTAAACTTATCCACCGATTGCTAAATTAGGCAAGATTGTATATCCCTCTAGTAGCTTCAATTGATTGGTATTTTTAGTTTAGGCCGGATATGTCGTTTTTTATATGTTATACATTATTTTCGATTAGCAATGTCTGTTCTAGATTTAATAATTACATTTTTTAGTACACGCTCTTCATAAATGTTTTACTCTGCTCCATCTTCCTCTGCTCCCATAAAGGTACCTTCTACGTATAAGAGGAGATTCCCTCAAGACTTTATTTTTGTTAGCTGGTGCTTCCTATTTCCTTACAATTATTATGATTGAAAACCAAGATTATAATAATATTAAATGTCAAGAATACCAACTTTATGCATCATCTTGTATTTTGGTATATTATCTCTCACGAATCGCAATTACATCTTTCATTATTTAGTAAACTATTCATGGTCACTTTTTTGCCGTATGCAATTAAAAGAAACATAATCAAAATGTGACCTTCCCAAAATACCAATTTTATTGGAGTTGAACGTGCATGAATGTAGTTTGTATACAAGCCTATAAATAAGGTATAATAACTAAGCCTCTCCGTTTGGAACATATACATCGAAATTGATTTTATGGGTGCATTTATGATGGTTTATATGACTGTTTTTGCTAGGCTACAGCAGGGTTTTTGTAGCTTTGGCGTTAATATTTAAACCTAAATGTGATTAATCCTTAAAACACGGTTCTATAATTAAAAATCCACGAGGAAAAAGTCGAAAAATCCTGTAGTTGACTGTAAGACTGTATACCATATATTACAAAAACAAGCAAAATCCTTTATAAAAGGTATATTTATTAAAATCCCTAAAAAGGGCTACATCACAAAACTAGTTTTCGATCTGATAACAGATCATTATCAGTGCTGACTCTGACCTAAAAAATAAGTATAACCTGATAAATTAATGCAGAGTTTTTGAAATTTTGACTATGGTTTTAAAAAGTTATAAGTTATACTCACAGATGCTATACATAACATGCTAAACACCAAAATTCAAAAATATTCGGGTAAAAACCCTTTAAATTTGATCCGTCATGGAAACATAGATTAGAAATGTGAAATTGAATATGGATGTACAAAATATCTCATGTATTCTGCTCAAGGTACCAACAAGGTTCTATAATTCGTATATAAAAAACTGGTCTTCTTCACATATCCTTTCTAGCAATGTTATTTTCTTGCAGAGAAATATATACAGTGTTAGGATAAAGTATCGAACCAAGTACACCTGGTTCCAACTTTGCATGCAAGTATAACTGAACAAATTTAACTGAAGCCCTCAAGGTCATTTGCACCGCATCAACTAACGTCTGCCGTGTCTTTTCTTCTCGGTTGAAGATAAATGGGTTTTACTGTACAATGACACATAACGCCTGTAATGCCATATTTTTTTGTTACCAATATTACATTTGCTGCAATAATGCAACGCCATCTTCTTCTTCTTGCAGTACCGTCTCCTATCGGAGGTTGGCTACCATCACAGAAATCTTAACTTTGTTGGCTGCAGCTCTGAACAACTGTATTGAACTGCACCCATACCACTCTATTAAATTTCGCAACCAGGAAATCCTCCTACGTCCCACATTTCTCTTTCCCGAGATTTTTCCTTGGATTATGAGTCTTAGCAGAGAGTACTTTTCTCCTCTCAACATGTGGCCTAGATATTCCAGTTTTTCGTTTGTATGGTTTTTATGACTTCGCATTCCTTCCCATCTTCAGCAAAACATCTTGATTTGTTACTCTTTCTGTCCATGGTATTTTCCACATTCTCCTGTAACACCACATCTCGAATGCCTCAATGTTTTTGATGTTTATCTTTTTCAGTGTCCAAGCTTCCATGCCGTACAGCGGAATAGAGAAAACATAGCACCTTAACATTCTCGTTCTTAAGTTTATTTTTATGTCCCGGCTGCGTAGGAACTTTTTCATTTTGACAAACGATTGTCTCGCTATCTCTATTCGCCTCTTGATTTCTCTTGTCTGGTCATTAGTATCAGTGAAGCAAACCCCTAAATATTTGTAGGACGTAACTCTTTCAACTGGCTGATTATTTATGGTTAAATTCACATTGGTGTATAGCTTCTTCGTTACAATCATTTAGTCTTTTTGATGTTCAGTTTTAGACCATACTTATTGGTATGAGTGTTTATGTTTTCCATCAAATACTGTAAATTTGCTAAATTATCTGTTATTATGGCAACGCACAGTGGTTCCAAATGCTGAAAACGTGATCATGAGGCGAAGAAATAAGTCCCTATCTAGGGATTTTCATGTTTACAGTTGTTTTCTCACACTATCGTAAAGTCGTAATAAGCAGGTATAAGGATCAGACTAGATGTATTGTGGTTCGCAGCTCAGGAACAAGTGAGCCATGTCCGAGGTTATTTTGGCCGGTAGAGAAAGTCTAAAGGAACGCGTATATTAGGTCTGTTCCAACCAACAGTCAAACTAGTCAGAAATCGTCAGCAAACAGTTGGCCAGTGCGAGAACATAATGCAGTCATAAGTGCTATCCCCTCTACTCGTATTGGTCGACTATTCGCTGATAGTTTCTGACTGGTTTGACCGCTAGTTGGAACAAGCCTATTGAAAACGCTGTAAAACGTTTTGTGGTTTATCAATTTTATCGCTATAAAGCGATATTCGCGATAAATCAGATTCTTCTTTTTTAAGTATGTAGTAATGTAAGATGTAAGTTAACTTAAGTTTTAGTAACAATAAATGCCTTAAATTTGTTACTACATAAATAGTTAAAATATACTTAATAGTGAAATAATCAAAATTTTGTAAAGATACATTCAAAAAGTACAAAATTCTGCATAATTCTGCGACTAATGTTTATTAGTCTTAAAACATATTGTAAGAAGATACAGAATCACTTTGGTTTAGCTGCCTACAACTGCCTATGCATTGCTGGCAGTTGTTTGAATATTTACTTACTTACTTACTTACTTACTAGCCAACGCCCACCCTTGGCATGTTAGCCATTTGGCGGCGCGCTGACCAGTATAGACGAGCCGTTTCTCGTAGGCGATCTTCATCCTCCTCGGGTGGGTCTGTTATCAGGGCTGGGCACTCTGGGAGGTGAGCAGCATCCATCTGGGGCTGATTACATAGTGGACAGTTGTCATTTTCACGGACGCCGATGCGATGTAGATGGGAGGCCAGGTAGTCATGCCCCGTAGTTGTTCTGAACGCGGCTACACTGATGGGTCTCGGCAAGTTGTGAGGGATTGGTGACTCTATTAGGTGGGCCCAAGATTTTCCAGCACCGGCTTGTATTTGCTGGTCTTTTATCTTCGCTTTGATTCCTCTTTTAATGGTGGACTTTGCTGATGTGTACGATTGGAAGCTAGGGGGCTGTGGAAGAGTAGTGCCTTCTTTTGCAAGTTCATCCGCCGCTTCATTCCCTTCAACACCGACATGATTAGGGATCCATTGTAAAGTAATCAGCCACCCTTTTTCCAGCAAGTTCGATAGTTGGACGCGGCAAGATATTGTTTGGGCACAGTCGGTATATCGATTTGTCGACAGGGCGAGGATTGCGGCTTGGCAGTCGATGAAGAAGGCGACTTTTTGTGGGTGTTGGAGATTCTCGAGACTTTTAGCGGCTTCGTGTATAGCAGCAATTTCGCCATCATAGTTGGTGAGAGGGGCACCCACAGCTATGGAGCCTTTGGAGAACGTTGAGACATATCCTGCTCCTGTTCTTCCCGAGTCCGGCATCGAGGAGCCATCGCAGTAGATGTGGAGTCACTCATGCGATGGGTAATTGGTGTGTATCGTCTCTAGGGCGGCTTTCCTTAGGACAATGTCTGACGATAAGTGCTTCGGGTCGTTATGGTTTTCAAGACGCAATTCTGTGTTTGGTAGACAGCGGGCGAGTGTAGTTTGCGCTGGGAAGGGGGCGGCTTTCGACAGGTCAATGTGGTATTTTTCCATGATTTGATTTGCTACTGTAAGCGGAGTGGTTTGTGTTTTAAGACGTGAGGCGGCTTGTCTATATTCGTCCCATTTTTGTGGAAGTATTCGTCTTTGCCTTTCCCAGAAGGTTAACGCGTGTTGCTCTCTGCGGCATTGTAGTGGTTCAATACCGGCCTGGGCTTCCATTGATGTAATCGGTGTTGATTTTGGAGCACCGGTGATGACGCGAAGGGCAGTGTTCTGGGCGACTTCAAGCTTGGAGGTGGTGTTTGTACTCGCAGTCATTGTAGCTTCACTCCCATATTCTAGTATCGGCCGGACATAGGTTTTGTATGTTGCTACCAAGACATCTTGCGTGGCGCCCCATTTTGTTGCTGTGAGACGTTTGAGCAGTCGACATCTCTTTGTGGCTTTCTCTGCAATGTCGTCGATTTGAGGTTTCCACGTCATTTTCTTATCTATGTACACCCCCAGGTATTTTGTTACATCCTCTCTTTCCAGGTCGACTCCTTTGTATGTCAGCTTGACAGCAGTCTGCTTTGTTGAAAGGGTAAGTACTTGATATACGGTTTTGGTTGTACTGACAGTTAGGCAGTTTTTATCCGCCCATTTTTCTAGATTTTTGAGAGCCTGAAATATAAGCCTGTTTGAATATAAAAGTGGAAAATGACGCATATTACATGATTAGAAGTAGAAGCAAGAAGAAGAAGAAGAGCTGAACTATATAAGGCAAAGCGCAGACGTTCTGAGATTTATAAAGCCACAAAGACTAAACTAGCTTGGTAATTTACAAAGAATGCCACAAAATGGAGAAGAAATGTAGAAATGGAAGCCCCAACGAAATAAAACAAGAGGAAGATCTTGGAAAAGATGAATGAACATTGTAGGAGAGGACCTTAAAACCATTAACATCAGTCAGTGGAGAAGAAAAGTAACGGACAGGGCAGAATGGTAGAGCAGTACAGATTGTACAGATGTTGGCATTCAGGTACTAGACTGATCGCCTAGCAGTCCAGACCTTAAACCCCATAGTACAATTGAATCGCTTATTGTATAAAGGGAATAAGTCCACTTCCGTACGAAATTAAAGTGAGATATACATTTTGTTAAACCAACGTCGACGGATCGATGAGTCTATAAAGGAAATTTGTATCTCTTACCATACGCGAAATATCGCACGATAAAATTTTTGTTGAGCGCATAAAGGGAACTACTCCGGGACTAATTACCTTTATACAATAACTCTTGTGGCGCCATCATCGTTTGTCATTTTGTTTACAGAGTCGTTTATTTTATTACTTCGGTTAGCTTACGTTAGTTAGTCTTACAATGTATTTTAGGTCTTGTTTGTAATAATAAACCTTTTTTTATAAATAAATTAATAATTTATCTGTAGAGAAGCAGCATTATTTCGTCTTTTATTCATTGATTGTATAAAGGAAACAAGTCCCAGCCTTTAAAAACGACTTTTTGGCCTTAATAGTTTTCAAAGCCAAGTTTGTTCCTATCACATGTCACTCTACTAGACTCCTTCTACATTTTATTTGCAGGACAAAATTTGATAGGTCATCAAGCTTCTAAACTAAATAGCTTTTTTCGTTTTTCTTAAAACTAAGTCTTGTGGACTTATACCCACTATACAATAAGCGCTTCAATTGTTAGACAACTTGGAAAGAATATTTAGGCAAAATTATGGAGAGTCTGAATAACTGTAATAACAGAAACGATGAGAGCTATCATTCAAGCTCGACGCGAGGAAATATTCGATGTCAATATCTATATTTTAGAATTAGTTGATGATTTCGAATTTTATCCGACTCCGGATTTTGTAAATTTTTCTTTGTTGTTAAATTAAGCATATTTTAAACGTTGTTTTTTTATTTTATGATTTGTCATTGAAAAAAAATTATTAGAATTTACGATTTTCAAATATGTACTTTTTAATTTTACTTAAAATAAACTTGTGTCCTCTTAATTTTGAGGGGGGAAGTGTATATATGTACATAAAAAACTAATCGGTCTATGATAATAATGATAAAATAAAGTATTAAAAAATAAATATTGGTTTTAAATAAAAGCAGAGGTATTCAAAGAAATATGTTTCCATAATAGCCGAACGTAGATATTGCAACAATAAGCTGAAGTTCAACTCTGCTTTTGACAGTCGAAACTTGGCCAAACTCCAAGGCAAGATAAGCCGAATGTTAAACTGATTAAGTTTATGGATGATATCAATTTGAATATAATAACAAAACTGATTAATCTTATTTATGAGGTCGTTGAAATACTATCCTTATTGATTTTCCTTGTGTAAAACGGTAAAACATGCAACTGGCACACTGGCAGCTGCATTTAGTTTACTTAGATAGAATAAAATAAAACGTGAAAATCTAAATCGAAATAACACTTTAGAAATGAGCAAAATAATTATTTTATTCATAGATAAGATCGGAAGAAGGAGAGGAAGACCAAATAAAACCTGGATGAGATATTTGGGCAGGACATGTCGGTAAAGGGGATTAATATTGTAACAATAAAACTAACGTCACAATATTGTTTTGAGCCAAGATAGAAACTTATACAGGCATTTATAAGGGAAACCGACCATGCTTAGGGATAAAGCAGAAATAATGATAATGACTTACTTATTAGATCTTCCAAAATACTTTACGCTATCATCCAGAACAAATTTTAAACTAGTTTTAAGATTCCAGCCAAAAAAACTGCCTTAAACTGTGAACTATAAATTATATAATATATAATTATTGCGATTTCTCAACAATCATTCGTTAAAATCAAAATATTCGATAATTTTGTCTACACAATTTTCAGAATCCCCAAGTTGCAGTTATTGTTATCAAGTAGCATCTACTTTTAAGTGTATGTATTATGTATGTTATAGTCAATGCCCGAATTTCAAGCACTCCTAGGTTTGACTAGGCAATCCTCAGGTCTGACTGACGGTCTAAGTCAAAGCCCGAAATAAATTACAGTTTCGGCTTTTGACTAGTCAAACATAGGAGAGACTAAGTTGGTCAGGCAAAGGTCGAAATTTAATTTTATGAAATCGGGGTTTGATAGTCAAACCCCGATCAGCTATTAAAATGTCGTAATTTGTTAGATTAGGTTAAATAAAAAATCATTTTTTAATTTTAATGTTTATTATTTTTATATTGTCGTAATTAAAATAAAAAAATTAGTGTTTATTCTCACATGTTGAGGGATTATGGCATTTAGAGTTAAACAATACGTTAAACCTGTTACACTTACGTAATTTGAAAGAGCATTTCTTATTGCAGTAGCATTTTATAAATCCTTATCCTCCAAATTTAGAATCTTTTGTACTAATTTCTCCTAGAGATAGAGAAAGCTTAACGTCTGGAACATCTTCGAAATTAGGAAATTTCTCTTTGCATTCTCTTATTTGATTTCTTGAAAAAAGTGTGTTTATTGTTCCGTATTTTGTACCAACTCTATATAAACCGTTAATTGTTTTATCTTGTATGCTACTCAAAATATTTCGAGCATCCTCTTTGGCTCTATCAAAACTGGGGATAGGTATTGTTACAGTTTTTCCGATCGAAATTGGAGGAATTTTGTTTTTCACTTAATTGTTACATAGCATTAGCCTGGGCATGAAGACCTTTAATCGCATTTCCTTTATTTATTTTAATCTTTTCTGTCTCTGCACAACGCATGCTCGAACGTGTGCCAAGGAGATGCTCGAAATATTTTGGGTATCATACAAGATAAAACAATAATTGACGGTTTATATAGAGTTGGTACGAAATACGGAATAAGGAACAATGAAACACAATTTTTTCAAGAAATCAAATAAGAGAATGCAAAGAGAATTTTCCTAATTTCGAATATGTTCCAGGCGTTAAGCTGTCTCTAAGAGAAATTAGTACAAAAGATTCTAAATTTGGAGGACAAGGATTTATAAAATACCACTGCAATAAGAAGTGCTCTTCAAAACCATGTAAGTGAAAGGTCTAACGTACTGTACAACGTGCAACTCTAAATGCCATAATGCCTCAACATGCGAAAATTAACACTAATTTTTTTATTTTAATTACGACAATATAAAAATAATAAACATTACAATTAAAAAATTATGTTCTATTAAATCTAATCTAAAAAATTTCGACCTTTGCCTGACGTAGTCTCTCCTAGGTTTGACTAGTCAAAGGCGGAAACTGTAATTTATTTCGGGCTTTGACTAAGACCGTCAGTCAGACCTGAGGATTGCCTAGTCAAACCTAGGAGTGCCTGACATTCGGGCTTAGACTATAACATGTACACTGTTTACAAACCTTTTTACTGCTTCTAAATTTTTTCAAAGACAAACCGACACTTTTTTGTATTCATCTAAAATGCTTTGGATAAAAATAGAAACTCATTATAGATTTCAACAAGAATTATCGTTAAAATCTACGTCACCACACTCCAATCAAATGCGCGTCAAGAAATTTTTAACGACACTTAACCCTACAACTTCACCGGTACCTTAAGTTCTTTTCGATTAATGGTCTATCTATTTTTGGAAAGCATCCCCCAATAAAACTGAATTCTTGATTCTATTAACTGTTAAGGCTGGCCGTGAAATATTAATACATTACCCGACATGATACTTTACCATTATTAGTTTTGTTGATTGGGGAAAATGTTGGAAGTTTACATTTTAGAACAGCTTTAACACAAAGTTGTCCAACCCTTATTATCTGGAGTGTTATATTTTATTCAGTACTTTACGCTGATGTTCTGTGTACCTTTGTTAAGATACACAGGTTTTATCTTAAAGTTATTATATTAAAAACAGAAGAAAGACAGAGAAAAGCTAAATATTGAAAACAAAAAAAGAAGAAAAACAGGTAAACATTGACAACAATACTAATAGGTCTTTAACAAAATAATCTTAATAGAAGTGTTTCCACTTTAGCTTCAACAGTTTGCGTAAGCGTTTGACTAATACTAAACCAACCTTAAAAGGGTTTGGATTGATTGAGAGTAGAGCTATAATCGTGTCGTTTTCGTCGAGTAATTTTACTTGTGTACGAGGTCGATATACCCTTTATAGAGTTAATGGAAAACATCCACTTGCTCGATATTTCCTTTTACATAAGCGTGGGATATTGTATAATGCACCCTTTTAAGATTTCCAATTAAGTCACTAGGTTGAACGTCGAACGTACGATTTGAAGCAATAGCAAATCGATCAGTATAGTCAGGGGGCTGGAGATTTAACTGAAGTTCATCCCTGACGGGGACAGATATTAAAAAATAATAAGCTAAATAATATCTATCGGCCGATCAGCCGAATATACGGAAAACTGATTAAAAATAAAATCGAAAACGAATATAAAGATATAGAAGCTGAAGAACAGGCAGGATTCAGGGCAGGGAGATCAACGGTTGACCATCTGTTTTGTATTACACATATTATTGAGAAGAAACTGGCCGTCAACCAGGAGGTGCATCTGTTATATGTGGACTTAAGAAAAGCGTATGATAGCATCCCACAAAACAAACTATGGGAAGCATTAGAGAAAACCAATATAAGCGCAAATTTAATAACAGCGACGAAACAATTGTATACCAAAACTGCATCAAGGGTGAAAGTTGGAAGCAGGCTATCGAGAGGATTCCAAATTAGCAAAGGCCTAAAACAAGGGTGCTGCCTTTCACCGACATTATTTAAGATCTACCTCGAACAAACTCTAAAACTTTGGAAACGCAAATGCAAAAACATGGGATTACCGATCAGCAACAATACAATATACACTTTGTCATTTGCAGACGACCAACTTGTACTAGCGCAAGACTACGATGATATAGAATATATGACAAGGAAATTAATAGAGGAGTACAAAAAAGGTGGTTTGGAAATAAACATAAAGAAGACCGAATATATGTGTATCGGTGGGACACAGCAGGACCTTACACTGGGGAATGGCGAAATTATTAAACATTGCGACGCATATAAATACCTTGGTATGACCATCACACAAGAAGGAAGCGTAGACCGGACGATAGAAGAAAGAAACAACCAGGGAAGAAAAGCAATTACCCTTCTCAATAGCATCCTGTGGGACCAGTCAATATCAAACAACAACAAACATAGAATATACAATACAATTGTTAAGAGTATAATCACTTACAGCAGTGAAGTATGGCAAATAAAAGAAAGATACAAGAGAAAACTTGAAGCAACAGAAATGGATTTCTGGAGGCGCTCAGCAGGAAAATCAAGATTAGAAAGGGTAACCAACAACAGAATTAGGGAAATAATGAATGTGAAACACACAATAGTAGATGACATTAGTACCAAACAGCTTAGATGGTATGGACACGTACAAAGAATGTCCGAAGAACGACTCCCGAAACAAATCCTAACGTGGACCCCTCATGGTAGACGAAAAAGAGGAAGACCCCGCCTGAGTTGGAGAGAAGGCATAAATCGAGAAATGAGAGAAAGAGAATTGGATGAAGACCTTTGGATGGACCGAAGTGAATGGCGACTAGGCATCGGAAGACGTAGGAGAACGTTTTAAAACCGATATATATATATATATATATATATATATATATATATATATATACAAACAAACAAGTGGTTTATTAGGGTTGCAGTCAGAAGTTTGGCCAGGATATCAAAGAAACACTCTTTTGACTTTTTGTCTAGCTTTCGGGGTTGTTTGACCCCTTTATCAAGACTCTGTAATATAAAACAAAAATGTAAGTATTTTAAAATATTACATTGTTTTAGTAAACCTACTAGTCGTTGAGATTATTAAAGAGAAGCTTGATGATGCTCAACATTTCAAATTAACACAAATATTGAAAACAGAAAACAAAGGACACAATACATTTTAAAATTTTTGAATAATTAGCAGAAATACAATAATTATTCTGTCATGTTAACCTACTGATAATGTAAGTCAAAAACTCTGACACATAGAGAACAGAAAGAAGAAACAATCAAATTAAAAAGTATCAAATAAAAAAGTAATTAAGTGTTATGATTATTGTGGTTCTTTTTAAAACATCAGAGGCCCATACAAGGTGTGTTCAAATTCACTAACTGTACTTAAGAGTATGCAACTCATTATACGTCCATGTGTGTTTTGTAAAACAAACAAGTATTTTTATGTTTTGGTTTTTAGTGTTGCGCAAGTAGATAACAATATATGTTGCTAAGTTTTTCTATATCTGATTTTTTATTTATACATGAGTTGCTAGATTTTATGCAACACATTTCCACAAAAACGCGTTTACAGTGGTTTGTTTCCCTTGCCAAAATACAGGAACCCTCGAAATTGAACTCATGTTTCAATGTTATAGCATGTTCTGTTAGTGCACATGCATTTATTTTGTTAACTTTTATGTCACTACGGTGACTGATGGCTCTACTATGGAAATTACGAGATGTTTCGCCAATGTACACGTTGTTACAATTGAAACAAGGTATAGAATATACAACATTCGAAGATTCCTGCATAGTGAAGGGATCCTTAGTTTTTGTGTATAACATAGACACCGTTTTCACATTCCTTGTTGCGATTTTTAAGCCATTCACATTTTTGAAAATGTTGAATAGCTTCGGTGTCAGATCAGGAATGTAGGGCAAGGAACCAAAAGTTATTTTGGGTGGTACTACTGATGTGTTGCCTGTCAGTTGTCGGACTTCATTATTATGACAATTTCGTCCGTCAGCTGATTGACAAGAAGGAGAACCAAAAATAAGTTTGTTTAGAAGCCCTATGGGATAAGAATTTTCTAATAATATGGATCTCAGCTTTTTTAGTCCCCTATCCCTAAATTCCAGGTGCGACAATTTAGTGACTCTACTTTTTAAGGCCAAAACCAAGTTTGTTTTCATCTTAGATGGGTGTTGGGAATGAAAATTTATGAAACGGTTACTAAAACAAGGCTTGCGATACCACTCAGTCTTCAGAATGCCATCCCTGCCACGATGAATGAGCATGTCTAAAAAAGGAATCATATTATCCGCCTCCCTCTCAACCGGATAATATGATAAATGCATGTGCACTAACAGAACATGCTATAACATTGAAACATGAGTTCAATTTCGAGGGTTCCTGTATTTTGGCAAGGGAAACAAACCACTGTAAACGCGTTTTTGTGGAAATGTGTTGCATAAAATCTAGCAACTCATGTATAAATAAAAAATCAGATATAGAAAAACTTAGCAACATATATTGTTATCTACTTGCGCAACACTAAAAACCAAAACATAAAAATACTTGTTTGTTTTACAAAACACACATGGACGTATAATGAGTTGCATACTCTTAAGTACAGTTAGTGAATTTGAACACACCTTGTATGGGCCTCTGATGTTTTAAAAAGAACCACAATAATCATAACACTTAATTACTTTTTTATTTGATACTTTTTAATTTGATTGTTTCTTCTTTCTGTTCTCTATGTGTCAGAGTTTTTGACTTACATTATCAGTAGGTTAACATGACAGAATAATTATTGTATTTCTGCTAATTATTCAAAAATTTTAAAATGTATTGTGTCCTTTGTTTTCTGTTTTCAATATTTGTGTTAATTTGAAATGTTGAGCATCATCAAGCTTCTCTTTAATAATCTCAACGACTAGTAGGTTTACTAAAACAATGTAATATTTTAAAATACTTACATTTTTGTTTTATATTACAGAGTCTTGATAAAGGGGTCAAACAACCCCGAAAGCTAGACAAAAAGTCAAAAGAGTGTTTCTTTGATATCCTGGCCAAACTTCTGACTGCAACCCTAATAAACCACTTGTTTGTTGATATTGACAGTCACTAATATCCAGTATTTCTTATATATATATATATATATATATATATATATATATATATATATATATATATATATATATATATATATATCTATTATATTCGTCTATATTGACATGTAGACCAGGGCGCATGTGTAAAATTATTAGTACATTTGGATGTTGAGAGGTGACTCATATTTTTTTGCAGAAATTGCTTGAAAATAACTCATATAATAATATTTGAGTTAACTCATATAAAAATAATTGAGTTATCATCCCACTCAAAAAGGTCCGGAACATTGTTTAAATAATCAAAATGTCAAAAAATGAAGGAAAAATTCGATTTTTTTCTTGGTTTTTTGATTATAACTTTAAAATTATTCATTTCCGAGAAAAGTTGTGCTAATATAAAAGTTGCGTAATTAAATTTCCTACAATATAGGGTTGGTAAAATTTTTTAAAAATTGTCATTCTTGTTGCAAAATAGCAATAATTGTTAAAAAAAAACCATAAAAAAACAAGTATTCGCATTTTACGTTTTTAAACCATTTATGCTACACTTAGGATCTTCATATATTTCACCCAGAAAAACTTTATGATACAATAAAACAATGCTGTAAATTTCATTAAGACCGGTTTAATAGATTTTGCAAAACAAATTTGGCAATCCAGCTTTCGCAAAAAAAAATTATTTTTTCAAAATGTTGCAGGACTGAAAATAAAGCAGACAGCAAGTTGAATTATTTTTTACACATAGAAGAATGCTTTACCTCGCATTTGCAATTTGCAAAATTAAAATCAGTTAACTACCACGACGTCACGATTGTTTTTAAATAAACATTAATTTTTGGTGCTACGCGCAGGACAGCGGATACGTTGGCTCTCATTGGGAATTCCAATGATCTTTGATAATGATTGATAAATTTTAATTTTTAATACATTTCGATATAAATAAATAAATTTGTCTATTGCAAAATAAAAACACATACTCTGTTCTTTGAGAAATATCACTTTTTTAGCAAAAACTTTCTTTGTTCATATATTTTAACTGAAAGAATAAGAGTTTATTATTTTTAAACATATGCAATTGTTTAAACAATATCTCACAAACAATAATCAAGTTAGTTTGATTTTTGTGGAATTAAAATATTAAAATACAACAAAATATAGAGCAACAAAATAATAATATATTAGATAAAGATTGGAAGAAATTTTGGTGGAAATCAACTTGTGTGAATCGAACACCGCTGTCCTGCGCGTAGCACCAAAAATTTATGTCTATTTAAAAAAATTTCTGAGCGCCGTGGTAGTTAACCGATTTTAATTTTGCAAATTGCAAATGAAAGGTACAGTACTCTTCTATATGCAAAAAAAATCAACTTGCTATCTGCCTTATTTTCAGTCCTGCGACATTTTGAAAAAATGAATTTTTTTTGCGAAAGCTGGATTGCAAAATTTATTTTGTAAAATCTATTAAACTGATCTTAATGAAATTTACAGTATTGTTTTATTATATCATAAAGTTTTCCTGGGTAAAATATGAAGGTCCTAGGTGTAGCACTAATTTTTGAAAAACGTAAAATGCAAATACTTGTTTTTTTGTTTTTTTTTCGCAATTATTGTTATTTTGCAACAAGGGTGACAATTTTTAAAATTTTTAACCAATCCTATATTGTAGAAAATTTAATTACGCAACTTTTATGTCAGTACAACTTCTCTCGGAAGTGAATACTTTTAAAGTGATAATCAAAAAACGAAAAAAAAAATCGAACTTTTCCTTCATTTTTTGACATTTTGAATATTTAAACAATGTTCCGGACCTTTTTGAGTGGGAGGATAACTCATTATTATTATATGAGTTAATTTCAAGTAATTTCTGCAAAAAAATATGAGTCACCTCTCAACGTCCATCTCAAAACAGATGCGCCCTGGACCTCGATTTTTGACCCTTCGCTTCGTTATCGAACGTATTCGCTTCGTATCTGTTTAGTGTACAGACAGCGAATGATCGATAACGAAGCGACGGGTCAAAAATCGAGGTCCTGGACTAATGGTAAAGTATCTTCACAACATTATTTCTAATATTTGGGAATCAAAAGCTCTACCCTCTGATTAGACAATAGCGCTTATTTATCCATGAATAAAAAAGTAGATAAAAGTGATTTAAACAATAATTATATAATTAAAGAGCTACAAATTCTTATCTAGGAGGTTGTTAAGTAGAGCAGAGCCCATTCCCTCAGTACCAAGCAGGTTGGAACTTTGCTGACTTCCAAAAAACCTATGGCTTAATTTATAGAGACACAATAAAGAATACCACGATGCCACAGAAATAAAATACCACATCAAAGGTAAAATTCAAAGTTAAAGTATCAGATCCAGTTGAGATCCGTACAGGAGTCAGAGAAGATGATCTGAGTTCTGCTCTACTCTTTAACTGAATTTTGGAGAAGAATATTAGAAAGTGAACAAAGCATAAAGCTCTTTTAGCTAATACGGTCAATGAAGCTAAAGCTCCGTTGTCGTCTTCAATAAATTGCCGCAAAAACTGGTCTGATAATGGCATTCAATAAAACTGAGTTTATTACAAACATCAAGAATGCACCCTCTTATATGAAAAGGCAACAAGAAAATGTCAAAACGGTCAAAAAAGTTTTAATTCGCGGCTACAAAGACGCAGAAAATGGAAGCAATAACTGCTAAGTAATACACTAACGCTAGCATGCCTTTGCATTACGGGGGCCATAAAAACAATTGCTACAGCGGTATTGGAAGTCCTGTTACATCTACCACCATTTCAAATCTTTATACAGGGCAAAGCCATATAATTGATACCTAGATTAATACATAGTCAGCAACACATAAGCCAGACGCATAGTGCTGACAATAGAAAGCTAATGGATGAGCTAAAAGCAGATATTTTAATGGGGCAACCCATCGATGTAACTGCTACGAGATATAGCTTTGACAATAATTTCAAAATGAAAGAGTTTGAAATAGATTTGAGCCATCTGTGTAGCTACTTGCTACACAGATGGCTAAAAAATATTGGAAGGTGTAGGAGCCTTTATGGTGGAGACAAAGCAATGGATACATTTCCCGGTAAGGCTATCTGAGAATATCACAATTTTCCGAGAGAAAATAACTGCAACACATCACAGTGGAAGAAATAGAAAAGCAGAAAAGAACGTAATCCTTCAATTGTCATCCTCACAGACAACCAGGCAACGCTTAAGACACTCAATTCTGCAGAGATCAATTCTAAGCTAGTGTGGGTGCCCTAAATAAACTAGAAGAGCTTAGCAAGGTTATGATAGCCTGGGTACTGGCAGTCAACAGTCATAATGGTAATGGAAAAGCAGATGAAATGGCCCAACAAGGCTTGCAAACAGCCACCCAATGCCATTCGTTGGACCGGAACCCTTCTGCGGCGTTTCAAAGGATAAAGAAAGGCAAAGCAGGTATTACAGAACATTCGCCAAAATTTACATCAGACCTAATAAGCAAAGATAAGAAAACAGTCAAAGCCCTAGTAAGGTCTGCACTGTAAGCTAAATAGACAGTTAAAGCTGATGAGATTGGCCGATTGGCACCTATGCAGATTCTGTCACCCTGGTCAGATCACCTTGTCGAGTCTTTGCATTAGACGAAGAAAAGTTACCGGCAAAGAGTTACATTAGATTAATATTAGATTTTTATTTTAGTTTTGTTCTGGTTGTCAATATATCGACTTTACCTATAATAGTTTCTTTCTTGTTGTTTTTAAAGTTTCACAACTAAAAATAATTCCAAGTACAAAAGAGTTCACAACTAGTTGGGCGGTTTGGAAATAAATAGGTACCTCTTTATGATTTTCATCAATTACTACAAGGCAATTCTATTTAATCAACACTCTATTTAATTTTCATTAATTTATAATTAGAACACTCATTCAACCTAACGACTTATTTCAATTAAAATTGGCCTTTTCTATTTAATTATAACCACAGAAAGTATGAACAGTTCATTTAGCTTTCATTTAGAATGAGCAACTTAAAAAACACAGTCAACCGTTTCATTTTTTAGTAATTAATGCTTACATACATGATTGAGTAATTGCGTAGCGTGTAAATTTTGGACAGAATCGATAAGTTCATTTGTACATACACATCAGTTTGTGATCGTTAGTTTCTCATTTGTTTCACTTTATATCAGATTAAAAGTTTGTCCTAAAACGTCCAGGGGAAATATTAGAACATATGTGTAATAAAAACAATTAAATATCTCACTTCATTAATGGTCTAGTCCTAGTCATTAATGAGTTGTAAATAAATGGGAGGTTTATATGTGGTAAAAGAAACCATGCGACGGAATAATAGTAATGAGTCTTGCAGACAAGACTGGTTCCACAAATAAACGAATAATTTAGTAATGGTAGTAAGGTCTTTATGCATCGGCCTGGAGAAGACTTTTAAATTGTCATAGATATATTAACTCGCCATTGGAGCTACACCAAACTTAAACATAAAGTCTATATATTGTTTTCTAAAGCGCTTAAATCACACCTTAAGTACCTTGGTCATATGGCAAGAAGTTCTACAAAGGAATAACTAAAAAAAGGAAAATTTGTCCTTACAACTCCTTAACTGGTTATTTCCTGTTCCAAAGAATTTTCCATACTTTCTTTTGGGCACCATATAGTTCGTAGTCCATGTCGCAGGTCAATTTATCCCAATGTTCTTCTTTGATTGATTTTATTCTTGCGTTTACTTCGTGTCTTACTTAGACATATTCTGTGAGAGCTTCTTCAGATTGTGTGCATTTATATCTCAGGTAGCATTTGGGTTTTAATTCAGAGAGCTCTTTTACCTCTTGACAAAACCACGATTTGATGCGGTTTGTCGCTGTCTTGTTAATAATCAGAGCTTTCCAATCGCTTCCTCTGCTGCTTCGTTGATGCATTTCTTAATTTTTTGTCAAGTATCTTCTACTCCCCATTCTGGTTGTAAGTCGATCTCTTTTAGTTTGCTGGTAATCCTGTTCTCATAAAGGAGTTTTGTACTCTCTGTTGCTTGCTAGCGACACTATACTGTATTTTTTGATGAATACTGGGGATTTTCTGTTTCGTTGCGGACATTCTAGTAGCATCTTGCATTACAGGCAATTTGCGTATCAATTAATAAAAAAAAGATTAAAAATACTGTAGCTATGTAATAATTAATATGTGATATGTGAGACACGTTCACTAAGCGACGCCTTTATACATGGAAATCGCCAGCTGACAAAGACAGCAAAATCGTCAGAAATCAAAATAACTACATCCTAATAAAGCACAGATATCGAAACTCAATTCAGGCAGTAAAGGCATATCCAGGAGCGGATGTATATCTTCTGATCACAGTCTTCTTATTGCTAGGTTTCAACTTCAACTAAAAAAGACGCAAAAAAGCCGCAACAACAATAAACTTAACATACAGAAACTAAAGTCAAAAGAAACAAAAGAAAATCTGAAACACGAAATCAACACAAATCTAGACAGAAAACCAGCAAATAATTGCAACGTAGAATAGCAGTGGCAATTCTTCAAAACCTCTATATTAGAACCAACTAAGAAAGTACTTACAACAACTAAATGTAAGAAAGAAGAATGGATGACGGAGGAAATTCTAGAGTTGACGAATGAAAGAAGAAAAAACAAAACCATCAATAAGACCCGCTATAAACCGCTTCAAAACCAAATAAGAAGAAAAATTAGGGAGGCTAAAGAAACCTACTTCTCTGAAAAATGTAAAGAAATAGAAGAACTGCAAAACAGATATGACAACTTCAACCTACATAAAGAACTAGCCGGAATAGGAAATAGAAGAACCTCAAATATATTGCTCGACAAAAATGGAAATATTATAATACAGACAGAACGAAAACTACGACGATGGAAAGAGTACATCGAGGAACTATTTCATGACCAAAGAGAAGCTAGTACATACAACCGTATATAGCCAAACCGGAGATGTGGGCCCAGAGATAACCAAATCAGAGGTTAGTCAGGCAATAGACTCTATGAAAACCAATAAATCTGCTGGTCCAGATAAATTACCTAGCGAGCTGATAAAGTTGGTCAACGAGAAAAACCTGGACATAATAGTAGAACTGTTCAACGCTATCTATACTACGGGAATCATCCCTAGAGAAATGTTGACATCAGCATTTGTGTGTTTGCCAAAGAAAGTGAATGCCAAAGAATGCAGTGACTACCCAACCATAAGTTTAATGTCACATACCTTGAAAATTCTGCTGAAAATTATCCACGCCAGAATACACTCTAAACTGGAGCTATATATTAGTGACACTCAATATGGATTCCGTAATGGTTGGATGTTAACCGTCCTCTTTACGTCTGTTTTATAGACTACAATAAGGCGTTTGATAAAGTAAAACATGATCGACTCATGGAATTTCTGAAAACTAAAAACCTAGATGAAAGAGATTTAAGGCTAGTAACACACCTCTATTACAATCAGCGAGCAATAGTAAGAATTGAAAAAGAAACATCTGAAGAAATTGAAATAAAGAGAAGAGTCAGGCAAGGCTGCATACTATCACCTCTATTATTTAACGCTTATTCTGAAGATGTAATGCGAGAAACTCTGGAAGATGAAACAATCGGCATAAGAGTAAATGGAGTCTTAGTTAACAACATCAGATATGCAGATGATACAGTTATACTAGCCGATAGTTTACAAGACCTGCAAAGACTCATGAGTAAAATAGTAAGGTGTAGTAGAGAGTACGGACTCTCTCTCAATATCTCAAAGACGAAGTTTATGAAAATTAGTAAAAACAACTGACTACACTGCAGAAATCAAAGTCATAATCGAAAAAGCACGTTCTGATTTTATGAAAATGAAAAAGGTCGTATGTAGCAAAGATGTAACATTAGCCCTTGAAGTACGCCTAACAAAATGTTACGTATACAGTGTACTATACTATGGAGTGGAATCATGTACGTTAAATGTAGAGACAATGAGACGACTTAACGCCTTTGAAATGTGGACCTATAGAAGAATTATGAGGGTTTCCTGGGTAGATAAGAACAACGAAGTACTGAGAAGAATAGGTAAAGAGAAGGAAGTTGAACTTACAATTAACAAATAAAACTACAGTATCTCGGGCATGTGATGCGGGGCGAGAAGTATGGCATCCTGCGACTCATAATGCAAGGAAAAATAGATGGCAGAAGAAGCATCGGAAGAAGACGAATTTTATGGCTGAAGAACCTGAGAGAATGGTTTGGATGCAGCTCAAAACAACTATTTAGAGCTGCTGCCTCAAAAATTAAAATAGCTATGATGATTGCCAGCCTCCGCGGCTGAGATGGCACCTGAAGAAAAAGAAGAGACACGTTCGAAACTGGCCTAACCTCCTATCGTTTCAAACATAAATATGCCGAATCCATCTTACCAATGCTGCGCATTAAGCAACTGCAATATTAAGGAAAATCCGAACTCGCCAAAAATAAATCGACGTTTTATGAGATGCATCTGGTTCAAAAATAACATATGTTTTCATTGGAAATTAATATATTTTGAATCAATGTTTGCCACGTAAACGACATTGAGTTTAACTTTAGAACAATGCATTTGTTGCGGTTCTAATTTTAGAATTTATTATCAAATAGGCGTTTATTTTGAAAAATTGGGATCTATTTTCAGATCAGCCAGAAACCTTGATATTTAGCATGAAGTGATTTGAGTTTCTATGCAATTGCAATTTAAAATTCGTAAAATCTTATTATGTTGCCATAACGTCAATGTACTTGTCTATCATCAGACATGCTCAAGTATCTAGAATTTTAATCTCAGAAACCAATATGGTGTGTGTATCCATTTTACATCATATTTATAGCATATAAAGACAATCTTCAATTCAAATCAGTGTATTCAGAAATAATGGCACGTCAAAAGCAAATAGCCCGAAAATCCTCTGGTGGTAAAACAACAATAGTTGGTAATCAAAACTGCTCGTAAGAGTGCACCTGTCACTGGAGGAGTTAAAGTCTAATATATTGTTAGTAATATATCTAATGTAGTAATGTAGTCTAACTAAAGAAGTCTTTTGGAAAAGACCAGATGGGAGAAGTTACGTAGGACGTAGGACGTCCTAGAAAAAGGTACAAAGATGCTGTCAGAGAGGATCGGAAGACACATGGGCGTGAGATAATGGGAAATAGTGGCACAAGACCGACAAACATAAAAGGCAATAGTAAACACGGCAAAGCCAAACAAAGTTGTAACAACATTGATGATGATGAATTATTGTACTTTTTCACTAAGCTGAACATATGCATGTACAAAATCTTAATGAAAAGTATTGTGTGGCTTAGAACTGCAGAATACTTTTCTGTTTATTAAGTAGTCAATGTAACAATCCCAACTATTCTTATAAATTTAAAAACGAAGAAAATCTATAACATCTAAAATCTAAGCGATTAACACTTTCACTTATCTCGGCTCTTTAATAACAAATTAAGGGATGCAGTGAAGAAATTAGAAGAAGAATTGCACTGGCAAAGCAAGCCAAAACATGGCTTGGTTTCTAAGCCTCTTTAGGCTAGTTACAACCACTTTCAAGATGTTTCACTGTTGATGGTACGACTAGATCGAAAACATTTTGAAGATATTTATAATCCATTTGGATAATTTTTAAAATGTTTTTTAATAAAAAATATTCCTTTATACACAAGAAGTTTTTTACTTCGTTGTAAGTTTGTTTAAACTATGGTATACACTCAATAAATGCCCTTCTTGCAAAATTTGCAAATAGTCAAGCAGAGCTGATTGATCTTTACGACTGGTCGAAAACAAAAGTCAAATTTTGGTCTGAAATTAAACATATCAAAGACAAAGATCATGATAGTGTATAGACTACATAACAATCATCCACACAGTGGCTCACCGAGGGGGGGCTTTGTGGGTTAAAACCCCTCCCAGGGTATAAAAAAATATAAAGAATAGTAGGAAAATGTAACTTTTCTTTCACAAACAATACAAGAGAATTTCGGTGACCAATCCCCCCCCCCCTAATAGTGACCTACGGATGTGACTCTTGGACCCTGAGACAATCGGAAAGAAGAAAGATATACGCCACTGAAATTGTTCTGTTGGACACGAATGATACGAATCCCTTGGGACCGACCGTAGGACAAATAATTCAATTTTAAGTTAGCTAAAAGTTAGCCAACGACTTTACAGTAAAGTCCATCTCTAACAATAACAATACTTTGGACATGTCACGAGAGTAAACACAGAAAACAGGGAAAGACTCAATATACAAGAAAAGGTAAAGGTCGAAGATCACGAGGAAGATCCCCAACAAGATGGATCAATCAAATTACAGGAATATACAAAAGACATATGCATGAGATAAAAGAGATGACCAAAGACAGAGATCCCTTTTAATTTTTTTTATGTAGTAATACTCACATACATACTAAGCCCGAATAATCTAACAACAGAAGAGGTTTATAATAATATAGTATACAGCATAAACGCAGCTGCAAAGGAAGCCCTTGGTATCAGAGAAATTAGAAAAAGTAACAAATACTGGTGGAATTCAGAGACGGAGAGACTAGTCAAGGAAAAAAAGATACTATACCAAAAATGGCTTAACACAAAAAATTAAGAAGACTACAACAGATATAGAGAAAAGAAAAGAGAATCAAGACATAAAATCATTCAAAGTAAGAGAGAGACCTGGGATCGAAAGTGCCAAGAAATCGAAGCACACATAGGAGGACGAAAATGCAGTGAATCATGGAAATTTCTGAACAAGATCAAGAATAACGAAACACGCAACGACAAACTACAATTAATACCAACAGATAAATGGGTTCAACATTATAAGGACTTATTAACTGAACAAAGGCCCGAATACTCACAACCAACAGAGACGGAAATACAAATTGTAGGGGAAGAAATAAACATAAACAGTGTAGCAGTTAAAAATGCAATTAAACAACTAAAAAATGGAAGATCTCCTGGTCCAGGTGGAATCAATGCCGAACTACTAAATAAATGGAATCAAAAAACTTTTCGAATCTCTGGCATATGTATTTACAAAGTACATCAATGGCGAAAATGTACCCAGTGACTGGAAAATAGCTTATATATCATCGATTCATAAAAAGGGCAATAAACTAAAATGTAGCAATTATCGCGGAATATCAGTAACAAATACAATAATATACAAAATATATATAAATTTATACAGAGTATATACAAAAATTTTAAGAGAACTGATTGAACAAGAATGCTCAGGATACGAAGAAGAAGAACAATGCGGGTTTAGAGCTGGAAGGTCCTGTATGGATAATGTATTTTCGTTAAAACAAATCATCGAAAAAAAAATTAGAACGGAATAGGCCAATACACCTGGTTTTATAGATTTACAAAAAGCATATGACAATATGCCGATACCGAAACTATGGGAAGTACTGCAAAACTCCAACATTAACTTTACTCTCATAAAAGCTGTCCAAAATTTATACAGTGACATGAAATCTGCAGTAAAATTAGGAAACAAAATAACAGATTTGTTTACAGTCAACAAAGGTCTACGACAAGGATCTTGCATATCACCGAGTATGTTTAAGATTTATATCGCCAAAGCCCTTGCAATATGGAAAAGAAAATGCAGTGGAATGGGCATCCAAATCGACGACAACACCTGCCTGTACACCCTTCAGTTTGCAGACGATCAGATAATATGTGCAAACGATAAAGAAGATTTTGAATATATGACTCGCAAATTGAAGGAAGAATACGAAAAATGGGGATTGCAGATGAATGTAGAAAAAACACAATATTTATGCCTAGGTGAGGATTCAACTGATATGATATTGGACAATAAGCTGTGATAAATATATGTATTTGGGCATTAATTTCAACAAGGAAGGTACTGACGATGCAGAAATTAAGAGCAGAATAAATAAAGCAAGAACGATAATTAAATCATTGAACGGAGTTTTGTGGAGTACCGAGATAGGGAAACAAAGAAAAATGCGAATATACAACACCATGATTAAGAGCACATTGGTATACGGATCCGAAACATGGAGAATAAAGGAACATCTAAAACGAAAAATAGAAGCTACTAAGATGAGCATAAGATACTAAGAAGAGCAAGTAGAACATCGAGATTGGACCGGGTTAGAAATGAGGAAGTAAAGCGAAGAATGAATTTACAGAAAACGGTTGTAGAATGCATTGAGAAGAACCAATTAACGTGGTACGGACATGTTCAGAGAATGGGGGAGGAAAGACTGCCAAAGAAAATTATGAAATGGATACCCACAGAAAACAGAAAAAGAGGAAGGCCAAGAACGACATGGACACAAGGAGTAAGACGATCAATGAGTGTACGAGGATTAGAAGATGAAAACTGCAATGATAGAAGATATTGGCAACAAGGCATCGGACAACGTCGGAGGACGTTTTGAACCCGAATTTATATATATAGTAATACTCAGAATCTAGGATATTTAGAATTTGGTTCAACTGCATTTGATTTCAACATGTTTTCGTGATTGCTTATGAAAAGGAAACTTGTAAAAGAGTGTATAGTCATAGATAATAACGCATTTCGGCTTACTTCAGTTGTTTGTCAGTTTTCTCATGAAAACTTTAAAAGTTGCGCAATTTATCACTCTCCTAACTTCAAAGAAGAGTAATTGCTTGTATACATTTTATTTTTAGAGCCTACTTGACATTTTATGTTTCCTTAAGTTTAGAAATGGCTTGAGGCAAATAAAGAATCAATGGTAAATGAGGAAGTAGTTAATTATGCAATTAAATAACGTAATATAGGCTTTTTATAAGCTATTTTATGGGTTGGTATAACTTTCCTTGTCATATTAGTGAGTAAAAATCAAAATTAATGTTTGAAATAATTAAAATAACGACATATTTGACTGTGCCACTAGAGGAGTGAGCGTTCATAAAACATTTTATATTCTTGTATGATACCTAGCTAAAGCTTTGAAGTTATTCATTTAGTTCAATAATATGTAGACCAGGGCGGATCTGTTTTGAGGTGGATGTGACAGGTGGCATTCCGAATTTTGCAGATAAAGTTAGGTGACACCTTCAGTAATAATTTTGACTTATGCTCCTTCTCAAATATGCCCGAAACATTAATAAAAAAATTAAAATATTTAAAAATTTCGAAAAATATCGAATTTTTTCTACTTTCTTTGATTATAACTTTAAAACGATTCATTTTGGAACAAAGTCGTGCAGAAATAAAATAAAGATAATAAAATGTTGTATGAAATTCGACTGGTTAAAAATGTCTTAAATTATTACCCTTGCTGCAAAATAGCAATAAATACAAAATAAGGGGGCAAAATAAGCCTGTTTTTGTTCAATGTTTTTCAACCACTTCGGTTGCACTTCGTAATTCGCTTAAAAAATTCTTATAACATACTTAAACCATCCACCAATTTTCATTAAAATTGACCTTATAGATTTTGCATAATAATTTTGCAATATAATCTTTTTTTAAAAGTAAAATTTTTTTAAAATTTTTCTGAACAAAAAGAAGACCATTTAAAAGTTTGCTATTTTTTACATATAAACAGGCGCTCTACCTATCTAATGCACCGTACAGAATTAAAATCGGATTATTATTTAAGTAATTACGTATTTTTTATGGGAAATAAGCCACAATTTTACTAAAAAATGAATTTATTAACGTTTCGTTATTGGCAACAAAGATTATTTATTTATATTATTTATATTATTATAATTATTTATATTCAAGCAGAAGACTTCAAAATATTCTACATAGAGCCAGTTTATCGATGATTCGGGAAAGGTTACAATTTCATAGGTCAAATTTATTTTTTATCGAACAAGACATCGTAAGTATTGAAGATTTGCTTTTTGGAATGATATCAAATTCTGATTTTGATCGAATTACTTTTAGTTTACAAATAATTTATCAAAATTCATACCAAAAACAAAGAAATATACATTTAAATAAATTTAATATTCTTTTAGAACAAAATAGTTTACATGCTTTTGATAACCTAAATAGAAATAATGACATATTAGCGACAGTTGTCAATCTATCAAATAGAAATTTAAATGCAACTGAAAATTTAGTATTGTCAAAAGGTTTAAACTATGCTGTTACTCATCCATCTATTCCAAAATTAGACATAATTAGCTCAGTGGAAAAAAATATCCCAGTGTTTACCAAATCATCAAAAAGAACAATATAGGGTACTATGTAAACTTGAATTGGAAAAATCTAATAAAATTGAACAGAACATCAGCAAAGAGGAAATGAAAGCTTTAAAAACTTTAAAAAATGATGACTCCATAACAATCCTACCAGCAGATAAAGGAAATGCAACTGTAATAATGGATAAAATACAATATGAGGACAAAATTACAGATCTAATTACAAATGGACCTTATACCAAATTAACGAAGGATCCAACGAAGACACTGGAAAACAAAATTTATAAAACTTTATTCAAATTTAAAAATGATCTAACGTACTATCAAAGAAAATTAATGACACCTCATTACAGTAAGACACCACATTTTTATGGAGTACCGAAAATTCATAAAGCGAATATTCCACTTAGACCCATTTGTAGTACCATCAATTCTCCTTGTAGTGAGCTCTCAAAATTTTTATTAAATATTATAAAACCATTTGCAAATAATAATGACACATTTATAAAAAATACACAACATTTTTTAAACAAATTAACAAATATTGAATTTAATCCAAATAATATTTTAGTAAGTTTTGACATAAACAGTTTATTTACAAATGTGCCATTAGATAAAACTTTAAACATAATTAAAACGAAGTTAGAAAATGATAATACATTGACAACTAGGACAAAACTAAATGTATCAGCTATAATGGAGTTATTGACATTATGTACTAATAATACCTATTTTCAACTAAATAATGAATTCTATAAACAAAATTTTGGTCTAGCAATGGGCTCTCCTTTATCTCCATTATTGGCTAATATATTTATGGAGGATTTCGAAACTAATATCATTTCTAAACAAAATTTAAAACCCACAGTATGGTGGAGATATGTAGATGATGTGTTTTCAATATGGCCTCATAGATCAGAATTGTTGGATACATTCCTGAATATTATAAACGATCAAGAAGAGACAATAAAATTTACAATGGAAAAGGAATACAATAACACTTTGCCTTTCCTCGATGTTTTAGTCTCAAAGAAGGATACTGGATATGAGACTCAAGTGTATAGAAAACCAACACACACCAACAGATATCTCAATTACAAATCAAATCACAACATCAACGTTAAAAAGGGAATCATTAAATCCTTATATGATAGAGCCAAAATTACTTGTTCTAACGAAAATTCATTTTTAGAAGAAAAACAATTGTTAACATCTGTTTTATTAAAAAATGATTATCCTTTATCGTTTATAAATAAGGAATTGACAAGATTAGATCGAATGGAACAGAACAACTTAGAACGGGATCCTACAACATTCACAAGAAATAATACGAGGAAAATAACAATACCATATATAAAAGGACTATCCGAGAAACTTAAAAAGATAGGAAATAAATTCAACATTTCAACAACATTCAAAACAACAAACACATTGAGATCTATTCTATCTAAAACTAAACCTAACAATGAACAAGAAAGAACAAAGAATTGCATTTATAGAATACCTTGTGAATGCGAACAATTTTATTTAGGTGAAACATCAAGACCATTAAACGTTAGAATAAGTGAACATCAGTCTTATATTAAAAACAGAGAATTTGATAGATCTCAGATATGTCAACACGCATGGGATAATGAACATAGAGTTCAGTGGAGAGATTCAAGTTTAGTCCTGAAAGAATCAGATAGTAAAAAGAGAAAAATCAAAGAAGCGGCTCTAATTATGCTAAATGAAACCAATTGTGTCGCAAATTCCTCGGTAGAATGCAGTAAGATGTGGTTACCCATACTGAAAGAGGAAGTCAATAGAAAGAAAATACCACGATTAGTAAGTCAATAACATATCGAGTTAGTACAAATTTTATATTTTAGTATTACTTATTGTATATCTATGTAATATTAATATTATTTATAATTTAAACATATTAAAGTCAGAATTTGGTATTAGTTTTTTGAAGGTAGATTAAATGTAAGACCAAATACTTACGATGTCGGGATAGTATCACGAGGTTTTTTCCTGGTTTTCCCTCGTGATTTACTATGGAATCTCTAATGCGAGAATTTTACTGTCATCGTTGCATTTGGTTGTCTTTTTAAAGACAGATCACATGCTATGATTTTTTTTGCGACGGATATTCTTGAGTTGGGATTGATTTCATGTAATCGAATGAACTATCTTTTAGTAAAGTCGTCCCAGGAACGCAACTCATAAATATTGGCGATATCATTTTAAAGTCTTCTACTTTAAAATGTATAATATACGTCTGAATTGCCAATATAAATGAGTCAGATTAAATAAATTATTAGAAGAATTTTTTTACTTAGCAACAACATGTTTGTTTTATTTTAATAGTATTTTGTATTTTGACAACGAAACCCGATTTGGGCTTCGAAACGTTAATAAATTCATTTTTTAGTAAAATTGTGGCTTATTTCCCATAAAAAATACGTAATTATAAAAATGCCACAAGGAAATAGCTTCAGAACAACATTATTTAAGTAGCCGCAGCAATGTTTTAAAGTTATAAACAATTTTTTGGCTTATAAACAAATTAGTGCTGTCGCCAAGAGGGGGAGGGGGGTCCAACGGCCTCCTTTATTTGGACTTACCCAAGTGTTTTTTATGTATTTTGACCCGTAGAACAAGAATTTTTTGGGTAACAGTTGCTACGGATGTCGATAAGATTCATAGGGCTAACCAGGGGGTGGTTTTGGGGGTTATAACCCCTTCCCTTTTGGATGTACTTTGAGCTCTATACGCTTAACACCGTTATTATTCCATACCCCCCAGAGACCTTCAAGTAGATGTAACCCCCCCTTAGGATCATCCTGGTTACACCCCTGGATAAGATTGTTATAAACAAAGAACTTGAGGAATTACATAACAGCGATTTTTCGTAAAATAAAACATTTTCTTGTATGTCTTGGGTAAATCTAAGTAATAAATGTTCTTACAAGTTTTTTTGTAGGATGCATAGTTTTCGAGATAAACGCAGTTGAAATGTCAAAAAATCGAAAAATTGCAATTTTTGAACCCGAACAACTTTTGATTAAAAAATAAAATAGCAATTCAACTTACTAGAATTTGAAAGTTTAAGTCAAATTATACCGGTATTGATTATTTGCATTGCTAAAAATAATTTTTTTATTGTTAAACAAAGCTATTTGTTTAGAAGCCAAAAAATTGTTTATAATTTTAAAACATTGCTGAGGCCGCTTAAATAATCCGATTTTAATTCTGTAAAGTGTATTAGATAGGTAGAGCGCCTCTTTATATGTAAAAAAATTAGCCAAGTTCTAAATGTTCTACTTTTTGTTCAAAGTTTTTAAAAAATTTGAACTTTTTTAAAAAAATTTAGGTTCTAAGTGTCACCAAAATGGTTAAAAAACATTGAATAACAACAGGCTTATTTTGTCCCCTTATTTTGTAATTATTGCTATATTGCAGAAAGGGTAATACTTTAAGACATTTTTAACCTGTCATATACCATACAAAATTATGCGATCAATTTGAATTTAGTTCAATGAAAAACGTGATACTAGTAAAATAATTAATAAACAAGAGGATCTAAATTTCCAGATGCAAAGGTTACTACTTTTATACAATTAGAATAATTGAAATAAAAATAATAAACAATAATTTAACTCTTTTCGTTACGTCTTTTCTAAGACTTTTCGTTAAGAAACTGCTTTCTGGCTGCATCCCGTATCTCCGGCTTTTACAATATATAAGCACAAGAGACGACGAATATAGAAGAAAGCAAATAAAGGACACTTAGGCCACGTATTTACCTTCTTTTCGTCTAGGAAAAGGACCGAAAGACAGTTTCAGATACTCAAATCTGAGTAAAGATGAAAAAGATAAAGGCAGTTTTTGTTTTCATTTGATTCAGAGTTGGACCACCATCTCCATATAGCTATTTCAGCATCTATGCATCCTCAGTGGAGCTGTTCAGTCACAACTCTAAACAAAATCAACAAACCCTGCCTATTCAAGGGAAAACATCGCGATGCAATGAATCCACCTTTTGAGAAGCAAAACAGCGACGAGGAACATCTTTCGTAATACGAGGAAGACGAAAAGCCCCAGATGGAAAGGTTACTACTTTTATACAATTAGAATAATTGAAATAAAAATAATAAACAATAATTTAAATCCAAGACTTTTCGTTAAGAAACTAAATAGCTATATAGTCCAGAAAGCCACTGCGGATCCGCTAGGAAAAATATTCTAATTCGGATTTTTTGCACAATCTTACTCAAAAAGGACTCCTTTTAACAAATTTGCATGTTGCCAGGACCAAAAAGTGGTCAAAAATTTTTTAAACGTTTTTTTTTTGTTTTTTTCCTAAAATTATTTTTTTTGCATGGAAAAAAGTTTTTTTAGGTGTTTTGGATCATTCCAAACAAAAAAGGTCTTTAGTGACTTTTCTCTAAAAATGATACTTTTTGACATATAAGCGATTAAAAATTGAAAAATTGCGAAATCGGCCATTTTTAACTCTCAAAAACTATGTGAAAAACTGAAAATTTAAATGTTGCCAAGATAGGTAGATATTCTTTAAACATCGATTGATGAAATCCCGAAGAGGTTTTTGCAATACAATATTCAAAACTCCTTTGTTTTTTAGTTGCTAATCAAGCGTGCTCGACACTATTTTCCACCGACAGTATGGTGCAAATGAAAGGAATAAATTCGTTATTTCCTAAACCGGCGACTTTAAGGAAAAATCCCGAAACAGGTCGATTTTTATTTTTAAGTTATGATATTGTGGCATATATGGTATACTAGTGACGTCATCCATCTGGGCGTGATGACGTAATCGATGATTTTTTTAAATGAGAATAGGGGTCATGTGCTAGCTCATTTGAAAGGTTCTTTAATTCTCTATTCAGTAATATAAACATTTATATAATTATTTATACAGGGTGTCCAAAAAATTTTTAAATTATTTGACAAAAAAAGAAGTAGAAGGACACGCTGTATAAATAATTATGTAAATATTTACATTACTGAATAGAGAATTGAAGAACCTTTCAAATGAGCTACCACACGACCCCTATTCTCATTTAAAAAAATCATCGATTACGTCATCACGCCCAGACGGATGACGTCACTAGTATACCATATATGCCACAATATCATAACTTAAAAATAAAAATCGACCTGTTTCGGGATTTTTCCTTAAAGTTGCCGGTTTACGAAATAATGAATTTATTCCTTTCATTTGCACCATACTGTCGGTGGAAAATAGTGTCGCGCACGCTTGATTAGCAATTAAAAAACAAAGGAGTTCTGAATATTGTATTGCAAAAAACTCTTCGGGGTTTCATCAATCAATGTTTAAAGAATATCTACCTACCTTGGCAACATTCAAATTTTCAGTTTTGCACATAGTTTTTGAGGGTTAAAAATGGCCGATTTCGCAATTTTTCAATTTTTAATCGCTTATATGTCAAAAACCATCATTTTTAGAGAAAAGTCACTAAAGACCTTTTCTGTTTGGAATGATCCAAAAAACCTAAAAAAACTTTTTTCCGTGCAAAAAAAATAATTTTAGGAAAAAAACAAAAAAAAAACGTTTAAGAAATTTTTGACCACCTTTTGGTTCTGGCAACATGCAAATTTGTTAAAAGGAGTCCTTTTTGAGTAAGACTGTGCAAAAAATCCGAATTAGAATATTTTTCCTAGCGGATGCGCAGTGGCTTTCTGGACTAATATGGAGATGGTGGTTAAACTCTGAATCAAATGAAAACAAAAACTGCCTTTATCTTTTTCCTCTCTCTCTCATCTTTACTCAGATTTGAGTACCTGAAACTGTCTCTCGGTCCTTTTCCTAGACGAAAAGAAGGTAAATACGTGGCCTAAGTCTCCTTTATTTGCTTTCTTCTATATTCGTCGTCTCTTGTGCTTATATATTGTAAAAGCCGGAGATACGGGATGCAGCCAGAAAACAGTCATTATCAGGGGTTTGGTTGTTTTCACCTAATCTAGCTGTTCTTCTGCCGTATGGTATCCCTCATACTCAGTAGATTCTTAAAACACTCTTTTCATATTTTCAATATATTTGTTGTGTTTTTTATGGGATCATTATTTTATTTCTTTAATATATTGGTCCATGACATTCATGATGTTCTTGATCTACTTTATAGAACTTCTGGCTATTGTGTGTGTGTGTGTGCTATCGGATTTCTTGACTGTGGACTTAATCCATTAGCCGAACCAAATTTGTTTACTAACTAAAATCTTATGAGATATCTGTTATACTCTCATTATATTTTTGAATATGAATGACCTATTTGATAATAATGATTTACAAATATAAGTACTTATTATTTTAATGATAGCTTCTTTCATTTTTTTTTATTTTATATATATATACACACATATTTTTTTTTATTATTATTTTTTTTTTCTTTTTTCTTTTTTTTTATTTTTTTTTCTTCTGGCTATTATTCAATGTTGCATTTGTTTCCATATCTTCTTAAGATTGTCTATTTTTAAAGGACATTTTTATTCTTTATTCTGTGTACTTATATAGAATTTTTGCTATTTTCATCATGGCCATCTCTCTCTCTCTCTCTCTCTCTCTCTTGTCGTTTCCCCATTACTGAGGATCGTGATTTCTTCCAATATGCCTAACAATGTTTCTCCATTGGTCTCTATCTTCAGCTGCTCTAAGAGCTTCGCAGAATGAGTTTCCAGCTGAATGCTTTATTTGGTCAGACCATCTAGTTGGTGATCGTCCTCTTGATCTTCTCCCCGGAACGTTTCCAGAAACAATTAATCTCTCCAAACTGTCGTCACCTCTGCGAACCACGTGACCAAAGAATTGCAGAATTTGTTGCAGACATATTGTGAACAGCCTTTTTTTTAATATTGAGTTGGTTTAGAATGGAAACGTTTGTCCTATGAGCTGTCCAAGGTATGCGCAGCATTCTTCTCCAGCACCACATCTCAAAGTCATCAATTTTTTGTCTGGTGTCTGTAAAGTATCTGCTCCGTATAGAAATATTGAGAATACAAGGGCATTCACCAGTCTCATCTTGATATTTTGAGAGATAGATCTGTCTTTCCAAACTTTAGTTAGGCGACTCATCGCATTTTTTGCCATACCAATACGTCTCCGAACTTCTGCTTTACAGTTACCGTCGTTAGTTATACTAGACCCGAGATAGATAAAGGTGTTTACTATCTGGTATTCCTGTAACATGTTAGTCAGTTGAATAGTGTCGAATCTGTCGACACCATTATTTTTGTCTTAGCTTTATTGATTTTCAGACCAACTTTATTGCTTTCGTACTCAACTCTTCGCAGAAGATCAAACATTTCTTGCTCATTTGCTGCTATAAGTGTAGTGTCATCAGCAAATCTTAAATTGGAGATTTTCCTACCAGCTACTGTTACTCCACCGGCCCATCCTTCTAAAACCATCCTCATGACATGTTCACCATAAATGTTAAATAAGTCAGGTGACAACACGCATCCTTGTCTAATACCTCTCTCGGTCTTGAATTGGTTTGAGAATTTCTGATCTAGTCGTACTGTCGCTATATTAGACTGGTACAGATTTTTAATAAGTGTTACCAGGTGCATTGGTGCGCCCATTTCTATTAAAATTGACCACAGATCATGAACAACCACAAATCCAGTTGTAGAGGAAAGATGTCGGGAGAGACGTAATTTTCGATCATTAGAGGGATTTTGAAAGATGTGGACAATATACAATTTAAGATAATTAATTATTCAGGTGTAATTTGGAGGCTTACTCCGGCCGGATAGAAAAAAAATACAAACATGAAAGATCAAGATCATTACAGTTTAAGTTGGATGGCTATGTAAAATATTAACACCAAAATAAAATATTGTTTCACCGTTTACTTAACCTTTTTAATACAAAGACAGAACAGATAACATAATAATTATTATAGTTAATAAATAAAAAGTTTTATTGAAAAACGATTATATCGAATAAAGAATATATAACGCATGACCACTACAATAAAATTGTATGTTATTGCATTATAAAACGAGAAGTGAACTTTTAAATATCTACATAATCCTATAATATGGAACAATGCTTTAAACTTATTTCCATTACATATTTATCTTTCGATGATTCACGTATATTAAAGGAACTAATAATCTATAAATAGAAAAGATATCTTTAGTAATTCATTAGTAATATCAATAAATTCGAGCAATATGTCAATGTGTCCAATTTGTCCCGGAAAATGAGACGTTTCTCACGCAACTCACGCAACACGGAAACGTCGTGGAAGCAATACGGCGTCAGAAATGTCGTTGTATTTATAAAGACTATAACTATAACCCAAATAAGAAAGCATTTATGGATTATATAATAAATAGTTTTAAATATTAAACGAGGACGAGGGTTGGGGTATGAGAGACTATTGATTTTTGTAATTTGATACACACGCCGGCGCCAGCATATTTAAAATCTCTCTAGATATTGTTAATATTGTTACGAATTTTGGTAAAGTATTTTGAATTTGTATGGTTGTACAATGTAGTGAAGCTAGGACAAATAATCCCGGACAAAAATAAGTCCCCATAAAAAATCCCCACAAATATTCCCCGAACAAATAATCCCCGGACAAAAAATTCCCGACAAAAATAATCCCCACAATTTTTTTTGACAAAAGATCTCCACAAAAAATCCCAGACAAAAAATACCCAAGAAATATTTGGTGCCGAATAGCATCAGCCTCAGTGCATGAGATTTATAGCAATTGTCATGAAACCGCTTTTCATAGAGCATAATTGTTTTTTCTCCTTTATTGGTGTATATTGCAAACAACATTAGAGAGCAGATATATCAGTATAAGATTTTATATCTATCAAAACAATTGAAATTATTTCCACTAACTTCAATTCCAATGCCAGAACCACGCATTGCGAGTAAAGTTATACAAAGCTTTTCGATTATTTTTACTTCTTTGGTGCTTTTGGAACAAATTTATGGGCATTACTATTCGATATCTGGTTTTTAGAAAAATGTAATTGAGGATCTGCGTATATTCATAAAAAATTTTAGCGCTATTACGACTGTTTAGCTTTGTGATGAAGACGCAGATCACAGGTTTTTGACATAGCTTTTGAAAGCAAGTTTTTTAAATGTTGCTGCCATTGAATTGAAACTGATGACTAAATACTTTTGACGTTAAATTTACAACAAGGAACAGGTTTTTTGCATTACAATCAAGATTGTCGTTTTCAGGACCCGCAGTTATCATCACGAATAGGCAATGCTTTGGACAGGGTTATTCAAAGCAGAGTGAGCAAAATATTCCCACAGCCTTAGCTGATTCCCCATATCTTCCACGATTTTTGAAAAAACTCACAATTGGAATTCGAAATTTGGTAATCGAAATTACAATTATTATTCATGCTTAATTTTAATTATTATTTTCGTACAATTTGTACAATTTAAACTTGTGTGTGTGTGTGTGTGTGTGTGTGTGAAAAAATGGCTTGGATGCGAGTCCGTTAGCCACAGATTTTTATTTTATTTTTACCTCAATTTATTAGTTTTGTTATATTTATACGTATTTCACTTAAATGATTATATTTGTTTCTTTCAAGTAGTTTATGAGTAATTTAAATATTTCCATTTTATGACAACTTAGTAGATATTCTATACTAATTGGAAAATGAACTTGTGTTTGTCGTAAATTGTAATATAATTGATTTATATATCTCTCGTTAATTTTGCATTCCAAGAAAATATGGTTTAAATCTCTAATCGAAACATTATCACAAAAACAGACTGATGAATTAATTATTCCTAATTTGTGCAGATGTGCCTCATATTTCCCGTGTCGAGTTTTTAATCTGACGATAGTAGAAATATCTTGCTTTGGCAGGTTATATTTAAATATGTATTCAGGTGGCGGAGGAAGTTCTTGATGTAAAGAAAAATATAAATTTTTTGACATGCTTGTAATATTTTTCCATTCTTTTTTCCATATTTTATTTATTCTAACTTTGACGTCATTTATTGCATCTGTCGATAAGATGTGAGTTAGTATATCACCTTTTTTTATTGCATCTTTGGCCAACTCATCCACTTTCTCATTACCCAGTAAACCGGCATGCCCTTTTGCCCATATAAATACTACTTCCACTTTAGACAAATTATTTTTTATATTACATAAAATTTTTGATTTGTATGAACTAAAATCAGTATTTTCAATTGCATATATTGCAGATCTGGAGTCTGTTATTATCACAGCTTTTTCAATATTATTCTCTTTGATCCATTCTAGAGCTTTTTCGATGGCTATAATCTCAGCTGTAAAAATACTACTAATACTAGATAATTTGTAATTATTATGTTGATGGGGGGGTTTGGTACGCCACTGGTGATAGTAAACACGTGATAAATACGCTCCGTAAGAAAATTTCGAAACAACGAAAACTTACGAGCAGAAAATTGCGAAATTGTGACCATTGGTAAACTGGAACAATAAGCAGTGAATGTGAGTGAAATCAGAAGCTAAAACAAGATAGTAAGTCAAAATCAGTAATCATTAGTAAAAATAGATATAACCTTGAAAGTACGCCGGAATAGATATTCTGACATCCGCACGGTTGAAGTGTGTCAAGTGTCTTACGCCTGACGTACACAGCACAAACAAACGTAACCACAGAACATATTACATATTTGCATCTATTACGCCCATAGAGTAGGCAACACATAAACGCTGATAGCATAGGCAACACACAATTCAGCAATAGTAAATTATTGAATAAAACATCGTGTACAATCAAATATGGGAGACGACAGCGAACAAAAACTGAATAAAATGATGAAAATGTTGGAAAACCTCATAACCGAAATTCGGGAAATAAAGCAGGAAAATTCTAAACAGATAACAGAACTAATTGATATGAACAGAGTTTTAACTGAAGAAAATTTCAGAATGAAAAAAGACATAGAACTGCTCGCAACAAAAGTAGAAAAGAACGAAAGAGACAAAAAGAGAAAAAACATTGTCATTACTGGTATAGAGACAGACAACGTCGGTAATAAACGTCTAAAGGAACAAGCCAAAAGTATCATGACAGATTTGCTAGAACTGCAAGTGGACCTGAAAGAAGTATATAGCATAGGGAAAAACAAATGCATCATAGAATTAGAATCATTCGGAGACAAACTGAGAGTAATGGAAGCCAAAAAGAAACTGAAGAACCATCCACATAAGAGAATATATATTGACCACGACCTCACTAAAAAAGAACTAGAAACGCAATCTATAATAAAAAGGAGGGCATCAGAGGAAAGAGATAAAGGAAAAAGAGTGAGAATTGGATATAAAAAATTATGGGTTGATAACATACAATTCGATTGGATTGAAAATGAAAATAGATTAGAAAAACACTCATCTACGGACAAACAAAAATTTGGGTCAAAAAACTGATGATAATAGACGAAGAAATGGACCGACAAATGGCAACGAAAAAGGAAATGAATAAGGATATGATCTTAACAGACACAACAACGAGCAACACAAAAATGAAAATACTGAAAATAGCAACGTGGAACATCAGAAGTATCAACGATAAAGAACGAGAACTCATACAGGAATTTGAAAGTTACAAACTAGACATCCTAGCAGTAACAGAATTAAAAAAGAAAGGACAGGGAACCATAGAACAAGAAGGGGGACATTTACTGTTATACAGTGGAGTAAAACCAGAGATACGAGCGGCCGCAGGGGTTGGTTGCATTATAGCAAAAGAACATATAAAGCACATGACAAGATGGGAATTTATATCTGAGAAAATATTAAAAATTGAAATGAATATAGATCAAACTAGTAACACAACAATAATAATTGTATATGGACCAGGTGAAGATGAAGTTGCAAGTAAAAAAGATGACTTCTGGGAGGAGCTGACAGATATAGTGGAAAACGTAAATGGCAGACTAATCATCATGGGAGATTTTAACAGTAGAGTAGGAAAAGGAAATGACACAATAGATGTAATTGGAATGCATGGAGAGGAGACCAGAAACAACAATGGAAATAGATTGATCAATTTTTGCATGGAGAACAACTTGATAGTAACGAATACGTTTTACATGCACAAAGATATACACAAATATACCAGAGAAGTTAGAAGCAGAAATGAAAGATCAATAATAGATTATGTACTAATCAACAGACAAAACCGAAAAGAAATAACTGACGTGAAAGTTAATAGAGGCGCAGAAATCTACAGTGACCACTACTTATTAGTAGCTAAGTGGAAACTTGAGGATAATAACCATCAAGAAATAACAAAAATGACAAGCCAGAACAAGAATAGGAACGAATCAATTAGATCCTATAAGTTACAAGACAAAAAGATTGCTGAACAATATAAAAACACTACAGAAACACACATCGAAAACAGAAGACAAATATGGCGAAGTCTGAATCTAGAAGAACTCTGGCTAGAATTTAAGGATACCATCCTAAAGGCAGCAAAACAAACATGTGGTACAATAGTAGTAAATAAAAATATAAAACAGACAAGGTGGTGGAACGAAGAAATTGAAGATCAAGTGAAAAGAAAGAAAAGTTTATGGAAACAATACCTCGGAGACAGAACAGACAATAATTACACGCTATATAAAGAACAACGTACTAATGTCAAAGAACTAGTAACCCGAGCCAAACAGAGATCCTGGGAAGAATTTGGAACAAAATTAGAAGAAAATAGCCAAGGAAATCAGAAGTTACTCTACAGAGTTTTGAAGAACCTACGAAAGGACAAACAACCAAACATAAGACAAATCAAATCAAAAGATAATGTACTACTGACAGATGAAGACGAAATTATGAAAAGATGGAAGGAGCATTTCCAAGATCTACTAAATGGAACAACCACCAGTAATGAGTCACCTGAACAAACGACCACCCCCAACGTAGAACACGACGACGAAGACGAAAATATCGATAAGAATGAAGTACTGGAAGCCATCTCGCATCTAAAAGTAGGAAAATCAGCAGGCCATGATAAGATCACACCAGAGATGCTGAAAAATCTAGGGGTGTCAGGGGTAGAGATGTTAACAGAAATTCTCAACAAAGCATGGCACTTGGGTACTGTACCAGAAGATTGGAAAACAGGAATTATATTGCCCATTTTTAAGAAAGGGGACACAAGAAATTGCGGCAACTACAGAGGTATTACGTTGTTAAGTGTGGTGTCAAAATCGTACGAATATATTTTAAACAAAAAACTTAGTTCAATAGTTGAACACAACCTAGCAGAACCACAAAGTGGGTTCAGGAAAGGCCGGAGTACCCAAGACCACATCTTTACGATCAAACAAGTAACAGAAAAAACGAGAACTACTAAAAATGAAGTATATGCAGCATTTATAGATTTAGAAAAAGCATTCGATAAAGTTTCACAATACAAAGTATGGGAAAGTCTCGTACGAAGAAATATTGAACCCAAACTGAGGCAGGCTATACAAAGCTTATATAAACGTAACAAATGCTACATCAGGAAAGATAATACCCATTGTGAAACTTTTGAGATAAATGATGGACTGAAGCAGGGAGGAGTACTGAGCCCCACACTATTCATCGTACTCATGGATGACATCATAAAAGTAATGGAAGCAAAGACACGCAAATTACACATTGGTTACCACAGACTAGAACCTATAGGAATTTCAGTATGTGCATTTGCAGACGACCTGATGTTACTAGCACACAGCGAAGATGACCTCAAAAGGAACCTAATAATGTGGAAAGAGGAGCTGGAAGAGAGAAATATGAAAATAAACATGGAGAAAACAAAGATAATGGTCATGGGGAATGAAGATAAACAAGTAAATATAGAGATAAATAACAAGAAACTAGAACAAGTAACAACATATAAATACTTGGGTGTGAAAATAGAGAATGGAGGAAGATCAGAAGAAGAAGTCAACGAAAGGATAACCATGGCGTCCAGAATGTACCACAGCTTAAACAGAACATTCATTGGAAAGAGAGAAGTAAGCAGCAGGACAAAGATGATGGTATATAAAACAATCTTCAGGCCAATCCTTACCTATGGTAGTGAGAGCTGGGTGCTAACACCATCATCGAAAAGCAGAATAAACTCCATGGACATGAAGTACCTAAGAAAAGTAAAAGGAATTACAAGACGTGATAGAATAAGAAACAGCAGTGTGCGAGAAGAACTACAAGTCGAACCAATAACACAAATATTAGATAGGAATAAACTTAAATGGTTTGGACATTTGTGTAGAATGAACGATGATAGACAGGTAAAACGCATATGGGAGGCAAAAGTACGAAACAAGAGAGGAAGAGGGAGACCAAAGAAAACCTGGAACGATGAAGTGGTAGAAATTCTGAGGACGAAAAATACAACGTGGACTGAAGCGAAACGAAGGGCCAAGAATAAGCAAGATTGGAGACGATTTGTATATGATGTAGATGTATGAAATGTATTTTTAAACACCTTACACCGTTAGGTAGAAAGGTTTAGATTATATATATATATATATATTATGTTGATGGGTATTTTGCACATACATAGCACATCCTACTCCTGTTTGATTTTTAGAACCGTCTGTATAAATTACTGTGTAATCCACAAAGTCGCTCAGTATAGATTTTACTAAAATATTATTTAAATGATTTGATTCTGTATATTTAGGAATTATGATTCTGGGTTTACAATTTAAACAATTATACAATTATTATACAATTTAAACTTACGGCGGAAAAATGTAGTTTTTTATGCATTTTGTTGGCTTCAAAATAGCGTGTTTCCCCCACGGGCCTTTACATCTTCAGTCCTTCGTCTTCTCATACTTCTGATAAGGTTATCGATCAGTTATTGAGGTAGTCTCTCCCATTCCTCAATCAAAGCGATTCTTACTACCTCTCTGTTTTGAATAGCAGGAACCCGTGCCCTTAAGTTTTCTGCTTAGCATGTCCCAAACTTGCTTATTGGGTTTAGGTCTGGGGAACCCGCTGGCCAATTCATCGTTGTTATACCCACTTGCAATAAGAAGTCTTACACAGTGTGTGACGTGTGGGCGCGCATTATCCTGCATTAAAATAAAATTTTCTCCAACGTATGGTGCAAAAGGTACCACATGGTGTTGGAGAATATCTCCGATATACCTATCTGCTGTTAATGCTCCACAATCAATCACCAATAATTCTGTTCGCGGTCCCAAACATATATCGCCCCACACCATGATTGAACCTCCACCAAAAGTTACATCGTAGTAAGATTGAAGGGTGCATTTTGTTCTTCTTCATGGCGTCACAAGCGTTTTGTCCCGGAAAATGAGAGTCCGCGAACTTTGTCCGCGAGAATGATTTCTCGCGCAACTCACGCAACACAGAAACTTCGTGGAAAGTAATACGGAGACAGAAATGTCGTGGTTGTGTTTATAAAGACTATAACCCAACTAAGAAAGCATTTATGGATTATATAATAAATAGTTTTAAATATTAAACGAGGGTAGGGGTATGAGAGAATATTGAATTTTGTAAGTTTATACAGGGTGTGCCAAAAGTAGCGGAACGATCTGAAAAGCGCGTGTTCAATATTTTTTAAAAATCTATCAAATGATACCAAACACGACCCCCCACCTCCTGGGGCTCCACCACCATTAATGCAGATTTGTATTCCTTTTGAAAAAGTAAATAAGTTTTATTGGAGGCATTTTTTCGAATTGTTGATATGGATGCCGCTATAATCTAAGAAGTAGGATTTATTCTGATACCCTAGGAAAATTTTGAAAACGGTCTAATATCTCGAGAAATACAGTTCCAAAGAAAAACAACTTAAAAACACGTGTTTAATATTTTTCAAAAACCTATCGACTGGCACTAAACACGATCAATACCACCACCACCTTGGGGGGGAGCAACTTTGATATCTTCAACGGGAGCCACCATTTTTTTAATGCAGATTTACATTCCTCGTGAACAAATAAGTAACAATTGTTCGAGACATGCTTTAGAATTGTTGATAGATGGCGATGAAATCAAAAAAACGATTTATCGTGATACTCTAGAAAAATTATGGAAATGGTCTAATATCTCGAAAAATACACTTCCACTCTCCAATCCCTGCGGTTGGGACGGGCAGCTTTAAAATCTTAAATATAAAATTTCATTTTTTTATTACAAATTCGGATTCTATATGGAAAGTAAACTAGTTTTATCTGAATTTTTTCCGATTCGCGATAGATGGCACTGTAATCACAGAAAAATCTACCAAATGGATGAAGACAAAAAATAACAACAGAAATAGTTCACTGTTTGTTTAAGCACTTATTATAAATAAAATAATTTGTCTACAAGCGGAAAAAATAAGAAGTAATTTAAAGGATTTTATTAATAGATACTTTAATAAAACGACGATACATTTTGAAAAATAAAAATTATTGTTAGATTTTTATTCCACAAATCTAATTTTTCGTGATAAAAAAGCCGTCCATCAAGAATTAAACAATATTACAATATTCCATTAAAATATTGATTATTTTAATTGTTTTTAATTTTCTATAAAAAAAATTGATTTCTTCTTAATTATACTAGGAGCTAGGATGGGGCTAGGAGCAAGGATGGGGCACCCTCTATATATAGAATATAGAAATGGTCCATATCAAAAAAAAGTTCTATACAAATAATGAAAAACTCCAATTAGCCCAGTAAATGAACGGGAAATTCGGCGATACCGCATGAAAATTTGGAGTTAGGTTCTACTTACCCTCCACTTCAAAGTTGAAATTGTGCCGTTGGTTGCTTTTACTTGGGGGGCGACAGTCACCCCTTCTCGGGGGTGAAAAAACATACGTTCAAGATAAGACCGGAAATGGATAAATTGACTGATTTTAAGCAACTTTTGTTCTATAGAGTTTTTTACGTAAGTCAATATCTTTCGAGTTATTTGCCATTGAAAATGTTGATTTTTCGACAAAAAAAACTGCGTCTTCAGACGGTTTTTCGTAAATAACTCAAAAAGTAAATATTTTATCGAAAAAAATATCCTTAGCAAAAGTGTAGCTTATAAGAAACCCAAAAAAATGGTGTATCAGTCAAGTCTATCAATCAAATAAAAACAAAGTTGTAGCTCATGAAAAATACGTTCTTATTCATCTAATTCCAAATCGAATATTTCAAAGTGAAATCACCGAAAAATTAAGCACTTTTCGGGAAAAACCCATTAAAACTTTTTTAAAGTGATTATAAAAAGCATTGTTTTAATTGTTAACAAAAGTTTTAGCATTAAAAATAAGTGAGTTACGCTCAAAATAAAGTTGGCCCTCTTTTTTTTTTGTAAAAAATCATAAAAATCTCGCCGTGTTTAGCTCCCCAAATGAAATTAATCGCTACCGCTTTAAAAACAATTTACTTACCTATCTATTTTTTATATGATCTGTCAGTCTCACCGGTTTAAAGTGTTTATTTTTGAAAGGGTTTTAATTGAGAAAGCTTGAATGGGTCACTAATCACGAGTGTATGCAAATTTTGAACAGCCATATCTTAACCAAGTTTTGTCTTACGGAGAAACAAAATGAAAGTAGCTTATTTATAATAGCAAAACCTACATGTTTTACTCTTTAAGATTTTTCTTATCACTAAAACTTTTTAAGTTATTTTGAAAAAATGAAATTTTACAAAAATTTTTAGAAATTTTTTTTACTATTAAACCAAATGTTTTCAAAAATAAGCACTTCAAACCAATCAAACTTACAGATCATATAAACAATACACATGCAGTTAAAAGAGATTACCATCTCTTTTAACTGCATGTGTAAGCCAAACGATTAATTTCATTTAGGGTGCTAAATAGAGGGAGGTCTTCACGATTTTTTTTTACCAAAAGAAAGGGGCCAACTTTTTTTTCAGTGTAACTCGTTTTTTTTTATGCTGTAAACTTTTGTAAAAAACAAATAATAAGCTTTTTTTCGATACTTTAAAAATGTTAATAAGGTTTTCCCGAAAAACGCTTCTTTCTTCGGTGATTTCGCGTTGAATTATTCGATTTGGAGTTAGCCGAATAAGAACGTATTTTTCATGAGCTACAACTTTGCTTCTACTCAATTTGTAGACTTTACTGGTACACCATTTTTTTCGTTTTTTTATAGGCTACACTTTTGCTAAAAATATTTTTCTCAATAAAATATTTACTTTTTGAGTTATTTGGTAAAAACTGTCTGAAAACGTAGTTTTTTTGTAGAAAAATCAACATTTTCAATGGCAAATAACTCGAAAAGTATTGACTTACGTAAAAAACTCTATAGAACAAAATTTGCTTAAAATCAGTCAATTTATCCATTTGCGGTCTTATCTTGAACTTATGTTTTTTCACCCCCGAGAAGGGGTAAATGTCACCCCCCAAGTAAAAGCAACCAACGGCACAAATTCAACTTTGAAGTGGAGGGTAAATAGAACCTAAATCCAAATTTTCATGCAATTCGGAGTTGCCCCTGGCAATTACACTCCAAATCGGTCATTTATTGGGCTAAATATCCAGTAACGATTAATTTAGGTATATAAAAAGTATTTTAATACCGCCACTATAAAAAATAATGGTATTTTAAATATTTGAAGAAAAATTAGTTTATAAAAAGCTGCAGATGCATAGAACAGCTGTCATGCTTGCTGTCAGGCACTAGATAAGTTCTTCTACTAATAATAACACTAATAGTCACTATTTAATGTAATAAAATCATAAATGAATATTTATTACCAAATTTTATACTCAAATAACAAAATATCAAGTTCACATTTAGTTATATTACCTATATTAAATTTATATTATCAAACTTTTAATATCTGCTTTTAATGATCCATTACCATTTAATTGGTTTATCATGTAATTATTATAGTAAAACATATCCATAATTTTTTAATACGAATATATCAACAGATATTTAACTAATTTATTTTACTGCGTTTATCTTTTCCCAAAATATTTTTAGTAACAAATGGTATAAGTGAAATTTAATAAAAAATTTTCCTCTTGGTAAAAGGTATATTAGTTTAAAAAGCCCTAAAGGGCTACAAACATATGAACAAAACGTTTTCGCTCTGTAACAAGAGCATCATCAGTGTTACCTAAAATAAGTATAACCATATTAATTAAAGCAAAATGTTAAAGTTAAAATGATGACCAAGGTAAAAGTAAAGTTTGGTGATACTTACAAGAACATGGTGAGCCAACCAAAAAATACAAGGTCAAAGCCTTTCAAAAAACAGACAAAAGTCTAGTATAAATAAATACATCGAAAAATCCAAAGGATGGATAAAATTCCTAAGGATACGGCCCTAGGGCAACATATGACTCCCACACGTGGTAAGTGGGTCAAAAGGTAACTAGGTCATTATGTTATGAGAGGTGGCAGGCAACTAAGAGATGAGACTTCAAAAGCGAATCTGTCTGATGTCAGGACGACAATTGTCAATGATTGAAGTTCTACGAAATGTTGGTTACGCAGCTACTAAAATTAAAATTATTTATGGTACAAGCAATGATAACAGCTAACATCAGTGTGTTGGAATTGTAAAATTACAAGAACTTAGTGAAAATAAATTGTCTAAGATTTATAAAATAATGGGAGAATTTGAAATTTCATAATCATCACTGAGGTGTATGTAAATTGATGAAGTAAAGATAGGCAAACCAAAATACAGTAACCATGTTTTGTGGTTTGTGTTAAAATTAGATCATTAATATTTGTGAACCAACACAAATGATGGTTGATAAAAAAGGGCTGCATGAAGATGAGGAATGTGAATAGGAGTTGTGATATCGAATGCTGAGGAATGTTGTAGACCAAAAAAAAACTTGTTTGTAGTTAATAGGATATAGATGGATTCATCAACAACAATTTAAATGACTGAAAAGGTTGTTTTAAAGCTTAGTCCAAATTTCTTTATTCTGTCCTTTTATGTAAAATAACATCTAAGGCAAAGAAAAATTAATAAAATTGGATAACAGTATCTAAGCTAAGTCTAAAGTGAGGTCAGATGAAGTTAAGTGTTCAGAAAAATTATTGAGTAAATGGGGAAAAAATCTTTTTTAAAATTGTGTTTATTTAATAAAATTAAAAGGTAAACCAGAATAAAAGAACGGTGGATAGATAAATGAAGTTGTTGATGAAAAATTTTGAAATCACAATTATGACAATTAATGATAATAATTGTTGAGAGACTGGGAACTCAAGAGACCCAACAACCAAACAAACCTGATGATGTGAGTAGAGAAGGTGGGCTGATAGAAAAACTGGATGTGAGAAATTTGATTGAATTATTATATGTATTGTTGGATGAATGAGTTGAGAAAATGGAATAAATGATTGGACAATAAACGAAGACCAGGTTGACAAAGATGATGTAAAGAGAATGGGAGAGTATTGACTAGATATAGTTGTGCAAAAGTTGTGACAAAATAAATGTTGTAAAAATCGTTAAAATAAATTATTTGGGAGAAAAATTTTTTTGAAGAAAGAATCAGATGATTATCGAAAATTGAGTGGAATGTCTGAAAGTGTAAATATAGATAAGGAAGAAATAAATAAAGAAATGGGAACAGTATTACTGTAGATGAGAATAATTAGAGGAAGCAAAGATAATATGAGAAACAGAATTATAATGTAATTTATGAAAAGAGTTGACGATGTAAGGGTTGAAAGTCGCGATTGAAAGACAAATGGTATAAGGTCAGCTAATCCAAAATTATATAGTAGCATTTCAAATTGCTTGTTTTATCTTTAAATGTCTTAAAACAAATGTTAAGTTTCAACTTACGTTTCTGCTATTTGAAATTGTAACGTCTTTTCGGAACTTTCGAATATTCACTGAAATATTTAAATACAAAAGCCTAGCGTGGGCGTACAGACCGCGTGTACTTTACAACTACACAAAAAGGTATCAGCTTACCTCGGCGACCTTGAGATTCTGCTTATCCAGAAGAAATTCCATGGACTTGTGCGGTTTTGGGGATGGTGTTCGGGACCTTGTTCGCCGTCCTCCCTGACCAAAGTCAACCGATGAGGTTGAGCCCCCAAGTCCAACAAACATCTCGTTTTCACATTGGCACCACATCTAAATCCGTTTCAATAAGCCCCATGGGCTCCATGGAACCACACTACAGGTACATGAGCCAAAGCCTTCTTTAGAACAATCCTCCATTCGCCCATGTCTCTTGCAACTCTTCTCCATGCCCAATTCCAATAGATTTTAAATAATTTTCTAAGTTGTCTTGGTACTGAAGTCTCGGTATTCCTCTTGCTCGTTGTCCTATCGGCCCTCCTCGATCAAAAACTTTTGTGACTATGACATCTTCCTCTCGCCTGATTACATGACCTCTCCATCTAAGGCGTGCTACCTTAATGAATTTTACAACGTCAGGTTCTCCAAAACTTCTATACAACTCAAAAGTTGTAACGCCTGCGCCACAAACCTTGTTCTTTTATGCCTCCATATATTTGTCTTAGGATTTTTCGCTCAAAACGTTTGAGCAGTTCTTGGTCATTCAGTGTAAGTGACCAAGTTTTTGAACCATATTTTAGCACTGGTCTTATTAGTACGTCTGGTAGACATTACATGCAGGTACGTAGTTAGAGATTTTTTATACAACAATTTTCCCAATAATCCAATAGATACATTGGTAGAGGCAGTTCTCATGGCTGGCCTACACGATCATGTGATTTTAATCGTATCGATTATTATGTTTACGGATATTTAAAATCCAAAGTTTATAACGATGAAATACACAGTAGGGAAGAGCTTTTTAAAAGGATTAAAGACGACTTTCAAGATTTGAAAAATTATCCAGACGAAGTTAGGAAGTCAGTCAGACATATTACAAAAAGAGCAACACTTTGCCTTCAACAAGGTGGTGGTCATTTTGAACAATTACTTTCATTTTGATAATAGTTATTTTTATAATATATTTTGTTGATTAAAGTCAAGTATTTTTTGTGGGCACTTTAATATTCATTAATTAATTAAAGATCAATATTTGTTATGAATTATTTGTCGCACATAATAAAAAAACACTAAAATGTTAACATTGCACCAATTCATTCACACCTTAAAGAAAATTCACGTACCAAATTTAAAGAAAATATACTGTGTGGTTAAAAGGTTATGAACCAAATAAGTTGGAAATTAGATAAAACACCCCGTATCACTGTTATTGATGAAGTAAGACCGATTAAGTATGGGATTTTTCAGATAGACCATGCATCCCCTTTTTACAGTTAACGTTAAAGTATGTTATTTTCCCAAAGAAACACCCGCTGTATAAAGACAATATAGAATACAGAAATAATCCATATTGAGAAAAGTCCTACAATCATAAAAAACTCCAATATCCAATACAGATTAATTTATATAAAAATGCCATAGTACCCTCCACTATAAAAAATTATTATATTTTAAATATTTGAAGAAAAATTAGTTTATAAAAAGCTGCAGGTACTTAGAACAGCTGTCATTCTTGCTGTCAGACACTAGATAGGTTCTTCTACTAATAATAAAACTAATAGTCACTGATTAATGTAATAGATGAATACTTATTACGAAATTTCAAAATGAAATAACAAAATATTATATTTTTAGTTATATTATATTAAACTATATTTAATTTATTTTATAAAACTTTTAATTTCTGCTTTTAATGATTCCTTATATTTTAATTGATTTATCAAGTTATTATACTAAAATATATCCAGAATTTTTAGTACTGATATATCAATATTATTTAACTAGTTTATTTTAGTGCGTTTATCTTTTTCCAAAATATTTTTTTGTAAAAAATACATAGTTTTAACGTCAGCTAATCCAGAATTATATAATAGCATTTCAAATTGCTTGTTGCATCTTTAAATGTCTTAAAACAAATGTTAACTTTCAACTTACGTTTGTGCTATTTGAAATTGTAACGTCTTTTCGGAACTTTCGAATATTCACTGGAATATTTAAATACAAAAGCCTAGCGTGGGCGTTCAGACCGCGTGTACTTTACGACTACACAAAAAGGTATCAGCTTACCTCGGCGACTTTGAGATTCTGCTTATCCAGAAGAAATTCCATGGACTTTTGCGGTTTTGGGGATGGTGTTCGGGACCTTGTTCGCCGTCCTCCCTGACCAAAGTCAACCGATGAGGTTGAGCCCCCAAGTCCAACAAACTTCTCGTTTTCACATTGGCACCACATCTAAATCCGTTTCAATAAGCCCCATGGGCTCCATGGAGCCACACTACAGGTACATGAGCCAAAGCCTTCTTTAGAACAATCCTCCATTCGCCCCTGTCTCTGGCAACTCTTCTCCATGCCCTAATTCCAATAGATTTTAAATAATTTTCTAAGTTGTCTTGGTACTGAAGTCTCGGTATTCCTCTTGCTCGTTGTCCTATCGGCCCTCCTCGATCAAAAACTTTTGTGACTATGACGTCTTCCTCTCGCTTGATAACATGACCTCTCCATCTAAGGCGTGCTACCTTAATGAATTTTACAACGTCAGGTTCTCCAAAACTTCTATACAACTCAAAGTTGTAACGCCTGCGCCACAAACCTTGTTCTTTTATGCCTCCATATATTCGTCTTAGGATTTTTCGCTCAAAACGTTTGAGCAGTTCTTGGTCATTCAGTGTAAGTGACCAAGTTTCTGAACCATATTTTAGCACTGGTCTTATTAGTACGTTTGGTAGACATTACATGCAGGTACATAGTTAGAGATATTTATCCAACAATTTTCCCAATAGTCCAATAGATACATTGGTAGAGGCAGTTCTCATGGCTGGCCTACACGATCATGTGATTTTAATCGTATCGATTATTATGTTTACGGATATATAAAATCCAAAGTTTATAACGATGAAATACACAGTAGTGAAGAACTTTTTAAAAGGATTAAAGACGACTTTCAAGATTTGAAAAATTATTCAGACGAAGTTGGGAAGTCAGTCAAACATATTACAAAAAGAGCAACACTTTGCCTTCAACAAGGTGGTGGTCATTTTGAACAATTACTTTCGTTTTGATAATGGTTATTTTTATAATATATTTGGTTGATTAAAGTCAAGCATTTTTTTGGGGGCGCTTTAATATTCATTAATTAATTAAAGATCAATATTTGTTATGAATTATTTGTCGAACATAATAAAAAAACACTAAAATGGTAACATTGTACCAATTCATTCACATCTTAAAGAAAATTCACGTACCAAATTTAAAGAAAATATACAGTGTGGTTAAAAGGTTATGAACCACATAAGTTGGATATTAGATAAAACACCCCGTATCACTGTTATTGATGAAGTAAGACCGATTAAGTATGGGATTTTTCAGATCGACCATGCATCCCGTTTTTACAGTTAACGGTAAAGTATGTTATTTTCCCAAAGAAACACCCTCTGTATAAAGACAATATAGAATACAGAAATAATCCATATTGAGAAAAGTCCTAGACAAATCATGAAAAACTCCAATATCCAATACAGATTAATTTATATAAAAACGCCATACTACCCTCCACTATAAAAAATTATTATATTTTAAATATTTGAAGAAAAATTAGTTTATAAAAAGCTGCAGATATTTAGAACAGCTGTCATTCTTGCTGTCAGACACTAGATAGGTTCTCCTACTATTAATAAAACTAATAGTCACTGATTAATGTAATATATGAATACTTATTACGAAATTTCAAAATGAAATATCAAAATATCAAGTTATATTTTTAGTTATATTATATTAAACTATATTTAATTTATTTTATAAAACTTTTAATTTCTGCTTTTAATGATATTTATCAAGTTATTATACTAAAATATATCCAGAATTTTTAGTACTGATATATCAATATTATTTAACTAGTTTATCTAACAATAAAACACTGAAAACGTTTGTTTTCTATACCTCCACAAAATTTATTATAACTAAGTGACTACAGCTGTTTCGGCAGAGTGCCTTTCTCAAGTGATATAGTTTACAATGTGTTTGCCTTTTTAAGTCTTCAACTGAAGAGGTTGAGGAGTAGGGAGCTGTTTGTCTCGAGTTGGTCATTCAGAATTATATCTGTATTTTTCAGTTTATTAATTTCCATAGATTCTAAAAAAGATAGCTTAAGGCCTTTATTTTAAATATGCAGAATTTGAAATTCTTCATTGAAAGAATGACTATGATCTAGAAGGTGAAGTGCGTATGTAGAAGTGTCTGTTTTTCTATTGTTGAATGCCCTTTTGTGTTCTGCTATCCGTTTGTCAAAAGTTCTGCCAGTTTGACCGATGTACGTTTTCGGACAGTCACCACAAGTTAGTTTGTACACACCACTCTGTAGTTGCTTTCTCTTTCGGCTTTTATTGTTCTTAATATATTTGCTTAAGTTGTTGTTAGTTCTGAAAGCTGGTGTTATTCCTTTCTTTTTTATGTATCTGGCTATTTTTGTTGTTATCTTGCCAGTATATGTGAGAGAGCAGAAGGTACTGGGTTCTTTCTGTGGTGGTGGATACACTAATTTCAGGGCTTTTCAGAAAGCCAGATACATAAAAAAGAAAGGAATAACACCAGCTTTCAGAACTAACAACAACTTAAGCAAATATATTAAGAACAATAAAAGCCGAAAGAGAAAGCAACTACAGAGTGTTGTGTACAAACTAACTTGTGGTGACTGTCCGAAAACGTACATCGGTCAAACTGGCAGAACTTTTGACAAACGGATAGCAGAACACAAAAGGGCATTCAACAATAGAAAAACAGACACTTCTACATACGCACTTCACCTTCTAGATCATAATCATTCTTTCAATGAAGAGTTTCAAATTCTGCATATTCAAAATAAAGGCCTTAAGCTATCTTTTTTAGAATCTATGGAAATTAATAAACTGAAAAATACAGATATAATTCTGAATGACCAACTCGAGACAAACAACTCCCCACTCCTCAACCTCTTCAGTTGAAGACTTAAAAAGGCAAACACATTGTAAACTATATCACTTGAGAAAGGCACTCTGCCGAAACAGCTGTAGTCACTTAGTTATAATAAATTTTGTGGAGGTATAGAAAACAAACGTTTTCAGTGTTTTATTGTTGGATAAAATGAACTTACATCAAGTAACAGTCGAATCCATCAATTATTAACTAGTTTATTTTAGTGCGTTTATCTTTTTCCAAAATATTTTTTTGTAAAAAATACATAGTTTTAACGTCAGCTAATCCAGAATTATATAATAGCATTTCAAATTGCTTGTTTCATATTTAGATGTCTTAAAACAAATGTTAACTTCCAACTTACGTTTGTGCTATTTGAAATTGTAACGTCTTTTCGGAACTTTCGAATATTCACTAGTAATACCACTAGAGGTCAAATTATTTCCGGAAATTTTTTTGAGATCATGAATATTTTGAAAATTTCCCGAGTCGCAGACGAGGGAAATTTTCTAAAAATATTCATGATCAAAAAAAAATTTCCGGATATTAATTTGACTTCCCGTGGTATTCGGTAAGAAAATTCCACACCAAATTTGCATTTGAAAATCCAAAGCTGCATGAACAGATTAATAGCGCGCCATAGCTTTGTCAGCAATTATTTAGGCTTTCAAATTCGTAATTTCTACTCATTGTAGTTGCATGGGAATACCATTTCAAGATAGAAAATAGTATATTCTTCAATTTTACATAAGTTTTGAGTAACTACAAGTGATAGAAAATGAATCAAAACTAAATTATGTAAACAAATAAAAACCAGTCTGTCAAAAATGTTCTGTTATTGTAAACGTCAAAAAATTTCCACTATAATTCGCTGTTGGGTACCCCACGAGCAAAAAATTTCCGATAAAATACTTCCGTTGCCATGGTGATCTGTCAAAATAACGTATTTTGATTGGTTCAAAATTACAGGTGTGGAATTTTCACTGAAATATTTAAATACAAAAGCCTAGCGTGGGCGTTCAGACCGCGTGTACTTTACAACTACACAAAAAGGTATCAGCTTACCTCGACGACCTTGAGATTCTGTTTATCCAGAAGAAACTCCATGGACTTGTGCGGTCTGTTTTGGGGATGGTGTTCAGGACCTTGTTCGCCGTCCCCCCTGGCTAAAGTCAAACGATGGGGTTGAGCCCCCAAATTCAACAAACTTCTCGTTTTCACATTGGCACCACATCTAAATCCGTTTCAATAAACCCCATGGGCTCCATGGAACCACACTACAGGTACATGAGCCAAAGCCTTCTTCAGAACAATCCTCCATTCGCCCTTGTCTCTGGCAACTCTTCTCCATGCCCTAATTCCAATAGATTTTAAATAATTTTATAAGTTGTCTTGGTACTGAAGTCTCGGTATTCCTCTTGCTCGTTGTCCTATCGGCCCTCCTCGATCAAAAACTTTTGTGACTATGACATCTTCCTCTCGCTTGATAACATGACCTCTCCATCTAAGGCGTGCTACCTTAATGAATTTTACAACGTCAGGTTCTCCAAAACTTCTATACAACTCAAAAGTTGTAACGCCTGCGCCACAAACCTTGTTCTTTTATGCCTCCATATATTCGTCTTAGGATTTTTCGCTCAAAACGTTTGAGCAGTTCTTGGTCATTCAGTGTAAGTGACCAAGTTTCTGAACCATATTTTAGCACTGGTCTTATTAGTACGTTTGGTAGACATTACATGCAGGTACATAGTTAGAGATATTTATCCAACAATTTTCCCAATAGTCCAATAGATACATTGGTAGAGGCAGTTCTCATGGCTAGCCTACACGATCATGTGATTTTAATCGTATCGATTATTATGTTTACGGATATGTAAAATCCAAAGTTTATAACGATGAAATACACAGTAGGGAAGAATTTTTTAAAACGATTAACGACGACTTTCAAGATTTGAAAAATTATCCAGACGAAGTTAGGAAGTCAGTCAGACATATTACAAAAAGAGCAACACTTTGCCTTCAACAAGGTGGTGGTCATTTTGAACAATTACTTTCGTTTTGTTAATAGTTATTTTTATACTATATTTTGTTGATTAAAGTCAAGTATTTTTTGTGGGCGCTTTAATATTCATTAATTAATTAAAGATCAATATTTGTTATGAATTATTTGTCGCACGTAATAAAAAAACACTAAAATGTTAACATTGCACCAATTCATTCACATCTTAAAGAAAATTCACGTACGAAATTTAAAGAAAATATACAGTGTGGTTAAAAGGTTATGAACCACATAAGTTGGAAATTAGATAAAACACTCGGTATCACTGTTATTGATGAAGTAAGACCGATTAAGTTTGGGATTTTTGAGATCGACGATGCATCCCGTTTTTACAGTTAACGTTAAAGTATGTTATTTTCCCAAAGAAACACCCTCTGTATAAAGACAATATAAAATACAGAAATAATCCATATTGAGAAAAGTCCTACACAAATCATGAAAAACTCCAATATCCAATACAGATTAATTTATATAAAAACGCCATACTACCCTCCTCTATAAAAAATTATTATATTTTAAATATTTGAAGAAAAATTAGTTTATAAAAACCTGCAGATATTTAGAACAGCTGTCATTCTTGCTGTCAAACACTAGATAGGTTCTTCTACTAATAATAAAACTAATAGTCACTGATTAATGTAATAGATGAATACTTATTACGAAATTTCAAAAGGAAATAACAAAATATCAAGTTATATTTTTAGTTAATATTATATTAAAGTATATTTAATTTATTTTATAAAACTTTTAATTTCTGGCTTTTAATTAATTGATTTATCAAGTTGTTATACTAAAATATATCCAGAATTTTTAGTACTGATATATCAATATTATTTAACTAGTTAGTGAGTTTATCTTTTTCCAAAATATTTTTTTGTAAAAAATACATAGTTTTAACGTCAGCTAATCCAGAATTATATAATAGCATTTCAAATTGCTTTAAATGTCTTAAAACAAATGTTAACTTCCAACTTACGTTTGTGCTATTTGAAATTGTAACGTCTTTTCGGAACTTTCGAATATTCACTGGAATATTTAAATACAAAAGCCTAGCGTGGGCGTTCAGACCGCGTGTACTTTACAACTACACAAAAAGGTATCAGCTTACCTCGACGACCTTGAGATTCTGTTTATCCAGAAGAAACTCCATGGACTTGTGCGGTCTGTTTTGGGGATGGTGTTCGGGACCTTGTTCGCCGTCCCCCCTGGCCAAAGTCAACCGATGGGGTTGAGCCCCCAAATCCAACAAACTTCTAGTTTTCACATTGGCACCACTCGTAATAACGGTAATTTCCGTATCTAAATCGGTTTCAATAAGCCCCATGGGCTCCATTGGCAGTGGGCAACCACCAGACGTGGAATCGATAGTCCGCCTGCGCTGTTGTCGCGTGTCTGGGCGATGTTGCCTGTCCGCCGCGCTGGAGGCGGCAGCCGACGGTTTGACACTTGCGTGGACGACGCGAGGCGGCTGTTTGGGCAGCGGCGGTTTCGACGTGACAGAGTTGGATTTAGGGGAGGCGTCGTTGTTGTTGAACGGAGCGCTACCAGAGAGCGTTTGATTGTTTGGAGACGTGGGACCTTTCAGGGGGATGTAGATGTAATCTGATTTGGTGGCAACGCGTTGCTGGGGAGTCATTATCGTGCCTGAAACAATAAACATACGTTAGAATTCACTATGCCTAATATTTTTAATACAAAAAAAAAACGGTAAACTTAGTAAAACGAAAATTTGGAAGGACAAATAAATAGATGATAAGGAAATGATAAATAAATAAAGAAAAAATAAATATTTTGGTTCACACAGAAAAACTTCATAGAGGTAAGCTCCCATTCAAGAACAGTTTTAATAGCAAAAACAATGACGCATTTAACTTTGCATCAATACTATACCCTGTTTTTAAACTAGGAGGAGTAATTCAGATTTACCGCACCATAATGCTTGTTTGTCATTGGTTCAACCTCAGGCAAGTTTACTCCACTGTTATGAAATTTTGACACTATTGACATTTATGAAATTTTGACACTATGGGCATTTCATAGGTTAATTAAGTTTTATGTTTTCTGCATTATACTTTTAATTTTTAGATTTTTGATCTCCTTCTATATAAAAACCAGTTGTTTTTAGAACTCTTTAGCGACTTATTATAGTCTAAGAGCTAGAGCCGAAAAATCATCGTCAAAAGTAATATGGAGTTTGGCATGTGAAATGTGTCTATTGTATATTGATAATTATGACCCTTTTCAGGCTGACACCTCAGTGGATACAGGAAGTAGCAATAAGGGATGAAAGGGGAAAGTTAGTGTAGTCTTTAAAGGTTTTCACCTCCTATTTTGTTAAACCTCCATCGATTTGCATGAAAATTGGTGACTAGTTAGAGCATACCCCAAGAAATAAAAATGATTTGGTACCAACTTGCACTTTTACCCTGGGAGTGGATACCACCCCTTCTCAACGGTGAAAACTATTTTATTAAAAATAACCCCACAAATCGATAGTGGGACAAATTATAAGTAAAATTTGTTATATCATGTTATTAAAATAAATCAATACTTTTTGAGTTATTAAAGATCAAAGATTTGTCTGTTTAAGAGCACATGCGTGAAGTTACGAATGATAAAAAACATACTAATTAATTGTATGTTACTAAAATATTATTTTTATAATACATTTTTCGATATTATAAATTTAGCAAAAGTGTATTCGAATATGTAAAATGTACCCATTATTGGACACACCCAGTTTCTGGACATATTCAGTTTATATTGATAGAAACAATTTAATTAAATATCGAAATAATACCGGGTGTCCACTTATATTTTCCCCCATTTTAACTGCCTATAACTTCTAAACGGCTTAACATAGAAATATGAGGTTTTCGATCAAATGTTTTATTTTAGTAAAAGTTTTGTCTGAATGTATTGAATTTTTTATATCGCTTTCAAATACGAAAAGAAAAATGGCGGATTTTTGAAAAAAAACGTTGTTGACTTTTTTTTAATGGAACACCCAGTATATTTTTTTTGTAAATTGAAAGAAAGGACATTCACCTATCCAGCGATATAAAGATTTTCAAAATCGGTTGTCAAATCACTGAGTAATTCATTTTTCAAATGAGCGGTGCAACGTGGATATCACATACCTAAATATAACTAAGCAAAATGATATTATGTTATGTGATTTCCACATTGCATCTTTCATTTTAAAAATTATTAGCTAAGTCATTTGACAACCGATTTTAAAAAATTTAATATCGCTGGATAGGTAAATGACCGTTTTTTCAAGCTACAAAAAAATATACTGGGTGTTTCAATAAAAAAAGGCAACAACGTTTCTTTTCCAAAGCCATTTTTTATTTAAAAGCGACATAAAAAATGGTCATTTACCTAAAAACTTGAAAAATCGGTCATTTCCCTATCCAACGATATAATTTTTTTTAAAATCGGTGGTCAAATGACTGAGCAATTAATTTTTAAAATGAGAGATGCAATGTGGAAATCAAGCAAGCAAGCAAGCATAGTGATTTAACCCAGCCTGAGAGACTTGCTCACCCCTAGAGAATGACATTCGGGTGATACAATTCATTGGGGCGAGGAGGATTAACTCCCGTAAGCAGGAATCACTCCACCCCGCTTCAATGCTCCAGACCATCCACTTACCCCCCGATAGCACTCTGATGCGCTATAGGGGCTCTCAATCAGCAAAGTGCTTATCATATGGGAGTCTTGGGTACACGGACTCCCATATGAAATCCTACCCCGATCAATGCAGGCCAGCGTGAGGCGCTCTATTCCCGCTATCTCTAGTGACTTATCTTCGATCTGTTTTGCTTGCTCGGGCGCCGAGTCCCCGCTCTGGGCTATGTCCAGTTCGGCGACTCGGCGCTCGAGGATGTGGGCCCCTCGTGCCCTTTTTTGGGTTTTGTTACTAATATTTTTTTTTGTGGCTTTCGCCTATTGTTAATATTTTATTGATTTGTTTATTGGCTGAAGCCGTTTTGAAGTTTTTTGTATATTTTTTTTGAGGGATGTCTGAAAATTATAAAAATCAACATTAATAAATATAATGAGATGCCAAAGGTGAGCAAGTTGTCTTCTTTTGATAGAGCTACGATTATCTAGCCTTTATTATATATTTACTAATATTTGTTGTTTGGGTCTCCTATGTTTCCATCTATGGTACACATCATACCTTAATATCTCTTGCAAGATCCGGTTTGGGTGGTCTTCTAGCTCAGCAAATTTTGTTCTGGCTTTTTCCTCCATAATATCCAGTACTCTTATTTGTTTTAGGTCTCTAAATAAGAACCGTTCGGCGACGTATCTGGGCACGTTTGCAGCTTCTCTGAGGCAGTTGTTGTGTGCCGCTTGTATCTTCTTTTTGTTACTTTGACTTATGTGACCCCATGCAAGAGATGCGTATGTAATTATTGGCAGTATAATGCTATTTATCAGTCTTAATTTTGTTTTCATAGCTAATTTGCTTCTTCTTCCTGTGAGTCCTCTTATTGCCGATCTGGCCGCTGCTGTTTTCTGGACTGTTGCGTTGACATGTGATGTGAATGTAAGACCTTGGTCCATTGTGACTCCTAAATATTTAACTTCGTTTTGCCATTCGATGGGTCTGTCTTGCAATGTTAGCTGTTCTTCTGGGTTATCTCTTCTCTTTTTGAAGATAACCGCTTGGGTCTTATCTGGATTTATTGCTATTTTCCATTGGATACTCCATTCTTCCATTGTATCCAATGCCGTCTGTAGATTTCTTACAGCTATATCTAGGTTCATGTGTTTTGCAGCAATTGCAGTGTCGTCTGCATAAAGGCTGATCAATGTTCCGGGTGTTCTTGGAACATCTGCTGTATATATGGTATACAGAAGGGGTGATAAAACTGCCCCCTGTGGTACTCCAGCTTCCGGCATTCCGTGTTCTGATAGAACTGGTCCTATCCGGACCATGAACTTCCGGTCGCTTAGGTACGAGGAGATGAGTTTCGTCATGGCCCCGCTGTATCCATAATCTCTCATTTTGTATGTCAGTCCTTCATGCCACACTCTATCAAAGGCTTTGCTTACATCCAGAAAGGCTGCTCCCGTATATTGTTGGTCATTGAATCCAGCTACTATATATTCGGTAAGTCTTAATATTTGAAGTTCGCTGGAATGTTGAGCTCTGAATCCAAACTGTGATTCTGGGATTATGCCTAGCCTGTCTGTCTCTGATTGGAGCCTGGTTTGGATGACCCGCTCCACTATCTTACTGACTGCTGGAAGTAAGCTAATCGGCCTGTAATTTTGAGGAAATATGTGGTTCTTTCCTGGCTTGGGTATCATAATTACATGGGCTTCCTTCCATCGATTTGGGAAGAGCCTGTATCTTAGTATTGCGTTTGTTATATTTGTCAAATACACAACTGCTTTCGAGGGAAGATACTTCAGAGCTCTGTTAGTGATTTCGTCTGGACCAGGTGCTTTCTTTGGTGAACTTTTTCGAATCAGTTCACTTATTTCTCTTGGTGATGTGGGATTTATTGTTTCTTCTTGTTCTTCGGGCGTTTCTAGTTCTGTTTCTTCGACTTCTTCGATAAAGTCTATATCTTCGTCTTGGTGATAATTCAGTGTACACTCTCTTTCAAGTGTCCTTCTCATCACCTCGGCTTTATCTTCTTCTGTGTAGACGATCCCATTTTCTCCATGTAGTGGGGGAATGGGTTTTCTATCGTTTCTTAAAGTTCTTTGGAGCCTCCATATTTCTTGCATATTTTGGCTCCTTTCCTCCATTTCTTTTATGTAGTTTTCCCACTTTTGGCTTCTATGGTCTATTAGTGCCTGTTTGACTTGTCGATTCAGTCGATTTGCCCTATTTTTATCTTCCTGGTTTCTTGTTCTTCTGGCTCTCTTTTTGGCTCTGTTCTTTTCCCTTATCATTTCTTTTATTTCTTGATTTATGTCTCTAAATCTTCCCATATGAATTTCATATTCTTCTTCAGTAGTGCTATTTCTTAGTGCTTCTTTTATGATGTTTTCGAGCTCTAGGACTTTTTCCTCTATTTCTTGTGGATTGTCAATTGTAGGAATGTTTCCAATTCCTATGCTCACTAGGCGTTTGAAGTTAGACCACTTGGTTTTCTTTCTTTTCTTTGTTGTTCTGTTATCTTCTTCCCATGTACCTATTTCTATGAGTATGGGGTTGTGGTCTGCTGATCCTTCGTTTAAGGTTCGGATGTCTGTTTGTAGTCCTAGGCTTTTGGCCACTACTATATCTAAATGGGTTGGTAGAGCATTTCCAGGAAAGTAGGTTGGTTCGATAGGCCCAATCACCATGGTGTCTTCGTTGTTCACTAGATAATTATTCAGTATTCTACCGTTTCTGTTTGTAGCTCTATCGTTCCAGTTAGGGGATCGGGCGTTTAGGTCTCCTATTATTATGGACGGTTCTTCGGCGTTCAGGAACGTATTCAGGTCGTCGTCGTTTAAAGGATCTGTTGGCCTTACATATGCTGAAGTGATCCTTATTTCACCTTGTCTCATCTGGACTTTTATTGTTGTTGCTTCCATAGTGTTTAGTGGTGGCGTATGTTGTAATGTATGATTTATTCCTTTTCTCACTAGGATAGCAGTTCCTCCTGAATTTGCTCTGTGGTCGTTCCTGTAGATGTCGTATCCTGGAAACTTGATATTGATGGTATGAGTTAGTTTAGTTTCTTGCAATGCTACGACATCCATTTCATATCTATTTATTAATTCGTCCAGCACGTTTGTATTAGTTCTTATGCCGCCTGAATTCCAGGAGCCTATCTTCAGGTATCCCCTAGTTTCGTGCCTTAGTTCAGTGCTATTTTTACATTTTTAATCGCTTCACTTACCGTTTTTATGACTAGCTCTTCTATCATCGTGGCCAGTCCTTTTTGTTGTTCTTTTGAAATTAATATGGTCGAATCTGTTGTTGGGTTTTGGGTTGGTTTGGTGATTTGGGCGTACGATTGCCCATTGTTTCTTTTAGGTTGTTGTGTTCTGTTTTCTATTGTTATTTGTCTGGGTCTTCCCCAGGCAGGTATCTTTGGGCATCCTCTATAACTTGCCGGGTGTTGCCCTTGGCAATTAGCACATTTTGCTTTTTGTTCTGCTGGAATTTGGCAGAATTTACTCTTGTGATTTTCTCCGCACTTTACGCACCTAGCGTCTTTGAAGCATGCATTTTGGGCGTGGTGGAAGCCCTGGCAATTAAAACATTGAGTTGGTCCGTTGCTCTTTCTTAGATCTTCTATTACTACTCTCATGTACATAAGGTTGGTAATTTTCTTGGCTTTGGGTACGTCTTCTTTTTCCACTGTAATTATAAACATTGGCAGAGATTTTTTGTCTGCCTTCCTAGACTTCATGTTTGTTACGTTAATTGTATTTATTTCATGTTTATTTAATAGTTCCGTTTGTATATCTATAGGTTTTGTATTTGAGGGAAGTCCTCTAATAACCATTTTGGGCTTGATATCTTCGTGTAATGGGAAGGCGATCCACTGAATTTTGATTTCTTTGTTATAATCTTCCAAGATATGGGTAAATTTTCTATAATCTTCAGGGCATTTTGTTTGAATGAGTGTTTCTCTTCCGTTTTTGGAGATTTTATTGTCTGTGTATATCTTTTGAGTTTCAGCAATTTTCAATATTGTTCCTGTTTCGTTTACTGTTTGTAGTTTTATGACGGGTGGTTTTGGTTTGGACCTGTTTATAGTGCTTTCTTGATTGTTTTGTTCGGTGATAAGGATATTATCAATTTCGCTTGTTTCCATTGTCTCTTCCCTGCCCTTATTCGGTAGGGAAGGAAATAGTTCTTGTATCTTAGATGTTGATGGCACGCTGTTGTCTTTTCCGACCTTTTTTGGCAGGGAAGGGAAATCTTCATTTGTTTTTGTTGTGGGTGTTATGGGTAAATTTTTTGTATTTGCGATGTTATTATTAGTATCTTCAATTTTTTTCTTTGGGATTGCTGTCATCGATTTTTTTTCATTTATTTGTATATCGGTTGTCTGGTTTTCGTTTTTAAGTTCGTCGAATCTTTTATCTATAGTTTCGATTACTTTTTCTTGAGAGTTTATTATTGTATTTTGTAGTCCATTGATTTTTTCATTCAATTGATGGATTTGGTTTCTGAGTTTTTTAATTTCTTCGTCCTTTTCTTTTAGTTGCTTTTTCATTTCAGCCACTGAATCTTCATCTTCCTGGCACTCATTCGGCCTTTGACGTTTTGCTGCCTTCTTATTTTTGTTTTTAGTTTTATTTTTCTCTACTATTTCTGATTCTTGTTCTGGTTCCATGTTGTTCTGTTTTTTCTTTTCCGCTATGGCCTTAGGTGTTTTAGAAACGCCGTTTAAGGCATTGCACGTTAAATTTTCATTATTTTGATCAATATCAATATCAGAATTATCAAACAGCGGAAGATTTGAGTAAATATTTGGACTTACCTCCATCGGTCCTCTTTATAATTGTTTTTTTTAACTTACTTTTCTGCCCCACGAAATGTATACCTATTTTTAAGATATTCGATGTTGTACAAACTCGTCGGCAGCCTGTCTGATCCTTCAAAAAGGTTTAGAACTTCGAAATATTTAAAGTTTTGGAAAGAACTTTTTAAATACGTCTTTATACTTTGACAGTACTTTGACAATATTGTGGAAATCACATATCATAATATCAATTTGTTTAGTTATGTTATTTAAGTATGTGATATCACGTTGCACCTCTCATTTTAAAAATTAATTAGTGATTAGACAACCGATTTTGAAAAACTTTATATCGCTGGATAGGGGAATGACCTTTCTTTCAACTTACAAACAAATATACTGGGTGTTCCGTTAAAAAAAGTCAACGTTTTTTTTCAAAAATCCGCCATTTTTCTTTTCGTATTTGAAAGCGATATAAAAAATTCAGTCCATTCAGACAAAACTTTTACTAAAATAAAACATTTCAGCGAAAACCGCATATTTCTATCTTGAGCCGTTTAGAAGTTATATGCAGTTAAAATGGGGGAAAATATAAGTGGACACCCGGTATTAAAATAATATTTTACTAACATACAATAATTTATTAATATGTTCTTTTTATCATCCGTAACTTCACGCATATGCTCTTAAATAGACAAATCTTTGATCTTTAATAACTCAAAAAGTGTTGATTTATTTTAATAACATAATTTAACAAATTTTATTTAAAATTTGTCCTCTATCGATTTGTGGGATTATTTTTTATAAAATTGTTTTCACCCGCGGGAAGGGGTGGTATTCACCACCAGGGTAAAAGTGCAAGTTGGCACCAAATCAGTTTTATTTCTTGAGGTATGCTCTAACCCTAACCAGTCACCAATTTTCATGCAAATCGATGGAGGTTTAACAAAATAGGAGGTGAAAACCTTTAATAACTGCACTAACTTTCCCCTTTCATCTCTTATTGCTACTTCCTGTATCCACTGAGGTGTCAGCCTGAAAGGGGTCATAATTGTCAATATACAAAGAACACATTTCACAGGAAAAACTCCATATTACTTATGACGATTATTTTTCGGCTCTAGCTCTCTGTCTATTAGTATAACATAATATTTATGGATTACCATCGAAGTCCAGTTAGTTACAAATATACAGGATCCTCCATAACACAGCACTAAATCAAAGATATGTTTTTTATTAATGAAACACCCTGTATTACCTTTTAAATTTAAAATCCACTTCACTTCCTCGTTACAAGAAGTTATTTTGTATCACACCGTATAGAAGCTATATTTCAGGAAGCGATAGCGGAACTAAGTGATGGAATCTCTATAAACGGAAGAATAGTAAATAACATAAGATTCGCCGATGACACCGTTATAATGGCAGACACCCTGGAATCGCTACAAGCATTGTTAAATAGAATTAACGATTATTGCATTCGATATGGACTCAAAATAAACAAGAAAAAAACTAAATTTATGATTGTCTCAAAAACACAACATGGAAATGAAAGGTTAATACTAGAGCAAACCCAAATAGAAAAAGTAAAGACATACAAATATCTAGGAACCTGGGTAGATGACAAAAATGACCAAAAGAAATTAAAGTCCGAATTGAAACTGCAAGGCCAGCATTTATAAAAATGACACTGCTTACAAACAAAGACCTTCAGTTGCCTCTCAGATTGAGGGCTCTAAGATGCTACATATTTTCGATATTACTATACGGAATGGAAGCTTGGACATTGAAGAGACAACACATAAGAAAAACAGAAGCGTTCGAAATGTGGTGTTACAGAAGAATATTGAAAATTCAGTGAGTTCAAAGGATTACCAATGTTGAAGTGCTACGACGTTTAAATAAGGAGTTAGAAATTATGAACAGTATAAAAACAAGAAAACTGGAATATTTGGGTCACATAACCAGAGGAGAAAAATATGAGTTGCTGAGAGTTATTATGCAAGGAAGTATCCAAGGAAGAAGACGCATCTCCTGGCTGAGGAACCTTAGAGAATGGTTTAATTGTAGTTCATTACAACTGTTCAGAGCAGCAGCCAACAAAGTGACCATAGCCATTATGATATCCAACCTCCGATAGGAGATGGAACTTTAAGAAGAAAGTATAGAAAAAAATGTTACTGAACTGTTATCAGGGACAGTGGCATCTACATTGCATCTATGCTTATTTTTGCCAGAAAAATAACTAGTTTACATAAAAGAGAGTTTAAAATATAGAGCATGGATCACCTCCGGGACTACGTGTTAAAACAAGTAGATAGATGCCGATGGATTTTATCATTGGTTAGGACAATTTTTTAATTATGTCAAACCATCTAAAATGAGAAAGGTATTAATTGAATTAGATAGACAAAGTAGTGATACTCAAAGCATGAAAGCTTTAGAATCAGCTCGTGAGCACGTGTTATTATGATTTCATTCCCTTCACACTGCACGCAAAGATTTAGATGTCAGAATCTTCAAACCACTAAATACCTACTGGCACGTGACACTGACAAAGAAACGTGTTACCTTTTTGTGTAAAAAACTACGATAAAAGATAAAAGCAGAGTAAATACAAAAGGCACCCCCCGTTAAGAAAGGCAAAATGCCTTCACTCCCAAAATTTTTTAGGGATTTTTCCCATTTTATAGATTTCAAAATAGATCACATCAATGTTTTTTATAAGTTATATATAATTTGAAGTAATGAGTCCTTTTTAGGACATTCAAAAATTGGGCAAAACACGTTCAAACACCCAAATTAGTCCCCCCAAAAACACTTCAAAACGTTTTTGAAGGGTTTGTATTGTACGTGTTTTCCCCATTTTTGAATGTCTTCAAGAACTCACTTAACTTCTGAGGTTATGTATGCCTTCTGTGGTTATGTATTACACTCAACCTACGGGTTTATAAAAATATATCTACATATTCTGTAAAAGCCTCGACTATAATATGTGTGTTTTTTAAAAAAATTTTAATTTATTGTATCTACCTAAAAAAAATAAAAACGAAAAAATGATGTTGTTGGTGATGGGGAGGGGGAAGGATAAGTGGAGGATTAAAATTGCGCGCCGAGTCTTATTTGTTAATCACATAAAACATAAAAAATAAAAAAAAATTAAATTCTGGGAGTGAGAGCATTTTGCCGATCTTAACAGGGGTACGGGTACGGGTACATCCTTTACCCCTTTATTACAATAACAAAGTTCTTTTGGTCTATGTTGAAACTCAGGATACTAATTACACTAATTAGTAACTAATTAATTATACTAATAACACTACCACTATAGACTTACTCATATTCTTTTTATCAAATGCACTGCACAGACAGCACACCAGCAAAAAAACAACTTTTGGCGGAACAAACCCAAGTAAACTAAAAACTCTTTCCAATTGTTTTCCTAGGCTATCTAATTATACTACTTTTATGGGTGACTTGTAATCACTGTTTTATTGTGATCGCTTGCAACTGCTCAACTGGAATTTTGTCGCTACGCTCACTAGATATTCATACAAATATTTTTTTTGTTTTTCATCTTTTATGATTGCGCAATGCTCTTTGTGTCCAGTTTTCTCACGATTAACTGTGTTAATAGCATGATGAACATGAAACTACTACGTATATTTTTCCACGTGATATTTAAATGTTGTTAAAAACAGTTATACAATCAGTCTTTATAGGTGGTGATTATATTTAAGGGTCCTTTTTCATTTTTCACAAATTAATATATTCATAGTTTTCTTTTAATCTTAATCTCCTTGACCATTTGATGCACACTTTTTCGATGTGTTTTTTCTTTTTTTTTGCATTCATAGTGGAGTCACTGAAGGTTTTCACCTCCGATTTCGTTGAACCTTCATCGATTTTTATGAAAATTGGTGAGTAGTTAGAAGATACTTCAAGGAACAAAGGTGACATGATGCCAACTTGCGCTTTACCCTGGGGGGGGATGCCACCCCTTCTCGGAGGTGAAATTTTTTTATTAAAAATAATACCAGAAATCGATAGAGGGGCAACTTCTAAGCAAAATTTGTTATATAAGGTTATTAACATAAATCAATACTTTTTAAGTTATTAAATATCAAAGATTTTATTTTTTCTTAAGAAAATGCATGTTTTAAAGCTGTTTTTCACGTATTACTCAAAAACTATAACCTTTTGTAAAAAAGCTATTATTACCAAAATTAAAGATAATAAAAAATTTAATACACTTCCCACTTAAAGAAATAAACTAATGTTATTTCAAAGTGAGTTATGGGTAATTAAATGTATATTTTTTTCGACGAGTACTCAATATATTATCATATCCAAGAACACAATATCATATTCAAGCTTACATAACGGGAAAACGATGCATTTTATATAATATATGTACTTGTTAAGCACTTGTCAAAGTACTTCGGAATTCCTATCAAATGAGCTCCAGTAGACGTTAATAGCGTCAAAATTAAGCAAGTTATGATGAAAATAAGAGAACCCTTTCGATTTTTTTAGGAAAAAGTGAAAAATAAAGCATACGCCATTTCCACAAAAATTAAAATTTGTAGTATGTAATCCTCACAAGAATTTCTTTAGGTTAACATAGTTAATGATTTCAACAATTTTGACCCGCTTAGAGTGCATATTTTTGAAAAAAAAAAGATATAATTTAAAAAAATCTGAATTTTTAAAATTATCGTACTTTTCATTTTCTTTTGATAATACATAACTCCAAAAATACTCAATATACGTAAAAAATCATATATAACTAAATTTTAGTTTTTTCTGTTTCAAATACTTTATCCATTTTACTATTTCCGTAGAGTAAAAAATAACCGAGATAGAAACGTTTAATATTTCAATTTTGCTGCGAGAACCATGTAACCGGGGCCATTTAACCTTTTATTTTTAAAAAGGTAAGAGGTTTAAAAACTAATTTTGACGTTTTTTAATAGCTCTTGGAATCAACTTTCAATTAGTTTTTAGAGGAACCTTATATCTTAAAAATTAACGGAGTTATTTACAAAAAAACAATCAACATTTTTTGGAAAAATTTTTAAAAGATACATTTTGAAACATTTTTGTTGCATAAATTTTAATGCTATCAACTTGTTCGAGGACTTATTTGATAGATATTTCTATGAACTTTGACAAATGTTTAATAAGTTTATGTTATAAAATGCACCATTATCCCAGTATTTAAGCTTGAATACTTAGATTTGGGTACTCGACGAAAGAAATATAGATTCCATTACCTATAACTCACTTTTAGTTAACATTGAAATGTTTTTCTAGTAAGGATTTTATTTAATTTTTTACTAGCCTCAATTTTGATAATAATAACTTTTTTGCAAAAACTTATAGTTTTTGAGTTATTTATGAAAAATCGGTTACACCCTCAGCGCCACGGCTAGTTCACAAAAATTTCGTTCTGGGCCAAAATGTTTTTTTGAATGAATAGAGTTTTTTATGTTATTTTAGGGCGACTGAAGTAATTTTTTATTTATTTGCAGTTTATTTTTGTATTTTTCAAGTGTGTATCATTTTCGATACACTGGCCTAGCATAAAGTTTTTCGAAGACTTTCGCGTAAGGGCCATGTGTATCAAAAAAGATACACAACTTGTTTTTAATATATTTTTATTTCTTTTCAAGTTCTGACTGACCAACTTCTTTGCTTAGAACATTAACCATTCTACAAACACGAGTGTTCGCCTATAAAGATAAACAATTCGATAAAAACAATAGTGCTGGAAAGTAAAAAACAATTCTACGAACAAAATAGTGTTATTGTGTACGTGTAAAGTACTTTAGTTGTGCTTTTACTGATTTAGTAGACTTTGATTAAGATGTATTATTTCTCAAGTGACGACTCTGACAATGATGGAGACTTTGAACCGGATTTAGATTCAAGCAATGATAGCAACACCGATGACAGTGACCAATGTAATCAGCCGTCAACTTCCAGAAAGCGACACCATTCTTCTCCAAAACCTAAGGCCGATGCCACATTATGCATTTTGACCGGATGCGGTGAAAACGCATCCGTTTCCAACGCAACCGGACCGACCTGCCACACTATGCGTTTAGTCTGGTGCAGTTTGTAAGCGCGTACCGATGACTCAAAACGCATCCGTTTCCAACGCAACCGAACCGATCTGTCACACTATGCGTTTTCACCGGATGCGGTGGAAACGCATCCGGTGAAAACGCATAGTGTGACAGATCGGTCCGGTTGCGTTGGACTAGGTTGCTGGTACAGAAAACTTATGTTCGAAATTATTTGGGGGACGAGTTTGGTCAATGCTCATTTCCTGTATAACCAGAACACTATCCGTAAAAAGCTTACTATAACGGAATTTCGTGAACATGTTCTAACTTCAATGCTTGTAAAATGTTCTACACAAAACGTCACTATTGCTGGCCCATCTGGAACCATAAAACAAGATGTGCATCATCTAGTGACAAATGTCCAAGATGGCAAGAAAGTCAGAGGGCGTTGTTCGGAGTGTTACAAGAAATACGGAAGGAAAGGAGTAAAAAATGCCGAAGGAAAAATTGTGAGAGCATCTCAAGTAAACACCAAATGTTCTGTGTGTGACATCATTATTTGTAAAAAATGTTATAATGCAACGCACTAAATATCAAATCAATTTTTTCTAGTTTCATACATATTATATCTTTATTTTTATTTTAAGAATTTGTATATTTTTGTTCTTTCTTTCAGAATAAATATAATTTTTATAACACATTTGGGTATATAAATAAAAACAATAATAATATCTAAATATTAACTGATTCTTGCAAAAATGGGTTCAAATAGTTATGTACTGCAATAACATTTTTCATATGAATTTCTAGTTACATACAACCTATCTTTCATGTCTAAGGCCAAACCCAGTTATACCAGGAAATTGGCTTAGGCCATAACATTATTCTCTACATAAAAAAACTGAAGAAACTGTGTTCTTTTAGGAGACACAACAGATCGAACACAACGAACCATGTGTATCTTTTTCGGTACACAGCGTTGACGACAGTGTGTATCTAAAAGGATACCCTGGCGCTGAGGGTGTTAAAAACATACATTTTTCTCACGAAAAATTAAAATCTTTGATCTTTAATAGCTTAAAAATTTTGATTTATTTTAATAAATTTATACTACAAATTTTGCTTATAATTTGTCCCTCTATCGAATTGTGGGGTTATTTTTAATAAAATAATTTTCACCCCCGAGGAGGGGTGGCATCCACCCCCAGGGTAAAAGCGCCAGTTGGCACCACGTCGCCTTTGTTCCTTGAGATATCCTCTAACCACTCACCAATTTTCATGCAAATCGATAGAGGTTCAACGAAATCGGAGGTAATTGCTCATATCCACCTTCAGTGACTGCACTAATACATAATTTCGGTTTTCAGCGGAATTGTCCATTACTATTCTCTCTAAGGCTTTATTCTCAATACATAGGTCTTATTCCAGAGATGCAGAGACGTCAATTGCGACGTATACTCATGTCTGGTTGATTACGAGAAAGCATTTGATCGAGTACCTACAGCACGCCAAGATGATGCGAATACCTACTAAATGAAGCAGGAATTAAAAACTAAGATCTAAAAATAATTACAAACCTTTACTGGAATCAGAGCGCAAATCTTTGAAAGTAAAGAGATGAAAGTGAACACACCAAATATGTAAAAATTATGCGTGGAGTGAGGCAAGGCTGTATTTTGTTTCCTCAAATCTTCAGTCTCTACTCTGAAAGAATATCAATCGAAGCTTTGCACAAAACTGAAAAAGGTATTCTTCTAAACGTGTACCGCCTAAGCTACATCAGGCTTGCAGATGACAACGTAGTAGGTACATATTTGCGGACAATCTAGAAGACCTACAAACAAGTCTTTATGAACAAAATCACGTATTAAAGTCAACAGTATGGACTAAATATAAACCCCTGTAGAAAGAATGAAGATCTACAACTACCTCGGCCCCACAATAAATGAAAAATCCAACAACCAAGAGATAAGAGGGCACATTGGAAAAGTTAGATCCACCTTCAACCGGAAAGAAGCCTTCCAAGATCCACAATCTCTCTCTTGACACAAAAGTAAGAATGCTGCGTCTTCTCTGTCCTTTTTTATGGTGTTGAATCGTTGACCTTAAACGAAGATATGTGCAGAAAATTGGAAGAATTTGAGATGTGACTATATCGGAGAATTCTTAAAATCCCGTGGACTGACCGGGTATAAAATGAAGAGATCCTCAGAAGAATGAAAAAGAACCGAGAGGTACTAACCACCACCAAATCTCGAAAGTCACAATTGAACACATTATGCAAAATAAATCCAGATATGAACTACTAGCTATTCTTCAAGAAAAAAATATTTGGAAAGCGATATCCAGGAAGAATAAGAATTCTGGTTAAAGAACCTCAGAACCAAGTTCAACACAACATGTGCAGCTTTCCGCGCTGCTTCAGATAAAGATAAAGGTTGCCAGGATCATCGCCAACATTCGTCACGGATAGGCACATCAAGAAGAAGACAGTCTTCCAGCCAAACCATCAATTTTGAAAAAAAAAACATAACCTTGTAACATCTATGATTCTTTCTATTCCCATGTTTTGTCTAATGTCGTCGTTTCTATGTGTAGTACGTTCTTTAACGGTAAAATATTGCAAAACCTCTAAATTTTAAAGAACCGCTTGGATTGACATGAAATTTTGCATACACATAGCTAACAAGTCAACGAAAAAAAGTGATATTGTGCCGATGTGTGCTTTTGCCCTTGGGGTGGCTTTCACCCCCCCTCGGGGGTGAAAAAATATACGACCAAAGTAAGTCCGGAAATGGATAAACTGACTAATTGTAAGTAACTTTTGTTCTATAGAGTTTTTTCATTAAGTCAATATTTTTCGAGTTATTTGTCATTGAATATGTTCATTTTTTCAACAGAATAACCACGCTTTTAGACAGTTTTTCGCAAATAACTCAAAAAGTAAGTATTTTGTCGAAAAAACATTCGTAGCAAAAATATAGCCTGTAAAAAATTTTAAAAAGTGGTGTATATATCACGTCTCTATACCTAGTAGAAGCAGAGTTATAGCTAATGAAAAATAGGTTCATATTCGTTAAATTAAAAATGGAATACTTTAACGTGAAATAACCAAAAATGAAGCACATTTCGGGGAAAACTCATTACAACTTATTTAGTGTTTAAAAAAAGCTTCATTTTTGTTTTATAAAAAAATTTTTAGCATCAAAAGTAAACAAGTTACGCTCAAAATAAAGTTAGTCCTTTTTTTTTGTTAAAACAATCGGGAAAATCACCTCCTAATTAGTATCTCAAATGAACTTAATCGTTACGACTTCACAAGTTTCTTGACTCGTGTATGTATTGTTTATATGATCTGTAAGTTTCATCGGTTCAAAGTCCTTATTTTTGAAAGGGCTGTAGTTAAAAGGGATTGAACGAGTCACTGATCACGAATGTATGCAAATTTAGAAACACCAAATCTTAATCAATTTTTGTCTTACAGGAAAACAAAAGAATACAGGATATTCAGAAAAGCAATGCTGACTTTTTCTGTTTTTTGAGATATTTGGTATCTCTAACAATTTTTAAGTTATTTTGAAAAAAGCATATTTTTCAAAATTAAAATTTTTGAAAATTTTACTTTGAAACCATATTTTTTCAAAAATAAGCACTTTGAATCGATGAAACTTACAGATCATATGAACACAACATAAGTAAAATAATTTGTGGAGCGGCAACGACTAATTTCATTTAAGTTGCTAATTAGGGGTGGTCTTCCCGATTTTTTTTTTGCCAAAACAAAAGGGACCAACTTTATTTTGAGCGTAACTTGCTTAAATTTGATGCTAGAAACTTTTTATAAAAACAGAAATAAAGTTTTTTTAAACAATTTAAAAAAGTTATAATAGGTTTTCCCCAAAAAGTGCCTAATTTTTTGGATATTTCACGTCGAAATATTCTATTTGAAATTTGGCGAATATGAACCTATTTTTCATTGGCTATAACTCTGGTTCTACGAGGTCCAGAGACCTCGCGCGTACACCATTTTTTTTACTTTTTTACAGACTATATTTTTGCTAAGAACGTTTTTTTCGGCAAAATACTTACTTTTTGAGTTATTTGCGAAAAACCGTCTAAAAATGTGGTTATTTTGTTGAAAAATTAACATATTCACTCGAAAATAACTCGAAAAGTGTTTATCCATTTCCGGACTTATTTCGGACATATATTTTTTCACCCCTAAGAGGGGGTGAAAGTGACCCCCAGGGCAAAAGCACACATTGGCACAATATCACTTTTTTCTTTGACATGTAAGCTATGCGTATGCCAAATTTCATGTCAATTCAAGCGGTTCTTTAAAATTTAGAGCAAAAACCGTGAAAGAATGTACTTACTAGTGTTTCAGTCTAGATTCTCTTGGTGACCTCCAAAAATACGTCTCAGTGGCTAGTAATTTAGAGTTGTACTTTTTGGTTAATTGGTAGACTTCAGCTCCACAGGTTAATAGTGGTCTTAATGTTGTGTTTTAAATATAACAATATAACGAATAAATTCGTTTTTTATTATTTATTTCCTGTTCTTATATTTTTTGCCACAGTACCGAATTCAGGGCTCCTATCATCTGTCTTCCCTTTACTATCCTTTCTTTAATATTTTCTTCGTTTCGTCCTGTACTGGCTAGATTTATTCCCAGATATACATATTCATTGGAGCTTGCAATTGTCTCCTGTTCCAGGTTCAGGTTCTCCGTTGTTTCTTCCCTTCCTACGCATAATCAAAACAGTTTCAGAACCACATTATAAATATGGCTACAAATATCGACTTCATGTATTAAAACATGAAACATTAAACAAACAAACATATAAATTAACATATTAAACAAACGGAAAAAGCAGCAACATGTATATCACAGAAAGTGACGGAGTCGAAGAAAGCTGGGCAAAAATTAAGTCTAATATATTAGCCTCAGCCAAGGAAGTTCTTGGTGAAAGAAATATTAATAAAAATACATCGCTTCCAAGACGAAGAACTCCATGGTTTTGTACAGAAGTGAAGGAATAATGTAAAGAGAAGAAAAAGCTTACCTAAAGTACATGTCAAGTAAAACACAAGAGGCATACGATAATTATACGACTATAAGAAACGAAACACATTCAGTAGTAAGAAGAATAAAAAATGATCACTGGGAACGTTTTTCGAAAGAAATGGAACATGATTTTTATGGTCTCCAAAAGGAAATATGGCGATTTATAAGAGGTCAAAGAACGCAGGTAAAGGAACTAATAGAACCAAAACACATAGAAAAGGATACATGGATTGACTATCTAAAAAAGCTCTATGCAGAGGAAGAACAGATGATGCTAGAACCGGAAACACCAGAAATTACCACAAATGAAGATGTTAATATAAGTGCACAGGAAGTACGAAAAACACTCGAAAAGCTGAAGAACAGAAAAGCTGCAGGTAAGGATGGAATACCAAACGAATTACTGAAATAGTGTGGAGCAGCAATGACACAACAATTAACAACATTAATTAACAAAATCATAAAACACAATAAAACACCGGAAGAATGGAAAACGAGCGAACTAATTCTACTATTCAAAAAAGAGATAAAAAGCAGCCAGAAAATTACAGAGGTATCAACTTGTTAAATACTACCCTAAAACTTACAACCAAAATCTTACAAGACGTAATGAATCAGAGGATAAGTTTAGCAGATGAACAACAAGGTTTTCGTACTGGAAGATCGTGTACAGATGCAATATTCGTCATAAAGCAAATTACTGAGAAATCACTAGAGTATAATAGACCAGCATTTCTATGTCTCATTGACTTAAAGAAAGCATTTGACAGAGTAAGACTCAAAGATGTAATCCATCTTCTGTATAATAGAGAAGTCCCTCTAGATATCATAAAAACTATTGAGAACATCTACCAAAACAACAAAATGGAAGTCAGAATAGATGGACAACTTACAGAACCTATAGATAAAGGCAGCGGAATAAGACAGGGAGACTCATTGAGTCCTATGCTTTTCAATGTAATCATGGATGAAATCACCAAAAACGTCAACAAAGGAAGAGGATATAGAATGGGAAACAAAGAAGTAAAAATACTCTGCTACGCAGACGACGCAATATTGATAGCCCAAGATAAAGATAGTCTGCAAAGATTAGTCCACAGATTTAACATAAGAGCAAAATAATTCAATATGACAATTTCATCTCAGAAAACCAAAACAATAGTAATCAGTAAAGAACCAATCAGATGCAAAAGAGAAATTGATGGTATCAGTATTGAACAAGTAATGGAAGTAAAATACCTCGGAATTACATTGTCAAGTTACGGAGACCTAGACAAAGAAGTGAGAAATCAAGTACAAAAAGCAAATAGATTGGCAGGATGCCTTAATAACACTATATGGCGAAACCGACATATTAACACTGACATAAAGTCAATAATTTATAAAGCCAGGTAAGATCAATCATGACATATACATTAGAAACAAGACCCGATACAGCCACAACACAAAGACTACTGGAAACGGCAGAGATGAGAGTACTGAGAAGAATTACAGAAAATACACTGAGAGATCGAAAGAGGAGCGAAGATATTAGAAGACAATGTAACGTACAGTGTATAAACGAATGGACACTAACTAGAAAAAAAGAATGGAACAACCACATAACCAGAATGGGGGAGACACGTGTGGTCAAAATAGCACGAGATAAATCACCAATCGGTAGAAGAAGTATCGGCCGACCGCGCAAAAGATGGAGCGACAACCTTCCATAGAGGTATCAATCCGCCAATGAACAAGCAGAATTGCTTATAAAGAGGAAGAAGATGTATTAAAACATGCACAAATATATATTTGGAGCCTCCGATTATAAATCTATATTAAAGGACGTATACTATTGCATAAGTAGGCAGGGCCCCCGCAAGGCTGATTGACGCCCGCGTGCGGGACATATTTTAGCGCCCTAAATACAGGGTGAGTGGGGAGGAACGCACCAAACTTTAAGACTGTATAATATACGTAAAAATAATCAAAAATAACTCATATGTTGTCATTCGATTTTCAATTGTTTCCGAGATACGGGGTGTTAAAATTTTTCTTACAAACTGACGATTTATTTATTGCTCTAAAACCGGTTGAGGTGTGGAAATGAAATTTAGTGGGTTTTAAGACATAGTTGGTGCACATGTTTTGACACACAATTAAGAATTTTATATTCACCATTGGCGCGCGTACGGGTAATAGTCTAAAAAAATTTTAACAAAAAAGTAGTACGCCACTGATATATTTCAAATTAAAAATTATTTTTGAATTCCCTGTTCAATTTCTGACAAACAATCTATCTTCATGTTTTTTCATACGACTCTTCGTTTTCATGCAAAAAATAAAATATCTTACCGCCCAGTACTCGAAATAGGTTTCTACACATTCATATAGAAACTTCGTCGAAAACTTTGTAACCGTTAAGATGTTTTATTTTTTGCATGAAAACGAAGCGTCGCATGAAAAAAAGGGAAGATATATTTTTTGTCGCAAATTGAACAAGGAATTCAAGAAAGATTTTTAATTTGAAATATTTCATTGGCGTACCATTTTTATCTTTAAAAAATTTCAGACTATTACCCGTACGCGCACCAATGGTAAATATGAAATTCTTAATTGTATGTCAAAACATGCGCAATAACTATGTCTTAAAACCCACCAAATTTTATTTGCAGACCTCAACCGGTTTTAGAGCAATAAATAAATCGTCAGCTTGTAAGAAAAATTTCAAAATCTCGGAAACAAATGAAAATCGAATAACAACATATCATATGAGTTATTTTTGATTACTTTTAAGTATATTATACAGTCTTAAATTTTTTAGACGAAAACAAAAGTTTAAAATCAGGGCAGAACAAACCCAATGGACATTGCAATAATAGTCGTAGGTAATTATTAACACCAATATAAAATAAAAATTTTAAACCTTTCACTGCAGGAAATCACCCGTTCACCAGTAACAGTAAATAATGTTTGTGCCTAATAAACGCATAGACGAGAAGGGAAAAGATACTCAAGTCAAATACATAATCATAATTCATAGAGTATTTGTTTACTTAAGGGTAATTATCATAAATTCGAGTAAAAGATTACCTTACAGCGCGCACCACACTCTCGGCGAAGTTACTTCAGCAAAGTTGACCGAAGTCAGAAGTACCGTCACTACACACTCGTTCTACTTCGTGAGGAACACATTTAAGCCGTGCGATACCAACTTTGATCCCTTTGACTCGGACGCGCGAGACCGACAGAGAACGGAAGTAGAACGAAGCGAGGTAAAGTTGCACTAGGTGGCCGTCTACACTCTCGTACTTGTTGAACCTCGATCGACTTCGGCGAGAGTGTAGCCGGCGTTTTATACGAGTAAAACTGCTTGATCCAGCAAGTTCTGTTTTTGTTGGAGTAAAACTGCAAAGTTGCGTTTTATGGGTGTTAATTTATGTTTCTGCCCGTCAAGGAGTGTGATTTGATGTTTATTTGACTATTTTGAGTGTCGCTTTAGTTTACAACATAAAATCGATTGGGTGCTATGCCAAGCGTAATTCAATCTACTTTAAAGAAAATCATTAGGAAGGAACAACAAAATGTAATATATTTTTGACGGAGTAAGTTCAACATTTCAGGACGGGAATAATTATTTTTTCAGTAGTAACACAATATTTGATTTTTGGGATTTCTCTAGCTGTTCATGAAATAATTAAAATTGTATATAAAAATGATTATCTCATCTAAAATAAATATTTCTTATTTACCAAACCTTCGCTTTGGCGCCCCTTTGGGGTTACGCCCGCGTGCGCCGCACGCGTTGCACGCCCGGTTACGGGGGCCCTGTAAGTAGGGGAGAGTTGGACAAAACGGGATATCATTATTGTTTACTTTTACTACGGAGAATATGTTAAAGAAATTATCATAATATTATTTTTTATAGGTATAACATTTATTGCAGCACACAAAACACATATCTTTAGCTATTTTTATTAACTGGAAAATACTAAAAAAATATATTTATTAAAGTCCTACACATCCCGTTTTATCCAACCACGGTTGGATAAAACGGGATAGGTTTATAATATTTAATTTATTGTAAAAAATTATCTAAAACTTAATTTATGTCTAAATTAAGTAGACATTAAACTGTATAGTAAAATTTACTCTTGGAAGAATAATATCTTCAGTAGTCAGAAACTTAAAAATAGGCGTTTTTTATGTTTTATGGCAAAATGGGAAATAAGACCTTTTATTTAGGACTAGGTACGTATATCAGAACAAAAGTCACATAAAAATATGTTGTTCTTCTCTGCTGTATGAGAAAACGTTTAATATCTCTATTTAAAAAATTAATAGGCCAACAAATAAATAGGTAGATAAAACGGGACATAAGAAACTGTATCCCATTTTATCCAACTTATAAGTGTCCTGTTTTGTCAAACTCAGACATTTTTCAAAACAAAAATGGCTGCTGCCTAAATGTGAAAATAAAATTAGGTAGCCTACACATGAGAATATTCGTTAATGACTGATTAATTAAATGTAATAGTCACCGAAATTATATTTTTATATATGTAGGCAGTATAATGTAGAAAACAACGCACTTGAAAGTACAAAGTATCAAAAAAATAGAGTCAAACAATTCTAAACACAACAACTTTTTATCAAATATTGGCATCGAGGTAAAACGAACTGAGAATGTTAAAATGACGAGTAATAACAAGTTTCCGTCGTTGTTCGATTGATAGCACCCCTAGTTGGGTCTCTAGGCTAGGTATCCCGTTTTATCCGACTATCCCGTTTTATCCAACTCTCCCCTATTTCAATAATTTTAATTGATCTGTCATGCCAACAAACTTCAAATAGAAATAGACGAACAATAATCATGTTTATATAAAGAAAAGAGTGTTAATTTTAATTTTGCCCTATATGTTACCAATGCATATGCGATTATGTTAAAACTATCAAGTGAGTAGGATATTTGAAATGGTAGATGAATAATTTAATAAATTAAACTTGTTTTCGGTTAACGGAGTCGGTAATGAATGATGATAGACGCGAAAAGAAAGTTCGATCGTGTTAGAGGATATCGCATTTTGTAGTAGTTATCTTTATTTATGGCATTGTTAAAGGTATACTGAGTGTCTCAACTTGGTTTCGTATTTGGGTCGTTCCTCAATTCAACAGTTTATTTGTGACGAAAAGATATTGGCATAAAAAAGTAGAAAATCAACATAGAATATGGTTAATTCTAACGTGCTATGTACTAAGAGTTTAAGTCATAAAAAAGATTTTTCGGGATTCTTCTATATTTTGAATTAAACAGGGTGTGACAAAAATACAGGTCGTAAATTTAATCACATATTCTGGGACCAAAAATAATTCGATTGAACCTAACTTACCTTAGTACAAATGTGCACATAAAAAAAGTTACAGCCCTTTGAAGTTACAAAATAAAAATCCTTTTTTTCCAATATTTTGAAAACTATTTGAGATATTTCATTGAAAATGGACATGTGGCATTCTTATGGCAGTAGTATCTTAAGAAAAGATTATAGTGAAATTTAGACATCCCATAAAAATTTTATGGGGGTTTTGTTCCTTTAAACCCCCCAAACTTTTGTGTACGTTCCAATTTAATTATTATTGTAGTACCATTGGTTAAACACAATGTTTTAAAAACTTTTTTGCCTCTTAGTACTTTTTCGAAAAGTCAAGTTTTTATCGAGATATTTTGAATATTTGTCAAATCCACCACATATTTGTATATGGTTAAGTACGATTATGCAGACTTTGTAATAAAATGAAAATTTATTTATGATTTACATTTTTAGGTATATTTTGAACCATATTTCACATAAAGCCACATCTCGATAAAAAGGTGCCTTATCAGAAAAATACAAAGAGGCAAAAAAGTTTTAAAAACACCGTGTTTAACTAATGGCATCGCAATAGTAGTTTAATTGGAACGTACACAAACATTTGGGGGGTTTAAAGGAAAAAAACCCCCATAAAATTTTTATGTAAACATATTAAAAAAGAAGCCGCAACTCGAGAAAAACTGGCTTATCGAAAAAATACTAACAGCCAAAAAGTTTTAACAATATTGAATTTAACTAATGGTACCACAATAATAATTTAATTGGAACGTACACAAAAGTTTGGGGGGGTTTAAGGGAACAAAACCCCCATAAAATATTTATGGGGTGCACAAATTTCACTAAAATTTTGTTTTAAGATGTTCCTGCCATAAGAATGCCCCATGTCCATTTTTAATAAAAAATCTCTAATAGTTTGCGATATATTGAAAAAAATCGATTTTAATTTTGTAACTTAAAAGGGCTGTAACTTTTTTCATGTGCACATTTTTTGTACTAAGGAAAGTTAGGTTCATTCGAACTATTTTTGGTCCCAGAATATGTGATTTAATTTATGACCTGTATTTTTGTTATACCCTGTATAATTAATAAGGTATTTCCAAAGTAGAAAGTAAAATAGTTATTTACTAATTTATTAATCATATTTCGTCACCATTTTCATATTAAAAAAAAACAGTAAAATCCTGTATATAAGGTATATTTAAAATCCCTCAAAAGGGCCACATCAAAATCACAACATAACTAGTTTTCGACTGGTTTACCAGTCATCATCAGTGTTTACGTGCAATGTACATGCTAACCACCAAGATATTGTTTGACAAAAATATGTGGGTCAAAGCCCAGTAAAAGTTGTCCGTCAAGGAAACATTGGTTTAAAATGTTACATCAAACTAGGATGTTTAAAATATTTGGCTATTCCTTGTGAATTTTCATATTTAGTTTGAAATATACATATGGACTTTGAAAAGTCCTAATAAAAAATTTTCATTTTTAACTTATACTCTTAATACATAGCACTCTAGAATTTTCATATATCACACATTGGATGAGAAACAACCACTGGCGAAGCGTCCATGTAACCACTGTTAGATACCATGGGTAACAGTTAAAAATCTTGCAATTAAATTTTTTATGACGATGAATAATTCCATTTATCTATATTTTTACCAATAAAAATATATTATTATATTATGTGTTAATAGTACCTAATACAGTAAATAGCCAACTACTCGTAGACACACGAAAATATTGGCGAGCTTATGTGACTCAGTTGCACTTTATTATACTCTGTTACCAGTCTCATTTGTGGTTACAATAAATGGTTATCTCGCTGTCGCTCGAGAGGCTCGGGACCGGCTAGTGTCTGAAAATTTTGAAGGAGCGACGGACGTAAGCGCGCTGTGTATATCAGTAGGGCTGTTACCAGATTTAAATTTGGTTACAGTACCTATAAAAAGTGTGCGTGCAGTTCACCATGGATGAGTGTCGCTGCGTAATCGATCAACTACTTGAAAAGTAATTCTGATTGAAAAAAAAATGAGATTATTGAAAATGAAAGACCTATTTTAAACAATTTAAAAAGGGAATCAAAAAAAGTAGTTCGATATTTTAAATTTAGTTGGTACAGTGAAAGTCCTTGGTTATGTGGTTGCAAGAAAAATAGACTGTATTGTTGGCCATGTCTTCTGGTTTCTACAGAAAAATGGGTGAATCAGGTTCACGATTTAAATAGTTTTAGAGTTTTTAAAAAAGAGACATGAAATTTCTCCGTTACCTACATGTACATGAAATTTCTCCGTTACCTACATGTACATAAGATGTATACCCAATTTCATTCAGTTTGGCAAAAGAAGAATCGAAAGTTCTCTTAACCAAGCTTTTAAAGCAAATATTGCTAAACATAATGAGTTTGTTAAAAAAAATAGATAGGTATATCCTTAGCTCACTTATAATAGATACCGTATATTTTTTGGCCAAACAAGAATTAGCGTTTCGTGGTCAGTTTGAGGACGACGGCTCTGACATTCGAGGCAATTACAGGGAATTGTTAACATTAATTGTCAAAAAAGATCAAAAATTTTGCCAACATCTAGAAACATCAACTGTTTTTTCGAGAGTTTCAAGTAATATACAAAATGATATTATTGAAGCTATATATATATTTTATTTATATATACATTTAGCCATATCTTCATTTTTTTTTAAATAAGATTTTTTGCATCTGGTTTTGGTAACAGTTTAGAAAAAGTCACGCGTCGCCACTGGAAACAACCGTTAGTTTTAATAAAACTAAACAAAAGGAAAACGATGACTACATATACGAGGACACGTTGTGGAAACAGCTTGAAGAACTGGGGAATCTATGATCTTGGGAAGAAGACACTCCATAGGTAGATCACCTACGAGGACTGACAGCGAAGGAGAATCAGAAAAAAGTCAGGGACCGAGGAAGAACAGAGAAAGACTATGGACGCTTCAGGGCGGTCTAAAGCCGTAAAAGAGAGGAGAGAAAGCGAAGAACTAGGTGCGTTAAAAGAAGAAAGAGCTGAGGAGATCCTCATAATGGAAAATTGAAAAAAAAGTGGCATTAGTATCCCAGCAGAAATAGAAGATATAAAACAGGACATAGAAAGGAGAAAAAAATTATGGAGTGGGAGATTACCGCTTGCTAAGAGAGAGGAAAAAAGGGACGATTTGGGGAAGATACAGTGGAAGTCAAAGCTAGTAAATCAGCGGCTGACACACTCCAAATTCGATCCTAGATACATTTTTAAAGGGTTGATAGTAGTGCAGGTGAAATTGGGAGATATATAGGGTGGCACACGATATGCTCAGGATCAGAAGACAGGAATTAAAAGCGGACCTGCTGATAGTGTCGGAGCCAAATAAAAAGACTACGGCCCAGGGAGGCTGGATCATGGACAAGAGGCAAGGTGTAGCAGTTTATATTAGAAAGTGGGGGTGAAAATTGGTGAAAGCGGGATTTCTGATCTTTGATCTTGGACCGTCATAATAGTGGCGACACACATCAACCCTAATATCATAGTAGGAGAGCAAAGAGGATGGAATGCCATGTCAATTTCGTACCTGGATACAAGAAAACAAAAGATATGTCAGAAAGGTGCAGTCCGCAAGAGATCAAACAGCCGAGCCGTCCCTATTAGTGGACGGAGAGGATCGAAGAATTTAAAAAAATGCCACATCGAGCTAAGAAGAAAAGACACGAGGGACAAGATGGCATCGAGTGATGGAAGAGGAGCTATAAAGATTAAAGGCCGTGAAGAATGAGCTGGTGCGAGAAAGAAATGGCGAAAAAATGAGATGGGAAGAACTTTGCGAAAATCTAAAAAGGATATCTAGGAAGACGTCCACCGAATAGTTGTTAAGAATTTGAAAGGGGGCTTCTTTAAAATCAAAGAGAGTCGGAGGAATGAAGAACTGGTCAAGGCTCTTTTTCCATAGACGAAGCAGTAAGCTTTACGCTACTCCAGGTGGAGATACCCGTGACTAAATTCACAAGGGGAGAAGTGACGAAAGCTGGCAAAATGCCAAAAGCAGGAAAAGCGCCTCTACCTGATAGAATAGTACCTGAGATAATAAAAAGTCAAAATAAACATTCGCAAACAATTTTAGAAAGCAATATGTGCTCTACTCTGACGAAAGCCTTCTGGAAGTTGATGAAACAGATATACATTTTTATAATATAACAGATAAACCAAATATTGCTTTCCTATTATAGTTAGTATTCCTTCTAGAAATCAAAACTGTCCGTCATCTAATTCTAATACATATTTTTTATAGGTATATTCGATAATCCTTAAGCAGGATTTTTGAACGAGCCTCATTATGCTTACTACCTCAAATGCTTGCATTTCAGGCATGTAAGCTAATAACAATGAAGTCTGATTTCAACCAATCTTTAAGAATCCTAAGGCAATTACAGATTTCAATGAACAGACTCGATAATACATGGATGTTTTCTTCGTTCAATTATGAAAATACTAATAATAATTGAATGTAGGTATATACCTCTATATACCTCATCTAAACCACTGTCTTTTCCCAAATATGACAAAGTGACTCTATGTATAGGTATACAGAACAGAATATTGTTATATCAAAAAAGTTTTGTGCAATCAGAAATCAGAAGGTGTTTAAATTATACAGATTAATCTTGTCAAATTGAACACAATTCAACTCATCATCACAATTTAATATATTGTGTAACCCGTGAGACTATTCCTTCCTATCGAGGTCCTTTGACATTTTAATGATGACTAACAAAAGAATCATTCTTCTACTTATAATTCTTAACACAATGCTTGGTTTGAAAGATAAATAAATGTATGCTAATTTTAATTTAACGAGAGGTATAAATATACCACAATAACAGTTGAGTCAACAATAAAAATAATCGGAAGAAGAATTTAAAATGGTTTATACTTTGTTAATCTCGGAAGTGTATTATTTAGTGAAGAATTGTAGTATGAAGAAGTTTGTTGAATTTTTGTATCTACATACAGTAGAACCCCGCAAATCCGAACTAATTGGGGGGACAGCCTGTTCGGATTCCGAAAAGTTCGGATTATCCGAAAGTTAGCCTAAGAAGCTAACGAAGATGATTTTTAAAAGATTTGGACTGCCACCGATCCCTTTATGAAACTCTATCCGCACGTTTATGCCTCCAATATTCTAAACCTGAAAAATATTTAGATCACTGAAATATTAAATCGCTAACGCCAGTAGTTTTGTTTCGTCACGGGACATGGGGAATTCGGCCATGTAAATGATTCATTTAATTTGTAATCTGGATATTGATTACAATGTTTCTCATGTTTCTTATCTTTTTTAATGTTTTCGTTCATAGTATACCATGGAAAGTGTGTATTATGCACATTCCTTTATTGATTGTGTTTAGTCTAACTCGACGCTTTTATTCACCCATTAGCGTTCCAGTGTTTAATACTGTAGCATCTTCCGTAATTATTTTCTCACGTAATAAACATGTTTTTAAATTTTTATTTTGAATTTTTAAAATTTTTTTTCACTTTCCGTTGGTTCGGATTTGCCGAAAGTTCGGATTTGCGGGGTTCGGATTTGCAGGGTTCTACTGTATTTACAAGAGCCCTAAAAATTATACAGTGCGCTCGTAAAGTATGGAAACACAAATATATCTGTGACATCCCGTATAATATAGTATCATACCAAAATGTTGGTTGTATTTAATCCAAGTAATGAAGCTTAAAATAGGACTAAACCTCGCAATTTTTTACAGAATGGATCGATTTGCTTGAACATTTGAGAATAAGCAGCGGATAGTCCAAGGATCAAAATCTATATGAGGCCGAAAGGCGCTTTTACCATGGGGGTGGTTGCCACCCCATGACGAGGGTGGAAATTTTTTATTTTATTTTGACCGCAAAAGTTGGTAAAAAAGTTCATTCTACGCAAAACGTTCTATACATTTTTTTGATAAAATTAATAGTTTTCGATTTATTCGTTATCGAATGTGTTAATTTTATATCGAAAAAATCAATGTTTTTAATCAGTTTTCTGCTAATAACTCAAAAAGATTTCGTTTTATCAAAACAACTTTACTTCACAAAAACGTACCTTTTGAAAAAATAAACAAAACTGTCTTTTTAAATTTCTTTAAGAACAATTTAGTAATCGAGCTCTTCTTCGTCATATGCTAAATATTGTAGTTTCAAGTCAAAAGACGGGAAAACTATGCATTTTTCGAGGATAACTTGTTCAAACTAATTTAAAGTATTTAAAAAGATCTACCTCCAGAAATAAAAAAATTAAGTGACATAATAAAAAGAATGTCAGTCCCTATTTTTTTTTAAGTGAAAAAGTGATCGGAAACTCCCCCCTACTCACCACAATGATTAAAATTAGTCATTAATTTTGTTTGGTCTTGTTCTTCTTCTTCTTCTTCCTTCTTGTATGTAGGCTTTAAAGCCTGTTTCTTCTTCAATATTATCCTCCTAAATTGTTTAGGTTATCGCACCACCTTTTTCTTGGTCTGCCAATACTTCTTCGTCCATTTGGTGACTTATCTCGTGCTATTCGTACTATCCTATCCTCTGCCATTCTACTAATGTGTTCGTTCCACTCCTGTTTCCGTTTTTCACCCATCCATTTATGTCTTCTATATTGCATGATCTTCTTATGTTTTCGCTCCTCTCCCTATCCAACAGACTTTTCCCTGATATTCGTCGGAGTATTTTCATCTCTGTTGTTTCTAGTAGTCGTCTTGTTTTAGATGTGTCAGGCCTTGTCTCCGCCGTGTATGTTAATATAGGTCTAATTGCTGCTTTATAGATTCTTGCTTTTGTGTCTTGTCTTAAGTGTTTGTTCTTCCAGATTGTGTCATTAAGAGATCCCGCCACTTTACTTGCTTTTAAGCTTTGTTGTCGTACTTCCTCTTCAACATCTCCGTAACTGGTTATATCAATTCCCAGATATCTAAACCTTGCTTCCTGCTTTATTATTTTCCCATCAATTTCGATTTTACATCGTAGTGGGTATTTAGATGTTGTCATACATTTGGTTTTTTCTGCTGATATTATCATATTGTATTTCTTGGCTGTTGTATTAAAGATGTGTGTTAATCTTTGGAGATCGTCTTCTGTCTCGGCGATTAATGCGGCGTCGTCTGCATAACACAATACTTTGATTTCTTTATTCCCCATTCTGTAACCACGACCTTTACGTACTGCTTCTATTATTTCGTCCATTATTATATTAAAGAGCAGTGGGCTTAATGAGTCACCTTGTCTGACTCCACTTTGTACTGGTATAAACTGCGTTAGTTTTCCATTTATCTTTGCCTGTATTCGATTATGAAAGTAGATGTTTTCGATGGTTTGTATAATATTGATTGGTATGTTTCTTCCATACAGTAAATTTAAGACGTCTTCGACTTGGATGCGATCGAAAGCCTTTGTCAGGTCTATAAAACATAGATATGCTGGTTTATTGTACTCAATGGCCTTTTCTGTGATTTGTCTCAGTACAAATACGGCGTCTACGCAGGATCTTCCGGATCTGAATCCTTGTTGTTCATCTGATAAAGTTGTTAGTTTATTGATTTTGTTGGTTAGGACTTTTGTGGTTAGCTTAAGTGCGGTGTTTAGTAGATTTATACCTCTATAATTGTTGGGGTCTTCTTTGTCTCCTTTTTTGAACATTGGTATCATTATGCTGTTTCTCCATGCGTCTGGTATCTTGCAGTGCAATATTAGTTTTTGTATAAGTTTTGTCATCTCTAGGGTTATACTTTCTCCTCCGTATTTTAGAAGCTCGTTGGTTATTCCGTCTGGTCCTGGTGACTTCCTATTTTTGAGTGAATTTATGGCTACCCCTACTTCCTGAAAACTGATTTCAATTTCGTGTCTTAATTCAGGTAGGTTATTATTTTGATTATGATTTTCCTTTCCTTTAAACAGTTCCGTCAAGTATCTTTCCCATTCGTTTGCTGGTATGTTATTGTATTCCTTAAATTCTGCCATTTCTTTCCGTTGGTTTCTTATGAATCTCCATATTTGTTTTTGTGTTCCGTAGAAGTCGCTTTCCATCCTTTTTGTAAACTGTTCCCAGTGTTCATTTTTTGTTCTTCGTACCAATTGCTTTGTTTCATTTCGTATTCTTCTATAGGTGTCTCTGGATTCTGGAGTGTTTGATGTTTTATACTTCATGTAGGCGTCTCTCTTCTCTTTACATTTGTCTTTTATTTCTTTTCTGAACCATGGTGTATTGTTGTTGTTTCTTTTGTTCAGTATGACTTTGCGTTTTCCTAGAGCTTCTGTTGCTGCCTCTTCAATATTGTTTTTAATTTTCTCCCAGCTCGCGTTTATATCTTCGATGTCGTCTATCTGCTTCAGCTGTATCTTCTGTGCTAGCCTCCTTTGGTACATTTCTTTGGTAGAATCGTTCCACAGTGATTCTACATTGAATTTTTCCTCGGTGATTTCCTGTGGAAAATGTTTTGGTGTTAGTTTCATTCTTATTTTTGCTAGGACTAATTTGTGTTCACTCCCTGCGTCTGCCGAGTTTAAAGTTCGAATATCTAGAATATTGGTGTTGTTTATTTATGTATTATTAATAGGTTTTAGATGTTTAATCGGCTTAGAATGATTAGTTTTTAGAAAAATGGAGTTAAAAGCGAATAACGAATTTTTGTATTTTGGTAAAAATGCCCTTTTTCTCAGAATAGAAAGATTACCATCAGAGATACGGAAAAATGTTTAAATATAAAATTGTAGCTTATTTAATTCCCAAAAACGTGGTTTGCAAAAATTATTCTACGGCACAAATTGAGTAAGCTATTGACAATTTATTAAAACTTGTAATAACATGCAAAAACCACCTTTACCAACCCTTTCAAACTCACCTCTTTTTGCGACAGAATTTTAAAAGGATTTAATATTAATAGCCTTATAGGGCTTGTAAAAGCCTACAAAATTCTTTTTTACCAAACTTTCTGCAATAAAAAATAAAAAAGTTACGATTAAAAAATCAATATCTTTTTTTGAAAAAAAAAAAAGGAGAAATCCAATTGGAAGATTAATAATGTAAGTTGGCGGTGTTTTTAGTCATTGGCCTTATTTATTCTTCTTTATTTATATATTATTAATAGATTCCAGAAGTTTGAGCGACTTAAAATAATTCGTTTGTAAAAAACTGGAGTTAAAAGCGAATAATGAATTTTTGTATTTTGGTAAAAAATGTTTCTTCAGAATAGAAAGATTAGCATCAGAGATACGAAAAAATGTTTTAATATGAAATGGTAGGTTATTTAATTCCCAAGAACTTGGTTTGAAAAAATTTTTTCTACGGCAAAAATTGAGTGAATCGTAAATGAGTATAATATCGAAAAACATTGATTTTTTCGATATAAGACTAACACTTTCATACATCGAAAACTATTAATTTTATCAAAAAAATGTATAGAACATTTTTTGCTTAAAATGAATGTTTTTATCGACTTTTGAGGTCAAAATATAATAAAAAATATCTACCCCCGAGGTGGGGTGGCAACCACCCCCATGGTAAAAGCGCCTTTCGGCATAATATAGATTTTGATCCTTGGACTATACACTACTTATTTTCAAATTTTCAAACAAGTCAATCCATTCTGTAAAAATTGCGAGGTGAAAAGCTTCGGTTCCATGGCTAATTTACATAGATTGACCAGCGATTTAAAATTTTGTATTTTTGACTGGACCAAGAGCCTAGCAACGTCGGAAAAAATTATTTTAAGACAACTGGTTCTTTAATATATTATTCCCTATGCTTCCTCGAACACCGTACCGGTCATTTGGCTGCTGATACAGCTTGCATTCATTACTGCGCAGCACATTTGTACAGGTAAACATCACGGTATAATTAACTCGAGGTAAACATATCGAATTTAAAATAATTATTTAAGACGAAAAGTTATTTTGTCATTACTTTTTAAACATTATTAGAAATATGAACTATAATTGCCAGACATTTTTGTGGTTTAAAAAGTAATGACAAAAAAATGTTTCGTCCTAAAATAATTTAAATTCAATATACAGGGTGATTGATGAGTGTGATAAAGCTCAGTAGATCCGCTATAGTAATAGATAGCAATAAAATTTGATAACAAAAATTGTAGCCAACTTTCAGCTTTACATTACGAAATTAGTTATAATGTTACAGGGTGTTCAATAACATAGTGGCAAACCAAACTTATGTTTTTTTAAATGGAACACCGTATATTTTATTTTATATTCGCAATTCTCTTGACTTCCCCATCACAAAAATATAAAGGTTTGTTATGTTATATAGGGCTTTTACAAAGTTTTAACCAGTTTTTTATGAAAAACGTAACAAGTTCAGCTCCCTGTATAAATAAAAATAAGCACAACAGCAATGGTTTATTGGTGCTATATTTTTTTGTTGATTGTCAAAATTTATTAAAATGGTTGATATTGCTAAGTTTCCTTATATCGAATACAGGGTGTTTCAAAACGCACGTACATTCTTCTCTCAGAAATTTTAAATGGAACACCCTGTATTTTATATCACCATCGAAAAGTATTACCGTTTACCGTACTTTAATTTTTGTATAATATCCCCTATGCCTAAATTTGTTAGTTTTCGAGATATTTTCATTTTTCAGAGCAAGTTATTAATTAAGGTTTTCTATTTAAAATTACTGAGAAAATAATGTACTTGCGTTTTGACTCATCCTGTATTCGATATAAAGAAAATTAGCAATATCAACCATTTTTATAAATTTTGACAATCAACAAAAAAATATGGCACTAATAAACCATTGCTGTTGTGCTTATTTTTATTTATACAGAGCTGAACTTATTACGATTTTCGTAGAACATTGGTTATAACTTTGTAAATACCCTGTATAACATAACAAACCTTTATATTTTTGTGATGGAGAAGTTAACAGGATTTCGAATATAAAATAAAATATGTATTCCATTAAAAAAAACATAAGTTTGGTCTGCCACTATGATATCGAACGCCCTGTAACATTCGAACTAATTTTGTAATGTGAAGCTCAAAGTTGGCTACAAGTTTTGTTATTAACTTTTATTGCTATCAATTACTATAGCGGATCTACTAAGCTTTATCACACTAATCAATCACCCTCATTTTGTATTTACCTGTACAGGTGTGCTGCGCAGTAATGAACGCAACCTGTATCAGCAGCCAGATGGCCGGTACGGTGTTCGAGGAAGCATAGGGAACAATATATGAAAGAATCAGCTAAATATCTTAAAATAGTTTCTCGAAAACGTTGCTAGCTCTTAGACCATTCGAATAATCCCGGATATTTTACAATATTTTGTTAGAGTTTTTTATTACCGATGCAGCATATAATCTGTCTATGGTCAATATTGACCATTAATATGTAGAAATTAGGAAGAACATTTTTATTTTGTAATTAAAATTGTTGTGAAAACAGAAAGCACAGAAGGCACCAAGAAAAAAATTAAAAGTGGTGTTCAATATGACCAACTTGTCTTTGCCAGCAGAAACCACGCTGAATAAAAATTCATCTAATACTTTTCTAATCGTTTCAGGAGTAATTAGTGGTATCTTTTCTGCAATTCTGTCTTTCAGCCTAGTATCTGATAGGCCTGGGCCTGGATCCAGCTTAACGGTGTCTAGTCTCACAAACTTTGATATATGGGAAAACTGGAACAGGGGAAGTTTTAATTGTGGAACAGTTTAAAAATTCGGAACGTCAGATAACGAAAACGTCCCGTGTATTTTGTCGGACAGAACATCCAATTGATTTGTTACCCTTTCATTAAACTCTCATGCAAAAATCAGACTGCTATTACCATCTATTACTAACCAACATGATTCCCCTGTCATTTGACATGTTCTTCGTGTTCCACTCATTAAAATGCCCAGTTGGTGATACAGCACCAGTCTAATTTTTGCATGAGAGTTTAATGAAATGGTAACAAATCAATTGGAGTTCTGTCCGACAAAATACATGGAACGTTTTCGTAGTCTGACGTTTCAAATTTTTAACCTGTTCCACCATTAAAACTTCCCCTGTTCCAGTGTTCCCATACATCAAAGTTTGTCCGACTAGACACCGTTAAGCTTTTAACAAATTTTCAGCTTGCTATTAATCAACTTTTTTTGGTACGCGGGATCCAGGTCTATGAGCTGGTATGTGGGCTATTTACATACACTTTGCTTTTTAAATAACCCCATAACAAATAATCTAGAGTGTGAAATACGAGGATCTTGCTGACCAGTCGATAGCTCCTCTTCTTCCAAGCCAACGATTTGGAAATGTATTGTCGAGAAACTCACTAACGCCTGGAATATAATGAGGAGGTGCTTCATCTTGCTGAAACCAAATTGATCTATTCACGAGATGGGATTTACATCAGCAAGAAAGAGTCTAGCTAATTCTGGAATTAACTTTAATTCTAAAAATACCCAGTATTCTTCACTTATTATGGTTCTATCCCAAAACATTTAAATGGAAAGTAGTCTCACCAGATATAGGATCTGGTTAAAAAAATTAGAATTAGTGTTAAATCTATTTAACCTTGTATCACCTAACTCATTCTGCGATCTGAATAGTCTTAGGAACAAAAAAATGCCAGTTATTGTTTTCTCTGGGATACCAGTACGACCGCTTTTTGTCACTTTCCTCAAATTTATGAATAATAACTTTAGATAGAGTGCTATAGACGTTCTGTTTTCATACTAGTACTTCTTAAATACTTCGCATACCTCTTTATCTGTCCGTGTCTTACAAATAATGTCGAAAGTAAAACATACTCAAATTTCATAATTTTCTGGTATTATTACCTGCCACCACATCCTTTTAGTATTAAAATTTCAATTTTTTTTGCGCTCTGTTAAATGTACCATTGTATTTTGTCTGATTTTTATCGCTGTTAACCTATTTTCAAAAACTATCACAATGTTTGCAGTAATGTGAGTTCATGTCGAGATTCTTTGTTTGTGGTTTTCCCAGTTTTAGAAATGAAAGTCATCTCAAGAAACAATCTCTTAAATAATTATTGTGCTCTACTGCTAATACCTTGGATTATGTGTAATTCATTAATATGATTGTTTTGGTTAATATGGAATAACATAGGTCTAACTCAACGGCGGATCCAGCAACCTTGTAAGGAGTGGGCAATGAAATAAAAATGTTCTTGTCACTGGCGTACGCAGGATTCTTTTTCGGGGTGGGCTGTTATTTTCTTTTTCTTCATGAACTATGTCCTTTCAGAACGTTGGTTACCTTCATAGCTATCTTAATTTTATTCACTGCCATCTTAAATCAACCATGAAGTTCTTCTTCGTTCTCGACTGCGTTTGCCTGCTATTTTCACTTATACATATAATCTTTTGTAGCAACTTATACTTGGGATCTCTCATTACATGTCCGAAATACTCCAGCTTTTCTTTTCTTGATGCTTTTTATAATAGATATCAGTAGTCTTGCTAAGACGTTCTAGTATTGTGGAGTTTCGAATCTTCTCCACCCAAGATACTCTTAAACTTCTTCTATCACCACACCTCGAAAGCCTGAAGGCGATGTAGATTCCTTTTATTCACAGTCCAAGACTAGACACCATACAGTAAGACCGAGAACACGAAGGAGCGAAGTAGAGGGATCCTTAATGCGAATTTTAGGTCACGGTTACATAATACTTTGGACATCCTTCTAAAAGCAGCTCTTATTCGGGGGTTTTATTAAATCGTAATTATCCCTTTCTTAAAAAAAGTGTCATACGAAGTTTGATAGATTCAGAAATGAAGCTCTAAGAAAAGATCTGGAACAAGAACCGATAATGATGAAGATCGAAAACAAACAATTGAGCCACATACAACGAATGTAGCAAAAGAGACTAACAAAGAAGGTACATGAAGCCAAAATGAGAAACAAAAGAAAAAAGGGAAGGCCGAGGAAGATATGGATGGACTAGATCCAGGATATATGTGAAAGGAGACACATGCGTATAAGAGATGTGAAGAACCTGGCCACCAATAGAAGCGCTTGGAAGAAATGGATAAGAGACGAAACCCGACATCCAACGCCCTGAAGGGTACTATGGATTATGAGAAAGGAAGAAAGAAAGTGTCAGTAGACACCAGGCGAGGTCTCAAGGAGGGGGCAATTGACTCCATTGACCCCCCCTTGGATCCGCGCCTGGCTAACTAGATATTTCCTAGAATCACTCTTGTGGTAGACAATACGGTCACTTAATTGTCTTGAAGAGTGGCAAATATATAGGCCAGTTTGTGGTGATTGTAATTTGTGTATGGGGTACTATATACTATATTTGACATATTGTCTGTTAAGGTTTTATCTTTGAGATTAGATAAACCCGAACTAATTGTTAAAGCTGTTTTGTTTGCAAGCAAGTCGCCAACAGGGTTGAAAATTCGTGTCAGTTTCGGTGTGACGTTCTGTATGTATAGTAATGTGTAATATTTAGTTAGGGGAAATGCGTGAGGTGGCTACAGTATAACTTTCTTGATTCACAGTAGTAGTGTTCTATATATTAATAGAAGAATGGTTTTGTGAAGTGTTATGTTTGAGACGGTGTCCTAAACAAAAGTTTCTTTAAAGAGTTCGTGGATAGATCTAACATCTCTTCTGTAATATATTCTTACCTAGTCTAGCTAGTTATTATTTTCCTTCTAATAAGAAGCAAAATGTTAAAATAATGTTGCAGATATTAGATATTATTAACAATCAATAAATGATATTTCATGTCATTAAATTGGTAATTTAAAAATTGACTTACACATTATATTCTCCATTAATCGATTTGTTTCCAAATTAAATAATAACCCAACGTTCAAATAATATAACTCACATTTCACATCCAAACTCACAAATTCACAACTTTCCGCAACTGCTACCGATAAACATCTATTCGCAATATGTTAACGTTATTATACGAACACCACAAGAGAATATACAATGTCTAACTGACCATTCAGAACTCACAAACTGGAACTTCCTCTAAATTACAATCGTATCATACTTATAACTGTTCTTGGTACAATAACGTTTTTAAAGGCAACTGCCTGGTCGACATTACACATGCAGTTTGTTTGCACCTTTTTAGTTCTACAATAGATACCATCGTTTTTTTTTTTTCGGGGAGGGAATGAACAATGGGGTCAGGTACATACCGTCACAGCTGTATTTTGTGCTCGAGATGTGGAACATGTGTCGAATTATAAACACATTAGGTACTTTTCAGTTTTATTTTAATAATGTAAAATATAAAGTTCAATTGTCCGTAAAAAGGTATTTCTGGTATACGAGGGTCATAAAAAAGATAATCAAACTGGCTAAGTTCTGGAGGAAAAGAAGGACCATAGTAATTCCGTCGTGAAAATCATATTTTTTGCATTTTAACATACTCATTGAAAGCTCCTTTCATATTCAGCACCGAATATATAATCTCAAAAGCTTTGTTTATTAGGGGTCGTTTAAGTATTACGTAACGCAATTAGGAAGCAAGATTCTAAAAGGTTACGGTGCAATGATGGGATGGGGTTCGAACAAAGCCTTATGAAACATTGTGTTTTACTTAAATAAAAAAACTATGGAATTAAAATCTCCCAAGGTAACAATCATTTTTATTTATATTTTACGGGGAACCCCTCGATTGTATTGTACTGGGTGTCCCAATAAGAATGGCTCTCGGCCATATCTCAGGAACCGTTTATAGTAGAGCTTTGAAATAAAAAATTTTATAACAAAAGTTGCCTCAGGAAAAGCCTGGAAATTATTTTCATAATTGTGGGTCCACCGCTAGAGGGCGTAATTGAATATCAAAAATAAAAAAATCTAAATTTTACAAAATTTTCCTTATGAAGGGGCACTGGAAATCCGATTATTGTATTCTTCATCAAATTATGCGCATATTTGATTTAACAAGTTTAACTCTACCTTTGCAAATAAGAGGTGGGGGTGAGTGGGAACCTTGTTATGAAAAAATGGCTGTAAGTCCGGTTCTGCTAAATCAAATTTTGAAAACTGGATCTTGTTAAAGACAGATCTTTTTCTTCAATGTAAGCGTGATAATTTTGAACCATCCTAATAAGTAATAAGCCAGCTGGGAGGCGTTATTTAATTTTTTTCAGAAATCTAGTATTCTTTGGAAAATATTAAATACAAGTATGCATTTTTAATCATAGTTTATAAAATTAGATTAAATTAGCAATAGAATAGCGAAAACCGCATGTCGATACCTTTTTTCTATCTCAAGATATCTCGAGAAACGTGTAAATTTTATACATAACTGTTACTATCACCGGTAAACTAAGTTAATGAAAAGTAGTGTGCTGTGGAAAAAACAAAATAATATTTTCCAGATGTCAACGTATAAAAATATAATTAATTAAAACAACAATATAAAGAGAAACAATACTATTAAAATTAAATATAACACAGAACAAAAAGAACTACTTAGTGACGACCTAAATATTCAAATTGTTGCCCATCATACACTACTCTAGAATAAATTATCCAGAGAATACTAAACGCCATTCAAAGCATATCGAGAGCAGAAATTGAGACTGCTGTTCAATCTACTCTTGAAAGAGTAAATGTTTGCAACGAAAATGATGGGCAAAAATTTGGACGTTTATGTCATCACTAAATAGTTGTTTTTATTTCTTTGTAATAGGGCTTTTCAACGCTTCTCATTTGTTTCGAGCCTCTGTCATATGCCGTATAATCCGTGTATAATATTAATATACGAGATATGAACGAGGCTCGAAACAAATGAGAAGCGTTGAAAAGATCTAATATACGTTGACAGCTGGAAAATGTTTCTTTGTTGTTTCCATAGCACACTATTTTTAATGAATTATTTCGTTTACCGGTGACAGTAACAGTTATGTTTTTAAATTTACACGTTTTGTAAGATACCTCGAGATAGAAAAAAGGTATTAACATGCGGTTTTCGCTATTCTGTTGCTAATTTTGTCTAATTTTGTAATATGGTATTAAAAATGCATGTTTGTATTTAATATTTTCCAAGGAACACTAGATTTCTGAAAAAAATTAAATAACGCCTTCTAGCTGGCATATTACTCAGTAAGTTGGTTCGAAATCATAACTTTTACATTGATGAAAAAGATCTATCTTCAACGAGACCAAGTTTGCAAAATTTGATTAAGCAGAACCGGACTCACAGCCAGTTTTTCATAAAAAGGTTCCCACTCACCCCCACCTCTTATTTCCAAAGGTAGACCTAAACTTGTCAAATCAAATATGCGTAGAATTTTATGAAGAATACGACGATCGGATTTCCAGTACCCCTTCATTAGGAAAATTTTGTAAAATTTAGATTTTTTAATTTTTGATATTCAATTACGCCCTCTAGCGGTGGTCCCACAATTATGAAAATAATTTCCAGGCTTTTCCTGAGGCAACTTTTATTATAAAATTTTTTATTTCAAAGCTCTACTATAAAAGGTTCCTGAGATATAGCCGAGAGCCATTCTTATTGGGACACCCGGTACAATATTGTTGTGTTGTTGTTTTTGTTTATGTTTTATGGGAAATCCTTCGACTCTATTCTACGTCCTTCTATATAATAATCTTAACGATGACGACACTATTATCTTATGCGATAGTCCCTTACGCCATTAAGAGTTGGTGCATTGCGTAAATACAACAGGAAGAAATATGGGTCTAAAAATTAATGTTTGAAGAGAAAATTTATGACATTCAGTAGTCAACATTACGATAGTGCTTCCCTGTAGATAGGCCAACAAAACATTGAGAAACTTACTAACTTTAAATATCCGAGATGCTACATTACAGAGAAACTAGACCCAAGTAAAGAGATCAAGTGTAGAATTGAAGCAATCTAACCCGCGAAACGTTTCTAAAAATGAAATCATTCTTATTAGGGATGGGAAAAACCTACCGGTTTAAACCTAAAACCGGTTTTTTTACTTCGCAATAACCGGTTTTACCGGTTGTTTTTTTGTCCCGGTTATAACCGGTTTTTTCTTTTTAAAGTAAAAACCGGTTATTAGGTTTTTGCGGTGATTAGGATTAGGTTAGGTATTATTTTCGATCCCAATCATAATTATTATTCTTAAGGTTATGGGTACATAATTCGCAAATATTTTACGTGTATCCCTACTTTTTCTGTCTTTACACGGCAAATTACGTGTAGTAAAATTCACACTGGTATGTGTGGATATGTAAACATTACTAAATAGAATGTCATTCTACTTGAAAATGTCATCATTAATTTAAAGAGATGGCTTTTGAATGTTCTTGGATAACTGTTATTTTTATAATTGCAAATTATTAATGCAGTTAATAAATGTGATAATTTGTATCACATTATCATGAATATAATAATCAGTGATTGTAATAATTTATTTGTACAACAAAAACTAATACTCAATCGAGAAAAGGGGAAAAGTGTTAAAGTGATTTTTTAATAATATATGGTTATGGAACGCTTACAATTTTGAACATCTTTAACAACAAAATACTTGCATCACAGAATATATTTTCCTGATGTATTCTCTGCTTGGATCTTCCACAAATAATACACAATAAATAACTGTTTATTAAGTTCACGTCTTAAATCAATTATTTATCAAATACACTATATATCAATAATAATTAAACAATAACTCAAAATATTCCCGATGCAATGTCAAATATTTAAAATTGTCACTGATTGTCAGTGTCTGACTGACAATATATGCTGACAATATTATATTCGGCTGAGTGCGTTGTAAGACAAAGATAGATTTGGAAAATATTACCACGGCATTGTGTTAATTTTTTTCGAATCCTGAAAAAACCAATAAATATTTTTGAAAAATTTAAACGCAGAATGAAAGATTAAATTATTACCGAGGGCCGAAAGTCCCTTAGAATAAATAAAAAGTTTATTTTGAATGGGATATTTGAAATTAAAAATCACACTAAATTTTCTCTGAGTTTTTCACCCCTGTAACTTATTAAAATAAACATTATAGAAGTTCTCAGGGACTTTCGGCCCTCGCTAATAACGTAATCTTTCATTCTGCGTTTAAATTTTTCAAAAATACTTATTAGTTTTCTCAGGATTCGAAAAAAATGAATCCCCATTTGAATAGCATTGCAGCCAAAAATACGTACCGATCCTCTTAAGTAATTATAGCAAACAAAACCATAATTCAAATTTTATTCTATTTTATAAATACAGAAGCAAACTGAAAGTGCAATCTCACATCAGCCAGAAACAATTATTAAGTTTTATTATAATATTTCCTTGAAAAGGTATTTGTAATCATAATATTTACATAAGAAGTGATGTGGTTGAATTACACGCAGACATCATTTATTTTTCACACTTAACTCTTGACATTGAAAGTGGGTGAATGACTATTTCTGATTACCAAAAATAATGCTCTGACTATGAATATCGAATTACTGATTACGAATACGAATCTCCAAGAATTTCCCTACGTTTTCAAAACGATACACCCATACAGGAAGTATTAAATGAGTTAAAACGTAGCTAGTCTACAAATATACAAACGTGTTAAAAGTAATACATGATGGAGTATCGCAAGCATGACGAATGGAGTATCGCAAACTAAAGTGCATTGTAAATGTAACTTTGTAACCTATTGGATTAAAAAAACCGAAAACCGGTTTTTCCAAAAATCGTTTTTTTTGGACCGGTTATAACCGCCAGGTTAAACCGTAAGCAAAAAAAAATCGGTATAACCGAAAACCGGTGTTTTGTAAAAAACCGCCATCCCTATCTTATGTGACCACAGATTAAACCTAAAATGATGTCAAAGCATGACCAAATGCTAACGTTGTTCTAATGTTCTACGTCAGTGATACGATAACTACTAATACGATACGAAACAAAACTTCAACCAAAACTCGAATTCAAAAAATTCGTGTTTTTATCGTAGTCTTAGAAATACCACCGGTACAGACGTTTTGTGCTACAATTAACATTAGCATTCGTTTTGTCGTATTAATTAATTAAACGCTTTTCTTTAGTTCAATCGTTTGGGTCAAATTTTTGGACGTTAATTTGACTGCCTTTTCTTCAATGCAAATGACTAAAAATTTGCAGACATTGCATTCACGGGAACAATACACGAATAGTCAATATTTTTTTATGTTTATTAATTGTTTGAATAAAAAAACGATTTTAACAGAAAATGCTTAAATTCTCTTGCTTTTTACGATGAAGAAACTTGAAACTTTTACAGATTGTAGCTAATTATATGAACAATACATAATTTCACTTTTTACGTTAATTGTTTACCTTATGCTTCATAAATAAACAATAAAGTTTTAAATTGTTTGCCGATTCCGACTACTTTTTATGTTAGTACATCATATGTTTTATACATATTTTAATAAACATGACGATATATTTTAATGTTTGAAAAATGTAAGACTAAAAAGTAAAAAATAAAAAAATATAAAAAAAATATTTTTAAGGGACGCTTTTCTTTAGTTACGAATGACTAAAATTAAACATATTATAAAAAAATCAACTAAAAAGCAAAAAATAAAAAAAAAATTGAAAAAATCTAACACATTCGTTAAAAAAAAGCGTGGTGCGAAAACCGTTTATTCGATGAAGACGCTTTTCTTTGACGAATGTGTTACATTTTTTCAATTTGTTTATTTTTGGCTTTTTGGTTGATTTTTTTATAATATGTTTAATTTTAGTCACTCGTAACTAAAGAAAAGCGTTTCTTAAAAATATTTTTTTTATATTTTTTATATTTTATATATCTCGCTTTTGGCATAGGGTTTCGAAAGGATACTGCTAAGACCGTTTTATTACTCAAAATCAAATATAGAAATCAGAAAGCGATAATCTCTAGTTCTAGGTTCTAGCTACTACATAGTCCTACCTTACCTAGCCAGGTCTTCGAGTGAGCATACCAGTAACGCTTATAGACACAACTTTTTATCAAAAAGAAAAAAGAAAATTATTTCTAAATTATTTCTAAACAACTTATTAATTTATGTGGAGCCTAATTTTATGCTCGATAAAAAATAATGCTCATTTAAAATATAAAAAATTATATTATTAACCGTTAGTTAAGTTATTAGTTATTAATCCGTTAGCAATTTTTCTTTTTTATTTAAAAAATAGATTATTTACTAATCTTCTTCTTAAGCTACCGTCTTCTTTCGAAGATTTTGTGTATTATAAATCATTCTCTTAGTCAAAGCTTTCGTAAAGGCACGTATCCACTATGTTCGCGAACTTGTTCGCTGTTCTGCAACTGATTCAATGGATACGACATGCGCTCCTCTACATATAAACCACCACCGATTGGAAAGATGAGTTGGGGCGCGCACTGCTGCACGGTCCGGAAGCGCCAACGTATCCACTATGTGGAGTAGTTGCAGGAGCGCGGAGCGCCAGAGGTTGGCAAACATAGTGGATACATACCTTAAGACTACGTGTTAGAATGTCATATTTTGAATAGATGTCAATAATTCTGCATACGACTTATCTTTGTAATTTGCAAAATCAAAGTCACAGCGTAATTAGTTGCAGTTAGAATTAATTAGTTAATAAGGTGTAAACATACTAAATAGTCTAGTTTAGTTACTTTTACTACATACATACGTCTAGTTAGTAATACTTGTAGAGCCTTGAACAAATAACCGTAACATTGCGTATTGAAATACAATACCAATACAAACATAACATTTTACGTTTCAATTAACTGATTTTTCCACTACTTAGTTTTAGGTGATACTATATGTTTATGCTATTAAAGTTTTTTAACTAATCTAAGCGTGCTTACTGGGCGATGATGTTTTTCGACACTTATTTTTTTAAATCATATTTTTAACATCTATCATAATATTCAATCTTTCACACATCTTTTCATAGTTTTTTTCTTATAACTTATTTTAGCTCTCATGATCATTCTATGTTCGTTATACGGTTACTGTTTCACTCATACTTTCAATTATGATTTCGTTGTTCGTTCTGGTCTTCAACAGGCTCATTGATTTAGGCAATTAAGCAAGCAAGTAACAGAATCGAATCCAGCATTGCATCGAGATTTATTTATTTTATTTATTTATTGTTTATACATATGACCTGGCCTCTAGTGACTAATCCAGGTCGTTTTTTCCTGATGTGATTACAGATATTTTTTTTTATATTTTTACATTTTTTACTAAACTACTAAATCTATTTTTACAATTAATAATTTGCCATAATCTATTAATTACATTTAACAAATACATGTAACAAATTTAAAGAAACAATATATATTTGTTAAAATATTTTTGGTACTATCAACTCCCTTCTAAGTTATAAAGACAGTCCCTCTATTTTCAGAAGAGAGTTGGTAGTTTTTTTTTAAATTTTAATTTAATGAATTATTTATTGAATTATTATTTTTATTTATTTATTTTATATTGAATTATTATTATTATAATTGTGAATATCTATTTTTGAACTTATATTTTATTTTATTTATTTTAACTTTATCTTACTCAACTTCATCAGGGTTGGATTATTTGTTGTCTTCTTCTATTATTATAACTTTCTTGTTGTTTTTTAGATATTATTTCTGTTTAGTCCAGAAAGCCACTGCGCATCCGGTAGGAAAAATATTCTAATTCGGATTTTTTGCACAATCTTACTCAAAAAGGACTCCCTTTAACAAATGTGCATGTTGCCAGGACCAAAAGGTGGTCAAAAAGTTTTTAAACGTTTTTTTTTTGTTTTTTTCCTAAAATTATTTTTTTTGCATAGAAAAAAGTTTTTTTAGGTTTTTTGGATCATTCCAAATAGAAAAGGTCTTTAGTGACTTTTCTCTAAAAATGATAGTTTTTGACATATAAGCGATTAAAAATTGAAAAATTGCGAAATCGGCCATTTTTAACCCTCAAAAACTATGTGAAAAACTGAAAATTTGAATGTTGCCAAGGTAGGTAGATATTCTTTAAACATCGATTGATGAAATCCCAAGGAGTTTTTTGCAATACAATATTCAAAACTCCTTTGTTTTTTAATTGCTAATCAAGCGTGCGCGACACTATTTTCCACCGACGACATGCGACAGTATGGTGCAAATGAAAGGAATAAATTCGTTATTTCGTAAACCGGTGATTTTAAGGAAAAATTCGAAACAGGTCGATTTTTATTTTTAAGTTATGATATTGTGGCATATATGGTATGCTAGTGACGTCATCCGTCTGAGCGTGATGACGTAATCGATTATTTTTTTAAATAAGAATAGGGGTCGTGTGGTAGCTCATTTGAAAGGTTCTTTAATTCTCTATTCAGTAATGTAAACATTTACATAATTATTTGTGCAGGGTGTCCTTCTACTTCTTTTTTTGTCAAATAATTTAATTTAATAAAAAATTTTTGGACACCCTGTATAAATAATTATGTATATGTTTATATTACTGAATAGAGAATTAAAGAACCTTTCAAATGAGCTAGCACACGACCCCTACCTATTCTCATTTAAAAAAATCATCGATTACGTCATCACGCCCAGACGAATGACGTCACTAGTATACCATATATGCCACAATATCATAACTTAAAAATAAAAATCGACCTGTTTCGGGTTTTTTCCTTAAAGTAGCCGGTTTACGAAATAACGAATTTATTCCTTTCATTTGCTCCATACTGTCGGTAGAAAATAGTGTCTCGCACGCTTGATTAGCAATTAAAAAACAAAGGAGTTTTGAATACTGTATTGCAAAAAGCTCTTTGGGATTTCATCAATCGATGTTTAAAGAATATCTACCTACCTCAGCAACATTAAATTTTCAGTTTTTCAGATAGTTTTTGAGGGTTAAAAATGGCCGATTTCGCAATTTTTCAATTTTTAATCGCTTATATGTCAAAAACTATAATTTTTAGAGAAAAGTCACTAAAGACCTTTTCTGTTTGGAATGATCCAAAAAACCTAAAAAAACTTCTTTCCATCAAAAAAAAATAATTTTAGGAAAAAAACAAAAAAAAACGTTTAAAAAATTTTTGACCACCTTTTGGTCCTGGCAACATGCAAATTTGTTAAAAGGAGTCCTTTTTGAGTAAGATTGTGCAAAAAATCCGAATTAGAATATTTTTCCTAGCGGATGCGCAGTGGCTTTCTGGACTAGTTAGATTGTTTATTATTCCAAAATATTCTTCATTTTGTAATATATCTCTTATTTCAATTCTTTCTAATCTTCTTCTCATTTCTCTATGTTCTTCATTTTCTATAGTATTTTCACAATGTAACACTATATGTTCTGGTGTACCTAGTTCTCCACATTCATATGTGATATGAATGTGGAGATATGATATATTATATAATATATTATATAATATTCATATGACATCGAGATATGCAAACCCCTTAAATTAACATGTCATCATCATTAATGGTGCTACAGCCCTATGAAAGAGCCTCAACCTTCCCAAGTCTATTACGCCAGTCAGTCCTATCCATTGCCAACCGTTGCCAGTTTGCTGCGCCTATTTTTCTCCCATCCTCATCTACACCATCCTTCCATCTAAGTTTTGGCCTACCACCAAATATATGTTTATATCTGTGGTATACCTCGTAGTTGTACCTCCTCCTCCAAATACCATTTTCACAGATGCCACCGAATATTCGTCTCAGGATCCTTCGTTCAAATATAAGCAGAAGGTTTTCATCTGCCTTGGAGATGGTCCATGTCTCCGATCCATTACAAATCGGCAAAATGCTTGTCACATGGGAGGCCTGAGTAGAGTATAATATGGACTCCCACACTTTCTGCTATCATCTTTATTGACATATATTATGAATCATAATTTATGAATCATTATGATTTTGCTTGCATGGACGCCTAGTCACCGCTCCCAAATCGGTCCAGTTCGGAGCTGAGTTCGGTTCACCTGGTTCATTTTTTTTGTTAGTTTTTTTTATTAGCCAGGGCCGATTTTTTGTTGTTTTCTATACCTATTATTTTGGAGGGGGCGTCTAAATCTATTTATTTTTTCCTGATTAAAATCCTGACTCTGGTTAAATTCTTTATCTTCTTGCAATTTGAACTTCAGGATTCTTCAGACAGAGCTACGTGATTATTTTATCATTAATGTCTTGCCATGGGTGGCAAGAGAACCCAAGCCATGCAAAAGATTAATTAAAGACGAAAAATAATCGAACAAGTCTTGAGATTCGAGTACTGAGAGTAGAACTACTTCGTAAATCAGACAAATAAAGGTGTATCATGTGGAAGAATAAGGATAATTATGTATAAATTATTTTTAAGCACCAGAAACAAAAAGAATACTACTTATAACAATAGAAATGAAACCCTAGAGATCAATTTCTGATAAAACATTAAGAGGCAGAATATCAAATAAGTGATATCTGTACAATACAAGATATTGTACAGTAGGGAAGACGGGAATAAAACCAGGGTGTCAGACGAATAGATAATGAAGGATGAGGAACTAGTTCAAATAACAACAAAGTTAAGAATAGAGATGCATCAAGTCAAACTACTTTGATTTTATTCAACAAACTTGACTTGACTTGAAATCCAAACTTTTTTTGTAAAAAAGTTTGACTTGACTTGATTTCAATATATTTAGGTTTGACTTGAAATCAAACTTCTTCAAACAGTTTGAAGTTTGAATATCATATTGTGCAACGTGTTTATTTCCAATTCTAATTGAGAGCGTACCGACTTTTGTTTTAACTTATTTGGATAGGTTTATATAGTTCATATTATTAAGAAGTACATGCTTGGATTGTTTATTACGTTCGTTTTGAATGTACAGTGGCTGGGTTCAATTTGAATTCTGCACTTACCACGTGCATCTTGCGTAGCGGTGTTGTGCAAACAAATTATGTGATTAATAAATACATTTATATTTTAATGATATGTACTATGATATTTATGAGATTTAAGAAAAAATATTTTAATGTTATTTATGAGATTTTTAAAAATATGTAGTTTAATGAAATTTGATTGGGTGTTCACTGCACAAGTGAACCAATGGAGAAACCGCCCCTGATAATAATGATTATTTTTTTCACCTGTCAAATTCTGACGTTTTTGCTTTTTTAGCCAATCACCACGCGTCGTTCTAGCCAATCATTGAGTGTAATACTGATAAAACAGCCTCTTCCTTGATAAAACAGTCTCTTCCCTGATAAAACTTAAGGTACCCTAAATTTCACATAATACGTACATACCTGTGTTTACTAACTTAATTTATGAACAGCCATACAATATAATAAATAAATTGGTTCATTTTTAAATCATAAAATAATTTATCTATAACCTACTTAAGACATTGATCCTAGTTGTCTTAAAAATATTTCACAGATGCCCGTATTTACTAATAATACATATTGGTTCACAAAATAATCTTTTAAAATACCACTCGTCCTCTAAATTTTGCTTGATAATTTTTTTCGTTTTCATACTTAAACTTCTTTATTTAGGGTAAAATCACTCAAACAAACCGAAATGGACTCGAAACAAACCGAAATCACTCGTCCTTCGGACTCGTGATTTTATCATTCGGTTTGTTTTCGTAATTTTACCAAATAAAGAAGTTTTCGTGAAAACAAAAAAATTTATCGATAAAATTTAGAGGACTCGTGGTATTACCTTTGATAAAATCCATTAAAAGAACAAAATTATAACTAGAGTCAGTGTATATTCTACTATCTTTTAAATTAGGACTATGGTTTTTAACAGTATCATAGTAACTAAAAGTTGTCGTGAATAGATAGGCAACACGTACCAAACAGTAATCGCTTATTTTACTTTTAAAAAGGTTTTCAAACAAGCAGCCAAGTAAATGGTGTACATTTGATAAATAACCTTGCTGTGAGTTAGTAAAAGGGCAGCACGGCTACGGGCTATTTGGTGGAGGCGCCCCATGTTATTTCTTATGGGAAAACGAATAAAATCGCTAAGGTCCATTCTGGTCATTTTTGACGCTTTTTGTGGAGGAGACGCGACTGCTCGTTGGATCGTGACGTTTGAGGTATTGTTGGAAAGGGAGGGGGTAACGAATACTTTAACACAAAAACAAACACAAAGACATTGCCAAAACGGTATTACAGCATATCTCCGTTGTTATTGGTCCGATTTTAGCATAAGAGACATCGAATGAATGGACATTGGTTAACAGAGAAAAACAAACGACATCAGTGCCAAAACGTCACTCTATCGTATCTTCGTTAATGTTGAACCTATTTTGACGTGTGACAATTTAAGGGGAATGGGATTTCATCTATTATAGTTCTTCATCTCGACAGACAACCTATAGCTTCTTCTCTCTCTCTCTCTCTCTCTCTCTCTCTCTCTCTCTCTCTCTCTCTCTCTCTCTCTCTCTCTCTCTCTCTCTCTCTCTCTCTCTCTCTCTCTCACGAAACAATTCATGAATGATACAGGCGAGGTATCGCTGAAAACGATATACCGTACAGCAGCGTGTAAGGTATTACTAGAAATAGAATATAATTAATCGAAGAACGTATACAATTATTATAGTATGACCAAACCAACAAACATCCTCGACATAATCTTCTCGGATTGAGTACTACTATACATGGATCTCCCTTTAATCGTACATTGCTCTTTACAAAGAACATATACCATTCTTACAGCATGGCCAAACCAACAAACATCCTCGATATAATCTTTTGATTGAGTACTACTATACATGGATCTCCACTGAACGTAAATTATTATACACCGCTATTATTCTATATATACGTACCATTTTTATGAAAATTACTGAATACAGATGTATTGTGAGTTGCATACAATATTTTTTCTACGACAAGTTGGGTAATATTTTTACGGTGAGTTACATTCTACATCTATTTTTATGTTAATTATTAGCTATAATCCGTCCGTAAATGGAACGTAAATATGTTAACGTTTGTATATTATATAAACCTTCGGTATAGAGTACTATGACGTACCCCTCCCCACTACTGTAAAATACACAGATGTTACATGATTAAATGAATAAAGCAAAATCAGTATCAATCAATCATTCGACGAAGTAAGATGGAAAAAATTGAGTTGTTCAGAGGTCCGAATGCTGTCAGAAAAATTAAGCAGTTAAATTTAGATGACATACTTATTGATCAATGGATGACAAACACAAAAGTTACCTGCTACATCCTATATGTCAGCGGAGTACCAGCATCTTTTGTTCTATTATCAAAATGTGACTTTGATCCACTCGGACAACACGATGTACCAAGAGTATTAGATTATAGGATCCTGGACACCCATATAAAAAGCATGGAAAACGGAAAGTTTACCGTGGACAGTAAAGTCCTTTGTGAACATTTAAGTCAAACTTGGACAAAAATTCAATACAAATTAAATGGGGTCAATTCTTTGTTACACATTATGCAGTCTAGGTTAGACTGGACTATTCTAAATAAAATTTCTAAGATAGTCGCATTCAAAAAGTGTTTTTGTGTTAGGAAATAAAATATCAAGATGTTACTTATTATTTATTAAAGATATTACAATAGTTCCAGTAATTTTAAGATAGTTTTTCTTTGCAGTTCTGCCTTTTTATTTAAACCTAAATTCATTAGTTCAGTAATAATTTTACGTTTCTGAAGCATTTTTTCTTTGTATGATTTTCGTATGGCCATCCCACGTTCAGTTTTGTAAAATTGTCTTCTCTTTTCATTGGCTTCATCTTTTCTTCTAATACCTTCCTCACCTCTTTCACACTTGCAGGTTGATTTTACGTGTAGTTCATGCACTGAAGCATATTTTTCTAGATTGCTAACGCCTCTGCTCGCTAGGGTAGAAATTTCATTACGTATACTTCGACAGAATTTTCCTCTCGAATGTAACCACTCTAATTTAAATACACTTCTCTCGTAATGGGAGTGAGGTTTACCTAAAAGTCCATCTCCATCTCGACGAAGGGGTTTTTGACCATCATATAGGTAAAAAATGGGGGTTACTATACTTTCGACTACCGTGTTTCAACTACCATTCCAAGGTCACAAGCTAACGTAGGTAAGCATGCGCTAATACCTTAAATTGGTGTTCATGGTTACGAGAGGAATGAAATAATAAAACTGTCTGATCTAAATAATATATTTTTAATAAAGAAGTAAAGACTTAACATTATTTTTAATATAAATACATAGTTCTAAACACAAAATACAGCTCGTTCTTTATTTTTACTCGGCGTTGTTCTGATTTTGTCGTTAGAGAATTCAAGTGATTTATATGTATCCAACTACTGGTTGGAGAAAGAAATAAATTATTTACATATAAGTCTACATTATAGGATTAAACTAAAACTAGACAAAATCAGAACAACGCCGAGTAAAAATAAAGAACGAGCTGTATTTTGTATTTAGAACTATGTATTTATATTAAAAATAATGTTAAGTCTTTACTTCTTTATTAAAAATATATTATTTAGATCAGACAGTTTTATTATTTCATTCCTCCCGTAACCATGAACACCAATTTAAGGTATTAGCGCATGCTTACCTACGTTAGCTTGTGACCTTGGAATGGTAGTTGAAACACGGTAGTCGAAAGTATAGTAACCCCCATTTTTTACCTATATGATGGTCAAAAACCCCTTCGTCGAGATGGAGATGGACTTTTAGGTAAACCTCACTCCCATTACGAGAGAAGTGTATTTAAATTAGAGTGGTTACATTCGAGAGGAAAATTCTGTCGAAGTATACGTAATGAAATTTCTACCCTAGCGAGCAGAGGCGTTAGCAATCTAGAAAAATATGCTTCAGTGCATGAACTACACGTAAAATCAACCTGCAAGTGTGAAAGAGGTGAGGAAGGTATTAGAAGAAAAGATGAAGCCAATGAAAAGAGAAGACAATTTTACAAAACTGAACGTGGGATGGCCATACGAAAATCATACAAAGAAAAAATGCTTCAGAAACGTAAAATTATTACTGAACTAATGAATTTAGATTTAAATAAAAAGGCAGAACTGCAAAGAAAAACTATCTTAAAATTACTGGAACTATTGTAATATCTTTAATAAATAATAAGTAACATCTTGATATTTTATTTCCTAACACAAAAACACTTTTTGAATGCGACTATCTTAGAAATTTTATTTAGAATAGTCCAGTCTAACCTAGACTGCATAATGTGTAACAAAGAATTGACCCCATTTAATTTGTATTGAATTTTTGTCCAAGTTTGACTTAAATGTTCACAAAGGACTTTACTGTCCACGGTAAACTTTCCGTTTTCCATGCTTTTTATATGGGTGTCCAGGATCCTATGGTACTTTGGTCATTATGAAAGATTTTCCCCTTAACAATGGCCGATACCGCAAAGGATTTGATAAATATATAAAATTGTAAGTTGATGTATTGTTTAGTCGTCAACAAGATGTCTTATGATGCGGTCGCCATTGCCATTCGCAAGAAGAAAATTGCCGAATTGGCTAGATCAATTCGCAAAAAATATTTGGCATTGAAATTAGGCAAGACAGAACAAGATGAGTCACTAAATAAACTTTTTAAACCAATCTCGAAACCTCTCAAGGATATTGCGCAATCATCAAAAACGTTGCATCATGCTATCGATAACAAGTTTAGACAAGTTAAAAAAGAAGAAGATGTGAAAAAGGAAGAAGTAGGACTAAAAAAAGAGCCGAATATAGCAGAAAATCGTACACCAACAACACCAGTATCATTTATTAGTGATGGAGATGTGTTTGAAAACAACGATGAAGAAGATGAAGAATATGAAGATAGCATAGAAACACACCAATCGCACGATAACGAAACCGAACAAGTAATGTTTGATCCTGATAATATTTCTGAAGATGCTTTCAACGAATATATGGAGCAATATCCTCCGATGAGTCATGAGTATATAAAAGAATTTTGGATGAAGTCTGATAAAATCGATAAAAACTATGGACCTATTTACAATGATTTGTTGGGCTGGACGTGGGGTAAACGACGAATAAAGTTTAACAAAGACGGTGCCATAGAGGTTATGGATGACGCCAAAAATGGTCAAGGAGGATCGGTGCAGGAGACGCCTGGACTATATCACCTTATTTTCTATGATAATCCTGATCCTGAATACTACAATGAAGAAGATAAAAATTTATACAAAACGTTATTAGAGAAAACCGAAGTTCATCTGAATTCAATAGGCCGCCTTAAAGGTTCAAGTGGAGACAAATATCATTATATTATTAAGCCATTGTTTAGACCTGCATCTACATCAACGGTAGCAAAGAAACCGTCACAGTCTACATCAACGATAGTTCAGAATCTGTCACAGTCTACATTAACGGTATCACAGAATCCGTCACAGATAAATACTCGATCTACTACATCATCAGCACTAAAGCAACCACCACATAGTCGTTTACCAACTCGTTCAACATCATCTCAATCAGCGTCTCCACAGCTACCTTCGCCAGCTGCATCCTCCAAAGGATCAGGGCTTATCGATGACTCTCGTTTGATTTACAGTGAAACACCTAGGGAATATATTTACTGGGACGACCCAAATGAATTGGTGGAGCGTCTTCAACTCTTGGTGGCTTCGAAAGACGCCGGCAACACATCTCTCGACAACGAAATTGTAGCCATCATCAATGAACTAAAAGAAGCTAATATAATAGAGTAACTGGGAATGACAATATCATTTCCATTATGAGTGTCGACAAATTCGGTCATCATTCTCGTGGTGGTGGTGGTAGCGCTCAAAAGGTGACGCGAGTTACATTTCCACATACTTCTGACGGAAATATTAATGCTGAAAATGTGAAAATTTGCAATGTCAAGGACCCATCAGAAAATGGTGATGCTGCAACGAAAAAATACGTCGATGCACAAATAAATGAGTTGCGTAACATACAGTCACCATTAATTCAAACACATGGTGAGTTGTTGATGAAAAAAACTGGGGAGATAGAAGGCTTAGCCATCGGACTAAATGAAGTAAGAGAAGAGCTCCATAAAACCACAGTTCCACTTCTCGAGCAAAAGTTGCAGAAAATAATGAAAAATGATTTGAATACACTAAAAAAGGATACGGAGAATAATGTAAATAAGTTGTTGCAGCAAAAAACTCGTGATATAAAGAATTTAACCATGGAACTAAACGAAGTAAGAAAAGAGCTTCATAAAACCACAGTTCCACTTCTCGAGCAAAAGTTGCAAAAAATATTCAAAGATGATTTGAATACACTAAAAAAGGATAGGGATAAGAATATAAAATCGGCTGCAGAAACCATTGCACATCATGCGATATACGATATGAAGATGGAAAAGAAGATAAAAGAAATGAACGCGGCATTGCAGGATGTAGTAGACAACCTTCATTCGATGAATATAGATACCCGCCTAACAGCAATTGAAAGTCGTTTATAAAAATGTCTAAAGAAAAGGAACAGGTGGTGTATGAGTTGCATAAACCAGCACGAAAAAATTATCCTCGTCGACGAACAATAATCAAAGGAATCGATGACTTGTGGCAGATGGATTTGGCTGAAATGCGTCCTTATGCGCACCAAAATAAAAATTACAAACTAATACTAGTTGTAATTGATTGTTTTTCAAAATTTGTTTGGACACGCCCTCTAAAGAACAAAACAGGTGAGGAAATTACTCGGGCATTTTCGGATATTCTCGCCCATACTCAACGAGTTCCGAAAAACCTACAATCTGATCAGGGAACCGAATTTTACAACAGAAAATTTCAAAATTTAATGAAAAAACACGAAATTAATCATTACAGTACCTACACGGTTAAGAAGGCTGCCATTTGTGAAAGAGTTATTAGAACGTTGAAAGCAAAGTTGTACAAGTATTTCAGTTTACATGGATCATACAAATGGCTAGATGCACTACCTACAGTCACTGAGGAATACAACAATACAAAGCACAGTAAAACAGGATACAAGCCATCTCATGTCAACAAATCCAACGAAAAAGCCATTTTAAACAAAAGTTATAGTCATTTAAAGATTGCTGGTCCACGAAGATTTAAAGTTGGCGACATTGTACGTATATCAAAGGCAAAACATTTCTTTGAAAAGGCCTACACGCCCAATTGGACTACAGAATTATTTAGAATTGTACAAGTTAAGATAACGAATCCTATAACGTATTTGCTCGAAGACATGCAAGGTACACCGATTAGCGGCGGGTTTTACGAAGAAGAATTACAGAAAACAAAAAATCCCGACATTTACTTGGTTGAAAAAGTACTTAGACGAAAAGGCAATAAGATGTATGTTAAATGGTTAGGATTGGATAGCAAACACAACAGCTGGATTACTAGTTCAGATGTAGTTTAAGGATCTATATTTCGATACGCCACGTAGACATACATTTTTTAGAAAATGCTGACAATTACACGCAAAGAGTGGGGGATTGAAAAAGTATAAATTCTCTCAGCAACCATCCGTCACATTCAGTTTGAGTTTCTCCAACCGACTTGTGTATTCAGTTGCAACAGCAGTAATATGGCTTCTCAAGATAGCGGATACGAAAGTGAAGAGACAATTATCTACGACGCTGAATTAGATCGAGTACTGGAAAAATATGAAGAAGCTGCCAAAGATGAGCCATATTATCTATTGGAAACTACATATCCAATAGGATGTTTTCACATAAAAATTGGTCTATGTCCAGCTCGACAGTTTTCTCCATCCATTATTCTGTACCAACATGGTAAATGTACAAGAATCAGTTTAAACACATTCGAGTGGACTACCCTAATTGAGATGTTTATACAAATTATGGAAGAATTTTTCATACCACCTTTGCCCGCCTGTTCCGATGAGTATGATCCAATCGAATTTGAGTGTGGTGATTTCTGCAAACTAAGACAATTGGTAATGGAAAATGTAAAGTTCCTGACTATCGAGAAACATGGAATCGAATATTATTTATGTGATGATGATGTAAGCCAGATCCTGAGAGCAAACATTGATTTAGTGTCTCAACGAGTGTCGTTATTGGACAATTTACAGTTTTTTTCGTATTATAGAAATGTTGTATACTTTATTCGGCAAAATTGTCATAAGAGTAACAGTTTATATAGTCGACTTCACTCTTTAACTGCGTTTTGTGGAATTTTTCCAGATACTTTGTTAAGTCAAGCTTTGAATGAATATGTATGGTATTATAGCAATAAAGTTGTAAATGATTTGGATAATTGTTAATAAATAATATTAATAAAATGTTGTCTTTTATTTTTTGACTTTAGAGAGTGTAACAGAGGTTATCAGAGGTCAGCAGAGGGTAGCAGAGCGCAGCAGAGGGTAACAGAGGGTAGCAGAGGGTCACAGAGGATAACAGAGGCTAGCAGAGGGTCACAGAGGATAACAGAGGCTAGCAGAGGGTACCAGAGACGTACAGACGTCATCAGAGACAAGCTAACAGAAGGCACAGACGATCACAGAGCGGTATAAGGGGTCAGCAGAGTGTAGCAGAGCGGAGCAGAAGGTAATAGAGATTAGCAGACGGTAGCAGAGCGCAGCAGAGGATAGCAAGTCGAATGTCACGTCATTCACGTTCAAATGTCACGTTCTGCTTCGAACTTAACGTCATTCACGTCACGTCATTTACGTCCTACGTCACATTTCACGTCACGTCATTCACGTTCTGCGTCGAATTTCACGTCATTCACGTCCTACGTCGAATGTCACATATCTACGTCAAATGTCACGTTCTGCGTCGAATTTCACGTCATTCACGTCCTACGTCACGTTCTGCGTCAAATGTCGGACGGAAAACTGAACAATGTCATATAAATGTCACGTCATACGTCAAATGTCACGTTCTGTTAGGCACTATACGGAAAAGAAGAAGAATTGACAGTTAATATTGAACGTTGACAGAAGAAGAATTGACAGTTGGCTTCTGTGTCGTTACCGCTTTCATTTGATACCCCATACGTCAAAATCGGACCAATGACAACAAAGATGTCGAATGTCACGTTCTGTTAGGCACTATACGGAAAAGAAGAAGAATTGACAAACGAAAAGAAGAAGAAGAATTGACAGTTGGCTTCTGTGTCACCGCCGCTTTCATTTGACACTCCATACGTCACAATCGGACCAATAGCAACAAAGATATGCTGTAATGCCGTTTTGGCACTGCCGCCATCTTTGTTTTTTGTCTCAACTTATTCGTTACCCCCTCCACGTTCCGACGAGCCCTCTTACGTCAAAATCGGACCAATAGAAAAGAAGATATGACGTAATGCCCTTTTGGCACTGGCGCCATCTTTGTTTTTTTGTCTCAACTTATTCGTTACCCCCCTCCCCGTTCCGACGAGCCCTCTTACGTCAAAATCGGACCAATAGAAAAGAAGATATGACGTAATGCCCTTTTGGCACTGGCGCCATCTTTGTTTTTTTGTCTCAACTTATTCGTTACCCCCCTCCCCGTTCCGACGAGCCCTCTTACGTCAAAATCGGACCAATAGAAAAGAAGATATGACGTAATGCCCTTTTGGCATATTCCGATGCGCACGCCACATACTGCGTTCAACCCCCCTTTTCATCCCCTTTCCAACGATACGTCACACGTCATCCTACGTTAAGCCGTTTGGCATTTATTAATATTTAAGGGTTGCGATTTAGGGGATGTGCCAGAACGCAGGTTGTCTATCTACTTGAGTTTCAGTTCATGTAAGAAATAGAAATAACAAATGATTGTCTCGGGAATAAAAGAAAAAAGTAATTTGTATAGCAGAAAATGCATATTTTTTAAAAAGTTGTAAACACATGGGGACGTACTACAATGCCTCGTGACGTATATAACAAAAAATGTCACAGTAGTATGTAAGCAGACCTTTAAAAATGGCAAAATTTGAAAAAAAAATATCAGGATGGAAGCCACGTTGGGCATGGGCGCAAAATGAAAGATTACATTATTACTGAGGGGCGAAAGTCACTGAAAATTTTTATAATGTTTATTTTAATAAGTTACAGGGGTAAATATTTTTTTTTATTATAGGTTATTTACTACATGCAATCAATAAATAAAAATTATAAGCATGTTTGTTGTTTGTTCAAAGGGATGTATGTATAAATTTGGATTTGTTATCCAGTGATAACAAAGACTCTACTAGACTCTTAAATGATTGGAATGTGCCCTGTAAGGGGTAAGTACTTCACTGCACTTCACTTCACTGCTGCTTAGAACCTATATGGTAGCTTCAGTGGTTTGTGCCTCTTCCGTCTCAGAGTCTGCTCACTATTACCTAGCAGGTCTAGTGCAAGATTGTTTGGGTGATTTTCCAATTTTACCAAATAGCGGCTGCTGTATTCACTTACTATCTCCTTAACTGTGGCTACTTGGAGATCGTCTCGGATTTCCTTGTTTGGTATAAACCAAGGTGCATTTGTTATGGGCCGTAGTACCTTCGACTGGAAGCGTTCCAATATCTCTATGTTTGAGTTTGCAGCCGTACCCCATAGTTGTACACCGTATGTCCATATCGGTTTTAAGCCCCCTGCAAGGGGTGAAAATAAAAGAGAAAATTTAGTGTGATTTTTAATTGCAAATATTTCATTCAAAAGAAACTTTTCATTTATTCTAAGGGACTTTCGGCCCACGGTAATAAAGTAATCTTTCATCCTGCGTTTAAATTTTTCAAAACTGCTAGTTTTCTCAGGATTCGAAAAAAATGAATAAGTTTAAAACACATTAAAAATTTTGACAGGCGTCAAAATTTTGCATTTTGCATCGTTCCCCTTAAAGGAAAAGAAATATAGCAAAAATTTAAGAAAAAATAAAATACGGGCGATCTGAAGTGACAGGGGTCGGGATTTTAAGACGAGAAAAAATCGGTTTATAACGATTCATATACATAAACATTGCAGATTCCTACAAGTACTGACTAAATGATAACTGAATTTTAAATTTCAAAATTTTGCATATTTAAAAGAAGACGTAATGACGTAAAGAAGACATAACCTATTTTTCGTTTTAGTCCATCGAAATCAATAAAAATAAGCAAGTACATAATTCTTAATCCTACTACTCACCTATTAAATCGTGTAAGTGTAAACGTTTCGACATATTTCGATTGAAAATTGTTTTTACTCGATAATGACGTTAGTAAGTACATATATGTATTATGCTTGTTCGCTGCTTATCAACTTTAAAAATGAAACTAAAATAGAATCGACATAGTCTTTGGTAATAGCTCATAGATAATATGGTAAATATAACGGCTAATTATTATTTTTTAAATATATAGGGTGTTCCACGCATAGAACATTTATTTAGTGAATGAAGATTCTCTGATTCAAAATAAGAAATAAGGCGGCTAAAATAATTAGCTTGGAGAAAAGGTTGATTGCTTTCCAAAGACAGATAAAAGGTAAAAGTTAAAATTAATAAAATATTGACCATATTTTTGTATTTGTCCGGTATAATTTTCCTAATAGTAGGTAAATGTTTTTGACTCATAAGATACACATGTTATATAGTAATACAATTTTTTTAGTTTCTCAATTGTAATTTTTTTATACGTTTGAACATATTCATCATTTGTGCATGAAAATGTGCTATATATTTTAAAATATTTTAATTATTTTATTATGCATCTACACTTTAAAAAGACAACCACATGCAATGATGACAGTAAAATTCTCATGTTAGTGATCCCATAGTAAATCACTACGAAAAAACCAGGAAAAAAACCCCATGATACTATTCCGACATAACAAGTATTTGGCATTACATTTAGTTTACTCTCAAAATTAACGCCAAACTCTGATTTTATATTTATGTTATTTGAAAATATAAATGATGTATCCTCGATATGTTATTGGCTTTCTAATCGTGGTATTTTTTAACTTTCTGCCAGGCAACAAAAACGAAATTTGTTTATTTTATTCACGTTTTGTATTTTGATAACGATTTCCGAAGCTGACATTGAAACGTCACATAAACTTATTTCCTAATAAAATCTTGACTTATTCCCAAATAAAATAGTATATTACATAAGATGTCATAAGAAAATTGCTTCAGAACAATATTTTTCAATCATGTTAGATACAGTTAGGCATTTAGGTATAAAGAGGGTTGGGTAATTCAAAAATAGTAAAATATAAAGAGTGATACCGTTGAAAAACAAAGCTTCCTATAATGTCGAAAAACGGAAGGTCTGACAACACAAATACCATATTATGAAGGTTGGCCATAATATGAACACAACCCCTATAAAACATTTTTCATAATCATCCTGTCAGCCGCTTCTAAAATCACTCAGGCGCACTTTTTTTGTGTTCCATATTTTTAAAGGTCACTTCTTAATCACATATTTCTTTTTCTATTTCTATTTTTATGGATCTCATTATCTGTGTAATAATAATTATTTGAAAGTATGTGTTGAGTATTGAAGCTGATACCGGTGTAAGTAATGGTCCGGAATCCACTGGAGTCATTTACCTTTGTCGTTTTAGCGATAGAAAGTTGACAAGTCAGTTTTTGGGTTTAGGTGCGTGTATGTATGTGCGTTCTCAAATTATAGTATGTAGGTAGTAGGTACCTACTTATAAATTATTCTTCTTCTTGAAGTTCCGCTTCTGTCGGAGATTGGAAATTATTTTTACACTTATAATTTTGTTTATAACCCTTCATTTTACTCTGTTAGCGGAAAACACACCGAAGCGATAACGACGCGATGGCGTTCACGATAGCGATCGCGATTCAACTCGTCTGAAGCAAGCAACTGAATCATCACACCGATGGTTAAACTGCAAAACCTCGTAAGTCAGTTTAATGTAACTTTATAGGAGAGACGAAAAATATTTTGGCTTCTTTATGTAAGATTCAATTTATTCGTTTTGTGTGTGTAGTGTTCTTTTTTGGTAACGATTCCATTACCATTAAGTAAAATGCAGTAATATTGTTTTGTTTTGTCAAAGAGCGACTTACGAGGTTTTGTTACTTAAAATCTTAAACTATCATTAAACTTACCACGTTTTGTCTCATAAAAATGCAACTTACGAGGTTTTGTAACTTAAAATCTTACTTATGAGGTTTTTGTAGATGTCGCTGGTACCATTAAATTTAAATATTGACTTAAAAGCTTTCGTAGTTTAAAAGTATAAACCAACCAATATGTAAAAGTATAAACCAACAATGTGAAAAAGTAATAGTGGACCAAAAATCGACTTACGAGGTTTTGCAGTTTAACAGTCGACACACTTGTCGCGATCTGCTGGCGATCAAAGGAATTTGTGCAGCGTTCTCACTGCGATAATTAGTTTAGCGTTCAAAACGCAGCAAGCTACATTTATCGCTGGTCGCGATGATGCAAATAAAAATGTATATCTAAAATTTATCGAAATTAAAAAAAAATATGATATATTTTCGACCTGTCCCACCCAGATTGTAAGAACTTTTATTAAAAATAAATGTTTCATCAAAACTTTCTAAATTTATTCTAAAATATGTATAGAAACGGTCTATACATCTCTGCGAAGTTCTGAGAACAATTTATGAACTTCTCCTTATTGCTTGTACCTCAGGTTATTGTCATGTGCCTACCCAAACATCCCTTCTTTTTCTGCAAAAAAAAACTGCATAAATGTCTTCATTTGTAAATGGAAAAAATAGAACGCCCACGCATACCTACCTTTTATTAAATTTCTTTCTTTATCCGCATTAATTTCGAAAAATGAAGGTTACATGCCTTCAAATTAGATTGAATTGCCTTTTTTCATCCAACAATACTTCAACAGTGCTTCTACTTCTTGTAAATCGCACATTTTATACACAATATTTCCAACTGTATTAAGCGGAAAACATACCAACGCGATCTCGACGCGATGGCGATCGCGATTCAACTCGTCTCAAGCAAACAAGTGAATCAACACATACCTGTTGCGATCTACTGGCGATCAAAGGAATTTGTGCAGCGTTCTGACTGCGATCGCGGCGATATGAGTAGTTTAGCGTTCAGAACGTAGCAGGTTACATTTATCGCTGGTCCAAATTGTAAAATAATATAATATATTCTTCGACCTGTCCCACCCAGGTTATAAGAACATGCGTATTAGAAATAATAATTGTTTCATCAAAAACTTTCTAAATTCATTCTAAAATATGTATACAAACCGTATATACCTCGCTGCGAAGTTCTGGGAACAATTTTTGAAATTCTCGCTTATTGCTTGTACCTCATGTTAATGTCATATACATACCCAGACATCTTCTTTTTCTGCAAAATAAACTGCATAAATGTCTTCATTTGTAAATGGAAAAAATAGAACGCCCACGCATACCTTTTATTAAATTTCTTTCTTTATCCGAATTAATTTCGAAAAATGAAGGTTACATGCCTTCAAATTATCCTGAAACAGGCAGTGCTTCTTCTTCTTGTAAATCTCACATGTTATACGCAATATTTCCAACTGTATTATTTATATCAATGAAATCGCAGGTCGCTACCGCTACGATGTGTTCGCTTTCTACCGAAACCGAGATCGCCATCGCCATCGAGGTCGCTTAGATGTGTTTGTTCTCCGCTTTATACTTAACAGTTAATGCATATTTATTCATTTCTTCATTTTATTCGTCATTTCATGCATTTTCCGGTTCAAATATGTTATAAGTGCACCACTTTAATGTTTTAGTTGCCTAGTTTGAACTGCTTTTGCCATTCATGTTAGACATACCTCATTAATTAAGAAACAACGAACATTGTTCATTTCGAAGCGATCAGAACATCGGCAGCTAATCCCACCTCCAGCATACCCTAGCAGCCTTTAACTCTTAAGAAAGAAAATTATCCTGAAAATACGTACATATTGTTTGTATATAATTGGCGTTTTTATTAATGGCTGACTGTCTAATTTCCATACACATATCTTAAAAGCAGGAGAAGTCCCCCACTTACTTAAAAATGTATCTACTATAGCTATAAAAAACTAGAAAACGCAAATGATCAGCTTCAAAATTACCGATCGGTTGCACTGCTGAGCTATATATAAACCACTGGAATGCTTAATATACAGCAGAATTAGTAGAAACATATCTGAAATGATACCTGCTCAGAAAGCAGGGTACAGTCCTAACCACAATTACACAGATCAGATAAGATAATATCCCTAACAAGACATAATGAAGCAGGTTTTCAAAGAAAACTAACAGCATCCGTTGTTTTCATTGACCTACCAGCTGCATACGATACCGTTTGGAGACAAGGACTAATCTGCAAACTACTCCGTGCTATTCCGTGTCAAAGTATAACTAAACTGATCGATAGCATGCTCACAGGCAGACACTTTCAAATTACAAATCAATTTAAAAAGTATCCAAATGAACTCAACAATCTGGACATACGGGATTTAACTGTGGGGAACTGCAGCAGACTCGAGCAATACTCGAGCGATTTCAATCCAAGGTTCTTCGTGCTATCACAAATGCACCGTAGTTCATTCCAAATGCAGACATTTATAGGGACTTAAAGATATCGAGACAGTGAAGCAGATGATCGTCAAATGCAGTGATAAATATTTCAAACGACTGGAAAAGCACCCCAACGAATTAGCAGTGAATTTATTGGACAACTCTACACAACTAAATAGACTGAACATTAGAACTCCACTTGACTTGCCATTTAGAAAATAAGTGTTTTAAAGTGTTCAAAGTTTTAAGTGAAAATTAGTGACTTAGTTTAGTTATTAGTAATAAACCTACTATTGATGCATTAGAAGTTCGTTTGTAATACTTAATTTAATAATATTAATGAACTTTACTCGATAATCCAAACAGAGACTAACACAGGGAAGAATGGAGCGATCCATGTTAGGAATAATAGACAAAATAAAAAAATGAAGAGATCAGGAGAAGAACCAAGGTGAATAACGTCATCGAAAGGATAGTCAAACTAACAAGGAAATGGTTATTACACATAGCTAGAATGGCGATGGACAAAGAAGTTATTGTAATGGAGACCAAAGGAAGACAAAGCAGACGTCGCGTCGGTCGACCACCTATACGATTGACTGACGATTTAAGAAGGTTAAATAAAAATTGGATGAACAACAAGGATTCAGATCCGGAAGATCCTGCGTAGACGCCGTATTTGTACTGAGACATATCACAGAAAAGGCCATTGAGTACAATAAACCAGCAATAACAATATATGTTTTATAGACCTGACAAAGGATTTCGATCGCATCCAAGTCGAAGACGTCTTACATTTACTGTATAGAAGAAACATACCAATCAATATTATACAAACCATCGAAAATATCTACTTTCATAATGGAATACAGGCAAAGATAAATGGAAAACTAACACAGTTTATACCAGTACAAAGTGGAGTCAGACAAGGTGACTCGTTAAGCTCTTTAATATAATAATGGACGAAATATTAGAAGCAGTACGTAAAAGTCATAGTTACAGAATGGGGAACAAAGAAATCCAAATACATATTATGTTATGCAGACGACGCCGCATTAATCGCCGAGACAGAAGACGATCTCCAAAGATTAACACACATCTTCAATACAACAGCCAAGAAATAAAATATGACAATATCAGCAGAAAGAACCAAATGTATGACAACATCTAAATACCCACTACGATGTAAACTCGAAATTGATGGGAAAATAATAAAGCAGGAAGCAAGGTTTAGATATCTGGGAATAGATATAACTAATTACGGAGATTTTGAAGAGGAAGTACGACAACAAAGCTTAAAAGCAAGTAAAGCGGCGGGATCTCTTAATGACACAATCTGGAAGAACAAACACCTAACACAAGACACAAAAGCAAGAATCTATAAAGCAGCAATTAGACCTATATTGACATACACGGCGGAGACAAGACCTGACACATCTAAAACGAGACGACTACTAGAAAAAACATAGATGAAAATACTCCGACGAATATCAGGGAAAAGTCTGTTGGACAGGGAGAGAAGCGAAAACATAAAAAGATCATGCGATGTAGAAGACATAAATGGATGGGTGACAAAACGGAAACAGGAGTGGAACGAACACATTAGTAGAATGGCAGAGGATAGGATAGTACGAATAGCACGAGATAGATAAGTCACCAAATGGACGAAGAAGTATTGGCAGACCAAGAAAAAGATGGTGCGATAACTTAAACAATTTAGGAGGCTAATAATGAAGAAGAAACAGGCTTTAAAGCCTACATACAAGAAGGAAGCAGAAGAAGAAATAAAAATTGGATGAGAGTGGCACAAAATAGACGGGGTTGGAAACACGACGAAAGGGTATACGTTCAGCAGTGGATTTTTGAGGATGGATAATAATGAATACTCCATTTAACGTTTTCTAAACAAGTGTTTTCATGCTTGTTTCCTTATTCTTATTTGTATTGTTCAATTAAGTTTATGTTCTTGTTGTATATCATACGTTAAATAAAGCGTTCTTATTTCAATATATAAATCAATAGATCACAATCACATTGTATTTAACATTTCAAAGGTATATATCATAAATATCATACCTATATCTATATCATTGTGGTTATAACGGAAATGATGTCATGTCTTGTCTCGCTAGGATAAGAGAACTTTGCAAGGCCAAGTTAACATAATTTAAAACACAGATAAGTAAATTTATTTATATATTCAGCAAACACGACCATTAACATTTAAGAATATAAAAAAAAATTGTAGTAAAGTAGTATTTCTCATAAATCCCCGAACAACCAAGAGATAAAAAGTTAATGAACTTTAAAACATTCTTTCAGATTTTTCTACTAGAACTTTTAAGACCATTTCAAAATTTCTTTTTAACCACATCCTACCGTTATTTCAGATTCCTATGGATGCCTTGAGTTTCTCTGCTTTTTTTTTCTTAAAACTTGTCCTACCAAGATATGCCATACATTTTTCCAGAAAACCTTGCAGATAGTATGGTATTTTCCTCTTTTTTAATTTCATTTTTTCACTTAGTTAGATAAAGTCCTTATATAAATCCAGAGCCAAACTAGCCAAATTGCCAAATTTTTCAGTAGAGCATTTCGACAGTTTGGAAGGTTCTCTAAATTCTTGAAATTTTCAAAGCGAGTTGCCAATGTGATTTTTACTTGCCACATTACCGGTGTAACGGATTTTTTTAACTGGTATTAGATAATTGTTTAATCAATAACTCTTTCTTAATGATTTCTTCAGAATACACACAAATCCAGGATACAATTATGTTCTTCCAACCCAAAAACGAAAAGTAAATGGACATATTTTACATTTCAACATAAGAAATCAATTTACAAATCCTGCCCTACCTAATAAGTACCTCATCGGACATATCATATATTGTCATTCTCATTTTTAAGGGTTTTATCTTCATTATAGACATACCAAACTCTACAAACTTGAAGAAATGTTACTAAATAACATATGAAGCAAATAAGCCATTTTGACATAAATGGGACATATCAAGTTTTGCCATACCACTACAGAAAAATTTCTAGACATATCATATGTACAGGGTGTCCCAATAAGAATGGCTCTCGGCCATATCTCAGGAACCGTTTATAGTACAGCTTTGAGAAAAAAATATTTATAACAAAAGTTACCTCGGGAAAAACCTGGAAATTATTTTTATAATTGTAGGTCCACCCTAGAGGGCGTAATTAAATATCAAAAATTAAAAAATCAAAGTTTTACAAAATTTACCTAATGAAAGGGCACTGGAAAATCAATCATCGTATTATTCATAAAATTCTGCGCATATTTGATTTCACAAGTTTAGGTCTACCTTTGCAAATAAGAGGCGGGGGCGAGTGAGAACCTTCTTATGAAAAAATGGCTGAAAGTCCGGTTCTACTAAATCGAATTTTGCATACTTGGTCTTGTTCAAAACAGCTCTTTTTCGTCAAAGAGTCTTATTTTCTAAATAGCCTAATAAGTAATATGTAAGCTAGGAGGCGTTATTTAATTATTTTCAGAAATCTAGTTTTATTTGAAAAATATTAAATACAAGTATGCATTTTTAATCCTGTATTACAAAATTAGACCAAATTTGCAACATAATACCGAAAACCGCATGTCGATACCTTTTTTCTATCTCGAAATATCTTAAGAAATGTGTAAATTTTAAACAAAACTGTTACTGTCACCGGTAAACGAGGTAAAGGAAAAGTAGTGTGCTATGGAAAATACAAATAAACATTTTCCAGATGTAAATGTATATAATTAATTAAAACAACAATAAAACAACACTATAAAATATAACAAAGAAATAAAAGCAACTACTTACTTAGTCTTAGTGACTACCTAAATGTTTAAATTGATGCCCATCATTTTCGATGCAAGAATTTGCTCTTTCAAGAGTAGATTGAATTAAATAGCAACAGACTTAACTGTTTTAGACTTTTATTTATGGGGACAAATTAAAGACCTTGTTTTTGCAGCTAGACCCACTACTCGAGAAAACATGATTCAGAATCTAGAGAATACGAAACGCCATTCAAAGCATTGCTAAAGCAGAAATTGAGACTGCTGTTTAATCTACTCTTGATCGAAATGCTTGGATCGAAAATGATGGGCAACAATTTGAACATTTAGGTCGTCACTAAGTAAGTAGTTGCTTTTATTTCTTTGTTATATTTTATAGTGTTGTTTGTCTTATTGTTGTTTTAATTAATTATATACTTTTACATCTGGAAAATGTTTCTTTGTTTTTTCCATAGCACACTACTTTTCCTTAACTTAGTTTACCGGTGACATTAACAGTTGTTTAAAATTTACACGTTTTTTAAGATATCTCGAGATAGAAAAAAGTTATCGACATGCGGTTTTCGGTATTATGTTGCTAATTTGGTCTAATTTTGTAATACAGGATTAAAAATGTATACTTGTATTTAATATTCTCCAAAGAAAACTAGATTTCCGAAAATAATTAAATAACGCCTACTAGCTGGCATATTACTTATTAGGCTATTTAGAAAATAAGACTCTTACATTGACGAAAAAGAGCTGTTTTGAACAAGACCAAGTATGCAAAATTCGATTTAGCAGAACCGGACTTACAGCCATTTTTTCATAAGAAGGTTCCCACTCACCCTCATATCTTATTTTCAAAGGTAGACTTAAACATGTAAAATCAAATATGCGCAGAATTTTCATTAGGTAAATTTTGTAAAATTTTGATTTTTTAATTTTTGATATTTAATTACGCCCTCTAGCGGTGGACCTACATTTATGAAAATAATTTCCAGGCTTTTCCCGAGGCAACTTTTGTTATAAATATTTTTTTCTCAAAGCTGTACTATAACCGGTTCCTGAGATATGGCCGAGAGCCATTCTTATTGGGACACCCGGTACAATGCCCCATAACTATCTTTAGTTTATTTTGGAAATATTAATAGTTTTCTGATTTATTGCTACAACAGACTAAGTGCTTATTTTCCATGTAGAGCTTGATGAGAAAGTAAGCAAAAACTATTTCATCGTTCTTTTTTACAGTAATGTAATTAAAAAAAATATTTTTTATAATAAAAAATTGGTTAAAATATTAAAAAAAAAAGGTATAATTAAAAAAAGTCCTCAGAGTGCTCAGAGCAACATCACACAATATTTTCGAACTAAAGAGTTCATCGTCAATGCTGTAACAGGTTTTATATCCTTGAGCCACCGAAATATAGGGAAAAATATACAACTATACCTAGCTCAAAAGTAACTTTTAATAATTTAAGTTAAAAAAAACTGTAAATTGACCTGACAGACTGTAACAATAATAGTATTTTTAAGCGCTTACAAAATTAATCACTTGACAGAACATTTGGTCGATATTTTTTATTCCATATATGACTGCCTACTTTATATTTTACGAACGAATTAAAAATTTAAAATGTTAAACTGAAAATAAATGTTTTGGCCAAAATTACTTCTTCTATTATAGATCAGGCGGTATTTTTTGAGTTGGGTGGGAAGTATATAATAAACATAGTTTTCTGCATAAATTGCTGCCAAGTATCACTCGAAATCATAATTTCACTACGCGTGAGTTTTCCAAAGTGGAATAAACTTTTTATTTAACAATATACTTAAAAATTCAAGAAACGAAGAAATTTTTCCTCGTTTTTTCTCATAAATTTCAGGCAACTACATATTCGTTTTACAACAATTTTCAAGCAAAATAAAAGTTTTGTAATTAAATTTTACATACGATAAATGTGATTGCAAATCTTAAAGATTATTATTATATACTAAAAATCACAAAAAATACTCTAATATTCTAATATAATATATTAATTATTTATGAACTAATATTCTAATTATTTATTAACTGAAAAAATCAATAATTATTAACGAATGTGTGTTTTCTTTTTCTATTGTTGCGAGTCAATTCTTTAATTTTTGTGTACCTACGTCGCCATCGTCTCTTTAGCTTGCTTAATTAGTAGATACATTCTTTGGTTCCGATGTGTGCTTTTGCCCTAGGGGTAAGTTTCACCCCATCTCGGGGGTGAAAAAATATATGTCCAAGATAAGTCCCAAAATGGATAAACTGACTAATTTTACGCAACTTTTGTTCTGTAGAGTTTTTTCACCAAATCAATACTCTTCGAGTTATTTGCAAGTGAATATGTTCATTTTTCAACAAAATAACCACGTTTTTAGACGGTTTTTCGCAAATAACTCAAAACGTAGGCATTTTGTCAAAAAAATATTCTTACCAAAACTATAGCCTATAAAAAAGTGAAAAAAAAAAACGGTGTATATATTAGGTCTCTACACCTAGCAAAAGCAGAGTTATAGCTAATGAAAAATAGATTCATATTCGAAAAATCCCAAATAGAATAATTCAATGTGAAATATCCAAATAATGAAGCATTCTTGGGGAAAACACATTACAACTTTATGTTCTTCGAATAAAGAATCCTCTGATGCTTTATCGCTGTTTTTCACTCAGGTTTTTACAGATGAACCTAATGATGCCGTTCCTCAAATAATGTGTCCACGTTTGCATGCAACTCTTAATGACATCTCTTTCACACCGGAGGTAATTAAACAACATTTACGGAAACTACGCAACAATTCATCGCCTGGTTTGGACGGACTAACCTCCTTTTTCCTAAAACAATGCGCAGATTCTGTAGCAATCCCTCTATCCCTTATGATGAATACTTCCTTTAATCAGGGTTATCTCCCTTCATCGTGGAAATTGGCTTCGGTTACTCCTATTTTTAAGAAAGGCAATAAACTTGATTGCAATAATTATCGCCCAATCAGCCTAGTACCTATTGTCAGCAAGATCATGGAAGCCATTATTTCTGAAGCTATGTCTGAGTTTCTCCTTCACGAAAATGTGATTCCTCACCAACAACATGGTTTTATTAAAGGTCGTTCAGCAATCACGAATTTACTCCATTGTGTTAACGATTGGTCGTCATCTTTAAACGATCGGCATCCTGTTGACGTAGTCTACTTAGACTTCTCCAAAGCTTTCGACCGTGTTCCCAAGCGTCGACTACTAGCTAAATTGGATCACTTTGGTATCCGCGGAAAGTTAAACCTTTGGATTCAGAATTTCCTATCTGATAGGTATTTCCGAGTTCGTGTTGGGGAAGCATATTCATCAGATAAACCTGTCAAGAGCGGAGTTCCACAAGGATCGGTACTTGGACCACTTCTCTTCTGTGTCTATACAAGCGATCTTCCACTCATTATATCTAGTAAGGTTTCCATTTACGCTGATGATACCAAGTTGTACGTTAATCCTATTGTTAACCAACATGTTCTTCAACATGATCTCGATACAATATTGAAGTGGTCCTTGGAATGGTTACTTCCTCTAAACATTGAGAAATGCGTTGTACTACACATTGGCAAGAACAACCCGTCACTACCGTACTTTATAAATGGACATCCCTTAAGCTCGGTAACCTCCCACAACGACCTCGGAGTGATAATTAACAGTGACTTAAATTGGTCGGAGCATATTGTGTCGGTGTGTAAACGTGCAAACTCGAAACTATTTCTGATACGTAAGTGTTTTACACGTATTTCTTTAAATTCCATGTGCAGACTTTATTCAATATACGTCAGACCTACTCTTGAGTTTGCAGGACCGGTTTGGAATCCAGATCTCGCTCGTGACAAGGTATTAATCGAAAATGTGCAGCGTAAAGCTACAAGACTCGCATTCGGCCGCGTAAGACCTTGTTATGAAGATAGACTCACCATGGCTCATCTAACGACTTTCGAGCGTCGACGTCTTCGAGGTGATCTAATTTTGTGCTTCCGAATTCTGAAATACAACTTTGGAAACCTAAATACCATGTTTACCATAAACCGAGATGATAGATTAAGAGGCCACCAATACAAATTAAAGAAGGAGCAGGCAATAGCACGGTCCAGAGTAAACTTCTTGCCTAACAGGATATTTAATATTTGGAATAATTTAGATCGAGACACCATATCAGCAACTACAGTGAATACGTTTAAAAACAGACTGGATACGACAATATTTCATACATAAAAATTGCACGATGTTAAATTTTCTATGGATATTTTACTAATATCTCTTATTTTATGTAACTGTCAGTAGTTATTTTACATTGTTATTTTTCTTTGTTTTTGGGCATAATAGGAGCTCGCTCCTCTGCCTTTACTTGTTATGTAATAATAATAATAATAATAAACTTTTGTAAAGTGTTTAAAAAAAGCTTTATTTCTGTTTTTATAAAAAAAATTTCTAGCATCAAATGTATCCAAGTTACGCTCAAAATAAAATTGATCCCTTTTGTTTTGGCCAAAAAAATCAGGAAGATCACCCCCCAATTAGCAACTTAAATTAAATTAATCGTTACCGCTTCACAAGTTACTTTACTTTGTAAGTTTCATCGATTCAAAGTGCTTATTTTTGAAAAAATTTAATTTTGAAAAACAATTTGAAAAAAACTCACCTCTAGGGCAAAAGCACACATCGGCACAATATCACTTTTTTCTTTGACTTGTTAGATATGTGTATGCCAAATTTCATGTCAATCCAAGCGGTTCTTTAAAATTTAGAGGTTTTGCAATATTTTACCTTTAAAGAACGTACTAACTTGTGTATTTTATTTGTTTATTCAAATTTTTGTGCATCTTATTATCTGTACATTTATATTGACCTGTCTTCCACTAAATCTATTATCTATTGTTTCTTTTTGTATCTGGTTGGGGTCAGAAAACTTTTCGACTTTTATCTACATACATATTTCCGTCTTTATTAACAACCATTTTGTATCTGTTTCGGTATTTTGCAGCTTTTTTTCTTTAACGTTCATTAATCGATTATACATTTATTTCTGTCAGACGTTGTCTTATGAGTGGACTACATACTTAATTTGCTTGTATCGATTTGGGCATCCGTTGTTCTTCATTTTATTATTTTCATTTTTGAACCTAATTTTGCACACTACTGGGTTGTGATCTGGATATGTTTTTTCTGATATAATTTCGTTCCTGTATCTTTATCTAACTAACTCATAGTCTATTTGGTTATTTAAAATCCTCTCTCATTGTGTAAAAATTTAATTGTGAAGCTTTGATTCCTGTTAAAAATTGTTCACTTTTGAAAACTTATGTATAGTGAAATTATGAGTTCTAGTCATGCTTGGAACGAATTTATGAAAAAAAAACTACGTTTTTATATTTCCACCCAAACGTAGTCATTTTAAAATAATAGATGCTGCCTGGTCTATTATTGTTGGGACACCATAACATATTATAGTCAGTTCTCTGTATGTTTTTTCAAATGTAAATTAATGTGACCTGACAATGATAAAAATTTAAAAATATACTGCTATTAATTAATTTTACGTTACCATTTTATGTAGACAGGTATTTATATTCCAAATATCTGGTTTTATTTTGTCTCAATAAAAAACGATTAAAATCTGGACTACCAGACACCGACCACAAAAAACGACTGTTTTTTTTTTTATTAAAAAACCTCTAATTTAAAAATAAACATGTTAAGTCGTCAACAGACACATGGCAAGTAAAAAGAAGATAAAAATGTAATCATTTGTATACAAGCACACTGTGATGTTAGGATTTTTAAAATACCAATAAAATAAACATTAGAGCATCAAATGTTTTTCTTTATATTAATGACCTACATTTTAAACTTTTTCTAGTTGTTATTTCAACTTCAACTATCTGAAGACTTTCATTTAGACATAATTTTGAAAATTTAAACCTTTTTCCTCCAGAGCTTGTCTCCACTGTTCCAGTTTTTGTTCCAAGTCTCTTTCACTACTTCCTACTAACACTACATCATCAGCATACATTAGGCACCATGGAATGCTACCCTGTAGTTTCGCTGTTATCTGGTCCAAAACTAATGAGAATAAATGCGGACTAAGCACAGAGCCTTGGTGCAATCCTACTTTCACATGAAATTTATCAGTCTCTCCCACACCTGTCCTAACACTAGTCGTTACTCCCTCATACATATCTGAACAAAAACTGGAACAGTGGAGACAAGCTCTGGAGGAAAAAGGTTTAAAAATTAGTAGGACAAAAACAGAGTATTTGGAATGTTCATTTAAAAATGGAGTTACTACAAACAAAATGGTATCTTTGGATGGTGAAATGATTGTGAAAAGTAATAGTTTTAAGTACCTAGGATCGGTATTACAGAGTAATGGAAAAATAGATGGAGATGCATGCAGTAGAATTAGGGCTGGATGGATAAAGTGGAAAGAAGCGAGTGGTGTGTTGTGTGACAGAAAAATTCCAATGAAGCTGAAAGAAAAAAAGAGGAACAACGAATGCATGTGGCGGAAATGAGAATGCTTAAATGGATGAGTGGAGTGACAGAGAAGGATAAAATTAGAAATGAGTATATTAGGGGAAGTCTAGGTGTGGCACCAATTGATGCCAAAATGAGAGAGCATAGGTTAAGATAGTTTGGTCATGTTCAACGTCGAGACGTTAATCACCCAATACGAAGAATAGCTGAAAAGCAGATTCCTGGGAGGAGTAGGAGAGGAAGACCAAAGAAGACCTGGAGAAAGACGATAAAGGACATGTTGGTAAAGGGGATTAACATTGATATGACCCAAGATAGAATTGTGTGGAGAAATGCAATTAGGGAAGCCGACCCCACATAGGGATAAGGCAAAAAGAATGGTGATGATGATAATTTTGAAAATTTATATTAACTTTTTTCCAAAAAGTTTGCAAAATTTTTGTGCAAAAACTACTTGATTGTTTTTGATTGTATTTGATTGAAATTTTGTGTGATAATTGAACAACAAAACGTCTTTTTTAATTTTTTTTGTGATTTTTAGTATTTTCTCATTAATATTAATAATAATTTTTAAGATTGACAATCACATTTATTTTATCTAAAATTAATATTTATAATACTCAATTTCTTAAATTTTTGTAATATATTATATATATTTAATAAAGAGACCACTTTTGGGAACTTACGAGTAGGGAAATTATTATTTTTAGTGATACTTGGTAGCTGTCTATTTTAAAAGCGATTTAGGAAAAAACTAGGTTTAGTGGTCATTTTAAAACAGATGCCACCTGGCCTATTATTGTTGGGACACCATATATTTCTCTGTTTATTTTTTAAATATGTAAATTAATGTAACTTGACAATGATCAAAATTCAAAAATATTCTGCTATTAATTAATTTTATGTTACCGTTACTATGTATACAGATATATTCAAAATATCTGGTTTTATTTTACATACCTCCATAAGAAACGATTAAAATCTGGACTACCAGACACCGACCACAAAAAAAACAAGTTAGTGTCTCTGTTTTTTTTTTATTAAAAAACCTCTGATTTAAAATAAACATTAAACCAGGGCATTTAGCACAAAATAAGTAGATCTTTAAATACTTAAATACTAAATGTAGAAACTTGCAACTTTTTGCATTATGTTTAGGATGATGTCAAGAAAAAGTCTACCATAGAAAATGGGTGGATTAGCATAGTTGCATTTAAAGTGCATAAAATGCATTCAAAATTGCATAAACATGTCAAAATACATGTATTAAAAGCCAGATTTTGTTGCTCGGGAGTTTTCGTGGTCACTGAAGACGAATACGCCATCAGAACTGACCATCGGGGCACCTGGTGCCAAGGTTCACTGCTAAAGCACGACATCTGGAATTTCGAGGGTTTTTGGCATTAAATTGATGCAAACAGATTAGGTACTCGGGGGGTTTTTGGAGTTGCCGAACAAGAATACGCCATCAGAATCGACCCCAGGTGCATCTGGTGCCCAAAAACCCTCCAAACTCCAGAAAATAACATGCCTTAGCAGTGACCTTGGACATCAGATGCTCCGGGAGTCGGTTCTGATGGCGTATTCGTGTTCAGCAACCCCAAAAAACCCCTGTGTAATCTGTTTGCATTAATTTAGTGCCGAAATCACTCGAAACTTCAGAAGATGACTTGACCCTAGACACCAAGTGCTCTAAGTGTCGTTCTTATGGCATAATCGTTTTCGGGAACCCCAAAAACTCCCCGAGTAATCTGTTTGCATAAATTTAATGACAACGACCCTCGAAACTCCAGAAGATGACGTGCCTTAGTAGTGACACTATAGGTGCTACGGGGTAGTTTCTGATGGCGTATTCGTGTTCAACGACTTCAAAATCCGTCCAAGTAATCTGTTTGCATCAATTTAGTACCGATAATTCTCAAGCCTCCAGATGACGTGCATTAACAGTCACCCTGGGCACTAGGTGCTACGGTGGTCCGTTGTGATAACGTATTCGTCTTCAACGACCCCAAAAACCCCCCGATTAACACAATTTGGCCCCTAATACAACTATTCTGACATGTGTATGTACTTTTATGTTATGCAGTTTCAAATGCAACTATGCATTTTCACCCATTTTTCTATGGTAGACTTTTTTCCTGAGATGATCCTGAACACTCCGAAATACTCCGAAGAGTTATTTACACAAGCACTTAAACAAAGCACAGAAGGGATTAAGATAAATGATGAAAATATAAATAACATTCGTTATGCCGACGATACAGTCATTATCGCTGAAAGTGAAAAAGACCTGCAGACGATACTAAACACAATTTGTGATACTGGGAACGGTTTGGTTTAACAATAAACAGACAGTAAACAAAACCATGGCGATTAGCAAGAGGGGTAAAGTTTGTGGATCCAGATAAAAAATGAAGATATCAAACAAGTAGACAAAATAAAATACTTAGTAAGTCTTGATCACGGAATATCTAAATGCGAATTCAGAAATTCGATCAAGAATAGAACAATCAAGAGCAGCCTTTTTGAAGGTTCGGATCGTAAAATGTTATATACACTATATTCTTCTTTATGTTGTCGAAGCCTGGAGTGTTAATTTTGACTTTTAAAGGCTCGTTTTCATGCTACGTCTTATTGTACGTTTTGTGTGATAAGACAAATCCCATACAATAAAATGTGGCGTGTAAACAGCAAAACGTACGTTTTGTAGAAACGAAAAATGTATAGGATTTGTCTTATCACACAAAACGTACAATAAGACGTAGCGTGAAAACAGTAAAACGTACGTCTTGTCGAATCGAAAAAATTAAATCCGCTTATTGCCAAACGTACGTTTTGTCGTACGTTTTGTATGACCCACAAAACGTACAAGAAAACGTAGAGTGAAAATGGGCCATTATACCCGTTTTCACGCTACGTCTTATTGTACGTTTTGTGTGATAGGACAAATCCTATACGATAAAATGTGGCTGTAAACAGCAAAACGTACGTTTTGTCGAATCGAAAAATGTATAGGATTTGTCCTATCACACAAAACGTACAGTAAGACGTAACGTGAAAACAGCAAAACGTAGGTCTTGTCGAATCGAAAAAATTAAATCCGCTTATTGACAAAACATACGTTTTGTCGTACGTTTTGTATGTGGCCACAAAACGTACAAGAAAAAGTGGCGTGAAAACGGGCCTATACAATAAAATATGGCGTGTAAACAGCAAAACTTGTCGAATCGAAATGAAATCAAAAGGCCCGATTTCACGCTACGTTTTCTTGTACGTTTTGTGGGTCATACAAAACGTACGACAAAACGAACGTTTAGTCAATAAGCGGATTTTTTTTTCGATTCGACAAGACGTACGTTTTGCTGTTTTCACGCTACGTCTTATTGTACGTTTTGTGTGATAGTGTCATAGGACAAATCCTATACATTTTTCGATACAAAACGTACGTTTTGCTGTTTACATGCCACATTTAGGATTTGCCCTATCACACAAAGCGTACAATAAGACGTAGCGTGAAAACGAGCCTCAATATACACTCAATATATACTACTACTCAAACGTACGTTTTGTCGTACGTTTTGTATGATCCACAAAACGTACAATAAGACGTAGCCTGAAAACAGGTCTTTTTAATGAGAAAGCTGGAAGCTTTTGAGATGTGGCTTTTAAGGAGAATTTTGAAAATATCGCGGACCGATTATATTAGGAACCAAATTGTGTTGCACAGAATGGGAAGAGACAGAGAACTTTTGACCACCATTAAAAGAGAAAAACAGCATATGTGGGGCACATACTTAGAAATGACAAGTATGAGTTATTGCAGCTATTTATGAAGAGTAAAATCGAAGGAAAAGTGGGCCCTGGTAGACAACAAATATCCTGGTTGAAAAACACTCGCAACTGGACCGGGTTAAACACACAGACGCTTTTCAGAAAAGCAGACGAAAGGCCAAAGAAAATTGGTTAAAATCACAGTGTGAAGAGATATGAGTTGTTAGAACAAAAACATGATACGTTTAACATGCATAAAAAGGTAAAACAAGCAGCTGGTCTTCAGAATTCCAACACAGCTAGCAAATTGCCAGACCAACAGGGGAATATCATCTCAAGACAGAAATCAAGAAATCTGCATATGGACAAAATACATCCAGGAACTCTTTGATGATATAGATCCGAACAATCTCCATCCTACATATGTGATGACCACTTACCAATCACATCGGATGAAGTGGAAAGAGTAATTTCACAACTAAAAGATGGCAAAGCTCCTGGACCTGACAATGCATATGCTGAATTAATAAAACTATTTAACACCGACGGTACTCAACGCCTTACCAAAATATTTAATGAAATATATTTAAGCGGAGTAATACCAATAACATGGCTGAAGTCAACGTTTATTGCTTTACCAAAGAAAACAAAATCCGTATCCTGCCGTGATTTCCGAACCATCAGCTTAATGAGCCATATTTTAAAATTGTTTCTAAAAATTATACATCAAAGGATATATAGACTGTGCGAAGAAAAAATCAGCCGTACAGTTTGGTTTTCGAAATGCAGTGGGTACAAGAGAGGCTCTATTTAGTATAAAAGTGCTATTTCAACGATGTAGAGACGTAAATTGCGATATTTATGCATGTTTTATTGATTACCATAAAGCGTTCGATACTGTAAAGTACGACAAGCTGATGAAGATACTAAACAATATTGGAATAAACACCTGTGATTTAAGGATTATCAGCAATCCGTACTGGACTCAAACATCATCTATCCGGACAGAGGCAGGAGAATCCGATGATATCAAAATCAAACGTGGGGTCCGTCACCACTGCTGTTTAACATCTACTCTGAGGAAATGTTTCAAGAAGCAGTGGACGATGTTGAAGCCGGAATTCGAATTAACGGAGAATGTATGTATCAATAACATAAGATACGCAGACGACACAGTGGTATTCGCTGACAGTGCTGAAACCCTTCAAGAGTTAATGAACAGAATCGCAGAAGATAGTCAGAGATACGGTCTTTCGCTAAATACTAAGACAACAAAATGTATGATGATCTCTAAGAAGGAACAGCAATTTGGACGAATCAGTGTGAACGGTCAACAAATAGAAAGAGTAAAAACATACACCTACCTTGGTACGAACGTCAATGAAAATTGGGACCATTCCATGGAAATCAAATGTAGGATAGAGAAAGCAAGATCTGCATTTCAAAAAATGGCAAAGTTATTCAAATGTCATGACTTGTCGATACCCATAAAAATCAGGATCTTTCCTATACTGTTGTACGGAGTTGAGTCGTGGACTCTCACAGACGCCACCTGAAAGAAAATTGAGGCGTTTGAAACGTGGCTTTATCGTCGAATTCTGAAGATATCTTATACCGACCACATTACTAATCAGGGTGTTTTGCTGAGAATTCAAAAAGAAAAAGAGCTGTTAATCACAATAAAAACAGCCAAAATCGAATACCTCGGTCACATCATAAGGAACAGTGAAAGATATGGACTGCTGCAACTAATCTTGCAAGGAAAAGTGGAAGGAAAGCGAGGACCAGGAAGGCGAAGGAGTTCCTGGCTGAAAAATCTACGTACGTGATTCAACACAATAACCACAAATATTTTTAGAGCAGCAATGTGCAATATACAGATTGCCATGATGGTCGCCAACATCCGAAACGGATAGTCACTACAAGAAGAAGAAGAAGATAGAGACGAATTTGCAATGGTTATAGCCAACCTTCATTAGTGGAGTCGACACTAGAGGAAGAAGATCCTGAACACAATGCAAAAAGTTTCAAGTCAACAAGGTGTTTCTAGTGCTAAATGCCCTGGACTACATGTTGAGTCGTCGACAGACACATGGTAAGTAAAAAGAAGATAAAATGTAATCATTTGTATACAAGCACACTGTGATGTCGGGATTTTTAAAATACCAATAAAATAAACATTGAGAGCATGTAAATCAAATGTTTTTCTACATATTCTTGACCTACATTTAAAACTTTTTCTAGTTGTTATTTCAGCGACCTATTTAAAATGAATAAAATCGACATCAAAAGTGATTTTGAGGTAAATGTTTTTGGCACTCATTTGTTATTTACCTCCTGCAACATGCTGCGAATGTTCCAGATTTAAATACGGGAGGATTATATAAAATTAAACATGCGGGCCACGCACTATATGATATGGGTATCATTAGTTCAGAGAAATAAGGAAAAAAATATCCTGTTGGTGACATAACCCCCTTCAGGCCGAAACCAAATTTTTTGAGTAGTATGGACATCTATATTAATAACCTATATGTTCCTGCAGCCGATTTTGATGATATACATATAAACAAATGAAGATCAAAAAACGGCAAATTTTCGCTTTTTTCGTCTATAACCAAAAAGTTAAGTATTTTAAACAAATTTGAGAGTGAGAAACTCATAAATCGTATAAAAAACCTTCAATATGACGTTCACTGAATATGTCTATCCTTATTGGTTGCTTAGAAAATTGCAAAATAAATAATAAATTTTGAGTTTTTATAAATATTCATAACTTATGTAAAAATTAACTTAGAACGTTAACTGAATGCTGAGACTTCTGGTGCTTAAATCATACCCTAAATTTCAAAGCAATTGGTCAAATAGTTTAATAGTTATTTATGATATAAGTGTTAAAAGTACACGTTTAAGGCACGCATGTGAAAGTTTGCAGAATGAGCGATAGCGAGTTCTACAATTCACATGAGTGCCTTAAAAATGTACTTTTTAACACGCATATCATACAATATTTTTTCTACAAACGTAATTACAGGACAATATCTACAAAAACTTTTACTTGAACTTGACTGACATTCCATTTTTATATTATTTTGACATTACATCAAAATTGCCTATACGATCAATACGAACTGCAGTGCCTTAAAAATATTTTAAAGCACTAGTCTAGTGCCTCAAAGTAGCATTTTTAACGCTCTTATGGAGTGCTAAAAATTGTATTTTTAACACGGTTGTAGAAAAAAGGTATTTAATTTGTTTATCCCAAATTAATTTTTTTTGCAACGCGACAAGTCAGAAAATGATGAAGTTACACTAATACTTTGGATAGTTTATGAAAGAAGATTTATAGCATTAATTTATTTAAAAAAAATGACAAAAAATAATTCTAAATACTGCAAAATTATTTTGCAAAAACATGTGAATTAAAAAAAGGGTGGCTAACTTCGTCCCTAATTGTTCTAGGACAATTGTTTTTCTTTCTAAATGTGTATAAAAATTCAGTCTTTCCAAATATGAAAAAATAATTTTTCTACGGGTAACGGTTAAAAAGTTATTCTAATTGTTTATAAGTAAGCAAAAAATCGATGTGTTTTTGCAAAATAATTTTACACTGTTTAAAATTACTTTTTGTCATTTTTTCTTTAATTAAGTCAATAGTATAAATTTTCTTCTTCCATAAACTGTCAGAAGTCTTACTGTAACCTCATAATTTTCTGACTTATAGTGTTGCAAAAAAAAATGAATTTGGGATAAACAAATTAAATAACTTTTAAACTATTTGACCAATTGCTTTGAAATTTAAAATATAATTTAAGCACCAGAAGTCTCAGCAATTCGTGTAATAAGAAGGTTCTAAGTTAATTTTTATAAGTTATGAATATTTATAAAAACTCAAAATTTATGATTTATTTTGCAATTTTCTAAGCAACCAATAAGGATAGACATAGGTATTCAGCGAACGCCACATTGAAATTTTTAGACGATTTATGAGTTTCTTACTCTCAAAATTGTTTAAAATGCTTAACTTTTTGGTTATAGACGAAAAAAGCGAAAATTTACATAGACAAATATGGACCCTAACCAAGGGCAATATGAATTAACTAGCCACAACAGAAAGGCAATGAAAAATCAGATAAAAAGAACGACTGGTAAGATCAAAAACAAAAGTCGAGGACATAACAACAAAAGTTGCCAAACTTAAATGGAACTTCGCAGGCCACACTGCTAGACAAAAAGACCAACGTTGGAACGCAACAATACAACATTGGAGACCTTAAGAAAATAAACGACCAAGATGAAGACCACAGATGAGATGGGTAGATGACATAAAAGCAATAGCTGGAACAAATTGGAAATATTTTGCTCAGGGTAGAGATCGATAGAAGGAATTGGGAAAGTCCGATGTCCATAAATGAACGATACAAGAAGGCTAAGAAGAAGAAGAAGGCTTAAAAACAAGTAAAAAATTTGATTTTTGAATTCACCATGACATGTGTCTAAATTTAAGCTCAAACAACCTTCTTCTACCAGTTTCCCTATGAGAATGTTGGGCTCATTTTATTTTCATGGCATAAGTGAGGAAACGGATATTAAAATAAACTCCAGCAAACCCAAATTTTTAGTCTTTAGCCGTAAGATTTTTTTACATCTGGTTTTGGTAATACTTTAGAAAAAGTCACGCGTCGCCACTGACTTGGTGCCTTTGACATCGAATATATAACTTCGACTTTGAATTATACCATCTATACACAGATCCACAAATTATGAAAGTTATTAAAGTGCAGAGGCCCTATGGACTGGACAAATTGATAATGACTACAAGAAGAGATTGACATTCTCAAACCCGGAGGGCAGAAAAAGTACAGGACTGTCACATAGAAGATGGATTGATGATGTGGAAGAAGACCTTAAGATGCTAAGGGTGTCAGAAGATGCAGGAAAGTTGGAATACACGGGAGTGGAGATTTCTTTCCGAGCAGGCTAAGATCCACACAGGATTGTTCAGCCCATTATGATGACACGAATTGATGGAAAATTAGAAGATAAAGACAGTAACAAATAGCAGACTATGAGAGTATAGGAAGACAACACTAAGAAAAATAGACATCACACTGAATTCCACCAGGTAAAAGACCAAAATTTAGTGGTACGAATGAAAAAGAGCAAATCAAAATTTACTATCTATCTGTATTAGATCTGTCTTATCTATCTCAATAAGATCTACCTTATCTTGAATTATCTATACGGAGAAAAAGTAGAAAAGACTCCAAAAGAACACAAAAATGAAATTAATAAATACAAGAAATATAATACAGGAAGTGATTCTGCGTACATACATACAATATTTTGAATCATGAGTCGCTAAGTACTGAATATCATCCAGTTCATAAAAAGCAACAGAGCACGTCTACGACAAAAATATGTATTCAAATGCAAGTTTATTGAATAATGAACTAATAATAACGTTAGTTTTGATTTTAATGCCAAAAAATTAAAACTTGCAGTTAGCTAATTCTACTACAGTCGGAAAAATGAAAGAATACCCATGAATTAACATATAAAACAGGCTGTATTTTCCTGGCACCGTGTCACACAAAAAATTGGCCAGTGCAAGTACATGTAATAATTATTGTTTCATGTACCTGCACTAGACAATTTTCTTTGTGACACGGTGACAGGAAAATAAAGCGTATTTTATATGTTCGTTCATGGGTATTCTTTCATTTTTCCGACTGTACGTGTACATATTTCAAAAATAAATGAATTTAAAAATAATCCAAATGTATCAAAACATTTTAATGGTATTAATAGTTACAACCAAGTTTATTGCCCATTCTTTTCAATAGAAAAAGTAAACAAAACTAGAAAATGCAATCGCCCACAATAGATTGCAAATTTATTAGCCCACATGATTTGACAGCCGTTTGTTGCCATTAGAGACTCACCTGGCACATGTCCCGCGCCTGTCAAGGCAGTCTCATTTTTCTTCTTCTTCAATTTCGCCTTTTCTTCCGCCCCTTTCCTCAAGCTGAACCGGAAACTCGCCAATCTCGAGAAAAACCCGCCGAGCTTGCCCGACGCTTTCGATTGTTTCGCATCTTTCTGCGCATGGGCTACTTCGCGGTGTATATCGCGCGCTTCCATGTTGTTGACTGAAGAAGCCGAGACCGATTTGAAAGCGCTCTTATGCTGTCCTGCGCCGCTGAAGCTCGTTTCGAATGGTTTTTCGACATAGTGGGGCTGAGCAGCTGTTGCAGTTTGAGTGTTGTGACCAAAGCCCATGCCGATGTCCAAGTGCGTGTGTTTGTATTGAATACCATCGCGGTCTATGTAGGCTTTGACCACCGTGCCGTCCTTGTCCTTCTTTATCAGTTGGCTGCCTGCAAAAAAGAGACAGAATGAAAACAATTGTGCGTTTGTTTACTATTTTGCATTGGAATGCGGGGAGGCGTACTTACAGAGTGATTCTGTCAGATATAAAAATGTTTATGTTATTGAAATATACATAAAATGTATCTATAATATTCATACTCCCATTTTCAACAAAGATTTTTAGAACCAGCTTTATAGATAATTACTGCAAAAATTATATTTGTAATTATTATTGGTTTATTTATTAATGTAATTTTATTAGTCTCATAGTCCAGGAACCGAAGATCTCGGAATTTTCACCTCGCAATTTTTACAGAATGGATCGATTTGCTTGAAAATTTGAGAATAAGTCGTGGATAGTCTAGGGATCCAAATCTATATGATGCCGAAAGGCGCTTTTACCATGGGGGTGGTTGCCACCTCATCTCGGGGGTGGAAATTTTTTATTACATTTTGCTCGCAAAAGTTGATCAAAACATTCATTCTGAGCAAAAAATGTTCTATACATTTTTTTGATAAAATTAATAGTTTTCGATTTATTTGCTATTGAAAGTGTTAGTTTTATATTGAAAAAATCAATGTTTTTCGATATACAGTCAAACCCGCTTATTAGAATACCTCTTAAAGGAATATCCCGGTTTAAGGAATAGAAATTTGAGGTCCCGAAACGTTTCTACTAGCGACCAATGATCGGTTATTAGAATATCCCGGTTATAGAAATACTTTTGATTGGCACGAAGGCTATTCCAATAGGCGGGTTCGACTGTACTTATTTACGATTCACTCAATTTTTGCCGTAGAAAATTTTTTTAAATCAAATTCTTGGGAATTAAATAACCTACAATTTCATATTTAAACATTTTTTCGTATCTCTGATGCTAATCTTTCTATTCTGAAGAAAATGGCATTTTTACCAAACTACAAAAATTCGTTATTCGCTTTTATCTACAGTTTTTTTAAAAACTAATCATTCTAAGCCAGTCAAACTTCTAGAATCTGTTAAAATATATAGGGTCATGTGTTCAACAATGAACCACACGTACACAATGAACCAATCAATCTTTCGTTAGTAATACGCATTTTAGAAAAACGCCGGCACCACTGTACGAACGTACTAGATAACCTTACTAGAGCTAGAGTAGAGCTAAATCCCAGTTGTTGTTTTGCTACCACGAAACGTGCACGTGTTATAACGGATTATATGAATTTGAACCCATCGAGTAAAATTTTGAAGGTAAACATTTTCGCTTTTATTTCTTACATGCGTGAGTTATTTTAATTTATTTTCTGTGGTACGGTACATTGATACATTAGTTAGTGTTTAGGTATGTAACTCTAAAATACACAGTTGTAGATAATTAATTACTGGTTTTTGATTGTTACAAGGTGCGGTACGTACACAATGAACCAAACTATGTTGGGACACAATGAACCATGGTTCACTGTGTACCCTTCCAATTTTCTAGATTTATTTTTATTTTCAGGATGGGTCGCGTTAAGAAAGTAGAAAGAAAGAAAGGCGCACATACTGTTGATCAAATGAGGGCAGCATTGGACTTAGTAACCAGGGGTATGAGTATTCGAAAAGCAGCAGTAGAAAGTAATTTAGCATATCCTACATTAAGGCGATACGTTGAAAAAAGAAAGTGTGCTCCAAACGAAAACATAAGATTTGTTCCTAACTACGAGACGAACATGATTTTCACAAGTGAACAAGAAGATGCTCTTAAGACCTACTTGAAAACTTGTGCACTTATGTTTTATGGATTGACATCTGTTGAATGTAGAAAGGTTGCTTATCAAATGGCTCAAAGGAATAATATCAAAATTCCTGATTCATGGAAGAATGCAGAAATGGCTGGCAGGGAATGGCTCCGAAGTTTTAGGAATAGGCATACAGATCTGTCTCTGAGAAAACCAGAGCCGTGTAGCCTGGCACGTGCGACATCATTTAACAGAGATAATGTTAATCGCTTTTTTGATAACTTATATGCTGTAATAAATCGGAATGCTGCATTTTCTGACGGTACCAGAATTTACAACTTGGATGAAACTGCAACCACAACGGTGCAAAAAACTCAGAAAATATTGGCCCCAAAAGGGAAAAAGTGTTTGGGTAAAGTCACCAGCGGTGAGAAAGGGACACTAGTAACAACGTGCTGTTTTATATGTGCCGGTGGTTATGCTTTACCTCCAGCAATAATTTTTCCGCGGAAAAATTATAAGGATTTCATGTTAAAAGGCGCCCCCACTGGCTCTTTTGGCCTTGCTACGATGACAGGATGGATGAATTCGGAGTTATTTGTAGAGGTAATGAAACATTTCATTAAACATAGCAGAAGCTCTCCTGATAATCCATCAATTCTAATATTCGATAATCATGAATCTCATTTATCCATCGAAGCCTTAGATTTGGCAAAAGCTGCAGGTGTTAATATTGTAACTTTGCATCTACACACATCGGCTAAATTACAGCCACTTGATGTTGGTTTATATGCGCCATTCAAGACGTATTATAACAGTGCCATAGAGTCGTGGCTTCTAAGAAATCCTGGTAGGCCGATATCTATTTATCACTTAGCTGAATGTATTGGAATAGCACACAGTCGTTCCATGACTCCTACAAATATAGCCAATGCCTTTAAAAAATGCGGTATATATCCGTTTGATCGGGATATCTTTACAGATGACGATTTTTTGCCAAGTGAGATAACAAACAGACCATGCCCAAATGATGAAAGTTCTAATAATACAAGAGACCTTCAAGAAGGTGAACATACCGATGAAATCACTGTGCCAAATGAAAATGACAGTTCTGCAATTAATAACATTCAATCAGAAAACCCCGAACATACAGAAAGTCGAGCGGGACCATCATTTATTCCACCACAACAATTTATGCCTGCATTGAAAGCCCAACCTCGTCAAAATAATAGAAAGAGCAGAAAAAGTAAAAAAAGTATTATTGCCACAGATACACCGGAAAAAAACATTATTGAAGAAGAAAGGTTGGAAGCTAAAAGAAAGAAGCAAATAAATGAAAATAGGCAAGCTAAGAAGAGAGTGCAATTTGTTAATGACGATAATACAGATTCAGATGAGGATGAAATAGATATTTCCCTTGAGAGTGACAGTGATAGTGGAGAGGATGAACAAGATCTTCCAGTTTTAAATCCAAATTTGTTTAGTACACAAGGTTTTAACCCTAACGTAGAAGATTATGTTCTGGTAGAATTTCATCCACCAAGGTCAATAGTATATTATGTGGGGAAAATATTACAGATAGAACAAGATGGGGAATATCGCATATCATTTTTAAGACTTAAGGATAAATATAGTGAGCAGTTTGTTATGCCCAATGTTCCTGATGTAGCTTCCGTCAACAAGAAAGATTTGAAATATATTTTGCCGAGACCAAAACTTTGTGGCAGCACAAAACGACAACAATCTTATTTTGCGTTTACAGTGTCTTTTTCTTTATTAAATATCAGATAGGAATTATATCTATCTTCAATTTTATTGTTCTTTTCACCTATTATTTTGCTTTTAAACAATAAAACTTTGAAATCTTACTGTAGTTTCTGTAAACCTAATTTTTATTAGGTGTGTTTAACATAAAGTAGTTTGGTTCACTGTGTACGCAGCACTAGTTCATTGTGTACCACCCGTGGGACACAATGAACCAACGACACTTAAAGGACAAAAACAATAATAACTCAAAAACATTAATCTTTATTGATAACCAAATTATGTGTAATATATTACTAATATGTGTTTCTTATACTCGTACAATTTCGTGCTTCTAGGTTAAAAGCGGGCTGATCTAGACATATTTAAATTTTGAGTAGTTCATTGTTGAACACATGACCCTAAATAAAGAAGAATAAATAAGGCCAATGACTAAAAACACCGCCAACTTGCATTATTAGGCTTCCAATTGGATTTCTCCTTTTTTTTTTTCAAAAAAATATATTGACTTTTTAACTGTAACTTTTTTATTTTTGATCTTAGAAAGTTTGTTAAAAAGAATTTTGTAAGTTTTTGCAAGATCTATAAGACTATTAATATTAAATCTTTTTAAAATTCTCAGTCGCAAAAAGAGGTGACTTTGAAAGGATTGGTAAAGGTCGTTTTTGCATATTATTACAAGTTTTGATTGTCAATGGCTCACTCAATTTTTGCCGTAGAAAAAATTTTTGCAAACCAGGTTCTTGTGAATTAAATAAGCTACAATTTCATATTTAAACATTTTTTCGTATCTCTGATGCTAATCTTTCTATTCTGCAGAAAAGGCCATTTTTTCCAAACTACAAAAATTCGTTATTCACTTTTAACTCCATTTTTTTTAAAACTAATCATTCTAAGCCAGTCAAAATTCTAGAACCTATTAATAATACATAAATAAAAAAGAACAAAATAAGATCAATTACTAATTTTAATTAGGGTGGTGAGTAGGAGATTGCTTCCGGTCACTTTTTCGCTGAAAAAAATAGGGACTGACACTCTTTTCATTATAAATCACTTAATTTTTGAGCTAGAGACTTTTTTTTATTTCTGTAGATAGATATTTTTAAATACTTTAAATTAGGTTGAATAAGTTATCCTCGAAAAATGCATAGTTTATCCGTCTTTTGACTTTGAAACTACAATATTTAGCCGTTGACGAAGAAGAGCTAATATATAATAAAGTATAGCTCGATTACTATTGGTCTAAAAGAAAATTTAAAAAACGGTTTTGTTTATTTTTTTAAAAGGTACATTTTTGTTAAGTAAAGTTGTTTTGATAAAACGAAAACTTTTGGAGTTATTAGCAGAAAACTTATTAAAAACATTGATTTTTTCGATATAAAACTAACACTTTCGATAGCAAATAAATCGAAAACTATTAATTTTATCAAAAAAATATATAGAACATTTTTTGTTTAGAATTAATGTTTTTACCAACTTTTGTGGTCAAAATATAATAAAAAATCTCCACCCCCGAGATGGAGTGGCAACCACCCCTATGGTAAAAGCGCCTTTCGGCATCATATAGATTTTGATCCTTGGACTATCCACTACGTATTCTCAAATTTTCAAGCAAATCGATCCATTCTGTAAAAATTGCGAGGTTTTGTCCTATTTTAAGCTTCATTACTTGGACTATCAGAGATAAGGAACTTTTTGGCCACAGTAAACGTTTTATTATTAATAATTTCTCTTCTACTTTCCGCTACATACTTTTCATAAGTCTCACTTCTCCGAGAAAAGTTTTCGTTCCAGTTCCTTTCAACATTTCGTGAACTTAGTGCTAAAACTCACTCAATAGTCAAAATTAGCCTCTTTTGAGATCTTTATTTTTTTCACATTGGTTTATTTCCATTCTACAACTTTAAGTTATTATTTTCTGAATTTTGTGCAATGAGATGACTTTATTAAGGGGTTTTACGTGTTACAGCAAGATGGTTTTTTGTTCTTCGGCTTTTTTCTATTGTGAGTTCGCCGTTGTTGTCCTCCATAGCACAGGGTCTAGGACGTTTCATCGCCGCCGTTTCGATGCCGATGCCGGCCGATTCATCGCCAGTCAATTAATCGCTATCTGATATATTTCCGAATTTTCGACAGCTACAATTATTAGTTATTTTTAGTATTAGTTAGGAATTATAGGAAATGCGAGATATGACGGCGATGAAATAGACTGGCGATGAACCGGCGGCATCGAAACGTCCCATTCCGATAGCACACAACACTATATTCCGTCAATCACCTTCTCTGAGGTCTCTATCTATCATAGCATTTCCATATACGTTATTCATCTCATAGCAGATCTTCCTCCTCTCCTTCTTCTTCCTGATGGGCCACAATAAAATATTCTTTTCGGCCACCTCTGCTCTGGCATTTTTTGTATATGGTCGTACAGCTTGTCTTGTCAAATATACGGTGATACTTGATCGTATTGATATTAGGCTCCACTTACGATGCACAGTCAAAAGAAACACAATTCACCTAATGCGTTCCTACTTATTCCTCCACGCAAGCGGACAAAATCGCCAAGTATCACCATATATTTGACCAGCTGTACCACTGCAGGTTTCTATTTTCCAATTTTTTGTAATTGAGCATTCTTCTTCCATTCTGTTCGATATTTCCAGCTCTAATTCTATCCTCTCTGGGGATTTATAGAGATCTTGTTTGTCGGTGCCGCTTTCGAGGAAACCCAGGCTTTAGTCTAGATGCTGCTGGACTCCCGAATTCTGTTTTTATAGGTATTATTTTCGGCGCTCTGGTTGGTTGTCGCTCGTTTTAATGCGTCTTTTCTTGTGGTAGAAATTTCTAGCCCCCTTCACCTGCCTCAGTGGTGTGTACTGGAGCCTTTCTAAGAATGTTGCCTTTGAGACTATGTCTTGCCATGTGGAACCTTCAATGATGTAACGGGTAGCCTGACTGTGTTAGACGTCAGACTCAATAAAACGCAAGTTTAGTCTAAATAAAAATATATTCAAGTAAATAAGAAAATTACATTTTTTAAGTAACGATGATTTCAACAGTTTAACCTTTATCGTTTGGGCAATAACCCATTTCGTTAACTACTCTTGTATGACTGTCAAGAAAATGTTACCCTTTGTAGATCTTGGGATGGTCAAAATATTGCTGCGCATACCTTGGACAGCTCATCGGACAAACGTTTTCATTTACCAAACGGTTACTTGATTCACAGAAGTGATGATAATTTGGAGAGACTAATTGTTTCTGGCAATGCTCCAGGGACAAGATCAATAGGACGATCATCAGCCAGAGTGGCCCGACCAAATTCAGTCTCTTGAAATCAAAGAATTGCTGTACAAAACCAGCTTAAATCCAGTATTACTATACTATATACAGTATACAGTACTCATCATAGCTGATGATGCACCATGGTACATAAAAAACCAATTACTCAAAACAAAGACGTAAATGCATGCGTCATACAAGATATCATCTATTAGGGAAGTTGCGAAATATTGCCGCAAGAGAGAAACGTAAGACTCAAAAGGATTTGGTTAATAGAGCTGAAATAACGTTGGAGATTTTACTTATTACGATACAGTTCTTCAGTGAGCAAAAAAGCTACATAATGTAAATTCAGAATGTTGTTAGAGAAAGATATTTTAAAATCTATGGTTTCTGAAATATCGGAACTAAGTCAAAAAAGCCAAAAAAAAAAGGATTCTCGGGCCCCACAGCTTTTGATAGTAAAACAAAGAAAATATATAAACGTTAGGACATTATGGACTATGTCCATAATGTCCTATGTTGTTAGATATAAAAATACAATACAAATATCCCTCTTAAAGCGGCGTTAATGGTTGGCTGTAGTGTAGATCAATTTTACACAAAACGCAAGAGAAAAAAATGAATGGGTTTATGATCAATTATAGTCTTGTATTTTTACTGTTGGAAATTGCTTTGCTGGATACAATGGCTATCAGTGAGCCTTTTTAGCGTTAATAACTGGTAATCCCATCGAGGTTAAGACACACATTACCACAGTACAAGGTGACTGCAATATCATTAGAACGTGTTCAACATTAGTATGTACAGTTAGCAACTAATTTATACAAATTATTTTTATTATGCTTCCATTATTTATTACAGGCCGACTTCCCATAATTCTTGCCAATTTAGTCGGCAAGAATTCTAATAGGCCTGCTTGTAATAATAATAAAAGACAAAATTTGACAATGATAATAAAACATTTAAAACTCCTGCTCAATATTGTTTTTTTGGCAGTTGTCTATTCTTCTATTTGCACTTAATCCATCATAATGTAAATGATGGCCATCTATGTCGCCAACCATTGGAAATACAAAATTTAAAGTTGTTGGTGTTCCGGACACGAAAAGTAAGTAAGTAATATAAATTATTGTTGTATTAGTGTATTACAAAAATTGTTTGGTTCGTTGTCACCAGAATGATGTTATCCATCGATATGGATCTAATGGGATAAACCAGCTTAAGGATGACTTTCGTCAGGTTCGAGGAGGAAGCAAAGAAGATTTGGCCCCTAATCAATGAAAAAAAAATAAATACATTATATATGTACTATTAAACAACCAAAACAGATAGAATCGGACAGAACATCACCATTTTAAACATCACCAAACACCGTTTTAAAGTAATTAAAATAAGCTTTCCTTCTTATTAAGCAATGTACATACCTAAATGTACAAGAAAAAAAGTTGATGATGAGAAATTAAGAAAATAATCGTAAAAAATATCAAAAATCGTTAAGGTACCTATAAAACTTTGAAAAACAATATCTTGCTTAAAAATACGCATACAACATACAACCTTCTACATAAATTCTCTTACTAAATGTACCATATTAATAGAGCTGCGTAGAAAAAAGTTACAGAACAATGTTTGCGCAATAATAGGAAAAATGGCCCAAAAATGCTGTGAGTAGCGAAATTTGAAAAATCATATTTTGGAAACTATAAATCCTAGTAACTTCTACCAAATGTCATAAAGAGAAAGAATAGAAGTTTTTTTTCTGTGAAGCACTGCCTATACCTATATCCCCGTGGAAAAGAGCTATGGGACAGAAAACAAAATCGCTTTCTTTCGTGTTTTTTGCTTCGTCTTTTGAATACATTTTTGTAAAAATAAATATTTTTTACTTTAGAAGGTGACATTTCGATAGTAAATTTAATTTCGAACAATATTTTTGTAGATGTTCATAGTGCAAAGTGCATAGAACTCACCGTAATGAGTAATGAACCCTAGTGCCTAGGGACTAATTCACCTCTTTCTCAAAAACGCACCCCTTTAAATGGTAGCACTCCACGGTTTTTTCGTATTTAGAGGTCCACTGACTATAATTAACAATAAAACCCTTTTAATGGTGTAGTTCCTTGTAGCCCTCTTATTTTGGATATAATCAATAATCAATAATAATGGACATAATCAATAGCCTAGAAGATGCACTCTATGTCAATCCAACCTCAATATAAAGAGTACAACTACCTCGGCAGTCGGCACCATAATAAATGAAGAATGAACCAACAACCAGGGGATAAGAGGAAAAAAAGGATATGTCAAAAATTATCGATTTTTCATTTTTAATGCCAATATGTACATTGAGCGATGACAAAACCCAACATGACTAAACGCATCCATGTAACGCATCCAGTAGATGATAAAATTAGTTTCCGATATGTCCACTATTACAACACCACCACAAATTTTTAAAGTCATCTGCTGCAAAATCACGTTTTTTGACATATCGGGTTTTGCCTTAGCACCACAGAATTAAGATTAGTACTGACCACCAACAAATCCTGATTAAAGAACCTCTAGCTGGTTTAACACAAGATCTCTGCAGCTTTTCCGCGCTCCTTTCTGCAATGATTGGTCACAGATAGGTACATTAAAGAGAAGAAATATACGAAGAAGGATAAAAAAGAATTAAAGACAAAATAAAGATTGGTTTCGAATAGGCACATCAAGAAGAGAAGAAGAAGGATAAAAAATACATAGTGGCAAGTAGGTAAACAAGACGTCTTTGGAGAAAGTGGTATTGACCAATTTAAGGTATCTATTGAATCGTGGACCTTGAACGAAGAAATGTGCAGAAGATTGGGAGTATTTGAGATGTAGCTAGATCGGATCATACTTAAAGGGTCGTTTAAACACAGCGATAAATCAAACAACTTATCAAGGTCAATCGAGTTGTTGCAACTTATCATTGTGTGTAAACGGTGCATCGCACAACTTATCAAAGTTGGAGTTGGGTTGAAGGTGGTATCGCATTGAATCGCAGCGTCTAAACAGCGTTTCAACTTGTCATCACAACTAGTTGCTGTGACTTATCGTTGTGTTTAAACGACGCTTAAGATTAGTACTGACCATAATCAAATCCTGGTTAAAGAACCTCAGAACCTGGTTTAACACAATATCTGTGCAACTTTTCCGCGCTGATGCAGACAAGATAAAGGTTTGTCACAGATAGGATAGCCACATTAAGAATACGAAGAAGAAGGCTAAAAAAGACTTCGTGACAAGTGACAAGTAAGTAAATATGACGCCTTTGATAAGAATTGGTATGACCAATCATAAAAATTTTCAAAAAATGTACTTAAAGAAGCAGACTTCGAATAGGGATAAAGGCAAAAATATACAGGGTTTTTGGTAAAGAATGGGCCATAACCTTAGATTCCTGAGCTTAAAATAGGTCGATTTAAGCTAACTTACCTTAGTACAAAAGTTGATAATAACCGAAATACAGGGTGTCAAAGTTAAACTTGTATTTTATTTATTTTGGAATATTTCCTAACAGGCATGGGGCAACAACACGAAATTTGGTAAGTGGTGCAGGTATTGTACAATCTACTAAGTTATGTTAAACAAACGTTTCCGGCTACTACCAGAGGCGTACGACGGGGAATATGAATGGTTGACCCTTCCCAAATTCTACGCCACTGGCGGAATTGCTATTTTAGTGCAATTTTTGATTTTCCAATACTTTCTATGTAAAAAACATACTCTTCGTTCATAACAATAAAGCCATTAGTTTTCGAGATATTTGTTGAGCTAAAAACGAAGGAGCATAATAAGTTTGCCTTTTCATTTTTAACTTCAAATATCTCGAAAACTAATGCCTTTATCGTTACGAATGAAGAGTATGTTTTTTACATAGAAAGTATTGGAGAATCAAAAAATTGCACTAAAATAGCAATTCCGCCAGTGGAGTAGAATTTGGAAGGGTCAACCATTCATGTTCCCCCGTCATACGCCTCTAGTAGTAGCCGAAAACGTTTGTTTAACATAATTTAGTAGATTGTACAATACCAGCACCACTTACCAAATTTCGTGTTGTTGTCCCATGTATGTCAGGAAATATTCAAAAATAAATAAAATAAAAGTTTAAATTTGACACCCTGTATTTAGGTTATTATCAACTTTTGTACTAAGGTAAGTTAGCTTAAATCGGCCTATTTTAACCTCAGGAATCTACGGTTAAGCTATGGCCCATTCTTTACCAAACACCCTGTATAATGAATGACCAAGCAAGTCAACATTAATCATTGTAAGATACAAAAATATCTAGTTATACATATAATTGAGACTTATTAAGGGTGGATTTATAGTAAGACGGGGACGTGGACGGCAAGGCCGTCTTACGAGGCACGTTGAAGAATCGTTTTAATATGAAAAGCATTGGCTAGTTCATCATACAACGGAGCGGGGCGACACCGGAAAGTGCCAGGGACGTGCACTTTCTATTGTTCTATGGCACGTATCACGTATCATGCACGCCCAGTCCTAACATAAATCAGCCTTAATATTAGAAAGGAACGAAACCGAGAAAAAGCTGAGGAGGAAGTGTAAAACTTCGGAATTTGGATCGAGATTTTATCGTGTCCTTTCTAAAAATGCAATTTCAATGCGAAAGGACATCGCACACATCTTATGGAAAATATAATGTCACTCAAATTCAATAAAACTTATACGAATAGATTCGTTTTAAAGTAACGGTCAAATCTTATCATTGCGCCAACTCTTAATTACGTATAATTACGGCGCAAATTGCAATTAAAGTTTATCGAAATCACATTTTTTGAGTCAGTAAAAGTGTCAGTTACCATCACTATTGCTCTGGGCGCTATTCAAAAGAGCTTAAAACCCCCGCTGGGCCTAAGCGGATTAGTGAAACTAATCCGCTGATTTATGGAGTACCGACAATTTGGGTGTTTTAAATAAACTTATGCACGTACCCATTTGATTTCAGATTTATTTATATCAATTTCTGCTCTTATTATTGAAAATATAGAGTTGGCGCAATGATAAGATTTGACCGTTAATTTAAAACGAATCTATTCGTATAAATTTTATTGAATTTGCGTGACATTATATTTTCCATAAGATGTGTGCAAACGTCTACTGACAAATCGAAACATGACGCTTTAAAATAATTCAAATTCCTTCATAAATATGTCGGGTATGGTGCAACAAAAGAAAGGCATTCGTTTCCATTTAAGCGTTTCCTGTTAGATAAGTTGTGGTGGAGCGGAATCGTGGCTTGGTGGTATTCGACCATTCAACCATTGTGTTGTTAATATCCCCGTACAGATCATAAATAAGAATTACCAAATTATATACCCAAGTTGCTTATTACGTTACAACAGTGCATACCATCCCAGAGTAGACTATATCGAAGAACCTCGCCATAGCTATAGGCCCGACAATGAATGGTTTTATGGGCAATAAATGTAAATTAGATCCTAATGCGTTTATGGTACCGTATTAGAAAAACTTTTTATGGGCTCGTTAAAATCGATCCCTCTATTACATTGTTGCGTCCATTTCTTTGGATTTTTAAAGAAGATATGGAAATAAATTTTTCAATAGAAACACCAACTACATATTTCTACGCTCACTGATCGTCTCTAACATATTTCCAATTGAAAAGGGTAATTAGAAACAGAATACGATTACATGAAATCAGTGGCGACGCGTGACTTTTTCTAAAATGTTACCAAAACCAGATGTAAAAAATCTTATTTAAAAAAAATATTTTGAACCTTCAAAATAGAGTAGACTCCCTCTATAACGAGAGCTGAAATGGCGGACTAATTACCTCGTTATAAGCGGATCTCGTTATATCAGACATCAATAATATTTTTCATACATATGAATATATAGTTTTCTAAAACATTAACTTATTATAGTGAAGCCATTCGGAGAAATATAAGATGTTAAATATTGTTTCCTCAACAATAAGGCTTCACCATCATAAATTGTAAATTTTCTTACCATATTCAATATCGCTTGATAGATAAATAGAACAGAAAGAAGTTTATTATAAGCGGTGGAGGTAAGATACATATTCTACGATTTCATTTTTCCTCGCTATAACCAAATATGCCTCGTTATAGAGGTGTTACAGTACAATAGGAATTTCTTGGGACATCTGGTGTACCTCGTTATAAGCGAAACCTCGTAATAACAGTGTTCGTTATAGAGAGAGTCTACTATATAAGTTTTTGTTTAATTTATTTGCAAAAATGTTAATAACAGAATTGTATAAAGAGGATTTTGTCATTAATCCATTTAAAAAGCGTTTTTCAATGGAAATTAAGGAAAAGGAGGACATTCAATCTTGCAATTGGGCAGATTTTAATCCGCTTCATTGCTGAAAAACTTCCGTCAATGGATGCACTTGTAGCCGGAACTGTTAAAAATAGGTTTGCCAATTTAAGATCTTCCTGAAATGACTTTAAATATTAATACAATTCTTGTACATTTTTTTGAATATAATCTGGATCATTAAAAGGAACTGTCAATTCTGTTATTAACTTTACTGTGTCAAATTTTTGTCCATATAGATTTACAAATTGATGAAAGACCCTATCTGGGAATTCTTTTGTGTTATTTTTAAAATTGTCAAAATCATAATATATTGCCAAACACGCGAGACGCTTTACATTAGAAATCCTATGTTTAAGCTGAATATTCATAGTGTCAACAATTAAAAAAAAAACTCGTCAACGACACTCATCCATGTTTAATTGCACGCACGCTGTAATAGGTAAGTAACCATTGTAACCATTCCAAAAATTGGTAACAAAAGTACTATTATCCACAGTCCACAGCACCATAACGCACCCACGCCTTCGCCTTTCAAAATTTTCAGACACGAGCCGTTTCCGCCCGTCGACCGATCGTTACCACAAATAAAAGTGATAACATGATAACAAAGAATATATTTATAATCTCACGTCTATATTCTACAGAATAAGCCAAATAAAAACGGAACATACGCAGATAATACAGTGTATCGGAACTACGTTTGAAATAGTCGACCAATATAAAAGTTTGACAAACATAAATCATAGCAAATCAACTACCTGTCTCCTTTTAGGCTAAGGCTACGGCCATACAAGCGACAATTTACGGCGCCATAAGAGCAGTAAAATGAAGCGCGGAAATGGGTCCTGGTAAGAAGGATCTGGGTCCAAATTTGTAGCTCATCTAACCAAAATAACGACCGAAACACTGTATTTACATCTCGCGACACGCCGTAATTTACATCCCCATCTGGTCATGCTTTTTACGGCCGCTTCATTTTACTGCTCTTACGGCGCTGTAACAGCAGTAAAAGGAAGCGGCAGTAACTGCAGTAAAAAGCATGGCCAGACGGGGATGTAAATTACGGCGTGTCGCGAGATGTAAATACAGTGTTTTGGTCGTGGTTGTGGCTAGATGAGCTACAAATTTTGACCTAGGTCCATTTGTTTGCGACATGACGCCGAAGATGGACCCGTTCGATATTGCTTCGCGATATTTTACAGCTCAGTCTGGCCATCCACTACACTCACCGCGGGACCAATTTTCGCGCTTCATTTTACTGCTCTTATGGCGCCGTAAATTGTCGCTTGTCTGGCCGTAGCCTTAGCTTAAAAGAAGACAGGTAGATGAGTTGCTATGATTTATGTGTGTCAAACTTTTATATTGGTCGACTATTTCAAACGTAGTTCCGATACACTGTATTAACTGCATATGTTCCGTTTTTATTTGGTTTATTCTGTATATTCTTTGGTGGTAACAACGTAACCTGCAACCGAGTCGCATAAACTCGTCAATATTTTCGTGCGTCTAGTTGGCTTTTTACTGAATTCCTATTAATATTAATTAACACTCATATTTCTATTGTAAAAAAAAATAAAATGGAATTATTTCACAGTAGTCATAAAATATTTTTATTTAAGGTTCTTAACTGTTACCATTGGTAACAGTGGTTACATGGACGCTTCGCCAGTGCATGAAATTTCATTCGATTACATGAAATAAATTTAACTTAAGAATATCCGTCATAAAAATCATAACATGTGATTTGTCTTTAAAAAGATAACCACATGCAGGTCCATGTCACCAACCCCCCCTTTTTCGATTTGAGGGTCGAAAAAAAGCTCACTTGTTTGTATTGCGTTAGTACTGGATTGTATCACCCTTCATTCGTTTGTACTGCCCCCACCCTTTTAAATTTGTCTGGAGGGGTTGGTGACATGCTATCCCCCCTTTTTCGATATGGGGGTCCGGGATGGGCATGTTCGTTTGTACTGCGTTAATATCGCATTGTACCGCCCTAATTTTGTTTGTACCGCCCCCACCCGTCTAGATTGGCATGGGGGGCAGTGACATGCTACCCCTCTACTCTGCACTTTTTGTTATCTGAAAATCGAAAATAGGCTATTTCGTTTGTACTGCGTTAGTACTGGATTCTACCGCCCTTATTTTGTTTGTACTACCTTGGACATTTAAGACAAGTTTGGGAGGGCTAGGGAAAAGTTCGAAAAAGGCTAATTGCGCTAAAAAGTCGACTCTCTTTGGACTCTGTTTCTCCCCGACTTTGATTTTCGATCCTCTTTTTATTTTTCTTCTTAAAAGTTGAATCTTTGGATTTTTGGAGAGAGCGTGAGATGTAGATGGAGATATGGAGATGGAGTGATGGAAAGATGTAGTGATGAAAATGTGCAGATGGATAATGGGGGGGGGGGGGGGTAAGATGGAGATGGAGTGACGGAAAGATGTGATGGGAAGGTGGAGATGGATGAATGGAAAGATGGATCACTCCACCTTTCCATCTCTCCATCTCCATCTCTCCACCTTCCCATCTGCATCCCACCACCACCCCATCATCCATCTCTCCATCTTTCCTTCACTCCATCTCTATCTCTCCCACACTCCATCTCCCTATGTCCATCTCACCACCTTCCTCGCATCATCCGTCTCCATCTCACCACCTACCCATCAGGCATCTCCACCTTTCCAACTCTCCATCTCCATCTCTATCTCTATCTCTTCATCACTCCATCTCCACTTTTCAATCCCTCCATCTAGAGCACTCCATGTTCACCTGTCCATGTCCATCTCACCACCACCCCTCCCATCATCCGTCTCCATTTCACCACCTCTTCAAAAATTTGTGCTTGAAGGTCTCAGAATTTGTGCTCCCTTCCTTCACCTTGGACTTTAAAGACAAGTTTGGGGCAAGCGAAGATTCCAAAAAAGGCTAATTGCGCTAAAAAGACGACTCTCTTTGGACTCTGTTTCTCTCCGACTTTGATTTTCGATCCTCTTTTCATTTTTCTTCTTAAAAGTTGGCTCTTTAAAATTTTGGAGAGGTGGTGAGATGGAGATAGAGAGATGGAGAGGTGGAGATAGACTGATGGAAAGGTGGAGATGGGTAATGGGGAGGTGGTGAGATGGAGAGATGGAAAGGTGGAGATGGAGTGAAGATCTGTATCGTGGTCGAAAATTGTATTTCTAACAAAATAGTAATACAGATTTATCTGAGGGGGTTACGTTCCATCCACCCTTCTAAGAAGTGAGAAATGGACTGTGAGTTCGTCTTTCAACGAAAAATGCAACCTGATGTAAATTCCTTGACTACAAAGTGGTTTTTACCCCCAATGGGAAGACCGAGGGGTTGAAATTGTACAACGAAGTTGAAAAGTGCATTTCGGGATGCGCCGCATGAGATATTTGAGTTTCATATCGATAGCGTGTGAAACTGTAAAATTTATTAAGGGGAGGGATAAATTACTCCCTAGTAGGAAAAGGGAAGGTCGCTCCTCTGATTTCTGATCGAAAATGGTGTTCAAAATATTTCCAACAAATACATGTACCATTTTTCAAATCGGTAGCGTAAAACTACTCCGAGATCCATCTGAGGGAGTATCTTTCCATTCCCCATGGAGAGTGGCTTGCAAACCTGTTTTTCAGTTTCAAAATGTAATTCGTTACATTTTTGACGAATTTGCCAAATTTTACATCCGTGGTGTTACTATGTGCAAATGGCTAGTACTATGTGGTTTGGCTAATTTTGTGTCATTACTCCTAGCACTAATCCTTCCCTGTTTTAAATGTATAAGGGTAGTGGTAGTACAAACAAAATAAGGGCGGTACAATCCAGTACTAACGCAGTACAAACGAAATAGCCTATTTTCGACGTTCAGATGGCAAAGAGTGCAGAGTAGAGGGGTAGCATGTCACTGCCCCGCCCCCCCAGGCCAATCTAGACGGATGGGGGCGGTACGAACAAAATAAGGGCGGTACAATGCGATACTAACGCAGTACAAACGAACATACCCATCCCGGACCCCCAGATCGAAAAAGGGGGATAGCATGTCACCAGCCCCTCCAGACAGATTTAAAAGGATGGGGGCAGTACAAACAAAATAAGGACGGTACAATCAGATACTACCGCAGTACAAACGAACATACCCATCCCGGACTCTCAGATCGAAAAAGGGGGGGATCATGTCACCAGCCCCTCCAGACAGATTTAAAACAGTAGGGTGGGGGCAGTACAAACGAATGAAGGGTGATACAATCCAGTACTAACGCAATACAAACGAATGAACTTTTTTTCGACCCTCAAATCGAAAAAGGGGGGCTGGTGACATGGAATTACCACATGCAATGATAACAGTAAAATCCTCGTGTTAGTGATTCTATAATAAATCACGAGGAAAAATCAGGAAAAAAACATGGAAAAAAAACTTGGTCTTACATTCAGTTTACTCTCAAAATCAACACCAAACTCAACAAAGATTTTAATATGTTATTTTAAAACATAAACAGTAGTAATATTACATAAAGATATAAATAATAATAAAATATAAATGATGTATCCTCGATATGTTATTGAGTTACTAATCGTGTTATTTTCTTTCCTTTGGTTTCTTCTTCTAATATCGGTAACCACATCCTACTGCATTCTGCCGATGAGTTTACGACACCATTTATGCATTTAGTTCCCTTATTTTCTTAGCTAGCGTGATTATTGGGTTGAATTCGGTTGAATTTGTCTGTCTGCGATTTAAGTTTTATGTCAGCTAATATATTTTTATGTTTCAACAATTTTTTTTTTATTTTGGACCTTGTTAGGCGGGAAATTTCCCCATTTTCCCTCCCCGTAGATCCGCCACTAGGTGAAACATTAAGAGCATTAAACGATAGAATAAAATGAACATCAATCTTAATAGATTATATCAAATATGTAAACACGTATGGTACAATGAACATAAATGTGTAGTTTAGTGGACAGATTCAAGTAGAAGTCCTGAAAGAATCAGATGGTAAAAAGAGAAAAATCAAAGAATCTGCTCTAATTATGTTAAATAAAACCAATTGTGTCGCAAATTCCTCGGCAGAATATACCTATCTACATTCACAATCAAGATGCAGTAGAAGTAAACAAACCGAGACACGTTAACTGTTACAAGAAGCACTCCTGAATCATGATTTACAATGTATAAAATTTGTAAATCATCATATGTGATTTACAGTGTATATACATTTTAAATCATGATTCAGGAAAGCCCCTAGTGGAGAAAAGGCTAATTGCGCTAAAAAGACGACTCTCTTTGGACTCTGTTTCTCTCCGACTTTGATTTTCGATCCTCTTTTCATTTTTCTTCTTAAAAGTTGGCTCTTTAAATTTTTGGAGAGGTGGTGAGATGGAGATAGAGAGATGGAGAGGTGGAGATAGACTGATGGAAAGGTGGAGATGGGTAATGGAATGAACGTGTCTCTGTTTGTTTACTTCTACTGCATCCTAAGTGTGAATGTAGATTAACAACTAATAGGATATGTTTACTGGTTGCCCATATTAAAAGAGGAAATCAATAGAAAGAACATACCTAGTAAGTCAATAGAAGAGAATAACAAAAGAATTATTTTAAAACTATAAAAAAAGCTTCATTTTTGTTGTTTTGAAAATGTTTGTAGGTGCTTTTAAAAAGATTCTACAGTGATTTTAAATCGCGATATTTTACATTCCAAAATCACTATTATTGCGCTCATTCAATTTTTTTACTATTTGGGACTATTTTTTCCTTCAGATTTAAGCACTAAAGAATAAAAAAAAATAGTCCCAAAAGTGTGCCCTCAAATTTCAAAATCAATGGTTTTAGCTATGGTTTTGAAGCTATTTCTTTGTGGAATTTTTGTAATTAACTATTCTAAATGGGAAATAAGCCACAATTCAACTTGAAAAAATTATTTTATTTAAAATTATTAAACTTAAAATTTTTAATTTAAAATTATTATAACAATAAATTTTTTTTAAGTTGAATTGTGGCTTATTTCCCAATTAGAATAGTTAATGGTTTTAGCATCAAAAAGTGGATATTTTCTGTGGAATTCGTCATAACATAGTATAAAAAATAATATAAATTAAAAATCTATAGGAAATCCTCGAACGGATTTTGGGTTTAAAATATAAATCGTGTCTTGGGTATGGTATCCAAGTGACCAACGCTCAGGGCAATTTTGTCCTCTAGCTCTAAATGGCTATTGTTAAAATCACAAAATATATCAACATGTGTCACGTTTTTGCAACAGGAACTTTAAAAACCTTCAATAGAAAAGGGCGTGCTCATACAAAAATCTCTCACAAATCGTGTTCTTGAATACGGATACCGCTCCTTGGGAGGTACGACCGCGTTCTATAAGAATGTATCTTTTAATTGAATGTTAACTTAGTTTTTGCATACTTGTCATAATACAAAGATACTTTATAATAATTTGTATATTGTATAGTATATTCGAAACGTTAATAAAATCATTTTTTTAGTAAAATTGTGGCTTATTTCCCATCAAAACTAGTTAATATATTTAGTTGTATAAAATAAAATATTGTCCATTTGAAAGAGTATGGTTATGGCCGGTACGGTAACGGTATGGCCGACCACTCACGGTACTGCAGTGTCGTTCGACCATATCGTCTATGAGATCAATTGTGCAGTACTGCAGCAGACAGGCTAGTATGTCTGAGGTAGAATTGTATGGTTTCGTTGGATGCACGGTCACACACGATCAAAATTTTTGCCAATTAGTCGAATTCGACAAAATTGAACGACGAGTGGCTGACTTTAATTTAAATGTTGAGAAAGATGATAAAAATCTGACTGCAGTGAGGTTATCACTGTATGTAGAAAGGACTGTTCTTAAGGAGAAGTAAAGGAGAAGAAAAGATAAAAATTAAATTTTAATCTTTTTAGACAACGTCTCATGCAGTTTTTCTGTACTTCTGTTTTTAGTTCTAATGCTTTTTAATAACATAGATGTCATACAATGTCAAAATACCTAGTTTTTGTTAATACACAATTCGGATAAAAATACATATAAATATATACATATAAATATATACATATAAAAATACATATAAATACATATAGTATATAAAAATACATATAAAAATACATAATATAAATATATATAAATAATAAAGTTGTCACAATTAAGCGATGTTTAATTCTATAAAAATCTATATAAAACTATAAAAATAGTTTTTCCTCAATATTAAAGAGTACATTAAACGTAAAAGAATTACTGCATTGTCAATTGTACTTTTGATTAAAAAATTGCTAAATGTTCTTATGGAACTCGTCTTGTACAAGAAAAATTTTAAATTTAATTGTTCACTCTATACAGAACCGTGCTAAGGAGTCCAAATGATGCACTTACAGAAACATTCAAGAACTTAAAGAAAAATTAACAAGAACCATTATAAATTTCGTTGTTCACTCTATACAGAACCATGCCAAAAAGAAGTCCAAACGGTACATTTATAGGGTGAACTATATCCCATCGGTGTGATATTATATGTAATATAAAAAAATTCTCTCACAACTCATTTTCTCACTCTTAATCACCAGATAGACTTTGACAACATAACTATGTATGTACATACTCAAAGCCCCTGCTGGTAAAAAAACAGGCCCCGATAATATACAGTGTGTCGCATTTAAGACGAAGATACCCCTTTATCTCGGCTGTCAAAATAAATACAGATTTGAAATTGTGCACAGTCATACAGGTTGATGGTTCACATTTTTTAAGATAGTCAACTGAAATTTAAATTTTAAACGTGGCCTATATAGGTCTGGATCCCACGTATGAAAAAAAAGTTGATTAATAGCAAGCTGAAAATTTGTTAATAGTTTAAGGGTGTCTAGTCGGACAAACTTTGATATATGGGAACACTGGAACAGGGGAAGTTTTAATTGTGGAACCGGTTAAAAATTGGAACGGTCAGACCATGAAAACGGCACATGTATTTTGTCCGACAGAACAGACTTAAACTCTCTGAACAGAGATTAAACTCTCATCCAAAATCAGACTGCTATTTATAACCAAATGGGCGTTTTAATGGGTGGAACATGTAGAATATGTCAAATGACAGGAATTATGACAGGTGATAAATAGCAGTGTGATTTTTGCATGAGAGTTTAATCTCTATTCGGAGAGTTTAAGTCTATTCTGTCGGACAAAATAAATGTGCCGTTTTCGTGGTCTGACCGTTCCAAATTTTTAACCTGTTCCAAAATTAAAACTGCCCCTGTTCCAGTGTTCCCATATATCAAAGTTTATTTGACTAGACACCATTAAGCTATTAACAAATTTTCAGCTTGCTATTAATCAACTTTTTTTTCATACGCGGGATCCAGACCTATACTACTGCGAATCCAGAAACCGGAAGAATTTTCGATATTTTGCTTCGCGTTAGAGTTATCGGAAAAAGTTATTTGGAAAAGTTGTTCCAAATGTTATTATAACCCCACATACCAAATTTCATGACAAAATTTGTACTTTTGGTAAATTTGGTATGGGGGTTATAATATTTGGAACAACTTTTCCAAATAGTTTTTCCGATATCTCTAACGCGAAGCAAAATATCGAAAATTCACCATATTTGTGGATTATCAGTAGGCCGCGTTTAAAATATAAATTTTAGTTGACTATCTTAAAAAATGTCAACCATCAACCTGTATGACTTTGCAAATTTTGATATCCGAAATATAGGGGTGTCTTCGTCTTAAATGCGACACTTTGTATAAGCAGAAAGTAGAACTGCTCAAACGACCAAGCAACAACTACATATACACGGTGTAACAAAAATACAGGTCACACATTAAATCACATATTCTGGGACCAAAAATAGTTCGATTGAACCTAAATTACCTTTGTACAAATGTGCACATAAAAGAAGTTACAGCTCTTTGAAATTACATAATAAAAATGGATTTTTTCGAATAAAACGATTAGAGATTTTTTATTGAAAATGGGCATGTGGAATTATTATGGCAGGAACATCTTAAAAATAAATTATAGTAACATTTGTGCACCCCATAAAAATTTCATAGGGGTTTCGTTACCTTAAACCCCCCTTCCAAACTTTTGTGCACGTTCCAATTAAATTATTATTGTGGTACCATTAGTTAAACACAGTGTTTTTAAAACTTTTTTGCCTCTTAGTACCTACTTTTTCGAAAAGCCGGTTTTTATCGAGGTATTTTGAATATTTGTCAAATCCACCACATATTTTGTATAAGTACGATTATCGAGACCTGGTAAGAAAATTTACATTTTTAAGTATATTTTGAACCAAATTAAAAAAGAAGCCACACCTCGATAAAAAGTGCCTTATCGAAAAAATACTAAGAGACAAAAAATTTTAAAAACACTGTATTTAATTAACGATACCGCAATTATAGTTTAATTGAAACGTACACAAACATTTGGGGGGTTTAAAGGAACAAATCCCCCATAACATTTTTATGTAAACATATTAAAAAAGAAGCCGTACCTTGATAAAAAATAGCTTATTGAAAAAACACTAAGAGGCAAAAAAGTTTTAAAAACATTGTGTTTAACTAAAGTTACCACAATAATAATTTAATTGGATCGCACACAAAAGTTTGGGGGGATTTAAGGGAACAAAACTCCCATAAAATTTTTAAGGGGTGCACGAATTTCACTATAATTTTTTTTTAAAGATATTCCTGCCATAAGAATGCCACATGTCATACCTGCCAGTAAATTATTGCAGTACGCAAGCGAGGTATATAAGTTCCCACTTTGTAAAACATATTATCAGACCCGTGGTGGGGCATCCTTTATCATAAGTCTCAATTTTTAAACAATTCGTGTAAAATATGGGTCACACTGTTGCCAACATCTGTACTCCTAAATCAACATCTAAAAAGTATAGGCGTCAATTTTGGAACACCCCGTATATATCATCTTAGTATTTATCTGCAATTAAAATGCATCGGAACTTAAATCCAGCGCATCAGTAGACAAAACAGAAAAATATTTTACACAAAAATAAGTTTTTATGTGGGTGGAGGAAGTGTCTGTGTTTTACTGATGTTTACAGACCCACCTTTTTTTACTGAATCTAAAAATAAATAGAAAATCTCTGCGGTAATGTTTGCGAAACGTAAAAATTATGTCTCCATCATACCGTTTTAAATGAACTAAAAGTGCCGCTAGAAATTGTTGGAATTTGGAATTATTAAATTAAGAGGATCGGTACGTATTTTCGGCTGCAATGCAATTCAAATGGGGATTCATTTTTTTCGAATCCTGAGAAAACTAATAAGTATTTTTGAAAAATTTAAACGCAGAATGAAAGATCACGTTATTAGCGAGGGCCGAAAGTCCCTGAGAACTTCTATAATGTTTATTTTAATAAGTTACAGGGGTGAAAAACTAAGAGAAAATTTAGTGTGATTTTTAATTTCAAATATATCATTCAAAATAAACTTTTTATTTATTCTAAGGGACTTTCGGCCCTCGGTAATAATTTAGTGTTTCATTCTGCGTTTAAATTTTTCAAAAATATTTATTGGTTTTTTCAGGATTCGAAAAAAATAAACACAATGCCGTGGTAATATTTTCCAAATCTATCTTTGTCTTACAACGCACTCAGCCGAATATAATATTGTCAGTCAGACACTGACAATCAGTGACAAGTTTAAATATTTGTAGTCCAGGAACCGAAGCATTTCACCTCGCAATTTTTACAGAATGGATCGATTTGCTTGAAAATTTAAGAATAAGTAGTGGATAGTTCAAGGATCAAAATCTATATGATGCCGAAAGGCGCTTTTACCATGGGGTCGGTTGCCACCCAATCTTAAGGGTGGAAATTTTTTATTATATTTTGACTGCAAAAGTTGATAAAAACATTCATTCTAAGCACAAAATGTTCTATACATTTTTTTGATAAAATTAATACTTTTCGATTTATTCGCTATCGAAAGTGTTAGTTTTATATAGAAAAAATCAATGTTTTGCGATATATACTCATTCACCATTCACTCAAATTTTGCGGTAGAAAAATTTTTTTCGAACCAAGTTCTTGGGAATTAAATAACCTACAATTTGATATTAAAACATTTTTTCGTATATCTGATGCTAATCTTTCTATTTTGAAGAAAATTGCATTTTTTACCAAACTACAAAAAGTCGTTATTCGCTTTTAACTCTAGTTTTTTAAAAACTAATCATTCTAAGCCAAACTTTTAAAATCTATTAATAATACATAAATAAAGAAGAATTAATAAGGCCAATGACTAAAAGCAAAGTTAACTTATATTATTATGCTTCCAACTTAATTTCATTTTATTTTTTTGAAAAAAATATATTGATTTTTTAACCGTAACCTTTTTAATTTTTATCTTAGAAAGTTTGTTAAAAAACAATTTGGTAGGTTTTACAAGATCTATAAGACTGTTAATACCAGATCCTTTTAAAATCCTCAGTCGCAAAAGGTGGTGACTTTGAAAGGATTGGTAAAGGTGATTTTTGCATGTTATTACAAATTTTAATTGTCAATAGCTCACTCAATTTTTACCGTAGAGAAAATTTTTGCAAACCAAGTTCTTGGGAAATAAATAAGCTACCATTTTATTTTTAAATATTTTTTTGCATCTCTGATGATAATCTTTCTATTCTGAAGAAAAAGGAATTTTTTACCAAACTTCAAAAATTCGATATTTGCTTTTGACTCCATTTTTTTAAAAACTAATCATTCTAAACCAGTTAAACTTCTGGAACCTATTAATAATACATAAGTAAAGAAGACGAAATAAGGTCAATGACTAATTTTAATCAGGGTGGTAATTAGGGATTTGCTTTCGATCACTTTTTCGCTGAAAAATATAGGGTCTGATATTCTTTTCATTATAAGCCACCTAATTTTTGAGCTAAAGACTTTTTTTTTATTTGTGAAGATAGATATTTTTAAATGCTTCAAATTAGTTTAAATAAGTGATCCTCGAAAAATGCATAGTTTTCCCGTCTTTTGACTTTGAAACTACAGTATTTAGCATTTGCCGAAGAAGACCTAACATATAACAAAGTATAGCTCGATTACTATTGGTCTTCAAGAAAATTTAAAAACACGGTTTTGTTGATTTTTTCAAAAGGTACATTTTTTTAAGCAAAGTGGTTTTGATAAAACAAAAACTTTTTGAGTTATTTGCAGAACACTGATTAAAAACATTAATTTTTTTAACATAAAACTAACACTTTCGATAGCGAATAAATAGAAAACTATTAATTTTATCAAAAAAATGTATAGAACATTTTTTGCTTAGAATGAATGCTTTTACCAACTTTTGTGGTCAAAATATAATAAAAAATTTTCACCCCCGACATGGGGTGACAACCACCCCCATGGTAAAAGCGCCTTTTGGCATCATATAGATTTTGATCCTTGGACTATCCACTACTTATTCTCAAATTTTCAAGGAAATCTATCCATTCTGTAAAAATTGCGAGGTTTTGACCTATTTTAAGCTTCATTACTTGGACTATTGACATTGCATCGGGAATATGTTGAGTTATTGATTAAATATTATTGAAATATAGTGTATTTGATAAATAATTGATTTAAGACGTGAACTTAAGAAAAAGTTATTTATTGTGTATTATTTGTGGAAGATCCAAGCAGAGAATACATCAGGATAATATATACTGTGATCCAAGTATTTTGTTGTTAAAGATGTTCAAAATTGTAAGCGTTCCATAACAATATATTATTAAAAAATCACTTTAACACTTTTCCTCTTTTCTCGATTGAGTATTAGTCTTTGTTGTACAAATAAATTATTACAATCACTGAATACATAGTTAGTGAAAAAATTATCACATTTATTAACTGAATTAATAATTTCCAATTAGTAATGTTTACATATCCATACCAGTGTGAATTTTACTACGCGTAATTTGCCGTGTAAAGACAGAAAAAGTAGGGATACACGTAAAATATTTGCGAATTATGTACCCATAGCCTTAAGTAAAAACAGAGGTATTTTTTACTTATTTTATTTTACTTTTTACTTAATTCAAAATGAACTCTCACATGCAACCCATTCAATATTTGTTGGAATTATATTAATTCTGATTCCAAAAATGAATTTACTACAACGATTAAATAAGTGGTTATAAAGATATGTATGTGATTGACTGAATATAGCGCTACCCGAAAGCCCTCTCCTCCCAAAAGTTATATTTATTATAATGCTAAAATTTGGATGGAGGACATAAACGGCCTTAAACGGACGTAGCGCTGTTTCACATTATAAGAATTTAAACGTGCGAGGGTTAGAACGCACGACGACATTCCAATGGTGGCTCATGTAATCATATGGAGCAGCGTTTCCCAAACGGTGGGTCGCGACCCAGTACCGGGCCATGAAAGCAAAATGCCGGGTCGCCTCGCCTCGCCGCTTCAGATCTTCAAGTGAACCTTTTACATTGCGGAGTTCGTTGGCTATCAAGAGATAATGTTTTAAAAGGACTTATTGAATTAATGGAAGAAATTTCACTATTCTTAGAACAACATCCACTAACGGCTAGGGATGCAATATTTCAATTTAAAGACAGTTTTCATTATGTCAATTGGTTAATCAAGGTAGCCTGTCTTTGTGGTATTTTTTATTACTTGCCTAGCAAGCACTAACCTAGCCTAACACACACACAAGCACCACGCACCAAGCACCACGCACCAAGCACCACGCACCAAGCACCACGCACCACGCACCAAGCACCAAGCAACACGCACCAAGCAACACGCACCACGCACCAAGCACCACGCCCCAAGCACCACACACCAAGCACCACGCACCAAGCACCACGCACCAAGCACCACGCACATCGTACCACGCACCTCGCACATCGCACCTTGCCCATTGCACCTCGCACTACGCACTTCGCACCACGCACCTCGCACCGCGGACTGCGGACCTCGCACCTCTCATTCACACACACACACACACCAGTGTATGTAGTGAGTATGGTATGTAAATAGTGGGTCAGGAAGGATAAACACAAAAATAACCGGGTCACGGAAAAATAAGTTTGGGAAACGTTGATATGGAGCCTTTCTCACTAGACGGTGGTTGGAACGTTCGGTAAAGTCGCCGTGTTTATGTCGTCCCTCGCTTACAACAACAGACGGCAGCCGTGCCGTCTTTACGCACCCAGAGTAATAATAATATAGCGTACTTAATGCATCCTTTCATATGATACTGTCGTTCAGTCGCACGAAGGTAGCTTCCTGGGTTGTTTGGTACATTATTTTCATTTACACTTTGTGGCTGTTTGAAGTAGGTGCATATATTTTATATTATGATGTCTCAGCTAATAGTGAAATATTAATAACATTAATTGAAGCGAGACCTGTAGACATTTGTGAGACATATCCGAGACATTTGGTAAGTACAGCAAAATTATTTATATGTTACTGATAACAACAATAATTAAAACTGCTAAGTATATTATAATAAACTTTATTTTGCATAGTTGCAATTAACGTTGAGTATAGAGGGTGTTCCATCAACATGTGTGAATATAAAAATATATCAATTGTATCTTTTTGCGGTAATAAGATGGACCCAATGAATTCTCTTTCTTCGACGATAAAGTAACCACAACGCTATAATTTGATTTCGCTCCATATAATATTTACCTTTTATTCTACGAAATTATATTTAGATTTATAGGGTAGACGACTCGGTGAAGACTTGAGTAGGGCGGCGGTTAAGTCTTGTGTGAAGTTATCTAAAACAACATTTAAAACGAGGGGAACGACATTTAAAAATCGAGTGGATGACAGAGGGTCTTTTAAATTCTGTACATGAAAAACATAGATTGTAATGTTGTTCTGAAGCTGTTTCCTTGTGGAATTTTTGTAATAAACTATTCTAAATGGGAAATAAGCCACAACTTAACTAAAAAATAATTTTGTTAACGTTTTGACGCCCAAATCGGATGTCGAAACGTTAATAAAATAATTTTTTTAGTTCAATTGTGGCCTCTTTACCATTTAGAATAGTTTATTACATATATTGTATGAGCTAATTAGATGAGCTAATCCAAGATCCCACAAATAACTTAGAAAAACAACGATTATAAAAACAAATTAAGGTGATACAGTAGCGATCAACAGGTGGCAACAAACAACAAACGCGGTCCAATATTGCGAAAGTTCTGCGAACTTTCAAAAGTGAGGCAACAGTGCGTCGGTAATTCGCCACACTGACAGTGACGTTTATACTATCAAAAACAATAATTTTTATACACATAGGCGCGAAATATTGCCAAGTCAGTGACGTTCGATTTCTTGTTATAAAAAAATCGATTTTTAGTAGTTCCAAGATTACACAAAATGTACGCATGGGATAAAAAAGTTTATTTGAAGAAAGTGTATTTTTTTGTCTTTCTTAATGGCGGTACAGGCTCCTTTTTTCATTATTTTATTTAGTTGTAGAGTAATTTCCACATACCAACATATTTCTGAAATTGGGCTCTGTACCGCCATTCTTTATTATATTACGAATATGTGTGCCAAATATCTCGACAAAATATTTAAAATTAGAGCCGCAATCTTGGAACGCGTTTGTTGCTACCTGTTGATCGCTACTGTTTCCTCTTAAGACTTTTAATTAAAAACATAAGAAATAATAACTGACAAAATAGAAATTGCAAATGAATTAAATACGCATTACAGTACATTAGGACAAAAGTATGGACAAAAATTACCCATTTGTAATGATACATCGTATCATGTACCTACCTCAGCCACAAAGTGTAAATAAAAATAATATACCAAACAACTTAGCAAAATATCTTCGTGCGACTCAATTCTTATTGTGTGAAAAGGATAGGTGCGTCAAAACTACCGCACGAGAAAACCCTCGCACGCTCAAAATTCTTATAATGTGAAACAGCCCGTAGGCTTCTCAACCAGTCAGAACAGGTGACATACTAGTCACAGTCACAGACCACAGATGACGTTACAGAGCCCCTATGACGCGATAATTTTAAATGGGTGTTAAAAATAAAGAAAAAGAATAAAAACCTCATACAGAGTGTTAATTTTGGTGTTGGCAAGATTGTGCTATGGAGTGGTATTCTTGGAAAGGAGATATCGAACTTGTGGAGGTGATTGAGTGAATGACAGCTGATATGTAAGTACATTAAAAATATTTTAACAGATCATGTTTTGCCATTTGTCAGCCATATTGGATAACAAATTCGTGTTAATGCACCATGACGCAGGTCTTCATTTCGGTAGATTAGTGAATACTTACCTTGATAAGATTCAATTTAAACTTATATTGGCCACCATATAGCCCATATTAAATTTAAATTCGATTATACTATTTATATGATAATATGATACATTAAAACATCGCGGAAAAGAAATCTTATTTCTATGACACTGGAAGCAGCATGAAAAATTTTATTTTACACATTAATTTCAAAATACATATGTAATATTTTGGTCCGTGAGTGTATAATTATTCACTAATTATCATATTCAAGACCTATTTCTGCCAAGATCATCTGATCAAGACCTATATTTGTGTCGAATTGATGTTTTTACTAAATCCGGCCCTGTAATCAGTGGCGTAGCGTAGTGGGGGCGGCAGGGGCGCTTCGCCCCGGGCGGCACGTTTTAGGGGGCGGCAAAATTTAACAATAAATAATAAAAATATTTTGTTAATATTTGAACCATTTTATATTTTTATCGCAACTACGAAGTCGGACCGATTGAAAGGAGCACGGAATTTTTCATTAATTATTTTGTGACGAATTCGGGGAATTCCTTTTCTTTGGATATTTTGTAGCGACTGGCAACAACGTCTATACTTATTTGTGGGAATTCCCCTTTTATGACTAACAATCAGCACAACTTTTTTCGGCACTTTAGAAAGTTCTTATTCTTTTTTTTCCTCATCGACACATCGTTGGGAAGTTCTGATAGCAACTACAGGCAAAAGAAGGATTCAAGACACGCGGTGGAGTGCAAGAGGCGATGCCGTAAATGTGACATGGCATCATTACAAAGACATTTTCGTCATTTTGGAAAAACTGACAGAGGCAGGTAAAAGCTTAAACACTAGCACAGATGTAGGTGCTTTACTAGTTTCGATGCAGTCATTTTCCTTTCTTTGTTTTTTTGGGCCTGTGGCAACCGGTGCTACATGAAGTGAATGATGCACAAAAATATTTACAAACAAGGGGACTTGACATAAGATTGTGCGCTCATAAAGTAAATGCTTTGCAGATGATATTGACAGAGGAAAGAGAGGAATGGACAAATGGTGTTGTAGGTTATGCAAAAATATGTGTGAAGAACTTGGAATTTCCATAAAACCTCGGAGGCGCATAACAAGAAGGCATATTTTTGATGACAGAACTAGAGGTGCTAACTTGTCTTGTTAAAATGAGTTGAGACGAAAGCTGTTTTCTTCGTTAGATAGACTTATTGTAGAAATTCGTGAGCGTTTTGAACAGGTACAGAATTTAACGGATAAGTTTGTTTATCTAACGTCGGCTATATTATTAGATCCAGACAACACTGAATCATAGATAAGGGGGTGGGGGTGCACTAGAGACTACGCATCTGACGAAATTGTCGAGCAGGGTTTCAAGCTATAAAAACTTCGACTGCGGAATTTCGCTACAGGCAACGAAATTGATTAATGCACTAACTTGAATTATTTAAATTTATTGTTAAATCCAAGCTGGAAGATACTCTGCCCAATATTTTAATAATATTCCGAATATTTTTCACAGTTGCTATAAGCAACGCCAGCTGTGAGAGGGGTTTTCAAAATTGAAATTGATTAAAAATTATTTAAGATCGACAATGAGTACTATAAGACTAACTAATTTGGCTATTTTGTCTATTGAGTAAGAGGTGTGTGATGCGATAGATATTGAGGGTGCAATAAAAGACTTTCCTCTTAAAAAAAGTAGACGTATAAATTTTTAATTTAAGACGGAAGTTTTGTTTTTAATTCTAACAAATACTCATATTACTTTTCAATAAAGTTAAAAATATAAAAAAAACTAATAATGAAACTAGAATAATGATGCGGCTGTAGTTTCGTGTTGCAACGAAATTGAAAATGGTTATTTATTTTTGATAAAAATATAACATTATACACTCACCGGCAGAAAAAACTGGCACCCAAAAAATGGGTCATTTTTAATGTCTTGTATTTCCTAAACCTGATGTCCGATTTAAGTAATTTTTTTAATATGTCATAGCCTTATTCTTTATCAATATCGCTGTAATAATATTGTTGCTAGACAGGTACATTGTCATTGTATACAGGGTGTACGAATCAAACTGTGTTTTTTTCTCAAACTTTGGAACACCCTGTGGAATGTTCTAGCTTTTATAAAATACTAAAATTAAAACCCAACTATAGCCACAGATTTTCTTAACATTCTGTTTTTTTATTCATTCGCTTATGTTGGATAATAAAAAAGTTAGGCACTTTAACAACTACCCCTGTTTTTCGTCAATACAGGGTTTTTCAATAAGTACGGCAAGCTTTAAGGGGTAATTCTGCATGATAAAATAATGACAGTTTGCTTTATAAACTTATGCCCGGAAATACTTCGTTTCTGAGATAGGGGGTGTTGAAATTGTTCTTACAAACTGACGATTTATTTATTGCTCTAAAACGGTTTGTGATATGCAAATGAAATTTGGTAGATTTTAAGAGCTAGTTATTGTACATTTTTTGGCATACAATTGAGAATTTTATATTCACCATTGACGTGCATACGGGATATATCTAAAATATTTATACCCGTATGCACGCCAATGGTGAATATAAAATTCTTAATTGTATGCCAAAAATGCGCAATAACTACCTCTTAAAATCTACCAAATTTCATTTGCATATCACAAACCGTTTTAGAGAAATAAATAAATCGTCAGCTTGTAAGAACAATTTCAACACCCCCTATCTCGGAAACGAAGCATTTGCGGGCATACGTTTATAAAGCAAACTGTCATTATTTTATCATGCAGAATTACCCCTTAAAGTTTGCCGTACTTATTTAAAAACACCCTGTATTAACGAAAAACAGGGGTAGTTGTTAAAGTGCTTAACTTTTTTATTATCCAACATAAGCGAATGAATTAAAAAACAGAACGTTAAGAAAACCTGAGGCTATAGTTTGGTTATAATTTCAGTATTTTATAAAGGCTAGAACATTCCACAGGGTGTTCTAAAGTTTGAGAAAAAAACACAGTTTGATTCGTACACCCTGTATACAATGACAATGTACCTGTCTAGCAACAATATTATTACAGCGATATTGATAAAGAATAAGGCTATAACATATTAAAAAAATTACTTAAATCGGACATCAGATTTAGGAAATACAAGACATTAAAAATGACCCATTTATTGGGGTGCCCGTCTTCTCTGCCGGTGAGTGTAGTATCGTTCTAGTTCTAATATTAAAAATTGATTTTATTTAATTTTGTCGATAGTCAAGGTGTACCTAATCTTAAGTGAAAGGTACTTAAGTTATATCAATATATCTAATTGGTTAAAGTTAAAGAATTTTTGTATTAATAAACGTGATTGTAAAACCTAGATAAACTTTTTAATTTAAAATCCAACCTGTATAATATGCAAAATAATGATGACTGTTCTCGCCAAAAAGTTCTCTATAATTAATGTATGTAATGTATAGCATACAATAAATTAAAATACCTCATTAAGAGGGCGGCAAAATTGTCTTCCGCCCCGGGCGGCCGACACTCACGCTACGCCACTGCCTGTAATAGATAAACATGATTTCTCTATAAATGTGAGCGGTGAGATGTGTGACTATTTAAATTTATTGCCGGTTGTGAAATTTAATAACGGCTGTTTCAGGACATTTAAAATAACTTCATACCTACGACTACGACATACTCGTGTCCCAGGTGCAGCAACTGTGAAGACTTATAATTGCCAATACATATTGGATTACCGTTTTTATAACACATAAATACAGTGTGTGTAAAAGGAAGACATACATTTTTTATTTACGAAATACTCGAACAAGTACTCGAATGATTTAGCAGTAGGTATTGTTAAGAAATTGTTAAAAAAAGGTATTATACAATTGCGACCAAAAAAAATCGACTCAAAAAGTAAATTAAATTAAGTTATAGATAAAAAAGATCAAAAAAAAAAAAAGATCAAGGCAGGTTTTGTTTATATTTGATTCAGAGTTGGACCACCATCTCCATATAGCTATTTCAGCATCCTTATGCCTCATCGGTGAAGCTCAGAAGTCTCAACTCTAAATTAAGTTATATTTTTTGACTACGCTATTTGGCAAGTGTTTCCATAAAGGTAAAATTAGAAGTAAAATATTGTCAAGTACACTGGGGTGCAAAATTAACCGGACACCTTAAAAATTGGTCATTTTTGATGTCTCAAATTTCCTAAACCTGTTGTTCGATTTAAGTGATTTTTTAATATCTTATAGCCTTATTCTTTTACAATATCGCTGTTATAGCATTGTTGCTAAACAGTTAAACTTTCATTGTATACCGGGTGTACCAATCAAACTGTGTTTTTTCTCAAAGTTCGCACCACCCTGTGGAATATTCTAGCATTTATAAAATACTGAAATTAAAATCTAACTATAGCCTCATGTTTTCTCAACATTTTGTTTTTTGATTCATTCGCTTACATTAGACCATAAAAAAGTTAGGTACTTTAACAACTAGCCATGCTTTTCATCAATACAGGGTGTTTTTAAATAAGTATGGCAAACTTTAAGGGGTAATTCTGCATGAAAAAATAATGACAGTTTGCCTTATAAGCGGTATGTCTGCAAATGCTCGTTTCCGAGGTAGGGGCTGTCGAAATTTTTCTTACAAACTGACAATTTATTTATTGCTTTCAAACAGGTTGAGGTATGCATATGAAATTTGGTTAATTTTTTAGACGTAGTTATTGCACATTTTTTTACATACAATTAAGAATTTAACATTCACCCTTATCGAGCAAACGGCTATTACGACCGATCATATTACCCGTATGCGCGCCAATGGTGAATATTAAATTCTTGCTTGTATGTTAAAAAATGTACAATAACTAAGTCTTAAAACCCACCAAATTTAATTTGCATACCTCAACCGGTTTTAAAGCAATAAATAAATTGTCAGTTTTTAAGAGCAATTTCAACACCCTCTATCTCAGAAACGAAGCATTTGCGGACATAGGTTTATAAAGCAAACTGTCATTATTTTTTCATGAAGAATTACCCCTTGAAGTTTGCCTTACTTATTTAAAAACACCCTGTATTGATAAAACCATGGCTATAATAATTGTTAAAGTACATAACTTTTATTGTATGGTCCAACATAAGCGAATGCATCAAAAAACAGAATGTTGAGAAAACATGAGGCTATAGTAGGGTTTTACTTTGAGTATTTTATAAATGCTAGAATATTCCACAGGGTGATGTGAAGTTAGAGAAAAAAAAAACACAGTTTCATTGGTACACCCGGTATACAATAAAAATTTACCTGTTTAGCAACAACATTATTACAGCGACATTGTTAAGAATAAGGCTATAACATATTAAAAAATCACTTAACCCGGCACCTGCCACGTGGCTTTGCAAGGCGCCAACTGCCACGTGGGGTGCTCACAGCACCCCTTAAAAATTTTCTGTGATCTACTTGTTTAAAAAACAAAATAATGTGTTGAGTAACACAAGAATATAAATAAACATGTTTTATTAACTTATTAGCCACTAATATGTTATAAAAGTTAAAAAATAAAATGAAAAAGGTGTTAGAAGCAAATTAGCAAGTACCAAACCATAATAAATGAAGTCAAGTAAAATATCTAAAAAAATTAAGATTTAGTGAGTATAGAGTCTATATTAATAATTTAAATCAGTTATTTCAATAAAAAATGTAAATTTGACCTGTTTATCAAAAATACAAAAAAAAAATTAAAACTTAAAGTGCCAGATGATGACACCCCAATTCGAATTTAGAGCTATAAGTTCAGAATGACACTAAATAACCACTTCAAACACTAACACATATATGCTATATAATATTATAGAAAGCTACTGTGACGCACAGCTCGGTTACCAAACTTGAAATACCAAATATTTGATAAAAATGTGTTATGGGGTGCTGGTAGCACCCCACGTGGCAGGTGCCGGGTTAAATCGAACAACAGGTTTAGGAAATTCGAGATATCAAAAATGACCCATTTTTAAGGTGTCCGGTTAATTTTGCACCCCAGTGTAGTAGTAGTGAAGAAGAAGTAATTTTTATTGCAATGGTCCAACCTCCAAGGGGTGGAGTGGGGTTGTCGTGTTTAGTGTCATTCGATAGATTTTTGAAAAATATTGAACACGTATTTTTCAATTTTTCGATCCAATCTCGCGAATTATTCGCTCGTCCCGCGAATTATTCGGTCGTCCCAGGCGACGAGTTCCACCCTGGGCACCAGCCACCAGGTACCTCGGAGACCATCGCCGTAAGGAATTTTCTTGTTCAGTCACCTCCTAAACCCCCAAGTATAAAAATTCAACTCATTTCCGTCAATATTTTCTAGTCCTAAATTTTTTATTTTCCATCTCTTCGAGATGCACTTTAAAGATGCTTTTTCTCATGCACAAAAATTTTTGCCGGAGATCAATTTAGTTCTCAAAATTGCCTGACACTTTCACGAATCGAATGCAAAAAGTTGCGTGAGATTTATCTTACTGCACAAAATTCCTAGGTTTAATGCTTCGTTGCCTCGTCTAAATTAAAAGCGAAAGCATTTTTTATCACTATATAATTAAATATGTGTATGAATGTATTTCTATTATTACTGAACCCAGTGCGTCCACCAAAATTTAGAATTACGAATGGCGCCAATGTAACAATACAATGTTTATCACGCAATAACTTACATATAGTCCAGGGCCCATCTGTTTTGAGATGGACGTTGAGAGGTGACTCAAATTTTTTTGCAGAAATTGCTTGAAAATAACTCAAATAATAATGTTTGAGTTATCCTCCCTCTCAAAAAGGTCCGGAACATTGTTTAAATAATCAAAATGTCAAAAAATGAAGGAAAAATTCGATTTTTTTATTCGTTTTTTGATTATAACTTTAAAACTATTCATTTCCGAGAAAAGATGTACCGACATAAAAGTTGCGTAATTAAATTTCCTACAATATAGAATTGGTTAAAAATTTAAAAAGTAGTCACCCTTGTTGCAAAATAGCAATAATTGCGAAAAAAACATTCAAAAACAAGTATTCGCATTTTACGTTTTTCAACCATGTATGCTACACTTAGGACCTTCATATTTCACCCAAAAAAACTTTATAATACAGTAAAATAATACTGTAAATTTTATTAAGATCGGCTCGATAGATTTTGCAAAATAAATTTTGCAATCCAGCTTTCGCAAAAAAAATTCATTTTTTCAAAATTTTACAGAACTGAAAATAAAGTAGATAGCAAGTTGAAATTTTTTTTGCGTATAGAAGTGTACTGTACCTTTCATTTGCAATTTGCAAAATTAAAATCGATGAACCACCACGGCGTCGGGAATTTTTTTAAATAAACATTAATTATTGGTGCTACGCGCAGGACAGCGGTGTTCGATTCACACAAGTTGATTTCCACCAAAATTTCTTCCAATTTTTATCTAATATATTATTTTCTTACTCTATATTTTGTTGTATTTTAATACTTTAATTCCACAAAAATCAAACTAATTTTATTATTGTTATGAAATATATGAACAAAGAAAGTTTTTGCTAAAAAAGTGTTATTTCAAAGGATAGAGTATGTGTTTTTATTTTGCAATAAACAAATTTATTTATTTATATCGAAATGTAATAAAAATTAAAATGTATCAATCATTATCAAAGGTTATTGGAATGTCCAATCAGAGCAAACTATCCGCTGTCCTGCGCGCAGCACCAATAATTAATGTTTATTTAAAAAAATTCCTGAAGCCGTGGTAGTTAATCGATTTTAATTTTGCAAATTGAAAATGAAAGGTACAGTACACTTCTATACGAAAAAAAAATTTCAACTTGCTATCTGCTTTATTTTCAGTGCTATAACATTTTGAAAAAAATTATTTTTTTTGCGAAAGCTGGATTTCAAAATTTATTTTGCAAAATCTATTGAACCGATCTTAATGAAATTTATGGTATTGTTTTACTGTATCATAAAGTTTTTCTGCGTGAAATATGATGGTGTTAAATGTAGCATAAATGGTTGAGAAACGTAAAATGCGAATAAATGTTTGTGTATGTTTTTTACGCAATTATTGCTATTTTGCAACAAGGGTGACTATTTTTTAAAATTTTAACCAATTCTATATTGTAGGAAATTTAATTACGCAACTTTTATGTCAATAAAACTTTTCGCGAAAATGAATACTTTTAAAGTTATAATCAAAAAATAAAGAAAAAAATCGAATTTTTCCTTCATTTTTTGACATTTTGATAATTTAAACAATGTTCCGGACCTTTTTGAGAGGGAGGATAACTCAAGTATTATTATTTAAGTTATTTTCAAGCAATTTCTGCAAAAAAATGTGAGTCACCTCTCAACGTCCAAATGTACTATTTTTACAGATGCGCCCTGGTATAATATAATAATATTATTATATTTTATTAATAACTGATATTTATGGATAAAGTAGCTTATATCAACGTGACGTGCATTCTAGTCCTGTCGCCAGGGGGGGTACAACGGCCTCGTTAATTCAGATGGACTTACTCAAGTTTTTTTTATGTATTTTGACCCGTAGAACACGAATTTTTTGGGTAACAGTTGATCCGGATGTCGATAAGATTGTTATAGACCAAGAACTTGAGGAATCAAATAACAGCGATTTTTGGCAAAACAAAACAATATTTTGTATTTTTTGGGCCATTTTAAGTAAAAAATATTTCTACAAGTTTTTTCGTAGGATGCACAGTTTTCGAGATAAACGCGGTTGAACTTTAAAAAAATCGAAAAATTGCAATTTTTGAACCCGAATAACTTTTGATTAAAAAATAAAATAGCAAGTCTGCTTACCGCATTTGAAAGTTTAAGTCAAATTATATCGGTTTTGATTATTTGCATTGGTAAAAATTTATTTTTTTATTGTTTAACAAAGCTATAAACACGTAGGGTTTCCCGTGCTTTTACATGCGTTTTAACGCATGTAACGTAGAAATAGTCTTGATTGCACTAGTACCTATTCTACCTACTCGTTCGATTTTAAATGAGAAATCATAGAAACATCACTCACGCACTAGTTGTTTGTAGCTTTGTTTAGCAATAACACAATAAATTTTTAGCAATGCAAATAATCAAAACCGACATAATTTGACTTGAACTTTCAAAGGCGCTAAGCAGAATTGCTATTTTATTTTTTAATCAAAAGTTATTCGGGTTTAAAAATTACAGTTTTTCGATTTTTTGAAAGTTCAACCGCGTTTATCTCGAAAACTGTGCATCCTACTAAAAAACTTGTAGAAATATTTTTTGCTTAAAATGACCCAAAAAATACAAAATATTGTTTTTTTTTGCCAAAAATCGCTGTTATTTGATTCCTCAAGTTCTTGGTCTATAACAATCTTATCGACATCCGGATCAACTGTTACCCAAAAAATTCGTGTTCTACGGGTCAAAATACATAAAAAAAATTTGGGTAAGTCCATCTGAATTAACGAGGCCGTTGTACCCCCCCTGGCGACAGGACTATTCTGTACGTAATTCACGACAACTATTTCAGTGTTGTGCATGTGCGATGTGCATTTTTTGAGAGTACTTACCTACATAAATATTAATGTCTATGTTTTGATGAACACAATGCTATCGCCGTTTTGTAAAAATTGTCAGACTATGGATATTAGAAGAGCAATCTCAAATCTATACTTGAGTCAGACTGCAAGTGTTAAAATCAAAAATAGACTGGCAGAAGGAACAGAACTTCATTGGGGGAGGTTGTCAAGTAGTCCCTGATAATAATTTTGACAAAGATGTCTTCTATTCTCCATTATTTGAAATGTGTCATCTGTTATTCAGTGTTTTCTCTTTATGGAGCTATTTGTTACATTATTCATTGAGACTAATACACAATGTTTGAGAGATTCCTACATTTCTTCATATCTATCGTTAGGAATTGCGGGTAGAGTTTTCTCTACTTCTTGGAAAAGATCTTGATGGGCAGGACATGTTCATAGACTCCCTAATAATCACCTTGCCAAGTAAATCTAGGATGAAGCCTTAACAGGAAGAAGGCCTTTAGGACGTTCACGAATGCGATGGAGAGATAACCTATGGTCAGGTTAAGGAGCAATGAGGTTAGCCACTGACGCAACTATCATAGATGATTTTTCGAGATGAAAGCAAGTTGTGCAGTCAGCCAACACCCACCCCGGGTTGTAATGCTAAGAGAAGAAGAAGAAGAAGAAGGAGTAAATCTTCATCCTTTCTTATTGTGAACTTCTTTGTCGCTGCGCGTTTATCGTGCGCTTTAAATTTAAGTTTTATTTTGGCTACAAGAAAGATATACGTGTTTGATCCACATATCGCTCCCGGACAAATTCTCACCGTTTGGACTAAAGGTCGCAGCATATTATCATGCAGGTAGCGAATCCAGCACGTAGCGTTTAGTTTCCGACAAATATTGATTTTAATGGTTTTAAATATGAACAATTCACACTGTTACGCCAGTCAATGGGAGTAAGAATAGGATATTATACCTCCGAATTCTATTAGTCTAGGCGCCAACTAGAGGTCACCGTGTCATTTTCAATTCTGATGGACAAACTCAACGGTTCCTTATGGATTTTTGGCTGCTGATTACGAATTTCGAGGAGGTATTTCGATCAGAGTGGTCAAAAAATTGTTATAAGCAATTTTATTGTTTATAAATTGTTTATAAGGCTCTGGCTCATAAACTAAAAGAGATAAAAAAAATGTTTCAAATAAAATTTGTTCCTTAATAAAAAACGAAGAAATAACCGTTTACTAAACTTAAATCCGACAAATCCGAAATTAGTGCACAATGCAAATTGCAAAATAAGTATTTTTCGAAGCTTTATCGATCGTAACTCGGCTTCTACGCATGCAAATGAGCCTTATAAGGTGTTATTTTAAAGCTCAATTAAGAGGCTTCCAAACAAAGTTTGTCAAATTATTTGATCTTCATTTGTTTTAAAGTTATACCCGTTTGAAGTTATAATTTTCTTAAAAAGATTGTACATTCATTTGTTTATAAGGGTTTCAAGCAAATTTGATCTATAACCATTTATACTTTAATTAACAATAATGATAGAAAAACTCAAAAGGAACAATTTGAGCTTACGAAACTGTTCGTAAGTTTATTTTTGGCTAAGATGTCGATATTTTATTGGCGCGCTATGAGGCGCAAGATTGGCTCACAGCGTAAAGGTTTACGTGCTAAGATCTCGATGCAAATTATAATTTCTATGTATACATACATACGTTATCTATTTATATTCCAGTTATATTAGGTATTTGTATCTAGTTATATTCCAGTTTTGCTCAATTTGATTTAGTATTTAGCACTATTAATGAAGTTCAAGGTATTTCGAATAGAAGTCATTTAAATATTTCAAAATTACAACGAATGGAAATCGAAGAGGCTGATCTAAAAATTATGATTCATGTGGACCATGCTTTAGATGAAAATTTTGAGAACATATTCATTGCATCATCTGATACAGATGTGATTGTTTTACTCTTATATTTTTTCAAGACTTTTATGGCTAAAGGTTTAAAGGTAAGAATAAAAAGAAAAAGTTATTAAATTATTATATTATGAATACAAACATATCTTTATTTCAGACTTTATGGGTTCGTGATAAAGCTTCGAAAAATACTTATTTTGCAATTTGCAATTTGCATTGTGCACTAATTTTATAATATCTTGAGTTCTAATTGTCGGATTTAAGTTTAGTAAACGGTTATTTCTTCGTTTTTTATTAAGGAACAAACTTTATTTGAAACATTTTTTTTATTTCTTTTAGTTTATGAGCCAGAGCCTTATGAACAATTTATAAACAATTAAATTGTTTATAACAATTTTTTGACCACTCGGATCGAAATCCCCCCTCGAAATTCATAATTAGCAGCCAAAAATCCATAAGAAACCGTTGAGTTTGTCCATCAGAATTGAATATGACACGGTGACCCCTCTGGCGCCTAGACTATATCCTACTGCATGGATTTTAATAATTTTGGGCCCAGCCTCTATTTATCTCCTTATTGAAAGTCTACCCTATGCCGATGTGTGCTTTTATCTTGGGGGTGGTTACCACCCCTTCTTAGGGGTGGAAAATTTTTTGGTTAAAATTACCACGGAATTTGCTAGAGAACCTAATTCTAAGCAAAAACTGTTCTATAATTTTTTTTTGAAAACTCAATATTTTTTGAGATATTCGTGGTTGAAAATTGGCCATTTTCATTGAAACATAATACCTTTTCGAACGGTTTTTTGCGATACATCCCTTAAAAACTATGCATCTAACTAAAAAAACTATATTAAACATTTTTGTAGGTTATAAACAAAAAGAGACACTTGCCTTCATAAATGTTCTAGTTATAATACAAAAAGAGATATGGTAGGTGAAAATAGTTTGTTTTTTGGTACATTCTCAAATTGGTGTATTCAACTTAAAATAACAGAGAAACGGTCGATTTTAGGTGTGTAATGCCACTAATACCTTTTGTAGTGCTTGAAAAGACCTTTAAAATGAACTATATTAAAAGTCCATTACATTAAAACTAAGCGAGATATGCTGCAAACAAAATTGATATTTAATGTATTTTAAGAAAAAATGAGAAATAATTTTAACCTCCATCCACCAAAATGTAAATACATCGTTTTCCTTCCACAAAACCTTTTATTCTAGTGTTATTTCTATGTTAAAACAGTTGGACGGGTTTAAAATGAATGGTTTTTGAAAAAAAAAAGATCAAATTATAGAGAGCATTTTTAAATTTTCTTAAAAATCTTCCTTTTTCTCCATGTAACTTGAAAATGATAAGAGATACAGTAATGAAAAATAAAAAAGAAATTTTTACCTGCAAAAGCCCTACATTTTTGTGTGGTATTTTTTTTCGTATCTCTTATCTTTTTCGAGTTACATGGAGGAAAAGGAAGATTTTTAAGAAAATTTAAAAATGCGCTCTATAATTTGATCTTATTTTTTTCCAAAAACCACTTATTTTAATCCACTCCAACTTTTCGAACATAGAAATAACACTATAATAAAAAGTATTGTAGAAGGAAAATGATGTATTTAAATTCTGATGGAAATACTTCTCATTTCTTCTTAAAATACATTAGTCATCAACTTTTTTGCAGAATATCTCGCTTAGTTTGAATGTAATCGACATTTAGTATTGATCCTTTTAAAGGTCTTTTCAAGCACTACAAAAGTTATTAGTATCATTATACACCTAAAATCGACAGTTTCTCTGTTATTTCAAGTTGAATACATCGATTTGAGCATGCAGCAAAAAAAAAACAAACTCTTCTTACCTACCATATCCCTCTTTGTATTTTAACTAGAAGATTTATGAAGGAACTAATCTCTGTGTTTTTTATAACCTACAGAAATATTTTATATAGTTTTTTTGTTAGATGCTTAGTTTTTAAGGTATTCCCAAAAATCCGTCCGAAAAGTGTCATTTTTCAATGAAAATGGCCAATTTTCAACCACGAATAACTCAAAAAGTATTTTAAAAGAGTTTTCAAAAAATAATTATAGAACAATTTTTGCTTAAAATTACGTTCTCTAGTATCTTCCGTGGCTATTTTAACCAAAACATTTTTCACCCCCGAGAAGGGGTGGGAACCACCCACAAGATAAAAGCGCACATCGGCATAGGGTATACTTTGTTTCTTGAGCTATTACCTACTTACTGTGAAAATATCAAGTAAATCGATGTAGTAGGATGGAATTCGAAGCCAATTACCCTCATGGACTGCCCTACGTCTGGAAAGTATCGTATCAGACACCTCTTTGTAAAATCAGGATTTTCGGAGACTACGCTACGTGCTGGAAACGATACGTGCATGATAATCTCCGCGACCTCAATGATTTCCAGGTAGTATTAGTAAGATGTATGTTATAAATATTAGGTGAATAATAACAAAGTATTCAAATTATAATAATATAAGCTATAATGACTCATATGACATTTCTTGACAATTTATGAATTATTTGTTTTATCAGCATACTCCTGAGATTTAACGCCCACTGAAATTCTATCCTTCGAAGATAAGAATACCAACACAACCACTTAATAAACGTTAAGTAATAAATACAACGAACGATAAAAGATGCAAAGATCGTTTATGTCATTTCCTGTACGAAATACAATAAAAAAACAAGTACTGTATTCATGCGACATTATACCTACTTTTATGTTCGTTCATTAATTGGAATAAATGAAGAACTATTATGCCCGCTTGCAACAACAGATCTTAACCTTAAGACGAGAATAATATACGAATTAATATAATATAATTATAATATGTTATAATAAAAATATCATAATGCAGTAATAGATATGATTGATAACAAGGTAAGAATCGAAAATTATGGTGCAACGTAAGTGATACTCAAGGAGGCCCTATCTATAAGTAGAGCTTAGTTTAGCTAAGCTGGAGCTTAAGATCTGTTGGTGCAATCAGGCATTAATCAATAAAATTCGTTATTACGAAAACTGAAAGAAAATGCAACCAACATTGCATATAAAACAGTTAAAGCACGTAAACGAAAGAATATATTTATTTTTGATCTACTCAGAACATTATGATTTTTTGGTGGAGGAGCTTGGTGTTCTTTCTTTCTTTCTAAAAGCGAAAAATGCTTCTGAATGGACAAAAATGGACACTTCTCTGACAACAACTCGATATGTAGGGACACCAACCTTCATATTTTATACATTTCTTATGGGTGTTGCGTCTGCAATAGTAGACCTCTCCCTACACATATGTCTGTAATTGCAGACACGCCCGCAAATGTGATAAAAATTAACTAATTGGGTTATTTCGTAGAAAGCCGTCGTCGTTTACGGAGAATATGTGCTTTTATCTCATGATTATTGCTTTTATCATCTCTGACGTCGGGAGTCAGAGATGTGATTCTATTAATAAAGAATTCATACACAAACAAAATTTCACGCAGAATTCCACGCTTTTTTCCGGAAATTCACACACTGAATTTACACTCCTTTTCCTTCCATTCCATTTTGATGTATTCAGTTTTGTGATAATCTACGGCGTACTTAACAAGAAAAACACGATTTCTGGGTCTAAATGGCTGCTTAAAAATATGTTCAATAAATCTTGAAATCAATAAATCTTGATGAACAGACAATTATTTAATTTCATATTAACATCTAAGGGGATATACAGCCAGGTTAGCACCGCACTGATAAACTTTACACTGATCATACGAGTACAGCTCATGGAGATAGGATTATGTCTCAGAACAGGAATGACTTCATTAAGACAACCAACGTGAGAAAGAGGACAACAAATTTATGGAGAGCGAGAAATATAGGTACTTCGAATTGGTACTTGGAACGTGAAGGCACTTGTAGGATGTAGACTCGCTACTCTACATCCCTTCCACTCTGGCGTACCCCAAGCAAGTGTCCTTTGACCCACACTGTACATCCTGTTTACAGCAGACATACCAACTTTATATCTTAAAACAATTGCAACATATTATGCTGATGACACTGTCCTAATGGCCTGCCACAAAAAATTCGACCCTAGCCTTTCAGATACTACAAAATCATTTAAATAGACTTGAAATGTGGTTCAAACTCTGGACTGTTAAAGTTCATAGCTCAAAGTCTACACACATTACGTTTACACTAAGGAAGGTCATCACTCCAGCTGTAACGTTTAACAAAAAGTGACGTCAAATACTTTTGGATTTACCTAGACAGTCGCCTAACGTGACATAAGCGTATTTGGAACAAACGACTGCAACTAAGACTCATATACAGAAAGATGTACTGGTTCATGAATAAAAAATGACGCCTAAGTCTAGGCAACAAACTGCTTACCTACAAATGTGTACTGAAACCCATCTGGACGTATAGCATCCAACTCTGTGGAGCTGCCACTGAAACAAACCTACACAAGATTCAGCGCTTTCAATCAAAAGTTCTAAGGCAACTCTATAAAGCTCCTTGGTACATTTCCAACAATATTATACATAGGAATCTCCAAATCCAAACCGTCAAAGAAGAAATTATTTCTCTGTGCTCAAAATTCCCCAATAGACTGTATGTTCACCAAAACATATTGTCCACCAATCTCCTGACAGCCCTACAGAACAGAACACCAAAAAGGGTAGACACTTTTGACCTGGACATTAATTAATTATTTGAATTATTATTGTACTAAAAGAAAAGATGGTTCAGATTTGATTACAGTACAGAGCCTCTACTATGTGCTTATACGTATTTCGGAATAACCGTTTACTCATCGGAGAACCTGGGTAGAGGCACTGAACTGAAATCAAATCCTTTCATCCTTTCCGGGTAATTATCAAAACAATTATCAAAGATGTTACTAGCACCATCTATGAATCAAAAGTCTAATAAGTCAGGAAATAAGATTCGAAATTATTTATCCTCTGAGCTTTTTAAGTTGAAAAAAATAAAGCATAACAAAGTGGCGAAATACTCGACAAGGGAAATCTAAATTTCACGTCCTGTCATTCACCGTGATAATAATTTAGCGAACTATTTCCTTTAACCTTTAACTACACGAGCTGGCGTATTTTGTACGCCATATATAAGAATTCTACTGCAAATATATTGAAAAATTTAATTTTTGACCTTGTTTATCTATCTAACCTATCACTGGAATGTGCTTTACAATTTGGTTTTAGTTTTGTTATAATCGGCGTTCTGGGAAGATCGTAATTTACAGTTTATTATTTATTGTTTCCGGTGGTGGACAATATACGCCACGATTATATTAATATCTTCTTCTTTAGGTGCCGTGTCTGTATTCAGACGTTGGCCGTCATCATGTTTACAATTTCCTGAAATCTCTCTCTATCGGCTGCTGCGCGAAATAATTCTTCTACTGTGCAGCCACACCATTGTCTAATATTACGCAGCCATGAAAGTTTCTTTCGACCAATCCATCTCTTTTCCTCCACTTTTCCTTATTTTCCTTCCGTATTTAGGTCCTCTAATTATATGGCCGAAGTATTCTGTTTTTCTCCTCTTTATGATGCTTATGAGCAGACGTTCCGAATTCATCATTTGAAGAACATCTTCATTGTAAGTGTGCGAAACCCACGATATCTTTAGGATTCGTCGATAGCACCACAATTCGAATGCTTCTATTTTGTTTAGCATTGTGGTTTTTAACGTCCATGTCTCACAACCATACAATAGGATAGACCACACATAACATTTCAGCACCTTCTTTCGAATATTCATCGAAAGGTTTCTATTACATAAAACTGGTTTCCAGGTCATAAAAGCCTTCCGTGATATTTCGATCCTAGTTATTATCTCTTCATCAGAGTCACAATTTACATGTACCCAGCTGCCAAGGTACTTGAAATGATTTAGCCGTTCTAACTCCTCTCCATCAAGAGAAAGCTGACCTTGATCTATATTAATCTTTCCAACTGCCATCCACTTTGTTTTTGAAATGTTGATTTTAAGGCCTCTCCGATAGCTTGCTTCACTGACTAGATTTAGTAGTGTCTGAAGATCTTGTAAATTTTCAGCAAGAATGGCTGTATCGTCAGCGTATCTAATATTGTTGATTACTTCTCCGCCTAGCCTTACTCCCTCTTGTCTGTCATCCAAAGCCTCCCTAAAGATTTCTTCAGAGTACAGATTAAAAAGGGTGGGTGATAAAACACAGCCTTGTCGTACTCCACGTTTTATCGGCAGTTTTTCAGTACGACTGTCTCCAATTTCGATAGAGGCTACTTGATTGTAATATAAGTATTTCAGCAGTCTTATATCGTAGTGGAAGTCCTGCTGCCTGCAGGCAATCGAAAAGTGTATCATGTTGTACTCGGTCGAATGCCTTCTCGAAGTCGATGAAACAAACATAAACGTTCTTTCGGAATTCACAACTTTTTTGTAATAGAACGCGCAAACAAAATAGTGCTTCTCTAGTTCCTAGACCATTTCTAAATCCAAATTACTTATTACCCATTCTAGTTTCGCACAGAAGGAATACTCGGTTTTGTATAATACGTAAAAGTATCTTAAGTGTGTGACTCATCAAACTGATTAGTCTAAAATCGCTGCATTTGGTGGGCCTGCTTTTCTTTGGTAATGTTATAAACAGTGACTCCAACCAATCATCTGGTATTTTTCCTTCGTTGTAAATTTTGTTAAAGAAAGTAGTCAAGTATTTAGGTAATGTTTTCCTCATCCAAAAGTTTAAGTAGCTCAACAGGGATTTGATCTGGTCCAGGTGCTTTATTGTTTTTGGCTTGTTGTATTGCTTTTATGACTTCTGATTTCAGTATACTGGAACCTCTGTTTAATTTGTTGTCACAGGTAGTATTTGGAGCATTTTCTCGAGAAGCATCGTCAAAAAGGTCACTGATGTGTCTCTCCCATTCTTTGCACTGTTGTTCGTGATCACAAATTTTTCCGTCTGCGGTTTTAAGTACGTGAGCATTTTTCTGTTTTCTAATTCCGGAGGTATATTCAAGTTTCTTGTGGAGGTTGAAACTGTCATGCTTTTTTTGGAGGTCTTCTATTTCTTTACATGAATTCTCGAGCCAGGATTCTTTGGCCTGTTTAATTTTTCTTTTTATGAGTTTGTTAATTTCACGGTATTTGATAATATTTCTATTTTTGTATTTTCGTCGAACTTCCATAAAGTCTAGAATTTCTTGGTTCATCCATTCATTTTTTGCTAACATTGTAGGTGTTTTTAAAGATTCCCTTACGTCCTCTAAAATAGAGTTTTGAATATCGTACCAACATTCGTTAATAGTTCTGTTTTCGTTTGGAATATTTGATATTCTGTGCATTTTACTATTTATCTGCTGTGCTATGTGTTCGCGCGTTTGGGTGTTTTTAAGGGGGTCGAGATATATCTTACTAGGCTTAGTTGGCTTTGTTAGTTTCTTTAATTTAATTTGTATTTTGGAGCAGAGTAAATTATGATTTGAGTTTATGTCGGCGCCGGGGTAAGTTCTTATATCTTTAATATTGTTCCGAAATCGATGGTTTATTAGGATGTAGTCTATTTGATTCCGTACTATTTTACCTTGATGTCCATCTTGAGGGGATTTCCACGTGTAGAGACGCCTTTCTGGAAGTTGACACCAGGTATTTGTAATAACGAAGTCATTTTCTTGGCAGAATTCTATTAGACGCTCACCTCTTTGATTTCTCTCTCCCAAGCCGAACTTTCCGGTGATGTTTTGTGTCATATTAATATAAGTAGTAATATAAGTAGTAATAAGTACATATTTCAATTGTATTTTAGTCATTAAAAAATTTTTTATTAGTAATTTTATTTACCTATCAGTCCATGTAATGAAGCTTAAAATAGGACAAAACCTCGCAATTTTTACAGAATAGATCGATTTGCTTGAAAAATTGAGAATAAGTAGTGGATACTCCAAGGATAAACATCTATATCATGCCGAAAGGCGCTTTTACCATGGTGTAACGGTCCACCCGTTATAATATCATTTTTAGCGCTTTAATTATTTTTAAAATTATTTTCTTTTGACCTCCCATTTAAATTCTTTAATTTCTCGTAAAGGACTTCTCATGTGACGTCACACTGTACGGAACATAGTTGAACCGTTCCTTGTCATTTAATTCGTGTTCCGTGAGAGTTTGACGTCTTCCTCGCTGAATGAGAGAGGAATGCTCTTTACTTGACTGTGAGCTGTGGTTCGAATCGGTTATACCAATGGCGGGTTGATAATTTCAACTATTTAAATCATTTTTGTTAATTTCCAAGTGAAAAGTTATCTGGAGCCTGGAGTATGGAAACATATGTGTAACTCAACACCTCATGGAATCTGGATAAGAATCAACCCGGTAAAATATTTAGTTTTTCATAATAATTTTTTTATATAGCCTGGTTTTTTTGTGATGGAACATTTGATATATTAGGTTCATTGTTAAATTTCTTAGTCAACTCATTATTTGGATTTTATGTAGATTATTTCGATTATTGAATATTCATTCAAGGAAAATTATATATTAATATATTTTTTGGTTAGACATAACCAAACATATGCAATTCTCAATTAATAATGGAAATAATTATCATTTCTCTGTAGGTTTTAAATTTATTGAACATCCAATATTTTTATAAATTCTATATATTTTTACAGATATTCCCTCAGATAAATCATATTCAAATTTCACATTCATCATTATTTGTTCATGTTTTCACACTCAAAATAGTTCAAGGTTACCTGAGATTAGTTTTTGTTCCATTTTAATGATCGGTTTTTCTATGTTAATGCTTCTAAAAAGTTTCCTCAATTATTTCTTCTTCCCTTTACTTTTTGCTAATGTCTAAAATGGGAAATAAAACTGGGAATGTTTTTAGCCATTTGGGAGAAACCATAAGATGAAGTCATAGCCCCTTCTTTGACCACCTAGGGAAACCACCACAGCCACAGTCAAGTCAACATTGGGAGTAAGTCATTTTTGGGAACAAGCTTTTTGGGAGTATTCCAGCTCCTTTTCGTCCTGCCACCTGGGCCTACGGAGGGCATGGGACCGCATCATCTTGATGCTCATTTCTGAGGATGCAGCAGCAACCTCTTTAGGAGTCGTTTGGGAACATTTAGTGTTGTGTTTTAAGTAACTATGGTTTTTATATATCAGACATTTATTTGATACATTATGTTTATTAATTATTTTTTTCAGATTTAGCGTACCTTTGTTTTTATATGACATATTTGTATACTATGGTATTTGGTTCCCAAACTTTGTATCTACGGTAACTTCTTGTGCACAGGAATAAGCCTAGAGAAAATTAGGTTTTTAATACTTTATTATTGGTTTATGTAATTCGGGTAAATTTATTTTTTAATATTACTAGCTTGTTTCCCAAATATTTTACTGTTATTCGCTTTATTCCATTTGTTCGGTTAATTTAGGTCATCGTCGGTATTTATCTCAACTTCATTTCTACTTTAGTCAATTGTATATTTAACTTTATTTATTCATTATTGTATTTTCCCTTAGTGAGGCTTGGGCCTATTTATTTGTAGTATTTTCATCTTTGTCAGTTTCCTTTAGTTGTACGTAGCAGGCGTACTATAACCATTTGGTAGAAGACTCATGTGAGTGTACCCTATATGTAAGCAAGAGGTATCTAATTTTGTAAAAGATAACATTAGTGTTGTTGTATTGTATAATATCATCTTTAAAATATAACATATGTCATTTTAGAGTCACATTATATTTAATTTATGTAACTCAGAGATTGTCAAAGATCTAGCAGTTATTTTTAATAAATAGTTATTTATTTTGTATATCAATTATTTTATTATTCCTTTATGTTCATTATTACAGATTTAATATATTTAATATTTGACAGCAGTGTAAGATACCTGGGAAAATGATCGAAGATCATTTTCATGGCGCCCATAATTTGTTAGATTTATTTATCTTGTTCGTCTTTAGCAATTATCCATCTTCATTCAGTTTCAGTACATTATTCTTATTTTATTATTTCATCTTTTAGTCATCATTACTATCTATATAGAGCTACTGTTCTTCGACAGGCATGCAAACGAGCCGTATCCATCCTTGAGTGTCAAGTTGTTCTTTTGTATCTCTTGCTAGCCAACTCTATTCAGTTTGCCTCTGTCTCTTCATACTTCTACTTCTATCCCTTCTAATCCCCCTTTCTTCAGTACTACTGCAAAGTAGTATTTTTTATTTTTTATTACTTCGGCTTCAACGCTGAAGCCCCTTCATTTCTATTTTCAATATAGACACAACTATTGAGTGATAAGTAGTATTCATTTTTTTCATTACTTCTGTTGGAGTATATCACTCCAACAGAAGTTCATTTTTGTTACAATGGGGGTGGTTGCCACCTTATCTCAGGGGTGGAAATTTTTTATTATATTTTAATCACAAAAGTAGGTAAAAACGTTCATTCTTAGCAAAAAACGTCCTATACATTTTTTTAACAAAATTGATAGTTTTCGATTTATTCGCTATCGAAAGTGTTGGTTTTATATCGAAAAAATCAATGTTTTTAATAAGTTTTCTGCTAATAACTCCAAAAGTTTTCGTTTTATCAAAACAACTTTACTTAACGAAAATGTACCTTTTGAAAAAATAAACAAAAACTTGTTTTTAGATTTTCTTTAAGACCAATAGTAATCGAGCTATACTTTATTATATGATGGCTCTTCTTCGTCACATGCTAAATATTGTAGTTTCAAAGTCAAAAGACGAGAAAACTATGCATTTTTCGAGGACAACTTGCTCAAACTAATTTAAAGTATTAAAAATATCTATCTCCAGAAATAAAAAAAGTCTCTAGCTCAAAAATTAAGTAACTTATAATGAAAAGAATGTCAGTCCCTATTTTTTTCAGCAAAAAAGTGATTGGAAGCAACCCCCTAATCACCACCCTAATTAAAATTAGTCATTGATCTTATTTGGTCTTTTTTTATTTATGTATTATTAATAGGTTCTAGAAGTTTCACCGGCTTAGAATGAATAGTTTTTAAAAAAATGGAGTTAAAAGCAAATAACGAATTTTTGTAGTTTGGAAAAAATTGTCTTTTCTTCAGAATAGCAAGATTAGCATCAGCGATACGAAAAAATGTTTAAATATGAAATTGTAGCCGATTTAATTTCCAAAAACCTGGTTTGCAAAAATTTTTTCTACAGCAAAAATTGAGTGAGCTATCGGCAATTAAAACTTGTAATAACATGCAAAAACCACCTTTACCAACCCTTTCAAAGTCACCTCTTTTTGCGACTGAGGATTTTAACAATAATTAATATTAATAGCCGTATAGACCTTATAAAAACCTACAAAATTCTTTTTTACCAAACTTCTAGGATCAAAATTAAAAATATTAGGGTTAAAAAATCAATATATTTTTTTTGAAAAAAAAAAGTAGAAATTCAATTGGAAGCATAATAATGTAAGTTAGCGGTGTTTTTAGTCATTGGCCTTATTCATTCTTATTTATTTATGTATTATTAATAGATTCTATATGTTTGACTGGCTTAGAATGATTAGTTTTTAAAAACAGGAGTTAAAAGCGAATAATGAATTTTTGTAGCTTGGTAAAAAAATGCCATTTTCTTCAGAATATAAAGATTAGCATCAGAGATACGAAAGAATGTTTCAATATAAAATTGTAGGTTATTCAATTCTCAAGAACTTGGTTTAAAAAAATTTTTTCTACGGCAAAAATTGAGTGAATCGTAAATGAGTATACCTATCAAAACATTGATTTTTTCGATATAAAACTAACATTTTCGATGGCAAATAAATCGAAAACTGTTAATTTTATCAAAAAAATGTATAGAACATTTTTTGCTTAGAATGAATGTTTTTATCAACTTTTGCGGTCAAAATAGAATAAAAAATTTCCACCTCCGAGATGGGGTGACAACCACCCCCATGGTAAAAGCGCCTTTCCGCATCATATAGATTTTGATCCTTAGTCTATCTACTACTTATTTTTAAATTTTCAAGCAAATCTATCAATTCTGTAAAAATTGCGAGGTGAAAAGCTTCGGTTCCTGGCCTAATCATGGAATCCAGTTATTCTATGATTCCAGTTATAAATCCCAATTGGCTTACTGAGAAGGACTCCAAGTATTCACTGATGCTGAATAAGGTTTATAACAAACAACTAAGTGTATTTTTTTAAAAAACAGTAAACAAATCCGCTGTTTTAAGTGTATTTTCTTGTGGCGTATAAAGTACGCCACGCGTGTAGTTATGTTATAACTTGATGCGCGGGTAGTTAAAGGTTAATATCCACCAAAAATGAATAAAGTATAAACTAAAAGAAAAGATGGTTCTGATTTGATTACAGTACAGAGCCTCTACTATGTGCTTATACGTATTTCGGAATAACCGTTTCCTCATCGGAGTACCTGGGTAGAGGCACTGAACTGAAATCAAATCCTTTCATCCTTTCCGGGTAATTATCAAAATAATCACCCAAGATGCTACTAGCACCATCTATGAATCAAAAGTCTAATAAGTCAGGAAATAAATTTCGAAATTATTTATCCTCTGAGCTTTTTAAGTTGAAAAAAATAAAGCATAACAGAGTGGCGAAATACTCGACAAGGGTTATCTAAATTGCATTTCACGTCCTGTCATTCACCGTGATAATAATTTTAGCGAACTATTTCCTTTAATATCCACCAAAGGTGAATAAAGTATAAACTAAAAGAAAAGAAAAGATTTGAGTAGAGGTATTTAAAAGATAGTATTTAGCCACTCTGTTATGCTTTATTTTTTCCAACTTAAAAAGCCCAGAGGATAAATAATTTCTAATTTTATTTCCTGACTTATTAGACTTTTTATTATTGTACTCTTCAAATTAATTCAATTCAGTAATAACTAAATTAATTCAAATATTATTGTACCCTTTTAGGTATTTTCCACTTTCTTAACACTCACATGTATTGTTTGTTGTTTTCTCTAAAATAGATTGCAAGAAAATGGATGTCAAAAAAAGAAGAGAAAGCTGAAGTATTTCGGACATATAATGAAACGTCCCAAATATAGGTTGCTACAAAATATTATGCAAGGGAAAATAGCAGCCAAACGCAGTCCCGCACGAAGAAGGACTTGAAAAACTTGCCAGATTGGCATGGTATTCATACGAGAACCGTATTTAAGGTGGCTGTGAATAAGATAGCTATGATGGTAACCAACTTTCTGAAAGGACATTGTACATGAAGAAGAATGGAACGGGTCATTAAATACATTCTTCTTCTTCTTTAAGTACCGTGCCCAAATTTTTAGGCGTGGGTAGCTTCCATAACAATTTGCCGATATCGTTCTCGATCTTGTGCGGCATGTAACAATAATTGATCTGCTGGTAAGCCAGTCCATTGACGAAGGTTTCGGAGCCATGAATATTTCTTTCGACCAATTCCTCTTTTTCCGTCGATCTTTCCATTGAGTATTAACTGCAGCATCCTGTATCTGCTACCTCTCATTATATGCCCCAGATATTCAAGTTTTCTCTTTTTTATCATCTTCATTAAGTCACCTTCGCCTTGACCTACTCTGTTTAAGACTTCTCTGTTTGAAATGCGTTGAACCCAAGATATTCTGAGCATTCTACGATACGACCACATCTCAAGGCTTCTAATTTGTTCATCATGTTAACCTTCATGATCCAGGTTTCACATCCATATAGTAATACAGGATACACATAACATTTTAGGAACTTGATTCTTAGTTGTAAATTCAGCTGAGAGCTGCTCAGAATAGATCTAAGTTTCATAAATGCTCCTCTTCCAATTTCTATACGAGTTTTAATTTCTTCATCCGGATTTAGTGTCTCGTTTATCCAACATCCTAGGTATTTAAAATGGTTAACTTTTGTTATTGATTCATCACTGACAATTAGTTGCATAGGGCCGACGTCTTGTTTACTAACCACAAGTAACTTTGTCTTTGTTGCATTTATGTTAAGTCCGTTATTGGAGCATTCTCTAGTGACTCGATCAATAAGGAATTGAAGATCTTCGATATTTTCAGCCATGATCGCGGTGTCGTCTGCATATCTGATGTTGTTAATAGTTTCTCCCCCGATTCGAACTCCACATTGTCCTTCCAAGGCTTCATTAAAAATTATTTCTGAGTATACGTTAAACAAAGTTGGGGATAACACACAACCCTGTCTGACACCTCTTTGAATGCAAATTTTGTCTGTTTCTTTGCCGTCTACCAGAATAGAAGCTTCTTGATTCCAATATAGATGTTAAATACATTAGAAGGATTGAATTTAAAAAAAAATAAAATCCTTTATAAAAGGTATATATTTAAAATTCCTAAAAAGGGCTACATCATAGAGCTAGTTTTCGATTGGTTGACCAATCATCATTAGTGCTTACGTGAAATTTACATGCTAACCACCAAGATATATTACAAAAATATGTGGGTAAAAACCCTTTAAAAGTAATCCGTCAAGGAAACATCGATTAAAAATGCTAAGTTAAGCATGGATATTTAAAATATTCCATTTAATACTTCCTAGGTAACATCTGAGCTATGATTTGACTTATTCACATGATGACAGTATGGCAGCAAGTGACTGTTTGAATTTCATTTTAAGAAGTAGGCTTTTGGCAAAATACCTATTTATTTTTTTGTACTCTCAAATCGGCGCCCACTTATACAAATTCGCACCAGTCTCCCCTGATTTGATACATATTATTTCTGTTTATTATGATAATCTCTCAACAATATACAAACTTAGACAGTTTAATTGTTTGAATATTTTTGTTTTTACTGCCACGTACACAATTCCAAATTTAATGCATTATCCCGGAAGCATAATTTCGTTTCCTGGATAAACTAGCACTCACACACAAATTTTAGTGGGAGGTCTTCAGCGTTTTATTGTCGCTCAAATTGGAAACGACCTGAATATTCAGATTAACCGTATTGCTATTGCTCATAAACTCCTGCTGCATCAGCAAATTGCAAAAAACACTTTTAGAACTGCTATTAATTTCGAGCGTGGCAAGCAATAAAGCATCAGTAAATATGGTTATAAACCTGGGTTATTTTTTCTGAATGTGATGAATATACTCATACTCATCGTTGTAACAATAAGTAGTCAAAAAACGCTTGTTTTTTACTTATGTTAAAAACAATAGGTTTGTATAAAATTGTCTTTCTTGCTATAGTTATCCTGCATTATCATTTCTTGCAATTAGTTCAGAGAAATAAGAAAAAAAAAATAGCCTGTTGGTAACACAACCCCCTCCAGGCCGAAACCAAATTTTTTGAGTAATATGGACATCTATAATAATAACCTATATATTTCCTGCAGCCGATTTTAATGATATACATAGTTATAAACAAATGAAGATCAAAAAACGGTAAATTTTCGCTTTTTTCATCTACTACTAAGAAAATAGGCATTTTGAACAAATTTGAGAGTAAGAAACTCATAAACGGTATAAAAAACTTCAATATGGCGTTTGCTTAATATGTCTGTCCTTATTGGTTGCTTAGAAAATTGCAAAATAAATCATAAATTTTGAGATTTTATAAATATTTACAACTTATGTAAAAATTAACTTAGAACCTTCTTATTATACGGAATGCTGAGACTTATGGTGCTTAATTCATACCCTAAATTTCGAAGAAATTGGTCAAATAGTTTAAAAGTTATTTAATTTGTTTATCCCAAATTTATTTTTTTTGCAACACTGTAAGTCAGAAAATGATGAAGCTACAGTAATACTTTGGATAGTTTATGGAAGAAGGAAATTTACAGTATTAATTTAATTAAAAAAAATTACAAAAAATAATTATAAATATTGCAAAATTATTTTGCAAAAACATGTGAATTAAATAAATGGGGGGGCTAACTTTGTCCCTAATTGTCCTAGGACAGTTGTTTTTCTTTCTAAATGTGTATAAAAATTCAGTCTTTCTAAATATGAAAAAATAATTTTTCTACAGGTAACGGTTAAAAAGTTATTCTAATTGTTTATAAGTAAGCAAAAAATCGACATGTTTTTTCAAAATAATTTTACACTGTTTAAAATTATTTTTTGTCATTTATTTTTAATAATGGTAATAGTATAAATGTTCTTCTTTCATAAACTGACCAATTGCTTTCAAATTTGAAATATAATTTAAGTACAAGAAGTACCAGCATTCCGTGTAATAAGAAGGTTCTAAGTTAATTTTTACACAAGTTATGAATATTTTTAAAAACTCAAAATTTATGATTTATTTTGCAATTTTCTAAGCAACCAATAAGGATGGACATATTCAGCGAACGCCATATTGAAGTTTTTTATACGATTTATGAGTTTCTTACACTCAAATTTGTTTAAAGTGCTTAACTTTTTGGTAATAGACGAAAAAAGCAAAAATTTAGCGTTTTTTTATCTTCATTTGTTTATAACTATGTATATCATTAAAATCGGCTGCTAGTCCAGGGCGCATCTGTTTTGAGATGGACGTTGAGAGGTGACTCAAATTTTTTTGCAGAAATTGCTTGAAAATAAATCAAATAATAATATTTAAGTTATCCTCCCTCTCAAAAAGGTCCGGAACATTGTTTAAATAATCAAAATGTTAAAAATTGAAGGAAAAATTCGATTTTTTTCTTCGTTTTTTGATTATAACTTCAAAAGTATTCATTTCCGAGAAAAGTTGTACTGACATAAAAGTTGCGTAATTAAATTTCCTACAACATAGAATTGGTTAAAAATTTAAAAAATAGTCACCCTAGTTGCAAAATAGCAATAATTGCGAAAAAACCATACAAAAACAAGTATTCGCATTTTACGTTTTTCAACCATTTATGCTAAACTTAGGACCTTCATATTTCACCCAGAAAAACTTCATGATACAGTAAAACAATACTGTAAATTTCATTAAGATCGGTTTAATAAATTTTGCAAAATAAATTTTGCAATCCAGCTTTCGCAAAAAAAATTCATTTTTTCAAAATGTTACAGGACTGAAAATAAAGCAGATAGCAAGTTGAAATTTTTTTTGCTTATAGAAGTGTACTGTACCTTTCATTTGCAATTTTCAAAATTAAAATCGATTAATTACCACGGCGTCAGAAAATTTTTGAAATAAACAATAATTTTTGGTGCTACGCGCAGGACAGCGGTGTTCGATTCACACAAGTTGATTTCCACCAAAATTTCTTCCAATCATTATCTAATATATTATTATCTTACTCTATATTTTGTTGTATTTTAATATTTTAATTCCACAAAAATCAAACTAATTTTATTATTGTTTGTGAAATATTGTTTAAACAATTGAATATGTTTAAAAATAATAAACTTTTATTATTTAAGTTAAAATATATGAACAAAGAAAGCTTTTGCTAATAAAAGTGTTATTTCAAAGGATAGAGTATGTGTTTTTATTTTGCAATAAACAAATTTATTTATTTATATCGAAATGTAATAAAAATTAAAATGTATCAATCATTGTCAAAGGTCATTGGAATGCCCAATCAGAGCAAACTATCCGCTGTCCTGCGCGTAGCACCAATAATTAATATTTATTTAAAAAAATTCCTGACGCCGTGGTGTTATTCGATTTTAATTTTGCAAAATTGTAAATGAAAGGTACAGTACACTTCTATACGCAAAAAAATTTTCAACTTGCTATCTGCTTTATTTTCAGTCCTGTAACATTTTGAAAAAATGAATTTTTTTTACGAAAGCTGGATTGCAAAATTTATTTTGCAAAATCTATTGAACCGATCTTAATTAAATTTAAAGTATTGTTTTACTGTATCATAGAGTTTCTCAGGGTGAAATATGAAGGTCCTAGGTATAGCATAAATGGTTGAAAAACGTAAAATGCGAATACTTGTTTTTGTATGTTTTTTTCACAATTATTGCTATTTTGCAACAAGGGTGACTATTTTTTAAATTTTTAACCAATTCTATATTGTAGGGAATTTAATTACACAACTTTTATGTTAGTACAGCTTTTCTCAGAAATGAATACTTTTAAAGTTATAATCAAATAACCAAGAAAAAAATCAAATTTTTCCTTATTTTTTTGACATTTTGATTATTTAAACAATGTTCCGGACCTTTTTGAGAGGGAGGATAACTCATATATTATTATTTGATTTATTTTCAAGCAATTTCTGCAAAAAAATTTGAGTCACCTCTCAACGTCCAAATGTACTAATATTTTTACAGATGCGCCCTGGTCTATGCAGGAAACATAAAGGTTAATAATATAGATGTCCATACTACTCAAAAAATTTGGTTTCGGCCTGGAGGGGGATGTGTCACGAGAAAAATCTTATTTCTCTGGACTAAATAAATAAATAATAATTAAATTTTTTAAATTTCCCATCTAACTAACTTAAAAACCTAAGCGATCAGCATGGTAAAGCAGGCCACGCACTGAATCGGCATAGAGCGATCGGCTCGGCTAAGAGCAATCGGCAGCTTTTGCTATACACACATGGAAATAAATGAGCCACCGCGCACCGCCTAAGAACCGTGACCCGTCAAAATAGCCCGGTCAAAACAGCCCCGTCAAAATAGACCGAACACAAAGAAAATAGCCCGCAAACAAAATAGCCCCGACAAAATAGATCGCACACAAAATAGCCCCGGTCAAAACAGCCCCGGCTAAAATAGCCCCGGCTAAAATAGCCCCGGCTAAAACAGCCACTTATAAACAATTACATAATTATTTATACAAGGAGTCCAAAAACTTTTTTTTATTTAAATTATTTGACAAAAAGGAAGAATGTATTTAATTTATTTAATTTAAAATGCATTTTACTGTTGCCTGAAAACAGAAAAAAATGTTTATATCATAAATAAACATTGATTTTCGCTTAACTTAAATGTTCAAACTTCCAAGGGGCAGGGAAGACAGGACTCGAGTTCTCTGAAAAGACCATTCTTATTTAATGTGGTTAAGATAAACATCTGAATAGATTACCATTCCGAAAAAATGTATTTTTAAGGAATTATTTCATGATGAATTCTGAAGGGAGCTTTTTTGTCGGGGCTATTTTGTCGCGGCTATTTTGTCGGCGGGCTATTATTCCGCGGCTATTTTGTCTGCAGGCTATTTTGTTGGAGCTATTTTGTGTGCGGGATATTATGTCGGGGCTATTTTGTCGGAGCTTTTTTGACGGGGCTATTTTGATGGGGTACCCCTAAGAACATTCGACTGTCGAACGTTCTTAGGGCTTGTTTATATGCAGGCGGTTTGCCAACGCCGACTGCGCGGTTTACCTGTTTTACTTGACGTCACCCTAATGCCGCCTTTGAAGTTTCACCCTAATACCAAGTAAAACAGGGGGAAAACAGGTAAACCGCGAGGTCGACGTTGGCAAACCGTCTGCCTATAAACAAGCCCTTAGGCGGGGCGCAGTGGCTCATTTATTTTCATGTATAGCAAAATCTGCCGACTGTTCTTAGCCGAGCCGATCGCTCTATGCCGATTCAGTGCGTGGCCTGCTTAAGTTGTCTTTTAGTTTTATGTCTGTTAGTTTTTTTATTCGAACTTCTTCTTATTATTCTACGGCACTACAACCCAAATTGAGCCTTGGCCTCCTTTATTTTTTGTGTTTGATGTAAAAATTATATGTTGCTCCACAGTATTGATATGATATGCAATTATTATATAAAAGTCAATTTAATTAATTGTATTTTGCTTGTAGTAGTGCATTTTAATAATTATTTTATTTACTACATACAATTATTGTTTACCTTTTAATAACGTAACCCTAATTTTACTTTTTATTCTTATAGATTTTTTAGGCTATGGCCTTGACAATTGTCCAGCAACCAGGACTAATATAATTGGCCAATATAATTACAAGTGCTAAAAATGTTGTTGAGCTATGAAACCAGGTGTCGCTTTTCCGAACTTGCACGGTCCAAATAAAGTTGATAAAGCTCGTTGTTGTATCGACTTCTGAAGATTCCGTTTTCCCTCACAGGTCCTAGTATTCTCCTCAGTAGTTTAAAAATACGATTAAAATACGGATCCGATATCCGACAAGTGAGAACGGGCTGTAATACATAAATATAATACATATACAGTAAAATTTTTATAGCAAAACGGAAACAATTCGATGTAAATTGGTCAACATCGTCAACATTGCATTTATACAACTAAAGAACCCTATTAAATATACAACACATTACGAAATCACTTCATAGTATTTTTTAATGCCAACTTTGACCAAGAATACTATGTAATTTGATACAAGAAGAATACGAAAAACAATGTTATTTTTAACCGAAATTCTTGTTATCCGAAACAGCCTCCCCCCTAATTATTTCGGTTAACGGAGGTTTTACTGTATACAAAAGGTAAAGAAATCACAGTACAGCAGTGGCGGCTCGTCAGGGTCGGCAGTGCCGACCCACAGATTTATAGACACATTATAGATTTTTGAAATATTTAATTTAATCGGAGTTGATGATATTCGTTTCTGTGAAATAAAAAATATATCTGTGAGATAATACAGACTAAATTTTATTCATTGTTTTTAAAAGAATTCGATCCCGATACGTTAGTTAAGTGATCCCTGTGCGCTGTGCGTAAGAGACTTTTCAAATTAATGATCCTATAGCCATGCACCCGCACCCGTTTGCGATTGTGTGAATTCTTATTATAAAGCCCGGCACGGCATGCCGTCCCCAGATCGAGGATTTGCTTATAATTAGAAGCTATGGAATATTAGCCGATAGGCAACCAATTATACATTCCCCGTATTTATTTGAATGGTAAGTACGGCAGCGGGTACCTCTGCCGAGCGGTGATCTGCAAACGGCAGAAAGGCACGTACGTAGCCACGTATTGCCTTGATAGCGCGCTCGGGATAAAATTATGAAATAGGTAAGTAGTTTTACGTCGTTTAATTATTATTGATATTGTAATTCTTTTAAGTTGTTAGGAATTACCATTTAGGGGATAGGATGTATCGGAGCATTCGTTAAATCAAGTTAATTATAGAGAACAAATAAAATTGTTTAACAAATACAATCTGGAATTTTCTAATTTATTTTCTGACTCGAAGAATACAGCGGCGTACCTAAAACAGCACATAATGAAAGAATCAATTGGTAGTTACATTTTGATCCTTTTAGGTAGAAGTAGACGAAACTTCTGATAGAGGTAACATGTCATTCACAAGTATCAATAATTGTTCTTCGATACGCGTTACGTCTAATATTTATGAGCGGTTGTTAGGTTTTCAGACGTGAGTAGAAGCCATAAGACAGAATATATTTTTGGTGTTTTAATTTAAAGGACAGATTAAAATTTTTTTTATATCAAAAATTAAGGCAAATTTATGACGGGGCTGTCTTGATGTCCAGTGAATTGTATGGTCTCCGGACAAAAGTTAAAACAATTGCACCAAGCAAAAATATTATTTACTCACTGTTATAAGTCATTGACCTCTTTGATTATTCAAAATTTAAAAGTTACGCCAAAGAATTTTCAAAATATCTATTAGACAAGTTCATTAAAAATTATACATCATTTTTTAATCGAATAAAGTAAGAAAATGGATTAACAGTTTTATATTCTGATCCAAATATTTTCGGAAGGTGGGATAAGTTACATACTATGTATAATTTTATATACTGCAATTCATTAGGTACAACAAACTGTTCCCGAAATTAATAAATTATTGTGCTCAAATGTGGGCAAATTCTGTCTCAAATGAACGGGATTTCTCTTGTCTCAAAAGAGTCAAAACGTATTGTCGAAACACCATGAAACAGGAGAGAATGTCAAACTTGTCTCAAATGTCGATAGAAAAAAACTTTTAAAATCCCTCCAAAACAATAATAAATTTTACAATTACGTTATAACCCATTTTGCTACTTCGAAACAACATAGACTAGAGTTAATTTATAAACAGGTATAGTTTCTAAATTTATAGGAAAAAAAACAAAAAAAAAAAACAAAAAAAATTAAAAAAAAAACAAAAACCAAAGATTTCCTATGAAATTGAAGCCTTTGGAGACAAAACCTTGTCGACCCTGTCCCTAAAGTCACGAGCCGCCACTGCAGTACATGAATCTAATACGCTTGTATTGTTGTTTATGCCATATCATTTCTTTCTCGTAGTTTCCTCTCGTAGCAATGGAAAATTATCTAAGTACATTCTCGAAATCAACTAAATATCATTAAATAGGTTAATTGTTGCTATCCAGTGGGTAGTATTAAGCATATTATACTGTGTCAACATGTGTAATATTTTATATACAGTTATATTTTCCGGTAAAATCTGAAACATGGTATTGATTGCGGAAGTGTGTAACTGAAAATAAATTACAAATATCATTTCATTTAATAATTCTTATGATCGAAGCGAAGATCGGTGGGATATGCGCATTTTATCAATGAAATTCGATATTTTTAAGACATTCCAGAAGCCTCTACAGATAAAATGTTTTAACAACCCATTAATCATTCAGAATGAATCGACGGATATTAGTACAGTTAAAATAATTAAGACGATAACTGGACAATAATGATTTAATGAGTGAAATTTTTAAAGTTTTTTCTATTTTAATGATAAAAAAAGCAAGCTCATTAACAGAACCCAATTAAAAATTATTTTGCACATCATATTTGAAACATTATTTGGTTGAAAAATCTCATTTTTGTTGGCAAAAAAATATATTAATTTGTCTGGACTAAATTACAGTTCTGTTTATCTTAAAAGTGATGTGTTACTATCAACATTCACACAGTGTTGCCAAACTGAATTTTGTTATTTTGAGTGTAAATTTTCGATCTAACTCAGTGTTCAGTGAAAAGGACAGGAATCGAGTCATCATCATCATCAACTCTTCGTGAGTCTTCGCTGCGTTTATTTACCTTCGACTCTTGTCGGTCCTGTGCCACTATTTCCCATTATCTGCCTCCCTATTTCTCCAGATCCTCACTGACTGCATCTTTCCACATTTTTCTAGTCGTCCTACAGCCCTACGCCTATCTGGTGTTTCCCAAAACACATTGTGTCCCTACTCCCTCTAATATTTGCTGCCCATTTTAATCTATGGGCCTTGGCGAATGGATTTAGTGTCCGCAGTCATATAAACCCAAATAAACAACAATCTATGGGCCTCTATGGATTTTAGTAAACTTTTCTAACCTAACAGAGTATCTAATTGGTTGTAGTACCTGCGCCTCTATTCGTTTATCATGCTATATTTGCTCCATATATAACTCCTCTAAGGATTTCGTGTTACCGCACCGCTAATTATTTAATCGTTTTTTGTTAGTGTCCATGTTTATCTCCGTACGTGACTGTTGTCTTATTACGAGTAGTACACTAAAACTTTTACAGAAATAATAGAGAAAACTATCTTCTTCTTATGGTGCTGTCTCCTTTAGTGGAGGTTAGCGACTACACTGGCGAATCTGTCCCTGTCCAATGCGGCTCTAAACAAAGATGTTGAATCAAGGCCGGTTTAGTCTTTGATATTTCTAAGCCATGAAGTATGGCGCCTACCGGGACCCCGTGTTCCTTCAATCTTACCCTGAATGTTACCCAGTGAAAGAAAAAAGAAAAATTTAAGATATTTGAGGGAAATCAATAACACAGAAAATTGGGAAGCAAATAGGGCTTCATTAGTTGGCTTGGGCATATAGTACAGATTACTGCAGAGATAATTTAAAAGTAACTAGCGCAGAAAAGAAAAAGAGAAGCTGAGAGGAAGCGGTAAGTGAAATCAAGACGAGCAGTATTATACCTAGTACAATGGTGGAAACAAAAAGTAGCAAATAGAGAGAAATGGAAGAGGATACTTAAACATATGGAAGCAATAAAGTGTAATATACAGGGTGTCCCGAAAAGCTTGGTCATAAATTATACTACAAATTCTGGGGTCAAAAATAGGTTGATTAAACCTCACCTATATACAATATTGCACACAAAAAAAGTTACAGCCCTTTAAAGTTACAAAATGAAATTGATTTTTTTTCATATATCGAAAACTCTTAGAGATTTTTGATTGAAAATGGACATGTGGCATTCTTATGGCAGCAATATCTTAAAAAAAGTTAAAGTAAAATTTGTGCATCCGATAAAAATTTTATGGGGGTTTTGTTCCCTAAAGCCCCCCAAACTTTTGTGTACGTTCCAATTAAATTATTATTGTGGCACCATTAGTTAAACACAATATTTTTAAAACTTTTTTGCTTCTTAGTACTTTTTCGATAAGCCAGTGTTTATCGAGATATTTTGAATATTTATCGAATCCACCACATATGTGTATATGATTAAGTACGATTATAGAGATCTGTTAATAATCTGAAAATTTATTTATCTACTCTATCTCATATTATGTATAAGTTTTAAGTTTGTGAAAACTGTCATTATAGATAGCAGTGCGTGAAGGAGTTAAAGTGTGCGTGAAGTAACAATGCATTTTAAATGGTATTTACTTTTTCGCATTGTTTTTCGGCACACTTTCATTTTCATATATAATCAAATATCCTTAACTTTCGCGTTGTCATGTTAATGACATGTGTGCAATAAATTACAACAAAAGATTTGACAGTTTTGTGGTTTGAAAGAAGTTAGAATTTTTAAATGTTACAGTTCTCAAATTATTAGAATAGAAATGAATTCGAGTGACGAAGACTTACAATTTTTTTTTATTTGTTTATCGTAGCTAAAGTATTGTATGAAACTGTGCGTAAGAGTGCTTTTTGCGAACTTACGCAATGTCGATCGTGCTCTAAACATCGCGTGCGTTCGCAAAAAGCATACTTCAGGAACTGTTTCATAAATAACTATTATGATTTACATTATTAGGTACATTTTGAAAAAGAAGCCACATCTCGATAAAAGGTGTGAAATCAAAACAAGACTAGGAGGCAAAAAAGTTTTAAAAACACTGTGTTTAACTAATGGTACTACAATTACAGTTTAATTGGAACGTACCCAAACATTTGGGGGGGTTTAAAGGAACAAAACCCCATAAAATTTTTATGTAAACATATTAAAAAAGAAGACACATCTCGATAAAAACTGGCTTATCGAAAAAATACTAAGAGGCAAAAAAGTTTTAAAAACGTTGTGTTTAACTAACGGTATCACAATAATGAATTAATTGGAACGTACACAAAAGTTTGGGGGGGGGGGGGTTTAAGGCAACAAAACCCCCATAAAATTTTTATGGGGTGGACAAATTTCGCTATAATTTTGTTTTAAGATGTTCCTGTCATACGAATGCCACATGTTCATTATCAATAAAAAATCTCTAATAGTTTTCGATATATTGAAAAAAATCGATTTTCATTTTGTAACTTCAAAGGGCTGTAACTATTTTTATGAGCACATTTGTACTAAGGTAAGTTGGTTCCATCGAACTATTTTTGACCCCAGAATGTGTGGTATAATTTATGACCAATCTTTTCGGGACACCCTGTATATCTAACTATATGTACGGGGTGGCCAGAAAGTCTCTTTACACTAATGGATTGTTTTTGTTATACTACATACGTAAAAAATAACACAATTTTGTTTGTAAATTATTTATTAATTATTTATTTATCCAAAACATCGGTATGCATACTTGCATTGGCGCAACATAATTTGATACGACGCCATGTTCGTATGTTCATCCATCTTATGCCCGGAGTAAATGATGCAAGCAAGCAAGCAATTTGATTAAACCCGACCTGTGGGAGATGTCCACCCTATCGAAAAAGTACATTCGGGTGTAACAATTCATTGGGGCGAGGTGTTTTGACCCGAGTGTAAAACAGGGATCACCCCACCTCGCTCCAATGCCCCAGGCCATCCCTTTCCCCCCCATAGCACGCTGATGCGCGATGGGGGCACAACTATCGTAGCCAAATGCTCTTCACAATGGAACCCTGGGTAATAAGATTCCATTGTGGTGCCCTAATCGAATGCAAAAACTAGGCCCAGCGTGATGCGCTCTATGCCTTTATCCTCTTATTTACTTATCCGCGGGAACTAAAATTGCTTGGTTGCTTGGGGCCCAAGCCATTGCACCAGGCCCAACTGGGCTCGGTACAATGGCTCGGAGCCCAAGATCTTTTTGGGTTTTTTTGTTTTTTGTGTGATTTTTTTGTTGGCTTACGCCTTTTTTTGTTATTTTTTTTGTGTTTTTTTGTTTGGCTTGCGCCTTTTCCTCTAATTTTCTACTGGTTTACTTACCTGATCGTGATGTTGGACCTACGCTTGGGTTTCGTGTTTTCTTCGGCACTTGGAGTTTCGAGCTACGAACTGACTACTATCACTTTTACTTTATTTTTCACTTTATCGCTTTAGTTCACTATTTGTTGTTTAGGACGTCTGTGCTTCCATCGGTGGAACGCGTCATACCCTAGCATCTCTCGCAGTATGTGGCTTGGGTGGTGCTCCAGATCCGCGAATTTGACCCTTGCCTTGTCTGTCATCACTTCGGTGACTCTCACCTGTTGCAGTTCTCTAAACAGGAATCGTTCTGCTACGTATCTTGGGACTCTGGCTGCTTCTCTTAGGCTGTTGTTATGGACTGCTTGTATCTTCTTTTTGTGGGTTTTACATACTTGTCCCCATGCGAGAGATGCGTATGTTAATACCGGTAATATTATGCTGTTTATTAGTCTTAACCTTGTTTTTAGTCTTAATTTACTTTTTCTGCCTGTGAGTCCTCTTAATGTTGCTCTCGCGAAGTTGGCCTTCTGGACTGTGGCTTCTACGTGTTTTTGGAAGGTTAATCCTTTGTCCATGATAACTCCTAGGTATTTTGCTTCATTTTTCCACTCGATGGGGGTGTCCTGTACCGTTAGCTGTTCTTCTGGCTGTTGTCTTCCCTTCTTGTATAGTACCGCTTGCGTCTTTTCTGAGTTGATGGCTATCTTCCATTTTATGCTCCATTCCTCGATGTCTTCTAGCGCTGTTTGCAGGTTGGTCACTGCTATGTCTACATTTCTGTGTTTGGCCGCTATCGCTGTATCGTCGGCGTAGAGGCTCATAAGGGTTCCTGGTGTTCTAGGTACATCGGCGGTGTATATTGTGTACAGCAGAGGTGACAGGACCGCTCCCTGGGGTACTCCAGCTTCCGGGCTTCCGAGGTCGGACAGGACTTGTCCTATCCGAACCCTGAAGCACCGGTCGCCTAAGTACGACGAGATTAGCCTCGTCATCGCTCCGCTGTACCCATAATCCCGCATTTTGTATAATAGCCCCTTGTGCCATACTCTGTCGAAAGCCTTGCTTACGTCCAGGAATGCTGCTCCAGTGTACTGCTTGTCGTTGAATCCAGCTGCTATGTACTCAGTTAGTCTGAGTACTTGTAGCTCGCTGGAATGCTCTGCCCTGAATCCAAATTGAGCTTCTGGGATTATATCTAATCTGGTTGTTTCCGCTTTCAGTCTGCTGAGAATGATTCTTTCCACTATCTTGCTGATCGCTGGAAGTAAGCTGATTGGCCTGTAGTTCTGCGGGAATGTGTGGTTCTTGCCAGGCTTTGGGATCATGATGACATGGGCCTCTTTCCATCTGTTTGGGAATATTTTATATCTTAATATCGCGTTCACTATATTTGTAAAGTACACTATGGCTCTCCTGGGCAAATACTTTAGGGCTCTATTTGTTATTTTGTCTAGACCAGGCGCTTTTCTCGGTGAACAGTTTCTAATATGTTCGTTAATTTCTTCCGGTGATGTTGGTGGAATGATGTCTTCTGGGTCTTCTGGTCTTTCTTCTTGTTCTTCGACTTCTTCCAGGAAGTCTGCGTCTTCGTCTTGGTGGAAATTTAACCTGCATTCTCTTTCGAGCGTGGACCTCATCACCTCTGCTTTTTCCTCAATTTTATATACCATGCCGTTTTCTCCATGGAGAGGTGGGATGGGTTTTCTGTCGCTTCTCATCATTTTCTGGAGCTTCCAAACATTTTTCATGTTTGAGTCTAGTTCTTCCATCTCTTGTACGTAGTTGTCCCATTTTTCGCTGCGGTGGTGTTGCAGAGCCGTTTTGACCTCTCTGTTTAGTGTATTTGCCCAGGTTTTGTCTACTCGGTTTCTTGTTCTTCTGGCTATTTGCTTCGCTCTATTTTTTTCCCTTATCAGGTCTTGTATTTCTTGTGGTATGTCTTTGAACCTTCCCGTGTGGATCTCGACTTCTTCCTCTGTTGTGCTGTTTCTGATTGCTTCTTGGATGATGTTTTCTAGTTCTAGGACTTTTTCTTCTATTTGTTGCGGGTCATTTATAACTGGCACTATATTTATTCCTTCACTCACTAATCTTTTATAATTTGTCCACTTTATTTTCTTTTTTATTCTTTTCGGCGGGTTTGTTTCTTCCCATGTTCCTATTTCCAGTAGAATGGGGTTGTGATCTGTTGTACCTTCGTTCAGCGTGATTAGTTCTGCTTGTAGTCCTAGGTTTTTGGCCACAACGATGTCGATATGGGTGGGAAGTCCATTTCCTGGGAAGTGTGTTGGTTCTTCTGGGCCCATTGCCAGTGTATCTTCGTTATTTTCTATGTAGCTATTTAGTAGTCGTCCGTTTCTGTTCGTAGCTCTATCGTTCCAGTTGGGGGATCTTGCATTTAGGTCTCCTATTATTATGGATGTCTCAGCGATGTTTAGGAACGCATCGAGGTCGTCGTCCATTAGTGGGTCTTGCGGTCTTACATAGGCTGATGTTATTCTGACTGCGCCTTGCCTCATTTTCACTTCTATTGTTGTTGCCTCCATGTTTACCAGTGGTGGGGTCGTGAATCTGGTGTGTTTGATTCCCTTCTTGACTAGGATGGCCGTTCCTCCTGATCTTCTTGTGAGGTCGTTCCTATATACATCGTACCCAGGGAACTTTAGACTGAAGTTGTTTGTCAGTTTGGTCTCCTGGATTGCTACGATGTCCATCTCGTATCTGTTGGCGAGTTCATCCATGATGTTTTGATTTGTTGCTATGCTGCCCGGGTTCCAGGAGCCTATCCGCAAGTATCCCTTGTCTGCCAGCATTACTTCTGTGCCTCCCTGGTGCCCAGTATCACTTCTTTGACTACCTTAGTCACTATGTTGGTGACCAAGTTGACTAGGTAGTCTTCGTCGTGGGGGATCGCTATGTTGTTCTGCGTACTCTGGGTGGCTTGGGCGTAGGAGACGCCGGTTGCTTGTGGTCGTCTTTGCTGTGTTGGTTGCTGTGGCCTCTTTGGTGGTGGTTTTCCCCATGTTGGGCACCTAGGGCATCCTCTGTAGCTGGCTGGATGGCTGCCTTTGCAGTTGGCGCATGTCGCTTTGTCTTTTCTGGCACGTTGGCACTGCTTTGTGGAATGGTCTTCGCCGCATTTGACGCACCTGGGATCCTTATGGCACGCGTTCTGGGCATGGTGGAATCCTTGGCAGTTGAAGCACTGCGTGGGTCCTGTTGCCTTGCGTAGGTCCTCTACCACGACCTTCATGTGGCACAGGTTGGTTATACGCCTCGCCGCCTCGACGTCCCCCTGGCTCAGAGTCACAACAAACATCGGCAATTGTCTTCTTGGTCCGGTTCTTGAGGACATATTTTTGGCTGCTTGGCAGTCAATGTTGTATTGAGCTGCCATTTCGTTCTTTATGTCTGCCTCTGTGGTATTTGTGGGTAGCCCTCTTATTACCACTTTGGGTTTTACTTCTTCCTCAAATGGGAAGGCTATCCACTGTAATCTTCTGTCTTTCATGGACTTCGCATATTCCTCTATTATGTGGGTCATTTTGCGGTAATCTTCCGGGCTTTTCGCCTGGATGAGGGTTTCCCTACCACTCTTGGAGATCCTGTTTACCGTGACCACATTTTGCTTTTGGGCTATATTTAGGATTGCCCCTGTCTCGCTTACGCTCTGTAATTTTATTACAGGCGGCTTACGTTGGTATGTTGCCTGTTTTTCAGGCAACACGGCAGCTTCTTCTTCTTGGTTTGTTACCATCTGTTCCGACTCTGAGACACTGGGACGTCTTGGCGGAGGCGCACCTCCACCTGCGCTCGTGGCTGGATGGATTGGTGGGATTTGACCTCGGGGCAGGTTGTAGGTATCTTGTGCTGGGGGGGAAGCAGCCCTCATGGCATTTTTTGCTTGGTTTTCCCATGACGTCGCATCTTCTTTTGGAATTTGGGATTTCAATTTTGGGAAATCTTCTTTGGTTTTTGGTTTTGCACCTCGAATGTTCGTCAGTCTCTCACCTGCGGATGGTTTTGGCTTTAATGCTTCAGGGAGTGGCTGTAGCTTTGGCTTAGTGGTTTCGGGGGCTGGCGTCGGTTGTTTTGACTGCTTCATGAGCTCCATCATGGCGTCCATCTTTTTTGACATTTCCATCATTTGGTATTTTAGTCTCTCGTTTTCGATTGTGAGTCGCTCGTTTTTTTCTTCTTGATCTGCCAACATCTTTTTCAGCATCTCTATCAAGGTTGAAGTGTCTTCATTGCCATTCTTCTTTTTTATCTTCTCTTTCTTGTCTTCTTTATCTTCGCTGTCACTCTCTTTGGTACGTTTGGTAGTGCCTCTGTTTGCCTGCACGGCCTCGTCTTCTACCATGGGCTCTACTTCTGGTTTTTTACCGTCTTTCTTGGGTTCTTCGCCGCCCTTCTTAGTCTCCTCTCTCTTCTTTTTGGATTTCTCCTTTTTCCTCTCGCTCCTGGGGAGTTTGAAGCCATCTTTCTCGCTTTTCGCATCATCCACGGATGAGTATCCCTCAGTGTCAGAGCTGATTTCCTGAAAAGGGTTTGGGCCCACTTTGCGTGAGCCCTCATATATTGGCAGGGAATGTGCCATAGAACGGGGCAATGATTGAGACCTAGCTCTATCAATCTTGTGGGGTTGGGGGGCGAACTGTCCTAGTTTTGACGAAGCCTTTTTTTCTGCCGACTGGCCCGACGCCAGCTCGACTTCAGGGTTGGCTCCCTGCACCACGCTCGGTTGTTCACGTACCCAGACAGAACTAGGTACGGGTTCCACTTGCTGTTCTCAACCTACTGACCTAGGGGCCGGGGCTGCAACAGTGTTGATAAATAAACAACACCTATGCAGTGTCGAGGTGCAATGTTTTAAATTGCACCCATCCCTTACGGAGGCACAGTAGGTATCCCGTAGTGGGCTCACGTCGAGCCCACTATTTCTTCTTCTGCTGACCGAACTCTAGCTGTGGCGTCTCAGAGAATCCAATAAAATCAAATTCCCTAAGTTCACCACATCCAGTAGAACGGCCTTTGCCTCTGCTTCTAGCCTAGGGCTTAGAAGTGCACGATTTCGCTACCACGCTTACATTCGTGGTTGGAATGAAAATTCCTGCTAATCGTACACTTCGTCCACCGTTTGGCTCCTCGTACTCTTCTCGCCTCAGAGAGTAAGAAGCGCTCAACTGTTTACCCTGCTTACATTCAGGGCAGAACTAATAAGTCCCCAGTCAAGCCACTCCCACTTCTTTGGCGTTGTCGCTGCTCTGCTCCGCTCCGCTCGTACGTGTTGCTCCTTCGGTGGCTAGCACCGAACTTGCGACTCTGAACTTACTGTATCGCTTACTCTTTGAAAATCAAAGTGAAACTAAAAAGGAGTAAATGATGTAAAAGCTTGGCGAACTCCGTTTTGCAAGTCCTCATTCGAAATGTATATTTGCGTTTTGTAACCTCCCCTTTTGAATGAAACTCCACAGTGCACTTTCCGGCGTTTTCAAATCTGGACTACTTGGAGGCAAGGACATTTTGGAGAACTTCGTCCAATCCATCGGCCCGGGAAAATTTCATTCACGTGGGTGAGAACAGTGAGATCAAAATGGAGTGGAGCGCCATCTTGTTGAAAATAAACAGTGTCAGCAGTTTCCTCAGCTCCTTTCAATTGCGATTCATGCGCCGAAACGCCAACAAACGTTGGCGCGGTGTTGAAACATTATTATTATTACTATAAACAGACTTTTCGGCCTCCCTGTATATTTGACATTTCAGAAATTGTTTGAAACGGTTACCTTTACTAATCCACTTCGAATATTTTTTTGTCAGTTACACCTCAGGAAATACAAGTAACTTAACCTTCTATAAAAATATTGGCATTTTGCCGAAGCATGAAACTTTTTCACATCTGGTTTGTGGCGACTGCCAAAGTTGAAAATGTCAAGAATGGAATGCTGCAGAGGTAAAAGGAAATAAACAGTGAACAGTTACTTGTAAAATATCCTTGTTACGGGTTCACTTACAAGTAAGGAGTGCATCGAATCATTGCGTTTTCCTAAATAGCCAATATGTCATGAGTAGGTATTGAAAAAATTAAATACTCTTCATCCACAATAATACAAGCTTTCGAAATGTGAGAGTAAAATGCTGGGGGCGTTCTACACATTTTCCAATAAAAATAATTGTAATTGACTATGAAGAATTGGTTTTATCTCATTAGCTATTCAACCATATTTATAGGATTTTTTTTCAAACAAATAAAATTACCTATTTATAACTCATATTTGATGTACATTGATATGTCTTTGTTATATAAATGTTATATTAGACGAGGGCATTAAACACAAAATAAATCGATATTTTTAAATACAGCACCTAGAGACTTGCAGTTTTTTGCATTATGTTCAGGATGACGTCAGGAAAAGTCTACTGTTCAAAAATGGGTGGAAATGCATAATTTCACTTTAAAGTGCATAAAATGCATCCAAAAGTGCATAATCATGTCAAAATCAGTATAATAATGACCAAATTTTGTTATTCAGGGGGGATTTTGGGGTCACTGAACACGAATACGTCATCAAAACCGACCCTCGGATCACCTGTTGCCCAAGGTCACTGCAAGGGAAGTCATCTTCTGGAGTTTCGGGGGTTTTCTGCGTTAAATTGATGCAAATGGATTGCTAATGGGTTTTTGGGGTCGCTAAACACGAATATGCCATCAGAATTGACCTCCGGAGTACCTGGTGCCCAGGGTCACTACTAAGGCACGTCATCTTCTGGAGTTTCGAGGGTTTTCCTGTTCTGTTCGAGGGTCTATTCTCATGACATATTTGTGTTTAGAGATCCCAAAAACCTGTGATTAATTCGTTTGTATCAATTTAATGCCGAAAACCCCGGAAACTCTAGAAGATGAGACCCTTTTCATTGACCTTGGGCACCAGGTGCGACCTCAAAACCCTTCAATAATTCATTTGCATAAATTAAATGCCGAAAACCATCGAAACTCCAGAAGATGACGTCTCTTGCACCTTGGGCACCAGATGATCTGGAGGTAAGTTCTGACGGCGTATTCGTGTTCAGTGACCCCAAAAACCCGCCGAATAACAAAATTTGGTCCTTAGTACACTGAGTTTGACATGTTTATGCACTTAAAGTGCAATTGTGAATTTTCACCCATTTTTTAATAATAGACTTTTTCCTGACGTCATCCTGAACATAATGCAAAAAATTGCAAGTCTCTAGGTGCTGTATTTAAAAAGTCGATTTATTTGGGTGTTTTTAGTGCTAAATGCCCCGGTCTATATTATGTTGTTATAAACAACTTATAAATACTTATGGTGTCTTGATTTCGTGAAACAAAAGACAATAATAGTGTAACCAATAAGATGTAAACTGGAAAACCGATGGAATATGGAGTAAGTATTGAACAAGTAATGGGCATAAAGTAAAGTAGCAAGATACTTTAATACTGTGAGATAATATTAACCTTTCTACTGTCAATGGGTACGCCTAGATTATCTAGTATAATTTAAATTTTTTATATCTTTATTGTATTGCAAATTTGATACGTGACTTTTCATGAGATAAGGTTTATACCCAGTTTAACGTATTTGCATTTTAAAATATTATTTTTGTTATTTTTTGAATTGACAAAAATATATGTATAACCGTTGTTTATGGTTCCATCGGTAAGAAATATAAAGGCTAATAGACTCAAATGGGCAGGGCATGTGATACGCAGTAACGAAAATCGCCTTATAAACAATGTGTTCTGGGAAAGGCAAGATGGAAGAAGGTCTGTTGGGCGGCCTAGAAAAAGGTGGAAAGATGCAGCCAAAGAAGATCTAGAGAAAATGGGAGTGCGACAATGGGAATTAGTGGCACAGGACCGACAAACATGGAAGGCAATAGTAAACGCGGCAAAGACTCACGAAGAGTTGTAGCGCCATTGATGATGATAATGGTAAGAAATAAATGCGCCTGTAGTTTATTTTTCAGAGAAGGCTGCTTTTATTGGATTTTATGGTTTCTTTCAATTATTTGGAAGCGGTTGTCGTTTATATTTAATGTTCTACTGATCGCTTGAAGTTTAAAGTTTACACAAAAAAATAAATAATAAAAAGATACTTATAGACCAAATGCAATAGGGGTCCATGGCCCCGTTGGCCCTCCTCTGTATCCGCACCTGCCTGCTTGGATACAGAAGAAGGCTTCTATCGTAACTAGTGTTGCCAGGTCTGATTTGTTTTTAATCGGTACATAAGCAAAAACAAATCGGGATTTAGGGTTGTAGATCGGGACAAATAAACAACAATAGCCCAGTAAATGACCGTTTTGAAGTGTAATTTTCAATCAACTCCTAATTGCATGAAAATCTGGTTTTAGGTTCTACTTACTGTCTTCTTCAAGTTCAACTTGTACCGTTGGTTGCTTTTACTTGGGGGTGGCAGTTACAGTTACCCCTTTTCGGGGGTAAAAAAACGCTCGTTTAAAGTAAGTCCCAAAATGGATCAACTGACTAACTCTAAAAAACTTTTGTTCTATATAATTTTTAATCTAAGTCAATACTTTTAGAGTAATTTTATCGAAAAAATATTCTTAGTAAAAATGTAGCTTTTAAAAAAGCAAAATAATTGTAGTATATTCAGAAAGTCTATAAAACCAGTAAAAGCAAAGGTGTAGCTCCTCAAAAATACGTTCTTATTCGTCAAATTCCAAATCAAATTTTTTAACTTGAAATAACCAAAAAATTAAGCAATTTTCGAGCAAACCTATTAAAATTTTTTAGTGTTTAAAAAAATTTTTAATTTTGTTTTATACAAAAGCCTCTAGCATTAAAACTAAGAGAGTTAGGCTCAAAATAAAGTTGGCCCCTTTTTTTTTGGTAAACAAAATCGTGAAAATCTCCCCCTATTTAGCACCGTAAATAAAGTTAATCGTTACCGCTTTACCATTTACTTTATATGTGTATTGTTTATACGGTCTGTAAAGTTTACCGGTTGGGAGTGCTTAGTTTTGAATAAAATTCATTTTATATTAAAAAAAATTTTCTAAAATATTGGAAAATAAAAATATTACGGATACTAAGAATCTCAAGGAGTAAAAAGTAGGTAGGTTTTGCTTTTATAAATATGATAGATTCATTTTGTTTTTCTGTAAGACAAAAATTGGTTAAAATATGGCTGTCCATGTCCATATTTTGCATACACTCGTGATTATTTACTCGTTCAGGCCCTTTCAATCATGTAAAAAATACATAAGTAAAGTAAATTGTTTGTAAAGCGGTAACGATTAATTTCATTTGGGGTGCTAAGCAGGGGGAGATTTTCACGATTTTTTTACCAAAAAAAAGGAGTCAACTTGATTTTGAACATAACTCACTTAGTTTTGATGCTAGAAACTTTTTTAAAACATAATAAAGCTTTATTAAAAAAAATTTAATTGGTTTTTCCCTAAAAGTGCTTTATTTCTTGGTTATTTCACGTTGAAACATTTGATTTTGAATTTGACGAATAAAAACGTATTTTTCATGAGCTACAACTTTGCTTTTGCTGGGTCTATAGACTTTACGAGTTCACATTTTTTTTCATTTTTTTATATTATGCTACATTTTTGCTAAGAATATTTTTTTCGATCAAATACTTACTTTTTGAGTTATTTGTGAAAATCGCCTGAAAACGTGATTTTTTTTTTCGAAAAATAAACATTTTCAATCGTAAATAACTCGTAAAGTATTAACTAAGTTAAAATTTTATAGACCTAAAATTGCTTAGAATTTAGTCAATTTATCCATCTCCGGACTTATTTTAAACGCGTAGTTTTTCACCCCCAACTAGGGGTAACTGTCACCCCCCGAGTAAAAGCAATCAACGGCACAAGCCGTCCAAATTTTTCAAGCAATTCGAAGTTGATCCTGAAAATTACACGGTATCGCCGTATTTCCCGTTCATTTACTGGACTACAAGGTGTTTCTATAATCTGTATTTAATCCTACATAATAATAATCAGACGAAATTACAAAAAAAAAATCGTAGATTAAGTAAATTATTTCTTTTTTATTAAAATTATATTTTTCATTCGATTTTGCCGCTTTTAGGAGTGCCTTGTTTTTATAAAATTAACTGCAAGTTCTCCTGAAATTGGTTTTCGTGGGTGAAAATCGGGACATTTAGTGTCCCGATCAGGTACAAATCGGTACGCGTCCCCAGACCCCTTAAAATCGGGATGTCCCGCGCAAATCGGGACACCTGGTAACGCTAATCGTAACCCAAGTAACTCCTAAATTCGAATTGAGTATTGCTAATTCTGTCTTCAAAAATATCTCGTATATTCTGCTATGTATTACTCGTAGGAATATCTTCAAAATGTGACTCATCAGACTTATTGTCCGATTATCACTGGTATTTTGACGAATGTTGACTTAAGCCAATCAGTTGGTAATCAACGGATTTGTATCTGTTATTTATTAAAGCATTTGTTAAACATCGGTATTAAGTTTTTCAATACTACACACGGGAAACATTTAACGAGTACGAGTGTCACAGGTATAACTCCAGGGTCATTTGATTTATTAATAAGACATATTTTTTCTAATAATCAGGTAGCAACAATAACGAGGCTTCTAGTTAAAAAAATAACAATCGTTTTTATGTTAATATTAATTTCAATGAATTAAGTAGAAATTTTGATTAAAACTATCTATTCATGAAGTAAATTGCGTCAATCAATTTAGAGAAGACTTTCAATAGTCTTGTCTATGTGAATATGTATTTTTAAATACAGAGTTAACCAAAGTCTGGAAATGTCATAAATATTATCTCTTAAATGGATATCCGCATTGTACCGGGTGTCCCAATAAGAATGGCTCTCGGCCATATCTCAGGAACGGTTTATAGTAGAGCTTTGAAATAAAAAATTTTATAACAAAAGTTGCCTCAGGAAAAGCCTGGAAATTATTTTCATAATTGTGGGTCCACCGCTAGAGGGCGTAATTGAATATCAAAAATAAAAAAATCTAAATTTTACAAAATTTTCCTAATGAAGGGGCACTGGAAATCCGATTATTGTATTCTTCATCAAATTCTGCGCATATTTGATTTAACAAGTTTAACTCTACCTTTGCAAATAAGAGGTGGGGGTGAGTGGGAACCTTGTTATGAAAAAATGGCTGTAAGTCCGGTTCTGCTAAATCAAATTTTGAAAACTGGGTCTTGTTGAAGACAGATCTTTTTCTTCAATGTAAGCGTGATAATTTTGAACCATCCTAATAAGTAATAAGCCAGCTGGGAGGCCTTATTTAATTTTTTTCAGAAATCTAGTTTTCTTTGGAAAATATTAAATACAAGTATGCATTTTTAATCATACTTTATAAAATTAGATTAAATTAGCAATAGAATAGCGAAAACCGCATGTCGATACCTTTTGTCTATCTCAAGATATCTCGAGAAACGTGTAAATTTTATACATAACTGTTACTATCACCGGTATACTAAGTTAATGAAAAGTAGTGTGCTGTGGAAAAAAAACAAAATAACATTTTCCAGATGTCAACGTATAAAAATATAATTAATTAAAACAACAATATAAAGAGAAACAATACTATTAAAATTAAATATAACACAGAACAAAAAGAACTACTTAGTGGCGACCTAAATATTCAAATTGTTGCCCATCATACACTACTCTAGAATACATTATCCAGAGAATACTAAACGTCATTCAAAGCATATCGAGAGCAGAAATTGAGACTGCTGTTCAATCTACTCTTGAAAGAGTAAATGTTTGCAACGAAAATGATGGGCAAAAATTTGAACGTTTATGTCATCACTAAATAGTTGTTTTTATTTCTTTGTAATATGGCTTTTCAACGCTTCTCATTTGTTTCGAGCCTCTGTCATATGCCGTATAATCCGTGTATAATATTAATATACGAGCTATAAACGAGGCTCGAAACAAATGAGAAGCGTTGAAAATACCTAATATACGTTGACAGCTGGAAAATGTTTCTTTGTTGTTTCCATAGCACACTACTTTTAATGAATTATTTCGTTTACCGGTGACAGTAACAGTTATGTTTTTAAATTTACACGTTTTGTAAGATATCTCGAGATAGAAAAAAGGTATTAAGATGCGGTTTTCGCTATTCTGTTGCTAATTTTGTCTAATTTTATAATATGGTATTAAAAATGCATGTTTGTATTTAATATTTTCCAAGGAGCACTAGATTTCTGAAAAAAATTAAATAACGCCTTCTAGCTGGCATATTACTCAGTAAGTTGGTTCGAAATCATAACTTTTACATTGACGAAAAAGATCTGTCTTCAACAAGACCAAGTTTGCAAAATTTGATTAAGCAGAACCGGACTCACAGCCAGGTTTTCGTAACAAGGTTCCCACTCACCCCCACCTCTTATTTCCAAAGGTAGACCTAAACTTGTCACATCAAATATGCGTAGAATTTTATGAAGAATACGATGATCGGATTTCCAGTGCCCCTTCATTAGGAAAATTTTGAAAAATTTAGATTTTTTAATTTTTGATATTCAATTACGCCCTCTAGCGGTGGTCCCACAATTATGAAAATAATTTCCAGGCTTTTCCTGAGGCAACTTTTGTTATAAAATTTTTTATTTCAAAGCTCTACTATAAATGGTTCCTGAGATATGGCCGAGAGCCATTCTTATTGGGACACCCGGTACAAAAACTGGGATATGTCTATTTAGTGCTGTCGTACAACGGCCTTCTTTATTTAGATGGACTTACCCAAGTTTTTTTTTATGTATTTTGACCCGTAGAACACGAATTTTTTGGGTAACAGTTGATCCGGTTATCGATAAGATTGTTATAAACAAAGAACTTGAGGAATTACATAACAGCGATTTCTCGCAAAACAAAACATTTTTTTGTATTTTTTTGGGTCATTATAAGCAAAAAATGTTCCTAAAAGTTTTTTCGTAGGATGCATAGTTTTCGAGGTAAACGCGGTTGAAATTTCAAAAAATCGAAAAATTACAATTTTTGAACCCGAATAACTTAAAAAATAAAATAGCAACTGTTTGCAGCATTTGAAATTTCCAGTCAAATTATACCGGTTTTAATTATTCGCATTGCTAAAAATTAATTTTTTTATTGTTTAACAAAGCTATAAACAAATAGTGTTCGAGCGTTTTAATGCGTGCCATTCATGCCACGAGGAAATTGCCTGTTTGCAAGCGGCACTTATACGATACGCGGTCGCGCACCCTTCGGACAGCACTAAAGGCAAGCGTCCACAGACCCGCATCGTACGCATCGGACGCATCGTACGCAACGGATTTTAGTTTGCCTTGTACAAAAACTTATGTACCTGCGTCCACTGACCCGCATCGTACGGATCACACCATCGGGAATACCGAAGGGTTGCTTCAAGAGGCAACTTTTGCGATGCGTTCCGATGAATAATTCGGAATGCCGATCAGTGGACGCACCCCACGGAATTTCGCTTGGGCCAGTGGGAGCTAATATACGGCTATTTGCATTTTGACGATCGTCTTGTCCGTAATGAAACAAGTAAACTCAGTTTTAACTGTTATTTTATATAGGTATATTTGGAAAAAATATTACAGGCCATGATAAGTTGATTATGGGGATTAAAATATCATAAATTACTCACTTTTCATGTTTATTAGTCTTTTTCAAGATATCTTGAGTATCTAACTATGAAAATTATTCTCGTTAAAAAAAAACAACACATTTTTCTATCACAACAATGAACTTTTTAAAAAATATTAGACTTGCTAATGATGTTTCTGAGAGAAGTGTAAAGTTGATGCGAGACATTTTATTGTCCCTCACAAAAGATGAAAAAGCAACCAAAGTGTGTTACAAGTATGTATGTAGTTGAAAACCAAAAAATGTATTTAAGAGTACACAGTAGCGATCAACAGGTAGCAACAAACGCGGTTCAAGATTGCGAAATTTCTGCGAACTTTCAAAAGTGAGGCAACAGTGCGTCGGTAATTCGACACTGACATCAAAAACAATAATTTTTATACACAGGTGCGAAATGTTGCCAAGTCAGTGACGTTCGATTTCTTGTTATAAAAAAATTGATTTTTAGTAGTTCCAATGTGACCCAAAATCTAGGAACGGGATAAGAAAGTTTATTTGAAGAAAGTGTATTTTTTGTCTTTCTTAATCGCGGTACAGGCTCCTTTTTTCAATATTCTATTTAGTTATAGAGTAATTTCCACATACACTAACATATTTCTGAAATTGGGCTCTGTACCGCCATTCTTTATTACACATAGTTGTAAATTGTAACAGCTTTGTGTATTCCTTTATATTCAAATGTATAATTACTTAGAAAAATGGGTGCTATTATGCGGTCTACCATCGTGTTTCTACTATAGCTTGCGGTCTACCGAGAGAATTGAATTGGTGTGTAAGCTGTAATATTACTATGCCGATAAAAAATGTTTACAAATAATTTTTGAATCTATTTTTAAAAACATGTAGAGTTTGTGTAAGGTTTTATAGGTCCAAAGTTAATAATTTTCGAAAAATTTAAAATGGCATATGAGAGGTTTATCAGCATAGTGTCATTTTTAAATAATTTAATATCTTTGACATAGGTATATAGTATATCAATATAAAATACAATGTGATCACTATTTGCAAATACATTTTTTTCATTTTTTAAGTGGTACACCCTGTATATTGTATATTAGTATTGCATTTTGTAGTAAATATTACAGGCTTTCTTTTAATATCAGGTTGTATGTACTTAGCATGTTTCGTTTTGTAGATATTTAAAGAAGAACTATACATTTTACGTTTTTGTGGATTTTTTATTACTAAACAGATACATTAAAATATCATACTAATAAATGTAGTTAATATGCATAAATTAATTATTAAATTAAATAAACAACCAATTAATAAACAACCAATAAATAAATAAACAATCAATTTTAAAGTCTACCTTAGTAATTTTTCTACCCTAGCAGGTAGTGGCATCGGCAATCCGATCGCTGCCGATACAGTGGACGCAGTATGAAAAATTAATCCGATGCGTACGATGCGTCCGATGCGGACCTGTGGACGCTTGCCTTTATTCTGTAATAAGGAGATTTCAAATTTGATGAATGCAATGTTGCCAGATTTACCATTTTTCTGATAACATTAGTTACTTCGGTTTTTTAAATAAAACACTCTGTATATCAAAATTCACAAGGAAAAAGTTTTCCTGTGGTTGGTTGTATACCATGTAATACAAAAAACAGTAAAATCCTGTATAACTAACCACCAAGATAGTATTTAACAAAAATATGTGGGTCAAAGCCCAGTAAAAGAAGTCCGTCAAGGAAACATTGGTTTAAAAAGCTACATTAAATATGGATGTTTAAAATATTTAGCTAATCTGCCCTAGGTAGAGATGTGGATTTGGCTTGTTTACATGTTGAAAGAATGCAAGAATCACTTGCCGTCATTCTTTCAACATGTAAACAAGTCAAATCCACATCTCAGATGTTACCTAGGGCAGATTAGCTAAATATTTTAAACATCCATATTTAATGTAGCTTTTTAAACCAATGTTTCCTTGATGCACTTCTTTTACTGGGCTTTGACCCACATATTTTTGTTAACTACTATCTTGGTGGTTAGCATGTACATTGCACGAAAGCACTGATGGTGACTGGTAAACCAGTCGAAAATTAGTTATGTGATTTTGATGTGGCCCTTTTGAGGGTTTTTAAATATACCCTTTATACAGGATTTTACTGTTTTTTTTACTCTGTATATCGTATTATTGGTGGAATCCTCATTTCAATGCGAGTTCAATCATAATGTAATACAAATTTGGTATTTTATCTAGTCCCGAACGTCTTAAATAAATAAAACTTTTGAGTGAGAAATAGTTTTGAAGTACGTAATTCGGTAAATATAGAATGCTGTGATTTTGACAATGGGTTTGTTCTAGCATCAGTTTCAAACGGTTTGAAACCATCAGCGAATAGTGGACCAGCGCGAGTAGAGGGGATAGCACTGGGTCATAGCTTCGTTCGCGGTAACGATCCTGGACAAGTCCGGGACTAGTTACGAATTCTCTTAGTACTCGGGTTATACGCAAGCGCGGTTCAGAATCAGTTCAGGATTGATTTACACCGCGAACGAATTTAGAACTACCTAGTCCATAACCAGTGATGTGGGTTCCCACATCACTGTCCATAACACTATTATAACCTAGTTTTTATGTAGGTATCCATCTTATTTTGATGAACTTGTTATTTTAATTCAGATTTGCATGAACATTTTACTAGATCAGATCAACCAGATATATGTTTATAGTATGAATAGGCATGGTTTAATGAAATCTTTTATTGTTATTTATAAGTTTTAGTGGCTTTAATAAGCTACTAGACCATGTTAAAATATTCTCCAAATATTTTTTCTAGAAAAAAATTTGTTCTCTTTTACTGGTTACTGCTATTGTATAATTGTTATTAATTACATGGAGTATTTTTAATATTTCTAATACCTACTTACATATTTTAATATTAACGTCCATATTATTGTATTGTTTATCAATATGTATTATATTAGGGTATCCTCGTCTAATAAAGATTTCATAGATATATACCATAAGTATACCTATGTTATTTTATTCATTTTTTCAAGTAGTACATTTTACATTACATTGGTTATTTTTGTATCACAAATAAAATAAATATTTAACTTTAAAGAGACACACAGTATTTAGTACATATTATACTTTCATATTAAAAAGTATTTTATTTTTTTATGATCATAAACTGTAAAAATTATACATCAAAGTATGTAACAAAATTTTTATTGACAATCACAATCAATAAATTTCTAAACATTTGAGTTAAACCACAGTCTTAAAAACAAATGAAATAAACAGAGAATGAAAAGCAAACACCCAAACACCGCTACAAATCAGCTGTTTAAAGCACAAAACAATATAGAAATGTTTGTAAGTATTTTGAAATTCCTACTGCGCATATTCGGACTCCGAGTTCGTTTCAGATCCCAAGGATCGGTTGGACTGGTTCCGAACTCGCAGTTCGGTTACCGCGAACGACAAATCTGACAAAATCCCGGACTAGCAGTTCAGAACTCGATTTTACCGCGAACGCTCTTTTTTAAAGTGCGCATGCGAAGTAATCCTGGACTAGTACAGGATCGTTACCGCGAACGATACTAGGTGCGTTCGCGGGTACAGTTGACAAATTGTCGCCGACAATTTCTAACCTCACTTAATATTAATAATACCGTTAATAGATAAATATACAAGGTATATTTACTTTTAATTAATATTAATAACTAATTATTAAATTATAATAGGTAAATATACCTTTAATATTTATCTATTAACGATATTATTTATATCATTTTAAAGTGCGCATGCGTTTTGCTGCTAATTTGTCGCCGACTAGTCGCCGACAGGCACCCGCGAACGCATTTATTAAGTGCGTTCGCGGGTGCCTGTCGAAGACTAGTCGGCGACAAATTAGCAGCAAAACGCATGCGCACTTTAAAATGATATAAATAATATTGTTAATAGATAAATACACAAGGTATATTTACCTAGTATAATTTAATAATTAGTTATTAATATTAATTAAAAGTAAATATACCTTGTATGTCTATCTATTAACGGTATTATTTATAATATTAAGTGAGGTTAGAAATTGTCGGCGACAATTTGTCAACTGTACCCGCGAACGCACCTATTATGTTTTCTCACTGACCAACTGTTTGCTGACGGTTTCTGACTAGTTTGACTGTTTGCTAGAACAAACCTATTAATTCGTAAATCTAACAATTAAAGTTTTGGAAAACAAATTATATTAATAAGTAAAGCTGGCAGTTGTTTTATGTATTTTTAAAATCTCTACAATAATGTATGTAATCTCTACATAAGTATGTTTTAATGAAAAATAGAGAATTACTATTTTAATGATGAAGAGGTACGGTGACAGAACATATCTTCCCAACTCGTTCAACGATACTTTTCTAAACCATTCTCCTATCCACAAGGCGACCCGACGGTACAAAAGATTGTAAAGTGCTTTGACGAAACTTGACGAGTAAAAGATGGCAGTCCAACAGGTAGACCGAACACTACAAATTTCAATAAAACTTTAGATTTAATGTAGGGTTAGTTGAAGATCCACATACATACAGTTTATTGAGGTAAGTATGAATATAAAGGCTCAGTTACACGACCCTAGTAACTCCTCGTACCAGTTACTGAACGAGTGCTGGTGGCGAGTGTTTCACAGGGATAGTGGCGTCCACACGCTAAAATCTTTTTTTAATGTGTTGAAGCGCCTTCGGAGACTTCTTAGCATCTCAACTAATCACTATTAGTGCCAACTACTAGAATCGTCTAACCGGTCTCTACGGTGCCAATGCATCATTGAAGGATGGCAATGCGTCATTGAGGAACCTACTCGTTTTAGTAAATAGGTTTGCTTTCTATTTACTTGTCTGGCATGTCCACTCGTAGCGAGTACGGAATATAAAACACAGTCTGAAATATAAAACACCAATTTACACAAGGAGAGTACTAAAAGTCAGTACTCGGTTTTAGTGACTCTTATGAGTTACTAGCGTCGTATAACTGAGGCTTTATTGTAAACATACAAATTTTAAAATCTTCATATTGCAATATGGGTTTATCCCTGTTTTTGTATAATTTGGACCATTCATTTAAGAAATACTTAGACGTTTCCATACGTAGATGACACTAAATAATGGCAGAGTCTGGAAGACCTTCAAACCCTGTTGAACGCTGTAAACAACGAACGCATTGCAAAGGGCTTAACAATCAACGCAAAGAAAACAAAATGGATGGTGGTCGGACAAATTAATATCAAATACTCAGTACTAAAATTAGATAACAAAATCCTGGAAAAAGGTGGAACACTTTAGATATCTGGGTAGTTGGATTGACTGCAGGGTTGAAAGTGATTAGGAAATTTCGACCAGAATAGAACTTGAACGAAAAAGTTTTATTAGCTGACGTTCTGTATTGTGCAGTAGAAGTCTTTCATTGACCACACGTCTGAGAGTATTGAAGTGCTAGCCTACGTCTGGTCCGTTTTATTCTATGGATGTGAAACTTGGACAACAAAAGTGAAGAATCTCAACAAATTAGATGTGTTCGAGTTGTGGTGTTAACGTCGCATGCTCAGAATCCCATGGACAGCACACATACCCAACGAACGCGTACTGGAGACCATGCACAAAGAGCGAGAATTGATCAACGTCATAAAAATGAGAAAGGTTCATTACTTCGGTAATATAATGAGAGGACCTAAATATCGCTTACTCCGGTTGATCATTCAGGGCAAAATCGAAGGAAAACGCTAGGTTGGAAGAAAACCACTCTCCTGGCTGCGTAACATTAGACAATGCTGCGAACGGTCAAGGAATAATTGTTTCATATAGCTGCCGACCGACAAACATTTCATCAGCTTGTTAATACTATGATAGCCAACGCTTGAAAACAAGCACGGCACACAAAGAAGAAGAAGATACTTTTGGTCTACTCTGTATAACTCATACTCAAACACTTAAAGGGAACATTTATTATAAACCTTACATAAATTAACACAGAATTAATAAATATGAACGTCAAATTGGCGGCAATATTGAAAAGTTTTTGTCTATGTTTAATTAAAAAAGTAACTCTAAAGTGATTGTCAAACCACACTTCACAATAAATCAAAAATATACATTCACAAATAAAAACAACATACCTCTTCTCCTAAATTTGGCCACATCTGGCTGGCTCTTACTAACTTCCGCCCTAAACTTCTTCAAATTGGTTATAAACTCCTTCTTGCTGCTATCATCAGATAGATCCGGTTGCGAAGAAGTTAACCGCACTGCCTTAGGTTTAATTAACTCCCTGGGAGGCGAACTCCTATCAGGCGAAGAGCTACCTAAGCTATAACTACTTTCCCGATCCGGTGTAACAGTAGACACCGAGTCATCTTTCCAGTTCACCTCAGATACTACCGGAGAAAAGTGAACTCCTTTAGAGTTGGTAGAACCGGTAAAACTGCGAACAGAGGCCAGAGGTTTATCATCAGCGTCTGATAAGCCGCTGGTACTGGTGCTAGATTTGATGATACTGCCTTTTCGGGCTAAGTCTAGAGATGATTTTGTGCGTTCATCTTCGTAACATATTTCATCATCTGGTTCCATTTTGTCGATTGCTAAATTTGGAGTACTAACTACATTTCGTTGTGGAGTTACGAAAACAGGTGTTGGTACGTAGATGATAGTTTCTTGTAGGTTTTGGTTGCTATTTTGCAAACTTTGTTCGGAGATGGCTTTAAGTACTTTTTTATCGAATTCCACTATAGGTGTTTTAGGCAATTTTGGCTTTTTCCTGTTGTACAAACTATGTTCGTCATCGCTGAGATCAACTCTATTAGCCATAGCCTCCGCATAGCTTCCTTCCCTCTTATACTGTGAATTGCTGATAGCTTCGGCATAACTACCTTCTCTTTTGTATTGTGCCATGTCTTCGGCGATTAGGTCAGTTTCATTACACTTTCCCGGCTGAAAATCGGCCAAATTCCAATTTTTCAACGCGACCGAATCACTATTTGGCCTCGAAACACTTTTCGTAAAATCACTAATGAAATTCAAGTCCTTTGGTACACTAGACACACAAATATTACTCGTTGAATTTTGCTGACTGTCTACTACTGTTAATATGTTGGGTTCGCTGCTTGAAGATGGTTTAAAATTAGATGCGCATTCCCGTTTGGAGTCTAATTTTAAAGTTTTCGTTGATGACAAGGCGGTCGAGTCGTTAACTGGTAGGGAACGATGTTTTCTGTGTTTGATGAAATGCTCGATCAGCGGGGAGGGTTTCAGATTGTCCAGATCGGGGTCCCGGAGGATCGTCAGGTCTTGATAGCTTACGCCGAAATTGCCGTTGAAATTCTGAAAAGAATAATTGCATTTTATTAATTAGTTTATGAGTTGTCTTAAACTAAAAAAGTTCCTAATACTAATAAAACAGCCAACAACTTGTTGCAAATAGAAAGTTCCTACAGGTGTTTTTATTGTAAAAATCTACACTTAGTTTCCTGGCATTAATTTTTAAGCAGATATTTCTAAATAAGTTATTTAATAATCTTGCAGTGTTTATTTGTTAAAAAAGTTGTTGAATATAGAACTTCTCTTCTTAACGTGCCCTATCAAGTCCCCTTGACGTTGGCGATTAACATGGCGAAACTGTCTCTGTCTCGAGCTATTCTAAATAGGTGTTCTGCTTTCTTTATTCCTGTCCACTCCCGGATATTCTTCAACCAAGAGGCCTGCTTTCTACCAATTCCTCTGCGTCCTTCGATTTTACCCATCATAGTAAGTTGAAGAATATTATACCCGTTTCATCTTACTACGTGTCCGAAATAGGCCATCTTTCTATATTTGATGTTATCAAGCAGCTCGCGGGTAGCATTTGCTCTCTTAAGGACTGCCACATTTGTCAGCATAGCCGTCCATGGTATTTTCAGTATACGTCTGTGCAGCCACATTTCAAAGGCCTCCAAACGGTTAATGGTGGATATTTTTAATGTCCATGCTTCGACACCATATAAGAGGACTGACCAAATGTAGCATTTAATCATGCGCTTTCGAAGTTGAAGTTGCAAGGTATCATTACAGAAGAATGACCTCATTTTTAAAAATGTCGTGCGTGCTATCTCGATTCTACATTTTATCTCTGTATCTGGATCTAGTTGTTCAGTAATATGGCAACCAAGATATTTAAAACTGGGTACTCTTTGAATTATATGACCATCAACATATAACCGTGAATCTTGATGGGCCAAACGGCTAAATACCATGTTATTTGGTTTTGAACAGTTTATATTTAGGCCAAATTCTCTTCCCACTGTGTCAATGGCATTTAAAAGGTGTTGTAATCCATTCATATCATCACTTAAAATAACTGTATCGTCTGCATATCTGATGGTATTTATCAGAATTCCATTAACTTTCACATCCCATTCCAAATTATGCAGCGCTTCCTTAAATATTCTATCTGAATATAAATTGAATAACAGTGGGGACAGTATACAACTCTGTCTGACACCTCTTTGTATTTTGCATATTTCTGTTGATTTTCCATTTATGCAAGCTGTCGCTGTTTGACGCCAGTATAATTTTTCTATGATTCGTACATCTTGACTATCAACTCCTTTATCCTTTAATATTTTAATTAATTTGTGATGTTGTACTCGATCAAAGGCCTTCTCATAGTCAATAAATACAGCAAAGACGTCTTTCCTTTGATCTCGGCATTTCTCCAATAACACATTTAGTGCAAAGAGTGCGTCCCGGGTTCCCAGTCCATTTCTGAAGCCTAATTGTGTTTCATCCTGGCCTTCTTCACATTTATCTCTGATTCCACTGTGGATGATACGTAGAAAGATTTTCAAAGTGTGGCTCATAAGGCTTATCATTCTATAATCGCTACAGTTTTTCGGACGTTGTTTTTTTGGTAGGGTTATGAATTCGGACTTTAACCAATCTTCAGGGATATCACCAGTCGAATAAACATCATTGAAAAGTTTGACTAGTATTCCAATGTTTTCCTCATTTATGAGCTTTAACATTTCTGTAGGTATGTTGTCGGGACCAACGGCTTTCTTGTTTTTTGCCAATTTTATAGCATGTAGTATTTCTGATTTTAGTATTTCTGGTCCTTCACCTTCATCTAAAGTCTCCAGTTCTTCGGGTCTATCATCATTATACAGTTCATTTATATAATTATACCAGTTAGTTCGAATTTCGTGTTCGTCTATTATCATTTTTCCCGACGAATCGGTTATAGAATATAGAACATGAATATGAATATGAATATAGAATATGAATATAGAACGTATTATTTATATTATGTTTTTTCTGAACTTTTGTAATATGAAATGTGTACTAGTCCATATCTGTTCTAAATATGTCCTTGTTCTGAATGCTCTACTACCAACAAGCCAAAAACTACTCTATCATGAACATCCGATTTAAGCAGCACATACGAAGACTCTATGCTTGGAAAAGTCCTGGAGATACATAGTCTAGAAACCAAAACCATCTTTGTCAAACTGGTGTGCATACCTACAGAAAGTGAAAAAACTAATTTGAAAAATCCCAAATAAGAAGAAAAACACGGAGACGTAAAGCTGACAAACAACTATATTACAATAATATATGCAAGGAAATTGAGAGCCACGACCAAAACAACTACTCAAAAGACCTGTTTTGAAAAATACCATACAAAACAAGAGACAAAGGACGATAAAGAACAAGGGAAGACCACACGGGAATTCTGAAAACAAATAGAGATGGTATAGCAGAGACCTAGAGAGCATACTACCAGGATCTATATGACCACCAACAAATAAGACAACCAACAATTATTAGAATATATCCACCTTAACTTAAAAGAAATTGAAGAACCGAATATGATAGAAGAAGCAGTAATACTGGCAATCAATAAACTTAAATGAAATAAGGCAGTAGGGACAGAAATGATAACAGCAGAACTGCTCAAGGAAACCAAAGAAAACTAAAATTGCTTCACCGCCTCTTTAAAATATACAAAATAGGCAGCTTTCGTAAGTGCGGCAATTATAGAACTATGTATTTCCCTTATCTAAACATGCCAGCAAGGCAATGCTACAAATCATCAATGAGGGCTGAAAACTTTCCTCAAGAAAAAAGAGAAATGCCAGAACAGCAGGCCGGGTTTGCCAAATGTAGAGGTACACGAGAATATCTTTTGAATATAAGACAAATAATCGACAAGTCAAGAGAATTTAATATATTCTTTTGTTATACATCTGCTTTATAGATTATCGCAAGACATTCGACAAAATCAAATTGTGTCAAAGTCAAATCATTTACGGCTGATATGAACAGAAATGCGAGGGCCAAAGCACCAGATTTCCCTTAGTTATTTCCCTGAGTTATAAGAGGATACCACCCAGAACAAGGTGCCAGACAAGGATGTATACTATCTACAAAACTGTTTAGTATCTACGAAGAACATGTGAGGAGAGTGCTTGAAGAATGGGAAAAGGGTATCTCAATAACAGGGTCCCAAAAATAAACAATCTACGCTTTGGCGATACACCCTTCCGTGCCAAAAGCCAGGAAGACCTGGATCGATCTAAATGGCTAGTTGAAAATAAGACTAAAAGGTTAGGTCACGAATTAAATTAAGACAAAAATCATGATACTGGATAGGCAACACAACAGGTAGAAGGCCGAAGGCCAAGACGAAGACCTCCAACGAGATTAATTGACCAGATCACAGCACGTTGTAAAAGACCTATGCATGGTGTAATAGAAATTATTCTTCTTCTTTTTTAGGTGCCGTGTCTGTATTCAGACGTTGGCCGTCATCATGTTTACAATTTCCTGAAATCTCTCTCTATCGGCTGCTGCGCAAAATAATTTTTCTACTGTGCAGCCACACCATTATCTAATATTACGCAGCCATGAAAGTTTCTTTCGACCAATCCATCTCTTGCCCTCCACTTTTCCTTGTATTATAAGGCGAAGCAGATGGTATTTAGGTTATCTAATTATATGGCCGAAGTATTCTGTTTTTCTCCTCTTTATGATGCTTATGAGCAGACGTTCTGAATTCAGCATTTGAAGAACATCTTCATTGGAAGTGTGCGAAACCCACGATATCTTTAGGATTCGTCGATAGCACCACAATTCGAATGCTTCTATTTTGTTTAGCATTGCGGTTTTTGACATCCATGTCTCACAACCATATAATAGGATAGACCACACATTGCATTTCAGCACCTTCTTTCGAATATTCATCGACAGGTTTCTGTTACATAAAACTGGTTTCCAGGTCATAAAAGCCTTCCGTGATATTTAGATCCTAGTTATTATCTCTTCATCAGAGTCACAATTTACATTTAACCAGCTGCCAAGGTACGTGAAATGATTTACCCGTTCTAACTCCTCTCCATCAAGAGAAAGCTGACCTTGATCTATATTAATCTTTCCAACTGCCATAAGGCCTCTCCGATAACTTGCTTCACTGACTAGATTTAGTAATGTCTGAAGATCTTGTAAATTTTCAGCAAGAATGGCTGTATCGTCAGCGTATCTAATATTGTTGACTACTTCTCCACCTAGCCTTACTCCCTCTTGTCTGTCTTCCAAAGCCTCCCTAAAGATATCTTCAGAGTACAGATTAAAAAGGGTGGGTGATAAAACACAACCTTGTCGTATTCCACATTTTATCGGCAGTTTTTCAGTACGACTTTCTCCAATTTGGATAGAGGCTACTTGATTGTCATATAAGTATTTCAGCAGTCTTATATCGTAGTGGTCAAGTCCTGCTGCCTGCAGGCAATCGAAAAGTGTATCATGTTGTACTCGGTCGAATGCCTTCTCGAAATCGATGAAACAACAATTCTTTCGGAATTCACAACTTTTTTGTAGTATAACGCGCATACAAAATAGTGCTTCTCTAGTTCCTAGACCATTTCTAAATCCAAATTGCTTATTACCCATTCTAGTTTCGCACAGAAGGAATACTCGGTTTTGTATAATACGTGTAATAAGTATCTTAAGTGTGTGACTCATCAAACTGATTAGTCTAAAATCGCTGCATTTGGTGGGCCTGCTTTTCTTTGGTAATGTTATAAACAGTGACTCCAACCAATCATCTGGTATTTTTCCTTCGATGTAAATTTTGTTAAAGAAAGTAGTCAAGTAGGTAATGTTTTCCTCATCTAAAAGTTTAAGTAGCTCAACAGGGATTTGATCTGGTCCAGGTGCTTTATTGTTTTTGGCTTGTTGCATTGCTTTTATGACTTCTGACTTCAGTATAATGGGACCTCTGTCTAACTGGTTGACACAGGTAGTATTTGGAGCATTTTCTCGAGAAGCATCGTCAAAAAGGTCACGGATGTGTCTCTCCCATTCTTTGCACTGTTGTTCGTGATCACAAATTTTTCCGTCTGCGGTTTTAAGTACGTGAGCATTTTTCTGTTTACAGAATAGAAATGATTAGAAACATAAATCTATGGAGACGGACCATATACGATATCACGACGACCACTACACTTTCACCAGTAAGCCAAGGCCTCAATTATTCCCGGATTTTAAATCCATTTTATAAAATGCAATTTTCATTACAATTGTGGCTCAATCCCATATAAACATATGCATATTATTTAACTTCGACATGCCAAAAAAAAAAAGTTACAGAATCTTTGCAATATGTTGTTTATTTTCACTGATTCTTCGTCCGTGTAATCAATCCACTTTTGTTGGTGTTGGTCTTACCAATTCCTATCAAAATCTGCCCGTCTATACAAATTAATCGATGTTTAATTAATTGACTAGTAATAAAAACACAACATTGCTTTAGTAAAACTTGTTATGCGGTTTAGACTTTCTTCTTTAAGGACTAATATAATTTAATTAAAGAAATCTTTAAAGTGACCAATCAATCTTTGAATGTTGGTAATTTTTAAACAATATTTATTCTAAACTTTCTAAAATTCATCAATCGCCTGTCATATCAAAAATGACTTCTTGACCTGGTATTTTTGATCAGAACAATAACTTTCGTTTAAAGTACAACTATGGTATTAGTATTTTATGATATTGAATATTGGCCAAACAAAACACTACCGAAATTAAAATAGACCCGAAATAATTGCAGGCGTTATTAGTCCAGAGAAATAAGGTTTTTGTCAGGACACTTGACTAGCCAGGTTGCAAATGAGTGCAAGCATGAGTAACATTGCAAAAAAGCTCTGTGGGATAAACAAATTGAATAAAATTTAAAATAATTGAAATTTTTTGTGTATTATATGGACTGTTCGACTCTACTTTTCATGCAATATCAAAGTCTTAAGTTTATCTTAGCAAAAGTTATAGCATAATTTTGATTTTTAATGTATATCTAAGCCGTCTATAATTTAAAATTATTTTCGATTATACAGGGTGAGTCAGAACGACGGTACAAACCAAAGTTGTGTTTTTTTAAATGGAACACCCTATATATTAAATCATTTTTGAATATATTTTTGAAAAATATTGAGAAATTATATAAGGTATTATAGGCCTAAAGTTAACAATTTTCGAAATATTTACACTTTTATTGAGAAAAATGGTAATATTCAAAGGGTTGTGATCTAGGCTTTCAAGGTAATAAAAATTTAAATGACATGTCAAAGCTTTTTTAGTATACTGTTATTTTTAAATAAATTAACATATGTGACATATAGCCATAAAATATACAATGTGATCACTATTTGCAAATACAAAATTTTCTCATTTTTTTAATGAGACACCCTGTATATTAGTATTGCCTTTTGTAGTAAATATTACAACCTTTCTTTTGGTATAAGGCTGAATTTACCTAGCATGTTTCGTTTTGTAGATATTTTAAAAAAACTATAGATTTTACGTTTTTGCTAATTTTTTATCAAAACATTTTTTTGCAAAAAAAAATAATTATAATCTGGTTTTAGAAACATACATTAAAATATCAAATATGAAAATAAAACCGTTAAAGATTAAAATTAATCGTATACTAGTACAATTCAATTGAATTTAATAGCTTAAAATTATTTTACAAAACATATTTTACCATACTAATGAATGCATAAATTAGTTACTAAATTAAATAAACAACCAAATTTGATATCTACCCTAGTAATTTTTCTACCACAGCAACTGTACCAAATTAATTGTTAGTTATATTGTATTTACGAGTAAGATCAGTTAAACTTTTAATTTACCTTTTAAATGTACTTACACCTTGAAAACATAATTATTATAAAGTATGCTTTGAAACAAATGAATGTTAAATGTATCAGCCAAATTATTTATTAATATAAATAGTATGAACGGGTGTCACAAAAGCTGGTAATACTTTTGTAGTTGAAATTTTTGTAACAATGTTTTTTTATATTTTAAATTTTAATTTTTCAACCGAACAACTGATCTTACTCGTAAATACAATTTAACTAACAAAATTGGGTATGCTTCTTTTCATGAGCATTTTTCAGTGCGTCACAAATGATAGAAAAAAGGTAAGTCCGTGATATTTATGACATTTATTCTAACATGACATTTTAGTTAAATCTGACAGTTGTCACATTTTATTTGCAATTTGGTATAAAAACAAATCAATTGTTTATTGCATTTATAAAATGGTATTTTCTTTGATTTTTATAGTCTTATAAATTGTACAGATTATGTTCGTAGATATATATTATATAATTACTAAATAATTTTTTTTCGATTATAGCGCCATCTATTGACAACTAGAATAAATGTTATAAATGTCACCGACGAAATGTAATCACCGACGTGCGTTTTTTTCTGTCACATACAATTTAATGCGTTAGAAAGAAATCGAAAAACTGTGACGCACTGAAATATCCTCATGAGAAAAAGCATACAATAAAGTTACTCGGGTAGAAAAATTTCTAGGGTAGATTTTAAAATTGGTTGTTTAATTTAATAAATAATTTATCAATATTAATTATTTATTAGTATGGTAAAATATTGTTTGTAACATAATTTTAAAGTTTAAATTCAATTAAGTTGCACTTGCATACGTTTTATTTTAATCTTTAATTACGTTTTTATTTTCATATTTGATATTTTAGTGTATGTTTCTAAAACCAGATTATAATTATTTTTGCAAAAAAAATTAATTAAAATGATCGCGGATATAAAATATCCGCGAAACGTAAAATCTATAGTTCTTTTTAAATATTTACAAAACCAAACATGGTATGTACATACAAGCTTATACCAAAAGAAAGGTTGTAATATTTACTACAAAATGCAATACTAATATACAGGGTGTTCCATTAAAAAAAAAATGAGAAAATTTTGTATTTGCAAATAGTGATCACACTGTATATTTTATGGCTATAAGTAAAATATATTAAATTATTTCAAAATTACACTATATTATAAAAACTTTGACCTAGCGCTTAAATTTTTATTACCTTGGAAACATAATCCACAGCCCTATAAATATTACCATTTTTCTCAATAAAAATGTAAATATTTCGAATATTATTAACTTAAGGCCTATTAAAAGACATACAAATTTTTCATATTTTTAAAAATTATACTCAAAAATGATTTAATATATAGGGTGTTCCATTTAAAAAAATACAACTTTGGTGCATACCGTTGTTCTGACTCACCCTGTGTAATAGAAAATAATTTTAAATTATAGACGGTTTTTATATACATTAGTTTTGTTAAAAACATTTTTTTGTATATCCCATAGTTTAGCCGTGACCAAAGAAAACCAGAGGTTTGGCGCACCCTGTATAGTACCCAAAAACCCCATTTGCAACCTGGCTGGTCAAGTGTCCCAAACATGGTATCTTTTTGCCTTATTTCCCTGGAATATATTACATATATAGGTTTGTTCTATTTGGCTCTTTTGTCATCAACTGCAAATGAAAACTTCTTTCGTATTAAAATCATCGTATTAACATGATTCTAATTCTAAGCAGAAAATATTTATGAATACTTTCATAATGAATTAAATCTATTATAATGAAATTATATAATTAAAAATGTAAAACGGGATAATCCCCGAAGGTTGGCTGTATACCATCTAGTTAAATAAAATTAACATGAAGTAAAACTCCCTAGTGTAGTTAGTATATTTAATAAAAATTCTAAAAAAATTTTAAAAATCCAAACGGATTACGTTCAAAACGTCTTCGGACTTATCAGTCCATCATCAGTGAACCTAAAAGTAAGTAATCTCACTTAGTAAAATTGAAAAAGGGTGAAATTTTGAATGTTAAAAATTGAAAAGTGTGGTTACGATTACTTACTCTCTGTCCTTGCTAAATAGCCACAATGCCAAACACTGGTCAAGATGTATATTCTAACTACATGGTGAAATCTGTTAAACAATTTGGCTTACATTGGATGCCAACGGATTAGTACTAGGTACATGATGCTCTACTCCATTAATTAAGAGATTTTTTATTATGAATAGGTCTACATTGAACTACGTTTAGTCTGTCAATGATTTAGAAGGAAGTTGAAATACTTCAAATGTCAGTAACATTGACATCCAGGAAAGGGAATTTTTAAGGTATTAACCAAGGTCAAGATCCACTGTGGTTACGGAAATTTAAGTTTAAGACTGTGTTGGAATTTTAATTTTTAATATTAGAATTTAAATTTACTATTTTTTTTTAAAATATTACAACAATTACTATAAACTTGACTATAAAATTAAATTTGATCGAAATTATTGTCATAATATGGTAATGAAAACAAAATGTAAGATAGAATTATTGGTTAATGAAAGTTAATAATTTTTGGGCCTAAAATAGCCTTGGGGGTGAACAATAATATTATTGTTCCTTGGTTAACAATAAGATCAACAAAAAACTTTAAACAAGAATAAGTTCTCCAATTTTCGATTCCATCCTATAATCAAAAATCTTTCCAATGTTTAATTTTCCGATGATGAATTAAAACTATTGAATCTCGGCCTCAAACACTCCATTCCCACCAATTTGTCTGTCAAAGATCTTGAGAGTCTTTCTATTGAGACCGATACAGTCATTCAAAATCTTTCCATTTCTCTTACACAAAAAACTTCTATTAGAAATTCTTGTATCCAAACCATCAATAAATTCAAAAATAAACTTTCTAACAATAACCATTCTATTAATTACAACAACTCATCATCGTCTTCTTCTCTTACACCTAATCCAGCCCACAGTAACAACATTTCTTCAACTTCTTCATTTCCCAATTTTTCTCTTAAAAAAACCAATTCTCTTTTATCCACCTTAAAGTCAATAAAAAATAAGATTAAAAACCATCAACTTGTTTTTAGTAAAGCAGATAAGGGCAACTGTCTTGTTATTTTAGAACAACAACTATACATTGATAAAGTCACTTCCTTTCTTGACACCAATAATTTTACCCTTCTTCCTGTTGATCCATCTAAATATTTTGTTTCAAAATTGAAAAATAATTTAAAACAATATTCTGATTTCTTCTCTGAACATGAAGCACCATACAATAAAATTCCATCTAATCCATTGATCCCTAGGTTATACGGTTTACCAAAGATCCACAAAGTTGACATTCCTATCCGTCCCGTCGTCAGTTTTATAAACACCCCAGTTTCTATTTTATCTAAATTCATTCTAAAAATTATCAAGAACTTCATAAACTTCACTCCCCAATTTACAGTTTTGAATTCTCGCCAATTAGTTGAAAAACTTCAACTTATTAATCTTAATCCGAATATTACTATGCTTTCCTTTGATGTTAGCAATTTATTTACCTCAGTACCCAAACATGAATCTATTAGTCTGGTTAACTCACTTCTTTTAAATAACTCTATCACCCCTAATACCACTTCGTCTATCATAAACATTCTCAAAATGTGTCTATCTCAAGATTACTTTGTTTTCAATAACAACTTTTACCAACAACCTGATGGTCTAGCAATGGGTAGTTGCTTATCCCCGTTCCTAGCTGATGTTTTTATGGATAATTTAGAATCCAACTATATCATAAAAAATACTGAGATTTTACACTGGTTCCGTTATGTAGACGATTGTTTACTTCTTATCTCAGGCGATTCCAACTCAGCACAGAATTTACTTCATAAAATAAATCAAATTCATCCAAAAATCACTTTCACTATGGAACTAGAAACTTCTAACTCCATTAATTTCTTAGACCTTTCTATCACCAGACTAGATGACCATTTCAACTTTGGGATCTACCGTAAACCCACTCAAACAGATCAGGTAATTCATTCATCATCTAATCATCCTCTTTCCCACAAACTTTCTTCATTCCGTAGTTTTATCCACAGATTAAATTCTATTCCTCTTTCATCTACAGAATTTAACAAAGAATTAAACATCATTAAACAGATTGCTATAAACAATGGTTATGACCCTGATATCATCAATAAACTCCAACATAAAAGAGAGCTCAGATTACTTCAACAGTCAGCTTTTTCTTCTACTTCATCTACAACAACTCCGATTTATGCTTCATTACCTTTCCATAACTCTAATCTATCTGAAAGAGTTAAATACATTATTACCAACTCCTGTGATAATATAAAAATTTCTTTTAAAGTTAATAACACCCTTAACAAGAGTTTGACCAATACTAAGGATCCAATCAACTACATAAATCGTAGTGGTGTATATAAACTCTCTTGCTCAGATTGTGATGCTACCTACATCGGTAGAACTTGTAGATATCTTGCCACCAGATCCCTAGAACATAGTAAGAGAGATACTACTTCCTCTTTCTCACATCACCTTAAAGTCAATAGACATGAACTTAAGATTCCTGAGGGTGTCCAGTTGGTGCACAATATACAGCAGAAAAACACACTCCGATTGGACTTGTATGAGGATTTGGAGATTATCCGAGACTTGAGGTCCAGTCCCAATTGTGTGAATAGACAAACCTCTCTTAATCGCAATTTTACTCCCATTCACCGTCAACTTTTTTCCTAAATTCCTTGTTTTTTCAATTTATCCTTCACATTTAGCAACTTTCCTGACCTCACCCATAAAACCTTTAACTTAACCTTCTTTTTCATTCTTTTTTCATACTTCACTTCCTTCTATTTCCAAAATCTCCTTTCATACTAATCATTTACTCTACAACCCCCAGTAACACCAACACAACTAATTCACCCTTTGCCATTTTCTCACCCTACTTTTTCCCTTCATAAATCATTGACCTTATCTATTTGTCTATTCGCCGCTTGGGTCTTTACTTCGTTCGTTGGTCTTTTCCAAAATGTTTTACTTCGCTATTCATTTAATTCTTCTTTTTCATACAGGTCCTCTTTCCTTTTTATTTTTATTTTTCTTTTTCTTTTTATTATTCATTTTCATTTTTCTTAAAAATTCAAAATTTTAATATGTTGCATTTAACTTTCTAGCCACTCTAATCTCTAACTTTACAACTTTATTCTTATTTTACTATTTTAACTTTTAATTATTTTCCAAATACAGTTTGTGTCTTGTACATCCGGCTGACGCACTTCTTTTGAATCTTTTATTCATTTACACATTTTATCAACTTCGTTTTAATTTAACAAACAAATAATTCCATTTTCTTTTCTATGCATAATGTTATAATATTTCCTATATTTTTGACTATAACTTAACACATTTTCACATTCCGTCAATTATTTATATTTTTCACCTAACAATCTTATATCAGTTACCTCAATTCTCACCAATTTTTTAAATAGTTAATTTCATACAGAATCAATATCATACTAGACTTATACAACCAACATTACAGTTAACAAATTTATATTTCTATACACACTAAACAACTTTTGTATCACTTCAACGTTTTAACTTCACCCCCAAAGCTATTTTAGGCCCAAAAATTATTAACTTTCATTAACCAATAATTCTATCTTACATTTTGTTTTCATTACCATATTATGACAATAATTTCGATCAAATTTAATTTTATATCAAGTTTATAGTAATTGTTGTAATATTTTAAAAAAAAATAGTAAATTTAAATTCTAATATTAAAAATTAAAATTTCAACACAGTCTTAAACTTAAATTTCCGTAACCACAGTGGATCTTGACCTTGGTTAATACCTTAAAAATTCCCTTTCCTGGATGTCAATGTTACTGACATTTGAAGTATTTCAACTTCCTTCTAAATCATTGACAGACTAAACGTAGTTCAATGTAGACCTATTCATAATAAAAAATCTCTTAACTAATGGAGTAGAGCATCATGTACCTAGTACTAATCCGTTGGCATCCAATGTAAGCCAAATTGTTTAACAGATTTCACCATGTAGTTAGAATATACATATTGACCAGTGTTTGGCATTGTGGCTATTTAGCAAGGACAGAGAGTAAGTAATCGTAACCACACTTGTCAATTTTTAACATTCAAAATTTCACCCTTTTTCAATTTTACTAAGTGAGATTACTTACTTTTAGGTTCACTGATGATGGACTGATAAGTCCGAAAACGTTTTGAACGCAATCCGTTTGGATTTTTAAAATTTTTTTAGAATTTTTATTAAATATACCAACTACACTAGGGAGTTTTACTTCATGTTAATTTTAATTAAAAATGTATTCATTCTTCTTCTTCTTTTTGTGTAGACATGACTCTGTCATTTTTTCAATGTGTCTTCAGTAAGTTGTTCCATTGTTTTCGAGGTCTTCATACTGATCGTATTCCTATTGTGGAACCGTTTCTCGTCGTCCTTACTACTCTATTTGTCATTGGGCTTATGTGGTCATTTCATTCTATTCTTCTGTTTCTTAACCAGTTATTAATGTACTCCTCCTTGCATCTCCGTCCTGTCCCATAGTGTTTTACCATACATGTTTAGAAGGTTTTTCATCTCTTCTGTTTCATTCATTCCTTTTTGTCCTCTGCGTGTCAGTTGGTGTTTTTGCCGCCTATGTCATTATTAGTCTGATGACTGTTTTGTAATTTCTGCCCTTTATTTCTTTCCGATATTTTATTGTACACAGTTTTTTTAAATAAAGTTTTTTTAAGAACGTTTTGTAGAATCAGAATCTGCAATAAAAAATGCGTGTTCTTATAAATTATTTAAAAGTTATACCCTCCACCAGCCCAGGGGGTAGGGTGGGAGTTGTTTGGTGTCATTCGATAGATTTTTGAAAAACATTTGACACGTGTTTGTGTCTTGAAATTTGAAAAAATGTCTCGAATAAATGTATTGAAGAGTCGAAATCTGCAATAAAAATGGGGTTCCTATTTAAGATTTTGAAGTCCACCTCCGGGTGGTGGAGTGTGGAGTTGCGTTAGGTGTCACTGGATAGATTTTTGAAAACTATTTTGAACACGTATCTTTCAGTTTTTCGATCCGATGTTCATTTTCCGAAATTTTCGACTGACCCGCTACTTTTGACACACCCTATATAATCAAAACAAGCAGATTAAACACTCAAAATATATTTTAGACTTACGCAACACTTAAAAACTTCGTGAATAGATTTATTCCCAATAGTAGTTAAAAATGTTCAATCAGCGCCTTCCGTAATTAAATTTTTAAAAATATCTTTATCTCAATGTTTCCTTAGCAGACAAGCAGACACGTTGGTCTGACGTCACAATACGGAACATATGACGAATTAGTAAAAAATAAATACTTTTGCCAAAATAATAGAGATGTGAATTCAGAATTTCAGTTACAAATAATATTAAAATTTATAATTAAAACGTTTACTGAAAATTTAGTCGCAGTCAGTAAACGTCTGACACTTGGGCTTGGAGAAAGAAATGAGCGAGGAGACCGATTGGGTGAATTTGTAGCAGAAGAAGAGTTTGTGTTTACTAAAGGCGCAATTTTAATCTTTTTTTTATTTAGCTAATGTCTCGACAACTAATGGCCATTGGCATCAGAGGTGTAACCATGATGATCGTAAGGGGGGGGGGGTTACAACTACTTGATGGTCTCTGGGGGTATGGAATAGTAATAGTGTTAAGCGCAAACTCCCTCCCCCGGTTACGCCTATGATTGGCATGGTAGGTACGGTGAATTTTTGCAGTTAGATACCTAGTGTCATGTGTACTAGTGTCATGTGTCTTGTTCCTTTGCAAAGTCGACGTCATTGTCTTTGAAAAGAGACGCTAATTGTATCCGAACGTCTGCGGTCTCTCCGGTGAGTACCGATCCCACAAGGACAGAAACCATTGTCATTTACTAAATTATAATAAACGAAAAATTTCTGACCCCGGTGAGATTCGAACTCACGACCATTCGGACCTTTCGATCCAAAGGTAGGTGCTCTTACCACTGAGCCACAGAGGGGGTAATTTGAAACTTTGATTTAGTCACTTTCTGACTTTCATAATAATTTTTAACCGAGTTATTAAGCATTGAAAATGGCCTTTTTCACGATTTTCAAATTTTAAATCGCATATAACTCGACAACAATCAATTTTAGAGAAAAATTACTAGATATCTTTTCTGCACAGAATGACCCAAATAATCTAAAAAATTGTCCTAAGTGAAAAAATTGATTTTTTGAATTTGATTAAAACAATAATTGTTTAAACAAGGACCTCTTTTTGAGTAAGTTTGTGCAAAAAATCGAATCGGAATAATTTACCTAACGGGGGCGAGTATACAGCCTGGACTACATAATATAGAAGATTATATGTAGATCCCAAACCTTTTTTTTTCGTACGTCATTAATTTTGACGTCATATAGGATTTTGACGTCATATAGGATTTTGAAATCATAACATGACATTTTAGTTAAATCTAATAGTTGTCAGAATATTTATATTTATATAAACATCAATATTTATACAAATATTTGCCAGCATATTAATATTTAAAATATAAAATATAAAATCAAATTTCACTATACAATGTCCGAATATACATCTCATAAAATATTTATATTTACGTTATGATCGATTATTTTTGTGTCAAATTATCTTTACTCGCCTCATTGATTGGTTATCTATTTAGAGTATTGTAATCGCCAACCAATTATACATCTATAAATAGAAATCCGTTTTAATAAGCAAATACCCGTCAAGAAATACATACTTTCCTAAATTCAATGTATAATCATCACAGAGGTACGTTTTTTTTCTGTCACTTTCAACTGTAATGCATTAGAGAGAATTCGATAATCTGTGACGCACTGAAAAAATGGTTTGGGACGGGCTATACACATAGAACCTCAATAATATACTCCAGACCGCATAGTGAAAAATCAAATAGATAACATGATTATTAATAAACGATTCGGTAACAGCATAACACTCTCCATCTTCACTGAAGACTGAAGAAGTTTCCATGTATTGTCAACTCAAAATACCGCATCAAGCTACTGAAAAACTAACACAGAGAACAAAATGTAAAATAGTATATTATACAGAACAACTTGAATACCGTTATTCAAACAGATTTAATGGACCAGGAACTTGAAAAGTTGCATAGAGCCACAAGACATCCAAGAGGAATTCCTCAAAGAATCGTGATATGATGGAGGAGAGGCGAAAGTTCAAAGATCCGGACACGACATTAAACAAAAGGGTAAGTAAAGACACCAAAAAAGCAGTTAGAATAGCTAAGTACACACGACTAAAGGCTGTATGACACTATGCATTTTCTTGTATCATTTCTAATATCGTTTCTGATATCGTTTCTTGTATACATTTTCTTGTATCATTTCTTGTACGTACATTTGTGCCCTGTATGACACTATGCAAGTTCTTGTATCGAAAATTGTATGAAATTCGGCACGTGATTGGTCGAAATTTTGTTTGTCACCCTGTGTCACGTTATGGTAGTACTGCATCTACAGACACAGCCGATTTTAAATATTTTATAAAATTTATAAACTTTTATATAATTAACATTTTAATGTTAACCAGAATTTTACGTTGACTGAGGTTGATTATTTGTGTTTTTATTTTGTTTTGATATTTGTGCTAAAATATTTGCATTAGAATTATCTTCAGTTTGATCCAAATTAGGAACTATTGTATTTTCGTCTATTAAAAAATTATGCACCATGAAACCTAAATTTATAGTTTGAACTTTACTAGGAGCTAAATATATGGTTATTAGTAGAACAGTAGTCCATACCAAACGGTATATTAAGTATCAATAAAAGATTTATAAACAATACCTACAAAAACACAAATAAATTCATCAATACACTATCCCATTTTCATTTCAGCCGCCATTATGAGTAAGTAATTATGACATTTTAGATGTTTTACCAGGTTTTACGTTTTTGCTCTTTGCGCAGAAATTGGCGCAGTTCTTGTACAATAATCTGTGCCTGACACAAATTCTTGTATCGTTTCTGATATCGTTTCTTGTATCTGTGTATGACACTATGCATTTATTTGACATATCAGAAACGATAGAAATGATACAAGAAAATGTATAGTGTCATACAGCCTTAAGGGAACAGAGTGCGGAAATACAGCTATTACAACCTCATACAGCTAAATACGACTCATTAAATGTGCACAAAGAAGTTAATAGTCGAGGAAATAAAGCATTTTGGCTCGCCATTTTTTCGTCCAGCATGGACTTATTTGGAATTTTTACAGAAGGTAGGGAATAGTCCAAGGATCATTTTCTATATCATGCTGCTGTACGCTAAAACCTTGGGGGTAGTTGCCACCCCATCTCGGGGGTGGGAATTTTTTATTACATTTTAACCATGTAAATCGATGTAAAAAGTAATTTTACGAAAAAACTGTTTTTTTCATTTTCTTCGTAAAACTAATATTTTTCGAGTTATTCGTGGTTGAAAGTAACCGTTTTTCGACGGAAAAATCCACTTTTTTAGAGGGTTTTTTGAGAATAACTCGAAAAATATGCATTTAATCAAAAAAAACTGTAGATATCAAAATTGTATCTTTTAGTAACACAGACGAAACTGTTTTTCTATAATATTTTTACGACCAATACAAACCGAGATACGGCATGATAAAGGTTAGCTTTTTTCGTCAAATGCATAATTTTAAATAATCAAAGCCAAATAACGGGAAAACTTTGCATTTTTTCAGGAAAACTTACATGATGTTTTTTCAAGGATACCATAAGATCTTTCAAAAAAAATAATGAAAAGTTTCTAGCATAAAAATTGAGCAACTTATGATAAAAAAAAGTCGGTACCTATTTTTCTCTACGAAAAAAAAAACAGTGAAAACAACCCCCTACCTACCCTTGTAACTAAAAATTGGTCTTCGCCTTTCTGTAATTTCTTTTATATTTATATTATCAATACACTCAAGAAGTTTGACCTATTTAAAAGGCTTAATTTTAGAAAAAATGGAGCTTAAAGAAAAATTGATTTATTGCAATTTTGCATTTTTTATCATTTTCTTCAAAATATCTTCGAAAATACTGGAGATACGAAAAAAATGATGGACTAATAAATTATAGCTTTTTTAATAGCTAAAATTATATTGTGCATAGATTTTCATTACAGTGAACAGTTAGCGAGATATAGCTGTTTACAACATCTATTTACGAACAAACATCCCCTTACTCGAGCCCATTAAACCCACCTCAATTAAAAATTAAGGGATCTTACGGAATATAATTTACACAGTCTTATTACTCTTCAAAAATCCTACAAAACTGTTATTGAAAAAACTTTTTATAGTGAAAAATGAAGGAGCTATGTCTATAAAACTAATTTTTTTTTCGAAAAATTCGAATAGTCCCCTTATAGAGCATTTTCAATGTACCTATACAATACCACAGAGCCGGTTCGTATACTGGATGACTAAAAAACTATTTGTATGTGTATTTTTATATATTTTTAAATTCGTATTTTTCTATAAATAAATGTTTTTGTAATTCTTTAATTCTACTTTTTTTTTCTGTATAGATCTATTAAATTGTCTACTTAAAAAATTGCAATGTTATTAAGGGTGGTTTTTAAGGGTTGAAATATTACGATATTATATCCTAACTAAAGCATAAAACAATCATTATTTAACAAGTCAAAACCAAATTTTACCTATATTACAGTTTACAATGTTTTTATATAATTTTTGACAATTATGGTAGTTTACACCCCTAAAAATAATCAACGCCCTTGAGCATGATATAGAATATGAAGTACAGGGTAAGATGATCCTAACCCCAAATTTTTATGTAAATTGATGCAAGCCGAAATTATTCATTTGGGATAAGTAAACTTTTCATATATAGCTCCAACAAGGGTGGTTTTAAGGGTTGAAATATTGTGATATTATATCTTAAAGCACAAAACAATCATTATGTAACTAATAAGAAGCAAATGTTGACACTAATAAAGTTTAAAATGTTATTTTATAATTTTTTACAATTAGGGGTGGTTTTCACCCTTAAAAAACCAAAAGCGTACAACCGCTCAATATAGAAAATGAACTAGAGGGTGAAATGAGCCCAATCCCAAATTTTTGTACAAATCAATGCTGGACGAAAAAATTGCGATGTCTTGCCATTTTCCAGCTTCATTTCCTCGACTATAAAGAATCTTCAGACTTATACACGCCTAGAAGAGTTGGGTGTTTGGGAGACAACAAAGGTAAACCACTATTAAGTGTGTAAGAGAGACTACACCCTTTTGCACTAGTAACTTCTGCACATGAGAGGCAGAATACCAATAAGACCTAGAATGCCAAACAGGGCCCCTGATTATCATCGAAAAAGAGGAAGATAGCCTTCTGAAATTTGAAAGAAAAATAATGGGAACAATACTGGGCCACAATGTAACAAGAGACGGAGAAATAAGAATGAAAACAAATAATGCCGAAATTGAAGAAAAATTAAAGAGAGAAAATATAGTCAGATACATAAAATCTCTTCGCTTAGAATGTATAGGACATATACAGTGACGCCCACAATAAGATATGTTGAGAAGAATAAGTAACTGGACACCACTATGGCCCAGGTGTAGAGGAAGACCTAGAAAAAGATGGCTGGATGATGTAGAAGAAGACATAAGAGTGTGAAAGACAGGAAAAGGCAAGGACATGAAGAAATGGAAAAGAGTCACAGACAGCAGCAAAGACACACAGCACGCTATAAATGACAGAGGAGTAATCCACCCCACCCAAGAATAAGATTTTGAACGCCATGACGTTAGATATAATCCCTAGAGATTGTGATGCTTAATGAATGAATGAATGAATGTAACTGGAAAAATCCACCACAGCTGGTTAGCCGACCTTCATAACTATAGCAAAAAAATGAAATGAATACATATGCGAAGACTGGTGTCATGGACACAATTTGGATTCTGCGATGCCTTAGGTACCAGCGATGCTCTATTGTATGTGTTGGAAAACCAACTACAAATTTATCACACACCGTTCTTAGGCGTCAACGCCCTTCGGTAGGGATTTATGGAGGAGTATCACCAAGCCGCAAGCCCTTATCCCTTGCCGTACCGTTCCTCCATAGGCCGATCAGACGCCAGTATATTCCAGACCAAGCCGTAGACTCTATTGAGTTTTATACTACGGCGTTGGCCTTTTATTAATTTTATGACCTAGCTGAGGCTCGAACCAGCGATCGCAAATCGCAAATCCACTAAACTTATCGATCGACTGGGCCTCAGCTAACTGGACCGTCTAGATCGACCTATAAATTTATCAAATGTCTAAATACCTAATGTTGTTAAAGGCCACACTTCCAATCAAATCACTTTCGGTTCCCCAAAAAACGCAATGTCACTTACTTCCGAAAATTCACTTCCGCTTCCGCCCTCTCAAAAAGATATAGAAACAAGCTGAAAATGCGAGCATTATCATAACGAAAACTTTGTTTATTTACGTATTTAAATTCATAATATAGAAAATTACTACTGCGAAAAGTTATTTAGAATTAAATATTATGTTTCAATTTGCAATTATATCATTCTAATTTAAATGTTGTGAACTACTCGTATAAAGATACTTTACTCAAAATTCATATTTTTTATATACCTCGTATAAAATTAATAAAATTTTATATGTGATGGTTGCATCATAAATCTTAGACCATGAAGAGCTTTTTATGAAGAATAACTTTTTTTCGTCAAATTAAAAATGTTAGAGTTATAAATGAAAATGATGATTTAAAATAAACCTTATTTTCGTTTTCAGCACCATCAAAACCTTAGGTTAAACGAAAATTAGCCATTCACCACACCGTGGTCAGTATCTTGAGAAATAAGCATTATTTTAAGAGTGCCACTCGTCTATAAAGTCACATAACTTTTTTCCTATTGCATACTTTGACTTTAAATTTTCCAAAAAACTTCTTCATGAATATTTTAGGACACGCGCCAACTCGTAACTTTTAATGACAAAAATTTTCAAATCAAAATGTACACCGGCCAATTCGTAACTTTCCTATTACCTGACCTGCCAAGTCGAAACTTTCTTCAGGTGAATTCGAAACCATTGATTAAATCTAATACCTTAAATATAAACCGAATGTTTCTTGGTTTGCTTAAAAACATTATATTTGTATTATGTTATTATGTACCTCTACAAAATAGCAAAATTGAAATATCTTAATAAAATAATTGAAACAATATTATAGTGTTTCATTAACACGTGTTATAAATATTATTTCCATCAAGTATAGCTCTACACGAGCTTGGTTTTTATCAAGTAATTGTAAATTCAATATTTAGATGTTTAGCAATGATAAATTATTTAAATCCATCTGATAATTTAATAGCAAAGATATTTTCCATATGTTTATTTCAAGTCTAAAAGATTATACCTTTATTTAGTTACGAATTCACCGGTAGTTGATTGGTTACCGAAAAATAACTGAGGGCCAGAGTTACCAATTGGCCTGTAATTAGGATGGGGGATTAAAATAGTTACGAATTCACCGGGATCCATATTTTATTTCTGTGTTGGTGAAAATTATAAACTTAAAAGTTTGTCACTCAACTTTTTTAAGTAAACATGAAACTAACGAAATCTGACGACAAAATGTTTTAAAATTACCAACTCCTCTTTTAATGTGTCTAAACAATTTGAATAAAGCACCTTGTTATTTAAATACTTCAAATATGACACAGTAAAATTTTTAAAAGGAAATGTTTACAGCGAGGTAAAGTCGAAAAATCATTAAAATTGATTTTTGGCATTTTATAAAATTTTATTTTTTAACATGTACCACCAAGTCTAGATAAAATAAACTTCATATTCAGATTCAGCGGTATCGAAAATATAAATAATCACCAAAATTGGTCATTCATCTTAAAGTTGATTTTCGTGGTCGATATAACGTAATTTTAGGAGTTACCGCTCGCCCAAAAATGGAACTATGTTCTTAATACATTATTGCTTTCAAAATATACTCAAATTGTATTTTTAAACATCATATTTATTTTATTTAATAATTAAATTCACTATAAAATGTCATTTATATTTTATTAATAGCTAATTTAAAATTTAGTTTGACATTCACGAAGTGTCAAACTTAAATGTAAATAATACCAAATATTCTATGCTTTGCTTAACAAATTCAGATTAAAACTAGCCTACTTACTAATAGCAACGATTTCAGAGGACGTTTAGTGTGCCGGAAGAAAATACGTTTTTAACGAAAAGTTTTCGTTAAAAAAAAGTAACTCCACAACGGTCTCTCGCTCTTAGGCTACGGCTCCACGGGCGAGAAATTGACGCTAGCAGTAGCCGTAAAACGAACTTAAGGTTCCGCGGAACAGAATAGGAATAGCCGAACTGTACCGACTACAGTACTTGTACGTAGTCGGTTCAGTTCGGCTATTCCTATTCCGTTCTGTGGAACCTTAGTTCGTTTTACGGCTACTGCTAGCGTCAATTTCTCGCCCGTGGAGCCTTTCGCTAGTATTTTTACCGTTTCTACACAAAAAGGTTTAGTTTTCATTCTCTCTCGCTCACGTATTAAAAAGAGCAAAGTAGTTTTAATTAAGTTATAAATGTTCAAATTAATAATAAATCGGCAGTATAATAGTTTAATAATAATTAAATTAAAAAATCAGTGCAGTGTATAATTTCACCCCCATAAGAAAAGGAAACAGAACCAGTCACCTACACCCACAATTCTGTAAGCCTACACCCTGAACTTACACCCACAATCCTACATCCTCTCAAATTCGACAGGTCGTCACAAGAAGGGTTTGACACCCAACGAGGAAATTTGTGGTATAACCATAGATATAATAACCTGTAGATTAATCTAGCTATGGGCCGCTCTGTGCATCGAGGTGTAACGCCGATATCAAGGACGCCATTGGTCAATATTCATTTTGAGTGGTCTAGCCATCTTTATCCGTTATATGAGCGGTATCGCTTAGTAAAAAGAGACAGATAGACCACCGATCGACTGTCGTGCGTTACGCTTTCTTGCTCAGTATAAGTGTTTACACAAAGATGTAGGAATGTCAACTGTGATGCATATATTTATTTTATCGGCTACATTTGATAGAGTTAAATCTGCTAAGCTCATAACCATCTTGAAAGAAGCGGGTTTAGATGATAGAGACTTAAGAATCATATAATATATAATTTGTATTACAACCAAACTGCCAGCATTAAAGTGGATTACCAGTTGACAGGGACAATCTCCATAGATAAATTAGTGGCACAAGGGAGCATTATGTCCTCGGTGTTATTTTACATGTATGTACTCTGAACATATCTTCAATTAAGCCTGGTAGAACTACAAGAAGGTGTATAAATAATCCTTGCGAACGAAGGCGAATTGTTCCTTTATTGTAGTATTTGATGGCTGTCCAAAGGGAATGCACTGGAATTTCCAGTTTCGAATTCCACAAAGGCAACTCATGAGCAAGCATTAATAAAACCCTACCAAAAAATTAACCAAAACCAAACTGCAAACTCAACAGCCTAGTAAATTTTATAGAAGATTCAGAGATACCAGATATTTGAAAGTGTTGTGTATCATATACCATTTCACTGTTTTCCTTGGAGATCTCTCTGGGGAAAAACAGGTAATTTTTGTATATTTCGTCTTGTGTTTTCATATATTTGTTATCTAAACTGGCATTCAGATCTTGTTTATAAACTTTGCAAACACATAAAGCGCGGTGGCGTAGCTAGCATGTGTGACACCCGGGGCGGTAATCGATGGTGTCACCCCAAATCCTAAAAATAAAGATTGTGAAAATCAACGAAAATCCGGTAAGTGTTTCGAATAATGAAAAAAAAAATAAGAATTTATAGTTAATGAAATTTCACCGCGGTTATTTAGCCTTGTTTGCGTTATTGTTGCTATCAAGTAATTCCTGATTCATTTTAGTTACTAAACATGAAGCAACCAATGCACAAATGGTCATAAACAATTTTAATGCGACCATTAAGTATTGGACGGATTCCATGAAACCCCATTCCACAATATATTTTAAAAAGTCTACAGATAACCAGTTAGAGGCTGTAATAGTGGCAGCTTGTAAATGTCTTCTGAACCTTGGCATTTCTAGCAGCAGGCCTGCTTCTAATACACCGATACTCAACCATTTTCTTTCCTGGGCCACATAGTAGCTGTTGCCAAAGCTTGCGGGCCGCAATCAAGATGAAGTAGTATACAGGGTGTTTCATTGGGAAACGGAAATACTTGAATGGTGAATAGAGGTAAATGAGGCGGTTCTAGACATAATAAATGTATTGCTCCAGCGACTTTATAACCGAGTTACAGAGTGTTTTATTGATTTTGCCCATTTCTTTCTGGATCCATAACTATAGAACCACCTTGTATATTTTTTTTGATATTTGGTACACATATGTCACATATAGAACCCAAACCACCCAACTACTAATCACAAGAAAAATTCAGGTCTGGATTAAACAAAATTATAAATCCATTGTGACCTTGAAACAACATCGTGTATATTGAACTTTTCAAAACCCATTTGCACATTTGAAAAGAGCTTTAATGGAGCTTCCATTTTTTGCGCAGACAATTCCATGACTTTAATTTTGAAATTATGTCGAAATTTTTAAGAACTCGAACTTTCAAAACAAACATTTTGATATAATTTCAAAATTAATGTCATTAAATTGTTGCGCAAAAATTGAACCGAGCAATTAAACTTAGTTTTTGTCTCTTTTCAAACTTGCAGACGAATTTTGAAAATTTGAATATACAGGGTGTTGTTTCAAGGTCACAATTATTTTAATTTTTTTTTGTTAATCCGGACCTGAATTTTTCTTGTGATTAATAAAAGGGTCGTTGCAATGTACTAAATAAGTATTGATTATTTTTAAAATGAGTATTTGTTCATTAACTTTAATAATTTATTATTAAAAGTTAATAATACCTTGCTTTTTAAACAGAGTTCTTAAAAATTTCAATATAATTTAAAATCAAGTCATTAAATTGTCTGCCTCACTCCCAAAAACGCCTCAAACACATCGGCACACTATCAAATAATTTGAAAAAACACGTGAAATTTGACAAATAGTTTGATCACGGGGCCCTTTAGTTAGTCTTCGGGTCGCATAGAGAACGCTAGAGGGCCGCATGCGGCCCGCGGGCCTCAGGTAGAGTATCACTGTCTAATACTTCTTCACGGTAAAAGTCACAAAATGTTGAAACAGCTAATTTCAACTGTTCACTGTTCGTGAAAAGCAAATAGTGTGTCTGCACAACTTCAAACAATAAAGCCACATCTTGAATGGATTTTGATCTGGTTTCGAGTTAACTGTTCAACATTGAATAGGTCAAAACATTCTAACACATCCTTTTGAAGTTAGGCTTGAAATGTGAGTCCTGTATCAGTAGCCAACTCAGCATCCATTCGTTTTTGACGTCGAATTCGTTTTTCGGTGGGAATGTCTTCCTCCTCATATCTTTTTGTGGCAAAATCTGTTGCTTCGTATATAATATGACCACGTTTTTCTTCAATGTAAAGACGAAGTCTATTTTGATATAATTTCAAGACATTCAAGTCTATTTTGATAAATAGACGAAGTCTATTTTGGTCGCTGATTGATCAACGGTTATGCCTTTACTTTGCAATTCAATCTGACAAAAATTGATTTCTCTTAGTACATCATTCCAAAAGAAAAGATAACAAAGAAATGTGAAATTACACACAGCGGGCATAAGGTTATTGGCTACATTTCGGTTGTCGAAATTTTTTTGTTGATGACATAATTCCTCAATTGCAGCCAAAAAATTGTCAAATTGTTCTGCCAATACTTTAACTACATCATAGTGAGTACTCCAACGCGTTGTGGATAGTCGCTTGTCAGATGCTTTGCTGTGTTTAATAAGCACTTCCCAGCAGCTCGTGGAAGCAGAAGAAAAATTAAAAATTCCCTCTAGTGTTCTGAAAAATGTTACACTAGATGTATTTTGTGCACATAAATTAATTAAATGATCAATACATCCAACGAAAATAGCCTTTTCGTTTTTTGCTGTAATAGTTTGTATTTCTCCATAATATGTACGCTGCTCATAACAGCTGCATTATCGTACCTCTGTGAAGGGTACTTCATAATATCTAAATCATCAATTTCAAGCTTCTTGACAATTTCCTTACTTAGATAAACTACATCTTTGCTTTTAACGTAAAAAATCCAAGAAATGTCTCATTCACCTCGACTTTTCTCGGTTTCGTGTGTTTACAAAATAATATCGAATTGTATTTTGATTGTAAAATGAGTAAAGTTATAAATTAACGATTAATTCTTTTGTGACAGGTCTCTCGGGTGTCACCCCCGAACGGGTGACACCCGGGGCGGACCGCCCCCTCCGCCCCACCCTAGCTACGCCACTGATAAAGCGATATAAATTATGTACATTACAGTCATTTAAAAATTATATTTTATTGAATCAAGATAAGAAAAATGTAAAACACCATGTAAAGTGCATTAAAAATAATAGCCCAACCCACTCGTTGCACAGTTTATTTCCACAATATACTCGTTATGAACTAAATAAATAATTCAAGGTATTATTTATTTTTCCTGGTAGACATTTCAATATATAAATATATGTTAGTATACTACATGTTTGCCAATATGTCTGTAATTTTTAAATTTACTGATAACAAATCTTCTTCTTCTTCAGGTGCCGTCCTCGTTCCGAAGTTTGGCTATCATCAAGGCTATGCGTATTTTTGATACCGTAGATCTAAATAATTGGCAGCTGCTGCACTTGTACCAATCTCTTAAATTCTTCAACCATGAATGTTTTCTTCTGCCAATGGATCTTTTACCTATTATTTTTCCCTGAATAATTAATTGTAGTAGCTGGTACTTTTGTCCCCTCATTATATGTCCCAAGTATTGCAGTTTGCGCTTTTTAATAGTAAGCGCAAGTTCTTTTTCTTTCTGCATCCTTCGCAACACTTCCATGTTTGTCACTCTCTCTGTCCACGATATTCTCAGTATCCTGCGGTACATCCACATCTCGAATGCTTCTATTTTCCTTGTATCGATCTTTTTCAGTGTCCAAGCTTCCATTCCATAGAAAAGAACTGACAGCACGTAACATCTCATCAGGCGAATTTTAAGATTTAAACTTAGCTCTCTTCCGCATAAAACTGTTTTCATTTTGGTAAAAGTAGCTCTAGCTTTTGCTATTCTGATCTTGATTTCTTCAGAGTTGTCGTTGTTTTCATTAATCACAGTTCCCAGGTAATTATATTTTCTAACACGCTCAATTCTTTGATCATGTACGGTTATGTCAGAAAAATTTTGTGGAGATTTCGACACCATCATTATTTTTGTTTTTTTGATGTTAAGTGATAAACCGAACTTTTCGCTGCACTCTACTATTCTGTTTATCAGTGTTTGGAGATCTTCCGGGGTTTCTGCTATTAATACTGTGTCATCAGCGTATCTCAAATTGTTTATTAAAGTGCCATTTATTTTAACTCCTATATCTTGGTCAGCAAGGGCTCTGTTTATAATATCTTCTGAATATAAGTTAAACAAGGTTGGTGAAAGTATGCATCCCTGCCTTACGCCTTTTTTGATCTCGAGTTCCTCGGTTGTTTCCCGTTCTACTCTTATATTCGCCTTCTGGTTATAGTAAATATTGAAAATAATTCTGAGGTCCCTTTTATCCAAGTTTTTCTCTACCAACAGTCTCATCAGGTGTTCGTGGCGAACTTTATCGAACGCCTTGTTGTAGTCAATAAAGCACATATATATATCCTGGTTAACATCCAGGCATCTTTGGCACATGATATTAAGTGCAAATAGTGCTTCCCTTGTTCCAAGCCCGTTTCGAAACCCGAACTGAGTATCACTGATGTCAGCGTCTAGTTTTTTGTGAATTCTTGTATGTATCACTTTAAGAAATACTTTTAGTGTGTGTCCCATTAAGCTTATTGTGCGATGGTCGGTGCACAGTTTTGCGTTTGTTTTCTTTGGAATAGTCACAAAAGTTGACAGAAGCCATTCCTTAGGTATTTCTCCCGTTTTATAAATGCAGTTAAAGAGGTCAACCAAAACATTTACTGTTTCATCTTCCACAAGCTTAAGAAGTTCCGATGGAAGTCCATCTGGACCCGGTGATTTGCCATTTTTCATTGTTTTTATAGCATATAGTATTTCTTCTTTAGAGATTTTTGGTCCTTCCTCACCTTGTATGTTACCAATATCATGATCCTCTCTTTCATCGGCAAAGAGTTCTTCTATATAATTCTTCCAGGTCGTAAGCTTTTCTTGTAGGTCAGTTATTATTTGTCCATTTGCGTTGTATAGCACATTGGGATGCTTCCTTTTTTGTATACCTGCCAATTCTTTTACCTTTTTATGTAGGTTAAACGTATCATGTTTTAATTGCAGTTCTTCAATTTCTTCACATTTTCTTTTGTAAAAGTTTTCTTTCGCTGACCTTATTTCATCTCTAATTTGCTTGTGTATCTCGTTGTATTTTTGTTTGCATTTTCCCTTAAACTGTCTTCGTTCCTCCATGAGACTTAAAATTTTCTCTGTCATCCATTCTTGTCTTTTTGTCGTATTTCCTCTGCTAAGGATATTCTGAGCGGGTTTTATTAGGGCTTCTTTTAAGTTTTGCCACTTGTTTTCCACGTGCGTGTTTGGTTCCTTTGTAGACAACATTCTTAGGTTACCATTTATCTGTTGCTTTAATTCTTCTTTGATTTTTGAGTTCTGTAAGCGGCTGGTATCTATGTAATCTGGTTTTACCCTTTGTGAAGGTTTCTTAAGTTTAATGCTTACACGCGCTATCAAGGGATTGTGGTCCGAGGAAACATCTGCGCCTGGGTACGCCTTAACCGATTTTATGCCGTTTTTGTATCTTTCATTTATCAACACAAAGTCTATTTGATTCCTAACTATTTTCTGTGCGTTATGTTGAGGTGATGTCCACGTATAAAGCCTTCTTTTGGGGAGTTTAAAACATGTGTTTGAAATAATCATATCGTTTTCTTGGCAGAACTGTAACATTCGGTCTCCTCTCTCGTTCCTTAACCCGAGACCATAATTTCCTACATATTTGCCGCTTTTTCCTTCCCCAATTTTGGAATTAAAATCACCAAGGATAATTGTGACGTCTCTTGCCTTTATAGATTTTAGAACATGGTTAATTTGTTCATAGAATTCCTCAACCTCTTCATCTGATTTTTCTGCAGTAGGAGCATAAACCTGTATGATATTAAGATTTACAGTTTTTGTATGAAGTTGAAGGAATATTACTCTATCAGACACTGGTGTAAAGTTAATAACAGACTGCATCATTTTTTTTGATACAACAATTGCTACTCCATATCTGTGGTGTGGGTCATTATTTCCTGAAAAATATATCATTCCGTTGTTTGTCGCGAAGCTGCCTGAACTCGACCACCTTGTATCGCTGATACCTAAAATATCGATATTTAACCTTTGCATCTCTTGTATAATATTGTTCATTTTTCCAGGTTCATACATACTTCTGACGTTCCACGTACCAATATTTATTGCATCTTTAAAACAGGGATTTCGCCGGGTTACGACCTGAGAGGCCCTGTTGTCATGAGAATTACCTCTCCTGCCGGATCTTGTTTTCCGATGTCCATGATCAATGATCAGTACCAGAATTTATTGTACGTTGTACAGCCATGATGATTGTACTAGAGATATCCAATTGGATCTTTAATACAGTGGTTTCTCCTTGCCTTCTGTATCCTTATGCCGTTGGTCATTTACTTGATTCATTCGCCTTTGGTGCCAATTTCTTAGCGCCAGGACAAAAGAGTGCCCTTCCACTTACCAACTCATCCGCCCGAAGCCGTTGGTCAGTAAGTGTGGGATTGCTTATACCGGCAATCGCTCGGTGGAGTTTTCGCCATATCTGACTACCCTCACTTAGTTTAGCCTGCAGACCAATGCAGTTGCCCGGGGTGTGGCACGTGGAGCCATAAGCGAGAGTTAGTTGTCTTATGAGGACCAGTTATCAAGAACCATCTCCCGTCTATGACGCTCGATGTGGTCGTTCCGATAAAAGGTGCTACCTCTATAACACAACTTTACACCCCTGATAACAAATGCAGAACTTAAAATGCGATAAGTTTTGTAACAGTGTCTACAAAATATTGATATGTCTTTGTACCATACCTAGTAATTTTTAAAAATCGTTAAATTATTCAACATTTTAAAATACCTATAAGAATACTAAAAACTACGGAATCTGTAGTAAAGCTACGAAAGAATAAAAGTGGAAATGTACAAGGAACTCTAGCAAGGAATCTCAGGGTTCCCTTATAATTAGCAAAATTCATGGAAAAGTTATTTACCAGCAATTTTATTGCTGCAATCGAATTATAAGATCCTATATATTAATAATATAGATATGCAAAGTCCGCAGATAGTGTGCTACTTTTTTTATAAACAAAATGGCGCCGACAAATCGTATTTTTTTCAATTATTGCTCTATAACTCCGAAGATTTTAACTTTATATCAAAAACATCCAAATAAAAATTCACCGCAATTAAATTCTGCATAGAGATATGTTTTTTTCGATTTGCTCCGACGAAAATTTTCCTCGGAAAATGCGGGTTTTCCCAACAAAATCTCTAATTTTCAAATAAAGTTTTAGGTAACTAATTACACTAGTCAACAAAAAAACAAAAAAAAATTGCGACTGATGTTAAAATGGCTGTACCGGGGAGTTTAAAGCGTCCTGAATGCGAATTCAAACACTAAAATTTTCCGCCACGTATAGATTTTGAATTATCTTCTTCTTAAGGTGCCATGCATTTCTGTGAAGGGGTCCACGTATACATCAAATATTGCTGTTTATTATAAAAATTGTTTTATACTATATACACATAAGTTCAGAACTAGAAACAAAAACCATAGTAAGTCTTTTGTACACAATTTTCTGCCTATCCCAATTTTCCCATAACACTATGTGGATTAATACAAACACACATTTTATCCTGCATAGTAAAAAACTAGGATAGCTCCTGGTTACGGTTCCTAAATATTGTAAGTTTTACTGGCTAGTAAATTCCATTTAAAAAAAATCATTATTGTAATGTAGAACCTAGAGTTAAGCATGTCCTTTGGGCAAGTGAAGGTCTCGAACTAAATCATGTAATTCGGCTTGTTGGATGCAATAATGTGCTTTTTCGTCACTTTCGGGAAAATAAGAATCATTCTTTTCTGATACATCATCGGGTTAACTTTTATTGCCATACATTTCCAAATCTTCCCAATTTGCCAGGGGTCCTGGAACTGGTAAATCTTCTCCATGGAAAACCGGTTTTATTGCTGAGATAAATCTGGATATTCAATTTTATGCTTGCCTTTCCTTTGAAATCAAGACACTTTTGTCATGCAGAAGTAACAGTCGTTAAAACGGTTTAGAACTAATAAGTTTAAATGGGTAGGTTTACTGATTAAGGATTACCTTTGGTTTATTCTTTATTTAAATGTTAATGTGTTATTCGTAGACATTAGAAATCCCAGTGTTGTCAAATTATGCACAATTTTTAGGAAAATCGTTAATTTGATAACATCACTCACCGATATATTACAAATGACTGTTTTAAAAAAAATTTAGTAAAATACTCATAACTCAAAAATCGTAACTCATTTTTTTTTTGAAAAAATCATAACTCAAAAATCTTACGTGTTAGGAACTTTTTATCATCATATTCATATTCAGACAGGAAAAATTAACAAAAAACAACATTTTGCATTCCAGTCGCAAACTGGTTGTAAACTAGTGTTATTAATCAATAATTAAATATCTTAGTGACATCAAAGCTTTCTTGGTATAGATTGTAATTCCAGAAGCCAATATCGTCGTTGTGGTAATCCATTATATTGAAAATTTGGTTTTGACAACCTTGTCAAAGAATTAATTTGTGTATTTTCACTTCTAAATAAAAATTGATATAACTCTATTTTTTATGGCTTTTTTCCAAACGTACGGCCCTAGAAAAAATATTGTTCCTAACGCATGCGGAAAGTGTCTTCCCCGCACTCGACTGCTTGCCCGAACTCCGCTATCGCGTCGTTCGGGTCAACGGCAGTCTCGTGCGTGAAAGTATCACTTTCCGCACTAGTTAGGAAAATAACTATTTTTGCAAAAACTTTGTACTTCTATCTATTCTATAAAATGGCATTAAAAAACCTCAACATAGCAAAACATTTCGATTAATACTTCCAAACAAAGATCAACATCATACAGGGACACTATTCAAATTCTTTACACAATGTTGTTTATACAACCACTTTATATTTTTGTCTTCTAGGGACTCTATCTTTAGTTTCTCAGAGTATTTGGATATTACTCTGTCTTGATTCGTGTTATTTTTAGTAACAGTTTGCTCAGTACTATTGTTTGTTTTTTAACCAAGAGGAGTGATTCAAATTGAGTTGAGGGCCGACTAGATCAACCAAAAAAGAAGATATATTTGGTTATGTTAAATGTTAAAGCTCTTACGACTTGACTATGACTTGAGAATTATTATTATTTAAAGCACAAAATTTCAAGCAACAAATTCAAAAGCCAAAAAAGTTAATCTATTATTACTCACCTCTTGCAGAACATCCCCATCATAAGCCGAAAATCCAACATAGGAACTCTTCCTTTCCGAATAATTTTTCATAGTATGAACCCTAACCTCATCCTTAGACTTAAAACTATTTGTACTCGAAGATTTCGTTAAGTGATCGCTGTATCCACTGTCTTCGCTCAAATTTTCCGCAGAAACTTTGTCTCGAATGTTTTTGTTGATGACGGGCAAACTGTCGAAGCTCCTCCAAGGCTTCAGATTGTCAAACGACCTCGAAATGTCGATTACGTCACTTTCGCTGGTATCTGATCCAGAAGATCGGTGAGCACTAAACAGCAAACTATCGTTGCTTCTTTTTACCCTAGTGGGTACGTCAATTTTTAATGTTTTATAGTAATCAGTTTCATCTTCAGTGCTTTCACTCTTCGGACTGTTCAAGCTATCCGGACTTAGATTGTTCTTGCGGTTGGAGGTTTCCAAGGAATCGAAGCTAAATTGGGAATAGATACTTGGAGAGCTCGGGTAGTTTTCTTGGCATTGTTTTTCTAGCGTTTCGAATTGAAGCAAACTGCTGGAGCGACTTAAAGAGTTTAAATCTTCTTCGGGAACTGGCAAATTTAGAAAAAAATCTTGTTTTCTACGTTTGGCTGGGCAAGCTAGTTCGCGGTCAGAGTCGCATTCTGCATCATCTGAAACAACGAAAACATAAATTTGGAATTTTACACTAAGAATCGATTTTTTAATAAAAGACATAAATAGACATACAATTCATGAATGATAAATAATAATAATAAAGATATCTTTCTGTGCTAGCAAATCAATTAGATCTTTAAAAAAGGTTTGTTCTAGCAAACAGTCAAACTAGTCAGAAACCGTCAGGAAACAGTTGGTCAGTGAGAGAACATAATACATTCACCAGTGCTATCCCCTCTACTCGCGCTGGTCCACTATTCGCTGATGGTTTCAAACCGTTTGAAACTGATGCTAGAACAAACCTAATATTTACTTCAACATAAAGGAGTAAAGAAACAAAACGTTTCAGTTTTGCTTGAGTTTTTATTTGACTCTTTGACCTTGAGTGATTAGACAAGGCGAAAACGGCGGGTTCGAAGGGAAAAATATTCCCATGAGATTTTTTTGCATAATCACATTCGTGAGATATCCCAGAATAAGGTTCAAGAAGTCGCCCACGTGAAAAGTGGGCCATTTTTTTTTAACAATTTTTTTTAATCAAATTGTAAGAATAAATATTTTTGGCCCGAACAATTTTTTCTTTAATTTTTTGGACCATTCTGGACAAAAAAGGTCTCTTATAATTTTTCTCTAAACTTGATCGTTTTCGAGTTATAAGCAATTTAAAATTGAAAAAAACGAAAAATGGTGATTTTCAAGGCTTAATAACTCGGTTAAAAGTTATTATCATGAAAGTCAATATATGGCTAAATCAAAGTTTAAAGCCTCCCCTACAAGATCCTGAAGAAATTTTTGTCATTCTTTTATTACTAAGCTGTTATTTTTAAGTAATAATAATAAGCGCCATGCACTTGTGCGGCCGCTGTAAATTCTGAGTGCGAGAGAGAAGCCATTCCAGCAGTCCAATTGTGCATCTTACTCGCACTCACATTTACAGCAGCGTCAATACGATCTAACCGCTCAATGTTATTAATTAAAAATAACAGCTTAGTAGTAAATTAATGACACAGATTTTTTCATAATCATGTAGCGGCGACTTTAAACTTTGATTTAGTCACTTTCTGACTTTTTTAACCGAGTTATTAAGTCTTAAAAATGGCCATTTTCGCGTTTTTCAAATTTTAAATTGCTTATAACTCGAAAAAGATCAACTTTAGAGAAAAATTGTAGGAGACCTTTTTTGTCCAGAATATTCCAAAAAACCGAAAAAAAATTAGTTCGGTCCAAAAATATTGATTTTTGCAATTTGATTAAAAAAAAATTGTTAAAAAAAATTGGCCCACTTTTCACGTGGGTGACTTCTTGAACCTTATTCTGGGATGTCTCACTAATGTGGTTATGCAAAAATATCTCATGGGAATATTTTTCCCAACGAACCCGCCGTTTCCGCCTTGTCTAGATGAATATGTTTATTATACAAATACAATAATACAGTACTTTGGTCATATAATAAGAGGACCTAAATATCGCTTACTCCGGTTGATCATTCAGGGCAAAATCGAAGGGAAACGCTGGGTTGGAAGAAACAACTGTCCTGGCTGCGTAACATTAGACAATGGACAGGTCGAACAGTCGAGGAATTATTTCATATAGCTGCCGACCGAGAAACATTTCATCAGCTTGTTAATACGACGATAGCCAACGCTTGAAAACAAGCATGGTACACAAAGAAGACGAGTACAATCTTCTTCTTGTAGTGCCTATCCGTTTCGGATGTTGGCGACCATCATGGCAATCTGTATTTTGCACACTGCTGCTCTGAAAAGATTTGTAGTGGTTGTGTTGAACCACGTACGTAGATTTTTCAGCCACGAAATCCTTCGCCTTCCTGGTCCTCGCTTTTCCTCTACTTTTCCCTGTAAGACCAGTTGCAGCAGTCCGTATCTTTCACAGTTCCTCATGATGTGACCGAGGTATTCGATTTTGGCTGTTTTTATTTTGATTAACAGCTCTATCTCTTTTTGCATTCTCAGCAAAACACCCTCAATAGTAATGTACACAAGTACAATAATGGTTTAAATTTCACCTATAGTTCACAACTCAATTACAAAAGACAATGGTTATGGTATATCGGGGCAGGGCCCACTTGTGAGCCCTTAAGACACTTAGACCTCCTACGGCGGGTCCATTGTATCACCCCCATCTTACGAACCAGGTCCATAAGAACCTGGTCTTCGGCGTTTATGGGACCCAGACAAAAGACAATAATTACTCAATTACTAATTATAAGTCTTCATAAGTTTTTATCTTGGGTGACACCAATATTAACTCCCTTTACTGTGATGTCCTGCCTTATCGTCATCTTTGGTCCTTCCAGGAACTTGCAAATCAGCAATTCTTCGTATTGGGTGAAAAACATCTCTGTTCAGGGCATATTCTAACGGGCAACACTAATGCAAATAATTAAGGACTAAACAGTGAGCAACGATGCAATCCTACTGTCACATGAAATTTATCAGTGTGTCCCACATATGGCCTAATACTAGTTGTTACTTTCTTATACATATGTCTCTCACACTCTTCACATACTCATCGAGAACTTCTTTCTTATTGAGCGCCCACCACAGAATCTCTTGCGGAATTATGTCATAAGCTTTCTCAAGATCAATGAATGAGCGTTTTATATGAGCGTTTGTTTCTGTATTTCTGTATTTCTTTCAACGGCCGTCTTATAATGAAAATTGCATATGTTGTTGATTTGCGTTGCATAAAATCAAATTAATTTTTTATATTTCGGTTTTTTCGAGTATTTGTCTATCAATTACTCCCTCACATATTTTCATGGTGAGAGGAATAGGTCTGGATCTCGCGTACCAAAAAAAGTTGATTAATAGCGAGCTGAAAATTTGTTAATTTAGCTTAAGGGGGTCTAGTCGGACAAACTTCGATGTATGGGAACACTGGAACAGGGGAAGTTTTAATTGTAGAACAGGTTAAAAATATGGAACGTCATACTACGAAAACGTCCCATGTATTTTGTCGAACAGAACTTCCAAATGATTTGTTTTTGTTACCCTTTCATTAAACTCTCATGCAAAAATCAGACTGCTATTTATCACCAATTGGGCATTGGGGGGGGGGGAGTGGATGGTCTGGAGCATAGGGGTGGGGTGGAGTGATTCCTGCTTAAATGAGATAATCCTCCTCGCCCAATGAATTGTACCACCCGAAGTCATTCTCAAGGGGTAAGCAAGTCTCTCAGGTTGGGTTAATCAGTATTACAGATTAATATAATAATATAACTGATTAATAACCTCAGATGCGCTGATGACACTGTTATCTTATGCGATAGTCTCCAGAACCTTCAAGAGTTATTGGATTGCGTAAATTACACACTAGCAGCTATGTCTAGCTACAGATAGATAGGCAGATAGATAGATAGATCACAACAAAACATTGCGAAAGTTACTTACATTAAATATCTAGGATGCTACATTATAGACCAACTAGACCCAAGTAAAGAGATCAAATGGAGAAGTAAAGCAGCTCGCACAATGTCTCAAGAGCAAATGAAAATTATCCACCCAGACGAACCCTATTAGAGATAGCGATACCAGTAGGAAATAGGAGCAGGGGTAGATCAAGATTGAGATGGGGAAATTTGAGGACAAAGACGTAAGGAAGATCGGCGCAGCAAATTGACAACAGTTGGTAATGAACAGAAGCGACTCGCGAAATAGGAAAAGCGAGGCTCAATTAGGGCTGCAGTACTACTGATAAAGATGGTGGTAGTACGTTTATTTTGAAATAATAGCAGAATAATGAGGAAAATGTATTTCGTGTAAATTACAAATTTTAAGTAGATAATAATACTTTTGACAATTCAAATCAACTCTTAAATATTTAATAGGCTTTATCATAGTATGTAGTTTTATGTTCACATCCTAATTAAAACTTTCAAGTATGTGTAAATATCAATTAATATTATGACATTTTTTATATAAATACTTATAGATCAGTAAGGATCTCTGAAAAAACGTCTATTTTTGGATGTGAAAGGTGGCATTCGGATTTTTGCAGATAAATTTAGGTGACACCTTCAGTAATAATAATTGACTTATGCTCCTTCTCAAATATGCCCGGAACATTAATAAAAAAATTAAAATATTTAAAAATTTAGAAAAACGTCGATATTTTTCTACTTTCTTTGCTTATAACTTTAAAACGATTCGTTTTGGAACAAAGTCGTACAAAAATAAAATAAAGATAATTGAATTTTGTATGATATACGACTGGTCAAAAATGTCTTAACGTATTACCTTTTCTGCAATATAACAATAAATACAAAATAAGGGGGCAAAATACGCCTGTTGTTATCCAATGTTTTTAACCACTTTGGTGGCACTTAGAACCTTAGTAATTCACTTAGGAAATTCTTTGTAACATACTTAAACCGTGTACCAAATTTCATTAAAATCGACCTAATAGATTTTGCATAATAAATTTGCAATCTAAATGTTTTTTAAAAAGTTCAAATTTTTAAAATCTTTCTGAACAAAAAGGAGACGATTTAGAAGTTGTCTAATTTTTTTACATATAAAGAGGTGCTCTACCTATCTAATACACTTTACAGAATTAAAATCGGATTATTTAAGGGGCCTCAGCAATGTTTTAAACTTATAAACAATTTTTTGGCTTATAAACAAATAGCTTTGTTTAATAATAAAAAAATTAATTTTTAGCAATGCAAATAATTAAAACCGGTATAATTTGACTTAAACTTTCAAATGCAGTCAGCAGAATTGCTACTTTATTTTTTAATCAAAAGTTATTCGCGTTCAAAAATAGCAATTTTTCGAATTTTTGCGAGTTCCACTGCGTTTATCTCGAAAACTATGCATCCTACGAAAAAACTTGTAAGAACATTTTTTGCTTAGAATTACCCAAGAAATACAAAAAAATGTTTTATTTTGCGAAAAATCAATGTTATGTAATTCCTCAAGTCCTTTGTTTATAACAATCTTATCGACATCCGGATCAACTGTTACCCAAAAAAATCGTGTTCTACGGGTCAAAAAATACATAAAAATCTTGGGTAAGTCCATCTAAATAAAGGAGCCCGTAGCACCCCCTCCTGGCAACAGGACTAATTTGTTTATAAGCCAAAAAATTGTTTATAACTTTAAAACATTGCTGAGGCTGCTTAAACAATCCGATTTCAATTCTGTAAAGTGCGTTAGATAGGTGGAGTGCTTCTTTATATGTAAAAAAATTGACAAATGTTCTAGTTTTTGTTGTGCAAGATTTTAAAAAATTTTAATTTATTAAAAAAAGTTTAGATTGCAAAATTATTATTCAAAATCTAGTAACTCAATTTTAATGAAATTTGGTGTACGGTTTTAGCACATTACAAAAATTTTCTAAGCGAATTAGGAAGGCTCCAAGTGTAACCTGAGTGATAGAAAATCATTGAATAAGGACAGGCTTGTTTTGCCCCCTTATTTTATATTTATTGCTATTTTGCAGCAAGGGTGATAAATTAAGACATTTTTAACCAATCCCATCTGATAGAAAATTTAATTATCTTTGTTTTATTTCTATACGACTTTGTTCCAAAATGAATCGTTTTAAAGTTATAAGCAAGAAACGTAGAAAAAAACGAAATTTTTTGAAATTGTTAAATATTTTATTTTTTTTTATTAATGTTCCGGGCATATTTGAGCAGGAGCATAAATCAATTATTATTAACGAAGTTATCACCTAACTTTATCCGCAAAAATCTGAATGCCACCTCTCACATCCACCTAAAAACAGATCCTTACTGGTCTATTATATGTACATATATTATATTCTCTTAAGTGAGAAAGTTTTAAAAACAATCATATTACGAAACAAAAGTAATAAAATAAAATTTTTAATTAACCCTTAATATTTAAGATTTATTCTAGATTCTAAAAAAACACTATAAAAGATAAATATATAAACGCTCACTTACCAAACAAACTGAACTAATGATAAAAATATCTGTTGCTAAACTTCAAAAACTAAACTAAAAAAAGTGACAAGCTATCTAACGTGATTCTTGAATTCAAACTAAATATAATATCTATCAAGATCAAGAAGGGAAAACAACTCGGAGAAAAACAAAAATTGGTTCGACAACATAACCGAATCAAATGAAACTGGAATACAAATGGAAGAACTAGAGGAAGCTTTGAGTAAAATTAATGTAGGTAAACCACCAGGATGTGATCAGCTAGATGCAGAATTATTAAAATTCTGAGGACCAAATGGAAAGAAAGAATTGCTGGAAATACTAAATATGGGATGAAAAACTAAAGAGATTCCATCGGAGTGGAACATCGCAACAGTTTTGCCACTACATGAGAAAGGAGATACTAGGGTTTGCGAAAATTATAGAGGAATATCTCTCTTATGCGCAGAACTAAAAGTATATGAAATAATAAGAGAAAGTAAATTACGTAAGATAATAGAACCAAGACTAGCAGATGCACACAGTCGAGTTAGACCAGCGCACAGTGTACAAGACATTGAACAATTTTACTTTGCAACAAATAATAATTGAACAAGCTATAGTCAAGAAATATATTTATCATTCTCAGATATGAAAAAGGCGTTTGATATGGTTGACACGACAGGAATCTGGCAGAGCCTAGAGAACAAGAATGTAGATGAAGAACTGTTGAAGGTGGTATGTAATCTGTATGAAAATACTAGTACCCAAGAAAAAACAAGAAACAGAACTTCAAGAATCTTTAAAAATAACGATGGAGTCAAATAGGGTGGTGTATTGAGCGCATTATTGTTTATAAGTTTGATGGACGAAGTAATAAAAGTTTGCTGACCAAAACCAACAGAAATATTATTGCGGGATATAGAAACATGCAAGTAGTGAAAGTAGAAGCATGCGTATTTGCAGATGATATAGTGCTTATAGCAAAAACAGAAAAAACCTTCAAAAGAACATGGCAATGTGGACAGGAGAATTAAAATCATACAACAAGAGTAAACACCGAGAAAAATAAAGTGATGGTAGTAACAAAAAACAAAACAAAAATAAACATTAACACTGAATGAAATTGAATCGAACAAATAGAAGAATACAAGTATTTAGGGATAAGTTTGAATAGTAAAGGGACACAAGAAGACGAGATTGTTGCCAGAATAAATTCAGCAACTAGAATATATCATGCACTATACAAAAACTTCTTGAATAGAAAAGAAATAACAACAAAAACAAAAATGATCGTATACCAAACAGTGTACCAACCTGTCTTAACATACGGGGCAGAAAACTGGGTACTCGACGAAAAACAAACAAAGCGACTGCAAGCAAATGGAATGAAATACTTGGGGAAAGTGCTGAGTGTTAGAAGAACAGACAGAAGAAGAAACGAAGACATTAGACAAGAACTAGGAACGAAATCACTAAAGGCTAAAGCAGAAGAAAAGAAACTCAAATAAATGGTGGGGACACATGATCAGAACGAACGAAACTAGACAGGTGAAGAAGATATGGGAAGCGAGAAAAATAGGGAAAAACCGTAGAGGACGACCAAGAAAAACATGGAACAATAGCATAAGCGAGATTCTCGAAGAAAGGAAAGAGAGAAGACATGGAGTGAGGTGAAGGAACTAGCTAGAGACAGAAAAGAGTGGCGTAAATTTGTAGAAAAAAAAAATAAGAGAGCTTGTACACCTCGACACCTTAGGGTCTAAGAGGTTTTTGATTATGTATGTATGTATATTAGAGAGATGTAAATTAAACAAAAGTGTTACCATAAAATTTTTAATTCACCCTTAATAGTTTTATTCTAGATTCTAAAAAAACACTATAAAAGATAAATATAAACGCTCACTTACCAAACAAACTGAACTAACGATAAAAATATCTGTTGCTAAACTTAAAAAGTGTCAAGCTATCTAACGTGATTCTTGAACTCAAACTAAATATAATATCTAACAAGAAGGGAAAACAACTTGGAGAAAAAACAAGTTGTACGTCTGCCAATTGTTCCTAATTATGCAGACGGTGGTTTCATTGCCAATTTTAATCGAAAAATAATAAATATAACATTTAAGTCTCTTTTAAAGTGAGGCTAAGTAAGATAACAGTTATTTTTGATGTACGCGAAAACATACAAACTACGCTCCTAATGTACAAATTCAAAATTTTAAACTAGTCCAGGCGTTAGAGATTGTAATATTTAAAACCGATACCAACAAGCTGAGTTTAGCTGAAAATGTAAATTTTGGTACCAAAAAAAAATGCAAAAATGTTTGCCACTCCTAATCGTGGATTTCCCCCTAAAACCGCCCGTAGGGAGGAAAAACGAAAAACGTCGATTTGCCAGGAGAACCCAGGAGAAGAAACAGGCTAGACAGGAACATGAGAGGCATAAAAGAGAGAAGAGAGGCATAGAAGAGAGTAGCTCCTCCTCTTCCTAAGTGCCTTCTCTATTGAGATTTGCGATCCATATGGAAAACTCTCTGTTCTGGGCTTAAATTAAGTCCTGTTGTGTGGGTCCAATCTCTGATGCTTCGTAGCCAAGATTTTTTCTTTCTTCCTATACCCCTTTTACCTTCGATCTTGCCTTCTATGCTGTAGCTACTGCTAAGAAAAGATCGTTTGCAAAGCTGATGAAAAGTTGGAAACACTCCGAGGAGATGAAACGGTTATCTTCTTCTTAAAGTTCCCTCTCCTATCGGAGGTTGGATATCATAATGGCTATAGTCACTTTGTTGGCTGCTGCTCTGAACAGTTGTAATGAACTACAGTTAAACCATTTTCTAATGTTCCTCAGCCAGGAGATGCGTCTTCTTCCTATGCTTCTTCTTCCTTGGATCCTTCCTTGCATAATAATTCTCAGCAACTCGTACTTTTCTCCTCTGGTAATGTGACCCAAATATTCCAGTTTTCTAGTATTTATATTCTTCATAATTTCTAACTCCTTATTTAAACGTCGTAGCACTTCAACGTTGGTAATCCTTTGAACCCACTGAATTTTCAATATTCTTCTGTAACACCACATTTAGAACGCTTCTATTCTTCTTATGTGTTGTCTCTTCAATGTCCCAGCTTCCATTCCGTAAAGCACTAGCATCTTAGAGCCCTCAATCTGAGAGGCAACTGAAGGTCTTTGTTTGTAAGCAGTGTCTTCATTTTTTATAAATGCTTGCCTTACAGTTTCAATTCGGACTTTAATTTCTTTGCTTTGGTCATTTTTGTCATCAGCCCAGATTCCCAGATATTTGTATGTCTCTACTTTTTCTATTTGGGTTCAGTTTCGTAAGTAGTTTCGTTTAGTATCATAAATTTAGTTTTTTTCTTGTTTATTTTTAGTCCGTATCGAATGCAATAATCGTTAATTCTATTTAGAAATTCTTGTAGTGATTCCAGGGTATCTGCCATTATAACGGTGCCATCAGCGAATCTTATGATATTTACTATTCTTCCGTTTATAGAGATTCCATCACTTAGCTCCGCTATCGCTTCCTGAAATATGGCTTCACTGTACACGTTAAACAGTAGCGGCGACAGAACACAACCCTGTCTTACTCCTCTCTTTATATCAATATTCTCGAATTCTTGTTCTTCTATATTTATTCCAATACATATTGATGATAATTCGTAAATCTCGTCTGTCTATATCTCTGTTTTTCAATAATTCTATTAGTTTTCCATGTCGGACCCTGTCGAACGCTTTTTCGAAGTCGATGAAACAGGAATAAATATCCAGGTTCATATCTAAGCATCTTTGAGAGAGGACATTAAACGCAAACAATGCCTCTCTTGTTCCAAGTCCTTTGCGGAACCCAAATTGGGTGTCATCCATATCATATTCTAGCTTTCTGTATAATCTTCCATGAATCACTTTTGGAAATATTTTGAGGGTATGGCTTATTAGTGATATTGTCCTATAGTCCGAACAATCTTTGGCATATATTGTTTTTGGTATTGTTACAAAGGTGGATACCAACTATTCCTGATGGATTTTTACGGTTTTATATACTTCATTAAACAGATCCAGTAGTACAGGTAGAGTTTCATAGTCTAGACATTTCAGTAATTCCGCAGGTATTTCGTCTGCACCTACAGTTTTTCCGTTTTTTGCGTTTCGTATAGCTTGTTCGATTTCCTCCATAATGATCTCTGGTCCCGTTTCGCTGTCGATTTCTTCAGGTTCCTGTCTATTATCCTCAAACAGATCTGTTATGTATGTCTTCCACTTTTTTAATTTCTCTTTGACTTCTATAATAATTTTTCCATTTATGTCTTTAAGAAAGCCATCTTTCTTTTTTCGCTGTGTATTTGTGATTTCCTTTATTTTCTTGTGCATGTTAAAGCTATCGTACTTTTTAGAATATTCTTCTATTTCACTATATTGATTTGCCAGCCAGGTGGATTTGGCCTCTTTTATTTTCTTTCCTATTAATCTCTGTATTTCCTTGTATTTTGTCTTACTCCTGCCTTTATGTTTTCTTCTTTCCTCCATTAGATCTAGGATTTCTGAAGTCATCCATCTCTGTTTTTTTATTATTTTTGTGGGTAATATCTTCTTTCCTGCCTCTACTAACGTTTCTTGTATCATGTTCCATTTGTCATTAACATCTGTTGTTTTTATCACGTCTTGTTTGATTTTCTTTAAGTTATCATTTATTTCTTATTAAACGGTTATGCAGCATTGCTAAAGCCATGCACATTTCATCAAATAATTTGACTAATATGTCATTGATTAAGAGTGCAGATGAAAGAGTGTTAAGATCCGATGTTAAAATAAACCAAAGATTGTATGAGTACTTCAGGATGTGGAACACCAAATGAGAATGTATTACCGGGAATAACAAGAGATGAGGTTATCGAGGTTTTAAATAGGATGAAGAATGGTAAAGCAGTAGGACCTGATGGAATACTTCTGGAGGTTTTGAAGGCTCTAGGTCTAGGAGAATAATGGGTTGATGTGTTATGGCAAATGATGAGTAGGATATAAATGAGGAAGAAAGGATGCCCAATTAATGGAGGGATAGTGTGGTACTCTGTGATCGAAATGCGGGGAAGGGCTTAAAGGAAAGATATACAAGAGTGTAATGAGTCATGAGGCATTCGTTGGTGTACGGTGGGCAAGTGCCGCCTGTAAAGAAGGTTCAGGAAAAGATGGAGGTAGCTAAAATGAAAATGTTAGGGTGGATATTGGGTAAGACTAGAAGGGAGAAGATCAGAAACGCCTGACTAGAGAAAGAGCCGAGGAGACTATGACTACAGTCTCAAAAAACCTTCAACGCATTCTGAAGTATCATTTTGATTTCTTGGGCGTAGTTTCTTTTATTTTAGGACACAATAGCACACTGTAGAGTTTTTAATTTTCTTTTTATTCTTCTATTACACATGAATCAATAATTAGGTTTTCATTTTTATTGATGTAAAACATTAAATTAATCAATATATTTTCTTGTCTTACATTCAATATGTTAGTTTCGCATAAAATGTATATGATTAAAATAATTGTAACGTTAATATTTGATGATGGCAGGGCTTCCCATGATTCATTACGAAGTATATTTAACAGGATATTCCGAGGCCAACAAAAAGGTATTAATAACTATTCGCTGATTTTCCTTTGTCCATGTTTTTACACTGTACAGCTGCCTTTTTGGGCTTATATGGTTACATTCGTCTATTTTGTTTCATGCGCGTATGAATCAAACATCTGTGTGTTATGCCGTAAAAATTGTCACAAAAGATCACACTAACAGGTTTTACATCTAAAAGTATTTATTACTCCTTTGATAGTCCAGAGCGGCGAGTGTAATTTCCTCACCAAAATAATCTTTTGCCTGCGTTTATAAGGGTATGCCATAATCCCACAGGTATTTTCCTCACCAAGACCAACATGGTTATTTCAGTTATTTCAGGTAGATTTAAAAGGCATTCAACTGAATTATTTATCTACTATTAAGTTACAGCAGGTACCTATAATTCTAATAATTAATTAATTAATTATAGTATTTTATTTTTAGTCACAATTGGAATTGCGGTAAACCTTACGCGGTATTGGTATTTGAAAATTTTATTTTTTATAAAGTGAAAGTTTTAAAAAGTGAAGAAGTGTTCTGGAGGATAAAACAATTTGTAGTGCGAAATTTTTTACTATTGGTGCAACTTTTACAATATCTAGAAGTAGCCGACAACACAATCATGAACCAGATTGTCAGAAGTTAGATCGACAAATTGCTTCTAACTATTGTAAACGTAAAGCCGAAGAGAATTGAAAAACCAGCAAAAATTATACGCCAAGCACTTGTAGCTAATTTGTCTGAAACAATTACTACGATTGTTGTCAGTTACATAAGAAAAAATATATAATTATCGACGAAAAATGATGCCTGGTCGACTTCCTTCCAATATTGATGAGGTTCAAGGATTTGTGACGGGGTGTACTCAAAAAACAACCAAGAGGGAAAATTTTCTCTTTATAAACTGTGTCAAAAGTAGGATAGTTGTATTTAGTTGTGAAACAAATATAAGACTTTTAGCCACATTGAATTTTATTATATGGATGGCACATTGCAATTATTCATTATTCATGGGCTAATTAATGGGCATTATATTTCTTTATTATACTGTTTACTGCCAAACAAAAAAAAAACAGAAATTTACAACAATATTTTTTATTTGTTAAAATCAGAAATTTTTAAAGCTCTCAAAATTGAGTTTAATGCTAGTAAAGTTTTTGAAGATTTTGAAAATGAATGCCATCATTGAAATGTGTACGAACACTGAAATACATCGTTGTAAATTTCACCTATACTAAGCTTGGTATAGAAATGTCTTGGTCTCTTGATTTAATATCAGAATATAAAAATGATTCTTAAAGAGGCAAGTGGCTCAAACATACTTTTGGCCTTACATATAAAACCAGAAGACGTATCAGATTGTTTTGTGTTTGATTTAATGTCATGCAAACCAGGAAATGAAATTTAAGATAGATATGTTGATTATTTAGTTGAAACTTATATAGACAAAAATGCCATATTCTCCCCATATTTGAGGACAGAGGCAAATTCTCCTGTTATTCGTATTACGAATGCTTGCGAATCTTTTCGCAAGATGTAGTAAATTTATTAATAAGATATCAGTCTAATCAAATGACTACAATGGATTTTGTAAAGTGTCTGTCTTATTATAGTAAATATTAAATAATAATTTATACGTCTTGCATAATATTATCTATATTATAAACTATTATTATAATGTAAGGAAATTAATGTCTTGTATTCGGATTTCGGATGCTTTCATAATATACATTCCTAAATTAAATCTATATTTTTATTTTATTACCTGAGTGAGTTGGTGAGGAAAATACCTACCGGATTAATAGGAACCCTTAAATTTGGTGAGGAAAATACCTGTCGGATTATATGTTTTTACTGGTTGGTGAGGAATTTACCTCCGCCGGTACAGAGAACTAATGCATTCTCGTGACTTTGACACATATCTGATATTTTTTTTTAGTTTTATGGACCTCGATAACCCAAACCTCTATATTTATATGCTGCAATGGGTCCGGCAGAGTTTTTAAATCAATATCAATTTAAAGCCAAAAAAAGCGTCATTTTAAGAACTTCCGTCAGTAAAAAGTAAAGTATTTTTAACAAATTTGGAGGTAATTATTTGATATTAAAATGGCGATATTTGCATGTTGATTTACTAATTTGTTGCTTACAAAAGTGCAAAGAGAGAGAGAGAGAGAGAGAGAGAGAGAGAGAGAGAGAGAGAGAGAGAGAGAGAGAGAGAGAGAGAGAGAGAGAGAGAGAGAGACCTCTCCAGGAACTCTGCAGGAAAAATAAAGGTTTTGGTTATTGAGGTCCGCAAAACTCAAAAAAGGCTGACTCAATAAACTCAAGTCAGATACCTGACCGTGTGAAAGTTCTTAACAGGGTAGGTACTTTTTGACCTTATTTCTTATTTCTCTGGACTATGACTGAATATAGGTTAGAAACAATAATTGTTATTAAGGGGATGGGTACGTATTTTCGGCTGCAATGCTATTTAAATGGGGATTCATTTTTTTCGAATACTGAGAAAACTAATAAGTATTTTTGAAAAATTTAAACGCAGAATGAAAGATTACGTTATTAGCGAGGGCCAAAAGTACCTGAAAACTTCTATTATGTTTATTTTATTAAATTACAGGGGTGAAAACCTAAGAGAAAATGTAGTGTGATTTTTAATTTCAAATATCTCATTCAAAAGAAACTATTTATTTATTCTAAGGGACTTTCGGCCCTCGAGAATAATTTAGTCTTTCATTCTGCGTTTAAATTTTTTAAAAATATTTATTAGTTTTTTCAGGACACCAGGAAAATATCACCATGGACACCATGTCCGTGGTGATATTTTCCAAATCGAACATTCGCTATCTTTGTCATACAACGCACTGAGTCAAATAGAATATGATGACAAGACAGTGTGACAGTGTGATGATGTGTGTTTTAAATACTTGACATGGCATCGGGAATATTTTGAGTTGTTGATTAAATAATATTGATAATGTATTTGATAAATAATTGATTTAAGACGTGAACTTAATAAAAAGTTATTTATTGTTTATTATTTATGGACGATCCAAGCAGAGAATACACCAGGATATAGTCAGTGATCCAAGTATTTTGTTGTTAGGGATGTTCAAAATTGTAAGCGTTCCATAGTAACAATATATTATTAAAAAATCACTTAAACACTTTTCCTCTTTTCTCGATTGAGTATTAGTTTTTGTTGTACATAATATAAATTATTACAATCACTGAATAGTTTCACATAGTTAGTGAAAAAATTATCACATTTATTAACTGACTTAATAATTTGCAATTATACAAATAACAGTTATCCAAGAACATTCAAAAGCCATCTCTTTAAACTTAATGATGACATTGTCAAGTAGAATGACATTCTAGTAATGTTTACATATCCATACCAGTGTGAATTTTACTACACGTAATTTGCAGTGTAAAGACAGAAAAAGTAGGGATAACCGTAAAATATTTGCGAATTATGTACCGATGGCCTTAAATAAATATATATCTGTAATTTATAAGACCATTAATTGTTAGAATTTCGAGTACCTAAATATAAATTATATATTTTGTTTAACGTATTTAAATGGTTGTTTACGTAGTAAGCACTAAAAAGTAAATACCTAAGTTATAGCGGAATTCATAATTTTCTGTAATTAAATGTTTGGCATATTATGTGAAACTGGTTCTGCCTTTAATGAAATTAGCTCATATTTAGCCTGGTTATCCGTTTTGTGAAAGTTTTTCATGTGTGACCTATTTATACTCTGACCATGTGATTCTGTTTATTGTAAGATGTGAAACACCAAATACATACTAAATATTAGGTCTTGGGCTCACATTTAAAAAATTATTACCTCCCTCATAAGACTTTTTTTATTCAGTTATTCCTGTCGAGTCGGACAACTTTTTTAATACGGAAATTTTTCAGGAGGGTGCCATTTCTGAAATATAGACGTTTCTAAACTTTGGTGCATCCGAAAACAAACTGGAGTACCCTTAAAAATTTTTCGGAAAATATTACCAAATAATTGTAAATATTTTTATCAAACAATCCTGTAATAATCAGTGTGATGGTATAAATTTTATGAGCCTTTATGATGCTTGTCCCCCCAACCCCCCATATGGGAAGCGCACTATGGAGTCATAAATGATGATTTTTTTGCAGGATTGTTTAATAAAAATACTCACAATTTACTGCTAATATTGTCCGACAAAATTTTAAGGGTACTTACTCCACTTGTTGGACACACCAAGGTTTATAAACCTCTATATTTATGACCCCCTTTCCCGAAATTTTCCGTATTAGAAAACTGAATAAAAAAGTCTCATGAGAGGGGTAATCATTTTTTTAAATATTGGCCCAAGGTCTATTGTTATTTATTCTATTTACTAGAATATCGAATTAAAGTAAATGCTGTCTTTGTTATCTTAGCCTCAATTTATAACAGACTGGTGCAAATAATATGTGTGGTGTGCCTAAATGAGGTGTAAAACTTACATTTTTTTTATTCCAGGTTTTGTGTCAAAATAAAAGAGATATGAATATTAGTATGATGAATGAATGATCTTAATAACAATGATATTTTTACATAACATTTTTCTTTCTTATACCCTTAGGAAATTATTGACAGTTCTATTATATGCATACTATTTAAAATGATTATACATAAACTGCTCGTCAAAAGTTAGGGATATAGAAAATTATGCTGATTTTCATAGTTGATTTTTTCGCGAACAGACGGATTCCGCTATTTTTTTTATTTTCGTCTTTTCTTTTGTATTTACACAGTTGTGCAAAGGTTTACTCAAACTTATTTTTTGTACTTATACCGGGTGGAAGAAAAAAATATGTTTTCTTGTGTTAAGTTTGAGACACCCTGTAGGAATAACGATGTACAAATGTGAGTGTACATCAGAATAATATTGTAGTCTTATGTTTTGTGAATATGCTGTTATTTGAATGTCCCTGATATCTTTAGAAACAAAAAAATAGACGGTTTTGTAATTTAACATGTGTTTTAACAGAAACAAAAATTTGAGACACCTTGTAGGGAGAAAAAGGCATAAAGGTGAGTATACCCCGATATTATGTTGTAGTCTCATATTTTTTGAATAATTTATTTTTTTAATTTAATATGTTTATCTATGTTTCACATATGTGTGATGTGACGCATGTCGTCAGTTAAAACAAATATTAAAGAGTAATATCGTCTAGTTTCTTTGTTATTAAAGATATCAGAGAAATTAAAAAAATAAAATATTCACAAAATATGAGATTACAACAAAATATTGAGGTATACTCACCTTTGTGCCTTTTTCTCCCTACAAGATGTCTCAAACTTTTGTTTCGGTTCAAACACATGTTAAATTACAAAACCGTCTATTTTTTTATTTCTAAAGATATCAGGGACATTCAAAAATCAAAATTTTCACAAAAAATAAGATTACAACACGATTTCGATATATACTCCCATTTGTACCTCGTCCTTCCTACAGGGCGTCTCAAACTTAACATAAGAAAAACATTTCTTTTCTTCCACCCGGTATAAGTACAAAAAAAAATTTGAGTAAACCTTTGCATAACTGTGTAAATACTAAAGAAAAGTCTAAAATAATAAAAAAAATTAGCGGAATCCGTTAATCTGTTCACGAAAAAATCTACTATAAAATTTCAGCAGAATTTTCTATATCCCTAACTTTTGATGAGCAGTTTATAAGCCTAACCGTAACCATAAAATGACAACAAGTATGTTATTAATCTCGTTCTCACAGGCATCTTTCAGTTGGTCACAGTTTTTCGATTTCTTTCTAACGCATTGAGTTGCAAGTGACAGAAAAAAAGGGAAGTCCGTGATTAAAATTATTTATAACATTTTATTCTAGTTGTTGATAGATAGCGCTACAATCGAACAAAAAATGATTTATATAATATATAATAATATTAATAATATTATTATCTACACGACTATAATCTGTACAATTTATAAGACTATACAAATCAAAGAACATACATTTTATAAATGAAATAAACACAATTGATTTGTTTTTATACCAAATTACGATTACGATTCTGACAACTGTCAGATTAAACTAAAAGGCCATGCTGTGATTCTCTACATTCTTAAAATCATATATTACGTCATTAATGACACACTGAAAGACTGAGAAGAACTTTGAATTAAAGTCGTATAGATATGTAATAGTACTCTGGGCTAATTAGCAAAATACAAGGAAAAGTTATTTACCAGCAATTTTATTGCTGAAATCGAATCTTATGATTGTATATATGTATTAATAATATAGGTATGCAAAGTCCGCATATAGTGTGCTACTTTTTTTATAAACAAAATGGCGCCCGAAAATCGTGTTTTTTTCAATTGTTGCTCTATAACTCCAAATATTTTAGCTTTACACCAAAAACACTCAAATAAAAATTCACCGTAATTAAATTCTGCATAGAGACGTGTTTTTCCCGATTTACTTCGACTAAAATTTTCCCCGGAAAATGCGAGTTTTTCCAACAAAATCGTTAATTTTCAATTAAAATTTTAGATAAGTAATTGTTTATCAATAATTAAATAATTTGGTAGCGTAAAAGCTCTTTTCGTATAGATTATAATTCCAGAAGCCGATGAAAACTAAATAAACAGTTTAGCAACAATTGAATTGTTAATTAAAAATTTACGGTCGCTTTAATAACCACAATAATTATGATACATAAGAATAACTATGATTTTTGTATAAAAAGTCACTTTACCTATCTAATGTACTTTACAGAATTGAAATTGGACTATCTAAGCGGCTGGACGCTTCTTTTAAAAGAAAAAACGTTTAATTGTACTAAGTGGTTCCTAAGATACAACCGGTTAAAGTTGATCTGCAGTTACGGCAAAGATATAAACAATAGGATCATAATTTTCAAACCATCACCTTTTTATTTTTATCCTCTTCCTTGACACCAATTTTCATATCTTTAAAATAATCACAACATATATTATTATAATTAGTCCAGAAAGCCACTGCGCATCCGCTAGGAAAAATATTCTAATTCGGATTTTTTGCACAATCTTACTCAAAAAGGACCCCTTTTAACAAATTTGCATGTTGCCAGGACCAAAAGTTGGTCAAAAATTTTTTTAAACGTTTTTTTTTGTTTTTCTCCTAAAATTATTTTTTTTGCATGGAACAAAATTTTTTTAGGTTTTTTGATCATTCCAAACAGAAAAGGTATTTAGTGACTTTTCTCTAAAGTTGATAGTTTTTGACATATAAGCGATTAAAAATTGAAAAATTGCGAAATCGGCCATTTTTAACCCTCAAAAACTATGTGAAAATCTGAAAATTTGAATGTTGCCAAGCTAGGTAGATATGCTTTAAACATCGATTGATGAAATCCCGAAGAGTATTTTGCAATACAATATTCAAAACTCCTTTGATTTTTAATTGCTAATCAAGCGTGCGCGACACTATTTTCCACCGTCGCATGTGTATGCAGTATGGTGCAAATGAAAGGAATAAATTCGTTATTTCGTAAACCGGCGACTTTAAGGAAAAATCCCGAAACAGGTCGATTTTTGTTTTTAAGTTATGATATTGTGACTTATATGGTATACTAGTGACGTCATCCATCTGGGCGTGATGACGTAATCGATGATTTTTTTAAATGAGAATAGGGGTCGTGTGCTAGCTCATTTGAAAGGTTCTTCAATGCTCTATTCAGTAATATAAACATTTACATAATTATTTATACAGGGTGTCCAATAATTTGATTTTTTTGTCAATTTGCCAAATGATTTAATTTAATAAAAAATTTTTGGACACCCTGTATAAATAACTATGTACATGTTTATATTACTGAAGAGAGAATTGAAGAACCTTTCAAATGAGCCAGCACACGACCCATAATCTCATTTAAAAAAATCATCGATTACGTCATCACGCCCAGATGGATGACGTCACTAGTATACTATATATGCCACAATATCAGAACTTAAAAATAAAAACCGACCTGTTTTGGGATTTTTCCTTAAAGTCACCGGTTTACGAAATAACGAATTTATTCCTTTCATTTGCACCATACTGTACACATGAAACGGTGGAAAATAGTGTCGCGCACGCTTGATTGGCAATTAAAAAACAAAGGGGTTTTTGATGTTGTATTGCAAAAAACTCTTCGGGATTTCATCAATCGATGTTTAAAGAATATCTTCCTACCTTGGCAACATTCAAATTTTCAGTTTTTCACATAGTTTTTGAGGGTTAAAAATGGCCTATTTCGCAATTTTTCAATTTTTAATCGCTTATATGTCAAAACCTATCAACTTTAGAGAAAAGTCACTAAAGACCTTTTCTGTTTGGAATGATCCAAAAAACTTAAAAAAAATTTGTTCCATGCAAAAAAAAATAATTTTAGGAAAAAAACAAAAAAAAAACGTTTAAAAAATTTTTGACCAACTTTTGGTCCTGGCAACATGCAGATTTGTTAAAAGGGGTCCTTTTTGAGTAAGATTGTGCAAAAAATCCGAATTAGAATATTTTTCCTAGCGGATGCGCAGTGGCTTTCTGGACTAAATAAAAACTATGGATATTACGAGTGAAAATTGCCAAAAATAGCAAAATTCCAATCAAAAATCAGGTTGGAGAAAATGTAATCTCAAAGTTCAAAATCGGTATACGTTAAAAAAATGCATTTTCTCGGCTTCCCATGGAGCAATTTTCTTCATTTTTTTGCTCCCAAGTAACTCGAGTAGAGCCATCTAACTAGCGCATTACTAAATGTCAAACTTTCTTTTGTTTTGCTATAATAGATTAATTTATTTATAAGGAAAGAAAACTACATATGTTTTCCAGTTGTAGACTTTTTTTAGATAAACTTACTACAAGTGTACCTTTTAACGTTAAAAACACAATAAATATTCTCATTTGAAAGCTGTATAATTATTTAGACAATCTTTATTTTAAACAAATTTAAAATTTTGTTATAATAAATTATTTATTTATTATAACAAAACAAAAGCAACTTTGACATTTAATAATCAAGTATATTCAAATGGGAAATAAGCCACAATTTTACCTAAAAATGATTTTATTAACGTTTCGACGCCCAAGTCGGGTGTCGTTGTCAAAATACAAAATAATACTAAATAAATAAAAATGTTGTTGCTTAGCAAAAAATTCTTCTAATAATTTATTTAATCTGACTCATTTATATCGGCAATTCAGACACGTATTATACATTTTAAAGTAGACGACTTTAAAATGATATTGCCAATATTGATGAGTTGCGTTCCTGGGACGACTTTACTAAAAGATAGTTCATTCTATTACATGAAATCAATCCCAACTCAAGAATATCCGCCATAAAAAATCATAGCATGTGATCTGTCTTTAAAAAGACAACTAAATGCAACGGTGGCACTGAAATTCTCGCGTTAGAGATTCCATAGTAAATCACGAGGGAAAACCAGGAAAAACCTCGTGATACTATCCCGACATCGTAAGTATTTGGGTTTACATTTAGTTTACTCTCAAAACTAATACCAAATTCTGACTTGATATTTTAAATTTTAAATAATACTAAAATACTAAATATGTACTAACTCGTATGTTACTGATTTACTAATTGTGGTATTTTCTTTCTATTGACTTCCTCCTTTAATATGGGTAACCACATCCTACTGCATTCTACCGAGGAATTTGCGATACAATTGGTTTCATTTAGCATAATTAGAGCCGCTTCTTTGATTTTTCTCTTTTTACTATCTGCTTCTTTTAGGACTATACTTGAATCTCTCCACTGAACTCTATGTTCATTATCCCATGCGTGTTGACATATTTGAGATCTATCAAATTATATAAATAAAATATCAAACATAGAGTTCAGTGGAGAGATGCAAGTATAGTCCTAAAAGAAGCAGATAGTAAAAAGAGAAAAATCAAAGAAGCGGCTCTAATTATGCTAAATGAAACCAATTGTATCGCAAATTCCTCGGTAGAATGCAGTAGGATGTGGTTACCCATATTAAAGGAGGAAGTCAGTAGAAAGAAAATACCACAATTAGTAAATCAGTAACATACGAGTTAGTACATATTTAATATTTTAGTATTATTTAAAATTTAAAATATCAAGTCAGAATTTGGTATTAGTTTTGAGAGTAAACTAAATGTAAACCCAAATACTTACGATGTCGGGATAGTATCACGAGGTTTTTCCTGGTTTTCCCTCGTGATTTACTATGGAATCTCTAACGCGAGAATTTCAGTGCCACCGTTGCATTTAGTTGTCTTTTTAAAGACAGATCACATGCTATGATTTTTTATGACGGATATTCTTGAGTTGGGATTGATTTCATGTAATCGAATGAACTATCTTTTAGTAAAGTCGTCCCAGGAACGCAACTCATCAATATTGGCAATATCATTTTAAAGTCGTCTACTTTAAAATGTATAATACGTGTCTGAATTGCCGATATAAATGAGTCAGATTAAATAAATTATTAGAAGAATTTTTTACTAAGCAACAACATTTTTATTTATTTAGTATTATTTTGTATTTTGACAACGACACCCGACTTGGGCGTCGAAACGTTAATAAAATCATTTTTAGGTAAAATTGTGGCTTATTTCCCATTTGAATATACTTGATTATAAAAATGCCACAAGAAAATAGCTTCAGAACAACATTGAGATTTAATAATACGCCAGTTAGATGGCTCTACTCGAGTTACTTGGGACAAAAAAAGAATGAAGAAAATTGCTCCATGAGAAGCCGAGAAAATGCATTTTTTTAACGTATACCGATTTTGAATTTTGAGATTACATTTTCTCCAACCTAATTTTTGATTGGAATTTTGCTATTTTTGGCAATTTTCACTCGTAATATCAATAGTTTTTATTATAATAATATGTTATGATTACTTTAACGATATGAAAATTGGTGTGAAGAAAGAGGATAAAAATAAATAGGTGATGGTTCGAAAATTATGGTCCTATTGTTTATATCTTTGCCGTAAATGCCGGTCAACTTTAACCGGTTGTATCTCAGGAACCACTCATCACCATTAAACGTTTTTTCTTTTAAAAGAAGCGCCCTGCCGCTTTTTTTTCCAATACCGTTTTCATGATTTAATTTAATTTAATATTTCCCGAGATATTCTATTTCTTTATAAGCCAAAAAATTGTTTATAGTTTTAAAATATTCCTGAGGCGGCTTAAATAGTCCAATTTCAATTCTGTAAAGTACATTAGATAGGTACAATGTCTCTTTATACAAAAATCATAGTTATTCTTATGTATCATAATTATTGTGGTTATTATAGTGGCCGTAAATTTTTAATTAACAATTCAATTGTTGATAAACTGTTCATTCAATTTCCATCGGCTTCTATAATTATAATCTATACGAAAAGAGCTTATACGCTACCAAGTTATTAATTTATTGATAAACAATTACTTATCCAAAATTTTACTTGAAAATTAAAGATTTTGTTGGAAAAACCGGAATTTTCCGGGGAAAATTTTCGTCGAAGTAAATCGGGAAAAACAGGTCTCTATGTAGAATTTAATAACGGTGAATTTTTATTTGGGTGTTTTTGGCGTAAAGTTAAAATCTTTGGAGTTATAGAGCAACAATTGAAAAAAATACGATTTTCGGGCGCCATTTTGTTTATAAAAAAAGTAGCACACTATCTGCGGACTTTGCATACTTATATTATTAATATATACAATCATAAGATTCGATTTCAGCAATAAAATTACTGCTAGTAAATAACTTTTCCCAAAAATAGCCAATTCTCCGATAATCTGCCCAGACTATAGGTAAATAATGGGTAAATACCTAAATCATTTCTATTTCGATTATAGCGCCTTCTATCAACAACTGGATGGAATAAATGTTATAAATGTGTAGGTATGTATTACGGACGTGCCTTTTTTTCTGTCACTTGTGTCGCACTGAAAAATGTCTTTGAGAACAACCATACCATGATATCAAAAATATGATAAATGGTATAATTTAGTTCTTATAAAGTGTTATCAAAAATTGAAAAACGACTACGAGTAAAGTGAACTGCATTTGTTGCTTATAATTAGGTCTTCTATCTATATCTGAGGTTATTTTGAAAAAAAAATTTCACCACCGAAAAGGGGTGGCAACCACCCCCCAGGGTGAAAACGGAGTTTGGGTCAATATCACTTTTGAAGTTAAGGGTAGGATTCCTAATTCCAAAATTTCATGTAAATCGGTTCATAGTAAAAAATTTCTGAGCTAAAAAGCTTCAATGACTGCACTACTAGGACTGTAGCACCACTGATGATGATTATATTTAATTTCATGAAAGTTTCCAATTTTCTAAGAACGATCCGATCGAACTCGCACTTATTTGCAATGATTATTCAAACCAGAAGCAGAAAAAAATATCTGTCTAATTGTTGTTTGTTGTACACCATTACGTTTTGTTTAAATTTTCCCTAATAATAAAAATTATAAAAATTCAAAAAATGAACTTAAGTCATTGTAACTCCATTTCCGGAATATTAAACCGCGCCAGACCTCATTAAAAAAAGCACAATTTACAACACAATAGCAAATGGGATTTATATGTATGAGATCAACCGTTCAACAATGAGACATTAGCAATTTACATATTTATCTTGATTACTTAGGTTATAGACTGTAGCAGGTAGGATAATAAAAAATGGCTGATATTTCTCGTAATAAACAATTGCGACGTTGAAGTGAAATAAATTAAATAGATTATGTAAATGTTACAATAAGAACAAGTAATTATTGTGACAGGTTGTCTTACTTGCTCTAGATACTTGAATGTATTAAGTAATGAAAATAAAAGATAATTTTCATTGTGAAAATCTTCATTAGACCAGTGGGAAAAAATGATAGAAAAATAGCCAAGTCAACTTACTGCAATTATTTTTGAATTAACGAAAAGTAGTGATGCCGAATATTATAGTCTAAGATACGATATAAGGTCGATTTGCACCGATCTGTTTAATGGATAAAAATTATTGGATATGTAATTTAGCATGTTAACAATTACAAAAAACAAGGGTTGCCCGATCTAACGTTGTTCTAACTATAATTAATTAATAATTTAAAATTTACAATTTTTTTATAGATTTAAAAAAAATTTCGACTCGGGAAGATATTATTTCACATTTTTTAGGTCATTCTAAACAAAAAAGGTCTTTTGTAATTTTTCTCTAAAGTTGATCGTTTTCTAGTTATAAACAATTTAAAACTGAAAAAAGAACGAAATATGACGATTTTCAAGGCTCAAAAACATAAGTACAGTGAAACTTGGATAATTCGAATCTCAGGGGATCGTTAAAAAAATTCGAATTATCGAAAAATTCGAATTAAAAAATAAATCTACAAAAACAAGGATTACCTACAAAAACATCTGCAAATGATAAATCAGTAGTTGATCAGCAAAATAACAGTAGTTGGTCATTTTTATCGCTTGGAGATGTTTTTGTTCCTCTTCTTCTTCTTCTTAACTCAGGCGAGACTCGTTAGTCTCTGGCACTTGGTCAATCTCTGGCACTTGGTCATAAGACCTTTGTGCCAAGCCCTGTTCTTCTCCTTAAACTTTAATAAGTCCTGTGACCTCAACGAAGGCCAACAGTTTTCTTATTGCTAGTTTTAGGATCTCTTCTGGTTCAAACCTCATTTGACCAGTGAAGTACTGCCTTACATCACCTAGCACACTGCAATGGCATAGTATGTGTATGGCAGTTTCTTCTTCCATTTCGCAGTTTCTGCTCCATATGGTTGATTCACCTTACCTAGTTTGTATAGGTGATTTAGTGGAGTCACTGAAGGTGGATATGAGCTATTACCTCCGATATCGTTGAACCTCCATCGATTTGCATGAAAATTGGTGAGTGGTTAGAGGATATCTCAAGGAACAAAGGTGACATGGTGCCAACTTGCGCTTTTACCCTGGGGGTGGATGCCACCCCTTCTCGGGGGTGAAAATTATTTTATTAAAAATAACCCCATAATTCGATAGAGGGGTAAATTTCAAGCAAAATTTGTTATATAAAGTTATTAAAATAAATCAAAACTTTTTGAGGTTATTAAAGGTCACAGATTTTAATTTTTCTTGAGAAAAATGCATGTTTTTAATCAATTTTTCTTCAATAACTAAAAAGTGTAAGTTTTTACAAAAAAGTTATTTTGTCAAAATTGAAGCTAATGAAAAATGAAATAAACCTCTTACTACAAAAACCTTTTAATGTTAACTAAAAGTGAGTTATAGGTAATTGAATGTATATTTTTTGCGGCGAGTAAAAAACTCTAAGTATTCAAGCTGAAATAACGTGAAATTGATGCATTTTATAACATAAACTTATTAAACATTTGTCAAAGTACTTAAAAATATCTATTCAATGAGCCCCCGAAGATGTTGATAGCGTTAAAATTTATGCTCCAAATTTTTTTCAAAATTAATCTTTTAAAAATTTTTCCAAAAAATGTTATATTGTTTTTTTTTTAATAACTCCGTTCATGTTTACGATATCAGGTTTATCTAAAAACTGTTTGAAAGTTAATTCCAAGTGCTATTTAAGCACGTTGAACCTAATCCTTTAAACCGCTTACTTTTTTAAAAATAATAGGTTAAATGACCCCGGTTTCATGGCTCTCACAGCCAAATTTAAGATTTAAACGTTTCTATCTCGGTTATTTTTTACCCTATAGAAATAGTAAAACAGGTAAAATTTTTGGCACGGAAAAAACTAAAATTTGGATATATAATTTTTTACGTATATTGAGTATTTTTGGAGTTATTATCAAAAGAATATGAGAATTACAATAATTTTAACAATTATGTTTTTTTAAATTATATCTTTTTTTCAAAAATATGCATTCTAAACCGGTCAAAATTATCGAAAACATTACTTATGCTAATATAAAGAAGTTCTTGTAAGGATTACTATAAATTTTATTTTTTGTGGAAATGGCGTACGTTTTTTTTTCACTTTTTCCTAAAAAATTCGAAACGGTTCTTTTATTTTCATTATAACTTGCTTAACTTTGACGCTATTACCTTGTTCTGACGCTCATTTGATAGGTATTCTGAAGTACTTTGGCAAATGTTTAGCAGGAATATTTTATACATTTCATCGTTTTCCCGTTATTTAAGCTTGAATACTTAGATTTGAGTACTCGCCGAAACAAATACACATTCAATTGCCAATAACTCACTTTGAACTAACATTAGTTTAGTTCTTTATGTGAGGAATGTATTAAATTTTTCATTGTCTTCAATTTCAGTAATAATAACTTTTTTGTAAAAGCTTATAGTTTTTGATTTATACGTGAAAAACCTATTTAAAACATGCATTTTTTTACGAAAAAATAAAATCTTTGGTCTTTAATAACTCAAAAAGTGTTGATTTATTTTAATAACTTTATATAACAAATTTTGCTTATAATTTGTCCCTCTATCGACTTATGGTATTATTTTTAATAAAATAATTTTCACCCCCCGAGAAGGGGTGGCATCCACCCCCAAGGTAAAAGCGCAAGTTGGCATCATGTCACCTTTGTTCCTTGAGGTATCCTTTAATGACTCACCAATTTTCATGAAAATCGATGGAGGTTCAACGAATTCGGAGGTGAAAACCTTCAGTGACTGCACTAATTTCTTAAACGGCAATTTCCAGTCACCATTTCAGTGACCGTTTTGATCTCTCGTTTATTGAGGTTCATCAAACTGTTCGAGAGTTTTTTATCAATATTCTTGATTATTTTTTTAGTCTAGATTTGCCCTTGAGTGGTTCTCCATTTATTTTGATGATTCTTGTTTTTGTTCCTATTCTTGCCAGAGTTTTGTCAACCTAAAAAAAATGGGCTAACAAAATTCGGCCAAAAATACCAATTAAAACATCTGCAAGCTATAAAAAAGACCGACTTTATTTTTTTCCAAAGTGATCCGAAATTTTTAGCTGCTTTTTAGAATTTAGCTTCTCAGTAATGACAAAAGATTCTAAGATATTCAGAAAAGATAGCAGAAAAGTTCGAATTATCCAAAATATAATTCGAATTATTCACGACTTTTTACCATTACTTATATAGGAAATGCTAGCGACCAGAATAAAAATTCTAATTAAAGAAGATTTAGAATTATGGAAGTTCGAATTAAGCAGGTTCCACTGTATAAAATATCATTTTTGAAATTACGAAGTACCTAAATTCAAGTTCAAACCTTATTCTATCAGTTCTTGATGTCTTTTGGACTTATTTCATTCTGAAACATTGGTTTTTAGTTGTTAATGCCCGTCTCCCCGTAAGAAACTTTCCTCATTTACAATTAAAAAAATATGTTTTAGAATAAAACATGGCTAAAATTCTTAACGAGATCTGATAGAAAAAGGTTTGAACTTGAATTTATATACTTGATGATTACAAAAATAATATTTTTTACTTATGTTTTTGAGCGTTGAAAATTGTCATCTTTCGTTCTTTTTTCAGTTTTAAATTGTTTATAACTCGAAAACGATCAACTTTAGAGAAAAATTACAAAAGACCTTTATTATTTAGAATGATCCAAAAAATCTGATATAATATATGCCCGGGTCGAAATTATTTTTTTTTAATTCATAAAAAAATTTCATTTTTTAATTATTAATTAATTATAGTTAGAACAAGATTAGATCGGGCAACCCTTGTTTTTTGTAATTTTTAGCATGCTAAATTACATATCCAATAATTTCTATCCATTAAACAGATCGGTGCAAATAGACCTTATATCGGATCCTCTACTATTATGATTAACTGTTTAGTGGGAAATAAGCCACAATTAAATTGAAAAAATAATTTTATTAACGTTTCGAAGCCCAAATCGGGTTTCGTTGTCAAAATACAAAATACTATTAAAATAAACAAAAATGTTGTTGCTAAGTAACAAAATTTCTTCTAATAATTTATTTAATCTGACTCATTTATATTGAAACATTATATTGGGCTTTGAAACGTTAATAAAATTATTTTTTCAATTTAATTGTGGCTTATTTCCCACTAAATGGTTAATCATAAAAATGCCACAAGGAAATAGCTTCAGAACAACTCTACTATTATACTAGTTAAGATTAAAAGACAAAGAAGAATAGTTGAAATGTTTTCAGTACATACCGTATAATGGAATTATACACAATTAACTACGAGGCAATGATTTCGCTAAAAATCCAAAATTCCTACAGATCGATCAGTCATACATCAATTCTGTTGAAGACAATAGAAAAAATGCATGATACATTAAGGGACACATTAAGGAGGAATCATTGAGGGATGATGCAATATCAACCAGCATCCCTCTCAAGAAAGAAAATCAATAGAAACAGTACTGGACAAACTAGTTTACAACATCAATCATTCCATTAATAAATGGAGATATTGAATTAACCATCTAGATACAGAAAGTCTCTTTACGATACAGTAGCGTCAAAGGAGATATCCACTACTGTATGTATGCAACTGGATCAAAGCAATACCGCAGAATAGGCCGATTCTAAATGCAACGAAAACATTGTAGCCAAAACATGGACAGGGGAGTAATTTCTTCCTTCCTGTAGTCACTCCTAGTCGATGATCTGATATCGCTCCTTGACGCACAGGGAGAAAGGGAAAAGAGTGCACGCCTATGCCTGAACTGCGACTCCATCTGTGCCTGATCTTCTGTGGCTCTAAGGGAAAAGCAGAGACATTCCCGGCCTCGTAGGACTGAATGGACTCATGGAAGCTGTCACAAGAGACATACCATACCTATGAACTAACATTTATTTTATGTACAGAAATTTATCAAATAACAGCATTCTAATAAAAAATAAAGTTTTGGAATGTAAAAAGTGGGTTTTGCCGAGACCGTTAAAAATTGGCAACTTTCAACTTGTACTTTAGACCGAACGGTTCGTCTGAAAAAAAAAATGTAAATAGTGATATTCGTAGATAATTTTAAGTACTTTAATTTCTGTTAACAGACCATTTACTAAAAGTTAATAGTTTTCGAGATTTGAGCAAAAAAGCGGAAAAAAGCTGAAATTTTTCGATTTTTTCAATGTTCCGGCAAGAAATTTTGTCCGCAAACCTCATATTCGGATTCAACAGCCCAAAATCCATATATAATGAACGATCAGAACTACCCCAAAACTTTCCCACTAGGGAGCTCTTAGAGTACAAATTAACTGAATCAATAAGAAAATAAGAAGTACGAAAACTGGGAGATTCCATGAAAACAAGGGGATATCGGTTACGGAAAAGGAGGTAAATAGAAACAATTTTCATTTAATTTTCATTAATTAAAAAAAAATGATTACCTGGAGGTTCGATGCAGATTACAGATCCGGTCTCAGAGTCAGTCGCTAACCAGCCCACGGGGGATCCCCGAGAATCGGCGTCACTCTCCGATCGTAGATCATCGGAAGTCTCTTCCAAAATGGTCTCCAAATACATATAATGACCAAAGCCACTGTGAAGGAAGTATTCGGCATCTGGAAAATAATACATGACATAAAAAATTTGGTTACAAGAATGTGAATTAAACAAAACTAATAGTTATTTATGAAACAGTTCGTGAAGTATGCTTTTTGCGAATGCACGCGATGTTTAGAGCACGAGCGATAGCGGATCGAGTGCTATACATCGCGTAAGTTCGCAAAAAGTACTTCACGCACAGTTTCATACAATATTTTATCTACGATAAACAAATAAAAAAAACTGTAACTCTTCGTCACTGGAATTCATTTCTGTTCTACAATTTTTAGAACTTTGACATTTAAAAATTCTAACTTCTTTCAAACCACAAAACTGTCAAAACTTTTGTTGTAATTTATTGCTCACATGTCGTCACCATGACAACGAGAAATTAAGGATATTTGATTATATGAAAGTGTGCCAAAAACAGTGCTAAAAAGTAAATCCCATTTAAAATAATTGTTACTTCACGCACATTTCAAATCCTTCACACACTGTTATCTATAATGACAGTTTTCACAAACTAAAAACTTATAATGAGATAGAGTAGATAAAATATGTTTAAGCAATTTTCTAATAGAAAAAATATAAAACAACGTTTTCATGCCTTATAAATTAAATGCTTAGTTTGTACTTTAACAATTTCCGATGCGGAAATGGAAACGTCAAATAAACGTATTTTAAACCAAAATTGTGGTAAATTTTCAACAAAAATAGTAAATAACAATAATAATAATAATATAACATATCTAATTAAGTAATTAATCATGCTATTAGTAATCTGCAGGATTACTAACTCTTTCCTAACTTTAGGCACACCTTATTTAATACCGGAGGATCTAAATAACAGCCAGATCCAACCAAGTACCGCCCAACTACTTGCCTTCCAACTTTCTATAAATTGATCAGATCCTATTGTGGCGCAGCGTATCTACAAAATACTGTGCTCAACAATATCATAGAACCTCAACAGAAAGAATGCGCTAAGGGTTCCATGGGCTGCAACTGCAAAGACCAACTTATAATCAATTCACTCATTTCTAATTAGGTATACACCAAAAAAGAAACCTTTTTACTGCTTTCATTGACTGCCGCATAGATATATTAAGAATATAAAGTAATGATAATACAGTTGAGTCCGGGAATCTTTACCTGTGCGTCATCATTTAAAGCATACGAAATAAGTCGATGATAAATCGAACATTGAAATTTACTAAACGCAACAGCAAGTCACTTACTGTCACTTGCTGTTGCGTTTATAGACCAGGGCGCATCTGTAAAAATATAAGTACATTTGGACGTTGAGAGGTGACTCAAATTTTTTTGCAGAAATTGCTTGAAAATAAATCTAATAATAATATTTGAGTTATCCTCCCTCTCAAAAAGGTCCGGAACATTGTTTAAATAATCAAAATGTCAAAAAATTAAGGAAAAATTCGATTTTTTTCTTCGTTTTTTTATTATAACTTTAAAAGTATTTATTTTCGAGAAAAGTTGTACAAACATAAAAGTTGCGTAATTAAATTTCCTATAATATAGAATTGGTTAAAAATTTAAAAAATAGTCACCCTTGTTGCAAAATAGCAATAATTGCGAAAAAGCCATACAAAAAAAAAGTATTTGCATTTTACGTTTTTCAACCATTTATACTAGACTTAGGACCTTCATATTTCACCCAGAAAAACTTTATGATACAGTAAAACACTACTGTAAATTTCATTAAGATCGGTGCAATAGATTATGCAAAATAAATTTTGCAATCCAGCTTTCGCAAAAAAAATCATTTTTTCAAAATGTTACAGGACTGAAAATAAAGCATATAGCAAGTTGACATTTTTTTGCATATAGAAGTGTACTGTACCTTTCATTTGCAATTTTGCAAAATTAAAATCGATTAACACCACGGCGTCAGGAATTTTTTTAAATAAACATTAATTATTGGTGCTACGCGCAGGACAGCGGATAGTTTGCTCTGATTGGGCATTCCAATGACCTTTAATAATGATTGATACATTTTAATTTTTATTACATTTCGATATAAATAAATAAATTTGTTTATTGCAAAATAAAAACACATACTCTATCCTTTGAAATAACACTTTTATTAGCGAAAACTTTCTTTGTTCATATATTTTAACTTAGAGAATAAAAGTTTATTATTTTTAAACATAAGCAATTGTTTAAACAATAATAAAATTAGTTTGATTTTTGCAGGAAATACTCCGACGTATCACGTTCTTAGGGCTCGATTCCATGGAAAGAGTCCCACCAGAGCTCAATCGTTTTAATACCGTAGGTATCTGGGATGAGTGAATTTTCCCTTTAGAGGGAGTGTGAGCTGTTACAGTTACAAAGCCTCTACAAAAATATATCCGTTCTCACCTCTATACATCGTTTAGTTTTTGTAAAAAGTGGCAAGTTGGTTATTTTGAAAGACTACTAATATTGTTCGTCCGCTACAACTTTTCCCATGCGTCACGATTAATTTTCAAGCAAATCAAGTCAAAACATAAAGTGAAACGAACGTCGATGTGTATATACATTTTCTATACTGTATACTATACAGGGTGAGTCATGAGGAACTGTACATACTCCTACCTCGTATAGAGGCCCCTATGGGGAATAACAAATGGCCATTAAAAAGTGTCTGCTCCCATTGTTTAATAATATACAGGGTGAGTTTCGCATTTTGACAGAAATTTGTATTCGTCATAATTTTTGAACGGTCAGATCGATGTGTCTCTTATTTTGGTCAATCGTTACACTGTTACCACCTAATCAACTGATTTATTCAAACTAGAACAAAATCAGGTCTGGTTTCAAAAAAAAATAGTTCGTTTGGGTCTTAGAAAAAATTTCACCGTGTATACGCTTTTTGAAAACTATAATATGAATTTTACAAATTAGACAAATAGGCAATTAAAATGACATATTTATTTTTCCCCACACGATTACTTAATTTTTTATAAAAAAATCAAATTTGAGTATGAATTAAAAGTTTGGTTAAGTGAACCATAGTTTTAAAAAAAATAACTTTTATTACAAAAATTAATTTTTTTTACACAAATATTTAACTTATGTTATCACCCAATCAACTGATTTATACAAACTAGAAAAAAATCAGGCCCGGATTTAAAAAATTAGTTCGTTGTGGTCTTATAAAAAATTTCACCCTTTATACGCTTTTTGAAAACTCTAATATGAATTTTACAAATCAGACAAATAGGCAATTAAAATGGCATATTTATTTTTTCCCCACAAGATTACTTAATTTTTTATAAAAAAATCAAATTTGACTATGAATAATTAAAAGGTTGGTAAAGTGAACCATATTTACTAGAAACCAGATTTAAAAAAATTAACTTTTATTACAAAAATTAATTTTTTTTGAACAAATATTTAATTTACGTTACCACCCAATCAACTGATTTATTCAAACTAGAAAAAAATCAGGCCCGGATTAAAAAAATTAGTTCGTTTTGGTCTTAGAAAAAATTTCACCCTGTATACGCTTTTTGAAAACTCTAGTATGAATTTTACAAATTAGACAAATAGGCAATTAAAATGGCGTATTTATTTTTTCCCCACACGATCACTTAATTTTTTATTAAAAAATCAAATTTGTCAAAATCGGAATTTTACCATAAAAATAAAAAAATTAAACGTTTTTCTTAAAATTAAAAGCTTCACCATTTTTTTTCTATACCACGTCTAGATCTAAAGCCCATAACACTTCTCCTTGGACTCTATAGTTTAACACAGACGTGATCAAATAGATAAATTTTAAATTTTTTCACTTAATTTTTGCGATTTAACTTTGCAATTCACGAATCTGCAACTTTTATTTTTAAAAATTCATAACTTTTATGAGAAGAAGACGGAAAGTCTACAACAATTGTCATAGTCTTCAAAATGGTAAGAGATATATACTGTCAAATTTCAGAAAAAAATATTAAAATGGAACAAAGTTGTAGCGAGTTAAACCGTGATTTCATTTTTTTTCATTTTTAGGTTAAAATTCCGATTTTGACAAATTTGATTTTTTTAATAAAAAATTAAGTAATCGTGTGGAGAAAAAAATAAATACACCATTTTAATTGCCTATTTGTCTAATTTGTAAAATTCATATTAGAGTTTTCAGAAAGAGTATACAGGGTGAAATTTTTTTCTAAGACCAAAACGAACTAATTCTTTAAATCCGGGTCTGATTTTTTTCTAGTTTGAATAAATCAGTTGATTGCGTGGTAACGTAAATTAAATATTTGTTCAAAAAAAAATGAATTTTTGTAATAAAAGTTAATTTTTTAAAATCTATAGTTCACTTTATCAAACTTTTAACTATTCATAGTCAAATTTAATATTTTTATAAAAAATTAAATAATCTTATGGGGAAAAAATAAATATGCCATTTTAATTGCCTATTTGTCTAATTTGTAAAATTCATATTAGAGTTTTCAAAAAGCGTATACAGGGGGAAATTTTTTCTAAGACCAAAACGAACTAATTTTTTAAATCCGGGCCTGATTTTTTTCTAGTTTGTATAAATCAGTTGATTGGGTGGTAACATAAGTTATATATTTGTTCAAAAAAAAATTAATTTTTGTAATAAAAGTTATTTTTTTTAAATCTATGGTTCACTTTACCAAACTTTTAATTCATACTCAAATTTGATTTTTTTTATAAAAAATTAAGTAATCTGTGGGGAAAAAAATAAATATGTCATTTTAATTGCCTATTTGTCTAATTTGTAAAATTCATATTATAGTTTTCAAAAAGCGTATACAGGGTGAAATTTTTTCTAAGACCCAAACAAACTAATTTTTTTGAAGCCGGACCTGATTTTTTTCTAGTTTGAATAAATCAGTTGATTAGGTGGTAATAGTATAACGATTGATCAAAATAAGAGACACATCGATCTGACCGTTCAAAAATTATGACGAATACAAATTTCTGTCAAAATGCGAAACTCGCCCTGTATATTATTAAACAATGGGAGCAGACACTTTTTAATGGTCATTTGTTATTCCCCATAGGAGCATCTACACGAGGTAGCAGTATGTACAGTTCCTCATGACTCACCCTGTATACTACACACATCGGCGTACGTTTCACGCCATGCTTTGACTTAATTTGCTTGAAAATGAGTCGTGACGCATGGGAAAAGTTGTAGCTAGCGAACTATATCAATTTGTCTTCATTTTGCTGTTGTGGCAAGCAGTCGTTTGTGAGAAGATTCATTGTACAAGGGTTTTGGAGTTTATATTTTCTATTTTGGTCTTATGGTTTTGGTTCTACTTTTGTTGGCTTTTCTGCATATTTTCTATACCTGGAAACTTTCCGTTTCTTCAAAGTAAATAGGTTTACTTTCTGGTTGGAGGCTGTCTGGAATGGTCTATCTATGGTTAGATGTTTCCGAAAATCGAATGGTTTCCTTCTATCGTACGTGAATTTATGGGTCACTGAATTTACCATTGAATTTCGTCTCTACCATGGTGTGGTAATTGCTGATGTGAATATCAGCCAACTAAAGTCTTCAGGGAGACTTTATCCAGGATTTTCTATCGCTGCTGGTCAAAAAACGGTAATAGTACATTGTTTACCGGGTAGGAAAAGCTTAACATTCCTGCACGACTGTGAAGATTGCTAAGTCGAGGCGCAAGCCGAGACTTAGCAACACAGAGTCCAGGAATGTGGCTTTTCCTACGAGGTAAACATACTATTTTTCCGCAAATCGTTTAAAATTCGACAGATATTGATTGATTAAAAAAAACGCGATAATTTTATTCCCAAATAAATGGTGCTTTGAAATTCCTAATAAAATTACTTGGGTTACTATGGAAACGTATTGAGGTTGAATTGTCAAACTTGACGCTTATAAATTTAATTGCTGGTGTTCTCGAAAGTAAAATGATAAGTGATGATGTAAAATAATAAAAATACGGAAATATCATTTCCTTACAGTAAGGAAGTCCTGACTTTTTTTTCAAGAAATTTTGACAGGAATGTCAAAATTTCCTGGCGATTTGCGGAAAAATATATATCTCAAATATTCCTGTATGTTATTTTTGGGTTTATTTAAATTTCAATGAACAGTACAAACATAAAAACTGATAGGTTATTCTACTTTTAAACCATCAAATCTCACTAGGACATTTTATTTTCAATTATTTACTAAATGTATCACATTGTAACCTTTTATATTTTCTTTTGTAAATTGTTCTATATTTGTGAAAATTGTAATAAATAATTTAGTAAAACTCGTTTTTGCTTATTACATATCTCTTTCCAGTTTCACTTCAAAGGGTAGTTGGTTTAGGACGAAACAACATAAATTTTATATTAGGAAAGTTTAGTTAATCTATATATTTGTTAATTTGCTGAAGAGTAATACTGGCGCCCTCCATTTTAGTTTGTTCAGGATCTCTGTCTGGTTTTATTGATCTAATTTCTGTTTTATTCTTTCAGCTCTCCTTCTTTCACGCCCAAATTATTTCAGATTTGTTTTAAATGGAAAAGAAATCTGTTTTAATTATATTCCTTTTTTTGGCTCTCGAATCCCACCTTCTTTTTAGTATCTTGTTTCTCGAGCTTACTTAGCCGGAGCTCTATTCTTCTTCCTTTCTTTCTTCTCTATTCTATACTTTCTTCACTTTCTTTCAAATTGCATACTAACTTTGACTATCTTTCCTTTCCAAAGCCGAGTTTAGTGTAGCAGAGCGTCATGGCTAAATCTGGACAATAATAATAATAATCATTTAAGAACGAAATTTTGTCTAGAGAGAAATTCACACCGAGGGTGCAGTACGGATAAGATAAGGCAATACATTATAGTCCAGGGCGGATCTGTTTTGAGATGGACGTTGAGAGGTGACTCAAATTTTTTTGCAGAAATTGCTTGAAAATAAATCAAATAATAATATTTGAGTTATCCTCCCTCTCAAAAAGGTCCGGAACATTGTTTAAATAATCAAAATGTCAAAAATTGAAGGAAAAATTCGATTTTTTTCTTTGTTTTTTGATTATAACTTTAAAAGTATTCATTTCCGAGAAAAGTTGTACTGACATAAAAGTTGCGTAATTCAATTTACTACAATATAGAATTGGTTAAAAATTTAAAAAATAGTAACCCTAGTTGCAAAATAGCAATAATTGCGAAAAAACCATACAAAAACAAGTATTCGCATTTTACGTTTTTCAACCATTTATGCTACACTTAGGAGCTTCATATTTCTCCCTGAAAAACTTTATGATACAGTAAAACAATACTGTAAATTTCATTAAGATCGGTTCAATAGATTTTGCAAAATAAATTTTGCAATACAGCTTTCGCAAAAAAAATTCATTTTTTCAAAATGTTACAGGACTGAAAGTAAAGCAGATAGCAAGTTGAATTTTTTTTGCTTATAGAAATGTACTCTACCTTTCATTTGCAATTTTCAAAATTAAAATCGATTAATTACCACGGCGTCAGAAAATTTTTGAAATAAACAATAATTTTTGGTGCTACGCGCAGGACAGCTGTGTTCGATTCACACAGGTTGATTTCCACCAAAATTTCTTCTAATCTTTATCTAATATATTACTTTCTTACTCTATATTTTGTTGTATTTTAATATTTTAATTCCACAAAAATCAAACTAATTTTATTATTGTTTGTGAAATATTGTTTAAACAATTGAATATGATTAAAAATAATAAACTTTTATTATTTAAGTTAAAATATATGAACAAAGAAAGTTTTTGCTAATAAAAGTGTTATTTCAAAGGATAGAGTATGTGTTTTTATTTTGCAATAAACAAATTTATTTATTTATATCAAAATGTCATAAAAATTAAAATGTATCAATCATTATATAAGGTCATTGAAATGCCCAATCAGAGCAACCTATCCGCTGTCCTGCGCGTAGCACCAATAATTAATGCTTATTTAAAAAAATTCCTGACGCCGTGGTGTTAAGCGATTTTAATTTTGCAAAATTGCAAATGAATGGTACAGTACACTTCTATGTGCAAAAAATTTTCAACTTGCTATCTGCTTTATTTTCAGTCCTGTAACATTTTGAAAAAATGAATTTTTTTTACGAAAGCAGGATTGCAAAATTTATTTTGCAAAATCTATTGAACCGATCTTAATGAAATTTACAGTATTGTTTTACTGTATCATAAAATTTTTCAAGGTGAAATATGAAGGTCCTAAGTGTAGCATAAATGGTTGAAAAACGTAAAATGCGAATACTTGTTTTTGTATGTTTTTTTCAAAATTATTGCTATTTTGCAACAATTGTGAGTATTTCTTAAATTTTTAACTAATTCTATATTATAGGAAATTTAATTACGCAACTTTTATGTCAGTACAACTTTTCTCGGAAATGAATACTTTTAAAGTTATAATCAAAAAACCAAGAAAAAAATCGAATTTTTCCTTAATTTTTTGACATTTTGTTTATTTAAACAATGTTCCGGACCTTTTTGAGAGGGAGGATAACTCAAATATTATTATTTGATTTATTTTCAAGCAATTTCTGCAAAAAAATTTGAGTCACCTCTCGACGTCCAAATGTACTAATATTTTTACAGATCCGCCCTGGTCTATTACTAATGGCAGCTATGTACGCCGTTGCTCCCGCTTGGCAGCGCTAGTATAGTTGGGGGTCAACGTTTTGACAATTCGTGAAGTTTGTATATGGTGTTTTTATTTACGATTTAATAAATAATAAATTATGACAGAAAAATACCGATCTTGGACTGTTTGTACGTTGAAAAACAAATTTAGGAGAAGGAATGCGAGAGTTACTGGAAAATAGGAAGCCATTTAACAGCTTCCACTGTTTATATAGCCATCTATTTCCTAACTGCCCTGTCCCAGTTTCTTAGTCTCTTGTTGCCACAAGATCAAATTTATATTTTTTGGCTTCGTTTACTAGATGCTTCAGTTCTCCTTCCTGGAATGATCCTCTTATATATCACGTAGCTATTTTAACTAGTTCTTCTTTATTGCCATTATCTCGTTTATTATTTTTCGATGCTTTTTTCTGTTTTCTTTGCCGGGTCATCTTTGTTGGGTCTCCTAATACTGCATTCAATTCTAGTTTTTTGCTCTATTCTTTCCAGCTGCTTCTTTTTTTTATTTCATTTACATAATTCATTGTTTATTGTCAGTCTGTGGTATCCTGTTTTTGTGCTATTTCCTTTGATTTTCTCTTCCTTAGCAATTTTTCTTATTTTTTCCATTATTTCTTTATCCGTCCTTCGGCAGATCATCATTTGTGTATATTCTTTTTCTCAGTTGCTTGGGTTTCATCTTATTTTGCATTACTTTGGTCTTTTATGTCTTGCTATCCATCTCTACCAAATATATTTTGTCTTTCAGCTTTCTTGCTTCATCAACGTTTACTTTTACTTGCATTTCCTTTTCTATTAATTTTTCTACCTCATTCCCTAGCAAGAGTGATTGATCGGTGTCAATCTGCAGTCCTTGAATCACAATATTTTTCCTTCTTCCCTCTCTTTCTAATTTTTGAACTCTTTCGTTGGAGATCTTTAATTCATTTCGTAATTGATTAATATCTTGAAGCGCCTTTTCATTAATAAGTTTCAGTTCTTCCATTTTTTTTTATATTCTTTTTGCTGGAATGCGAGAGTTACTTAAAAAAAGGAAGCCCTTATCGAAGGGTAAGCTATATTAATCATCGCCTTAATATTTTATTTCTATAGCTCAGACCAAAATAAACATATTTATGTTGATCTGAGTTTTATAGTGAAGTATTCGATTTTTTACAGTCGAATCCAGGGGCAATACGTAATATGTTTCAACAAAATGTTTATTGCAGATACGTGCATTTATTGTCAGAAAATTTTTATCCTTTCTTACTGCTACAATCCACTTTTTTCTTATCAGAATATCTTTGGGAAACCTGTATCCTAATGTTCTCAATACGCACAAAGGCACAGCACAACATTGAGGCATTTTATTTTCTCAAATTAAATTCACACAGCGAAACAAACATGCAATATTTACTTAGAAATATAGTGATTTGAATCAAATTACATACTAACAGTAATCGTATAAAAATAGAACGGGGGGTTAGACAAGGAGACCCAATGTCACCTAAACTTTTTAATACGGTCTTAGAACATGCTTTCAAGAGTTTGGATTGGATGACAAAGGGAATAAAAATAGATGGAGAATACCTAAACAACTTACGTTTCGCCGATGATATAGTCATAGTAGCTGAGGATCTAGGTATGGCAAGAGAGATGGTACAAGAACTCGTTGTAGCTACAGAAAATGTTGGTTTAAATATAAACATCTCAAAAACAAAAATAATGACAAATTTGGTACCCAACCAGAACATCAGTATTGGTGGGAAGGAAATAGAACTCGTAGATAGATATAAATACCTGGGACATGAAATTACGATTGGCAGGAATTGGCATTTGGAAAACTGAGAGAAACTTTTAAAAGTGAGTTACCCACATGTCTAAAGAGAAAGGTATTCGATCAGTGCGTCCTCCCAGTCTTGACGTACGGATCAGAAACACTTACCTTAACTAAAGCCTCGGCTACCAAACTAAGAGTCACGCAGAGAAGAATGGAGCGGTCAATGTTAGGAATAACTCTGCGAGACAAAATCAGAAACGAAGAAATCAGGAGAAGAACAAAGGTGACTGACGTCATCGAGAGGATAGCCAGGTTGAAGTGGAGATGGGCAGGACACGTAGCCAGAATGACAGATGGGCGATGGACGAAGAGGTTATTGGAATGGAGGCCAAGAGAAGACAAGAGAAGCGTCGGTCGACCGCCTACAAGATGGACTGACGACTTAAGAAAGGTAAATAAAAACTGGATGAGGGCGGCGCAGGATAGATGGGGTTGGAAACGAGGGGAGGAGGCCTATGTTCAGCAGTGGACTTTTGAGGCTGGATGATGATAGTGATTTGAATATTTGACGTAAGTTGACGTGACCTCCAACTACACAAGCGCCATCTACGTTGAGCTTTCCAGATTAGCTGCCATTGGGAATAAACGCACAGGGTTGTCGGTCTTCACCAGTTGTTAATTGCTCTCACAAGAGCGTCGCACAGGAACTATGGCAACACTGAATGCGCATTCCTAACTTAACCGTGCTGCACTCCCAGTGTGAATTTCACAATAGATATTGTATTTTTATAACTGTATTTTAAGAGTTGCTTTCATTTGAGACCCTCCAACGCTTCGCTGCTACCTCTACGCCAGTGATTGCGCTAAACTTTTTTCGCTAGTAATTATTTCCAAACCGAATATTTCACATTTATATTTTATTCAAGGAATAAATCGCAAGCCAAGCCTACAACGACTGCTCTTTTGCAATTTAATGATTCAACATTCTCGACAAGTGAACGTTGAACTTACAATGCAAGTCTCTTGATTATAAAATATATGCATCCTCTCTTCTTATTATAATCACAAGAAATGTACAGAGGCGTTGCGTCTGTAGTCGAAGTTTTGCATGTATTTTGAATATTGAGGAAGGTTAGGTTTATATAGTAAACAGATATTACAGTAGAAAGGTGACGACCTCGTTAATTATTGAGGGTCAATAAGTTGTTGGTTTACAAACGCGAGATAGCTGAGTTTCAATTCTATACAGATATTTCCGGTAGGTATGTTTACCACTTTACTTAGAACTCTCTGATTCGCTTATTGGACACATTATGCTTGTGTCTTGTCAAAGTTTGTTGTATGACTTGGCTTTCGTTTCAATTTTCTTCCACTCATTTCGATATGTAATATGTACATACAGTTTATTCGCATACGCTATGCACTAGATGTAAACATTAGTTGAACAGATGTAAACAGCGATGTCGTCGTCAGCAAAGAACGAGATGGCTATTTGGTTCAGGTTTTGAATATTTTTGGATAACATTTACTTGTATAATCGCGTAAATTATTAATTAATTTAATTAATAGGATTATTTTTTCATTATCTATATATTCCGTGATTACAATAATTTATATACTATACAATAAAAACTAATAATCGATAAAAGAGAAAAAGTGATAACGTGATTCTAATATACTGTTACTATGGAACGAGTAAATACATTTTGAACACCTTTAACAACTAAAATCGTTGTTTACATGCACCGCATGTCTTATTTGAATTTAGTATAGTTCCCGCCAGTTTCTCACTTTCAGGATTTGGATATCTCTCATGACCTGGTCCTCCATCTCTCTCTGGGTCTTACCCTTGGTTTTTCAGTTTATTGCTTCTATCTGGTGATCTTATTAATCAGTAGATCATTTTTCCTTCTCTCTATGTGCCCCAGCGATCCTAGTCTTTGCGCTTTAATAAATCTAACTATATTTTTCCCATCATTATGTCTTTTAGTTCATGGTTCATTCTTCTTCATAATTCTTCACACTTCTAATTCACAAAAACCCGTTTGAAAAAGTGTTTTCTCTTAAATTGACATTTTTACTTGCTAAGACGAAAAGTATTCAGAAAAAAAAAGGTATAGAACAAAATTGGTACCAAAAAAGTGAAATTACAGCTCGGTGTCATTATACAGTGCATTCATAAAGTGTGGAAACGGTCTATTATCTCATGACTTAACTATTTTCAAAGTTAAAGCTCTGACAGGTCGATTTTTATTGAAGTTATACTTCTTTAATCGCGATTGAGATTGAGGGTGAATTTATATTGATCTGCGCGCATGCGCACACCGACAGTTTGGTATTAGTCTTTATACGGGCTCTGATTGGGTGTTGAAATGATCTGTCAATAATTGTTCAATATGGAGGTTATCGGTAAACAAAAATGTTGTATAATATATTAGTTTTTATTGTTGTGAGGACAGAAATAAAATCAAATTTATAATTATAGTGACTTTTTAAATAGTTTTGAAAAGCCACAGGTACGTAATTCTAAATGTTTCAGTTGTATTCCAATAAAAAATTATCTTCATACCTATTTGGAAAATGTGAAAAATAATGTACTTACCTAGTACTTGCTATGCTATACCCCTAGTAGGCAATGCTTTAATTTACATAATCTGATTACGAACAAACTTTCTACAAATTTTCATCTAATGTATCGTTTCTTACTCTATATATTGTTGTATTTTAATTCGACAAAAATCAAACTAATAAAAATTCATATAAACAAAATGTCAAAAAGTTGTTCAGTTTGTGTATATTCCCACATGACGTATACGCAAATGTGGTGCAGTTTGAAATCGCTTCGACTCTCGTACGGCGGGATACACGGGAAGCAGGTTCAAACCCAATGCAAGTTATATCATTTTTTTATTTTTTTTATAGATTTTATGATTGTAAGTATATTATTATATAATTTTTTTCAGAAAATACGTATTTAATTAAAATTTTTGGCAACAATTATTATTCTTCAGAAATCATTTGTGGCATTTTTCAATGTGTTTGGGTGTGTTTTATTCTTTTATTTTTTTAATTTTTGGTATTGTTTTAATAAAAATTTTTGGAAAGTAGTAGAGAAACTGTTTAAAGTATATTGATTTCGTTGAAATCATATAATAGAAGTATAACTTCTTACGTGCCTACAAAGTACACACATTCTTTTTTTTTTTTAATTATGACTTTTTGACGTATATCCCATAATAGTGACGTCATCCATTTGGGCGTGATGACGTCATCGATATTCTTTTAAATGGGAATAGGCGTCGTGTGGTAGCTCATTTGAAAGGTAATTCAATTCTCTATTCAGTAATATAAACATTAACATCATTATTTACACCGGGTGGGCAAAAAAATAATTTTTGAATTAAACTAATTGCAACAAAAAAAAGAATATATGTAATTTATTTAACTCAAAATACATTGTACTGCTGTGAGAAAAGACAGAAACATGTTTATTTGACAAATAAACATTGCTTTTCGCTTAAATTAAATGTTTAAACTGCCAAGAGGCAGGTGTGTGGCTCTTTGACATTTAATTAAGCGAAAAGCAATGTTTATTTATGAAATAAACATTTTTATAGTATGTGGCATCAGTAAAATGTATTTTGAATTAAATAAATTACATACCTACATTCTTTTTTTTGTGTCAATTATTTTAATTCAAAAATAACTTTTTGGCCACCCTGTATAACTAATGATGTTAATGTTTATATAAATGAATAGAGAATTGAGTCACATTTCAAATGAGCTACCACACGACCCCTATTTCCATTTAAAAAAATCATCGATGACGTCATCACGCCCAAATCGATGACGTCACTATTATGTACTATACGTCAAAATATTATAATTTTAAAATGAAAATCGACCTATCAGAGCTTTAACTCTGAAAATAATTAAGTCATGACGTAATAGACCGTTTCCACACTTTACGAATGCACTGTATGAAGTGATTTAGAATGACAGAATGTATAGAATAAATATATGTACTAAAAACTATCATATATAAAAAATAATAAATAAGATGGGAAATATAAAAAAGTAGAAGCAACAAAAGGAAAAACTAACCTAAAAAGAAAATAATAAATATGTAAACTCAAAAATTTAAATTCAATAATAGGAAACAAAAGATCTGAGAACAGATAAAGCTTCTGAATAGGATAAAATCCTATTTGAAACTCTACCAGAAGAAGGAAATCAGATACAGTACCAAAAGATAATAGCTCTATAAACGTTTGTTTTATGCAAAAATACTTGGTACGTAAAAAGGAAATACAGAAATAAATAGAAATACAGAAATATACCTGTTATCAGAAATGTATAAAATTTTGACCAAGGTTATACCGGAAGTTGACTAAAAATTTCTTATTTTAAATATAATGTCCTGTATATTATTACGCATTTTGATAAAAATGTTCTTAAGGATTCTCTTTATATTTAGGTTTATGCTACCTTACATCGGGTGTTTTACAAGATAAGATTATTTTATTATAAAATAGTATTTGCTTTGACATCCTGCATCTTTATAAAAATGAAAATTTGTTTGGGACATTTTGTTTCGAGACAAAATGAAATTGAGAATGAAAAATTACATTATTACCGAGGGCTGAAAGTCCCTGAAAACTTCTATAATGTTTATTTTAATAAGTTACAGGGGTGAAAATAATAAAGATAATTTAGTGTGATTTTTAATTGCAAATATTTCATACAAAAGAAACTTTTTATTTATTCTAAGGGACTTTCGGGGCCCTCGGTAATAACGTAATCTTTCATTCTGCATTTAAATTTTTCAAAAATACTTACTTTTCTCAGGATTCGAAAAAAATTAATAGGTACATTTGAAACACATTGAAAATTTTGACGGTCGACATTTTGCGCCTTTCACCTTAAGACGGCCTTGTATTTGCCAAATAATTACCTATTAGAGATAAGAACAAATTGAATTACAATAATTAGTATTATTGTTTATTGTACTGTTACGGTGATTAAGATTATCTTTTAGATAATAGGTATTTATATCCTAGTATTTATTATCAAGTAATATAATGTAATTATAAAATTGATAGATACAACCATATAAGTGAAAACGCAGTTGGCTAATATTGACAAAAAAATAATACAATATGATTTTAAAAGCTGAGAAAAATGTAATGATTTTTTTGGCTTTAAGGTAAAACCCACGCAGCCAGACACAAAGGACACCGCACACATCTTATGGAAAATATAATGTCACTCAAATGAAATAAAATGTTACATAAATAGATGCGTCCTGAAATTTCAATAATTTGATACCATTGCGCCAACTCTGTATTTTGATTAACAAGAGCGTAAATTAATAAAAATAAATCTAAAATCAAATAGGAATGTACGTGTGTCAAAGAGAGAAAAAAGATCTTGTGATTCGCTTACTCCATAAATATTTCTCGAGGAATTAAGGCAGAGGCTTACTCCTATCTTTTCCTATTATTATTGATAATAAAGTAGTTATAATTTGGTTGGTTGTACCGCCTCTAATCGGCTTATGAGCTAATGGCGAATAGACTGTATTCAATAGCCGCTAGACTAATATTATTTATAAATGCTAGTTTTATGGACTTCAAAATGCAATTTCGATAAACTTTAATTAGAATTAACTCACTAATTAAGCAAAATTCAGAGTTGGCGCAATGGTATCAAATTATTAAATTTCAGGATGCATCTATTCATGTAAATTTTATTTTATTTGAGTGACATTATTTTCCATAAGATGTGTGTGGTGTCCTTTGTAAAAAGAATATAAGGATTTTACACAGGCATTACACTCTTCTCGCCCAGAGGCCGATCAGGGCATTTTGTAAACGATCAAAGGTACTTTTACACATTAAGGAAAGACATAAGGTAGCAGCAAAGGGTATTGTTATATTTGTATTTTGTTGTTCTGACGAAAGAACACAAACAATCGTAAATTTCTTTTCGGTCTAAAACGAGAAGATACACTATGTTATATGGGCTTTCAATGTTCAATTGTAGAAGTTTTCTGAACAACTCATTGGATAAGACGTAATGTTGCTGAGTTATTATTTAACACTTTAGTAAAAACTACGTTTCAGGAAAAGTAACTCACGAAGTATTTCACGAATCTATGAAATAACAGAACATTATCCTTCCTGCCTTTGGCTTTCTTGTTGCAATTGTCAAATATTTCTTTCCCGGTTTCCTCTAATAGTATGGTATAACTAGACCCAAACCCAGACATCCAAAGTGAAAGTTATCCTCCAACACTAAATTGTTCTCCACATAATATTTCGAGAACCATTTGAATGTCCACAGAAAAAAGTCACACCATTTTGAGCGTCGGGTTGGGGGGAAGGGGGGGGGGAGAAATCGGTAAATTCGTAGTTTTTTACGTTTTTCGTCAATATTTCTAAAACTATGCGGTTTAGCATGAACAACTTTCTATAAAAAAATGTCCTACTTACATTAAATTTGAAATAAAAAAAGCCCTATGCATAATCCTTCTAAAATGAACAGTTCCAAAGTTACGGAGGTAGTATAGTATAATTGGTCCAAAAAAAGGCCTAACCCAAACATCCAAAGTAAAAGTTTTCCTCCAATACCAAACTGATCTATATGGTCCACGTCCACATATTGTTCAGTAAAAAGTTACACCATTTTGAGCGTCCGGTTTGGGGGGGGGGGGAGATGGGTGAAAAGTCGGTAAATTAGTCGTTTTTTTTACGTTTTTCGTCAATATTTCTAAAAGTATGCTTTAGCGTAAACAAATGTTCTACATAAAATTTAAAACAAAAAATTTCCTATACATAATTTTTATAAAATCAACGGTTCCAGAGTTACGGAGGGTGAAAAGTGGAGGTTTTCGATACTTTTTATATATCTTGGGCAATTTATAATATTATTACTGATGAAAGAAATTTTCTTTAACAGGATTGTGTTTTGTAATAAAATTTGCTATTCAGTGGCCGATGGTATGTTAGTGATAAGCCCTTGAAGAAACGTCAACCTAACCACCCAAAATAATAATCAATTGCCCAAAAGATATTAAAAGTATCGAAAACCTCCACTTTTCACCCTCCCTAACTCTGGAACCGTTGATTTTTTAACAATTATGCATAGGACCTTTTTTGTTTTAAATTTCATGTAGAATATTTTGTATAGAACATTGTTTACGCTAAAGCATAGTTTTAGAAATATTGACGAAAAAAGTAAAAAACTACTAATTTACCGATTTCTCTCCCATCTCCCCCCCCCCCCCCAAACCGGATGCTCAAAATGGTGTAACTTTTTTCTGAACAATATGTGGACCATATAGAACAATTTGGTGTTGGAGGAAAGCTTTTACTTTGGGTGTCTGGGTTAGGCCTTTTTTTGGACCAATTATACTATACTACCTCCGTAACTTTGGAACCGTTCATTTTAGAAGGATTATGCATAGAGCCTTTTTTATTCCAAATTTAATGTAGAATATTTTTGTATAGAAGGTTGTTCATGCTAAACCGCATAGTTTTAGAAATATTGAAGAAAAACGTAAAAAACTACTAATTTACCGATTTCTCTCCCATCTCCCCACCCCCCTCAAACCCGACGCTCAAAATGGTGTCACTTTTTCCTGAACATTATGTGGACCATATAGAACAATTTGGCGTTGGAGGATAACTTTCACTTTGGATGTCTGGGTTATGCCATCTTTTGGATAAATTGTATCATACTATAACTAGTTTTGCATAGTAGACTGGGAACTTTATGGGAACTGTATGTCAGTTTAGTGTGAAAAATAAGAGAACAGAACTTTGTTCCCATACAATCTTACAGATTAATATTTTATATTTATTTGTGGTTTGTATTCTTTCTTTTTACCCTTGGTAAATCAGTATTCTCAAATCCCAAACACAAAAACGATTTAATAGAATTAATTGTAAGGGTAAGAATAGAACAAGTGGGTCGAGGTGGAGGTGTAGGTCGCGGTGGATGCAACTAGTTAAGTCGCGGTCGATGTTGACAGCACATAACAAGAAGGTCACCTGCGCTGTCAGTCGAGCTAGAGCCACAATCAAGTGAAGTAGTTTAATGAAATTTGAATGACAAAAAGACCGTGCGTTTGCGATGTTGTGACTGTCAAGTGATGATAGTGATGACATGTCAGCTGTAAATAATCAGATCCTCCTTCATATTTCAAAAATTTACTGAATTTATTTACTTTAGAAATTCAAAAATAAACTGAATACAAAAAAGGGATTATATAAAAAGTATCAACTCAGCAACTCGGCCTACAAGCATCCTTGTAGGCCGCGCAGTAGACATCCATGTAAAACAAACTCATTTTATTTTCAATGTTTACATCGATGTAAACCTCCTGAATGGCATCTCGCTAAACCTCCACCGCGACTTACCTGCTCTGTTCTCTTCCATTCACTACAATGTGTTTCTTTTACATGGATATCGACATCGACCGCGACCTCCACCTCCACCGCGACCCACTTGTTCTGTTCTTACCCTTACGGAGACAAGCAGATCTATACCGAGACATTCTATATATACCGAGACTATACATACAAGAAAAAAAAAATGACTTATTTGAAATGTCACATATAAGTATTTAAATTGTAAAAATTATTCTAAAAGTGGATAAAAACATTCAAAAAGTAATGATACTTCTCTTAGAAAAGGAAATCCCACCAGAAGAGTCCCGAGTCTGTTTTACCATACTTTTTTGAATTTTATGAGGTATTTTCGTAGGTCCAATAAACAACATCTAAAAGCAACTAAATTAGTAAGAAGAGGAGCCCAAATTTGGAGACCAATGAACGAAAGACTTTATTTATTTGATTCCTTTTTGTAAATTTTAAAATTAATTAGTGTTTAATACAATCAAAATTTAACTCTCACGCACAAGTTGTACCTACAACTTCAGCGAGAAACTGAGTTTATTTTGTTATGTACAATTTATTTGCAATAAACTCCATTATTATTATTATTATATTATTATATTCACCTTGGGCAGCAAGAAGAAGATCAAAAAGGAAAGAAACGACCTTCCTAATAAACTAAGACCCGGGATAGGCAAAATTTGCTAATAATTTTAGGCACCGAAAGGGCCCCCGCATACTGCAGACTTTTTATCGACCGATAGTTTAGTGCGCATACCGATCCAACTAAACAGTCGGGTTGGTCAAGAGGGCACACACTAGCAAAGCCGACCGACTATTCTCGAACGATTTAGTAGGTACTAAAGTTCTTATTTGACTGTTAAGTGAGTAGTCGAACAAGGCAAAAATTATTCAAAAATGTTATCTCTCTCATACAGCGGAGGAGGAAAGCCAAGAAGAGGTTCCGAGAATATTGAGTGCATTAAATTCACAGTGGAAGAAATAAGACGACGGTCAAAAGTAACAGATGTGATACAGAAGATTGCCATGTTAAAATGAAACTGGGCAGGACATATAGAAAGAATGGAAGACAACCGTTGGACGAAGCAAATTTTTGAATGGGAACACAGGAGGACTGATGACATCGAATGAATGGCTGGTCACAGATGGATGCAAAAAACAACAAACAGAAATGAATGGATACACCTAAGGAAAGCTTTCTTCTGGCGATGAATGGAATAGCTGTTGATGATGCTGATGATGAATTCTCAGTGATAGATTATTTAGTGGAAAATTCTACACAATCTATTCTAAATTGCTTGATTACCCAAAAAAGTGTTTCGCCTTTTATCGGATGATCTTAGTCAGCTTCAATGAACTAGTCATGCTAATTTGACCATGCAGGTTTCTACAATTAACGATTGTGAATTAGACGATGCCATTTTTTCGCAAAATATTCAAAAAATATTCGCACGGCACCAAAGTATTGGACACCAAAACTAAAAGAGAATTGAACTGTCGGCCGATAAACAATCGTCGTGTGTGCGCATGTCCTAGTTAGCCAACACTGATTAAACTGTCGCCCGATAGTTGTTGGCCGACAAATTAGTTTGAAGCCAATCGGGTAGCCGCGGTAGCCCATCGAACTTTTTTATCAGCCGATACTGAATCGGTGTAATGTGCGCATATGCCTACCTCTCTGTACTGATTAAGAAACCGACCAAACTATCGGCCGATAAAAAGTCTGCAGCCTGCGGGGGCTCTAAGAGCCTCTAAGAGGCAAGCCATTCACTTCATGTCATCAGTCCATCTTGTTTGAGGTTTGCCTCTACTTCTCTTGCTTGTCCTTGAAGAATTCGCTTCGTCCAACGGTTATCTTCCATTCTTCCTATGTGTCCTACACAGTTCCATTTTAACATGGCAATCTTCTGGATCACATTTGTTAGTTTTTATCATCTTCTTATTTTTTCCATTGCGAATGGGATGTAGTCAATACTCTCGGAATCTCTTCTTGGTTTTCCTCATCCATTGTATGAGAGCGATAATAACATTTCTTGATAATTTTTGCATTGTGCAACTACTCACTTCAACAGTCAAATACGAACTTTAGGGCTTGTCCATATAAGAGCGGTTTGCCAACGTCGACGCCGCGATTTACCAGTTTAAACGCTGGTAAACTGGCGGTTGCATATGTACGATGTTGAGCGGTTGCATTTGTTTCTATGTTAACTTGAACCGCGGCGGTTGGATTTTCAGGTAAACCGCGACGTCAACGTTGGCAAACCGCCCTTATATGTACGAGGCCTTAGAAATAGTTCGAGAATAGTTGGTCGACAGTTGCTAGTCTGCGCCCCCTTCACCAACCCGACTGTTTAGTTGGCTCGGTATGCGGACTAACAGCCCAACCCGATCAAACTATCGGCCGATAAAAAGTCTGCAGTCTGCGGGGGCTCTAAAAGTCTAAATAGTAGGTTAAATAGTAGAACCTAAAAGTAAACCTAGCACTATGCCGTCAATTTTAAGTGGCACATGCGTCGACAGTGGAAAATCAAACTTTTCTCTTATGGACGGGATAAATAAATTAAAGGATACCCCCCGTTAAGATAGGCAAAATCCCCTCACCCCCAAAATTCAATTTTTTACATTCTATGTGATTAAGACACAACCAAACAACAGAGTTAAACAAGAAAATAGAACTACCATGGACAACTTACTAGTGTTGCCCAAAATCGCTCTTGGTCTTGCAGTCTTGGTCTTGTTCTTGCGTTTTCGCAAGACCAAGACCAAGACCAAGACCAACCCTGTATATCAGATGCAACATTTAGATATACATACTAATAATTTTTAACAATAGTAGACTATATTAAAAATCATGTGAACATAAATAAAGTTTTTGATGTCAAATAACTACAATTCTACAGAGTGTGAAAGTTGCTACGAAATTAATAAGAAAACGTGATTATCTTTTAGACTACCCTATATAACATTACAAAACCTCATACTTTTAGAAAGAAGACATGGAATAGGATTCAGAAATGTAAAAATATACAGGGTGTCCCATTTTAAAAAACGCAGTTATAAGCAACTTCCGGTATAACTTGAAGTAGGAACTATATAAAAATAAGGTAATAAAAATATATAAAAATATATAAAAATAAGGTTATCTGCCTCACCCTGTATGTTAAGTCAAGCTGAAAACGTACCTATACTGTTACGTTGTTCTGAGATCTAAAGTAACGTTTAATAAATAGAAATATGCTGGTGGGTAACTGCGAGACTTGCAAGACTCTTGCTGCAAGACCAAGACCGGGAGTGCAATACCAAGACCAAGAACAAGACCAGGTATATTGGTGCAAGACCAAGACCAAGACTCTCTAAGTCTCGTCTTGGTCTTGCATTTGGGCACCACTACAACTTACGGAAAACTGAGGGAAGTCCAGTCTCTACTACTCACTGGAAACTCACTTGGGAAACTCACTGGAGGGACCGCTGACGTTCGAATACAATAAGCGTATCTTTGTAAAGACAATGAAGTCGGCTTTAATAAGTAACAAGACATTTACTCAACACACACACTACACATTACACAATACATCTTATTGCGAAATCATGCCATACGATGCCAATGGCCTCAGTTGTCGAGGTATTTAAGCTAAATAAAAAAAATTGAGAAGCTCACTATAAGACGGGTTTCGTTTTAAAACAATAATATTGCATCATCATCCATCGGTTTATTTAAAAAACTAACGACCTCAGATTGTACTATTGTTGCAAATAACTGCAAAGAAAGTACATTTAAATACAAAAACCATTATACGAAATAACGAAATACTAATAATGTTGTAAACATGTCCACGTAAAGAAAATTCAGTGCCTCTTTAGGACTACAAACAATTTCCGTAATATACCGACAGCAGATATTTATATCAAAACCGACAAAATAATTAATACAATAATTCTAAATAGGAAAGTCAAGGTAGTCTACTCGTGACGGTAATTTGTTATATTTATTATTACAAGCAATAATAACTACAGGCAGCAACAATGGAAAAAGTTCTCTGCGGATTAGCTCAGTAAATGAACGTGAAATATAACTCAAAAAGTAATTATTTTGTCGAAAAAAAAATATAGCTTACAAAAATACGAAAAAATGGCGTATGAAGTCTGTGGACCAAGTAGAAGCAGAGTTGTAGCTCATGAAAAGTAAGTTCTTATTCGTCAAACATTTTCAACGTGAAATAACCAAAAATAGAAGCACTTTTCGGAGAAAACACATCACCACTTTTTTAAATTGTTTAAAAAAGCTTTATTTTTGTTTTTTTTTAGTTTCTAGCCTTAAAATTAGGCAAGTAACGCGCAAAATAAAGTTGGTCCACTTTTTTTTGGAAAAAACAATCGTGAAAATAACCCCTGTAAAATCATCTCAACGATATTAATACCGCTTTATAATTTACTTTACTTATGTATTATTTATATGATCTGTCAGTTTCACCGGTTCAAAGTACTAATTTTTGAAAGGGTTGTAGTTGAAAGGGCTTGAACGAGTCACTAATCACGAGTGTATGCAAACTTCGAACAGCCATAAAAAGTTTTTGTCTTACAGAAAAACAAAAAAAAAATCCAAAATATTTCGAAAAACAAAACCTACCTTGTTTTACTCTTCGGGATTTTTCGTATTACTAATTACTTTTTAAGATATTTTGAAAAAAAGGCTATTTTTTAACTGAAAACAATTTTTTATCAAAAATTAGAATTTTGAACCGGTGAAATCATATAAACAGTACATGAGTGAAGTGAATTATTGTTGAGGGGCAACGATTAATTTCATTTTTGGAGTGCTAATTGGGGGGTAATCTTCACGATTTGTTTTACCAAAAAAGGGTCCGACTTTATCTTAAACTTTTTGTAGTTTTGATGCTAGAAACTTTTGTAAAAAACAAAAATAAAGCTTTTTTTAAACACTTAAAAGTTTTGATTAAATTTCTCCGAAAAGTGCTTCATTTTTTTATTATTTCTCTGAAAACGTTTGAGGAATAAGAACCTATTTTTCATGAGCTACAACTTTACTTCTACTGGGTCTACAAACTACATAAGTACACCATTTTTTTTCCTTTTTTTATAAGCTACTTTTTTGCTATTTGTAAGAATATCGTTTTCGATAAAACACTTACTTTTTGAGTTATTTACGAAAAACCGTTTAAAAACGTGGTCTTTTTGTTGAAAAATGAAAATTTTCACTCGAAAATAACTTAAAAAGTATTGACTTAAAGAAAAAACTATAGATCAAAACTTTTTTAGAATTAATCAGTTTATCCATTTCTGGACTTATTTTGAACGTACGTTTTTTCACCCTCGACAAGTGGTGGCTTCTACATTATTCAACTTAGTGTTAGAATCATTCAATCATGAAAAATGAGCACCAGTCCTTGACATTTGCTGATGATCTAACGATCCTAACAAGAGTTGTGAAGAAAATCCTTGAAGAAGCACAGAAATTCTGATCGCAGCTAAATGAAGACAAAACTAAATATCTGATCATGGAAGGAACAGGAGAAAAAGAAGAAGACGACTTTAATTTGAGATCTGTAAGTGGTAAAAGTATAGTTTTAAAAGGGTAGACATTTTAAATACCTGGAAGCAGTGCCGGATTTCGGGTACTTGCGGTCCTAGGCCAAATTATCCCGAGCGGCCCCCAATAACTTCACGATTATGTAATTAACCTTCCGATGACCAACCTTTTTTTGTTACACGGATGACCAACGGGGGGTAAAAAATGACCCCAGGTTAAAAATGACCTGGAATGAATGTTTTCAGCCTTTAAATCTTCATCTAACAATACATCCTCATTTTCTGATACTATTTCATCTTCTATATTATCATAAAAATCGCTAGCAGTAACAATTTCCTGTAACTCAGCCTCAGTAAGATATTTGCGGGCCATATCTTATATGTACACAAAATACTAAGAAACTGCTTGGAATTCCACATAATAGACGGTATTTTACTAAACATCAACTTCAGAATATATTTTTTATTCGTAAAATATAGGGATTTTTTTATTTCAAAATATGATATCTAGAATGATATTAAAGTCAAATAAAAAATAATGAGTTAAAAATTGAAAATACTTTTGAATTTATTAAAGAAAACATACGCTGTGGTCCAAATTTACCCCCTTGGTCATCCGAAGGTTAAAGCATAAAGCACATAATATAATACATAACGTTTATTTTAATTTTACTTTTTAAAATTGGTACAACATTGGTACTACAAAAAGTACATTGGTAAATCACATTAAACATTTTGACAGGCAACATTTTGCGCCTCTGCCCTTAATTGTTAAAATTAAAGCATTTGTTTCATCCGGGGGAAAAGTAGATGCAGGTGACAGCAAAAGATTAAAAAAGCCGAGTTGAAAAGACATTATAAGTAAAAGAACAAGCAAAATAATATGAACATAACAGTAATAGGCTACGGTACTAAAAAATAAGAATATTAAGAATACCAGAAATAGTAGATTATACCACGAGTCAATAATGATGGCTATTATTCCCGAGGAATATTTACGAACCGAGCCGCGTTAGCGGCGAGGGAGTAACATTCCGAGGGAATGAGAGCCATTATTGCGAGTAGTATACTCTACTTTATCTACGACAAATTAATTAATTGAAGATTTTTAATGAACAACTTTATTTGTTAAAAACATTAAAATTAGTAATAGTACAATTAATAAACTGAATTGGTTGAGAATCATCATTAACTTTAGTAGAGTTTTTAATACAAATATTTGGGATCTCGATTGCTGTAGAACAAGAAGATGGTACATTACTGTTTATCTCTTTAGCGATAGTATCTGCTGTAGTTGCCTTGTTTCTCATAGACTGATCAATGTATCCTTCAGCTACCTGTGTTGACTTCCAGCCCCCATGACGCTTTAATCCAGTTAAATCGCCTCCTCCATCAATATACAGAGTGGCAGATGATCTGCGATAACAATATAACAGATGCAGATGCGTCTGCAATATAACAATATAACAGATGCAGATGCGTCTGCAATATAGCAATATAACAGATATAGCAGATGATCTGCGGTATAACTTTGAGGATTTGGCAAATTTAAATATTTGGCAATCTGCCTACCAATATCTGCAAATTTGTTCTTTCCTATACGTTGTATTGTACATTTAGATTTTTGATAATTTAGAAAGAATGAATTTATTTTCACATGTGACGGACGGAGATCGATGTATTTCTTCACAATATTGTAAAACGTACTGTTTATGGCAAATTTTCGTACAATTTTGGTTTTAGACTTGGGGATTGTTATTAATAAATCTGTTTGGAGATCCTTCACGTCTTGTATATTCATTTGATAAAGTTCGTTTGAGCGGCATGCACCCATAATTCCAATGATCAATATTACCTGAAGCAAATAAGCATATGAGTTTTTGAATAAATCAAATTAAATATGTATATTTACCTTATGTAAAAGATAAATTTCATCAGGAGCTTTGTCAATAAATTTCCTAATTTGCTCTGGGGTTAGAGTGGAAGACTTTTTTGCTTGAAATCCTTCCGATTTTCTCTTTAGAAACGCTCTTAGTTTGCCGTATTTTTCCAGATCAACGTCATGGTTTATTCTCAACATAGATTTAATCATTGAATAGAATGACCATAATGAAGACGGTTTATATTTTGCACTTAATTCAGCGAAATAGGCCAGCAGAACATTTTCGGAAAATGATTTCGCGTTGTTTCGAACACGCCATTCGTTGAAGGTTGCGTACGTTTTATTATAAATGGATTTCGATGTTTCAGGTATTAAGGTAGATGCTGTTGCTGTAGCTAGTTCTACAATTTCTGGTGGCGTACAATTAAAAGATTCTTCATTTTCGACCATCTCAACACAAACTGTCAAATATACTATTCGTTTGACAGTGACACTTTTTGAGGTTGATTATTTTGTTTCCGTGGTGAATTTTGTGATTGTTGTGCCAGAGGGATTAATAGCTATTAATCCCGCATTATTAAGAGGATCGGAACGTATTTTCGGCTGCAATGCTATTCAAATGGGGATTCATTTTTTTCAAATCCTGAGAAAACTAATAAGTATTTTGGAAAAATTTAAACGCAGAATGAAAGATTACGTTATTAGCGAGGGCCGAAAGTCCCTGAGAACTTCTACAATGTTTATTTTAATAAGTTACAGGGGTGAAAAAACTAAGAGAAAATTTAGTGTGATTTTTAAATTCAAATATCTCATTCAAAATAAACTTTTTATTTATTCTAAGGGACTTTCGGCCCTCGGTAATAATTTAGTCTTTCATTCTGCGTTTAAATTTTTCAAAAATATTTATTGGTTTTTTCAGGATTTGAAAAAAATGAACACAATGCCGTGGTAATATTTTCCAAATCTGTCTTTGTCTTACAACGCACTCAACCGAATATAATATTGTCAGCATATATTGTCAGTCAGACACTGACAATCAGTGACAATTTTAAATATTTGACATTGCATCGGGAATATTTTGAGAAATTGATTAAATATTATTGATATATAGTGTATTTGATAAATAATTGATTTAAGACGTGAACTTAATAAAAAGTTATTTATTGTGTATTATTTGTGAAAGATCCAAGCAGAGAATACATCAGATATATCCTGTGATCCAAGTATTTTGTTGTTAGAGATGTTCAAAATTGTAAGCGTTCCAAAATAACAACATATTATTAAAAAATCACTTTAACACTTTTCCTCTTTTCTCGATTGATTATTAGTTTTTGTTGTACAAATAAATTATTACAATCACTGAAAACATAGTTAGTGAAAAAATTATCACATTTATTAACTGAATTAATAATTTGCAATTATAAAAATAACAGTTATCCAAGAACATTCAAAAGCCATCTCTTTAAATTAATTATGACATTTTCAAGTAGAATGACATTCTAGTAATGTTTACATATCCACACCAGTGTGAATTTTACTACACGTAATTTGCCGTGTAAAGACAGAAAAAGTAGGGATACACGGAAAATATTTGCGAATTATGTACCCATAGCCTTAATCCCTAAGGGATTATTATATGGCATTATATTGCAAACACCACAAGTATAATACATATATTATGTATCAGTCGTAGATAATAAACTTTTAGATCGTTAAATTGTCACATTATTCCCTTATAGTGAAAAACGTCAATGTCATGTTTTTAATTTGGATAAAGTTGGATTAGAGATTAACATTGATACTCACTCCACTCCATACTCATAATAAATCTCATATATAAACTCTAAACACTCAATTTTCTAGCTTTCTTTGCTGCAAAATCTTCAATCAAATCGTTAAAGTCTAAGGCTTGAAAAAGCTCTTAGCATTTGAAACAAAACTAACCAAACTAGACAATCTAGAATCTTCCTCAATTTTTGATTCTTTTCAACACGCTGAATGATCTTTCTCCAGATGCATTAGATGTCATCATGCATAGTAGAATGCGCAGAGCTGTCCATATTCGGACATGGCTTTTTTACACATTTTTTACCAAAAAAGTTTTTTTTACAAAAAGCTGCGGCCCCCCTTTGATTGCGGTCTTAGGCCGCGGCCTAGTCGGCCTAGTGGTAAATCCGGCACTGTCTGGAAGTAGTATTCGATAAAAACGAAAAAGGGAAATGGGAGCTCGATGCCAGTTAAAGAGCCCGAATGAACTCAAAATACCCACAATGGCCCACAGTAACGTATGCTTGCGAGGCATACTCACATTATACAGTATGTCCCTGTAAGTTGTATCCATATGGAAAAAAATTTTATTATTAATTTTACGAAAAATGTTATTCTTCATAAAAAGCTCTGCATGGTCCAAAACCTAAAATTCAACCATCAGATATCAAACGTTATGAATATTATACGAGGTATGTCAAAAAGTTTGAATTTCACTCAAGAGTAAAGTAGCTTTATTTTTCACAATATTGTAAATTGCTATTATGAAAAGTTGTTTGGAATTAAAAACTATATTCTAATATGCAATTATTTCGTTCTAATTGAATTTTTTTTTTGAAAGATTATTGATATTCTTGTTCTCATGATCATTTTTCAGTGCGTCATTAATTATGACGTCACATACTGTATTGGGTGTGTCGAGACTTATTTCATGTAATTATTGACGAATCTGACATATGCCAGAATCGTACTTCGCCATAGGTGAAAAGCTTGTGGAATTAAACTAATTAGCAATTTAGTAGATTTGATTTTTACACAATATGTTAACATGTAGGTATTTTTTATAAAGGGGAATAAAATTAAAAAGTAAACAATATTGTTAATTAAATTTATAAATATGGAAACATTAAAAAATGACACAAAACTATCCATAAACTGTGTTATTATCTTCTTCTCTAGGTGCTGTCTCCGCTTCAAAAGTTGGCAATCATCAGAGAGATCTTTATTTCTGAAACCGCGGCTCTAAATAATTCATTGTTATTACATCCAAACCAGTTCCTAAGGTTCTTCAGCCATGAGTTACGTCTCCTTACTATGGATCTTTTTTTTGCATAATGACCTGGAGTATTAGATATACATCTCTCATTACATGTCCCATATATCTCAGTTTTCTTCTTATTTGTTAGTTCTTCTCGTTCCCTATGCGTAAGTCTCATTACCTCCATGTTGGCTATTCTATCTACTCATGAGATTTTTAGCACTCTTCGGTACATCTCGAATGTCTCTAGTCTGCTCACGCCAATGACTAACTTTTAACGAACTAAATTCTAAACCAAAACACAAAATAATGCACAAAAACGTTGTGAAACACAAGGGAAGTCGAATTCGAATTTCAAAATGACAGGTACACAAAATACTGACCTGAATAATAACCGTCACTTGACTCTTTGACACTTCTAAAAAATGGCCAAAATGGACGAAGTTTTCGTCAAATGTTCGTAATACGAGTATTTGATTGGCTAGAAAAAACGCGCATTCTAAATATCAACGAATCAAACGTAGGTTAGGAATAGACATCTTATGTATATAACCATTGTAATGCTGCATTATTTTTGTGTTTAATCACGGAGCTACCGCTTTTTCCGTCTCATCTAACTTAATGCATTAGAGAGAAATCGAAAAACTGTGACGCACTGAAAAATGATCATGAGAACAAGAATAACTAACATTATTTTCAGTTATTTCAATTCTGATAACTAACTAGGTACACTAACTAATACACTAGGTACCTAACTGTTCAAAATTACCGTACCTACCATGCCAATGGCCATTAGTTGTCGAGGCATCAGCTAAATAAAAAAAAAAATAAAAAAAAAAATTCTGATAACTCTTTTATTATTAATTTTACGAAAAAAGTGATTCCTAATAAAAAGTTCTGCATGGTCTATAACCTAAAATACAACCATCTTATATCAAATTTTATCAATTTTATACGAGGTATGTCAAAAAAGCTAAATTTAGATCAAAAGTAAAGTACCTTTATAGTTCAGAATAATTCAATTAGAAGGATGTAATTACATACTGAAACATAGTTTTTAATTCTAAATAACTTTTCATAATATCAATCTTGTTATGAGGAGCGAGCGTTATAACTTGTTACAATTAATAATACACGGAAGAATACAGGGTAGAAGGAGTCGCGGAAGAAGACGCATCTCCTGGTTAAACAATTTGAGAGCTTGGTTTAATTGCACTTCTGCTGATCTCTTTAGAGCAGCGGTATCGAAAGTGCGAATTGCCGTGATGGTTGCCAACCTTCTTATAGGAGATGGCACATGAAGAAGAAATAACAATTTTCGATATTGTGAAAATTAAAGATATTTTATTCTTGAGCTAAATTCATATTTTTTGACATACCACCTATAAAATGGATAAAATTTGACATAAGATGGTTGTATTTTAAGTTTTAAACCATGCAGAACGTTTTATTAAGAATCACTTTTTTTCGTGAAATTAATAATAAAAGAGTTATAAGAATTGACATTGAGTTATCCATAATTTTTCAAAAAATTTTTTTTAATTAGAAGGATGCAATTGCCTGTTAAAATATAATTTTTAATTCCAAACAACTTTTTATAATAGCAATTTTCAATATTGTGAAAAATAAAGCTACTTTACTCTTGAGTGAAATTAAAACTTTTTGACATACCTCGTATAATATTCATAAAAATTGATATTTGATGGTTGAATCTCATGTTTTGGACTATGCAGAACTTTTTATAAAGAATAACTTTTTTCGTAAAATTAATAATAAAAAGGTTTTCCATATGGATACAACTTACAGGGACATACTGTATAAGAAGGAAGAGGATACTCTGGAAAAATGGGAAAGACAATATTGAGAAGCGTATTCGGAGGACAGAAGAGTCCGGAAGACAGAAGACGGGTGGGAGAAAAGAACCAACAACCAATTAATGGCTTTGTGCAAAGAGCCTACCATCACCAGATTCGTCAGTTCACAAAGAATTAGATCATTGAGACATATAGAAAGAATGGCAGTGAACAGAATGCCTAAACTGGTTATGACCAGAAAACTAATCGACCCTGAAAGAAGAGGTAGACCCAGATCGAGATGGATTAATAAAGTGGAGGAAGACCTTAAACACGTGAAGGTAAGGTACTGGAAAAGAAAAGCACAAAATAGAAGTGAAAGGAGAAATATTGTTCATCAAGTCCTTTAGAGTATGTATTTAAGAATTTTGTGTACACTTTAGTTTGAGTTTTGTGTTTGCTACCAATGATATTGTGATGATTCTGCATTTAGTCTAGTCGCAACATAGGGGGTTCCGTGGGCACTTTTAGCTCGCCGCGATTTGATGGTGGTATTATAGGTTTTTTGGGTCGCTGAATCCAATGGAAGTGGTCTGGAAGCCCAAATGTAGTGCGTTTAATTCTTATTAACAAATTATGGTAAAATTAGGTGTTTTTCAGGAATTATTAGAAGCCCTGTAAATAAATTGATAGTTTTAAGGTCTCCTCTGGTGTATTTTTGGTCGCTGAATCGAATGCAACTAGTCGCGATTGCTCAAAATATGTTCTTATTTTGTTAATAACAAAATAATTGTTTATTCGCCGAAAAGCTCGAAATGCGCTATCTACAGTAAGTTTGTAGTCTTTTTCATAGTACAGTGCGCCCATAAAGTAACGCATAAATTCATTATTTCGTAAACCGGCGACATTAAGAAACAATTCCGAAACAGGTCGATTTTTATTTTTAAATTCCGATTATTTGGCATGTATATCATACTAGTGACGTCATCCATATGGGCGTGATGACGTAATCGATGATTTTTTTTAAATGAGAATAGGGGTCATGTGATAGCTCATTTGAAAGGGTATTCAATTCTCTTTTCAATAATATAAACATTAACATAATTATTTATAGAAGGTGTTCAAAAAAACATTTTTTTAATTAAAATAATTGAGACAAAAAGAAGAATGTATGTAATCTATTAAATTCAAAATACGTTTTACTGTTGTCAAAGGTTTGGGAAAAAGAAAAAAATGTTTATTTGACAAATACATATTGTTTTTCGCTTAAATTCAATGTTAAAGCTGCCACCCACTGGTCTCATGGCAGTTTGAATATTTCGTTTAAGCGAAAATCAATGTTTATTTGTCAAATAATTTTTTTTCTGTTTACTGACAGTAGTAAAATGTATTTTGAATTAAATAAATTACATAATATATTCTTCTTTTTGTCTCATTTATTTTAATTTAACAAATGTTTTTTGAACACCCTGTATAAATAATTATGTTAATGTTTATATTATTGGATAGAGAATTGAATACTCTTTCAAATGAGCTATCACATGACCCCTATTCTCATTTAAAAAAATCATCGATTACGTCATCACGCCCAGACGAATGACGTCACTAGTATGAAATATATGCCAAAAAATTGTAATTTAAAAATAAAAATCGACCTATTTCGGTATTTTTCCTTAAAGTCGCCGGTTTGCGAAATAACGAATTTATGCGTTACTTTATGGACGCACTGTATTTTTATATAAATCGATTGCCACTACGTGTGATATCTTAAACCACGTTCCAACTTTGTTATTAATAAATTATTGCAAAAATAACGATTTATAGTAGGTACGTTCTCTCACGGGTTTTGCTCTGAATTTTAAAAAACCACTTGGATTGACATGAAATTTGGCATACACGTAGCTAACATGTCAAACAAAAGAAGTGATATTGTGCCGATGTCTGCTTTTACCCTGAGAGCGAGTTTCACCCCTTTTCGGGGGTGAAAAAAGAAACCTTTAAAATAAGTCCGGAAGTGGACAAACGGATTAATTCTAAGCAACTTCTGTTCTATACAGTTTTTTCACTAAGTCAATACTTTTCGAGTTATTTGGTTTTTTTGTTGAAAAATGAAAATATTATCTCGCAAATATCTCGAAAACTATTGACTTGGTGAGAAAACTGTATAGAACAAGAGTTGCTTAGAATTAATCAGTTTATCCAATTCCGGACTTATTTTAAAGTTTCTTTTTTCACCCCCGAAACGTGGTGAAAGTCACCCCCAGGGTAAAAGCACACATCGGCACAATATCACTTGTTTTGTTTGATATGTTAGCTACGTACATGCCAAATTTCATGTCATTCCAAGTGGTTTTTAAAAATGTAGAGCAAAAACCGTGAGTAAACGTACTATAAACCGTTATTTTTGCAATAATTTATTAATAACAATAACAAAGTCGGAACGTGGTTTAAGGAGGGGGTATGGTTTGAAATCAACATATCAAGCACATTTTTGTGAATTTTTTTCGAAACTATGGTAGAATTATTTTATTTTTAAATTAAATAAACAAATTAAGTACTATTCAAAGAATATTTAAGAAAAAATTAAATCCAAAATATTGAAAAATAAGCCATTGGCGACCAATTTTGACAGGCAGCTCAAAAAAAAATGGATTTTGCGGTGGACATCAGAACTCATCACTGGATTATACGAAACAAAAAATTCAAAAAGATTTTATTAGCTTATGAGTTTCACGAGGTAACAACGTCGAGTTTTTTTTTATTTTTAATGATTTTTGAATTTTTGGTATCACTCAAAGTCAAAAATACAAAAGTTTTGATAAAAATTTTGTGAAAACCAACAGATTTAATATTGTTGAACAAAAAATAAGCACAAAACGAAAAATATCTCGACGTTGTTACCTCACGAAATGTCTAAAGAAAATCTGTGCCAAATATCATGTAGATCGGCCGAGTAGTTTTTCAGTTACAATGTCCACCGCATTTGAAAAAGCAGTTTTGAGAAAAATGCGTTTAAAGTTTTGACAACTGCATCTTCATCTTCTTATTTGTCTGCCAAATCGTAAAGTGATGAACATTGGAATATGTTTTTTAAATTGGGGAGTAATCTACTAAAGAGAAGGCGAACAGTTGTTTAACGTTTCTCACTACGCTCCGGCGTGCTGGCGCGAAGCCGTGGCAAAGCGAGTCGAAGGTAGGGTATTTTCAACACCCTGTATCTCTGGTAATTTTATTCCGATTATTTTGAAATTTTCAGAGAGTATTCTTGAAGGTATGCACTTTTATTTGAAATAATAAAATTTTTTAAATATTTCAAACCATACCCCCTCCTTAAGCTATCACGACTAGTGACACTCGATATAGCGTATAAAAATAAATGAAAAAGACTACAAACTTGCTGTAGATAACGCATTTCGGGCTTTTCGGCGAATAAACAATTATATTGTTATTAACAAAATAAGAACACATTTTGAGTAATCGCGACTAATCGAATTCGATTCAGCGACCAAAAATACACCAGAGAAGACCTTACCACTATCAATTTTTATTTACAGGGCTTCTAATAATTCCTGAAAAACACCTAATTTTACCACAACTTGTTAATAACAATTAAACGCACCACATTTGGGCTTCCAGACCACTTCCATTGAATTCAGCGACCCAAAAAACCTATAATACCACCATCCAATCGCGGCGAGCTAAAAGTGCCCACGGGATGCGACTAGACTAATCGGTGATCAATTTATTTGGTTTATCTTATAGTATGCTATAACTTAGTATATTACAGTCTATGCAAATTTATGCCGGTATAACAGCGACTGAAGCTGCTGTATCACCGCTGATTCATATTTTAGCCAACCTGTTAAAATAATTATTGTAATTAGTTAATTTTATGATTATGTTTTATGAAAATGCTCTAAGTCTTAATGGCCTGCGTCCTGCGTCGTGCGTGTAAATAAATAAGAAGGGGTGGCTTTGACCCCCAAAGTAAAATCAGCCCTGGGCTCAAATCCAAAAGTAAAGTAAAGGGTAAGAGGATGCTCATATTGCTCATGTCAAATTTTCATGCAATTAGGTGGTGACACAGAAAATTACACTACAAAACCGTTATTTACTGGCCTATGTATTATTAAAAGCAATAATAATGACAGGCAGCAACAATGGAAAAACGTTCTCTGCGGATATTGAGATACTAGCACTTACAACTCGCCTTGTTTGCGCCTTTCGAAACATCCGCTATAGAGAAAAAAAACTTAATATCGACGTTGATTTATATCTTAAGTGTAAGCTGATTACTTTTATACTAGAACTAGAGAATGGCTTTGATAAAGCTTCTCGATATTGCACACCTACGGTGAAATGAAATTTATCGTCCTGACAGCTATCACCGTTTGAAATAATAAGAAAGCGAACGAAGGAAGTCCTTTCTCAAAACAAAAATGTATTAAATATATTAAAATGAAAATTTCGATATTTATTGTTTCACGACCGACTAAATTACAATTGAACCGACTCAGTGGCGGATCCAAGGGAGTGTCACGGAGGTCATGACCTTGAAAGCCCTTTTGTGTTCTGCTATCCATTTGTCAAAGGTTCTGCCAGTTTGACCGATGTAAGTTTTCGGACAGTCACCACAAGTTAGTTTGTAAACACCACTCTGTAGTTGTTTTCTCTTTCGGCTCTTATTGTTCTTAATATGTTTGCTTAAGTTGTTGTTGGTTCTGAAAGCTGGTGTTATTCCTTTCTTTTTTATGTATCTGGCTATTTTTGTTGTTATCTTGCCTTCTGCTCTATCACATATACTGGCAAGATAACAACAAAAATAGCCAGATACATAAAAAGAAAGGAATACCACCAGCTTTCAGAAGTAACAACAACTTAAGCAAATATATTAAGAACAATAATAGCCGAAAGAGAAAACAACTACAGAGTGGTGTTTACAAACTAACTTGTGGTGACTGTCCGAAAACTTACATCGGTCAAACTAGCAGAACCTTTGACAAACGGATAGCAGAACACAAAAGGGCTTTCAACAATAGAAAAACAGACACTCCTACATATGCACTCCACCTTCTAGATCATAATCATTCTTTTAATGAACAGTTTCAAATTCTGCACATTCAAAATAAAAGCCTTAAGCTATCTTTAATAGAATCTACGGAAATTAATAAATTGAAAAATAAACATTCTGAATGACTAACTCGAGACAAACAGCTCCCCACTCCTCAACCTCTTCAGTTAAAGACTTTAAAAAGGCAAACACATAGTAAACTAAATCACTTGAGAAAGGCACTCTGCCGAAACAGCTGTAGTCACATAGTTGTAATAAATTTTGTGGAAGTATAGAAAACAAACGTTTTCAGCGTTTTATTGTTAGACAAAAAAAATATTTTAGACCCATCCAAACAATAATTGAAAATCCACTTATCCTAGGGGTGGTAAGACTAAGTGACCTTGCATCAGAGAAAAGTAATTAAATCACACTTAATGTCCGTGACCCACCCCCCAAAAATTTGGGATTTACAATGTATATAAATAATTGTAAATCATGAGTTGGGAGTACTCCTCGTAACATTCAACGTGTCTTGGTTTGTTTATTTCTAGTGCATCTTTATTGTGATTTAAGTATAACAATCTCTTATTGAAATACTGCATAACACTTCATTATTCTTTCGTTGTTAAATATTTAACGTAACTTAATATTTTTGTGCAGTCTCTAGCTTAAACATGTTTAAACTTTGTATTTAAATTTAATTGTTTGTTTTTTATTGTTTCTTCTTCTTCTTCTTATACTTGTTGTAGATCTGTCATCTGTTAATTCTGACGTCGAAGTATTTCTTGAGAGGTAGACTGCCAGCTGTCTCTCCATCTTTTTGGTGGTCTCACAGGTCAACGCTTGCCAGCTGGTTTTCTTTCTAGCGCAATTCTTGGTAGTTTGTGCTCATAACTTTATTGATATTTGATATCTTTGATATGTATTCAATTAGTCTATTTGCATACTTTATTTAATTACTTTATTTGATTACTTTATCTGATTATTTTATTTGACTTGTGATATTTATGACATTTGATATTTTTGAATATAGTTTGATGTACGATGTAGTATAGTATAATGATTTTTTCCCTTTGTTTTGTGAATATCCCATTTCTGTTTTTTTGGGGTTCAAGCATTTTAAAATAGTGGTGCCTTTTTTGCATCTATTCGTTCGTATGTTTCTCAATCTCACCTCTATGAAAAACCAGATCCATAATCTATCAGGACTGAGCAACAGTCCCTTCGAGCATAGTGTATTGGTGTTCTAGTTTACTTCTTAATAATCTAGTTCACTAGGTATGGTACATTGTTACATAATTAAAGTACCTAACAACCATATGAACCGGCGGGTGTAATTTCCACACCAAAATAATCTTTTACCTGCGTTTGGAAGGGTATGCCATAATCCCACAGGTATTTTCCTCACCAAAATCGAAGTGATTATTTCAGGTAGATTTTACAAAAATGCATTTAAGGGAATTATTTATCTACCTGCTCTATGATTACAGTAGGTACCTATATTAATTAATGAGTTAATAATTATGGTATTTTATTTTTAGTCACAATTGCAATTTTGGCATATTTAATATGCAATGGCATATTTAATAGAAAGTAATCGCGATAAACCTTTACTGCTATTTGAAAATTTTATTTTTTATTAAGTGAAAGTTTTATAAAATGAAAGTTTTAAGAAGTGAAGAAGTGTACTGGAGGTGTAATAAAACAATTTGTAGTGCGAAATTGTTTACTATTGGTGCAAATTTTACAATTTCTAGAAGTAGCCTACAACATAATCATGTACCAGATCGTCAGTAGATAGATCGGAAAATTGTTTCTAACTCTTGTAAACGTTAAGCCGAAGAGAATATTACTGAAAAACCAGCAAAAATTATACGCCAAGAGCTTGCAACCAATTTACCGGAAACAATTACTACAACTGATGTCAGTTATATACGAAAAAATATATATAATTATCGACGGAAAATGATGCCTGGTCGACTTCCTTGCAATATTGATGAGGTTCAAGAGTTTGTGAAGAAGTATGCTCCAAAAACAACCAAGGGAGAAAATTTTCTTTTTATAAACTGTGTCGAAAGTAAGGTAATTGTATTTAGTTGTGAATCAAATATAAGACTTTTACCCACATCGAATTTTGTATATATGGATGGCACATTTTCTTACTGTACCAAATATTATTTGCAATTATTCACTATTCATTGGCTAATTAATGGACACTATATTCCTTTATTATACTGTTTACTGCCAAACAAAAAAAACAGAAACTTACAAAAATCTGTTTTACTTATTAAAATCAGATATGTTTAAAGCTTTTAAAATTGAGTTTAATCCTAATAAAATTTTTGTAGATTTTGAAAAGGCTATACATAATGCAATTAGCCAAATATGGCCGAACGCTGACATACATGGTTGTAGATTTCACCTACACCAAGCTTGGTATAGAAAAATTCAGTCTCTTGGTTTAACATCAGAGTATACAAATGATTCTGAAGTAGGCAAGTGGCTCAAACTTACTTTTGGCCTTACATATATAAAACCAGAAGACGTATCAGATTGTTTTGTGTTTGATTTAATGTCATGCAAACCAGAAAATGATATTTTAGATAGATATGTTGATTATTTAGTTGAAACATATATAGACGAAAATACCATATTCTCCCATATTTATGGGCAGAGGCAAATTCTTCTGTTATTCGTACCACGAATGCTAGCGAATCTTTTCATTCGCATTTTAATTCATCTTTTTATAATACGCATCCATCCATATACATTTTCTTAGAAAAAATTAAAGAATTTCAGGTAGATACGTATGTTAAAATTCAAAGTTTGCATATTGCAAAACCAATCAAAGATAAAAAAGTAAAACTAAAATTGAAAAATGTAGACAATTTATTAATAAGATATCAGTCAAATCTAATGACTAGACTGGATTTTGTAAAGTGTGTCTCTTATTATAATAAATATTAAATATTAATTTATAGTGGAGTCAATATACAATATGTCCCTGTAGGTTGGAATCATATAAAACTTTTTTATTATTAATTTTACGAAAAAAAGTTATTTCTCATAAAAAGTTCTGAATGGTCTAAAACCTAAAATTCAACCATCAGATATTTTCTTAATAACAATTTTCGATATTTTCAAATACTAAGGTACTTTATCCTTGAGCGAAATTCATATTTTCAAATACAAAGGTATATTTGATATTTGATGCATTTTAGATTCTATATTCTATACGATGCAGAGCATTTTATGAAGAATAACTTTTTTTCGTAAAATTTATAATAAAGAATTTTTCCATAGGTCCCAAGTTGCGCAGACATACTGTATAAGAGCGCAAAAAATTTTTTTTGGACATCTAATATTGTTTAAGCTTGTTATTAAATGTATTTTAGGTAAGTAAGTTGTACAGAAAAAATTTTGATGACTTTGTGTAAACATTTTTTTAACTGATAATTTTCGGATTTTGTATTACATTTTTTACCTTTCTTAATTTTCTCAAAAAGAAGTTGTTTATTACATTTTTGAAGTAAAATAATTTAGTGCACTTTAAAGACTATATCTTAAGCTTTAAAAAACACCTATAAAATTGTAATATATCCGTTTAAACTTGAGTACGGAGCACACTAGTTAGCTCGCGAGTTCAAAAATCCCTTTTAATATACAGTCGAACCCGCTTATTAGAATACCTGTTAAAGGAATATCCCGGTTTAAGGAATAGAAATTTGAGAACCCGAAAGGTTTCTAATAGCCACCCATGACCGGCTATTAGAATATCCCGGTTATAGGAATACTTTCGCTTGGCAAGAAGGCTATTCCAATAAGCGGGTTCGACTGTAATACAGTTTAAAAATAATAGTTTTCGATCCGAAAACTGTATAACTTACATACTGGTTCGCTTCAATGGTTAAGCAGGCTTTCACAGGCAATGGTTGTACGCTCAAGTAATGAACTGTTTTCCTTGTTCACTAAGTAATCAGCAAATCTAACTGAAGTCTATAGAAAAACATTCACGTACGTCTAATGGATCTAGGAAAATCCAACTTTTTTAATTTTTCTACACCATGATTGTCCGAGATGAAATCTACATCATTTTATTTTCGCAGAGAGAAACACTTCACTTACGGCTGCATGGATCTCTTTTTCGAAATCGGAATACACAATCTTGGGATTAAAAAGGTTTAATTTTTGACACAATATAAGGCAATCACATACGAATTTGCTAACTTATTTGAAAGCAAAAGAATAACGGCACAAAGTGTCCATTATTGAGTCCATGAATGGTAAATAGTTAAGTAAAAAAATTTGTGCAGTATTTAAAAGTTCCATCAACCTAAATAATTGCTTCTAATTTACTTAAAAAAGTTGATTTTTTTTGAGTAAAACATCGTTTAGTAAGATATTTAATAAGTAAGTTGTTTAGTAAGATTTTAGAGTCCTATAGGTAAAATTGTATTAGTTACACATTTTTAAACCATTTTTGATTATAATTCATGTACGTCTCACTTTCCGCCCACACCGTACGTTTGCCCATATTTTTTCTGTTTATTTCAACTTAAGATAGCTTTAATATTCTTCTTTAATTTCCAATTTGTAAAATTTAGTTTGATCAATTAGTTAAGAAATTATAATAAATTAAAAAAAACAATAGAATCCTTTATAAAAAGGTATTTTGTAAGCACACATCATCAGTGCTTATCTAAAATGATTGGTCAACCAATCGAAAACTAGTTCTGTGATGTAGCCCTTTTTAGGGATTTTTAAATATATACCTTTTATAAAGGATTTTATTCGTTTTATGTATTATATGGTATACAGCCTACAGGAAGCTTTTTCCTTGTGGATTTTTATAATAAATTAATTCAAACGCGCGCAGCGTTGAACGCTTCTATAAAGTGCGCCAATGTTTGTGAGAAGGGTGACTTGAGCGTTCTAAATAAAAAAATTATAGAAGCTGTAGATTTAATATTAGACAAATCTTTGTATTCGGTTCTTTACGTAGAATTTTTAAGTCAGTTTTTTTCTAAAATTTATAATTTGCGTCGGCATTTAAAAAAACAATTAATTTCGCAGTTCATTTGTTTAATAAAAAGTAAAGCACCCACTTTTGGAGTACCTACTACTTTTTGATAATATGTTGTTTATTTAACATTCTTAATGAAATTATAAAAAGTTCTATCTTATTTGATTTTTTCCATAAGCAAAAACTCCATTGACTCCTCTATTATACGTTTTGCCTATTATATTATAAACTATTATTATAATGTAAGGAAATTAACGACTTTATATTCGGATTTCGGATTCTTTCATAATAAATATTCTTAAATTACATCTACCTTTTTATTTTATTACCTGAGTGAGTTGGTGAGGAAAATACCTGCCGGATTAATATGAACCTTTAAATTTGGTGAGGAAAATACCTGTCGGATTATATGTTTTTAATGGTTGGTGAGGAATTTACCTCCGCCCATATGAACATGTACCATGATTTACCTATTCAGAAATTTATAAATTTAAGTTGATGATTCAGAACCTAATTTCTGCAGGTGGGGTGAGGTAGGCTTTAGACGTGCACTGTATAAGTAGTTCTGGGAAAATTGTGACTCTTATTTAATTCTTCAATTTAATTTCTCAAACTTAATTTTCCATTTTATATTTTGTACCTGTTAATTCGTTGCCTTTCAATATCATCACAATTACATCTTATTTCTATAAATTCAAAGACTAACAGAGCACTGACCTTACTTTAATTTATAAAAAATAGCTCTCTGATGAATAGTAACCATATTGCGGCTTCTACAATTGCTGTTAAATGACAAATACCTGTGTTCGTGTTGCTGACAGATAATTTTGATGATGTAACCGAGCCCCATTAGAATGCATTTACGTGATTCATCAAAGGTAACTATTCCAATCATAGTACTAGGCCTGGATCCCGCGTACCAAAAAAAGTTGATTAATAGCTAGCTGAAAATTTGTTAATAGCTTAAGAGTGTCTAGTCGGACCAATTTTGATGGACGGGAACACTGGAACAGGGGAAGTTTTAATTATGAACAGGTTAAAAATTTGGAACGTCAGACTACGAAAACGTTCCATGTACCTATTTTGTCGGACAGAATTTTCAATTGATTTGTTACCCTTTCGTTAAACTCTCATGAAAAAATCAGACTGCTATTTATCATCTGTCATAATTCCTGTCATTTGACATGTTCTACGTGTCGGACTTATTAAAATGCCCAGTTGGTGATATTACCAGTCTGATCTTTGCATGAGAGTTTAATGAAAGGGCAACAAATCAATTGGACGCTCTGTCCGACAAAAGACATGGAACGTTTTTGTTGTCTGACGTTCCAAATTTTTAACCTGTTCCACAATTAAAACTTCCCCTGTTCCAGTGTCCCCGTCCATCAAAGTTTGTCCGACTAGACACCCTTAAGCTATTAACAAATTTTCAGCTTGCTATTAATCAACTTTTTTTTGGTACGCGGGATCCAAGCCTAATGCGTTATGCCTGTGAACACAAGATATTCGAGGTGGGATATTACACCTGAGTTTATTTCTAAGAAGTTAAGACAAGACTATTGTTTTTCAATAGAAATTACTTCACTTGAATTGTATTAAACATACAACCGTTATCTATAAAAAAGCCGATTCTAATAAAAATATAAGCATACATATTTAAATTGGTATCAGTATCTAGGTCTTATTTTAGTTATCATTGCCATTGTTGGAATGCCAACTTTATAAAAAATATAGAAAATTAAAATATGAAGATTAACTAGTTGAGAATGGATCAGAAGTTGTGTGTTACTTCTGCCCATTGCTTGTTCTAAGCTGTACATTAAATTTAAGTTGCGTCTGAACTTATTGAACTGATAAATAAAAAGTCAATGGGAAAATATGAAGTTGACAATCGAAAAGATAACTAAAATGTTTATTACATCTTTTTGGTAGTTGTAGATATCCTGATAACTTGAATCATGAACTGGCCTTTCCTATGTTACCCACGTGTACCGTCTTTTTTTCCATATTCTCCATAATCTGTGGAAGGACATCCAATGGTTGCAATGACGTAATCGGTGGTTTAAAACTACTTTGTCTTTCTTTTATCTTCAATCTTGCCTGTATTTCTAGTCTTTCAAGATCCGTACGTATTTTTTTCGTTGCTAGCGTTCTTATCTTGATTTTCAACTTTTACAATATTGAAGAGTTTGTTTTAGGGGCTACCGAATGAACTCTCAAAATGCGTGTAATAATAGTATTTGTGATGTTAATAACAATATATTAATATTGTTATTTACCTAACATATACTTTTAACATATCTTCGCAAAAGCATTGGAAAAACAGCAGGAAGGCATTTTAGTAAACGGAGTGCATCTAAATAACATGATATATGCTAACAATAAAGTAGTTTTTGTAGAGAGTTTGAATAATATATAAACAATAATGTCACGCATATCAGATATCAGTAAATATTGTGGAGTGCATTGATACAAAGAAAAACAAAATATACGACAGTCAGTAAGTATTAAGTATTCATAAAGATGAAATCTGTCGTCGGGATTTATGATTTACCACTCAGAATCAAAGTGTCTATCCTTAGGCTGTGGTCTCAAATACACGCTGTACGCAGCTTACGTTGTCTATTGGATACCACCGGCTAAATCGGTGGTCACTTCAATTCACCCCGAATTGTTTTAGAATTCCTCTTTTTTAACTATTTTCGTTTGTAAGTAGTACAGTTTTTGTCCTTCAAAGTTTATTACAAGTAACGAAAATTGTTCATTTTCGTCTCTTGTAACAGCGTCTCTTGAAGACCACCGGCTTAGATGTTTTAAGTTCTCTAAGCTTACCGACTTTAAGAAAACTGGAACTCGTTCTTCTGGGCAAGATAAAAGAAGACCATTAAAGAGAAGAAAAATGCTTGGCTTCAAAACCCGAGAAAATGTTTCAACATATCTACAACCGGACTATTCCGAATAGCAACCAGCAAAATAAAGGTAGCCATGTTGATGGTTAACATACAGAACATAATATACGCATCATAAGGAGACGAGCAATAAAACATATCGACAGCATCTCTTCAAACCTAAAAAAATGTACCTAAACTTTATTTGTTATCGAGAGATAGATAAATAAATCACTGTCAAGTAGCTATTACTTATCCCCAATCAAGAGAAAAGTCAAACTCTCCGGAAAATTGAAGTGGACCAGCCAATGAGAAAGGAGAATTATCCTATTCCTTACAAAGCAAGCAACTCCGAAAGTGGAGAGAGATGCGACTGGAAACCTTTCTAAAGGCTAAGTTACCTCCTGAAGGTAAAGGCAAAAGTGAAGCCAATAATGCAGGCTCTACCAAAGGCTCTTGGAGGAGCGGCCCCTTCAACTGGAAGTAATGGTTAAATTGATACATTTTAATCTTCAGCATGCCAAGCCTGCTTCATATACCATTAGCAGAAGATTATCAAATGAAGTTACATATGTAGCACTAATCTATGAGCCTTGGGTTATTTTGACAGGCCGAATTCTCAGCCTAGGATCCGTCTTATAAGTTCCTCCAAACGAGATAAAACGCAGAGCCTATAGAAATATCAAAACCCAAGAATATAAAAAGTCACACTTTTTTTAGCACAGAAGAACAAAATGAAGACTTGAAACCACATAAACATATATTTTTATAGGAATCGAAGGGAAAAACTCCTATGGAATATAGAACATTCTGGGTTTAGTCGAAAACAATTATTAAACTATAAATTCCTAATTTTCGGGTATTCCTATACACAATTTATGAGTATTAAACGAGAGTCAAGGCTGTTGACCGTAGTTAGGAATTCAGAGTATGTGAGTTGGATATTAAAACTCAATTAAGATAAAATTTACCAGTAGAGTGGATTTTACCTGAAGTGGAACTAAAAAAACATAATTATATAAGAGCGGCTGCATATCTAATGTATGCATACCAAATTAAATATATTAAAAGCAAAATGATCTGGTATTAAATTTCGTTTTAACTGGCTGCAATCGAGCTGCAATCAAATTATGTCTTGTATCATCAACGAAGAACGTCGACCGAAATGTAACTGATACTATGGCTATTCATACCAATAATAATATGTCAGATATGTTAAATGGAATTAATTAAAAATAAAACATAACTAAACACAAGTGGTTGCCTGCGGGAAGCCACTGAAACTGAAAAGTATGTTCTATAAAACCGCCCTAAGAGCAGCTAGGATACAAGAAATGAATGCGAGACAATTAAAAAATAAATTTAAACAACGAATGAATGTGACAGAAATGAGAACGCTTCGATGGATGAAAGAATAGGTAAACAAAAGATGGAAAGGAGCTGAAAAATACCTGCAAAATAATGATATCAACCGATTTTATATTTTTATACGCAACCGAAAGATCTAAGAACATCACTGCAACCTGAATACCCGAAAATAATGCTGCCCACTCCAGTTATTACCAATTATCAAGGCTTTTTGAAAGATGTAAATTCTTAACTAAGTCGAAAGCTGTTGCATCGTCCATCAGGAGAACCACAGATATAATTGGACTAACATTATATAAAGACAACATGAAAACAGCACACACACACCCCTACGAACAATAAAATTATTGCTAAAAAACCTTAAGGACTTCTTCCAGTTAAAAATCTAGGGAGGGGTATACAGCGTATTTTGATGAATATCCATCAGACTAGCAGAAGACAAACGAAGTCGTAAGAATAGGAAGTAATTGATATTGGTATAACAGGAACCACCATTCACGTGGCTAGAACTATTAAAAATTGGCACGTGTCAAGTGAGTGTCTTATTTACACCGTTAATTAGGCGATAAGGAATATACTGGATCTAGGCATATCTGTGAAGCATTTTCAAGAATTTCTTCTCGCTAGTTGACTTATCTCCAGCGCCATAAAACAAACCATACACACACACACACACACACACACACACACACACACACACACACACACACACACACACACACACACACACACAAACACACAAACACACACAAACACACACAAACACACACAAACACACACAAACACACACAAACACACACAAACACACACAAACACACACAAACACACACAAACACACACAAACACACACAAACACACACAAACACACACACACACACAAACACACACACACACACACACACACACACACACACACACACACACACACACACAAACACACACATACACGCCGTGCAATATTTATGGCAACGTGTGCATAAGCCCCAATTGTGGTTAAATTGAGAAGATGTCAGAAACATAGTACCGTGACGAAGAGAAATCTTTGTGTATAGAAACCATTGATTTACACTCCGTTTTGTCGAAGCTATGCATATATATCACTTGTGGCAACGGAACCACAAATATGCTTCAACCGATAGTGTGTAAAAAAGTTGCCAGAAGTATCTAGATATGTGATCGTGTGTAACATAGGTTGCCATAAGTATTAAAAAATTAAATGTGTTTGGAAAGCAGTGTTGCCATGTTTAAGAAAAAATCTAGATATATTTAGAAAAATTTTATATTAAGCACGTATCGGTATCAATGTAGTTTATACTAGAAATGAGTAAGATACAGTTATTCTAGGAATTAAGTGTTTTACAAAGTGTCACAGTTAGGTAGGATCTACATTAATTTTTTTGTTTATTTGATGAGTTACAAAACTAGGATTAAAATATTATTGTTGTTAATTCTGAACAATACTTTAAATAAACTGAAATATCTAAATTAAAAAATTGTAAAATTAAATGTAAATTAAAATAACGATTATGCATTCAATAACACTTGAAACATAAAAAATGCTTGGTGAATAATTCAAATAAATCTAGTCTTATTAGGACCAAGAAATTAATGTAAAACCTTGAAACAAAACTGCTAGGACATCTAAAAATCCAGCATTATTAGTTACTTTTTGCTATTTTTAATGCGCATAAGTTTAGTAATTTCATTTTTAACACAAAATTTAATCTTTGACCAACATCTTTCAACTAATATGGGATGTAGCTCAATGCATTTCTCACATTCTTTTTTGTTTGGTACAATTCCCTTCTTAATATTAAGTTTAAAATAATTGCAGACGGCTTCCTTTTCTTGATTCGTCCATGGAACTGGACCTCTGGAAATCTTTTTGGACTTTTTTGCTTTGGTTACTAAAAAAATCAATAAACAATAAATTAATAAATTATATTGCTAGCAAAAAATAGTATTCTCATTTTAATTTGGCATGTTTTTACAACGCCCCAGTTACCTCAGATTACAACTGAAATATTACATATATTGTTGACTGTTTTTTTTTAGTTTTGACTTAAGATTGTTCAAATAATCACTTACATTTTGTTTTGTGAATGGTCTGAACATTTTCATCATCATCAATTCCTGCTTCACTTTCCGGTTCAGCTTCTGGTTCTTCTTCCTCATCTTCTTCTAAAGTAGGCAGATCTAGAAAATGAATCATAGAAGCAAACAAATTAATACTAGTTAAATATTCAAAACATTACCTTTAATTTCTATTTCGTCAATAGATTTTCCAGCAAACTTGTTCACTTCACCTTTATCAACAGCTATAAGCAATCGACTTACTTTGGTGAGTTCAATCGCACTTTCGTGCATTCTGTAAAAATCACGATGTACTTTGATGTCATGACCTAAGTGACGAGCTAACCAGTCATATTGATTTTCTGACATGTCAAATAGTTGACATACAGTTGCTACATATTTACGCAACTTTGTTCCCGTTATTGCTGAAGGATTCTGCAAATCAATTTCTTCACATATTTTTTTCAAGCAATCATGCCCCCTAAGATTTGAACTAGATGGATTAGATCTGGCGAAAATGTATACATTTTGACTTGAAATACCACATGTAACTCTATGTTGAATCAAAATATCAATACATTGTTTCGTATTTGGAGTTAGGATTACTGGGACCTTTTTGCCACGTTTCCCTTCAATTTCCACTACTGTCAATGACTCTGCCAGTTTTTTTTCGATTATTGTGAGAGAATTTTTTATTTCGTCCGTATTTTGCTCTGCCCAAGTTGGTCGGGAAATATAATCAGTTAGCTTCATTTTTGCTGCTTCACCCGATCTGCGTTTATTAAACAATATTATTCTAGATAAAGTTAATGTTGCAAGCCGTGTCCACTTATAATTATTAGTGTAGTCTTGCATTAATTCTTGTTTAGCCTTTAACATGTTTGTATCGATATAATTACTAAGTTTCACTAAATCGGTCGTAATTGGCAAAAGTTGAGTGGAATTCAATTTTCTTCGGTAAAGTGTGGATATAGCATTGGAAGATATTCGTATGCTCCATTCCATTTTCATCAGCTGAAGGAATGATAACAATGACTTGTTTTTTGTCATATTTCCTGCTCTTAAAGCACTGCCTCTCTGAATAGCCACACATTTCTTAAGAGCATAACCCAATTTTAAAGCTAAACTCGGAGTATGAAATTCTGGTCTACAGTTACTACTAGCTACCGTGGTCATACTAATGTCTTTAGTTGCTTGAACAACCACATCGAATTTCTCAGGAACCAGAAAATCGCCAAGCGTTTGCGACCTACTGTTAGTTAATCTCTTAAGGGATATAACTAAACGAGCTAGCTGCCTCATGGTTTGTCTTATTAACTCGTTTTGAGTATCACCATACTTCTCGTACTGCATGGCTCCATATTTCAATATCAAAATATCATTGTTGCAGGTGTTACCAATTTCATCGTTTTTAAACTTTGCTATTATTGAATTTGTGAAATCTTTAGTAAAACCAATTCCGAATATATCAGCTACGAGAGCATTGCTTTCGGCAATAACATGACGGGATTCTTTCTGGTCATCAATATTAACTTTTTCCTTGCATGTATATTTCACATGATGCCAGATATGTATATATATATATCGGGTGTTCTACAGCATTCGCCGTTTCCCGCATCCTATTCGCCATGCTTTTCGGTCACGAATATCTTCCTCGTTGAGTTGTCTACTGTTCATTGCTTTCTCTACATCTTGTATCCATGTTCTCTTCGGTCTGCCTCTTTTTCTTCTCTCGGGTGGTACATACTGGATCATTTTCTTGGGCCATCTTGTTGGTCCCATTCTCTGGACATGCCCGTACCATATTAATCTTTTTTGTTCTATTCTGTCTATAATATCCTTTTCTACTTCCATTCTTTCTTTTATTTCTTCGTTTGGGATATGCTGCAGTTTAGATATTCTGCAGCTTCTTCTAAGCGCGTCCATTTCTAAAGCTTGAAGTCTTTTATTTTGTCGGTCTTTTACTTCCCACACTTCCGAGTTGTACAGGACAATTCCTTCCACGATAGTTTGGTAGATTTTTTTCTTTGTCTGATTTTGCAGTCCTGTACTCCACCAAATGCCATTTAGCTGTTTTATAGCTTTTCTTCCTTGGCTTATTCGATATTCTATATCTTGATCGCATGTGGAGTTTTTGTCAAAAATTGAACCTAGATATTTAAATTCATCACATCCTTTTATGTATTCCCCTTCTAATTCTAAGTCTTAAGTATCACCTCCGACTACAAGGTATTCAGTTTTCTCCATGCTCATTTCCAAACCCCATTTTTGGTACTCCTCTTTCAATTTTCTAATCATGTAACTGGCGTCATCTTTATCAGCAGCAATCACAACTTGGTCGTCAGCAAATAGCAACGTATACAAATAAGAATCTCCTACTGGTATCCCCATTGTTTGGCATTTCCTAGTCCAATATTTTAACACATGTGTAAGGTAAATTTTAAATAAAGTGGGCGACAGACAGCATCCCTGCAAAAGGCCTTTCGAAGTTTCAAAGGTATTTGAAAGTTTCGTTCCAATTTTAATTGCTGTTGTTGCATTAGCATAGAGATCTTTTATTGTTTGGATGTATTTTCTATTTAAAGTGGTTTGTTGTAATACCTCAAACATTTTTCCTCTGGGAACGGTATCGTATGCTTTTTTTAAGTCTACAAATACCATGTGAGTTTCTAGATTTCTAGCAGAACGTTTTTCTAGTAATTGCCTTATGCAGAAAATGTTATCTGTGCATGATCTACCTGCCCTAAATCCACTTTGTTCTTCGGAATCTTGCCACTCCTTTTCTATCCGTTTCTTTATTATTCGTCCGTACAGTCTTCCAACTGAGCTGGTCACACTAATGCCTCTGTAATTATTACAATTTTTTCTACCACCCTTTTTGTATATAGGGGTAGTTATGGAGTTTTTCCACTCAGAGGGCACGCCACTATTGCCTGAAAGGCATCCGTTGAATATTTCAACTAAAATTTCTTTTGCCTGTGTCGTGCTGTGCTTAATGAGTTCAATTGGAATACCTCCGGGACCAGGAGCTTTATTGTTTTTCATTTCTCTTAACGTTAGTTCTAGTTCTCGAATAGTTATATCTTCTAGTTGTTCCAGGTTGTTTGGGGCGATGATGGTTTGCCTTACATATTCCTGTCTATTCTCTTGCAATAGGTTTCTAAAGTATGTTTCCCACTCGTTTACACTTATAAGGGATATCTGGCATCTTTCTTGTACGTTTTGTCTTGTATTTGATATTGTTCTCCAAGCTTCTCTGCTTTTTGTTCCTCCCATAAGAGTGTCTATTTCTTCACATTTCTTCAGCCACATATTTTCTTTGGTTTTAATCACTTCTTTTTTTGTTTCCATTCTTATTCTTGCGTAGGTTTTTCGGTCTTCTGAGCAATTGGTACTGAGCCATTTTTGATATGCTTCTTTTTTTTCCCTCGTCTTTTCTTTTAAAGAATCTGTAAACCAAGGGTGATTAGTGTTATTTGAGGATTTTTCCCCTAACGCTTCGAATGCAGCTTCATGTAAGCACTTTTTTAGCCGATCATATTTTTCATCTGCTGTTCTTGTATTAAACTGTGTATTGGTTATCTTTTGGCTCAGTCTTAATTTAAAAAGAAAGGAGATTGAATTATCTTTCAGTGCGTCGATGTTGTATTTGTACTGAGGCGGGTGTTCTTCTGTAATCTCTTCCTGGGTCTCTTCAATTTTGTTGTTCAAGATATATGGAAAGTATAGATCTGCTCTGAGTAAAAAGTGGTCAGTTCCACATTCTGCACCTCTATAGACTCGTACATCTTTCGTCACAATTGATGATTTCTGCTTCATGATGACGTAATCTATAATCGATTTCAATTGTCGGGTTGGCTGCGTCCATGTGTATTTATGGATGGATCTGTGTTGAAAAAATCCATTCGTTATCCGTAAGGAATACGCTTCACATAGTCCCACAAGTCTTGTTCCGTTGTTGTTAACAGTTTCTTCGCCAAATCTTCCCACAATGTCGTCATTGATCTTTGACCCAGTTCTGGCATTGAAGTCGCCCATCATGATAATCTCTTTTCGGTTGCTGATTTTTGAGATGGTGTCCGCTAGGCTTTCCTCAAATTTATCTTTTACATCCTGGTTTGAATCATCGGTAGGAGCATATACAACAAATATTTCTAATTCTCTGTTATAGAGTTTTAGACCTACTCTTAAAATTCGTTCATTTACGTATTCCCAATCTTTTATACTTTTCTTATATTTCTTGCGTATTGCAAATGATACTCCTGACTTTGCTCTGTTCTCCTTCTTCACTCCGCTGTAGATATGAATGTAGTTTTCCTTTTGTTCCATTCCAGTTCCTTTCTTTTTTGTTTCTGTCAGAGCGCAGATATCTATGCGATTCATTTTTAGTTCTTCAAAAATATTATGTTTTGTAGAGATTCCTTGAATATTCCATGTTCCGAAAATCATCGTCCGTTTCCGTAGCCTGTTTCGTTTTCCGTAAGTTCCATCCTGGATCCGAGGCATAGCGCGTGGATTTGTAACAACTTTAGTATTTTACGGGAATGAGTTGTTAGCCCATCGCCCAACCCCCAACCTGGAGGGCTAGAATTTTCTGTTAGGGTTTTTTCCCTTAGCCGAGATATTCCATTTTTTCAGGCGCTGGAAATTCGCCTTTCACCCTCTTCCGTCTGCTACATAACGCACACCCATTGTACGCTATGCATTGCCCAGCAATCACGACAAGGACGTGGAAGTAGGATTTGTTGATTTTTCTCCTGATACTGTGAGCATCTCCCAAGGCTTTTTGTGTGGCCAAGGCTTCGGCAACCTTAACCACCCCCAGGACTCCTTATCAACCCTTTGATCGCCATGCCAGATATGTTTTTTCAATAAAAATCCTAGACAGTTGGGACAAGGACCATAATTGATATCACTAACAAATTGTGCTTCATCTGCTGTTGGCCGTCTAATTACTATCAGCTGACCTTTTTTTGTAGAAAGAACGTTGCAATTGTGATAGAAGTCTCCCACCCTAATCAATTCTAAGAAAGCTTGCTTTCTCTTTTGAGAACCCTTGGGATGAAGTAAACATTTTTTTACTTCTGATTCTTCGGAATGAACGGTTTCAAAGTGTCTTGCCATAAGTATAACTTGCTTACTACAGTAGTAACAAGCATGAATTTTATTTCTTACTCTTTTACCACTTTTTCTAATTGCTGCATTTATTTCAATTTCATTCCGACAATTTTTTTTCCTGTACGTTATGGACTTATCAGTAAGCTGAGACCTGTTTGTTGTACCTCCACTGTCACGATTTTTGATATTGTTACTGAATTTCTCAGATGTCTCATAGTGTGTTTTTAACCCATCACTTGCTGGTAGATCTTTATTATTGCAATTAGAAATATTTTCAGATAATTCAGTTACGTTAACGATTTTATTTCCATTGTGGTTTAAAATTAACCCTTCACTAACAGCTAAATCTTCATCATTACAATTAGATATTATATCAATAGGTTTTGGGCTTTCACTGTAGTTGAGGCTTGTAAGATACTTGTTTATAACAAAACTTTTATCGCTTTGATTATTTTCAGTTAATATATTCAAATTTCCTTCGCTAATTCGATATTTTGAATAACGTGTATCTTCTTAGATGGCGGACTGTCTGAACAATGAGACGATGGAATATACTCGCTGCCGCTAGTTTTAGGTTCACTTTCAGAGGAATCTGAAAAAATTGGGATAAAATGTGGATACAAATTAACACGCTACTCATACAATACGCGACAGTTTCACTCATGTTCGATTCCACCAACCATTGCATAAATTTAGGTAATACATAGGTACAGGAATTCCTATATACAATTTACGTGATAGGAAATACCTAATAATGTCACTCTTAGATATTATTTACACAGCGCGTCCATAAAGTAACGCATAAATTCATTATTACCTAAATAAACAATAATATTAGATGTTCCCGAAACAGGTTAATTTTTGAATTCAATTTACTTTTTTTTTTCAAATTATAATCTAACATACAGGGTGAACCATCTTCGTGTGATGACGTCATCACCATTTTTTTAAATGGAAACTCTTTTTTCATTTCCGGATTGCTCTTTGTGCACCTAGATCGTGAATCTATTTCACAATCTACGGTGAGCAGTAAATACAGAGAATTAGGACATGTGAGGGATGCAAATTGCAAGATAGACCAACAGTTGATGAATATACAATGCGGAGATTATCAAGGGATTTTGGTATTGGAAAGTCTTCAGTATCAAAAAGAATAAGATACCACCCTTATAAAGTACGTGTTATCCATGAATTTGCTGAAGACAACTTTGACCAAAGAACTGAATTCTGCGACTATAATATGATGAACCAAAATAACAATTTCATTGATAACGTTTTATTTTAGGACGAGGCAACGTTTTATTTGAAAGGTAGTGTTAACCAGCAAAACACTCGTTATTAGTCTGATGAAAATCCACACTGAATGCAAGAGTACCATACGCAAAGACCACAAAAAACCAACGCATGGGCTGGTATTGTGAGAAATACAATTATTGTTCCATATTTTTTGACGAAAATTCAACAGGACCATTATATCTGGATTCCCTATAAAATTTATTAATTCCTGATCTGATCCAGCTTTTTCCTATTATATTCAAATACCCACTGTTTTAAACCGCTGAATCTGGTTTCAACAGGATGGCGCACCGCCACATTTCGCAGTAACTATGCGCGAATTTTAAACAGAACTTCTTCACAAAGGTGGATAGAAATAATGGGACTAGTGGAATGTCCCGATAGATCACCTGATATATGCCCATTAGACTTCTTTTTATGGGGGTTATTTAATATCTGATATCTTTTCACAAAGAAACCTGGAAATATCCGACAACTACAAGACGAATTAGACAAGAAAGACATATAATACCCGCAATACTACATAATGTTAGATACGAAAGTAATGCCCGGTTCAGTCATTGTCTAACGATCAATGAAGAACAATTTGAACATTTATTGTAAATATTCGTTTGTTTGATTTTGGTAGTGGATCACAGTAATTGCAAAAGTACATAATTCCATTTAATTTGTTTATTACATTCAGTAACGTATTACTTTCCATAAACAATTTTCATAAACTTTTTTGTATTTCTGCCCACCTTGTACCAATTTTAAGCAACGTGTTATACATTTTTGAAATCAGCTCAGCAAGGCAAATCCGGAAATTGAAAAAAAGGGCTTCCATTTAAAACAAAAGGTGAGCGGTCGTAGGACCGCCGACAGAAGCTTGCTTCTTCTGCATAATAGAATAGATATCGTGTGGTCGTAGAAAAAATCATTTGTGTAATTCGATTGGAAAATTATTTGCCGCTTTCAATAAATTGCAACTTTAATATCGTGTAGTCGTAGAAAGAATATTGTGTGTAATTTGATTGAAAAGCTATTTATCGCTTTTAATAAATGGCAACTTGCAGTTTGTTCTGCTGAAATGAAAAGTCATATTTCTTTGGTATCGTGTGGTCGTAGAAAAAATATTGTGGGTAATTCGATTGGAAAGTTATTTGCCGCTTTCAATAAATTACAACTTGTAGTCTTGTCGAAGAAACTAGAAAATGCCTATTTCTTTAATATCGTGTAGTCGTAGAAAAAATAGTGTGTATTATTCGATTGGAAAGCTATTTGCCGCTTTCCATAAATGGCAACTTGTAGTTTGTTCTAAGAAAATGAAAAATTTATATTCCTTCAGTATCGTATGGTCGTACAAAAAATGTTCTGTATAATTCGATTGGAAAGCTATATGTCGCTTTCAATAAATGGCAACTTGCAGTTTGTTCTAAGAAACTAGAAAATGCATATTTCTTTAATATCTTTTGGTCGTAGAAAAAATATGCAGTATAATT